>NC_023170.2:14482365-15732365 GCF_000231095.2 Oryza brachyantha
TGTTATAACCTAAAATTTAAATTTTAAACCTTAAATTCGAAAGTAATTTTAAGGTCTTTTTTCATCAAAGTTTATTATTTAGCTTTAGCTTTTAGATCACTACGAACACGTATATAAATTTTTTATTCATAAATTATTTTTCATTTGTAAATATGACGTTTGACTTTTTCTTCTAAACATCCTAAAATGACCTGGTTTGTCTGTCCGGTGTTAGAAATAAATTTAATTGAGACGGATGGAGTATTTGTTAGTAAGTTCAGATCAGGACCAAAAAGGTAGATGTGTGTGAACTGAAACATTATGTAACTGAACGGAAATGGAATGAATTCGTTGCATCAAGGATAAGGAAATGATCCGTACTAGAACCACGATTAGCATGTTCTGTCTACTGTACCAAGCAACACCTGCGGAAGGACTAAAGAGATCTGAACGGAGTGCCAACAAGCTATATTTATGTTTAATAAGCTAACAACGTACAAGAAAGACTTATGAAACCACAAAAAAAAAATTTAGTTAGCCATCATTTTTCATGTGTCCAATCAAGACTTTCGTAAAGACAG
Source organism: Oryza brachyantha (assembly GCF_000231095.2). Taxonomy (NCBI): domain Eukaryota; kingdom Viridiplantae; phylum Streptophyta; class Magnoliopsida; order Poales; family Poaceae; genus Oryza; species Oryza brachyantha. The sequence goes on from NC_023170.2 coordinate 14,482,926, forward strand.
GGACCTCCATGATTTAGAAAGTTTGGCATATTAATTCATTTCTCTTGCAATTGGGGTAGTACGTAACTAGAGGGAGCACACCCCAGCAAACAACAACCCCCCCCCCTCCCCCCACCCAAAAAAACAACAAAAAAAAAGAGTAAAGTGTTGTCAGAGATATATATCTCAATGGAGTACCATATATCAAGTTTTATATGAAAAAACACAAAATACAGAACAAAATGTCCTGTAACACGAGGTTTTGACCAACGACTACTCTATTAATTTATTATTCATGTGATACAATAGTATAATAATAAGAAAATAATTTTGAATGTGAATATAATAGCATAAATTTTAGGTCAAAGAATTATATTCCAGCAAAGTAATCGTTCATTAAATATTTACCCTCAAACTACTAATGAAATTTTTAAAAAAGAATTGTCAACATCTTATAGCCTTCTACTCCGTACCATTTTGTAAATTTCAAGTCCAAAGTGGATGCACTGCGGAGTAAAAAAAGGAACAAATTTGGTTATAAATAGCGTTGACATATTTTATTGTGTGAAGTGTAAAGTAAATTTAGTATTGCTTAGAGTAATATATGATATTCTAATTTACTTTCTTCGGTCATAAACATTTGATGTGGTTGGCGTTGATAAAATTTGATCATTCATCTTATTTAAAAAATACTGTGCAAATGTAATTTATTTTGTTGTGACATGTTCTGTTGCTTACACATAAATACCCTTAATTAGTGTTGATTTAGAGGAAACACTTTCTTTTCTTTCACCATTAAAATAAGCAAACACACATACGCATGTATCCATATATCTTGAGGTCGATGCGGTTAATTTTTCCTCTACCTGCATTTTTTTTAAAGAAAAATGAAAAGGGAAGCATCAACAACCTCCTCCGAGGCAAAAAAAAAAAAATTACAGCAGCAGCAGAAGCAGAACTTGACGCTTTCCTGTTCCATAAAAAAGATGCGCTGTTTGCGACGTTTTTGACAGCGACCATGGTATTAGATGGTATTAGGCCCGGTTTAGTTTCTAAATTTTTTTCTTAAAATTATCCTATCGAATCTTTCGACATCTAAATAAAATTTTAAATATATATGAGAACTAAACTAATTATAATTATAGTTATGAAAAAATCATAAGACGAATCTTTTAAATCTAATTAGTACATAATTAGTTATAAATACGACGAAAAAAGATTCGCTGTTTGCGACGTTTTCGAACAGCGACCATAGTATTACCAGCGGTACACCATTCTCTCAGTGGACACTCCGCGCCTAGAGCTGTCTCCAATCTGTCCGCGTCGCCATCAACGCGACCACACGCCTCTCCACCGGGGCACCAACCTTGCCACTACACAGGGCGACGTGTGGCTAATTCTCCTTTTCGCCGTGGACCCCGGCACGGCTGGACTCCAAGCACACCGCAATTATATTGATTGTTATTGCGGGCAGTATTAAGCAACATGCTTCTCATTTTAATTTGGGGATGGAATCGAACAAACAACCTGTCTACTACGACGTAGGATCTGACATGCTTATAACAGAATTGGTGGGGGGGGGGGGGGTGCAGTTTGAGATGTTTAATTATGCATGTGAATCACCGTGTTTACTTTTACGTTTTACCGGCCTTTGGTCATTCACCCCGCTGTGGACTTGGTTGGATTCACCGTTGAAGAAACTACTGACTCTAATTTCTTTATTCGACCCCACTAACTTTAGGTGACCATTCATGCATCTTGTTCAATAAATTTACATACTTGTTAATTATTTTATTTATCGCTTAAGACATTTTAGACATGAGTTATAATTTTATATATTTAAAAGTTATTAAATAAAATAAACAATTAAACGTAAATATAAAAACATGTGAAGTTGAAAAAAAAAACAGATGGACTAAAACAGCAATGGATATTCCTCGTGCAATGTTTGGTGGTTAGGGACTACTCCAGGTTCTTTTGACACTTTTTACCTTGTCACTTCCTTGTTTAAAGACAGTACACGTGTACAGCTAGACTAAAATAAGGGCAAAATAAGCTAATCCTTTCCAGAATAATGGCTGTTACTCCGTCAACTTACAGATGAACTTATTTGGGAGTACATAGCATTATTTTACGCAAATAAGTATCACGTGGAAAAATGACCTTTACCTTTTCGAAAAATCCAGCCGAAAATGATGTCAATTAAACACCGTGCATGTTGTGAGAACCAATACTAAAAATAATTACCTATATTATGATGTACTAAAGTTACTGATGAACAGGAGCCGTTTAGTTACTTTGTCTTTTGTCTATGTAATACGGCTACTATGTTGAAAGGCGCAAACTGTGCAGTCGTTTTGTCTTTAGCCATTAATAACTTCCAAATTTTCAATCTTTATACAAAATAAATTCTCAAAGTGCGAACTGAACATAAATTTGCTAGTTACGCTCCTGGTGGAACCTGCTCAACGAGTTTAGGTCCTAGCTCGATACGTGTGTTTATAGTTATAACTAATTATCCTTTTAAGAACATATGTGTTATATATATATATGTAGTTTTGTGAAGCGTTGTGCTAAATATATGTAGTTTTGAGAAGCGTTGGGCTAAATATATGGTTTTACAATAGGTTGGTCAAAATATTTATAGTTTTGCAAAGTTTTCTTTACCAGGTAAGCTTCTGGTCTTAGTTACGTACTAACTCAATTTTAAAATATAAGTATTTCTAAGTTGTTTAGCAGAGACTAAGGTGGTATCAAAATACTGTTTTTATTATTTGAGTGGTCAATTTCTGAATAGATTAGATTTCTTTTTCAAGTATCTAATTGGTCCTAAAATCATTGTCATGATTGAAATAATGGGAATTAGTGTATGAGTGCTTATTTTTTATACAAAAATTGAATCATATAAATGCTGGTATTTTAGAACAGAGAAGATAGTTTTGAACCAACAGCAAATTTTTAGTTGTTAGATGCTCAATGTGTAAAGCTATATGGTTATATTTACCATGGAACATACTTTGGCACAGTACAATGTTTTTTTTCAAATATCTATAAGTTACTCACAGAAAATAGACATGTATAATGTACGCATGAATAGTGTGGGAAAACAGTGCGCACGGATCACTACTCCCCTAGTTTAATATTTTTTGTCATATAAATCAATATTTGATTATGATTCATAGAAATAAAAAGTAAATAAATATATATATATTTATTAAAGTACTATTTATAATTCATTTGTATATGTTGAGCCCCATTTTTTTCTTTTGTTTACGCTTATAAGCCAAAATTTTAATTTTTAACATTAATTTGGAGTAGATTTTGGGTTTTTATCGTAATTTATTTTTAAGATAAAATTTCAAATCGGTAAGAATACATATGCAAAAGTTTTATTTATAAATTATTTTATTCGGAAAAACAAACTATCACCCTCGTTCTATTATTTTCCAAACTAAATATTTTGAAACTTATTAATAGGTCAAAGTTTTAAAAAATAACAAACCATTTATATAACGATAATAACGAGGGACTACTCCATAAAACTGTAGGTGTCTCCCCAGGCGAACTACCGTATACACCAAGAAAAAAAATCAATTATTAGTAGTACTAATACACACATGGCTGAAAACGCTCTGAATACGGCGTGACCAACTGACCACCAGTCGTCCAGGTGAGAACACACAAAGGCTGAATCTCATCTTATCCGCAACAGCAAATCCTTCGCCGAAGTCTTTCCCCTTTCTTCCTCTTCCCGGACGGCGGGCCCCACAGCCCTCCGGCCCCACCCTACCGACCTACGATGCCACGTCGGACAAAGCGAGCGAAGATCGACCTGCCGTATCCCCGTCATCACCCCTCCGTCCCGATCCCGCTACTCCACATGCTGACGTCACGAGTCCAGTCACGTCGTCACGTGCCCCACCACCACTCGCCGTCCAAACCCCCCGCGAGGGGAGGGGAGGGGAGGGCCAGCCGATACCGGAATAGAAAAAGGAAAAAAACCGGAGGCAGCAATACGCGCACGTTTCACACGTTTTCATCACGCGCGCTTTCCCCCACTTATTTTTTCCCTTTCTGGCTCGGGGAAGAGTGTGGTTAGATTAATCTGGGATTAGAACACTTGTCCTGATGCGCCCCCCGCGTGCGCTGCGACGTCAACCCCGTATATAAGCACCGGGCACCCGGCTGTTCCCGCCCACTTCAAACACACACCAAGACGAGCTCAGCAGCAGCAGCAGCACGCATGACCAACCGCATCTCCTCCGCCATGGGAGGCAACCAGGAGTACATGATCCGATTCGACGGCCACGTCGCAGCCGACGACGCCTCGCCGCCGAGCTCCGCCACTGCGGAGCCGCCGCCGCCGCCGCCGCCGCTGCCGGTGCCTTTCGCCGGGAGGGCGATCTCGCCCGAGAGGGAGCACTCGGTCATCGTCGCCGCGCTGCTGCATGTCGTCTCCGGTTACAGGACGGCGCCGCCGGAGGTGTTCCCCGCGGCGCCGGCGCGCGTGGAGGTGTGCGGGGTTTGCGGGATGGACCGGTGCCTCGGGTGCGAGTTCTTCGCCGGGGAATCTGGGGTGGTTTCGTTCGATGGCGCGGAGAAGGCGGCGGCGGCGGCGGCTCCGACTGCGGCAGCGGCGGCGGGGCAGAGGAGGCGGAGGAAGAAGAAGAACAAGTACCGTGGAGTGCGGCAGCGGCCTTGGGGGAAGTGGGCGGCGGAGATACGCGACCCTCGCCGCGCGGTGCGCAAGTGGTTGGGGACGTTCGACACCGCCGAGGAGGCGGCCAAGGCGTACGACCGCGCCGCCGTCGAGTTCCGCGGCCCGCGCGCCAAGCTAAACTTCCCGTTCCCCGAGCAGCTGCCCGTCCACAGCGATGGCAATGGCAATGGCGACGGCGCCAGCGCCGCCGCCAAGTCAGACACATTGTCTCCGTCGCCGTGCAGCGCCGACGCCGACGATCAAGGCGAGCAGATGGCGTGGCCGCAGGGCGGCGGCGAAACAGGGGACCAGCTCTGGGAAGGCTTGCAGGACCTGATGAAGCTAGACGAAGGCGAGCTTAGCTGGTTCCCGCAGCCGTCGGATTCTTGGAATTGAACGTTGCCATTAGATCCCAGCCGTTGGAGTAGCTTCAACCCAGAAGGACCAAATTAACTAGACTTTTTTTTCTCCCTCTTTTTTCCTATCTTTTCCTGGCTCTGTTGTAATAATTGAACAAAGCAGAGTTTGTGAATTATCCATAGAGTTGACTACTAAACTGTGCTGAACAAACAAATTTTGTGTACGGTTTTAAAATACGCAAGAAGGAAAACGAGCTGAGTGGCTGACTAGATAACCGATTTGTCACACGGACCACACGTGCTTACGGAGTTACGGATAAGAGATTTTTGGTTGCGATGTTCTCGTACAAAGTGATTATTGTGAACTATGTCAATTGCCTAATTCGCAATAGTGAGTATGGAACACATGGCTATGAGCGTTGTTTAGTGGAGACCGACCAATTGCTTATCATGCATCAATTAAACAAATCGTTGACCAGGTATTGCGTGCTTTTTACTCCCTGAGCGATCAGAGTCGCTGAAGATATGTCTTCAAGGTCAAACATGCGAAGAACAGAGAGTCGTGGTCTCTCTCAAGTCAAACATAACATGAAAAGATGAGCGTCTCACTAGATAAGTATGACCATTTCATTTATCTCACCTGATGGTCCATGGATTTGCTTGGTGTGAACTGCGAACAACCCCATAATTTGCTTGATTGCTTCTTTGCTGTGTTCCTGATCGAATTCACACAGAGTGCCACACATATGGTCGACCGGGCTGCACGTGACACCGCCATTTTCTTTATTACTCTGAAGTGGTATCTTGATGCTAGTGTTAGTATCCTCTATGGACACGTGAAGCAACTTTAATATCATGTTTCTTCTCGAGTTATCATCTCCAAATCAAGGTTACGAGATCCGAGGGTGGAGCAGTACTACTGTTGCTTAGTTCATGCGGTTACCAGTTTCTAAGGGCATTCTCAGCCCAATAACTAGGATGATGTCCGTAACATTAAATAAGTTGCCATCTAGAATAAAAGATGACGTGGCAAGTGAATAAATGAGGAAAAAGAATGAAACCATGTCTTACATGAGACATGGTTTCTACACAATATTCAAGATATCATGTTAGATAAGTAGCATTAAATTGAAGTATGGAATAGTGGTGTTTGCATTGAAAGAATAGTGTCTAGTACTAGTCTCTTGATGATGTGGAGTTGATAGAAACTATATCTAGTGTTATGGGTTGGGAATGCCATAATGGATGTGAATTCAAATTTATACTAATTTTGTATTTTCTTTTTACAAAAGAGCCTCTTACGGTGTGTATATTAAAAAAAAGAAAAGGGGAATTACAGATTACAAACGTACAATAAGTACGAGAAAAATAAACTTGTCACTACCAAACTTTGATTCAAACCCAAATTACAAATTCCAAAACATAACTTTTGAACTCTTTTATCCTGACACCGATAAAAGTTATAATTTTTACTATTTTAAATTTCTGTCAATAAAATTGAAGTAAACGACGGGCTAATAACACACTCCATCTTAAAAATCCGGGACAAACACGGCATCCGCCATCCGCAATCCTGTTCGTGGGCGGCAGTATATCCACTAGCAGCATGAGGTGACGCCACGAGCGGCGTAGGGGGTGGTGGCGTCACCCCCGTCTCAAACCTCGCACGCAGCCGGGGGCTGGGTGGGCTGGCTGCGGCTGCGGATACGCGCGGAAACGGTCAATTCGGGCCCGCGCGTGTGGTGTGTGTGTGGGTGGCTGCCCGGCAACGGGGTCGCGCGGTGGAGCGCGCATCAGCCGCGGTTCCAGGCTGTGGATTGCTGGGCGCGCGGGGGTGAGTGGAGTGGGAGTGGGAGTGGGACTCGTCGTCGCTGGGCCGCGCGTGGCGAAACTGCGGAGGTGGGCGGCCTTCCGCTTGCCGCCTGGGCTGCTGATTACGACTCGCCTGGGCTGCTGATTACGACTGTTGTTCGGGAGTTACCTTTCAAGTCAAGGGGCTGCAATGTGTGGGCTGTTCGGGAGTTTCCGTGAGTTGATGTACGTCGAAGCGGCCGTCGGTTAAGTGTTTGACCGGTCCGGCCGTTATTCTTTTTTATCATACATGGCTCGCTCGCAACGAGTACACGTGGTGACTGGTGAAATATACCCATCCAAGTTTATGGTTTAGATTTAGTCTGAGTGCTTGGACGTATGATAAAGAAGTAATTTTTTTGGCTTTCTTATAAAAAAATCAAATGATATATTTACAAACACAAAATAATTTATAAATAAAACTTTTATATATTACTTAGCGATCCAAAGTCTAAATTTCGGTAAAAAAATCTAAAAATCAACCCAAAATTTAAAAAAAAATCTAAAAATCAACCTAAAATTTAAGGTTAAAAGATTAAATTTTAACTTCAAGGTATAAGCAGAAGCAAATTGAAAAATTAAAATTATTCCTTCATTGATTGGAAACGTATATGTGGACAGCGAGTCAGCAAATAAGTCACAGTGATTGCGTCCATCTTAAAATATGTCGGCCTATCAATAGCGTTACCCTCGTAGTGACAGTTCTCTTAAGATGTATCGGTTCAGACTTTCAGACGTGCTCATAAAAATATATTCTATACCTTTCACGGTATAAGACTTTGTGATGTTATCTAGATTCAAATATATATTCTATACCTTTCACGGTATAAGACTTTGTGATGTTATCTAGATTCAAATATATATTAATAAATCTATATGGATAGGTCTAAATAAATCTATAAAGTATTATAATATAAATGAAGGCAGCGGTATGCACGTAGACGTTCATAGGTAGTGTGCACGTCTATCTTTGCACTGTGTTTAACAAAAGAAAAGCAGGAAACGCCTGCGCCAAAGCCGCTAAACTGAAACTCCGAGAGCAATCAAAAGGTAGGGTTAGTGTTGGGCTGTTCTGTGTTGAGCCCAGCTTACAAACCGAGAAAAATCAGTAAATCTTCAAAAAAATCCACTAGAGGTCCTTAAAGTTAGAGACGAGTTTGTTTTTCGCCCTTTAACCACAATACTAGAAATATAAATATGTACCCCTAAACCAACAAAATCCGTACAAAAAATATGTACCAGTAACCACATGTTAGATTTTTTTATTTTTTTTCCATCCTTCTCTCCCTTCCTCTCCTCTCTCTTCTTCCTCCAATAGTGCGGGCGTCGCTGCTGTGCTCTGGTTGGTCGTGTACATCACCACCAGCTTCTTCGGCTTCCTCTTCGGTAGCGCGACGCTGGACGACGTGCTCGCCAACTTCGACTCCGACCTCGGCATCCTTTATAGCTTGGTGCTCAACGACGCCGTCAAGGTCAGCTACGTGCTCCACCTCATGCTCGCCTTCCCCATCGTGTTCCACGCCCTGCAGCTCAACATGGACGGCCTCCTCTTCCCCTCGGTGAGGCCCCTGTCCAGCGACAACCGGAGGTTCGGTGCGCTCACGGCGGCGCTCCTCATCGTGATCTTCCTCGCTGCCAACTTCATCCTCAACATCTGGGACGCGTTCCAATTCACTGGCACCACTGCCGCCGTCGCCATTGCTTACATTTTCCCTTCCGCAATGGCGCTGAGGTGAGTGACGATCAACTCATCAAATAACTTGGCTCAATCTCATAGCCCCATTCTGCATATGATGGTTAATTTGTTATGTCGCTCTCATTAATTAGAGATCTGTGATCTTGGTCGTGTGATTTTGCAGGGATCGCCATGGGATAGCGACGAAAGGGGACAGATACCTCGCGGTGTTCATGATTGTTCTTGCAGTGGCGGCAAGTGCAGTGGCCGTGTACAGCGACGCTTGCTTGGGAACTTTTAGTTGGCAAGCGCCCATCTCTGTGGTGATCGGTGCATTAGCTAGTGGACGATGAAAATTTTGTTGTTTATACGTTGAATTCATGCGACGGGGGCAGCCAAGGAGGTGGCGCGGGCCGCGGTGCTCTCGTCGCTGGTGGCACCATGCGTTCCCCACTTCACCGCCGTCCACACCGTCTCCCTCGTGGAGCCCGACCTTCCCGTCATCGACTACGGCGAGCTCGCCGGTGCATGTCAGCGCTGCGCTCCTCGCCCGCCACCACCGGCGCTGCGCTCCTCTCCTGCCGCACGGCCGAAGCTCACGTCGGCTGCCGCCCTCCCGTGCCGGCGTCGTCCGCCGTCGCCGCCTGCCTGGCCGCCACTGCCCCCCCCCCGTCGCCGCCTGCCTGGCCGCCACTGCCCCCCCCCCCCCCCCCCCCCCGCTGGCACGCTCTGGAGAAGGAGGGAAGTTAGGAAGAAGAGAGAGGAGAGGAAGGGAGAGAAAAGAGGGAGGGAAAGAGGAGAGAGAAAAATAATAAAAAACTCTAACATGTGGGACCTATGGATGTCACATCAGTTAAACCGATAAAAAAAATAGGTCAATACTGTCGAAGGACATTTTTTGAATAGATTCTGTGAGTTTAGGGGTACACATGTCTGGTATTGCATTTAAGGGATGAAAAACAAATCCGACTTCAAATAAATTTAAGGACACTTTTTCATAAATCATTTAACATATGGCCCAGTACGAAAAGATACCAGACCGCAGTTTCATGACCAAGATCTGGCCCAATCTTTAATCGCGTCATAAAGACTCGAAAACTAATTTAGGGCCTTTGCCTTTTGCTGCCCGGGGACTAACCGCAGGAATGAAGTAATATGGGCAACATCAGAGTTCTAATACACTCCAATGCTTTGCTGTTTAACGTGCAGTGCACTTTGGGATGGTTGTTTGGCTTTTAACGACGTATTTATAAACTAAAAAATTGAATATATTTTTTATATAAGTATTCTTAGTGAGCTAGAAGCTAAGGTTGGAAATTAAACTAAAATTCTAAAATCAACTTCAAATTTAAGGTTAAAAATTTAAATTTTATTTTATAAGTTCACGCATAAGCGAAAAAAAGGATGTTCGGTGCTGAATGGACATATTCCTCGTTAGCGTGCATATATCATACTAGAGTGGACTGTGCGTGACACGCGCATAACCGCTCAACTTGCAAAATATGGAATTAATAATTACCGATAAACATGTATGCAGCTTTAATTGAAATATGCGGTTAACTAATTTTATTAATTATATATAGGTCAAGTTTAGGAGATAAAATATATCAGATGAATGTAGTGGAAGAGCAGCAAACTCCATACACATAGGCGTAAAAAAAAGAAAGGACTTGCTGCGTTCGAACCTATATGTTGCAAAAGCCAATTAGCCGCACGGAAAATAATAAACGTAATTAGTATATAATTAATTAGGTATTACTCATTAAAAATTTTAAGAATATATTTATTTGATCTTCTAAAATAATTCTATATGGAAAATTTTTGCACGAAATACACCATTTAGTAGTTTGAAAAACGTGCTAACGAAAAACGATGGGTACTTTAGCCGGACAGGCCAGTTCGAACGCAGCCATAGAGTGATAGTCGAAGCGCGATACATGCATAATCAGTCGATCTATAAAATTTGAATGTATTATTGTTTGTAAAATATTGTAATCATCTATAAAAGATTAAAGGATTGTTAGTGAATTATAAAATATACAGGTGTATAGCATAAAAATTATAGCAATTTAAATAAATACCATTTTCTCACATTAAAATGTAATAATGTTTGACCATCAAATATTAATTTGATATTGTTTAGCGAAAAAACGCAAGCAGCAACTATATATAACATTGAATAGTCACAGTGAAAGACAGCGAAGACAGCAAGCAAGCAAGAAGCCACGTCACAGTTCAAGGCAAGCCTCTGGGCCTGTTTATGTGAGCTTCTCCCATCTGCAGCTTTTACCAGAAGCTGTTTATGCCAGAAGTTGTCCCAAACGGTCCACAGCTTCAGTTACATATTCTGGAAAATAAACTAAGAATTAAGGATTTGAAGAAGCTGGGCTTATGAGCTTTTCCAGATTCTCAGAAGCTGGCTAACAAATAGTTTCTTCTTAGAATCTAAAGCTTCTCAAACATGCCCTCTGTCTTCCTCGCATGGCAAACAACAAGCACGCAGTAAAAAAACCTGCAGGTGCCTGTCGAGGAACGGAGGCAGCCACGGCAGCGAAAAGTTCAGAGGGAGCTCCATTTCCTACTATTATACATGCGCTATCACTTCTGCAACATTATTGCCATCCGACAGTACCTCATCGCAGTGCCGAATGCAAGCATCAGTATGCTATGCTGCTCTCTCGCCTCTGAAAGTCTAAGACTTCAATACACAAGCTCTGCATCACCCCAGGATTTTTATTGCTTTTTTTTATCGGACAGTGCATCACCCACCCTTGGATTTTCATCGCTTTTATCGGACAGTCAACCTGTACCATAGCCGACCAGGCATAATGTATACGCCGCGGCACAAAATAATGCATGTATGGCCAGCTGCCCAGCCATGAAGGCCGGGCCAAAGCTTCCAGGGCTCCCAGCTGCTCTCTCGCCTGCTCGATCCACGCGTGTTCATCTACAGCCCCAGCCCCAAACACAGTGTGGCAAATCTGAACCTAGGCTAATTTAAGCTCCAGCTAAGGGCTTATTTAGTTCCCAAAATGTTTTCCAAAAAACATCACATCGAATTTTTAGATATTTAAATAGAGCATTAAATATATATAAATATTAAAACTAATTACATAGTTATGGAAAAATCGTGAAACGAATCTTTTGAGCTTAATTAGTACATGATTAGCCATAAGTGCTACAGTAGCATACATGTGCTAATGACAGATTAATTAGGCTCAAAGATTCATCTTTCTTGGCGGAATCTGTAATTTATTTTATAATTAAACTACGGTTAATACTTTAAATACGTGTCTGTATATCCGATGTGATGTTTTTCAAAAAAAAAAATTGCAAACCAAACGAGGCCTAAACTAGCTACTGTCTCAGCAGCTAGCCATGTACAGCCTGCAGTTGCTTGCCTGAAGACGACGAACAGAAATGAATGGATGCATATGCTACGCTAGCTACAGATCATATATGCAAATATGCAAATGCAATCATGCATGCATGCAGATGTGCGTAAATGCGGTTCAAGAAAATGAGTGAGATCCATCCATCCATCTGCATCCATGGAGACAGACAGCCAGCAGACGGTCGGTCTGAAGACCGGACGTACGGCCAGGCCAGGCCAGGGAGCCCAGAGTCGGCATGCTACATGACAAGGCGTGCATTTAACCCCTTTTCGCTTCTCTGAACCGGCCCCGTCCATCGATCGCATATCATCGTCGTTCACCGCTAGATCCATCCCATGCCGACACTCTGATCGAGCCACATCACTTTTGCCGAATTGATCAGCGTAGCATGCGTACGTGCGTGCTCTGTCCAGTTATTTGCAAGCTAGCAGGAAAGCTAATGGTGAAAGGGCACGTAACAAAAGTGATTGCAACGAAGATGCTTTAAATCTTCATATGAGGATGAATTTCAGGCTATATTATTTAAGGGACTAAAATTCTCTACTTAGCCAAGTTCCCAAATTTTGGAAAAAAAAAGTTAATATGTAGGAATTGTATATTGATCGATGGGCAAGGAGGATATGCTTGGTTCTTTTATGGATAAAAGATAAATATTATCTGATTTTTTAGATATTTAAGAATGTAAATAGTTGAATTAATTAGTTAAAAGTCTATTTTAGAAATATGAGATGTTGAGATTCTATATAGAAATATTTTGCTAAAAAAACACATCGTTTAGCAATTCAGGAAATACGTGCGTAAAAGCCGAGAAATAACGCCGCAAAAAAAAATGAATCCTATATGTAGGAGATTGATCAATTATTTGCAGCATCGCATTTTTACACCGTGGTCCACAAGGGAAGAGCCAACACACATGACTGCCGGATGGTTTCACCACGTGGGAAAATATTGCACATCGTGCATGATTGTTAATGTGTGTAGTGGTACGACGAAACACGATGCCGGGATTGAAGGTAGTAAAACTTTTTTTTTGGACTGAGATTACTCAAAATAAATTCTGACTTCGTTTTTTATTTCGTATTATTGACTTTTATATCTAACCATTCATCTTATTCAAATATGTAATTATAAATCATACTTAAAATATCTTAGATAAAACAAATCATAACAAAACAATTAATAATTATGCATTTTTTTAATATGATGAATAATAAAAATAGATCTAAAAGTCAACGACGATAAAAAAATATATCAAAGGTAATATTTGATAGGATTTCAATTGGCGATTTTGCTTTACTTTTGGAGAGGAATATGCCATTGTCGCCTTGGAAGGCATAGCTTCCCTCGTACCTTATAGGTATTAGTTTTTTCACCGTACTTATAAAAATAATAAGACACCCAAAATTTATAAGGACGGTAAAAAAATCCTACCGATATATACGGTGGAGTTTATTTGAATAAAACGCGTAGAACAATGTTACACCACTACAGTAGGGATGCACACGGATGAACCACGAACATATATCTATCTACGAACGCCGTTATTTAATGCTTAATGTGCGTCAGTGTGTGCGTGTCCGAGTGTTTCCGAGAACCTAGATATGCAACCCTGCTGTTCTATATATCGATAGCACCGTACTCACTGATTAGTACAACTCGCTGGCGCTGCTATTATAAAGTTGAATAGTCGTGCAGGCTAGTTGCAAGCATATGGTCAACCCTAGTTTATTTTTCGATAAGTAATTAACAATGTAACTAAATAAAAGTCAAAGCCATAGTTCCATGCCCGAGATTTTGACCAATGTATTTTACAACTCAGCTCATTAAACTGACGACGCGTATTGCTGGCAACGGCGCCAAAAGTCAATGGAGTGAGCCTTCAACGAGCTGCACCTTTTCCATATCTCCTGTCCAAAATAATGTTCTGTCATTATGAACCTTGCTTAACTAATTTCTCTATAACATAAACCGTTTTGTTATTTGTGAATTAAAGCGACGGAAAATTTGAGTGAGAAGACAAGTTGACAATAATCTATACATGCGTGCGCGGGTCATGGAACGAGATCGCCTGCACTAGCATCATGCTACCGAGCAGTATTTTAGATACACTGTTACTACCGTTATTCATGACATTTATTCACTTTCCTCTCACACGAACAATACTTCTCTACATTGCTGTAGGGAATCTATCCGGACCCGTGGGTCATCCTCCACCGTCCGTGTTTCCACAACCGTGCAATGCGCAGAAGGATGCATGCTGCCCGTGCTTGCTCCATAGCTCGCTCTGACCTCTACTACACTCTTGCTGGCTTGCTGCTGCTATATATGGCCCTCAGCCAGACGACTCCATAAACCTAGCTAGCTAGAGAGACTGAATTGGTTTGAGCTTAGCTAGCGAGCTAGGCGAGCGACATGTACAATCCGGAGCAGCAGCCGCACCACGTGGTGGCGCCGCCGCGGATGTCCTTCTCCAGCGACTTCGCGCTGGAGCCGCCGCCGCGGTCGTCGTCGTCGTCGGGTACGGCGGCGTCCGTGGGGGACGCCGACTTCGAGTTTTCCTCGGTGGGCAGCCGGCCGATGATGGCCGCGGACCAGCTCTTCTCCAAGGGCCGCATCCTGCCGATGCGGGAGGCCGCGGCCCCCGGCGGTGCCGGCGGCCGGCCCCTGACGCTGCGCGACGAGCTGCGGGCGCACGAGGCCGCTAATGGCGATCGCCGCCGCCGCTCTGTTCGGCCGGCGGCGGCGACCGGCGCCCGGTGGAAGGAGATGCTCGGGCTGAAGAGGGCGCACAGGAAGCCGCAGGGCGCCATTGACGGCGCCGAGGAAGGCGCGTCCCCCCACGACCTCGATCACATGGTAATGTGCAGTAGAGATCGATGCTTCATTGGAGGATTTGTTTATTTTTGATATTTTTACGGCATTTTAGAAAATACCAAGGGTACCATTTAAAAAAATCTTTGATACGTTCTATACTTTGAAAATAATATTGTACCTCTGGATACCTGTTAACAATGATAAGTTGCATATTTTTTTAAAGTAATGACTGGATAATCTATTTACTCTATAAAATAATCACTCCGTTTTTAAACACTTAACTATTATTGAACTATTCATGTTCAACCTGAATCTAGTGTATTTTACCAAAAAAAAAGATTCAGAACGTTTTTTCTATTGTATACAACCATTAAAGAGTTTTTAGTGGTCAAAATAAAATAACAATAGTCAACTTATCTGAAAAAAAGTATATTTTTGAATTATATGAAAGACATGCACACGAACATCCCGCTACACACATGCATGCACTCAAAAACACATACATGCCAACGATAAATCATTGATTTCATTAAAATCGTGTTGGCTTTTTGGGTTATGGGGTTAATTAAATTTATATGAACTATATATATATATACTAGAAATGTCAAATGTAAACCCAGAAACTTACTAAATCACCTATGTGTATATTTTGTATAGATTTTTTTACGTGTCTGATAGAGTCATTTCCAGTTTTAAAAAGACTTATTTTCAATTATGTAAAAAAGATCAAAATGGAACTCGGCCACCTTAATCTCAATGATTGGAGAGACATGCATACATGCTAGTATGTTTGTACATAGACTACGTACGTTACACCTACACCAGTAACTTTTATAATTTAGGAATTGTACTTGTTTGGTTGTTGATCAGCCACATATTGTCATAGTATACCATGTTAAAAGTTAAGCAAATTTAACCAATTTATGACTGTTTGGTTACAGCCATAGTTGTGCCATGATTGCTTTTAAGAAAGTAAATCTCGCGTGTCAATGACTCAGAAAGTATGATATTTTTTAGATTTATCACGGTGGGTAAGAATTTGATAACATCAACTTACATAAATGTGACAACTTTCGTTGGTAAAAGTGTAGCTAGAAACTAAACATAGGTTTCAAAGCAATAGCTTAATAATTTTGTGTAGAGCACAGTTAGCTGCGTTCAGAATTAATGCCTGAAAATTTTGGAACTAAGAACCTGTTTGGACTGAGTGACTTTTAGGGTCTGTTTGGGGAGCTTTTCCTAGCTGCACCTTTTTCCAAAAAGCTACTTCTGCCAGAAGCTGTCCTAAACGTCCCACAGTTTCTGAGAATCTGTAGTTACATATTCTGAAAAATAAACTAAAAATCCAGAAGCTGGAGAAGCTGGGCTTAAGAGCTTTTCTAGATTCTCAGAAGTTGGCTACCAAGCAACTGCTTCTCAGAATCTAAAGTTTCTTCGTCCCTGTTTGGGACAAAGGGATTTTTTTCTAGAAGTCCCAAAGACTTTTTTTTAATCCAAACATGATCTAAATGTAATTGACCCCCTCTCCTAATATAGTTGTTTTCTACTCCCGCGGATGTTCAAAATTTTGTCAAAAACAAGCTATTTTCCACCCTTTGAATTACGCTTGGATCAAAAATCTTGAAGTGTTAATTGAGTCTTTTATCTCTTCAGAATCCTTTATCTACTCTCTCAGAGTATTGATAAGAGATAATCAATTCAGTTTTTTATCCGTGCTAATTTGTTTTGGAATTATTAGAAACAGAACTCTTTTTGTTGGAACTGAGGCAGTGCTAGTATATATGAGTAATTAAGTGCGCAAATATATAAATCTTTTTTTTCTTGTTTGACTAATATAAGCAACCTTCACTAATATTGCAGGATGTTGGAGGAGGTGAATGAATGAATGAACACAAGATGTCTCTCCCTCTACTCATCTCTTCTAACTGCTGATCTCCCCTGCTCGGCCAGGGTGGCAAGAAGAAATTGTTTTGATGCCATTTCCGTTTAATTTGTTTACCTGTCCCTTTCTAGAGTAAAATCAACAAATTAAAGAAGATTTTTAGCGTGTTCGTTTTTGATGGTTCGAGGCTTCGAGTATTTGGTGCATGCATGGATGGAATTAATCAAGATTTTCTCATCTACTACTAGTACCTGTACCTAGCTAGTTCAGTAGTTCTACGCAGTTTTGTGTTTCCCCTCTTTATTTGGAGGGCTAATTGATGTACTTTTTTTTCCGCCAGATATGTAATCGGCAGGATCGGAGAATGTCCTTTTTTGCGTGCTTAATTTCTTTAACTACTTTGTCAACTTGTACAAAGACGACGCCTGTAGCATGGAAATTAAATGAGGGGGAAATTAAGATATGAATTAAAGATGGTTCTTCCTCGTGTATTTTTGTCAGTTTTTCCTCAGCTTGATCGCATACTTCCGAACTATTAAATTATACGGTTTTTTTTTCAGAAAGTTTTATATAGAGAAGTTCATTATCTCACCCTTCTAAAATGGATTTGCACTTTATAACAGTTAATTTTATTATGGGAAATTTGTAAACGTGTCATTATAATTTTATAAAGTTAGAGATATGTCATAGGTATCACAGTGACATATGGGACCCATATGAGTCAATGACATCCATGATAACATATCTCTAATTTTGCAGAATTATAATTACATCCTTGTAATTTTCCTTTTATTTATTTATAACATTAAATAGCTACCACATAATCAAAACATCTGCCATCTCCCGAGCCGTCTCATAAACTCAAATGCAGCCTTAATGTTCGCCGATTACTTTTACTCTCTTGGAACATGCACGTATATGTGATGTACTGAGATGTGAGATCCCCCAACCCAGGAGTATCTGTTAACAAGTATTTTCACTTTATCTTTTATCTTTTCACTCTGTGTTTATGCTTATAACTTAAAATTTAAAATTATAAACTTAAATTTAGAGTTGATTTTGAGGTTTTTTACTAAAGTTTTTTTTCTAGCTTTGGTTTTTAGATATATGCATGACACATTTGTACATTCATCTTATATATGAATTTTGTGCAAATATACCTACATGTAAAAGATATAATTATAATAAATGTAGTAATAAATCCAACCATCATAAAATGAAGAGTAAATTCCCCATGCACCCCTTAAAACTCACGCAATCCTTTTTATACCACTGAAATTTACCCGATCCCTTATGTATCCCTAAAGTTTTAACTTGTCCCTCCATGCCCTGCCATTACATTTTCTATCATTTCACTCTTAAGTTTAGACAAATGTCTTTAATGCCCTTGATGATTTTAGGTTTGAATATAAACTTGACAAAACGATTGAAAATTTTGTTTTAGTGCATAGTATGTGCATTTTACGTAAGTAATGAGACTAAATAATTAGTGTGGAAAATTTTGACACAATTTTTTAAAATAAGATAAAATAATAAATTAAATTTTTTTATTTGAAATTTAATATGACAATAGATTTATTTATGGGGAGTAGTCTTAAAAAATATCGTGAGCATTGATAGTCCTATCTTTGTATAAACGCTCTCCATTTTCATGACTTTTAAAGAATAAAATAAATATATATTTTTTCATATATTATCTAAAAATAATTTTTTCATAAATAATGCATTGCATAACAAACTCATATCTATTAATAGTCTAAAACGATAAATTTTTACATTTTCAATTATGTGATTCATAAATTTTATGTTCATCCAAAGGGTGAAATGATCAATTTTATAGAAACTAGACGGTCACTGACGAGAGGAGCGGTATCAAAATCAAAATATAAGAGTATATAAGGAAGTAAGCAAATTTTAGGGCCATTGAGGCGATTAGCTAAAGTTTAAGGGGTGTATAAGGGATTATCCCTAAAATGAATAATAATTACATAAGTTTTTTAATATGACAAATAGTCAAACATGTGCTATTAAATCAATTGCGTCAACTATCAAAATATGAAGGGAATTTTTTGCTTTCAGCCGAAGAAAAAGAAGTATTGCTTCATATGTACTCCCTCCATTTGAAAATATAAGTATTTGATGTGCTCATTTCCATGATTCTTCATCACATCAATGATAACACCAACAATTAAAAGCTTGAAATGATAATTGCAGTGTTTAAAAAGATATCTTTTGACTCAACCTTAATTTTGCTAATAAACACAACCTAAATATACTTATATTTTAGAATGAATAGAGTATAACAAATGATAATAAAGAGAGTAAAATTATAAATGAAACAATGGGCCTAGAATGAAAGTTCTTGCATCAAATACGACGTTACGATTTACCTATCGCAGTATACTGTATTTCTTTTTTTTTTGAACTCAATATACTGTATTTCTTACTATCTTGGTTTGCTTTGTCTGTTACTTTAGACATGCCGGGTTGATTTATTGCATTCGGATGTATCTTGGGCTCTTTATTTAACACATATCCAATGGGATGTGCACTATTTAGTAGCATATTTTTCTACCCTTCAGTCCTCAAAAGTTTACCGAGTTGTTTGATTTGATCAAGTGATGCTAGAAGGGGAGTGCCTTGGTAAATAAAAGATTTATTGCATTTTGGATTATCTTAATATATTCATATTCTTTTAATATTCTTTAATGAACGTTCTATCCATATTCTTTAACAAAAAAATTATGGGGTGGTGTACGATGAAAGAGATAATAGCTAAAATACTATTGTTAATATTTCTCTCGTAAATTTTTGTCAACACGGCATTGGTTAACGTCATGCATGGCGAGTTAAATATGAAACTAATATTCGGTGAAATCACATCTCAGCACAAATCTATTGGTATAATTTTTATACAATAATAAACTTTTAATTTTATAATTAATTGTTGTTAAATATCTTTAAAGTTCAACTTATATCCAAAATAAAAAAATATAAAAGGCTAGTACTATCTATCATAATGTTAATTTCCCCTTATTTTTCATCATTATAATCACACTGAACTTTCCAACCACCCGAAAAGACCAAACTGCCCCCCAGTTCTACTGAACGTAACCAGATCACCCTAGTATCTTTCTCTTCTCCCGTACGCGGCAGGGACAGCCGGCCGGCGAGCTCTCCCTTGCGGCGGCGCAGGACGGGCGCCTCCTCCCCTCTCCTCCCGCCGCCCGCGCCCGATCTCCAGCGAGCGGGGGCGCTGCCGTCCTTCATCCTCACCAGTGAGCATCCATCCATATCATCGGTCTCTATCCACGCACTTTATTCTCTCCTGGAATCTGCATCAGTGAACCCTAGACAGGTCCTCTTCTGGATCTGGCTTAATTTTCCTTAATAATAACCTTAGGGGAGACTAATAGCAGTTTTTTTTTTTTGCCAAAAAGTTTTGAGGGGTTTGGGGGTTCAACTGAAGCCCCATGTTGCGCAATAGATCCGCCCCCTGGTTTTTTGCTGAAGAAGAACGCTGCTAATCTGTTAATGGTTGTTGCATATTTGCAGGGCACGCACCTGATACAATTGCCGAACAGCGGGTGTACTGAAGACAGTAAATTTAGAGGCTCAGGGTAACCTGGTTTCAGAGAAATGGCTGAGTTCCTGGAGCTCGAGGCCCAGGATGGGATAAGGATGCCCTGGAATGTTATTCCGGGAACTAAGCAGGATGCTGCTAACTGTGTTGTTCCTGTTTCCGCCATATATACTCCTCTCAAACCAAATCCTGTGATCCCGGTTCTTCCTTACGGCCCCCTCCGTTGCCGCATGTGCCGTTCGATCCTCAACCCATTCTGCGTTGTTGACTATGTTGCAAAGATTTGGGTCTGTCCATTCTGTTTTCAGCGCAACCATTTCCCCCAACACTACTCGTCTATTTCGGAAAGCAATCTCCCCGCGGAACTGTTTCCACAATATACCACTGTTGAGTTCATGTCCACTACCGAAACAGGTCCTGTAGTACCACCGGTCTTCCTCTTTGTGGTCGATACCTGCATGATTGAGGAGGAAATTGGCTATTTGAAGTCTGCTTTAGCGCAAGCAATTGAGCTCTTGCCAGACCAATCTCTTGTTGGATTCATTACTTTTGGGACATATGTGCAGGTTATAATATTATCAGCATCCTTTCATTAATGATTTACTGCTTAATGTACTGGTACTAATTGATATATGAATGTATTTTATTCCATGTAGGTGCATGAGTTGGGTTTTGGTTTGTTGCCGAAATCATATGTCTTCAAGGGGATGAAAGAAGTTACAAAGGACCAAATTCTTGAGCAAATGTGCTTCTTTGCAGGGAAAACAAAACCCACAACAGGTGTTATTGCTGGCTCAAGGGATGGCCTTTCAGCAGAGAGCATTGCTAGGTTCCTGTTACCTGCTTCTGACTGCGAGTTTGTGTTGAATTCAGTAAGAACTCCAGTTACATAGTTACATAGAAGCATGATAACCTGTCCAGGATAAAGCTTTAGATCTTATAATACACTAGCATTTCTTTTCGCCATTGCAATTATTGATATTTGTTCCCCTTTGTTGTAGATTATAGAAGAACTGCAAAAGGATCCTTGGCCAGTTTCAGCTGATCAGCGTGCATCGAGATGTACTGGAACTGCATTAAGTGTTGCAGCTAGTCTATTGGGAGTTTGTGTCCCAGGATCAGGTGCTAGAATTATGGCGTTCATTGGCGGTCCATCTACAGAGGGGCCTGGTTCTGTAAGTCAAAGTTCTCTAATGAATTTGTATCATCTTTTCATGTTTAAGGACAGACCAATGGCCTTGTAGTGAAACTGAGGATACTCATTCATACCCACCCAGTTTCAATCTCTAGGATCACCATCTTGTGTCTTATTTAGTTGGAGCAATCGTGCATGCATGCATGTTCAGCTGAAAAGCATATGATTGTGCTCTGTGGGGCACTGGAACCAACCACCTGTTATAGGCAAGGTTTCATTGGGATAAAAACTGCGAGGATAGCCAGGTGGCATTGGATTGATTGGGATGAGAGGAGACTCTAGATTAGGGTGGGGAATTGGAGGGAAATTAGACTAATCCTGATTCATTGCTTAATGGAAATGGATACATTCCCATCCTTATATAGATGGCAATACTTAACCCCTAAGAAAGGACCTAATGTAATCCTATCTTTGACTCTAACCAACAGTACAGGAACCTGTGCTACAGTACCCCCGAGGGTACTGCTTGCGTGCCTTGCACTGGGTTGGTCATGGGCCTCGGCCTCTAGGTCCAATGGCCATAACACCAACTACTTGATTTGAGTTCCTATTTAAATTATCTCATAACATTTCATTTTTTACCAGGTGTCATTTTATCTCTCTTTTGTTTGTGCTCATTGTAAGTCATGGCCTCTGATTGAGTAATACACTGTCAGGGAATAATAATATACAAATTTGTGCACATAATGCTCCATCCTGTATATTGATTATCACTAATAGTTTTCTTGTCTCAAATGTCCTGACTCTTGCTTTTTTTGTATGAAACTACATCAGATGTTCTTATACATTTTCTTCAATATGCCTGATGATGTTCTTTGTATATTTCAGATTGTATCTAAGGCCTTGTCAGAGCCAATTCGTTCACATAAAGACCTTGATAAAGGTTCTGCTCCACTTTATAACAAAGCCGTTAAGTTCTACGAGGAGATCTCTAAGCAGCTTGTACATCAAGGCCATGTGCTTGATTTATTTGCATGTGCACTTGACCAGGTTTACTACTTTTCTCACTGTTTATCCACCCTTTCACTGTAAAGGATCACACATTAACCTATTGAATGAAGTATTGTTTTATTTAGTCATTTTAGTCTCTGTTAACTTGTTAACACAGGAGTTGAACAACTTTTACTATCTTATTGTTCATGGACGGTTGCCACATAAGTACTTTTGCTATACTAAATTACGTAAACAAAAAACACTTTTTCATGCATCTTATTTATTTAATCTCCCCACAGCTTTGTAAGATGCTTGTTCTCGGTGCATTGGAATTTAGGAGCTATGAGCTATGTTCATGATGGCTGATTAGGGATCATCTTATACAAACTGTCTAACAATTTTGTGCGCACTGTCAAATAAATAAAAGCAGAAATATTAATACACAACCTACTGGTGTTAACCAGTTAGCATATCATGATACATCACAACGATGCTGATTTAGTTGAATTGTTCCTATGTGTTTGCATGGTTGTTTGGTTTGAATTAACAGTTTATTGTCATACATTCTCTTTTGCCAGGTTGGTGTTGCTGAGATGAAGGTTGCAGTAGAGCGGACTGGGGGGATAGTTGTGCTTGCAGAAAGTTTTGGCCATTCTGTTTTTAAAGAGTCGCTTCAACGCATTTTTCAGTCAAGCGACAATGATCTTGGCTTATCATTCAAGTAAATATTTCTTAGCCCACTTGGTTCAGCTGGATTTTCAGTTTTTCACCTGCTTACATTTTTTGGTTTACCAACCCCCCCCCCCCCCCCCCCCCCCCCCCCCAACCCCCCAAAAAAAAGGGTGAGGTACCCTGAGTCCATTCTGTTTTTCTTTTTATGTGCAAGTGAAACACCTCTCTCACTCACTGAATCACTTGTGATGCATGCGTACCAGAGAAGCTACAGATCATTTTGATTTCTCTAGTGCAAGTTATGGTTTATTTTGCACTCAGATGAATTTACTTGCTGAGTTTATTTGAGACAAATAAATCCTTGTGCGCTGCTAATTATTGTTCAATTCATAGCCAAACCATCAAAATCTGTTCGTCATATGTGAAAACGGGGTTTCAATGACAGAGAATTATTGTGACATACTGACA
Organism: Oryza brachyantha; assembly: GCF_000231095.2. NCBI lineage: Eukaryota > Viridiplantae > Streptophyta > Magnoliopsida > Poales > Poaceae > Oryza > Oryza brachyantha. The sequence continues at coordinate 14,506,431 of NC_023170.2, forward strand.
TCTAATAAACTGCAGCAGCATAACTTTGTTTTTTGAGTTTTCTGATTCCTGTATGTGAACTATTTTTGCAGTGGTATATTTGAAATTAACTGCTCAAAGGATGTCAAAATTCAAGGCATTATTGGACCTTGCACTTCCCTGGAGAAGGTACACTATGTACTTAGTTACATGACTTAAACAATTTAGAATGATGACTGTAGATTTTGAGTAAATTACACGATCGGTCTAAACTTGTCCGAGATGTCAGCTTGGTCTATGAACTTGGAAAACACGTATCTAGGTCCATAATCCTGATTTAATATTTTAATGTACTATTTGAGGTCCAAAGTGCAGCCGGCTGGGCTGGAGCATTGATGTGGCCATTCACCTTGACGAGACCTTTCCCTCTGCAAATCAATGTAGTGATAGGAGTATAGGACAGCAATTGTGAACGTGCACACACATCCCGAAGACGACTGCAGCAGGGATGCACCATGCTGGTGTCCCACGGCCGCAGCACACTGCCATCAAATCTACCATCGCTGTTACCAGCGAGTTTGGTGTGTTCATGCTGATTGGCTTCTTCAGTGCCATCTACTCTCTTGGCCTGGTCACCTACGTTGTTGCTGTGCCAGCTGGCCTTTTCATCCCCGTGATCCTCTATGGCGTGTTGTTCGGCCGGCTGCTCCAGCGCACTCACTGGCCTCGATATGGGCCTCTTCATCAACATATGCTGCTGCGCACGGGCCACAATGATTTCCCAGTGAGGATAAGCTGTTCGCACCAGCGTTGGAGCTATGTGGCCCTGTGGCGCAAACTGATTGGTTTTACTGTAGTAGAGGGCGCTACATGAAACCATTCCGCCATGGTGGATAGCTGCATCAGCTCTCCTGCCCTGTCCGCTGCACTTTGGACCTCACATGGTACAATAAACCAAGCTTATGGACTAAGATACGTGATTTGCAAGTTCATGGACCTAGATGACATCTCGTGACAAGTTTAAGGATCGACAATATTTTACTCTTATATTTTTGTTGGTACTTTCTCATGTTATTGTTTGTGCAGAAAAGTCCTCTATCCTCGGATACAGTTGTAGGACAGGGAAGCACGAGCGCCTGGAAGATGTGTGGTCTAGATAGGAAAACATCAATATGTTTAGTGTTTGATATTGCAAAAAAAGATGGGCCCGATGCAATTAATCAACCAACAAGCAATCAGTTCTACTTCCAATTCTTAACATAGTATGTAATCTGCCTTTCCCCTCAATTTTTTTATACATCTGTGAATCTTAGGGGTGAATATCGATCTCACTTGGAGGTACCATTTGCAGTTATCAGCATCATGAGGGGCAGATGAGATTACGAGCTACTACAATTTCCAGAAGATGGGTAGCTGGTTCTGGTGGTGTGCAGGTGAAATTCACTTCAGGAATCGTTTTTCTTTAGTTTCCACTTGTCTGTACCCATTTTTGGAACTAGTTGAGCTAATATGTTTAGTTATTCCTTTTATTACCCGTCTACTTGTTTGACAAAATTGCTTTCCATGTCATAATTTAGCCACAGTCCTTAAACAATTAGTCCATCTCAATGTGTTAAGTGCTAGCTGATGTTTCCTCTTTTTTATGCGAAAAGGAACGTAGTAGTTTGCTTATTGGATTGCATGTGTTGTAGGATCTAATAGATGGTTTTGATCAAGAGGCAGCTGCTGCAGTCATGGCACGATTGGTCTCATTCAAGATGGAAGCTGAGGTACTCCCTTATGTTATTTTAATTTTTTTAACACCTCATTGATGCACAGATGACATACCCTTTTGCTGTTTCTGGAGATGGAATATTGTACCAGAAAATATGTGAATGGTGGCAATGTGACTTTGTATCTTTTTTTTTGTACTATATATGTAGACTACAACCTCTGTTTTTCTTTTCGAGACTTTTAGAATATGGGTGGTCCAATTGATCTATTTCTTCACTTTTGTTATCATATCACCATTTTCCCTTGAATTGCTTGAAGCTTTTACAGAATCCTAGGCAGTACTGTCTTTTGGAAAAAGGCTCTCGATGAGTGAGCCTAAGTTGTCTAGTGCTGATTTTATTGGTCATGGCTCAGAGGCAGTTCCTCTGACGTACTTCTCACTGTAACATGGTCACTGACACATTGGCCCTTTTGCCTGCTAGGCCCACATGTCAGTGACCACGTCAGAGGGAAGTTATGTCAAAGGATGAAGGATCTCAATCCCACGGCTCATGGGCATCTGTTGCAAGAACAGTCCTAGAAATTCTCACATTAAATTAGAGGAACAAAAACCATCGTCTTATCCATATATTACTGGTACACTACAAGCCAATTATAGTTCTTGTGATTTCTTCTGAAAATTGCCCACATAATTAGAAACACATGGTCTGAAAAGGAAATGGCTTTCGCTAAACTCAGGATGGAACCATGTATTCACAAGCTCTAGAGCACTAATTGGTAGTAATAGAACTGTGTAGAAACCAAGCTTGTTTTGGCTCCAGAGTGCTGCTTAATTTGTATCAGTAATAAAAGAACTGCTGCAATTATTTTGTGCTTATGTTTTCTTGCATAAGCCACATCCTAGATTGATCATGTTACTAAAGTCCTATATGGATCTTTTATAGCATGATCTTGATGTTCCTTTCAGGCTGATTTTGACCCAATAAGATGGCTTGATCGAGCATTAATTAGTTTATGCTCAAAATTTGGAGACTATCAGAAGGAAACACCCTCATCTTTCAGTTTATCTCCACGTCTCTCACTATTTCCGCAGTTTATGTTTAATTTGAGACGTTCTCAGTTTGTTCAGGTAATCTATTTTATTATGTTTATTCAGTCATTCTGAGCAAAAGATTAAGTGGAGGCTATATCTCTGTTCTCTAATAATATGCTTTCCATTCAGGTCTTTAATAATAGTCCAGATGAAACTGCATATTTTAGGATGATGTTAAATAGAGAGGATGTAACGAATGCAGTTGTGATGATCCAGCCTTCGCTTATATCATATTCATTTCAATCAGGCCCAGAGCCAGTTCTGTTGGATGTAACTGCAATTGCTGCTGACAGGATCCTTCTATTGGATTCTTATTTTACCATCGTCATATTCCATGGAATAACCATTGCACAGTGGCGAAAGGCTGGTTACCAAGATCATGAAGGGCACGAGGTAATGTTGTCAGCTAAACAACCATAACACTAGATACAATTCCAGTCAACTCCATGTGTAACTTTTCTCTAAGCTCGTAAGTAAATTATCTAGTTTGATATGAATTATATAGGTTTGGTTTTGCATTAAAAGGATAAAATGGTCGCTGCTCATGTTTTTTTGTGTTTGATTGCCTTCATGAGTGAGACTGTTAGGCCAAAACAAGAAGAGAAAAAACATTTGAGGTGCATATCTTATGCTATGTTATCGTACTCTTTAAAATGAGTTTGGGGTGATGGTAGGTTGGGTTTCATCCAACCCCCCTCCAGATTTTTTTTCTGGTTGCAAAGTATGTAGGCATGTGTGTGTCATTTTTAGATTTTTGTAGAAAAGGTATTTTATCTTTGGATATGAGTATACGTAAGTGATAAATCAGTCTCATAAAATCTCGTATACAAGTTTTTCATATATGGACAATTACTTATTTACTGCATTTTATAGTTTGGAAATTGCCGCAAAATATGGAAATTATGCTAGTATACAGCATAACTACAGTTACACCTAACTCTTAATCTTGTATGATGTTTAGGCATTTGCTCAGTTGTTGCAAGCTCCACAGGAGGAAGCAGATTCGATAATCAAGGAGCGGTTTCCTGTTCCTCGTTTGGTTGTGTGTGATCAATATGGCTCTCAGGTTAATTTTTCACTTGAGTTATCCATACAGTCTGCATCTGAAATTTTAGGAGAATACAACGTCATAATTTTCCTCCGTACAGGATAAGAATTCAAGTCATCCTTGTTTTAATCCTGAACTGGATATCCCAAATTTTAGATCAGAAAATTTGCAAGAAGTCTCCCAGCAATCAAGTGCTTCCACTCCTAAACAAATGACATGTTTTGGACATCACATGATCGTTTGATGCACACTTTTGACAACGACTTTCCTAATACTGCAATAGTGAGCTATAGAAAAATAAAATTGATATGGACTTGCCTTCAATTGAAAATGTTTACATAATCTCCGTTGCAAATCTAACTAGTTTTGCACAATAGAAATGTTATATTGTAAATGCATATGCATCTATATAGGAACAACGGAAGGGGCAATTTCAGAGGATAGTCGGCAACAAAATCAATTAAACAACAGTCATAGAATTGATATAATTTATGAAATTGCAGGCTCGGTTTTTACTAGCAAAGCTTAATCCATCTGTCACATATAACTCTGATAATCCTGCGCCACCTGGAGGAGATGTCATATTCACGGATGATGTGAGCTTCCAAGTCTTCATGGATCACCTACAGCGGTTGGCAGTTCAGTAGAACACGGCTACGAAGCAATTTTGTATCAATATTCAAGTCTCTTCCATTGTACAGCAAGGAACAACTTTACCGTGTAATTATGCACTTTACAACATTGTAGTCTCGGATATGGCACTGTTGGCTCTACACCTGTACATCTCCGAATTTTTAATTTTTTTTGAACTTTTTTATTTTTAATTTTAAAACTAAGCCACTTCAAGAATCAAGATCTATTTCCAAATCTGCACCTTTTGGCTAATTGAAGATCGCAGACGTTTCAACATTGAAGTGGTTTTAGTTTTAAAATAAAAAATAAAAAAGTTCATTTTTTTTAAAAAAAATTCTACATTTCCATGGTTATAGGATGCACCGATGCAAGGATTCTGCCTGTCATAAATTATGAAGGAACATTGATGATTGTGTAAAATGTGTTCCATATCTTCTAGATTGGTCAACTATTAAACCGCAGAGCCCTGCTATACTTATGACCTGCGTACGACTAAGGTGGTGTTTGGTTCTTTAGTTCTAGGACTAAAAATTAGTCTATGAACTAAACTCTTTAGTTCTTACTGTGTTTAGTTAGAGGGACTAAAGACTGAAAGTATATCATATATAGAAATTTTTTTATAGAAATTTTTGTTAGGGGGCTAGGGCTGGACAGAAAGCTCGTGGCTCGTTAGTTCGCTCGACTTGTGACAAACTCGGCTCAGCTCGTTTTATTTTTCTAATGAGCCGAGCTAGCATTTTTAGCTCGTTAGAGATAACGAGCCAGCTCGAGCTAGCTTGTGAGCTGCTTGCGAGCCTAACGAGTTAGCCCAAAGACACAGGATTCACTGGCATTCATTGATTTCATCCTGGAATGCATGTGTTCAGTACTTCATAGGTTTACCATATGATTTATTGGTTCAAACTTTAATATTTAAATACAATTTTATATGATTTGCATGTTTGAAATGAAAATTTGCTTGTATAACCTATTGAAAAATTATTTAGGTTAACTTTTTTATGCATGACTCATGAGCCTAACGAGCTAGCTCGAGCTTTATAACGAGCCGAGCTGAGCTGGATTTTTAGCTCATTACGATAACGAGCCGAGCTGAGCCAAGTCAGCTCGTTATCTTAACGAGCTAGACCGAGTCGAGTCGAGCTAGCTCATTATCCAGCCCTATAGGGGACAGGTGTAAAAGGAAATTTTAGTCCCAATAAGTATCTATGGAAGGAACTAATAGACTAATATAATTTTAGTTCATTTTAGTCCCTCCTGTTTAGGTTTTTAGGGACTAAAGGAGACTAAAGTGGATGAACTAATGAATTAGTCATCTAAAATACTGTGACCATTGATTAGACAAATGGGGTAAGCGAATGTCTCTGTAGTCATTGGATGGTTGAGTCGTACGCATAGCAATTTCCTAAACCCAATTGGTTAGACCATGAATAATAAACATTATTATTATTATTATTATTATTATTATTATTATTATTATTATTATTATTATTATTATTATTATTATTGTCACTGCTCGTCCTGAATTGTGTAAACCTATGCTGCTAACCAGTAGAAGCATCCATTCTTGAAGCTGTGGTCCGTTGATCTCCATTGATGAACGCGACCACTGCCTCCATCTCCTTCGCCGCCTTCTCGCCGTCGGGCTCCAGGAGGAAGTAGACGTGCCTCTCGCCGGGCGTCTCGTAGAGCGCAGCCTCGCCGGCGCAGCCGCTCGCCCTGATCGCCTCGACGTAGGCGCGGCCCCTCGCGCTCAGCGCGTCGAGCGCCGCCACCGTCACCAGCACGCGCGCGCGCCGGAGCCGCCACCACTCCTCGCGCGGCATGGCCACTGGGTCGATCACCGGGTCGTCCACCCCGTACCGCCCCGCGCACACGAAGCCCCACGTCCGCTCCTGCCACCGCCGCGCCGCCGGGTCACGCGTCTCCGACGGCACCGGCCGCTTCCCCCAGAAGTACGGGTCGAGCAGCACCATGCCCCGGACGGTCGCGCCGCCGTGCAGCCCCTCCCTGCCGGCGCGCATCGCCGTGTTGTGCGCGATGTTGCCGCCGGCGCTGTCCCCGACCAGGAAGAGCCTCGTCACGTCGGCGTGGCGCGACAGCCAGGGCTCCGGCCCGGACGACCGCGCGTTCTCGAGCACCCACCGGAGCGCCGCCCAGGCATCGTCGTAGGCCCTCGGGAGCGGGTGCTCCGGCGCGAGGCGGTACTCCACGGACACGGCGAGCACCCCGGCCTTCGACGCCAGCGCGTTGAGGTACCTCTGGTACGTCGGCGAGAAGGCCGACTCCGTGACGAACGCGCCGCCGTGGTAGTACACCACCAGCGGCAGCTTGCCGCTCCGCCCCCGCTCCCCCGCCGTCAAGTTCGCGACGTTCGGCATGTAGAGACGGACGGCGAGGCCGGCGTCGGCGTCGATGACCACGTCCCTGGACGCCACGCCGGTGGCGGGATCCGTCGAGGCCGGGACGGTGTCCGTGCCCATGAACCGCACGACGCGGCCACTCTTGTAGAGCACCAGAAAGGGTAAGAACAAGAAGTCGACGTCTTCGGCATCGCCGGCGACGGCTAAGGTGGCCGGAGTGGGAGCCAGAGTCGGAGGAGCGCGCGGCGAGAGCAATGCTCCCGCTATGTTGAGCAGGAGCAGCAGCGCGGACGAGACGCTTGCAGCCATGAGCAAAGCTCAGCACCACACCATAGCAACTTGTACTAAAGTAGGCATGGTGACATTTCTCATTCCCGCTCCCGTCAAGAATAAAATATCATGGTACATAATTTAACGTATTCAAATATCACGAATCTGGGTAGAGTTTTATTTATAATCGTTGTGTAGAATATATCATATCATGTATTATGTTGTTTTATTTAAGAGCATTATATTTTTCAGGTTAGCTCATCGTAATTAACTACTCTAGTCGAACGAGCCAAAGCGGTTAACAAGAATCGAGCCCTCTCACCATTCGTCCAGGCCGCAACTTCTAAGATTCTGCCTTAGTTGGTCGAAACAAATGATACGTTGCTCTTTTTGCTTTTATTTATACTTACAAATTAAAATTTTAATTTATAACCTTAAATTTAAAATTAATTTTAGAGTTTTTTCACTTAATTTTACTTTTTAGTCTTGGTTTCTACTACTACGTTGCATAAAAAACAATAGACACGTCCTAATAATATAAATCTCTATGGACGTCACATTTAGTACTAGAATGATTTTCTATGGGGGTAAGAGGAGATTATTATGAATATATATATATATATATATAAATTTTATTTATAAATTATTTTTATGTTATAAATATGCTGTTGGCATAATCATCCCTCTTGGATTGAAGTCGCCACCCTGGAGTAGAACAGTACCGGACGGCAAAGCCAGAACGCAACACGACGAATTCAGGTATGAGGTATCTTCACGATCCGGGTTCCTTCCTTGGTCGTGGCAGTCGATCCTCCGAAAATTCCCACGAATTAGCTGTCGCCAATTTCATTGTACTTACGAGGTTCTTTTCTGCCTTTTTCATACGAACAGTGAAACACGGCATATTTATAAAAGAAATAAGTTGTAAATAAAAAAATATATATGAGTTTTTATTGATCTATATGTAAATATAAAAGAATAAACTATGATTAAAAAGTGCACAATCAATTTTAAATTCGACGTTGAAACTTTAAACTTTTTATAAGCATAAGGATAATACGAGGCGCTAATTTCTACTGCTAAAGAACACGAAGATTCGAGCAGACTCCACTGAGTGCAGCGACAGTTATAATTTTTTCTTTTGCTGATATGAGCCGTATAACAGAATCATCCTACGACGACTTGGGAGAATGGAGACATCGGTATAGGACAAATTAAGCACGGAGACAACTAACCCGAGAACGCTGTGTTGGCACCATTACGATTGACATGCATGGTCGAGAGAGAGGACGAAGGCTGTGGTTCCCATGGCTAGCTCCTTGCTCACGTTTTGTTTTGATGAAATGTTTGTGTTTTGTCGATTGGTGACGGTCATTGTTTCACTTATAGATGCTTTCGGAGATTAAGATTTCAATAAACAGCTAGTGAGAAACTAGCAGTCATTTTCTAACCTCAACTTTCAGTTTGTTTTTTTTTTGGCTTATACAAAAATCCATATAGGAATCTAAACTACTAGGGTCAATTCCCTGTGCCCATGTAAGTTCCTTCAATCCCTTCTACGTCCCTGAGATTTGTTTGATCTCTTATATACCCCTGAGTTTTTATTTAAATTCCTTACATGCTCATTCCGTTAGTTGATCATTGGTTTGACCGTTAATTATTGTACAATTGACTCTATCGTCCTTGATATATTGCTAAAAGCTAGAAATGATTGATTTATAAATTATTTGGGTTGTGAATAATAATAAGAGATAAATTACTAAATATTTTTATAAATAAAACATAATTTCATTAACAATTAAAAATGTTTATTATAAACAAATCAAGCTCCCCATCAAATTTGAAAATTACTTTTTAATGAATATGCAATGAAAAAAGATTTATTTTAAAAAAAACAAAGGAGATGTAATTATTTCATCAAAAAATATAAAAAACTTATTTAAAATTAATGTGTGGATTTAATAATATTTTTAAAATTATATTTTTGAAAAATAAGTTTTATTTTTTAAGTTTGGCATTAGTTCATTATATCCCTTTTATTTTAGTATAATTTACTTTTTGCATATGAAAATTCATCAAGGTAACAAATATGTATAAGAGGGGTAATATAGTCATTTGAAGAATATTTAATGGTCAACTAACGGAAATGGTATAGAGGGAATCAAAATAAAAACTCAGGGGTATACAAGGGATGAGATAAAATTCAGATGTATAGAGGGGATTGAGCAAATTTTTCAGAGGCACGTAAGAAATTTTCTCAAACTATTAAGGAGGGCTCAACAATAAAATTATAGAATAAGCTGTAGCCAGTAAAAGCTCCATCAAACACAAAACTTAAGAGAAAGCCTATTCAGGCTTGGCCTCACCATGCATCAGACCCGAGTCTAGATATTGAAGTCCTAACTTTATGAAAAACACTGCAAAGCCCGGCCCGGTTTGAGAAAGTGTGAAGTCAGGCTAGGCCTAGGTTTTGTTTTTTATGAATTTGTCGGGCTCTAGCAAGGCTCATGCTTGGGGGTTTTGTATGGGCTTTTCCATGTCTAACCCTAGGCTTTCTCGGGCTAGGCTAGACTTCTTAAGATTTTTTCATAAATTTTAAGTTTTTTTAGGCTTCAGTACGTAGACCTAAATCTAAACCGGTGCAATGCACAGTTAGGCCAAGCAAGACTAGGGTTTTTTCGCGCCGGGCTTCGACAGCCTACCTAAGCGTGAGGAGGCCTCAACGGCCACAGGCGAAAAGGTTCCCCCCGTCCTCTGTAGCGTTACGACCCATGTTAATTGCATCGTCGGCTCAGCCAAGGTGGAAGGAGCCGAGAGATGACCAACCCGTTGCGGCGTGCGTGAATCTACCAGACTACGGGGATGATGGCCGGCCGGATCGTCGCCGGCGAACTCGGAAATTCGCTTGGGCGGTGGATGCATCGATCCCTGTTGGTGGTGGGATCTGATTCCAGAATCCAGATGGTCACTAATCACTGTCGCTCGCTCACCGCCAAAACAACGGCATTGATTCATCGGCTAACGATAATCCCGGCATAGTACCGTTCATCTCAAAAGACACTAAGTGCATATGAGGGGTGAACTATACGATGATACAGTATATCTTCGTATATAACTATTGTATAAATTGATTATTTGTTACTCTTAACGATATGAAAAGACTTCGACGGTAGTAGTTAGTCCTATTAACCTTGCTATTAGGGGTACGTGTCACTTACTTCCTTCGGGTTCAAATTTTTTGACGTTTTCGACATTATTCACACATGCCAAGAAGTTCCCGGTCTTGTCCACAACAAATAGAGTCATGTATTAAAGTTAATCAATAACTTGCTCATTTTGAATGGGATGCATGCATCAGGGGAAAACCAGTCCAAGATAGCAAGGAACAGCTCAAAACGTCAACAATTAGCATCATTTGATTCCAAGGCTAAAATGTCTAGAATTTGGAGACGGGAGGGAGTAACGTTTATTTGCAGAATTAAAGTACAGATTGTTCAACACATAATTGTAATCTAGACACGAGCCAGTGCGAGTCCTTAATCCATTCTTTCTATAAAGTTCATACTCACTGGGTGTAGTTAATGTTAATTCTCTCTTTTCTCATAAAACCACATCACCTCACTTATTTTTTAAGTCTTAGGATGATACATCAAGGGTGTAAATTACATATTTTTCTCCAAAAAACACACCATACAACCTAATCATTTATACCTTATGAATAATTGATAAATGTATAAAAATATATAAGCACATGAAAAAAATCATATAAAAAAATTTAGAACTCATATTTACTATATTATTATACAATTCTCTCACAGCAACGCGTGGAGTATCCATCTAGTTGTAATCCAGTGCGAGAGCTGATCCAGTGCGAGAGCTGAGGCAGCAGATATGTGTGTCTGTGTATATATATATACACCCACATATACATATACATATATAATCTAATATATATACATACTCTCTCAAAGAAACGGCGACAAAAACACAAAATCAATTTTAAAGTTAAGTTTTAGAACTTAAATTTTATCCGCGACATATACCTAGTAGGATAAATGAAAAGACCCTAGGCATACGCATTAAGTTACATGTAAAGTGCTTTCCAGTTACTACTCGATCGTGGAGTGGCATTTTGCAATTTACAACGTGTTCCACGATTCTGCTCCATCCATCAGGCGGCTTGAGACCGACCGAAAGGATGCAGTACGTGTAGTGCATCACTATGGCAGTTGTGAGTTACTATCAACGACGATGATACCTCTACGGTGGCATTGAGAGTGCGACATTCACGACAGCCACAGCCGGCACGTTCATCGAGTGCGGCAAAACGGATTAAACAACCACTGTAGAGTAGCTCGCAAATGCGTGCACCATATTTAAAAGCAGCTAAGACCTGTGGGTGAATGTTTGGTTTTTGAAAATGGTATATTTGGAAATGAAAGATAATTTATGAATAAAATTTATATATACATATTTTTTGATGAATTAAAAGCTAAGGCCGTAAAATATACTACGGTGAAAAGAATCCCTAAAATCAACTCCGAATTTAAATTTAAATTTTAGTTTATAAGCATAAACATAAGTGAAAAGATGGGGTGATAATTGATAGCATTTTTTCACAACTTTGCTCATCTTCTACGACAAGCATCATGAAACCGGTTTCTAAGGGATGACTGTTTGGTTTTTTAATGAAACATCCAAATAATATATTTATAAACAAAAAATAATGTGTAAATATAACTTTTATATACATATTTTTGGTGATATAAAAAACAGAGCTGGAAAATTAACTATGGTAAAAAATCTAAAAATTAACTTTAAATTTAATGTTTAAAATTTAAATTTGAGCTTATAAATACAAGCATAACCGAAAAAAGATAGAGGTGTGACTTAAACGAATCAGCTCGAACGTAACATTGAATCAATTGCGCACTAACTTATTCACAGGATAAAAATTATCGATCGCTGTGTATGTCTACGAGACAATGACCTGCGAAAGTTAAAAAAAAGGCTGAATCTTGATCAAAGGATAGTTGCATTGATAATACCAGCACTTCGACAGTGCGCGCAACTTTAGACGGACCAAGCTCGAAGTCCACGCAGCACTACCCGTCAGTGGCTCGATCAGTGCCGTCCTAGCAGAGGCCACAGCACAGCGCGTAGCGACCATTGCATCTTCACCGCCGCCGCCGCGAGGGCAGAGTCCAAGCCAAGTCGAAAAATGTTAAAGGGACATCTCCATTGCATAACATGGTAAATTAAGGTGGATTGAAATAATAAGAGATTTTAGAATTAATTTTTATAAGGGTTGTCTGATCATGACGAACAGGGCTAACTCCGTCCGTGCATGAGGATTGTGGTGAGGGCAACATGATCAAGCGTGCAAAATCAACAATAAACCAGATCAAGCGTGCGGCAGACCAGCGACAATAGTGAGGCTCTTCTTCGTTTATTTTCCCTTTTTTCCGAAATCTAGACCACCGTGGAGACATATGAACTTTAGACTTAGGAGTAATGAAGTTAACTACATGGCCTAGGTGGGTCTCATTGGGCCAGATGGTTGTTATGTTTAATTGGTGATCTAATGTTGGTTCGTTTTGGCTTACTCACGAGGACCAACTCGAGCTTACGCGCTATATCAAACAAGCTATTATCCTAGCTCAGCTTGTTAGAAAGTTCAAACAAATTAAGCCAAGCGGAACCAAACACAAGCTAAACGAGCTATCAAGCCACGAGTTTTTTGTTCAATCTTGATCGAGATAAAGGTGGCTACGAAAAGAGGCAGGAGCGGATCCAGCCTAGTGAGAGAGGGGGGCTAGTTATCTTGTTTCTCCTTTACCTCCCCACTCTTAATCTTTTTTCTAATTTTCTTCCCTTCCCTCTTATATTTCAAGAAAATGCAGTTGATAGGGGAGGCTTAAGCGCTCAACACTCACGCTGGATCCGTCCCTAAAAGGGGAGCACACTTCACAAGACGGTCGTTGTTCCGCGCGCTGCGGAGTAATAGCCGGTCCGTCATGCTGGTGTACCCCCTTGGTACCACCAGCCTTCACTGCGCCAGGTCACTACGTACATCGAGCTCGCGCCAACGGTCCCCTTCTTGTACATTTTTACACTTTTCCGTTCCCAACTTTCACGGAGGTACTAGGTAGTAACCAAGTGTACATATGCGGTCACAAAAGAAGCCTCGGTCTGCTTCCAAGGCGAAAGATCGAAAAGAAAAATGGCAATAACACCTTACACACTCACTATACGCTATATGTGGTTACTATCACAAGTATGGCTTTACTTGGTATGTAGCTGAGCTGCAGATGGATCAGAATTCTGAGAGCTTTTTGATGATGGATCGATCAGAGATCCAGAGTTCTGCTTGCTGCTAGGTGGCGCGGTTAATGAATGCGGCAAGCGTGGCCATATGCATTGCTGCCTTGGGCGAGTCGAGGTTGTTGAGGAAGTAGCAGTGGCCCTCGCCGGGCGTGACGTAGAGCTGCGCCTGCCCCGGCCAGCCGCTGCCACGGAGGGCCTCCACGTAGGCGCGCTGCCACGGCCCGAGGCGGTCGAGGTCGGACACCGTCATCAGCACGCGGGCGCTGCCGAGCCGCCGCCACGCCGCCGCCGGCAGCGCCATGGGGTTCACGTACGGGTGCTCCGTCCCGTACCGCCCGGCGCAGATGAAGCCCCACGCCCGCTGCCCCACCGGGTCGACGTCCTTCCCCAGGAAGTACGGGTCCAGCAGCGCCACGCCGTGGATCCTCGCGCCGCCGTGCTGCCCGGCGCGCATCGCGAGGTTGTGCGCGATGTTGCCGCCGGCGCTGTCCCCGGCGACGAACAGGCGCGACGCGTCCCCGCGCCTCGCGAGCCACGAGTCCGCGCCGCGCTGCATGTCGGCGACCACCCACCTGAGCACCGCCCACGCGTCGTCGTAGGCGGCCGGGAGCGGGTGCTCCGGCGCCAGGCGGTAGTTCACCGACACCGCGATGACCCCGGCCCTGGCCGCGAGCTCGTTGAGGTAGTTGTGGTACACGGGATCGAACGCCGACTCGACGACGAACGCGCCGCCATGGAAGTAGATGACCACCGGGAGCCTCCCGGCGGGCCGGTGCCTCGTCGGCCGGTAGAGCCGCACCGCCAGGCCGTCGCTGCTGTCGACGACGACGTCCTTGGACGCCACCCCGGTGCGCGCGTCCACGGACGGCGCCACCACCGTCGTCCCCATCAGCCTCTGCACCCTGCCGCTCTTGTACTGGATCAGGAACGGCGTGAAGTCGAACTTCACCTCCATGTTCGGGTCGGCCGTCGCCCTGCTCCGCAATGCCGAAGCGAGGGACGAGCAGCATGTCGCCACGACGAGCACCGCGAGCAGCGCCCTCGACGCCATGGCCGGCCGGCAGCACACGGAGCTGATGTTGCGCGTCGCGTGTTCTTCGCCGCGATGAGCTCGAGGTGGGCAAGCGTTTATATGGCGCGGGTAGCGTGCGGCATCTTTTAACCGCTTCCACGAGGAGCGAACCGGATGGATATGGTATGCGTGGTAGGGACGAAACACTGTATCATTTATGTATTACTTTAACAAAAAAAAAACGATCGAAAGTTTTCTATACTTACGAATTCAGCTATTTAGCGGTTAGTTTAACAGAACGCTGATAGAAATTTAAAAATACAAATTATTCATAAAGATACCATTTTATTATTTTAACGGAACCTTATTAAAAATTTTCATACCATTTACTACACCATCCTATAAATAGTATATATTACGGAAGGAAATTTGGTAGGACTTTGGTCTTTTACTGATCTGAAAGACTTCCTCTCCTATTGTGACATCTGTCCGACGTGAATCTCAAAACACTTACTCTAGCACCAGGAGTTCTCTTGCCCTTCCGATCTCTTTTTTTCTCTTCGTGCTCAGCACAATAGGACCAGATCTGACGCCAGCTGAACAGTGACCTCTATGAAGTATAAATCTGATCACGGTTGGCATATGAATAACCTCGGTGCCGACTGTTGTGCGTGCTTGATGCCACTCACAATAGGTATGTTTTTGCGCATAAAATTAATTTATATTTGGTTTGGAACCAAGCATTAATCTTTTATTAACCATACTGTCTATTTTCTAAAGGTCATTTTTGTTTACCTTCCTTCAGAATATATTTCGAGGTAACATATTTACTAAAAGTATTAATTTTTTTAGGTATTATATTTTGGTATCTAAAGGTACTGAAATTTTACCGTAAAAATTTGGTAAGTCTCGCTAGTTTTTCAATGATCGTAAAATTTCTCATTTTCTAAAAATATTGTAAATGTATCTTATTTATTTTTTAGCTTTTAGCATAACATGAATATATATTTATTTTGGAAAATATTAAATTTTATTAGCTATTATGGATCAAGAATCTGTACTCCATCTTAAAAATCATGGGTCCGCCACTGCCGGCCGGCCAGACGCCAAGCTACGAACTCGACGCTCCCCGTCAGGCGGCTGTGCATGAGCTCGGTGCGGAAGATTGGGATTTAATGCTTTGAGATTCGTGCAAGACAGGAAGTCTTTCCGATCAGTAAAGGACCGAAGTCCTACCAAATTTATATATTACTGTTCATTTGCAACCTTTCGTTTATTTTATTTAAAAAAATTTATGATCAGAGCTTTTATTATTATTAGTTGATAAAATATAAATAATATTTTATATGTGATATTTTTCAAAAATTTTAATAATTTCTAAAATAAAATGAATGATAAAATGTTGGATATAGAAATCAACCAATACAGTTATAAATTATAAATTGTGACGAGTTTAGTACACACATAATACGGTGACACGGGGCTATGTGTCCCGCCCACACTAGCGAAACGGCCAACCCGGGTTGGGTCAATTCGAAAGCACGAGGCGGTGGGCGTTTCATCACTAGTGGAGATGGCACTCGCTCGATCATTAGTGGCACGTAACCATCCGGACCCGTAGTGCTTAAGTGCGTGGAGCTATCTCCTTGTCGCCGGCCAGCCCGATCGAGCACAGTAATTAAGTTAAGGACATGTAATCGATTGCCTACAAGGCTGGCTAAACCACAACAACGGCCACGGAGATTATAGCCTTGTCGATACATAATGCAGCCATACTACATACATACATACATACATACATCCCCCTCCATCACGGGGGAGAATAGCGGCATCATATCTGTGGTACCGATTGTTGGTTTTATTCAATTAAAAGCTAAACGACATATATTTATAAATAAAAATTTATGAGCAAAAAAATTACATATGTGTTTATAGTAATCCAAAAGGCAAGACTAAAAAACCATGATAAGAAAAAAAAACTTAAAACCTACTTATAAATCTAAGATTAAAAATTTAAATTTTAGTTAATAAGAGAAAAGATAGAGCTGCTAATGTTGGTAGGATTATTTTTGGTGGTAGCATTTTGTGTGCTCGTGCATGCGTTCGTACGGCTGCTCATCTGGCTCGAGCAGACGCACGCGGGCGCCAGTTCTAGATCCAGCGTTGGTAGCATAGCAACGTTGGTCTCATTTAAGACGCCCCGGGGCCTTGTGACTCTGGCCGGGCCACTTCTTCCTCATCCTACCTGTAGTTTCTTGTATCCGCTCGTCGCGCGAGAGGAGCGTTTGTTGCGTTGCGTTGCAGGGCCGGCCGTTTTGCCTTGTGGTGGTGCGCAAGCGCAAACCTTATTGCGCCATCAATGGCGGAGGACGTCCTGCAGTAATTAACTGCTACACAACCTGCACAGTGTCGGTTTCGCCACACTGACATTTATACTGCTAAACCGAAAGTAGCCGAGGAATGGCACTTGTCCGTTACCGGGCTTAAGCAGGGCCTGTGTGGCAGTACAGTGAACCTGCTGGGGTACGGTACGTGAGCTGCTGCTACCACGGCCCGTTCTTTCTTCCTTCTGTCTAACTTAAATTCTCTTATTTTTTTCACATATATTTTTGAAGCTGTTAAACGGTATATTTTATTATAAATTTTATAAAAATATCATATTAATCTATTTTTTAAATTTTTTTTACTATTAATAATTAATTAATCATACACTAATATGTTACTGTATTTTCGCACCATCAACTAACCTACAACCGAACACAGCCTACGACTGTTTCCTTGTTACATGAAGACGAGACGAAATATAAAAGGGTCATCTGTTTTTTATAATTATTTTGTAGTATAGATAAAGAAAGACAAAGTTAAAAATATGCTTCAGAAACGTGAGACGTTCAGTTTCTACCTAATTTTCTTTGAAAACACATATACTTAGCCGTTCGACCAATATGAACCGAAAATATAAGAAATCCTAATAATATGGAAAAAAGAACATAACCGCCTTTTCCTCTTTTTATAGGTTTTTAGCTTACCATACGTGGCTTTTATAGCTTTTTAGCGTACCATAGGTGCCGTTGGAAACGGTAAATGGTGATGTTCCACTGGGAGCAGAGAAGGGCAGCAGAAGGCAAATGTTCAGTACACTGCAGAACCTCTACTTTCGAATGATGTATTATAAACGAAAAATAATTTACCAATACAAATTATATATATGTATTCTTAGCGTTTTAAAACTCAATGCTGAAAAATAAATTTTGATAAAAAAAATCCAAAGTTAACTCTAAATTTAATGTTGAAAATTTAAATTTCAGCTTATATGTATAATCAGAAGAAAAAAGACGCGTCATCACACTTTAGGATGAGCTCAAGTGCCCAACGGAAATCAAACATCCCAACCGTATGGTGCCCGATTCGGATCGCTGTGGATTATGATGCGATGAGCCAAACTTTCTGCTCTCGCGTTCAAAGGGATGGGAACGGGATCTTCTTGGTGTGATCGCCTATTTTCTTCATCGGGAAACTGAATCCTCAACAAGTAGTCCAACATGGCCGAATTTCTGTTACTCCGTGTTATCGTACATTACTCTACTTTCGTGGGTGTTGATTTGGTACACTACTTTTATTTTTCTCCGAATTCTGTCCTCTGTCGACAAGGACCTGATCAGAGAATGAACGTACGGTCGAACGCATTGAGACCGTCTATGAGTTTTGTGATCGCTAGGAGAGTTTAAGTTTTCTGAAATACAGCCATGATGACGAATTGCACATAATTCAAAGAAGATTTATTAAAAAAACAAAGTTTAAAGAACAAAAACTGAACAAAAATTATAGTGGCTTGAGACTCAAAGAGGGAAATGCATGCTTCTGTTGAGTTGCACAGTATTCGATTGAGGTTGAATGAATTTTGAACGGTTTTACACGAGAAAATGTTGCTGTTGAGATTTCACCAACTGCATTTGGTTTGATCGGAAACTTGGTTGATTTTTATTGGAAATTTAGGAAATCAAAAATAAATATAAATATTAAGAAAAATATCATTAATAAAGGAAAACTGTGGAATATTACAGTAAAATGTTGAAAAGGAAAATATCGTTCTGTTGAGGTCCCAAACTACATATAAATTGAATTTTTACAATTTTCATGCCACCAGTAATACTCCCTCAATTTTATATTATAAGTTAGTTTCGGTTTGTACCAAGTCAAATCTTTTCAAGTTTGACTAGTATATTTATAGAATTATGTGCTAACATTTACAGTCAAATTAGTTTTATTAAATTCATAATTAAATAAGTTTATACTTTTAGTTTGAGTTACAAATGTTACTATATTTTTAAATAAACTTCTTCAAACTTTAAGAGATTTGACTTCGAACAATCCCAGAGTGACTTATAATATCAAATTAATAGAGTACTACTTATACAATTTTTCAATGTTTCATATTTCTCAAATTTAAAAGAGTAACTTTCGGTAAACTGTACTACCTCCGTTTCATAATATAAGTTGTTTGACTTTTTTGGTTGTAACGTTTGATCATTCATCTTATTCAAAAATTTAGTACAGATATAAAAAATGACAAGTCGTAATTAAAGTTCTTTTTATAATAAAGTAAGTCACAAGCAAATTAAATGATATTTTCATAATATTTTGAATAAGACAAATGGTTAAACATTGCAAGAAAAAAAATCAAACACCTTACATAATGAAATGGAGGGAGTAATTATTTAATCAAAACTATCGCTATCGTACAAATTTAGCTAGGTATCTTTTTAAAGCTACAACAATAACAAACAATAGTATACAATTTAAAGACCGTAACTTTACCTCCTCTATGCATACGCCAGAATGGCTGATAGGTGTGCCTAAACTTTTCAAAAAAAAAAAGTTGTAGCCAGATAAAATCACGCACCATCACAATTCTTCAAAATACCCAACTAAAGTTACATAAACTGATTCTTTTACAAAAACAAAACATTTTCATTCGCATGAAATTCGATCAATTTAAAATTGTCCAAAATCATTCACAACCCCCAGCAAAATCCCATTTCAACGTTCGAATTTGGTGAAATCCAGATCGATCCAGTGGTTGCCTGGTTGGGATGCCCGTCTACAGTAGCAACAAGACTCGGCACGTGAGACAACGATGTGCTACAGAACTTCCGTAGACTTCTGTAGCACCATACCTGAACTAATTTCTACAGTAGTACCGTAGACTACTGTATAGTAGTACCAAACTCGGGCCACTGGGGCACGGTCTGTGTCCCTTTCTTCGCTGATAATTAATCATCGAGGCAGGCACTGAAACTAATGGAAAAACCATCATTGACGAGAGTCACGTGTAAACGTGATAATGAGACTAACTATTTTATCTATAAAATTTAATAGCAGGATTTAAAACGAATTTAAAATAGAATTGTATAGGATTTTAAGCTATTTTTTTAAGTATTACATATAGTTATAAAAAAACCCACGAACGTTAGTCCATTCCCACCCATATTCACGTGACATTGTTACCCGGCAAGGGTGCGCGGGCTTCCGGTGGCTGTGGCCATCGGCCTTGATAGAATAGTGGTATGCTAATTGATTGGTCCAAAGGTTTTCGGTGTTGAATCGCGCTCGCCGCTAAATAGTTAAATTGATAAATATTTTTTCCGCTTCATATTATAAGACTTTGTGTTCATATCTAGATTTATTTATGTGTTAATGAATCTAGACACGTATACAAAACATTTATATTGATACATGGATGACTTTAAACAAATCAAGGAAATCTTATAATATAACAGATAGAGTACAGTAGATTCTTGACAGATTGATAGGTTAATCTCTAAGAAAATTTACTGGAGAAAAATAAGAGGAATTAATTTCACGCCATAACTGTTATGAAATAAATCCCCTACAAATCCTATAGTATTAACCGGACAAGGTCTTAGGCCAGAAAATCCTGCGTGGGAAATTTCCACGGCCAAATTTCCGGAGCATGAGCAGGGAAACTCTAGGCCTAATCCTTGTGGAATCCCATTGGGACATTTAGAAAATTAAGATGAAATAATTCCACACCATAATTGCTGTAAAATAAATAACTTCCCTTCAAATCCTCACTGTTAACTGAACAAGACCTTAGGGTGATGGGCCGTGAGGTATAGGGATGAAAACGGGACGGGAAAATTCCGTCCCGACCGGCACCGTATATCGATTTTCCCGCCCGAATACCGTTTTGACAGGAAAAACAGGAAACCGAAAAAAAGGAAAAGCCGGCGAAAACGGTAGCGAAAACGGTTGAGGTGTTTTCCCGACCATTTTCACGGTTCCCGTTGATAATTCCCATGGACATTCCCGTTTTGAACTCTACTATGATCTTATATTCTTATGAGTATGTGTTGATCAACTAATTTATATGATGTTGTATGTTCTCATCAATTGTTTTATGTATTATGCTAGTATCATATCCACACTAATTTTGTTGTGTCGAATATTTGAAGTGGTTATATGGTTTGTTATTCCCGTTTTGAAATATCGATTCCCGATCGTTATCGTCATGTTCCCGATCGAAATGAATCGTTTTCGAAATACCGTGTAACCGATTTTATTTTTCCGACCGACGGTCCCGCTCCCGTTTCCGAGGCAAAAATATAGGAACAGATGTAGTTAGATACTTTTCCGGACCGTTTTCATCCCCAGAGAGGTAGAAGCGCATGGCAGGTTCCCGGCCCATTGGATACCGTCCGTACCTGAGGACTGCGGTGAGGCAGCGTGGGCCGAGCGGGCCGGGCCGGTCAGGATTCAATTCCAAGGACCAAACCTTGAACCCCAAAGGCCGAACGTTTGAGAAGCCTGACCGTTCGAAAGCCCATGACCAATTATGGACCCGAATTTCTCGGCTCGGCACAATAAACACGAATTTTCTGAATTTTGAATTTTATTTATTAAATAATTTACAAATTTAATTTTGTATTTTAAAAATAAAAAAACTAACCTCCTGCCGCGCTCTAAGAGAGAGAAAATGTGATGTGGCAAACGGCCACTCGGCTGCAGGCGACACAGGGAATTTTCTATTAGTTTATTTCCTATTTACCTACTAGGAGCAAATGGACCAACCACACAAATCTATTTTTGAATGTTTTTAATAAAAAATACAAAACCAAAAAAAAATATCATCACTCTACGGTGGCCTTCTCCCGCAGCGTATTCTACTCCAAAGAAAACGTTATCCTGCCGTGTCACAACTCCAAACTTCCCGAGCAAACAAGGCCAAGTCAAATACCCCGCGCTGCCGCGCACTTGACACGCTGCGCCGCTGACTCGTGAAGTGAAGTGCACCATTGGACATTGCCCTCCGACGTCGCCGCCTCGCCGGCCGGCTGTGTCGTGCAGATGGGAGAACCTGGCGACGACGAGGTCACGTTCGAGTTCGTGCCGCTGATCCGGCAGTACAGGAGCGGCCGCGTCGAGCGCCTCTTCCCGGAGAACCGCGTCCCGCCCTCCGTCGACGCCGCCACGGGCGTCGCCTCCCGCGACGTCACCGTCGACCCGGCCACCGGCCTGTGGGCGCGCCTCTATCTCCCTGACCTCGACGGCGGCAGCGGCGGCGGCGCGGGGAACCAGCAGCAGCAGCTGCTGCTGCCCGTCGTCTTGTACCTCCACGGCGGTGGGCTCGTCGTCGGCTCGGCCGCGGAAGCGCTCGAGCACGGCTTCGCCAACCGTCTCTGCGCGCGGGCCCGCGTCATCGTGGTGTCCGTCGACTACCGCCTCGCGCCCGAGCACCCCGTCCCCGCCTGCTACGACGACGCGTGGTCCGCGCTGCGGTGGGCCGCCGCCGGCGCCGGCGCAGCGGACGCCGACCCGTGGCTCCGGGACCACGGCGACAGGGACCGCGTCTTCGTGGCCGGGTACAGCGCCGGCGGCAACATCGCCCACAACGTCACCATGCGCGCCGGCGCCGAGGAGCTCCCCGGCGGCGCGCGTGTCAAGGGGATGGCGCTGCTGCACCCGTACTTCGTGGCGGGCAAGAAGGCCGACGGCGAGGTGAAGAACGCGTGGTTGAGGGCCAAGCTGGAGGAGACGTGGTCATTCGCGTGCGGCGGCCGGACCACGGGACCGGACGACCCGCGGATCAACCCGGTGGCCGACGGCGCGCCGAGCCTGCGGCAGCTTGGCTGCGACCGGGTCCTGGTCTGCCTCGCCGCCGACGAGCTGGAGCTCCGGGGCAAGGCGTACTACGACGGGTTGCTGGAGAGCGGGTGGGCAGAGGACGCCGCCGAGCTGCTGGTCTCCGGCGAGGATCACGAGTACTTCCAGCGACAGCCCGACAGCGCCAAGGCGGCTATTCTCATGGACAAGCTTGTGGCGTTTTTTGGCGGGAACAAATAGAGAACCGCACGCCGGCGCCGGCGCCGGCACCGCCTGAAACCTTGACGAAATTGCTTCCTGCAACGCAATGTTGACACGGCCATAACGCTGATGAATGCTGGATTTTTGTTTTGTTTTTGCTTTTGTTTTTGCATCCTGATCTGTTTGATTCCACAGAAATAACAAGAAATGCAGACAAAATGTGTTGTGTTGTGCATGTTCACTCTTCAGTAATCAATCAGTGGTGTGGTCTGGACTTTCGTACCATGGAGTTGAATAAAATGGAACAAGTTGTTCTTGTTTGACTTTGTGAGCTTTCATTGCTAATGGAATCTTGCACATGATCTGGGTCTATCCTATTTGCTGCATTTTCTCAAGAAACATGTAAACCTGCTACTACTACGTGCTAACCATGTGGATCAAGCTTCGGATTGAAGCAAAGGTTGAGGCAAAATAATAATAATAAAAAAGAATGGAAGAAGTCATCCTTATGAGATTTTTCTTTGCCACCTCAGTTTCCTCCCCTTGTTTGACCGAATTAAACCCAAACCGATAAAATTTCTGGGCAAATTGATCACTTCCAAGATGCAAAAATCATTTTAAAATTAGCTTTTAGTAGAACAGCACCAACTGCGACTTGGCAACTACTGGTAGATAAGATTTGATTTGATATATTCATATATACGCTTAAGGCGAAACCCAAAGTCTAAGACGCGCCCCTCCCACACCAGCTCTGCAACCACCGCCAGCGTTTGCCCGCCCAGATCTCCACCGCGCGATGGCCGCCGCCGCGCCACCGGCGGCCTCGGCCGACGACGAGATCGTGTACGAGTCGATGCCCTGCATCCGCATCTACAAGAACCGCGTGGAGCGCTACTTCGGGTCGGAGTTCGTCGCCGCCTCCACCGACGCCGCCACCGGCGTCGCGTCGCACGACCGCGTCATCTCCCCCAACGTCTCCGCGCGCCTCTACCTCCCGCGCCTCGACGGGCCCACCGCCGCGGCGGGGGCGAAGCTCCCCGTGCTCGTCTACTACCACGGCGGCGGGTTCTGCCTCGGCTCCGCCTTCAACCCGACCTTCCACGCCTACTTCAACGCCTTCGCCGCGCTCGCCGGCGCCGTCGTGGTGTCCGTCGAGTACCGCCTCGCGCCGGAGCACCCCGTCCCCGCGGCCTACGCCGACTCGTGGGAGGCGCTCGCCTGGGTCGCCGGCCACGCCGCGGGGGGCGACGGCGGCGACGAGCCGTGGCTCGTTGACCACGCCGACTTCTCCCGCCTCTACCTCGGCGGCGAGAGCGCCGGCTCCAACATCGCGCACCACATGGCGATGCGGGTGGCCGAGGATGGGCTGCCCCACGGCGCCAAGATCCGCGGCCTCGTCATGATCCACCCCTACTTCCTCGGCACCAACAAGGTGGGCTCCGACGACCTGGACCCCGCGGTGCGGGAGAGCCTCGGCAGCCTGTGGCGCGTCATGTGCCCGACCACCACCGGTGAGGACGACCCGCTCATCAACCCGCTCGTCGACGGCGCGCCGGACCTCGCCGCGCTGGCGTGCGACCGCGTGCTCGTGTGCATCGGCGAGCGCGACGTGCTCCGCGACCGCGGCCGCGCGTACTACGACCGGCTCACGGCGAGCGGGTGGCGCGGCGAGGCGGAGATATGGCAGGCGCCGGGCAAAGGGCACACCTTCCACCTCCTCGAGCCACACTGCGACGAGGCCATCGAGCAGGACAAGGTCATCAGCGGCT
The DNA here is from genome assembly GCF_000231095.2 of Oryza brachyantha. Lineage (NCBI taxonomy): Eukaryota > Viridiplantae > Streptophyta > Magnoliopsida > Poales > Poaceae > Oryza > Oryza brachyantha. The sequence continues at coordinate 14,530,939 of NC_023170.2, forward strand.
TCCTCAACCGCTAGGGCTCGCCGGCCGGCGATGACACCGCCACCATATCGGAGATTAGCATCGGTTTATACCCGCAAATAACTGCAGCTACGTCGCCGACGGCGACGGCAGCTGCCGCCGCACCATACTTACTGCTGCATTTTTACGTTTTGGATTCAGAATTGTGTTGCGTCTGTTGCAATTGGGTGGTATGGATGGATCGTATCGCCATTGTTGTAGCTGTGGGTGTTGTATCAGAAAACTTGGGAGATAATACAGTGATACATTTCATACTGATGAAATTATACTACCTTGTTGACACTTTGATTCATTCTCTTTGGTACTTTTGTGAAGCATTGCTGTTAAATCTTGCATCAAAAATCAAACTTGCTTACTCATTCTTCCAAAAGAACAACTGCTCAGTTCCAAAATTCCCCTGATCAAATGTTTGTCAACTAGGAAGGTTCACATGGAGTGATACCTTCCATCAATTACTTTTCTTTCATCATGGTTTGATGATAATTGTAAACAGTTCTTTGAAATTATTATATACTCCCTTCCGTTTTTAATAGACAACATAGTTAACTTTTTTCCTTAAGTTTAACCATTCGTCTTGCTCATAAAACGTGTGTAATTATCATTTATCTTGGAGTGAGTTGCAGAATATGGCACCTATTATTAGCTAAGTTTCATTTTGGACCACTCTTAAACTCATATTTTCACTTTGGACTAGGGAAATTTGTCCATTTTACGGTTTGGACCATCCAAGTCTCACATTTAGCCACATCTAGTCTCCAATTTGACAAATATGTATATGTAGAGTGCATATAGATAAGAGAGTTTGGATTGTACCGTAGCTGATGTGTCTGATGTTATTGATATGTAATGAAGAGGTTGTTTGGGATGGTTCAAGTTATAACAATGTCAAATTTATATGATCCAAAATATAAAGGTAGATTTAAGAGTGGCCCAAAGTAAAATATAGGCAATAAAATATGGTCTAAAATACAACTTACTCTTTATTTTGCTATGATTTAATTTATTAAATTTATTTTAAGCATAACATGTAGTTTTGCATATCTGCATGAAATTTTAAATAAGATGAATAATCAAAATCATATAAGTGTTGTCTATTAAAAACCAAAGGGTGTATTCGGTGTACATATGAATTCTTTGCCTTTTATGAATTGGTTGTTTACTCTTAGCAAAATGAGAGAAGGGGGTTCATGCATTTTTCAACTAGGACGACGCACATGGAGTGGTGCTCCCCTTCACCAATTTCTTATTTTATTAGCAGCATTCGATAATAAGCATATTTTTGAAATTGCTTATACTTTTGAACGCATGAATTATTTGCCTTTTATGAAGCATTGTCATCAATGCAAATACCTTACATCAAAGACTTGCTTTACTCATAAAAAGTTTCTCTGCTTATGCATTCATGAAACTAGGCTGACTCACATGGAGATGCCCTCTATCAGTATGATTTCATATTCATCCTTTGATAATAAGTAATTCTTTGAATTTTATTTATACTTGATGGACATATGAGTTCATTCCCTTTCATGAAGCATTATTGTAAATGCAGTATCATGCATCAAAGAATTGCTTGTTTAATTACCCTTACATTTTTCTTTTGCTCATCTGTTCATACATTTGTCAACTAGGGGGCCTCACATGTAGAGATGCCCTCTATCAAGCTCTCCTCATATATGCCCTCTGATTATAAGCAATTCTTTGAAATTATACTTGTCGGGCACATGAATTATTTGCCTTTTAGGAAACATTGTTGCAAACTTAGGCCTTGTTTAGTTCCAAAAATTTTTCCCAAAAACATCACATCGAATCTTTGGACATCTAAATAAAGCATTAAATATAGATGAACCAAAAAACTAATTGCACAGTTATATGAGAAATCGTGACACGAATTTTTTGAGACTAATTAGTCCATGATTAGCCATAAGTACTACAGTAACCAATATGTGCTAATGACGGCATAATTAGGCTCAAACGATTCGTCTTGTGGTTTCCAGACGAGCTGTGAAATTCGTTTTTTCATTCGTATCCGAAAACCCCTTCCGACATCCGGTCAAACGTCCGATGTGATATTCCTGCCAAAATTTTTTGCCATCTAAACATCCCCTTAGTACCTTGCATCAAAGAATTGCTTGTTTACTCTGACAGATAACAATTGCTCAGTTCAGATGCATACATTTGTCAACTAGTCCGGCTAACATGGAGAGATGCCCTCTATCAGTTTCTTTTCTTATTGTTACCCTTTGACAATCTCTTTTGGGTTCCATGTTGCCCCATGCTAGGCTTTGTCATATTAGTCCTTTTTAAGAAAAAGAGGGGAAGTCAATGACTGAGAAAATTGTTGTATTTTTATTTTCAGTTTCATTTTATAAAATGAACTGTTTCCTTTTCAGTTCCAGAGATGCTAGTACAAGACTTGATAGCTAGTATAAAATTCTCTTCACTTACTGCATTTCTTTTCTCTTCATGGGCTCCATTTGATATCAGACGCCATCCTGTTCTCAGATTTGGCCCACTTGATGTGTTACTGTCCCACCCAATCTTGAGTTTTTACCAAGTGATTCTTGCAGCACAATGTCACCTAGGAGAAACTGCAACCTTGCTGGTAATCTACTACTGGGATGGACAATGTTCAGTTCAGAAGAGTTATTTCAACAAAGAATTAAAATAGTCTTTCAGACAAAAAAAGGAAGCAATTCTAGATGTTGTGACCTACTGGAACCTTTATTTTCTGCAATATTCAGGGACATGTGCCCTTTCAGAAAAAAAATAGTTAGGGATATTTGTGGGCACAGGCTGAATCTGTAAATTTCATTAAAAGCAATTGCTCTGTTAAACTCCCATTCGTCAGAACACTGAATGATTCTTACCTCAATGTAGAAAAGCTAAAGATTGATTCCAGTGATTTGTAAAGCCTTCCTCAGTGAGCCCAGCAATGGAGATCGATCCTACACTTTCTCCCGACAAGAAACGGACACATCTAAATATGTCACCAAACAAATTTGCAGCAAATGATCACCACTGAGAGTAGGTGTACTTGTTGAATTTAAAAACACCATTGTTCTTTCATTCAGCAAAAATTTGTATTTTAAAATTCAGGAGACAAAGGCAATTGGCCAAGGAATCAAAGTGTCTTTCTTGATGGGAAGAAACATATGTATCCATCAGGTAGAGGAGCTTACAGAAGGTACTGCCGTTGATAGCCAATGACCCTTCAATGGAGTCTTTAACAAAGATTTTTATGGTAGATTTGTGCAATGATTAAAAGATGATATACTGAACCATGTAGGGCTAATTTCCTTGGCCAGTCAAAAAAATGATTATTTTGATGGACGGAGCAGAATGCAAGTGAAGCTTGGATAGAAATTAACCATTTTTACATAAGGATTAACCCAAAGGGACCACCTATGGCACAACCAAGGAGATATATTCCTTCATTGTACCGTACACAACTCTTTCTGTTTTCTGCGAAGATGTGAATCATGTTATTCTCGAATGCATTGCAATTTTAACGAGTATTTTCTGTCAAATTGCCAAAAAAAAAATAGCACTAGCTCAGTAATCTATAGTATCTACACAAGAATCATTGTTACCACTGGGTTCATGGATCATATATAAATTAAAAAGAACAGAGTATCTACCGTATTATTAAATCAAGGGAGTCACCTCGTACATTAGGGTTAGAAATTTACTGGGTTACTTAAAAAAAAGATCTATGCACATGATAAGGCTAAATTATAACGGTATAGACTAGTTCAACCATGTTAAAGCATTGCTGTCACCACGTAGGAAATGCAATTTTATTTTCAAAAATACAAGAGTAGCATATAAACACAATTGTAATTTCAGTTAAATTATAATCTATGAGTGGACCTTAAATTGCCTAAGGTCTTGTTGTTTTCCTCAATAGATTTTGGATTTTTCGTTGTCAAGCTTAAGAGCATATCCAAGAGAATGCTAATAATTTGTTTTCCAAAAAATTACATTGGATCCATCTTAAAAAAATATTAGGCATAAAAATTATACACTCCTCCAACAAAAATCTAAAAAAAATGAATAACTTGTATTAGGAATACATATTTTTTGCCCCCAATTTAACACACAAGTAAGCTAATTTTAGGCATGTGTAAATATTAGAAATGTATTTGGTAACCTGTTGGAGATATATTTTCTAGCTCAATTATCAAAATTCAATTTTAGGGATCAATTTTAGATATCTCGTTAAGATGCTCTAACAACTACATATTCAGTGCGTTCGTGTACAAGTTAATTATACAAAAGTTTTCATACAATATTTTAATGCAAATTTTATTTTATAGTAATTAATTCAATAATTTAGATCTCAAATTAAAAATTAATTTGATGACTGAAGCAAATAATGCAAAAATTGAGAAATGACATGTAGCCTAATGGTTACAAAGGCCTTAGTAGCACCTGTGGTCCTGGGTTCGACTCCTCGTTGGAGCGAATTTTCCAAGACTCTAACAAGTTTGTGCTTTCAGTGGGTGACGACGTGTCCATCGACATCGAGACACCCGTGATGACTTCGTGGTTCTCTAGGATTTACCGGCCCGTCTTTGGAGGTGTTCATAGGGGGTGCGTGCGACGACGTGCCCATCGACATCGAGACGCCCGTGATGACTTTGTGGTTCTCTAGGACTTACCGGCCCGTCTTTGGAGGTGTTCATAGGGGGGTTTGCGTGCGTGCGTTGTGAGCGTCTGCGTTTAACCATGTTCTAATTAAAAACATAATGCAAAAATTCAAAATCTTGATGACTGTTAAATGGGGCCTAAGTGACCTCTAATGCTTATCTAGAATTTCGTAGAGCACCTTGCAAGCATGGGACCCGCTTTCTTATTGAGACGCCATTATGGCCGGACGATGATTTAAAACCAATCAGTGAGTAATACTCCTTCAACTTACCCATCCTAGGTATACTTGAACAACATCTTTACCGCCTTTAAAAGCTGTATAGATGATACCTATTTTCTAGCGTAAAAAATTGATACTTTAGGTATTGTATAACTAGATATTAAAAAGTAACACTATGAAAAATGAAGTAACTGAGATTTTTCTTAAGCACCGTAAAATTTCTCAAACTTAAAATTGTTTATTTATGATATACACACAATATTACTATGTTTTTTATTATATGATGGATTATGCTAATCTTTTATGGCATATTAACTTTTAAATATTTTAAGTTTTATTTAAATTTATATGATAAACGATAATATCCATCACTATGCACCAAAAATATGAAACAGCTATGAGATACATGACATAAAGAACATTTTATATAACCATTCATGGTTATACAACGATTATAAAATGTTCATCTAAACAGCCTTTTGAAAAATCAACACGATGTAGCAAAACACAACAATAACAAAATAAGCCATAAAAGGCCCTTCATGGTTCTGGAATAACTTTGACTGTTCTAAAAAGGTAAAGATCTAAACGCTCTAAGATGAAAGATACATTCATGTACTTAAGTATTATCAGAGGTACTTATGTAGAAAGATAAAATGGTAATTTTACAAAAGGCAAAAAAATCATAAATTTGGAAAAGGTACTACGCCGGTATGGTTGAAGTGAAGCAAAATATGTGATTTACGTGATTTTCTCTAGTTTAAATTTTATTTCTAAGTACATCGTGATTAATTTACATGGTGTTTTGCAGAATTGCAGATTTTAAACCTTTAATAGAAAGAACGAGTGCCACGACGGTCTACTGTTCCCAGATCTCTTCATGTCTCCTCGACTATTGCCCCTACCTCCTTCTGACCCAACACCGATCTTGCTTCTCAACGACAGTGATGAAAGAAGATTTGCGTATGAAGAACGATCACCCTTTGCCTTTTTTTTGACTCAACGCCGATCTACTTCCTCGATGTCAACGAAGAATAAACCCTAGGATGGAAGATTTACATACGAAGAAAAAAAAATCAAGATCAACGATATATAACTTTTAGGCAAACAATATTTTTTTCAATGGAGAATTTATTTGAGACTAAACACTATTGCTACTAAATTAGCTTTGTAATTACATCACTACCATCGACTAAACAAATTTTTTCCATACCTTGCCCCTCATTAGACCAATGATTGACATTGCACCACCCATCCATACCTCTACATGCTGCGCAAACACAGTAAAATCTCTCATATTTGAAACGTTTCAATAACTAATTTCTTTGTTTTCACAGTGTACGTATAACTTGATGTTTCACTCACTTACGGTCGATGAACTGCAACATTTTTGATCATCCAATATTGTAAATTCTTTTAATTAAATCAGACATTCGATTTGTAGTCTCTACAAATAGCTCACTTGCAGTAATATCTAAAACCGTAAAGAGAAAAAGAAAAACCCCACTTGGTCTTTGCAGATAAGAAGAGGCGGCCCAGACGCATCTGATAGCAGTTTAGACGTGCTGATGAACAGAGATTGTTTCTGACCACACCATTACACCTAACCACTGTACCACAAACACACCCAATTAGTCAATTACCCATGGTACCATGTGAAGAAAATGGGGTTCTGATTGGGCACTCCCGCTTCGAACACTGCGGCACATAAACCACAGCACCTAGCTAGCCGCCCTTATCGATCTCCTCTCTATAAATAGTGCCGCGCACCGAGGGTACACTTCACAGCAACCCAGGGAACCTTCAGATCGAAGCACCAGGAGTTAGAGACTGAGACTTCAGTTTCCCAGCTAGTGATCCCAGTAGCTAAGCTTGCTAGCTACCTAGCTATATAGCTAGATAGCAAGCTCGATCTCTCTCCCTTAATTAGCCTCATAATCTTGCTCTTAATCTTAAGTTAGCATTCTCACATGGCTGGAACCAAGCTGGTGGTGTTCTGCACTTGCATTCTGCTGTTCATCGTCATCGCCATGTCAGGCCAGGCTGAAGCCAGGCGGTTGGCGGCGACGGAGACGGCGACAACCAGGGGCGGCAATGAGCCATGCAACGAGGAGGACGCCGCCGCCGCCGTCGTCGTGGAAGGTGACGGCGGGAGCTCGGGCTTCTTCAGAGCAGTGCAAGAAACGGCTTCTGCGTCGACGCCTGATGCTGCAGCTGCAGCTGCAGGGCGAGGCAGCGCCGCCGCCGCCGCCGAAGGACGAAGCGGCATGCCAATGGCGACGACGGACTCCCGGCCTACCGCTCCGGGGAACAGCCCTGGCATAGGCAACAAAGGGAAGATCAACAACTAGCTGGTTGCTCGCATCGTTTCGGTTTCACCGATTCTTCTCTGCTTAAAGCATTTGATCAAACTAGCTGGTGTGATTATTGCGTGTCGATCGCCGATCAGCTAGCTGCCACTACGTATGCACTGCACGTCACCCCCAGCAGGTGCATGCTGCTCAGTTTCTCTGCACTGAATTTGCTTCTAGTTTTCTTTCTCGTCGTCGTTTTGATTTCTGCTCCAAGCATCGAACTAAGCTCGATGTTTTGTGAACATCTGTACGTCAGTATGTACTGTGTTGGCTGTTTGTACTGTTAAAAACAATGTTGATTCAATAAAGTTGTGGGCGGCTAGCTGCAGCTTTATGCCACCGCATATATATCGGTATATGCTTATAGTTTTAATTTTGGGATTACATTTGACAGGCCATGCGAAAAGATCATCTTTAACCAGTTTTAACTGTTAGAGAACCAGGGTTAGTGAATATGATTACTGCGATGAATCTTTACTAATTCGATGATATATACACGTACGCTTGAAATCCAAGCAGACAAAAGTTGCAGAGCCATTCTTCCGACATATACCATTATATATACCATGCAAATTAATATGTTCATATATAGTACTATGATGTATATATGTGGAGAGTTCTTGGCAAAGTGGGGTTTGGAGACGAGAGAAAATGGGAAGACCAACCAATGACGTCGCGTCGAACACTCTGCTTTCCCGTTCTCTTTATCGTACTGTACTCAAGAAAGCTAAAACATTACTAAATCCGTTTTATAACGTAAGACTTTCAAGCCTTTTATAGATTTATATGGATGCTAATGAATCTAAACATATATATATATATATATTATATATTATATATACATTTATCAATTGATAAATTTAGATAAGACTATAAAGATTTACGATATGAAACGGAGGTAGTACTGAATATAACAGGATGTACGTTGATATCCCTACAGATAACTTATTTGTATTGCCCCATTTTGTTCAGTTCAAGCAAGAAATAAAGTAGTTCCCTGATTCTGCAGTTCTGTACACAACAAAAAAATTAAGGTTTCATGTGGGTCCTACAGGGAGAAAAAAGAAGAAATTAAGGACGGTGCATTTCCTTTAAATATTTGAGGGAATATATAACAGTTGGCTACGTGCCCATTCAAAAGATGTCACGTTGCTTAAATTATTCTGCATTCATGCACGGTTGTCTAAATTAAAAAAATAATTTGCCAAAAATTCCATCCATATCCATCAACTGACTTCGTTAACCGTAGGACATGACGTGTTGATAGTCAGGTTGATAGCGTCATGCTCCTATTTTGCGTCACCTGCAGATAGTGGGAGTGATCAGTGATGGGCTTGGGTTCACCGTGTTAGGATCAGCATTGGACCTAACCTAGTTTGACCGACGTTAAGCTAGAGTAGCATGCACGATAAAATTATATTCAACCTTATAAGTTTTTCGTCTTGTGCATTTTGGTATGGTCTTGGTTGTCCGAGGAGCATCTATGTTATAAGGAGAGAAATAAATGGAGTTATCTATAGTAATATTATCGATAACATAAGTACAATGGAACGGCAAATTTGCTATGAGGGCAACTACGTGACTGAATTCCATCAGGGGACATGACATTTAATGGTGATGATGTCATTCGTGCCTCCTGCATGAGTTCACACTTTATCCTACCATAAGCCACACGCTCACCATACCTGAGAGAACCACCACTCAGTGGTGGGGCATAGAGATGGCGCTAACAAGAGGCCAGGAGACAATAATATTATTACGATAGCAACATGGGATACAACGTTGGAGCCAAGGAGAAAAGAGGAGGCGCTAGCAACAAATGACTCATCGCTTGGTCAAGCGGTTCCAACAGATGAAGCTGGCTAGAATTCCATCAAAAGAAACATGTATGTATTCAATCTAATCTATGAACATAGATTCAACAAACAAGATTGATCGAATTAAACTGAGACAGAATTACGTAAACCGAACCTATATCAGTAAACTCAATTGAACACAAACATAAACCCTAATTGAGGATAAACTATCACCTAAACTAGAACATAGATCAAAATAATAGCAAACCTCAGGTAAACAGTCGAATGAACTAGATAGAAGATCAGACTGAATCGAGACAGTCCTATCTAATCGATTCAACGGGTTGACAATTACAAACTCACATTGTCAAGTACTAACCTCCCGCCAAAACCTCCCGCCAAGAGCTCGCTCCTATCAAAATATGTGGCGATGCGCCGAATGTTGTATTGATCAGATGATTGTTGATTATTTTACAAGCTATGGGATGTGGTATTTATACCCATATCTATTATCTAACTTATTACACATGGTTTCTATTATCTAAAACAAACTCTATTATTTACATATATATCTTCTTCGTGGACTCTATTTACTCTCCGAATTAATTTCCGCTTTTTCGCATCCAATCGGACTACTTTTCTAATCCGTCTCGTTTTCCTATAGGCTTATCCAATTTCGCTTACAACCAATTAGTCCGATTGTTTCATTTCAGTCCGATTCGGTTATATCTTCCCAATTTTGTCTCTAATGGCCAAATCCAAATTTCGGTTTTAACAGATCCCCATCCTCAACGTTGGCTGTCCATACTCATAGTTAATGCTAGCCTTAGAGCCATCCTCACTGTCGGCTGCCGGTACCCCCATGCTCATCGTCTGGCACAACAACACATCAACTATTCACCTCACTCCACACCAGGATAATGGGGCCTAGTCAGATTTAAGGACTCGCTAGGGTCAAAAACGGGGAAAGATTTTACCTTGTTATATATTTTAGGGCTGGGAAAGAAAGTTGGGGGTTAGGAAAGGGGTTGTTCTTGTCCAACCTAGCCCTGAACCGGCTCATTACCAACCTTAAATGAGAATGATAATCCACGAGAGTGGTATTTGGGGATGAGTTCTTTATGAGGATGACAAATAATAAAATTTGCCTTGGAGATGCAGAAGATGGTCAGTAGTATGGTAAGGAGTAGAGTTCAAAAGCCAGTGGCCTGGCCAGGGAGCTGCAGGAGCACGTGCCAGCGTGGGTTTTGATTTTGCTCGGACGCATGTTCTCTCAGCAATTTTATTGTCTCTTAATTATTAATTATGGTATGGATGCTTAACTCCCTATAAAAGCAATAGGTAACATATATCAAAATCCATATTATTGGATTTACATGGTATCGAAGTCATAAAGCCGTGAGAGAGAAAGAGTGAGTTTGTTCTTAAATTTTAATTGGTGATTGTCTCTCGTATTTTTTTACGGAGCTAGATTAATTTCGAAGTGTAAACTAGATCTTATTACTTATATACATCCGAAAGCTTCTATCTCTATATATACATTTTGATTTTAAAACAGAACACGATTTAAGTATAGCTCTCATGTTCAATTTCCACAAATATAATCGTAATTCCCACATATATATAATAGACTTCCAAAGAACATAAGTTTAATACAGCCTGCCAGCGTCTATTTCTATAAATGTATTGTATTTTATATACAACTACACGGTTAAAACCTATACATTCCACTCCACGGTATAGAAAAAACTTTCTCAAATTTAGCTAGTAAGTTCTTGGAGGCAATAATCAGCTAAAGAGAAAAATCATGGTATGTGCCGATCAGATAGACATGTGTTAGTCCACGGGTAATTCACAACTAAAATTTATTTTTAATTAATATCTTAAAAATAAACTTAATCATTTATTAAAACCAATGCTGGCTAAGAATTATCCCCGCGGCCATGGTAACGGGTTGGGTTTGATGCGGGTAGAGCAATTATCCGTCCGCTAACTTGAAGGCTACAGGTAGAATTCTCTACCCGTATCCATGTATCCGTGCCTGCAGTTAAAATCTGATACCCGTACTCATTGGGTTATCCGCGGGTGAAGAAAAATACTTATACCCGTACCTGTATCGATTCGGGTTGGATACAGACACTACCCACGGATAAAAATCGTACCCGAATCGGAATTGCCATCCCTACGCCGGTGCACATGGGCGATCTGCATCAGTCTGCGAACATGCACATGTACAAGTAATGCGTGCACGCACGCACCTCGATCTGACACGATCGGTCTACCGATGATCCTGATTCTCGATAAGATTCGGTGCACAACCAAAGAAAAACGATCCATCCATAGTTCCATACACCCATGACCAAGAGATCCTATCCCAGCTGCATGCGATCGAGCACGGACGGCGCCATGCCCGCACTGCTCTCTGCTCTGCTCGCCGGCCGCCCTTTTCCGCCATGCGCGCGGGGCGCCCACACCACGCGGCCGGCGGGCGGGCGGCACCACCGCTCCACCACTGAAAGAAAGATGGAGAGATCCCTGCCGAATCCGCTGTATTCCCCCCAGGATATTCTCTGTTGCGCCGGGGGTCCTGCGGCCGTCCTTCCTCCCTCGCCGTCTCCCCGATCGATCGGATCGGCCAGCGCCACACGACGCGTTCGGTGGGTAGCCAGCGCCCAGCGCCGCCGGCGCCGCCCACTTGCATGGGTTGTCCTCTCCTCCTCGATCGGCCATCGCATCGCATCGCATCGGCATAATTGAGCGCACAAGTGTCAAACAAAGTGTCGAGGCAGGCCGGCCGGCCTGACGGCCTCCATGATAGAGCGCACGCACGCAGCTAAGCTAGTGGTAAGACGAGGTCACTCGCGGCAGCCACCGGGTGCTGCAGCTGCAGCGTGCCGATGCATGCTCCTATGGTGGAGTGTGGATGTGTACTGGGCCGCCTTATCCCGACCTGCAGAACCTAGCTGTGTGTCGGCGGCGTCTGGTCTGACTGATGATGGAACCAGTGGCGGAGCCGTCGGTCAAACCTTGGCCTTCCGTCTTTTCCCTTTCTGCTTAGGTTTATTTTAACATCTTTTTTATTCTGTTTATGTTTATTAAGTCAAAATTTAAATTTTTATTTTAAATTTAGAGTTGATTTTAAGGTTTTTTTTTACTTTGGCTTTTAGACCAATGATTTTACTTTTATTTATAAATTATTTTTTGTTTATAAATATGTCTTTTAGATTTTTCACGATGACCATCTCGTCGGAAACATCAAAAGGCTTTCATTTTTTTCTTGTAGTTTTGTGACATATATATGAAGTTATCAACGGTGTACTTTAGTCTTCTGGGTCAAGTTTAGATAAACATGTGGGGTCATTTCAGTAATGGGGTCGGGGAATATTTAATACAGTCAAGATAAATCTAACTATGTTTAGAGTTTGTTATAAAAATATTTTAATCACACGACAACATTAAAATTCTATTGAGCGTTGTTGAATGGGTCATAGTGGCAGCCGTTGGGTGATAGCTCCACCACCACGTTATTTGTTCCTACCAGTAGTATATCCGTGTATTCTAATATGTCTAAGGTAGACTCAAATAAAAAATAAACAGTTCATACGACCAATTATGTGCTGAACAGACTCACGGAAAAAAATATTTTTTTAAGAAATCATTTGATTTTTTCTGGTCTTTTTGAAGAGATGGTTTATGTGTGATATAGGATGTGGAGGAGGATGTATGACTCAAATTTTAAGCAGTAGAGATATAGGTCGTACAAAACTCTATTATTTAGTGGGCATAGCTTCAAACATAATATCCAAATTTACCAAATAGAGATGGTTTGACTAGCCCCTACTTTGTAGGCATACTAATTCGTACCCTGCTAACAGTCAATCCAAAAGAAATATTTTTGAGTATGGGATGGGGATAACCCTGGTTGACCTCCACCTTCACCCAATATTGTTATCAGATAGTGGTTTTATTTAGTTAAGAGTGTAAATGCAGGTGATGGATAATTTTTAAGTAACTCGCTACTGCTACAGATAGCTATTTAGCTATACGTGGGTGACATGATTTTAAATCATACACACATGACCCTATCAACCACATAAACTCTAATAAAAACAAAGCCAACTATTTCTAAGGAAAAATATGGGAATGTGATATAAACATAACATATTAATTTTTAATTAGATATGAATAACTTTCTTCAAGAAACAATGTAACCGTGGTTCTTTTTGACTAGTTGAATTATTATTATTTTTGAAAGGGGACTAGTTAGATTATATGCCAACAAAGATTTACACGTAAAAAATATACTTTAGGTCATGCCCAACGCTCCACCGTGGGTAGTGGTTTTAAGCCTCCATATCGAAGGTGTGCCACAATAACAGGTCATAGAACCTGAGGTTAACCTCAGCCTAAAGCCACGCCTTAAGGCCACACGTTGGGTGATGTCGGTGTCCCACAATGCGGTTTTCAGTTGAGCTCAGTGGAGGAGACATGAACAGAGAAATAATGGAGGAAGAGCGAGACAGGGCTATGAGACAACGACCCAAGTAGATCCACCATCGACAAACTCCTCTATGTCAATGCCAGCGCCGCCGACCTCCTCCGCAGCCACCCACCGTTGGGCTCCTCACGTAGCCAACGCGGCCTACCTCTTTTGTGATTATTGCGGTCGAAATCAGAGATAGATGAGTGAAACTGATGAGTGGATCCTCCAGATATTAAGGGTACATATATAGCTCTTTTTGGTTATCACATGGCCTAAAATTTGAAAGTTTTAATATTTAGTAATATTAATTAAGTAGGCTGATATATAAATAAACATAGCTGAATCATATAAAATCTTTACGATAATCTTTATTGTGGGTAGTGTAACCTTTGTGTGGTCTTATCCTACATGACATCCGAGACCATTAGCTGAGACCTCTCTCCACGTTGCTGGTGCCTTCATAAACTGAGGGTAGCGTAAACAGAAGCGCCGCCGGCCGTGCAAAGAGTGCCCGAAATGGCATAAAATTCCAAAGCATGCTGTCGGAGGACCTCTTATTTTTCCCCAATTCCTCTCTCCAGTTTTGTACTAGCACTAATATATATACAATTCTTACATTAGTCATCGGTGTCATCTTTTTCAAGCATCGGCTTTTGTGTCAAAAGTTGAGCAAAGGTTCTTCTCGACTGGGTGATCGAACGGCTGAACGCAGACACTGGCCAAGAAATGAGAAAAACCAAAGTGACAAAAGTCCCTCGACTTTAGGAGCCGACCAGTAAATATATATGAAAATGTGATTGACTTTGTTCTGTTCATCTAGCCATTGCAGCAAAGGCAGATGATGCATGCTCTAGCTAGATTACCTGGGCCTGAACTAGCCACCTGGGATAACGTCCTGGCCCAAGTTGTGTTTTTTTTTCGAATGAGAATTAGCCCAGCTGTGCAGTTTGAAGACAAAAATTGCGAACTGCTAGTATCTATCTGTTTGCCTAAGATCATGGAGTGTGTTGGGCTGACAAATACACGAGGTCCTCTGTATGTGTGGAGTGGACAGCAAAAGATGAGCAGAAAAAAGTTCATTTTTCCTCCCTCCACTATGGCTCAAGTCCCCTTGGCTATCAAAAGTTGCTCATTTTGCTTGCTTCAGTGGTTTTAACCGAGATTTTATCCTACGTGGTGCTTGCCTGGCAACATGCTGCCTTGGTCTACACATGTTCATATGGTGGTTATGTGGCAATTAGCTCTATGACTTAAAAAGTATAATAGTCCGTTGTCCTTCTCTCTACTTAAGGAAACCGCCGACTCCCAAAATAAGTGGAAACAAGCAGTAGGTTACCTTACGAGCTTAATATAGGGTGTTAATGCATGACCATGTTACTGGTAGTAGGAAAAAACTATGGAGCTCACGTGCCAGTCACATAAAAAAGAAAATTACAAACCAAACGGTGTTAGCACTCCCTCCTTTCTTTCCTCTCTCCTCCACCTCAACTCCTCTCTTCTCCTCTATCTCTGGATGGCCTGCAGGAGATAGGTCATGCTGGTGTTGTACTGATGTGGGAGGGCTGACAAAGAGCAAATCGACGATAGAAATAGGTCCAACTATATTTTTTGTTCTCTATAATGTCATGTAGATGTCTCATCTGATAAGAGTTAAAACGAGGCCAACATGCACAACTTAGAATGAAACCACCATTCTAACAGCTCAAGGTGGCAAAATAAACCAATTTTGGTAGTTGAGGGAGCCTATGTATTTGCAGTTGATAGGGCAAAATCATACTCGGACTATAGTTGAGTGAGGAAAAAAATATTTCTTTTCCAAGACAAGATCAAAGATGCAATAAGTTATACCTTCATCAAAACAAAAGAATCAAACCCTTTCTTTCACCGGACTTTTGCCATGAATTATTCGATCTACCTAATTTTTTTCTTCTATCGCATTGTTTAAATGAGGTGATTGTTTAGATTTTTATGGAAAAAGCCAAATGGCATATTTGCAAACGAAAAATAATTTATGAATAAAACTTTTATATACTTAGGGATCTAAAAGTCAAGTCTGAAAATAAACTTTGGTGAAAAAATCATAAAACCAACTCTAAATTTAATATTAAAAATTTAAATTTTGGCTTATAAGTATAAGCAGAAGTGAAAAGAAGGGACAGTATACTCCCTCGTCCCATTAAAGTTTGTAAATAGGACAAGGACTTAAGCCAAAGATAGTTATTTTGGTTGTCCCATGATGTATTAGTGACTGGACGTAGTATTCCTATAAACAAGTAGATGTCCACTTTACTTTATTTGAAATTTATCGCTTTAGAATGCTACCATGTAAATTCATGTAAAATTTCTGCGTTCCAAAGAAATTTTTACTGTGTTCAAGGTACCAAATAGTACTGTAGTAAATTACAAGCAAATGTGCGGCCAATCGCACCATCGGGTTTCTTGAGCAAGAGGTACTGTTGCCCCATCTACCTCAATGGCTTAAAGTCAACCACAAAATAAACCGCGACAAGTGAATGAATCCAGACCAGAGCAAAGCCAACTTTGAATTCTGATATCATTATCCTGGATTCTGATAATACTATCTCCATCCCGAAATAAAATAATTTTTAGTTTTTAATAGTATTTTATGTGTGACTAATATTTTAAAGCTTTTATATAATTTTTTTAAATAAGACGAATGGTCAAACGTTGACCACGGAAAAACGAAAAATAAAATTATTATAAGACGAAAGTAGTAGGGCCATGCCAAGCTGCAAAATCGCAATGAACATCACATCAAGTTTTTGGATACATATTTGAAGTATTAAACGTAGTCTAATTACAAAACAAATTTCATATTCCGGCTGGAAACCGCGAGACGAATTTTTTGAGTCTAATTAATCCGTTATTAGCATATGTCGGTTACTGTAGCACCTATGGCTAATCACTTTCTAATAAGGCTCAAAAGATTCGTCTCAAAGATTCATCTTAAGATTTCTTCCGTAACTATGCAATTAGTTTTTTGATTTATCTATGTTTAATGCTTTATTTAGATGTCCAAAAATTTGATGTGATGTTTTTAGAAAAAAATTTTAGTAACGAGTTGGAGAGACAACGCGAGCTTTACGGTACAAAATTTCACCAGCCACTCCAGGATGTCAGTCAGTCAGTCAGTCAGGCAGAGGCAAAAGCAGGCAGTAAGCTGCTACCTTTTGGCACATGACTGAACTGAATCCATTTGCTTGGCGTCCCGGCTGTAGCCTGCAGCCTGTAGTGGCCACTGTCCACTGTCCATACTTTCTGGCTTTCTGCCATGGAAGCATGCATGAGCAAGGTAAAAAAAGGTGTTTAGTGGACCATGGCTAAAGAACAATCTACCATGAGGTTGACAGTTTAGCGTGTGTTCATCAAGCTACTGAAGCTAATGTTCCCCTAGCCCTTGCAGCATTGCCTCGGCAATTCACATCATGCAGGCTTTCACTGTTTCATGTCTATGGAAATGGCTCGGCTCATTCTGGGGCCAAAGCTCCAAGCTCGCTCTGTAAATTGTGGCATCAGTTACTGAAATTTTGGTCAGTTTCCTGCTATTTGTAGGTTCCCATTTTAGTAGATTATCATACTTTTGTCTTTGCAGTGTATAGTCTGAACTCTGAACTAGTAGAACCTTTGTTTTTTCAATGTCGAGCTACAATTGTGGTCCTTTGAGTTAGCCAAGAGATGTTCTTGGAGAAAGAAGGCTTCCGGTTCTAAATTTCCAAACAAAAGAGTTCCAACATGGAGAGAACACTATTATGTCCTCCGTAGCTTGTGTAATTTGCTTATTTGAATCTGTAGCTCTTTTTTTAAAAGCCAATTAGATGGATTTCTTGTGCAAATTGCACGGAGCTTGATTGAAATTTATTGAATTTTAAGAAACATTTTTTATATATCAACAATAAACGGTTTGCTCAGTTATTTGGATCTGCCACAATTGCTGGTTATATTTTAGATAAATTTTATGTTTTCTTGTCAAAAAGTGATCGATTCTATGAATTGCCATCGTGGAATATTATGGAAAGCCATTGTAAAAGTGTTTGCTTTCACATTTTGTCATTGTGGTCAGCCTTTGGTTAAATTGCACTTCATTAGCCCTATAAAAGAGTTTTACGCTCATCCTTTCTTTTGTACCTCGAGGTACTGGTGTCTCGTGGTACCAAATCGTTTCTGATCATTGGATTCAACAGTGCGCATTCTACTTAGCTAAATCCAATGGTGAGAAACGATTTGGTACCTCGAGGTACAAAAGGAAGGATGGGAGTAAAACTCGCTATAAAAAGGTCTATTTTATCCTTAGAAGGGGCTTTTAACTTTTTATCACTCTTCATCAGAGGTGTTTAATCCCTCTCACAACATATGTCAGAGGAGAGTAACAAATTTGTTATCACTCACCTGTAGGATTAGCAAAATGTTAAATTTTTCGTGGAATTGGACACAGTATCAACCTAGTGAATGCTTCGTATATTGTACGATCTGTAGGAAAGTATTATAGGGAATGCCACTCATCCATTTTCTCCTTCTAGTAATCCACTATCATAGCCACCATAATTTAAATTGATCAAATTTGATCCAATAGAAATATAGTCATTAAAATATGTAATCAAAATGCGAAGACTCTGTATGAGAGTGAATATTATGAAGAGATCCTCCATATCAAATCTCATGGAGATACTCAGTTTCTATTTATGAGAACTCTGTTACTGGAAAAAACTCTTCTCACTGTAATTGAGAAAATGTCTCTATGTATTAAAATTTAGGTAAAATTCTGATTACACCCCTGAACTGTTGGGTGAGTACTAATTACTCCGTAACCCAAAAAGCGGTCATTTTTCATCCGCAACTAGCAATAGAACCCCTCTCAAATACCTTTGAGACCGGTTTTGGCTTAGATTGATGCATGTGCTCGTACATGTGGCTATCCAAAAATTGGCCAAGTGTATTAATCTAAACCAAAACTAGTCCCAAAGCTAGTCGAGTGGGTTATCCATCTAGTGTTGCCAGCTGAGGGTGAAAAATATCCATTTTTTTGATTCATGGGTGTAATTTATACTCACCCAATAGTTTAAGGGTATAATTTGGATTTCTTCTTAAAATTTATGCTCAAAATTTTAGTAGCTTGATTTTAATGTAACAAATTTTACACTAGAAAACATGATACCTTCCAATATCTTCGTAAGAATGACGCCCCATCTTTTTGTTTACGTTTATATCTTATATGGCAAAATTTAAATTTTTAAACTTAAATTTGAATTTAATTTTGGATACCTTGGTGTTTAGATGGGCCATCTTGTTTACGCTTTATAATTAAAATATATTCCTAAACTTTTTAGGATCAAAACCATTTTATGATGGCCCATTAACTCCATATTTTACAAGAATGCAGGAGTTGGAGCTCTCCTAGACAAGCCTAACTACAGACACATTCTAGTTTCGAACTTATGACTTGTGCATCTTTGTCTACAATTGTCACCTCTTTTTCCATGAACAGCTTCACTTCTCTAACGAAGACGAACAACAATAATGCATATCTACCTAGGAACAAGCCTACAAATTCAGCAATAATTTGTTGAGCATGGAACATCCTAGCCTTTATCTAACAGTCACATTGTCTCCCGAAATGAACTCTATTGCCGCAATTATCATAGGAAAAGTAGCAATTTTTTCTTTAAAGAAGCGTATGTATGATTTAGCCAGGTGGCACGGTTAGGCACAATAATTTATACTCGATATGTTTAGGGATATAGGCCCCTTTGTTACCATCTCCAAATAACCCAGATTTTCTTGTTTTTTTATAAAAACGTATCTCGAACGGCTAAACAGTGTATTTTTTTTATAAAAAAATTCTATAGCAGAGTTGCTTCAAAAATTCAATTAATCTATTTCTCTAATTTTTTATAATTAATAATTAATTAAACAGGTGTTAATCTATTATCGCGTTTTCCATATCGGTTAACAACCGGCCACCCGAACGCGGCCATGGAACATTTTAGAAGGGGGCAATTAAAGCATCTTATTTCTTACTATTACTTTTTATGATTATATTATTTGGATTGCTAATATAAGAATGATATAACTACGTTTGTGGTGAAAAAAAAACACTATTATGAATGAAATGCCATTGTCTTATATCGTATAAAAAAATGCTCCTAGCGTTCTTTAGAGTGTAACTAGGTTACCAAAAACATGCCGTTTTGGTATGCGTTCTTTAAAGTGCAACCTTTTTAAGAAACTAAATTTTATACTGAAAAATCAGTTACTTTTTCAAACATATAAAAAAGCTCTAAAATATAACATTGTAAAAGTACCTTTTGAGACAAAACGAGACAGTTCACCAGATTATTACCGCATATTGTATATGTTTCTTTTTGAAAAAAAAAACTTTCCTTTTACATTGTTTAAACCACTTGTTCTAAATTATTTGCTAAATTTACTTGTCAAAATATTTAATTTATCCATTTAATAAGTAGAAAATCCAATTAATAATGGGTTTCAAAAAGTCCCTTAAAACTATATTTGGGACGTGCTCTAAGGTAGTAGTGCTAGCTAGTCTAAAACGAAAAAACCATTAGTATATGATTAATTGTGCATTAACTTTTATAAACTTAAAAAATGGATTAATCTGATTTTTAAACAACTTTCATATAATTTTTTTTAAAAAATATACCGTTTATTAGTTCGAGAAGCGTATAAAAAAATTGAAAAAAATTCTCTCCAGTGGCCCTTGTGAACGCACCCTTGATGCTCAAACTTTTACCCCTATATTTCCTCTTTTGCTTATGGTTATAAACTAAAATTTAAATTTTCAACTTTAAATTTGGAGTAGATTTTAAGATTTTTTCATCGTATTTTATTCTTCAATCTTTTGGATCGCTATGAAAGTTTTGTTAATAAATTATTTTTCGTTCGGTCGCCTCTATTTGAAAAGCTTGCCTTGAAATACGACAAAAACGACGTGTTTGGTGACGAGAGAGAAAGAGTAGTAAGTCAAAGTTACCTGTTGAAAACTGCGCTACATGCCTGAACATGGTAGCTCTGTTGTGGTGCTGTACAATAATCTCTATTGAACTAATACCACTAACCCTATACTAACCCTTTCCTTTGTTTGATGTTTAACTGCATGTAAACGACAACATCTGCTTCCAGTTCACTGATGATTCAATATAATACTCACCAGTGTATGTTACTACACAAATTGAGCAGCAAAGCAAAAGCAAATCCACGTGAGTACAACCAAGCCGTTTGAAAAACGGGCGCCCTGTACCGTCCAATCAGTATGCAACCACACGTTTAGAAATGCCATTAGGCAGGCACGACAGGAAGCAGTCTTAAGCAGCTTTTAATTACTATATAGGATTAACCAAAGAAGGGCTTTTGCTGGGGAAGTAGTGGTACTATAAAATATTGTGATGCATCTTCCCATTAAGATTTGCAAAACAAGAGTAACAAGTCAGGTTGGTTAAGCCAATGCATTCATGTGGGTGTCTTGCTCTAATTAGGTGTAAAACTGCTGGTCCAGTGTCACTGTTAGCTGAACTAGCTCATGCTTTTGAGCTTTGGATTCCAGGGGTTAGGAGAGGGATGTTTGTTGTCTTCTTCCTGGCTTCTGAATCTCTCAAGTTTCATCCACATTCTGACGTTCACACCGGCATAACAGAGCCACCATTGCTGCTCTGTCTTGGACGGTCATAAGATTGAATGAATCTGTTTAAACTAATGGAGCAGCGGCTCTCTATTTAATCACTGTTTAAACTAATGGCCATCACTTAAAGGCAATAAGTAGGATATGGGCACTCTGTCTCCGGATAGAAAAGCAACCTGAATACCTACCTGATCGCTCATGTGCGATTGCAACCCTGTCATTTCAGTGACGCACCAGCTTGAGAACTGAGATTGCATTGTATGTGAATTTGAATTCGAATTCGAGTTCGAGTGTTCATAACACGTTTCAACCCGACAGTTACGAGAGGCATAGGTACGGGCGATCGATGATGGATCGTGTAGAGGAGATCTGCTTCATGAAGATCGCAATCGCGTAGCTGTTGCCCACACTGGAAATATTGGTAGGATTACGAGCCACTGACGATGTGGGCCACGTCACATGGAAACAGTGTCAGTTCGTAACGAGATTTTGCCGAAACGAACTGGGCAATTTGGCCATGGGGGTTAACGAGGAGCGGTGTTACTTGCCAGCTCCGCGAACTCCATGTGCTTGGCTGGCAAAAGCTCTTTGTACATCATTACCATCTCTTTCACTCCCCCCCCCTCTCTCTAATCTGCCCTAAACTATTAAAAAATAGATTAGCAATATTAAAATTTATTATGTGTGAATGATATTCTAATAGATTTATCATGACAAACTCTTTTGTATAGTTATATTTCTACTTGAATGCTACTTTATATAATCCTACCGCTGAGCTCCCTATTTATTGATGAATCTAACCAGATTAGGCAAGTCTCAATGCATGGTTTCGGAGCTATCATGCATATTAAATAGGGTATTGCATCAGTAAAATTGCTGACTTTGCAGGGTTATTAAATAAGAGAGTTTCATGAGATGAGAGAGTCTTGATAACTATGCCATGAAACTATGCATTAAGATTGATCTTAGAAAGTCTTATGATAGAAAAGAAATAAAGTGGTACCTAACGACAAAAGATGCATAAGTTTTTTTTGAAAGGAACAATAACTACGGCTGATTAAGTTTGAAAACTAAAAGGATAGATCTACGGTTGATTACCTTTACCTACTACTCCAGCACAGTTCTGCCATTTCTGCCGTAGGACGGATAAATACGGATGGATTTTGCAGCAAAATTAAAACCCTGCACACTTTCCACCAATCTCCCGTGTTCCTGCTCGCTTGTAATTTTGCTGGGCGACGTGATGCCCAGTTGCACTTGCACACACACTTCGCCACGACCCGTGTCTTTTTTTTCGCAAAGTCTCTGACCCCTCTCTGTGCTGTGTATTGCATCAACAGAAACTGCAAAAAGATAAACCTCCTCACTCACATGGCAGAGCCGGCCATTGCGTGTGCGATGCATCATGGAAGCAGTACTCATCTAAACCGACCATTGGATTAGCACTGGTAAACTTATGGAAAAAGCTGATATTTTTTAAAAGATGAAAGCTTTTTAGGAGTATAGATCGACCTGGCGTCTTGCGAGACTGAGACTCGGGCGTTTGCTCTGATCTAGAGTTAAGCTTTTTTGTTAGCAGCTGCAGCGACCAAATTTGCAGGCAGCAAAATGAGTACTGCGTTTCTGTTATGCTGTGAAACACAGTGCTGATTAGACGGTTGGGGGTGATTGTTTTGGATTTTTCCGCGAAAATTGGAGAGATATATTTACAAACAAAAAATAATTTATAAATAAAACTTTATATACGTATGCTTAGCGATTTAAAGGTTAATACTGAAAATAAACTTCGATAAAAACAGTAATCAACTTTAAATTTAATGTTAAAATTTAAATTTTGTCATGTAAATATAAACAGAAGCGAAAAGATATATCTCCTTAGAACTATTTTGTAGGAGTAAAACATTACTGTGCCACGGAGATTTAATGAGCTTGGTATTTCTTTCACCCACCTGTACCGCGAGGTGTGCAATCTGTGGAAGGTGGAAAGCGCTGCGTTAAACCGCGCGAGTTTAAATTCAAAATTTTTGGATTCAAATTCATCATGGTTTTTGCTGTTTTTGTGATTCCGTACAGTTTTGACGGTTTGCGCGGTAAGGAGAACTGACCATCACTAGCCGGCGGGTCTAACGTACGAACATCCACGTGTCCTTTAACCCGCATAAACAATTTTATTTTGTAGTTTATGATTATACGTATAATATTTTATTTTTATCATACAAATTTTATGTATAAAAATTATACATAGAAACAAATTTATAACGTTTAAAATATATAGAAAAATAAAATGTATCATCAGAAAAGTATACAACAAGATTATATATTAAAAAGTTATATCTATACATTAAAAATATATAAAAGTTATATATACAAAGTTGATACGTATAATATTCGCACGGGTCAGTGGACCGTGGACGCGCGAAAGTTCGTCCGCCTTCAGCCAGAGCTCGTTCCTATTCGGATTGGATCATATGCAGTTACACTAGTGACTACAAGATAAAAACTGCATGTGATCCTGACCATCTATTTTTTTTATGGATGGTTCAGATTTAAAGCTACAGTACATGATGTACAGTACAAGTCTTCGTCTTCACTCTTCAGCCAGGAGCTCATGATTGACCGCGTGGCCCCGTGCCATCCCGGCCACCGCTGACCCTGCGTCGGCCACCCCCACCACCGCGCGGCCCCCGCTCCCCTCCCCTCGCAGCGAGCCAGCCACCGCCCCACCTCGTCGCGTCGCAAGTCGGCACGGCAAGAAAAAGGGCAAAAGAAAGAAAAAAAAAAAACCAAGAACAATGGTTTCCCCTGGCCTCACCTGGCGTGATCCATCGCGGCCGCGAATAAAACGGAGCAGGTCCCGCCGAAGTGACACCGCCACGCGGAAAAAGAAAGGGACGAGACGAATCGATCGAACCGGATCGCCAGTTCGCCACGCCACCCCGGCCGCGGCGGAGCTCTCCGGCGAGTGAAGCCATTAGCGTCCTCCCTCCCTTCATCGATCTGCCCGTGGATCTCGGCGCCGGCACGGCGTCAGTAGTGCGACCGTGGCCAGTCATTCATCGTGCCTTGCTGGCTCTGCTTGGTGATCGATCGATGCACACGGCGCCGGAGATGGGCGGAGGCCGGACGCGAAGGAGGAGGCCACCGGCGGCGGCGGCGCAGCAGCACGGCGCGAGGGCTCCGAGGGGCGAGAGAGTATGTGCCCCTTTCTTGGGCTCCGGCCACGGAAAGTTTGCGCCTTTCGTTGAGCTGAGCGCCCGAATGATGATGGCATTCCTCGCGTTTTTGGGTGGTTTCCAAGACCGTGTTTTTTTTGCTTTCCTCTCCTCGGATCGCAAAGCTGGCGCCTTTCGCCTCCCATGGAGATGGGCGTATGAATTCTTTTCGTTTCGAGTCTTTCTCCTTGCCCTTTCGGTGTCTTCGAGATACGAGTTTCTGCACTCCTTTTTTTTCTCTCTTCTTTTATTTTGTGTTCTTGGAGGGAGCGGTTGATTGCTACGGCTTCAAAGCTCAAAGCTTTTTGTTTGTGTACACCGTACTCTGTTGCTTTAGCGTGCTCAATTCTGATGGTTTTCGTTCTAACCTTTTGAAATGGGCTCCGTGGGATCCATTCCCCTGGAGAGCGATTCAAATTCGGTATCTTGATGATTGCTCTCCCGCTCCTGCAGTTGCGCTTTGTATTTAAATTTCCTGTCGCTTGTTGCATCTGAACAAGTCCATTTTGTTTCTTCCCCGCCGTGATCAAGGTGATGGCGAGACCCAGCTGGGAGATGCCGGCGACGAATTCGGCGTCGTCCAATGCAGCCGCAGCGGCCCAGGTGATCACGAACAGGAGCCAGTCCAGGAGAGACAGGAAAATTGCGCTGCAGCAAGACGTACATCATCTTACATTCTTACCCACTTCGTCGAAATATTCAGTCTTTGGTCTAGCGTTTCTTTCAGAAGATTCAGTTGGTATACAATCTAATCTTTTTTTCTTGCTGCGTTCGAACGCTATGCTGTTTGGGTTTTGCGTCGCAGGTGGAGAAGCTGAGGAAGAAGCTGCGGCACGAGGAGAACGTCCACCGAGCCCTGGAGCGCGCGTTCACGAGGCCGCTCGGCGCTCTCCCTCGCCTTCCACCTTACCTGCCTTCTCAGGTAAGGTCGAGCTCCGGCCGCCGCCGCCGCCATGGCTGCAGCTCCAGGTTGTGAAAACGGATTCCATTTCAATCGCCCTGATCATTTGTTTCTTGCCGAATTGTGCAAGACGCTGGAGCTCCTCGCCGAAGTCGCGGTCTTGGAGGAGGAGGTCGTCCGGCTCGAAGAGAAGGTCGTCAACTTCAGGCAAGGCCTCTACGAGGAGGCTGTCATCATCTCCATGGCGAAGAGCGCGTACCTTTCCGACGTCGACCGGTGCACGCCGTCACGCCATGGCCAAGTTTCCGACCAAGCTGCTAGTGATAGCTGGTCATCTCTGAAGCGAGTCACCAATGTCAAGCAGACGCCAAGAAGACCTCGTCCTTCTCTGAACCAAGATGATCGTCCTGGGAAGGAGAACCAATCGTGTACCACAAACTATTTCAGAGATTTCAGCCGCTCGCCAAAATGCAGTGTGGCAGTAGAGGAGAAATGTGCTGGTTTTCAGGTACTAAATTTTAACACACATATGTATTTTTTTTGTGTGTGATTAACTTTGTTTTGCCTGCTAATGTTCTTTCATTTCAGACAGTTAGTACAGTGAAAGATCACAAAGGTACTGAGGACAGCACTGTCATTGATTCAGAAAACATCTCGACAGAAGCAAACAAAGTGTCTGAAGAGCTATTGACGTGCCTGCTGAACATCTTCTCACAGATGAGGTCCTCCACTGACCAGGACGAGGACCGATCATCGTCTCCGTCGGTTTCAGGCGCCTGCGCCGGCGACCCTTACGGCGTCATGGAGTTGGGTGGCAGGGACATTGGCCCCTACAAGCAATTCAGAGCTGTTGATGCCAATTCATTCGATCAGAACGTTTTTTACAGCAGCAACACATTTCTTGGCAGGAGATTGAAGTGAGTTCCCACTGATCTGGGTAACTACTGCTACTGCTATCCTAATCTTACATTGCAAACTAGATTTCTTGTGTGTGATGAGTTTGGTTTCTGTTTGACCTATCATGTTCATGGAATGATCCTGTCTAGTGTCTACCTGGCAAAAATCAGGGCCTTGCTCCGGAAGCTCTCCTCAGTTGACCTAGTGGGCCTTTCCCATCAGCAGAAGCTGGCTTTCTGGATCAACACCTACAATTCCTGCATGATGAATGTAAGCTGCCCCTCATAATTGATGCCTGCCTTTTGCTTCTCCCCTCAGCATGATTGACAACTTTAATTAGCTCCATTTTACATTGATGTGAAATTTCCATCGGTTGTAAATTTGTTTAGGTTTGCTTAAATACATCCACCTAGATAGTTCTGGCCATGTGTAATATTGTGTGCCTTGTTTAATTGAACAAGAAAGCATACACGGCATGTCTGTGGACTGCATGTTGTCCTGTTATTAAACATTTAAACCTCAGTATCAAAATGCTTACTACTTCCTTATGCAAAGCCATAAATAAATTGACCATCTTGGCTCCATTATCCTTTGACCCACAGCCGGTCTACACTTGTACAGCCTGACAGAATACATTAATCAGATCAAGTGACATGTCTCCTGATCAAAACACTAATGCAGGCTTGTTTATTCTGCAACTCCAGGCATTTCTTGAGCATGGAGCACCTACCACCCCACATATGCTGGTGGCAATGATGCCCAAGGTTCCATCTGCATCCACATTTACTTCTGCTTTTCTAGATTCATTACGTAGAGCATATGCATCTGCAACCTCGAGCAAAAGATAAAAAAGAGTGACATGGAGAAAAAACCAATCTCTGACAAGAATGAGTTGGCGGGTTTTCTTTCCTCCTGCTCCAGGCGACAATCAACGTGGGTGGGCGCGTGCTGAGCGCCATGACGATCGAGCACTTCATCCTAAGGCTGCCCTACAATGCAAAGCATGTAAGATGGCAGCACATCGATCGACATCATTGCCGTGTGCCTGAAAACCTGTTCGATCGATTTGGTGGTACGAAGATCGCAGTGATGTTGAGATCCTTGTGTGTGGTCTATGGACAGGTGAACCCCAAGCGGGTGAAAGCCGGCGATGGCACGGTGGCGGCGGCGGCGGCGGTGGCGCGAGGAGTGTTTGGGCTCGACTGGCCTGAGCCGTCGGTGACGTTCGCGCTGTCCTGCGGGAGCTGGTCTTCGCCGGCGGTAAGTTTCTTTCTCCGGCGTGCCGGTGAATTGCTCTTCTCTCTCGGAATGCAGTCTGCATGTGCTAGCTTCAGACTGAAAAAGGAACAAAAGTTAACGTGTATGAATGGTATTAGTACTATGGTGTATCTTTTCAACTGCTACATCATGAATTTGCCCGGAAGCACTGTGTGGCAACGAACGACCTGCGATTATAGAAAGCGGCAAAGACAAAAAAAGTTGAGCAAGCTGCACTTTACTAACTCAACTGATTACTGAATAATCCCCCATCCATTTTAAATTACTTGTCGTTCTACCTTTGTCCTAAATCAGATATTTCTATCTTTGACTACCAATTTCTTGCAATTCTTATAGTTTGACAGCATGCGGATTATAGTATGAAAGTATTCGCATGCTAAAACTAAAAAATTAGAGCAATTTTACCATTCTTAAGTAGATATCAGGAGGTATTACTGTTTTCTATATAAAATTTAGTATCTCTTGACACTTTAGATACTAGAAGTACCAAATTTTATATAGAAAATATATAGTGGTATCTCCTGAAGAATGAAAAAAATGCTCCTGTGAAACTATACAAATTTCTAGGTACATACAAATGGTTGCCTTGGGACAAAACTAAAACAACAAGTGACGGGGGCATTATCTGTTACGGCACAAACATTACTTTTTTGGTGCAATCAAGTTATCTGTAGTCTGGAGAAGAGTCCTGAATACAGAGACTCTTTGCTTCATCTGCTACTGTCAAATGTGCGAGAGAAATCAGGCAGTGCAAAGCTGCAACTGCCTGCTTCCTGCAGAATTATCTCTGAACTTACTGCAGGGTAAGTTTTTTCATGAACAGTATTTCCTCTATGCAGGTGAGGGTCTACACGGCTCGTCGCGTGGATGAAGAGCTGGAGGCAGCCAAGAGGGACTACCTGCAGGCCGCCGTCGGCGTCTCGACGGCGAGCAGGCTGTCGATCCCGAAGCTTCTGCACTGGTACCTTCTGGACTTCGCCAAGGACGTGAGCTCACTCGTGGACTGGGTGTGCCTGCAGCTGCCCGGCGAGCTGCAGCGGCACGCCGTCGAGGCCAGTCGCCGGAGCCCGTCGCCGCGGCCTGTTCAGGTCGCGCCGTACGAGTTCAGGTTCAGGTATCTGCTGGCCGCGTAGTAAGGCCAAGCACCATGTATGGGAGAAGGGTAGAGCACATTCTGTGTGTTGTGTAGCACACGTTTGCAGCCAATTGCTGGATTTTTTTTTTTTGCACTTCTAAAGGAAATTTTACTGATAAGTGAAGAGTTGAGGGGAAAATAGATTCTAATTTCTCGAGAGGATGACTCCTTGTTTTTGCATGTCATTGAAATAGTTATAAACAATTAAAAAAATAGTAAGATAGATTGATATGTGAAATTTCACTTCACAAGCATACGTTTCCAAATTAAATCTCTATAAATGCCAAATGGTAACAAAGACAACAAATTGAACTTCAATAACCATATATATATATTCCGAGTCATATTACTATTTTGTTAAAACTTATAGAAGTTAAATTTGATCAACATGTTTGTGAAGTCATATACCACACATTAATATGTTTTGTTCATTTTTTATAACCATTTTGATGATATTAGATGACATGTAAGAAACAAAATAATATCCTCTCAAGAGTTTAAAACGGTTTCCCGAGTCAAGAGTTATATATATGAAGTTCCCTCCCTCTTAAGAATCGGTGTTTTCCTACCTAAAGTGACCTTAGAGCAGAATTTCCTAACTATAGTGACCCTTGCAGCATAAAGAAAATACGATTAAAAAACCTCAAAATTAACTATAAATTTAAGTTTTAAAATTTAAAATTTAGCCTACAAGCATAAGCAAAAATATGAGGCGGAAAACTTGAAAGGAAACACTGTTGTGATTTTGATTAGTTTAAAGGTGATTTTCCAAGCTAAAACATGAAATTCTATCGGTTAGAGAGTGAGTTCACCATGTGTGTTATGGTTCAAATCTAAATCTGTAGCTAGTTCATGAATGATACTCTCTCCGTTAAAATGCTTTTATTTTTTTACTTATCACACACACATCAATATAAAAGCAAAAGGACTATAATACTATCCACTTTATCAAATACCAATATAATTATTTCATACTTTATCTATTCTCGATGCATACATTCCTTTGTTTTATAAACTCCAATACAATAATTACTCAGAAATAAACGTATTTTTAGAACAAGTTAGAATTGGAAAAATAATCTTATTTTGGGAGCAATGAAGTATGATTCCATATATATATATGCGCAAATTTACCATTGTTGAGAAGGTACCAAGAGGTAGATACTAAAAGGTACTAAATTTTACATAGAAAATAGTAATATCTAATGGTACCTTTTTAAGGATAGAAAAAATGCTCTACGTATTCAGAGTACAGTGTTTGGCAGATTTAAAACTGTACTATCCACCAGCTAGCAACCAACTGCATTGCTAGAAACTAATCAAACAGAGACAGAAAAAACGAGTTTGTTCTATACATTGTACATATCCCTCTTCTGGTCCTCACTGGCCATTATTGATTGTGGCTACATCAATACCAGATTCAGTATCTTGTTGATCCCTGGCTACATCCCAAAACTGGGAATTTGGTTCTGTCCAAGTGGGCCTGGCCTGCACAGCTGCACATCACTGGTCCACTAAACGCTAGTGGCCTGCCTGTTAATGGGCCTTCTTCAAACTTAATACTGAGCCCCTACCTAAATAATCATTCAATATGCTCTTTAAAAACAGGTAGTTCATCCAATAATTCTGCCATTGTTTTCTACATGACCATTTAATCAAAAGGCTATATATTCTTTTAGAAAAGGGTATGTTTTGTGCCATGCTCTACCATTTTATTCTCTTTTTTTCTTCCGTGTTATGTTTTCTACCTTTAATTAGTATTAACTATTATAAATTTAAAAATCATTTCTTTTTAAGAAATTTATATGCATCGTTTAATAATTTTTAAAGCATGCTCGTGAAACCGAGCTAATACGTACCTCACCCAAATAAGCTACTGGCTCCGTCTATAAATATATGACATCGTTGACTTTTTTATACACGTTTAATCATTCATCTTATTTATTTTTTTTTTAAAATATGTAAAGCCATATATATGCATCAAAATATATTTAACAATAAACGAAATGATATAAAAATAATTAATAATTATATATATATATATATTTGAACAAGATGAATAGTCAAACGTGTATAAAAAAATCAACTGTGTGGACAGAGGGATTAAATCAAACACTGCCTAAAGGTCCACCTGTCGAGTCGTTGACAGAATTCACAAAAAAGAAGACAGACAAGAAAAAAGAGAAAAGAAAATGTAAAAGTGGACAAGTTGACGTGGCGCATCGGTCCAGCCGGGACAGCCAGATTTTGGAACGGCAGCGTTGGAGATGGCTCCACCAGCAGCTTGGCACTGCCAAGTGGCCAAAAGGCCCAAAACTAGATAACTCAAGTCCATATCGTTGGTACGCAGTGTGCCAATACGAGGCACTCATGTGTGACTGAATTCCTGTACTGCCTGTGCCTATTTGGAGTATGGAATTCAGCTCGATGCCGCAGCACTGTACTGATATATATTCCAACCGCATGTCAGTGATTAGTACCGGAGAGATCTGAACTTATTTGCATCTCTATAACTTACGTGTTTTAAGTGGTTGTTTGGATCCAGAGATTTTTTTTTCCCTTATTATATCGGATGTTTGGACTAATTTGGAGTATTGAATATAAACTGATAACAAAACTAATTACATAAATAAAGACTATTTCAGTAGACAAATTTTTTTAAGCCTAATTAATCTATGATTAGCAAATGTTTACTGTAGCATCACATTCGCTAATCATGGACTAATTAGCTCAATAGATTCGTCTCACGAAATAGTCCAGAGTATGAGGTAAGTTTTATTAGTAGTCTATATTTAATACTTCTAATTAATATCCAAACATTCGATATGACAGAGACTTAAAAAAAACCGGAGGGAACCAAACACCCCCTAAGATAAGACGGCATGTTAGCAAGCCTGGTCTTAAACCTAAGACCAACACACAGAGTAAAATTTATTGTTGTTTCTACGTTGCAGAGCAGCAAATAAAATGCTTTGGATCCACCATTTCTTATTTATTGAATTAATCCTGCATTATCTGCGGCAAGCATCATTCCCAATCCTCACATTCGTTGTCAAGATGATCGTTATGTACCATGTGCATAGCAATTACTTTATCTAATTTGATAATTCTTATCATTTTAGACAATGACATAGTATTTTAAATCAATTTTTAAATATGATTTTTTATTAAATAATAAATAAATGGTTATTTTTATTAAAGTACTATTTATGACTTATATATACACACATGTTGCCCTAGGGTTTTAAACTAAATAATTTAAAATTATTAATATTTTAAATTTTAAAAGTTTGAACATATTTTTGTGCAAAATGATAAGAACTATGGAACTGCAGGGAGTAACAAACAACAGTTTATAAAGAGGAAATACATACTCTTTTTGTCTCAAAATAAAATTAAAATCTAGTATTATGTTATACACAACTCACGGTGCTACGAATATGGATATGTTGTGTCTAATTCAGTATTTTTATTTGAAGACGGAGGAAATATATAATACAATGATTTTCTGGTGCCAAAGAAATTGCTAGTGATGTAGAGGCAGGAATGTAATTGATATTTCTTTTTTAAAAAGAACTCCCTTGAAAAGATGTCCGCTCGTGTATCTTCTTTTTCCAAATCAAATACAAATAGTTATAAAAAGCAAAAAAAACTAGACAATGTAGAGTGTTGTAACATATTTAACTCCCCAAAAAAATCACGTTAAAATCAAAGTAGAAACTGAAGGGGGGGGGGGGGGGGGAGATAAATTTGGCATGAACAATAACACTACCATTCATATGGTATATATATATATCAATGTGTAGGTTGAGTTTGTAGCTAATATATATTTTGTGGGATAGCATATTTGTGTTGTATGGTATTGTCAATTTTTTAAAATATTTTCGTAACTACTTAGATGGTTTTCTTACTCATGATGGTACATAGCTTGGTAGGATCAAAATAGTTTCCCCCTCAAGGAGTCCATACAGGCAAGACGTTCACCCAATCTACTGATAATTTGTTCCCAAAAATAATATAATTTTTTCAACACCCTAAGAGATTTCAGTTTGGAGGAATTTTGGAGGAATAAAATTGTTTCGTGCAAAATAACATGTAAAATTCATGAGTCCCAAATGAGGCCTAAATGGAAATATCATATGACCATTCCCAGTGGAAGGTATATGTTTCTAAGGGTACCACGAAAGCAATAAAACGTTTAATTGACGATTGAAATAACATATAAAAGGCATTATTTCATTTTGTTATTTCATATGTAATATATGCAATAGACAAGTTGCATTTGAAATAGCATAAACAGAGTTTTATTCAAATAAAACTCATTCCCTCTATTTGTTAACTCGTTGCCAAATCATCAAAAGTGCTAACATGCCATTGTATTTAATGAGAATAAAACTTCCACTGAAAATAAGGTAATTATAAAAAAAATACTTGAATATTAGAGAAAGACCTAATATCAATTAAATATATGGAAGTGGGGCTTCGAACCCAGACCGGCTATCCCACCACCTTGTGGAGCTATCCAGAAGTCCCACCACCTTGTGGAGCTATCCACTGAAAATAAGGTAATTAAGAGGTTGTTTGGATCCAGAGACTTTTTTAAGTCCTTGTCATATCGGATATTTGGACGTTAATTATGAGTATTAAATTAGACTGATAACATAACTAATTGCATAAATAAAGGCTATTTCATTAGACAAAATTTTTTAAGTGTAATCAATCCACGATTAGCAAATGTTTACCATAGCATCATATTCGCTAATCATGGACTAATTATGCTCAATAGATTCGTCTCGCGAAATAGTCCAGAGTATGGGGTGAGTTTTATTAATAGTCTATATTTAATACTTCTAATTAGTGTCTGAACATTCGATGTGACAGATACTTAAAAACAAGTTAGAGGGATCCAAATAGGGTCCAAGGTCCCCCGGAACTGAAAGATTAAAATTACTAGCTCTGTCCCATAATAATCTTATTTTTTGTTTTTTCGTGTCCAACGTTTGACGATTCGTCCTATTAAAAAGTTTTTGCGATAATATTTTTATTATTACTAGATGATAAAATATGAGTAGTACTTTATACGTGACTAATTTTTATAAGTTTTTTAATAAATTTTTCAAATAAGTCAAATGGTCAAACGTTGGACAAAGGAAAACGAAAAATAAGTTTATTATATGACCAAGGTAAGTACAGATAGATGGTGTCGGAGGAGATGATCGATGGATCCGGCAGGAAGGACCATACACTGCAGCTAGCCGTCCTGTGACTCCTGTCATCTTGAGCTGTAACATTACGCCGCACTGTCGAGGTGTCCCTGTAGGCAGGTCACGGCAGATTCTGCCCAGCTTGATCCCTTCGTCTCCATCGGAGACGTCGCTTGCCTCGTCACGGCCGGTTTTCGTATTAAAAACCAACGGCGCCGCGGCGCGAGGACCGCCGAAACCACACAAAGTGATCCGATCGATCAGCTCGCCGCCGGTTTTCGCGCGCTTTTGCTTCGCTTTGCTTGCTGCTGCTGTGTCTAGCCATATGCTGAGGTCAGTGTCCGGGTCCAACTCGTCGAGGGGCATCGCCGCCGTGGTCGGCGTCGGCCCCAGGCTCGGCTCCGCCGTGGCTCGCAAGTTCGCCTCCGAGGGTTACACCGTCGCCATCCTCTCCCGCGACCTCGGCACGCGCTCTCTCTCTCGCTGTCGCTCTCTTTCTTCTTCCTCCGGCCGCCCGCCTCCTGACGTTCTTGCGCGCGCCGTGGGGTTGCAGAGAAGCTGTCGCAGCTGGCGGAGGAGATCGCGCAGGAGGCGAAGGCGCAGGTGTTCGCGCTGCGGGTGGACTGCGCCGACGCGCGGTCCGTGCGCGAGGCGTTCGAGGGCGTGCTCTCCCTCGGCCCCGTCGAGGTGCTCGTCTACAACGCCTGCGAGCCGCCGGCCGACGGCGACGGCGACGCCTCCCCGCGCCCCACGCCCTTCCTCGCCATCTCCCCCGACGCCTTCCACCGCGCCCTCGCCGTCTCCGCCGCCGGCGCCTTCTACTGCGCGCATCAGGTACACCCGTCCGCGCGTCGTCTCTCCTAATTCTTAACCAATCGATTCGATCACCTCCCATCTCGATCACATCGTCAATTCGGAATGATCGATCGATCCATCGATCACGCACATGTGCAGGTCATCCCGGGTATGGTCGAGCGGGGCAGGGGCACCGTCATCTTCACCGGCTCGTCGGCGTCGGTCACCGGCTTCGCCGGCTA
The DNA here is from genome assembly GCF_000231095.2 of Oryza brachyantha. Taxonomy (NCBI): domain Eukaryota; kingdom Viridiplantae; phylum Streptophyta; class Magnoliopsida; order Poales; family Poaceae; genus Oryza; species Oryza brachyantha. The sequence goes on from NC_023170.2 coordinate 14,565,778, forward strand.
CTCCGATCTAAGTAAAGTTTCACATGCTCAAACCCCCCCCCCCCCCCCAAAAAAAAGCCTTTTTTTCTGTCGTTGCAATTAGAGATCAATCGAATTATTACTGCATCGGTTCATGTCCGCGCGCGACTCAAATGCACGCAGGCTGCGGCAAGTTCGCGCTGAGAGGGTTGTCCCAGTCGCTGGCCAGGGAGTTCCAGCCGGCCGGCGTCCACATTGCTCACATGATCATCGACGGCGCCATCGGCGATCCGAGGTCAGTGAGCTTAACACAACCCTTAATTCAATCACTACCTAATTCATCATCAACCTAGCTATTTAATTCTTCCTCCTCCTCTCTCTCTCTCTTTCTCTCCAAGATTACATCTTTAGGCTCGCTGGATGAATTAACGCATAACTCTAAGTCTCTAACCCAATTTCGAGCAGTCAAATTGCGATTAATTAGTTCGCGTAGCGAGCTAAAGGCAAGTGGGAGTTTGGAATATTGTCCCTCTTGAGCTATGACAAGAAGAAGATATGGCGCGTAAAGATAAAAGATTATCTGATTTATATAATAGTTATCTTATAATATAAAAAGTATAATTAATCGCTACAAATTTAAAAATTTGTTTTAAAAGTATAAGATGATCAAATTGTTATTAAAAACTAGCTTTTATAAAAAGTTTGTACCGTTTAGTATCTTGAAAAACATACTCGTGAAAATTAAGAAATAGTCAACTCTAAAAGAACGCAGCGGATATACCAAAGTTTTTGGGAGATCTCTTGGTCCTCATCGCTACCTTCCGAAGATCGGTGGTCCTGTAGTGTCCCAAATGAGTAGATCAGATCAGATCAGCTCATAGGGCATTTTCAGGAAAGGGGGTCCGAAGAGAAAGCAAAAAAATTAATTTGCGTCCCTCTCACAGATATGCAGGAATACATTCCGTAATGATGGCACGGATATATACGACTTTGGTCATACTGGCCACCCAAAACCATGCTCGAGCTGCTTCTTTCAGCATCATTCCTTGAACCTAGAAAGAAGATATTCTTTCCGTTTCGCAACATAAGACTCCCTCTACTTTGCAATGTAAAACTTTCCAGTAGTGTCTAGATTTATATGGATGGTAATGAATCTAGACACATATATAAATTATATACATTCATCAGTAAATGAATTTAGACAAAATTAAAAATTCTTACGGTATGAAACGGGGTAGTAGTTCAGCCGATTGGTCAATGGGGTATTTTAGATAGTATGAAAATAATTTGTCTGGGAGGGGAGGGGTGGTTTGCCGGTTTGCCGATTTTAAATATTTTATAACATTAGTTTGAAAAGGTGTGTGTGTGTATATATATATATATATATTACTTGGCATAAATATGCATGCCAATATGCCCTCCTCGGGAATATGCAAAGTGATGGTAAGCTTAGGACCAAAGAAACCCCTTCGTACGATGTATATAATACACGAGCAATTTTATTATTTATTGAGAGGTATTATAGTTTTTATTATAAATCTATTGTACCTAGAGGTACTAAAATTATAAAAAAAAATTGGTATCTTTAAATACTTTATCAAGAATCGTAAAATTTCTTATAATATATATGATTGTGCATGTATTCTATTATAATATTTTAAATAGTTCTATTGTTACGAAGTGTTGGAAAAGAGCAAACGTATTTGCTCTGTAAATCTAGAAATTATTGTATTTAAAATGAAAAAAATGATTTGCATCATCAAATCATCAAATCATAATGGGTCTAAAAACAACATTGCACTATTTGATTATGACGGATCTATATGGGATGATTTTTAGGTCGACCCACGTATGTATAAATAGGGCCTCATCTTTTGACTTGTGTTTATAAGCTAAAATTTAATTTTTTTAAGTTGATTTAAAAATTAGTTTAAAGTTGATTTAAGTGTTTTAATCGTAGTTTAATTTTTTGATATTGACTTAATTTTAAATTGCTAAAGATACATCAGATTTTTTATGTATAAATTATTTTTTTCATTGATGATAACTCGTTACGGCTTATAAGCAGCTATAGGTCAAACGATGGGATTGTGCTTTCATGACTCATAAGACAGACAACTTTTGATTCTCATTAGCATTTACTATTATAGGAAGCGGTCTCGCGATGTGCTGAGAGGGAGGGAGAGAAGATTGATGAGTATTAAGGATATTGTTTATTATATACTCCGTCCATATTTTTATGTATGACACTGTTAACTTTTAAAATTACGTTTGACCATTTGTCTTATTCTAAATTTATATCCAAATATATAAAATTATAATGCATACTTAAAGTTCTTATAATAATAAATCATATTATAACAAAATAATTAATAATTATATAATTTTTTTGAATAAGACGGCGTCATATAAACCTAAATGTAGGGAGTACTAAACCTAAATGGCGTCATAAAAAAATATGGAGGGAGTACTAAACCTAAATGTATCTATTAGAAGCACGGTTAGACATGTTAGTTCTCTAAGACCGCGTTCGGCTAGACTGATAAGTTAACTTGTCTCTTTCGTTTTCTGCACGTACGTTTCCAAAACTACTGAACGATGTATTTTTTTAAAAAAATATAGAAAAATTGTTTAAAAAAAATATTAATATATTTTATATTTTTAATAATTAATCTATTATTACGTTTTTCACGCCGGAGATAAGTTAACTTAGGCCGCGTTCGTTTGCCCCTAGTAAGTTAACTTACCCCTCGCTTTCCATGCGCACGCTTCCCGAACTGCTAAATGGTATATTTTTTATAAAAATTTTCTATAGGAAAGTTGTTTTAAAAATCATATTATTCTATTATATATATATATATATATTAATAATTAATATTTAATTAATCATATACTAATCTATTGCAACGTTTTCCGTGCTAAGACAAGCTTAACTTACCCTCCCTCAAAACGAACCCTCCCTCAAAACGAACGTAGCCTTACTTCCAATACCGAATGCGGCCTAAGTCCTAAAGTCCGATGATCTCATTACCAATCCATCCCCGTCGCCGACAACGACGAGCTTCCACGATTTGGTGACAAGTCCCGTTGATTCTTCCATGGTCTCTTGGTGACACCATTTGGAACCATCACAGTGCTGAGCTGTAAAAAAAGCAGCAATGCCGAGCTCCTTAAATTGGTACAGTCTGGTCGGAGACACCGTCACACCTGGCCAAACCACCGCCTACCACCTCGCGTCGATCAACCAGTCAGTGTATATGCTTCTGAGGATTTGTTGTCCAAGCGGCGCGCCGCCCGACGCCGGCCCCCCGGCGAGAGCGCGCCACGCGGCAACGTCGGAGATCTCCACTTCATCGGCGCATCGATCGCGGCTTTTTACGCTTGTGGGTGAATCGCGCGTGCAGGTGCAGCGATGGACTGATGGAAGCTCTTATCAATTTGTTGTTTGTTTGTCAGGTCGGCGAGGGGGAGGTGCGCCGGCGAGACGACGGCGGCGGCCGCGGCGGCGGACCCGGACGCGGTGGCGCAGAGCTACTGGCACGTGCACGCCCAGGACAAGAGCGCGTGGACGCAGGAGATGGACATACGGTCGCCGTCGCTGATGTAGCAGGGAGGTGGAGCTCCTCCGCCGCCGCCGCCGCCGCTGCCGGCGGCGGAATCTCTACTAGTGTCACCAAACGGGAAAGACTCATCTCCCCGGTCGTCTCGTCGTTGCGCGGCTGCGGACCGGGCATCGTGTCCCCGTTCCGCGCCGCATGTTTTGCGGCGCCGGCGCGCCCTAGTTTTTAGTGTGTGTGTGTGATGCATCGTTCCGTCTCATCGGCAGCAGCTCGATCGGGGGAGTTGCCGGCGAGAGCGACGGCACAGCTTTCGCTGCTTCTTTTCCCACCCCATCTCGTCCGTCGCCGACGACGGCGACACAGTTGATGTGGTTTTTCTGTACGGTCTATCTCTAAAAATACACACGTCCCGTTTTATGCGTGCCACTGCCAGGTTGATGATGCCTCTGCTTCTGGTCGAATGAATGGACTACATAAAACAAGCATGTGCCTTTTGGATTACCTGCACTTGATTGCATGAACAGTGATGGACCCTAGATAAGTACTCAATCCGTTCCAAAATATAAATACATCTAGATTTTTTTTTACAGAGATTAAGTCTAAAAACTTAAAAACACTTCAATGCCTCTTAATTAATATGTATTAAGTAAATACAGAGGATAGGTATTGTTTGATAGAATTTAAAATTTTAGCGTTAAATTTAGAGTTAATTTTATAATTTTTTATTTATTTTTTAGTCTTTGTTATTCAACAACTAAAAACACATATATAAAAGTTTTAGAGCCTCTTCGGTTTGAAGGATTTTTAGAGAAAAAATAGAGGAATTGAACTGTTTTCTCTAAAATTCCTGTAAAATTTATTTCTATGATCCGAAGAAACCCTTATTTATAAGTTATTAAAAAGAACATATAGATACCCCTTCATCGTGGAAAAGAGAGGGAATAGGTAGGTAGTGTATAGCAATCGAAAATTCGAGACGCCCTTTCGCTGGAAAAGCATGGCAGGGCCCCCTCCGGGGTGTCAACAGTGATATAAAGCATTAATCGGTTAGCCCAGGTACAGGGGGAATCATGTGGACTTTTATGTGAAAATGAAAGGCCAATCCACCGGTTGGTTGTTTCAGCAGCTTGAAACGATCATTATTGTCCAAGCAAATAGTATGGACGTCTAGTCGAGTTTCTATTCCAGTGCAAAGACACTGCACCGGTAGATTCCAAGTTGCAATGGAAGAAGATAGCATTGCACTGGCCTCGAACAGTAAATGGATGAGGAAAAGAGATAAGATCATAAGACCTACAGGCAATCATGCATGACTCGTTACTGCTTCCATACTGCAATCGGGGGCCATCGAAAAGGGCCGTGTGATGTTGGAAACATAGATGAACCAAAGGACAGAGATGAACCAGAGAGATCTGGTTATTGCTAATAGAGCTGTTCCATCACAGCAAACAGACGCATGCCGACAATAGTGTGTCTCTCCTTTTCTTGTATGATATGATACTCCTGAAGCTGGAGTTAGGCAGAATGCTTATCGCCACCAAATGCATTTTCCAGAACACTGGTATCCTTGAGGTGGCTGATGTCTCCCCACGCCTTGACAATGCAACGGCCAGAGGCACCAGATACAAGGATTACACTTACTGATGTGTTGTGTATCTTACCATGCAGAGGCTTCATTGGACTGGCATGCCTGTAGAGTTCCCTGATGGTTCCACCATGCGAGACTAAGATAACTCGCTCCCCTGTCAACGTAGTTACACAAGTTAAAAGAAACCCTCAGAAGCTCGTAGCAAAGCAAGCAACTCACACGCAGGTTTCAATAATTTGCAGTTACAATTACAGAGTTATGTTATGTAAATGATTTTTTGTTGTGTAAGCTGTAAACACTGAGGCAGCATATCCAGGGATGAAAATGGTTCGGAAACTTTCTGGACTCTGAACCAGTTTTTGGAAACATAAATCTTTGGTCAGATTTTATTTTTTGGGAAATTATCGGAACGGAAACGGATTTGGAATATTTTTCTCGAAACGGAAGTGGATACGGTAAGGGTAATATCCATCAAAAATAGAAACCGGTCGAAAACTTTCCCTGATTTTTCTCGAAATATCTACAGGCCCATATGCCATAAATCCACAATATCAGCCCAAATAACTCAGCCCACTTTAGCAAATTAACCTAAAGTCCTTAACTAGTCAAAACATATGCACAAACACTTTACTTTATAATGATTTATATAATGTGCACTTTACTTTGTAATATGATATGTGAAATTTGTAGTAATCTATAAGATGTGCACTTTTAATTTATAATAATATGTAAATTTGGTATTGAGACAATCATTAACAAAGTGATTTATGAACTTAGTTGTAATGATAAAAATGATGTGGTTAATTGCTAATGTTTGGATTTTTTGATCTACTATTTTAGAAAAAAAGTTGGAAGCTCAGTTTTAGGGTTTTATAATGCAATAAATTTTTGTTACTATACTAGAAACAACGCAAGGCATTGCCGTGCGCACCTAAATACTCCCTTTGATTTTTTAAATGACGCAATTAATTTTTAGATTTATGTTTGACCCTTTATTTTATTCAAACTTTTTGTCAAATATGCATAATTATAAATTATACTTACAGTTATCTTAGTAATAAATTAAATCATAACAAAATAATCAATAATTATATAGTTTTTTTAGTAAGACACATAGTCAATCATAGATTAAAAGTGAACAATGTTAATTAAAAAAATTGGAAGGAGTATAAAGGTTTATTAGGATTATTTGTTAGCCAATGATATTTCATGAAATATTATAGGCTAGTTAAGCTTAAATATTTGTTACTTGACACTCATTATTCGAGAAGAAGGTAAGTCGCAATGAATTAAAAAAAATCAAAGGACATGTAGTTTTGGGAAAGATTTTGTTTTGCGAGCGGCACGGCCTGGCACCTGGCGGCCTGCCGCCTTGCTGCTGGCTGCTGTGGACTGCAGTGTTGCGTGCCTTCAACCTTGTTGCCTTGTGCCTCCCTCTCATTGCTGGTACAGGGCCAAGCGTTGCCTTCTCATTTCCTGGGCAGTGGGCAGTGCCACGTGGCACGTTCCTAGCCAGAGAAACTGCATAGCTTATATAGAGATTTGCTTCGATTCGTATTCGCCCCATTTTCGTATTTGATAATATTCGATTCTGTATTCATATCCAAGGTTCCCGATTTCGATTCCGATTTCGAAAAAGATATGAAAACGAAAACAGTTGAGGTGGTTTCTATCCGTTTCCGAGTCGTTTTCATCCCTAAGCATATCCACCTTAGATCAATATGAAACAAGGATGCCTATAAGGCTACTCTTTAAGTGGGGTATTATATGTGCGGATTAAAGCATTTGTTTCATCATAATGTAACACAAAGACAATCCAATTACAAGATAAAACCCTAAACGATGAAAGCATGAAGCTCACTGTTTACCTTGATGTTTCTCAACTATGTTGGACAAACAAGAGACACATCGCTCTGACAGTTGGTCGAGACTCTCTCCACCACCCTAAAGAAAAAAGCCAAAAAAATTCTTTTAAGAGAAGCTATTGAAGAAAGGTATATGCTATCACCAAAAGTGCAACCTGCAGTTCAGCATTGTAAATATGGCAGTTACCAAGCTAGCTTGAAAAGCCTCTACTCCAAATGTTACAGGTATGTGAACAACTGAGGATTTGATTTAACAGCTGATGTCATTTCAACTCAGTGACAAATTAAACATATGCAGATATATGCCAAAAAGGCTAATTCACAAGCGTTCACACATAGAACACATGAGAATGCTCACTCTTTCTGTATTTGGAACCGCATGATTTCCTTTTCTAGTATGTTTGTACACAAAAGTTTATATGTCCAATTCCAATTTGGATTTAGATTCAAATGTTTTTATGTACAATGTTTCCATATCAAAAGTTTAAATGTATAAACTTTCTGTGGTAGTGCCTCATGATGGACCAGAATCATGTGGGCCAGGCCAACACGTTTGCATGTTTGGGCCACGACATATATTCGCCCATTAGACCTACCCTATATTTGTAGTTGAAGACCATTCCTTCTTTGACATGCCTAAACCTGATATGTTTCGAAAGTGTAGCCCTAAAGTATAAAAGCGGGTATTTTACAACCTAAAACTCATAAAATCATTTTCTTTAAAAACTTAGCCTAGTTTTACTGGTGATTTCCTCCACATTAGCAATGACATCACAAGTTCTCATTTTGGCATCAAAACCCAATCAGCATGTCTTCAGTCTTAACTAGCTAAGGTGATACAGTTGATGGCACGTAATATGAGGTAGCAAATCTAGTAACATGTAGTTGACAGGTAAGGAAAACATAGTAATTTAGGTTATGGGAATGTTTCAAGAGTTTGAGGTTGTAAAGTGTCCAGCTGGTTCATGGTTGATTTTTCAACTTTCTAAAGGGTTCAGAGTTAAAATGTTTTTTTTTCCAAACCTATGCTATGGTTGACTCAATAACATCAAATGGATGTGGTTACATTGAACATCTGCTTGCAAATCTCAGTCAGTCTACAAACATAATTACCAATGTTTGGTCTCAGAAGCATAATCTGTTTGCTGAATCAATACTGATATGTTATAAAAAGTAAGATTGTGGAGTGCTCACAGGAATTTGCCGGTTCCTCTTGTGTGACAAAAAAGCTTTGTAAGCCTCTGGCCTTTGTGTGGCAGCATCTTCATACTTTAAGCCCTGCAGATCTCCGATGTGTCTCTCTCTCAGTGCTGGATCAAACACAACCTATTATGCAGATAGCTTCTACATTAATAATCAAACAACCAATTGATCTTCTACAAACAGTACATTCTGCGTAATTGAAGCAGAGTAGAGCATCAGCCTGAGATATTTAAAAAACAGAAAAGTGCACAAGTTGAATGGACAGACATTTGGCAAATTACAAGCTTTTGCAATTATTTCTGCAGTCTCTGCCGCTCGCTTCAGATCAGATGAATATATTGCAGCTGGCTTGGCTTCATTAGACAGACGACGGGCAACCTTGCAGTAAGTCAACAAGTTCCACATAAGAAATTCCACTCCAAATGTATTATGGCAATCTGAGTAAGTCACACCATACCGCGACAGCTTGCTGCCTCCCAACCTCATTCAGTTCTACATCCAGGTGCCCCTAATAAAGGATTTTGGTTCTATATAAGTTGAAAGGCACACGTGTGATAAAATAAATGTATGAATAGGACATGGTTCATTCATGTGCACAGACAAGGTAAAGATGGTAATTATACCATGAAATGCCTTTTCCATACTTTATTTCCATATTACACATCAGATATAGTCAGGTAAATTTATAATCATAGCTATCAGATAATACTATAATAGTATAATACACCACAGCGAGTAATAGCATAAGTTTATCGTCATCCCAAATATGTTGCTGTCTATCATCTCTTATGATTTTGCATTGCATAACTTCTGCTGTTATTATAGAAACTGTGCATTCCAAGAGTAGATGCAGAGAGAGCTTTCCTGATACTTTAGTAAACAATTATGAGTTCAGACCATGTGATGAAACAAATACTTGCAAATTGTAAATTTCTGTAAAAGGTATAAGGGAATTGCAATATTGCATTGCTTTGAAATTTTTCACCTTTAACTTTATTATGTGAAAATAATCGTATCCATCCATCAAACTGGAATATTCTAATTACCACATCAAGGATTACAAACTGAAATCAAAGAAACCCAAGACATCCTCCTATCTAATGGATGCAATCAAGTAATTAACCAATCAACATTTAGAAAATTACAAAAACTACCTAAATAGCCACATGCTTTCATCAAATTATGTATGCCATATATATATCATAATTATCAACACGCATCTTTGTCCCACAATTTTGGCTTCTCAATTCGAGATAATTAAACCAACTAGTTACTGGCACACCAAAGCAATTTGCACCACATAACCATCTTCGTGCTCCCCAAATTTTCCAGCCTAAGTCTTTTTGCCCAAAGCTGGACCAAGCTTCAAAGACGAGAAAGAGATGGGCGCGGAGCGGAAACCTGGATGATGCGCGAGGCGTTCCAGGCGGTCTCCCCGTGCCGCACCACCACGACCTCGGTGAACTCCCCGGCCCCGCCCTCGGCAGCGGAAGCGGACGACATCCCTAGCGCTGCCCCGCGGCGTGCGCCGTCGTTACAGTGGAGATCCCTAGCGCTGCCCAGCGGCGGGGCCGGGAGCGACCGAGGAGGATGAGGCGAGGGGCGAGGGCTGGAGCGAGGCGAGGACGGCGGCGACGGCAGGGCGCGGCAAGGGTCGAGAGGCGCGCGGCGGAGGCTGCGGCCGGGGAGGCAGGCACGTGGGCATGCCAATGCGGCGGCGGCAGCGAGCGGGCCGGGCCGACCTGTTGAAGCATGACGGAAGTCACGGCCTATGGGTAATATGGGCCTGCACAGGCCGGGTCGAAATTGCACACGGCCATACTACATGGGGAAAAGGTCCCATTTGGCTCCCTCAACTATTACATAAATTCATACATAAGCTAATGAATCTAGACACATGTATAAACTATATATATGGATACATGAATGATCCTAGACGAACTCAGAAAGTATTATAATATGAAATGGAGGAAGTATGTTAACTCCTCTAACAATTAAAACTGGTGCAAATAGATTCCATCGGTGGTTTTGCGAGCGGTTTTGGCTGGCATGATGTGTTGACCTGTCAAACCGACCAATTCAACATGTGGGTCTAGTAACAAGGAAAATAATTTAAAAATTATGGGGCCCACATGTCAGCACCCACCCTATTATCCTTTCTCTTTCTTCTCTCTTGCTATCCCAACCAAGACGAGCTCGATGGTGAGCCACCACCGGTTGTTGACTTGTTCGTCGACGCTGGCGTGGGCAACATGCTTCTGGAGAAGGTGATAACGACGACGAGGATGATAGAGTGCACAGGGGAAGGGACAAACAAAACAGCTTGCCAATGAATCTTTTGTGGCGTTGTGAGTCTCGGATTGGGGCCCCACTAACCTTGTCTTCGCTGCTGCCAAGGGGAGGCCTTCTTCGCTCATGCTACTTCGTTGGGACTCTCCCTCCGTGCCCCTGTTGTTTGGACAACACTACCAAGCCCTAAGGCTCGCGGCTGCTAGCTTCTGGACCGATCGCCCCCGAAGCCTTGGGTTTTGGCCTTCGGGATATGGTTGTTTGTGTCTCTGCTCACTGCAGCTCTCTTCGCTGGTTTGTCTCGTTGGTCGACTCAAAGCAACGACAACTGGATTGGTCCTTATCAATGGGAAGAGATCGAGATATGGGAGGCAGAGGAGCGAGGTGAGGTGGACATGCAGATCCCATGCTACTTTTAGTCTTTTTATAATCATAATGACACGCAAATGCCACGTAACCACCATGTTGGACGAAAACTAGATCAATGTTCCACGTAGGCACCATGTCAAGCAAAACTACTCATAAAAACATCGAGAGATTTGGTTTGCATTGGTTTTAATAGTTTGAGAAGTTAATATACTCGGTTTTGTTGTTGCGAGGCACCAATCGAACTTGGGTGGTATGGAGAGAGCCAAAGTGGATTTTGTCCATACTACATCCATGTCTTCTTCTATCCCCTCCTCCCACTGCCCAAAAAAAAAAAAGAGGAAAGAAAGAAAAGAAAAAAGAAAGGCCAAACTCGTAGCTTAGGATTGGAAAAACTCCAAAACTAAATACTTTATGTAAGACACTTCTAGCATATTCTTAGTTTGTAACTGCTATGGATACCTCATTCCTATAATGGTTATCTATATCATTGTAAACTAAGAATAGGCTATAAGTGTCTTACATGAAGTATTTAGTTTTAGGGGTTTTTACTCCTATGCTACATGTGGGTTTAGCCTTTTTTTTTTCTTTTCTTTTCTTTCTTTCTTTCTTTCTTTCTTTCTTTTGCAGTGGGCAGCGGATCACTGTAAACTAATTGTCATGTAGACACAACTATTATGGATACCTCACTCCGCCTCCGCTAGTTGATGGCCAAAACCAAGTGGTATCCATAGCAGTTGTGGCACAACCATCTAGGTGAAAGCTCAGGATGTAATCCTCGATATTCATGTGGTTATCATGGCTTTTAGGTGAAAGCTCTAGGCATTTATCGTGGCGATGATTGGTTGATTCATGCAGCGATGCCAATGGTTACCGACTCAAATAGTGTGGTAACCTTGTATTATCGCGTGTGACTAGGTGGGGTTAGACAGCGATATATCATGCACTGCATTTTTTAGTGTCCCTAGGGAAAATTGAAAATGAAGTTTGTCAATTTATCTGGCTGTGGTGTTTTTAGTGGACTCTATGTATAGGTAGCAGAAATATATTTTGTACATTCCAAAGGAGTCCTTGGAACGAGAAAATTCTAGTGGTTCATAAGTTGAATGCATTATTTTGCATTGTTATCAATAGGTTAATTTTGAACTAATTGATAGTATATGCTCGACACTATAACATTTCCATTTTTGATTTTGTATTATGGTATATGTACGAAATTGTGTTATATATTGATTGATCAATTGAGAATAACCATTTATAATTGTTCGAATGTCAAATTTATATTCCCGCCAGGCTCAACTGGTCACGGTTTTCTTCCAAAACCATGTGTTAATCACATGAAACCAAGTGGTTTTGACAAGAAAAGACGGAGAATCCGTGGAGACCATGGGGTTTGAATTTAAATTATTTGAACACTAATTTACTGTGGTTTTCGTGGTTTCATGGTTAGCTCTGATGAACAACACTTCACCTGACTGTGTCTCCTTCTGTATCATCCCTTATCTTTCTTCTCTATTAATTGGTAACAGCTCAATGCACGGTTTAGCAAACCTGGATTATATCCCATATTTCTTTTAATATATCTGCATTTTAACACAAACGTACCCTGTATCAAGTTTTCTTCCCCGTAAGCTTTGGATCGGGTGGACCTACGGGAAATACCTGTACCATTTTCACCCTTTCTTCATGTCCAAAAATGCTCAGAACACTTTTCAAAATTTAACTTATCAAGTCTTAACCCTTCCAGATCTTATGAAAAGTTGTCGAAAAAACATTTTAGAAAATTCAAAATGTTTGATGACAGAGCAACACAATCAGAGCACAGTAGCCAGCAGCTTTCCATGGATGCACGCGCCACCAGAACACCGCATGTGCCGTGTGCAACGCAGCACCGATGGCAATTGATCTGCTCCCCAACGATAACTTGCCTAGGCCGCGTTCCGCTTGGTGGAGATAAGTTAACTTATCCGAAAATATAGTAATAGATTAGTACATGAGTAATTAATTATTAATTATTAAAAAATATAAAATAGATTAATATGATTTTTTTAAAACAACTTTCCTATAAAAAACTTTTGCAAAAAATACACTGTTTAGCAGTTCGAAAAGCATGTGCGTGAAAAATGAGGGGATAAGTTAACTAAGCAGGGCGGCGAACGTAACCCTAGTGTGTGTACCTGTCACTTGTTAAGGCCTCCCATGACTCGTTATGCAAAATGAATTCTTGCAGATACATCGAGCAATTAATCGCTGCAAAGGCAAAAGGCAGAAAGTTTATGCATGTCCTGACTGTCTGACTAACTCAACTAGTGCAAAAAGTTTAACCTATCAAGTAGTTGGCACGGATTGATCATAATGATCAGAAGATAAGATTGTACATTTCTCAACTGAATTTCCTGGCTTGAGTATATTTCAGAATTCAGAACATATTTTTTCCTATGCACTTATGTAGAGCTGAACATCATCCCACCCAGAGGTTCCAGACACAGTTGTGGACACATGGTAATATACTAATATATAATGAAATGTGAACAGTAACCTTCCGTAGGATGGATAATTTTTGGAGGATTTTCAAAGAAATTGAATTAAATCATTTGAAATTTTATGTAATTTTAACATCCTAAAGGAGACATTTAGAAAATGGGGGTTGATCGATCCATAGGTAATACTTGAGTCATTTTAGTTCACTATTTGATCTTAGAAATTAAATAATTATTTTATCGAACGAAAATATGTCAAATATTGCCCACGGGTCAGATTGGTCCTGTTTGGGTCCTAATGAAGAATAATTGATATGAGTTGGTTTGGTGGACTGCTTTGTGAAGAGATGGATTAGAGTGGATTTGGATTGGATTGAAGCCCGTTAGCAGGCTTATTCTTCATCATCACCTCACCTAATATACCCAAATAGTTTTGTTTTGTCAAATTTTAGCTCATATCAACATCTTGTAATGGTCGTGTGCAACTGAAGAAAAAATTGAAAGAGGAACAAGATAATCTTGCAACTGACGCCTAATAGACATTTGATGATTTAATCCAAATAGACAACATTATTAGCAGATGCAGATGGCCTCCCAACATCTTCTTCCCCGCGTAACCTTAAATAGCGACGTAGCCTCCTCCTCTTTCTTCCTCTTGGTGCTCGATCGGAGCAAAGCTCTGCAGCCAGCCAGCCAGCCAGCAGCTCGCATCCATCCGCGTCGCCAATGCCATCTCTCATCGACGGCCCGGCCTCACTACGGTCGCTCCTCCGGCCGTCCTCCGATGGGCGGCGCACGAAGCTCGCCGGTGGTGGTGGCGGGGGCGACGGCGGCGGCATGGGCGGCATCTTCAAGATGTTCAAGCTGCTGCCGATGCTCACCACGGGGTGCAAGATGGCGGCGCTGCTCGGGCGGCACAACGGCAGGGCCCTCCTCGCCGACCACGCGCCGACGGTGACGCTGTTCGGGCACCGGCGCGGGCGGCTGAGCCTCGCCATCCACGAGGACACGCGCGCGCCGCCGGCGTTCCTCATCGAGCTGCCCATGCTGGCGAGCGCGCTGCACAGGGAGATGGCCACGGGCACCGTGAAGCTGGCGCTGGAGAGCGACACCCGCAGCGCGCGGCGGCGGCTGCTGGAGGAGTACGTCTGGGCCGTGTTCTGCAACGGCCGCAAGGCCGGCTACGCCATCCGCCGGAAGGACGCGTCCGACGACGAGCGCCACGTCCTGCGCCTGCTGCGCGGCGTGTCCATGGGCGCCGGGGTGCTCCCGCCGCCGCCCGCCGACAGGGAGGGCGCCACGCCGTCCGCCGGCCCCGACGGCGAGCTCACCTACATGCGCGCCCGCGTCGAGCGCGTCGTCGGGTCCAAGGACTCCGAGGCGTTCTACATGATCAACCCCGACGACGGCAGCGACAATGGCGGCGCCGGCCGCGACCGCGAGCTCGCGCCGGAGCTGAGCATTTTCCTAGTGAGGAAGAAATGAGAAAAATACTTATTTATACATACTATATACTGTTCTCTTGTGAATACAATTATCTACTACAAGTATACACATATATGAACTATATATTAATCTGCTTGTAGTTGTAATCAACCGTTTCAATTTTTATCTCGCTTCTCATGGCGATGACTCCATGATCAGTGACTACGTATTAGTTTCTGTAGTACTCATCGACATGAAAATAGTAAGTAAAGCTTGCCATAAATCTTGATGGGACATGAACATACCCTAATAACTCTCCATCTTTAGGTGATCCAAGAGCATGTGGGGGCTGATGTTGACACAAAGGTCGTAGTTCTGCAGTACTTTGTTCCTCATCATCTTGATCACCACTTGAATCATTATATTTGGAGTCAAGTATCTTGACATACCAAATTATTTCTCACTATTAGATCTAGCTGAGTAGAACGTGCACTGTTAGATTCAACGATCAGAAACGATTTGGTACCGCGAGGTACCAGTATCTCGCGGTATTTTTTGTTTCTTTTTGTTAAACCGAAGCAAATCTCTAATTTAATTATCATCGAATACATGTTAGATGGGACTGGTTTTATAAAAACACTTGGATTTAGTATGTTGCATATAACCACGGTTATTATGGTATTAGGATGTGTTTGGTTGCAGGGATGGGATGGACTGGGATAGAGCCAACCCATCCCTGACACTGTTTGGTTGGTGGATAGGTGGGATGGGTTGGACCAGAAGAGAAATATTCCTCCCAGATTTAGGACCAACCCATCCTACCAAAACGGTGGGACTGACCCGTCACAGGACGACCACGGCGCACAGAGGGGTGTCTATTTTATTTATTAAATTTATTTAATATATATTACTTGTATAAATACACATTCAATTACTTTAGGTTATTCATATATTAATCCTAGTATTTAATATTTTATTTTGGATATGAGAGGTAAGTTTTATCTCATCTTATCTTTTCAACCAAACAAAAAACAGGTCCAGCCCATCCCATCTCATCTCTTTCACCAAACAAAAAACAGGTTCTAAACCATCCATCCAACCAAACAGAAAAATAAAATCAACTCATCCTATAATCCAGGGATGAGGCCAACCCAACCCACCTCATCTACGAACCAAACGCATCCTTAGAGTTTAATAAAACTATACTATTGGCCAATTATTCTTTTAGCCATTATAAATTATGAGTTCTAAAATTACATGTGAAATTATATCAGATGTATGAGTTTTTTTACACGTCGTTTACAAGTTATATCCATATAAGATTAAGCATTTTTATTGGTTAATGGGGTGGTTTTGTGAAACCATTTGATTAACACTAGGTTTATGTGCAACATGACAAAACCCTTATGGTTTTGTGCAACTTAGACCTATAATATGTGTGGTTTTATGAAATTTACTCTTATTTCTAACTCTCAAATATCAATCAAATAGTCAAATATCATATTCAAAAGTCATCGGCATTATATAATCCTACCTTTATCCTAAAATAAATCGATTCTTACGTACCATCAATTCTGAAATAAAAAACTTATTCCCTCGATACGCTTTACATACCTACTCACTCAATCTCTAATTAATTCTTTATATTATTTTGGATAAGAGGGTGGTAAATATTTTACTATTTTAACTATTAATAATTTTCAAAATATTAGTTCAAGAACACTAGGAAAACATGTAATGTAAGTATTAAAAAGTACTTAAATAAAAATTAACAAATACTTATTTATCAGTTATATATATTAAAGATAGATTTTGATGATAGCACTATAAAAAACACATGTACCAACCTATATACGTATGTACGTACAACATGCATGCATATATATAAATATAATCATAGTAGCTAGCATCGATCTGGGCCCAAGGATCCGACTGGAAGCTGGCTTGAGGTTATGTGCACCAACTTTGTTGTTGCCTGGCCCATGCATCCGTCAAATCGCAACGCCAATGATGAGCACGTAATACTCTCAGCACACGTCCTTGGTGATGTTTAGAGTAGCAACTCATTTAAATTTGATCATTTATATCTTTATTTGGATAATGATTTAAAATATTTTCATCCTTCATATTCCTTTGCACTCCAGCAGATCATCTATATATGGCATCTTCTGTATCTATTTGGAGGATTGAAGAGAGAACATTTAAATATAGAGTTTCTCTTTTCTAATATAGATGACATTTAAAAATAGATGATGAGATAGATGTTCTGTTGAAGCTCAACTTTTACTCTGCATCTTCTATATCTAGAATGAGATAGATAAGCTGTCGAGGATGCTCTTAGCGCTAATTGTTGGATCAGGACCAGCGAAGCTAGCGCAAGGGCCGGCCTAATTGTTGGATCAGGACCAGCGAAGCTAGCGCAAGGGCCGGCCGGCCGGCGTGCCCAAACTCCAAACCATTTATATATATATATACTACACTGTCTGCAGTCGTCGTCATAAATGTAGGAGAAAATTGACGTAAATACCCTTTGCTATACGAGAGATCGAGAGTGAAATGGTTTTTGAGGAGAAAGATAGAAATAAACTTGAATTTGAGATGCTTGGAGGGAAAAGTTGTATTTCTGAACGCACTTACTGTGAGACAAAATTCAAACTTTTAATGACATTTATTATGAGACAGAGAAAGTGCTAAGATGTAGAGCTCTCCAGCCCTGTCGCTCTCTCGACCGCCAGCTATATGATCCAGTTGCCATGCAAGATCATACCCCCTGTATAAATGTGTGCGGTCTAAATTTTTATACACTTTAGTCATTCTATCGAATGAGGGTTTTTTAAAGGAATCAGTGCGAGATTGTGCTATTTCATTAATAAAAGTTGAGAAGAATACATACCCCTAGGGGCAAGAGTAAAAAAAAAGAAGGGGAGAGGGAACAGGAAAACATGCGTGGTGGGCTCTACAAGTTAGAAGCAATTAAGTCTCTAAGCCTCTTCCCACATGTCAAGGACCAAGTTCTGGCCTCGTCTTTAATTTTTGCCATGAGGCTGGTAGCCGAGGTCTCCTCCCTGTCGAAGACGCGTCGGTTTCTCTCTCCAAATTTCCTAGGCGATTAGCAGGATAAGGGTTCGCAATCCTTTCTTTGATACTCCCCTGGCACTGGATATCATCTCCCACCATTCCTGAACACTCTCGGTGGGGTTCCGTCTTCCTGGGTCTAGCTGCTGGTATGCCACCCACGTAGCTGCCATCGAATGGGGGATTTGAATAAACTATGAGGAATTGAGCTAATAAAGTCTATAAAAAGTTCTATAAAAATTTATGTACAGTTTATCCAAATTTCATATATATATATATATATATATTCTAATTAAGTATAGTGTTTAAATCCCAAGCAACTAGGCCCTCGTGGGTTGGATGCAAGTACTGCACGCACCACACTAGCTAGCTCGTGCATGTGCCGGCTGGCCGGCCGGACAGCATCCTCGTTGTCAAAGCGAATAATGATTTATGTAGTACATGTAATTTATCTGGAAGATAATAAAATTCACACTTACGATATTTTTTTTATATTTTCAAAAAATTTTGGAATTTGAAAGACCAACAAATGCCATGGACATTTGCCATTTTCTATGGCATCCTAACGACAATAATAATTTTGGAATAAACAGGCTCGCACGATAATATTTTCTAGAAGTTGATTTTTTTTATGGAATCTCTTAGTAGAGTGCTTGTCAATGGCATTTATTTGTTTTTGTCAATTTTTTTCATATATAGGCGCAATTGTGCTGTTTACCCTGAGCAAAACCCCGTTAGAATTGAATTTATTCTCCATTTTATAGTCATAAGTTTTTTTTACCTTTCTATTGGGTCAAAAGCTATACCGAATGGGCATGTATGCTACCCACGTCCGCTTCGCCCAGTGTATCGGCAAGTGCGACTGACATGGACAATGAGTTAATTTCTATCTTAAAAAGGAAAAAGGAGTACTACCTTAATCATGTTCTGACGGGTAGTCTCTTTTCTAAAATATAAATATTTATAGGTTATTTACCAGATGTTAAGACAGAAAATGACTATAATATCACTTAATGAATAAGACGTGGTTGTAAGTAGGAGAACGGTTAAGGGCAAGTACGAAGAAATTTAAATGTAGGGTGATTTAATGGGACAAGCTCTAGAAAAGAAATATAAGAGCTTAATATCAATGTCAAAGGAGAATCTGGCAATATGTTCGATACAGTTTATCTGGCCCGGATTAGGTTCCATTTGATAAATCAATCCACCTTTAATTAGGTGCATATAGTGGGGCTGTTCCATTGATCCATCCACATATATGGTCCTCTTGCAGCCATGGCACCATATATATGGGCCATCCACAATGATAGTTGGATCGATCAGATTAGAGTTAACACATGTGTTAACTTGCCAGCTGAATTTTTCCTAGCAGGAGATATCTACTGATGTGTCTTTGGCTGTGTACATCCAACCGATTGGACGTAGAGGCCAGGTTCATCTTATTTTCTAAAAAAATCTACTGATGTATCTTCAGTTAACAGCCAGTCGATCAGTCGTGGTCTTGCTTTGTGGATATGGCCGGTTTCATTCTGTTCCCGGCGGTTGTCTCTGCTGCTTATTGTTGCTTGGGTTAAACATGTTGCTACGTTTTTATACAAATTTGATCAAACTTAAAAGAATCTAACTATAAACGAAGTCGAAGAGTTTTATAGTCCCAAACAGAGGGAGTAATTAGTAAAATATCCTAGTTTTAATTTTATTTATTTTAAATCCGAATTTAGGATATTTAAATTTGGTTTTCTAGTTGGACTAATTTTTTCTATAATTAATGTCGGAATTTTTTTGCCTGTGTAAGCTAACGTGATAGATCCTTTTTATTTTTGTTTTAACCAAATGCTCCTTTCTGTATGTATTTATTAATAAAATTGATTGTAGATTTTCTGCGCATATATCTTTGATGCTATGGAGTGTTTATCAAATTTATATTGCAATAACCTAATGAAAATTGCAGTGCAGATATGAAATTTATGAGCATAACGCTATTCAAGCAAGCCCCAACAACCGGCAACCGGCCTTCTTTTTAAAAACTTATTTTATATAGTCTCCTAAAAAAACTTATTATATTAATGAATCTTTTTTACCTCGCCAACGTCATTGACGCCGCCGTCGAATATAAAGACGTTATCCTCCAAGTCATTATGTTATGCTCACGTGATCGGAGGATGGCATAAACGATATTGGTGCCGTCATTGAATAGGATGACGCCAATGACATTAATGTAGTAAAAAAGGACCAATCGTGCAATATGTTTTTCTAAAGATCTATTTATAAATAAGTTTTCAAAAGGGGTCAAAATGTCAAAATTGCAATGCCGGAGGCTATGCCGTCTGGCCCGGCCACTGTCCAAGCAGTAGCTAAAGTTATGGCTATAAGCCTGATTTTAAATTTTTGAAACTTAAATTTAGAGTTTATTTTGAGATTTTTTATTGTAGTTTATTTTTAGCCAAACAAGATTGATAGAAACATATAAATAAAAATTTTATTTCTAAATTATCTTTTATTTATAAAATATCATTTAGTTTTTCACTGAAAAAGTGAAACAATAAGCCTCTTGGCCTCCTAGTCACCTTCTCTGTGGCAGGTAAAGGGAGATGCAACTATGGTTGTCAGTAAAAAGAAAGGTGCATCCCACCTTTTTGTTTTTTTATACATATAAGCCAATTTTTGATTTTTCTACCTTGAATTTGAGTTGATTTTCAGTTTATTTGAATTAAGTTCATTTTCTAGTCTTAGCTTTTAGATCGATATCAATATGTGTCTAAAAATTTTATTTACAAATTATTTTTTATTTTCAAATGAAAAGGCCAAACGATCGCACCATAAATGTGGAAAAAATATGGAGGGGTGAATAATAGGACATTTCTCATATATTTTCTCTTCATTACTATATAGGACAACATTATTCTAATGATCTTAGTGGCCCATAGCAAATAACCACAAACTAACAGTGTCTTCATATCGATCAAATCATAACAACAGTTCATGTCGGTTACAACTAGGCAATTTTTTATTTTGATCTTTATAATTGTTTAATCAAAATAATGATAATGTTCAGACTAAAAATGACTACAACTTGGAAGTTAATAATCCCACAATTTGATTTATTAAAGAAAAATAGAATAAGTCAGACATCAAAATGAGAACCAATAATTTTTTAATATGATAATTATTTAATCAGAACAAAACTAAAGCTGTGATTACATTCCAAATATAGCTGCGTACTTTGTGATTCTAAAATAGGAAATTTGCAACCGCGTCAATATAATTTTGCAGAGTTGGAGGTATGTCATTGGTATCTTATAAACATGTAGGACACACATGAGTCAATGACACATGGGTCAGGATGACATATCTCCAATTTAACAAAATTATAATGGCACCTTCGTAATTTTCCCGTCTAACATTTATATGTATTAGATAATGTCCCATGCATTACGACGGAATTAACATTAACATTAATATTTCGGTGATGAAAGTTTTCATTTTCATGATCCGAGCACTTACAAAAAATATTTTTCATCTGGATCTGTTCAAAATAGTGTTTCTTTTACCCACCAGCTCCAATATAGTTCCTTTCAATTCGCTATTTCAGAATTGCGATGCCGTCACAGTAGTGGGCACTACGATTGCTGTTTAGACCATGGCTGTAACCAATCGAAGTATGCACCAAATTGAAAATAAGACCTGGACTGGAAGCAGAAAGTAATAAAGTAGCAAAAAAAAGTGCCTAATTAAGCTACTCCCTTATTTTTGTTTAACACTTGCCGTAATACCTCGTAGTTCAATTCATGGTATTTTCAGTAATGGTGTAAAAAAAATCAACTTTTAAACTGTTACTCAAATAGATAATCGGACACCATGGTTGCGTAGGGTTCGCTGAACCGGTCAAAATAGACTATAAGTTTGGGTCAAAATAAGCATTTTTTACATCTTTGAAAAGATACCAAGAGGTACCACTGTTTTCTATGTACCAAATTTTACGTAGAATAGTAAAATTGCTCGGTTAAAATAGACTAAACTGTTGTGGTTGCTGGCTTGCTGCTGCGAATAAAGAGCAGAGAGAGGGAGCAGCAAGAAAAGAGAAGGGGTAATTAAGGATGAAATGAGAAAAAAGAAGAAGAAATTAGGGATTTTTGGGAATTCCATTAATTCTTGTAAGTTTGAGGGCCCATCCTACAAGGGTGC
Organism: Oryza brachyantha; assembly: GCF_000231095.2. NCBI lineage: Eukaryota > Viridiplantae > Streptophyta > Magnoliopsida > Poales > Poaceae > Oryza > Oryza brachyantha. The sequence continues at coordinate 14,587,772 of NC_023170.2, forward strand.
AGATGGTTTCAATACGGGAAGTGTTTCATGTTATATTATATACCTGATACTTTATCATGTTTTTATCTGTTCGATTGATTCTTCATTCATGAACATGAAAGTAAGCGTTGGCATCACTTGCTTAGTTTACTAGCAATGCTAAAGGATATCATGTATGAGCAATTTTACAGTACTCGAGTAGATACCGAGAGGTATCAAAATTTCAGTATAAAATTTTAGTACCTCTTATTATGTATACCTAGGGACGGTATGAGATCTCCTTTGTAACCATAATGTACTCGTTTCCTTCTCATTTCCATACTATACTTGTTGAGTATCTTTATTCATTCATGTGTTAATATCGATATGCATGGGATAGGATCAGTACCCTTCAACTTTATATTTTAATTCCTAAATCTAAATTTTTGGTTTAGTTTATAATTCCACTTAGCGTTATTTGTGGTTTTGGACTTATAGAAGACATTTAAAGTTCATGGGCATAGACAGATATGGACTTTACCTTCATATATGGGCCAAGAGGGCTATTAGGCCTTAAAATCCACAGCAATTCTTATGGTTTTCAATTGTTGTTTTTCTTATGTACGTACTTCATCATTCATGTAGTCAAAATGTATGGAATTTTGCCGTCTCAAATTTCCTATACAGTGTAAATTTCCCTAAAATATATTTACTCTGTAAATTTCAATACCTACATTATAGTCGTAAACACTAGACAAGATATAAGATATTAGGATAAAAACCATATTATCTACCTGAAAGAGCAGATTAGAGATGAACGAATGGAAACAAGTGATTGAAATCGTGAGCAAAAAACTATGTTCATATTAAATATTGTAAAATATGGTCCAAAATATTTAGTTTGGTTATATGAACATGGGTATTTGAGCCATCCCTTGACTTGGACAGTAAAAGTAAATTTATTTACTAAAAGAGCACATACATAAGCTTTTTTATCATCTTTAAAAAACTATCTCAAGGTATCACACTTTTTACACTAAAAAATGTGGTACCTTGAGATACATTATACCTTGAGTTAATAAAAAATTGTACTAAAATTCTTAGTACCTTGAGATGCTTTTTAAGAATGATAAAAAAGTTATACATACATACGTATTTACATACATGTAAATAATTCAGCGAATATGTTTTAAGCGTTTTTACCAGGTAGCACTGTATTTTCTAGTGTAAAAACATGGTACCTAAAAGTATCAACTTTTTATGCTAAAATTTTGGTATCTCAAAATACTTTCTTAGCAACAGTAAAACTTGTGACAAGTTTCACGTCCAAATACCTATACACTAGCAGTAGTAGTTATCTAAAGATCGCTACTTTTTTCTAGTTCTTCATGCTCCCTTGCTTTCGCTGGAGCCTGGCCTTGCGTTCCTCCGACAGCATCTTGGCGAAACGCTCCAGCTCCTCCTCGTTGGTGCCTCTGTCCATGTCGGGCTCGTTCCTGCCGGTCTCGACGTTCACCTTGCACGCCGGCCTCTGGAGGAGCGCCCTGCCGACGCCGACCAGCCGCCGCAGGTTCTCCGGCGTGGAGACGTCGACGGACGCCGCGTCGCCGGTGAGCTCGTCGTCCTGGACGCGGAGGTACCGCCGCTCGCAGCGCAGCGCCTGGAAGAGCACGGAGGCGTGGATGTCGACGAGGTCGGCGCTGGCCTGGCTGAAGCTGTCGATCAGCGGCGTCGCGCCGCCCTTGTTGTAGAGCCACCCGAGGACGCCCCACCGCGCGCTCTCGACGGCGTCGAACTTCTCCTCGACCTTGGCCGAGCCGGTGCCCAGCGAGAGGATCATGAACTTGCCGTAGTCCGCCGGCTTGATCGGGAAGAAGTCCGGGTTGCCCAGCAGGATCTGCTTCGTTACGTGGGTCATCGCCAGCAGCGTCTGCATCCATGCGTACGTACATGTTGCCAGGTTGGTCAAGTGTGTCAAACATCGTGCAGTACAGGGCATGAGCGCCACACAAAGTCAATTCTGTACGATATTTAATTTAAGGAGGAAGCTTAGGTTTGACATGTTCAGCAAGCTAATTGGTGTGACGATGTTTGGTTCAGTTTGACAAGTAAACTTCTGTCCAGATAGTCCACCAACAAGTCTGAATCTTGTGAACTTATTAATTTTTCTTAGGATTTACTCTCTTTGTATAATGAGATAAGATTTTCTAGCATTATCTACGTTCATATTAGTGCTAATAAAAATATTAATATATATATAAACCATATATATATATATTAATGTATGAATTTAGAGCAATTTTTACTATTCTTGAGGAGGTACCACTATTTTCTAGATACCAAATTAGAAAACGGTGGTACTTCATGGTACCTTTTCAAATCTCAAGGATAGAAAAAATACTCATGAATTTAAGCAGAATTAGAAAATCTACGCTACTTAATGGATCAAGGGAGTACTAGGCCAGTACAAAGACAATATTAGTTGACTCTATTACTATGTGAGCAAATATAATGATATCGATGAAAGACAAAGAATGAAACTCTTAGCATTTATTTAAGTAAATTGTTGCATGAGACATAAAAGGAAAGGAGATTAATAAAAATATGTTTTTTATTAATGAAAAAAATCATACATGACTCTATCTTTATAAGTTCGCTTATAAAATAAATTAATGTTGCTGATATGGATCAGGCAATAGCCAATTCTAAACTCTACATTTAAACATTTAAACATGTCCTTACACAAGCACTGTCACTCACCGGATTGTTGGCGGCGACGCCGCCGTCGATGAGGTTGAATTCCCGGGGCTTGCCGTCCTTGTCCTTGGTCTCGAAGCGGTGGCCGGGGAGGTACGTCGGCGCCGCCGACGTGCTGATGCACACGTCCGACAGGAGGGCGTCCTTGGACACGTCCTTTTTAGCCTGCAGCAATTTTGATCAAGGACATAACTAAAGCATGGCATGATCAACAAAGTTAGTCGGAAGCTCAGATCGATGTTGATGGCATACTTCGTAGGTGGAGAAGATGGTGGGCTGGAGGAGCTTGATGTCGAAGGTCGGGACGACGATGTTGGTGATCGTCTCGTGGACGCGCTTGCCGGCGAGCAGCTCCTGCACGACGGAGTGGAGGTGCCGGCCGTCGTACTTCGGCCCGGCCAGGCTCTTGATCAGGCCAAGGGGCCCCTTGCTGACGGGAGGGAAGATCTTGGGGCAGTGCTCGAGGTAGAACTCGTTGATGTCCCTGGCGGCGAAGAGCGGGCGCCCCTGGTCGTCCGGCGCCGTGAGCATGGCGGTCACCAGCCCGCCGGTGCTCGTCCCGGCGATCACGTCGAAGTAGTCGGCGAGCCGAGCCTCCGGGCCGTCCATCTCCTGCAGCTTCTCCTCCAGGAACGCGAGGATGGTGCCCGGGATGATGCCGCGGACGCCGCCGCCGTCGATGCTCAGCACGGTCACGATGCTCCCGTACGACGGCGGCGGCGACCTCGGCGTCGACGGCGACAGCAGCGACTTGCCGCGGCTCAGCACCCGCTGCGCCACCGGCACCGGGCTCACCGTCAGCGACCCGCTGGTCTGCTCCGGCGTCTGCACGGGCGCCATGAACGCTACCAGATCGAGCTAAGCTAAGCTACTCGATCGAGAGGTAATTAAACAAAAACACCTCAAGATTAATTGTTTCTGCTTGGCAAATATAGCGTCGTCTACCTAGCTCCTTTCTTCCTGGCTCTGTTCGCGATCTCGATGTGAGTCCGGTGATGCGCACGCACGGCCAATTTATACCCGATTTCGCGAAGAAAAATCGACGTCGTCGTCTCTCCCGATCTGCCCCCGATCATCGGAAGCATCGTGCATGCGTTCGTACGTGTGCCGGTGGTTGGACGAGTCACCGGTTGAAATGGAAAGCAGCCAACCAGAGGCGATAGATTGTGTTGAAAGGCACGTATGGGTGCCCATCTTTTCCCTTTTTTTGCAACAAATAAAAGAAACCAGCTATTTGTAAACGAAAAATAATTTATTTAGGATATATCTATTGATTAAATGTTTGAAAAAACTGAATATATGAAATAACTTAGATGTTGGATTGATATCAAACAGTAACAAAGAAAATCAAACAAAGCAGCACATGGATAAATAACATAATCTTAAAGCATATCCAATGAATAGAAAAAATAAATTGATAGATTAAAATTTTTCAACCAACTGAGAAATAACAAACCTATAAAAGTTTTATTTATGTGTTCTTAGCCGTCTGAAAAATAAAATATGATAAGAAAATATTAAAATTGACTCTAAATTTTAAACTCAACTGTTAAATTTTAGATTAGAAGTATATGTAAATATCCCTGCAAAAAAAATATATGTAAACATGAGGAAAAAACAAGGGCGGTGGAGTCAGCCACGTGATGAGCCAGCCTAGCCGTACGTGATGGACCAGTCGGTCAGCAGCTAGTCAGGTGTAGCTCGCTCGCCGAGTGTGCTTACGTACGGTAGCGTGCAGCACGCCGTGTTGATATGGTTTCAGGTGCTTACCCGTTCTTTGGTCCGAAGCAGATTTTTAGCACAAATGGCTTGGAGATCATCTAAAAGTTATTAAAAATATGAAAATAATTAATAAGATAGAATATAAGTTATATCACTCCACAAACATGTAAATTTAAATTTAACTTTTATAAACTATAGCATTCAACTTTTTTTCATATTTTTTATGACTATTTAAATAGCATTCAAGCATCCGTGTGCTAAAAATGTTTCTGTTCTTGGTCTGAATGTCTGATAGGTGAAGTTATGCATTCTTGTTCAAGCTGTGCGCCTGCCCGTATATTATATTATTTGATTGGTTGAAGAGACTACATAACTATGGTAGATCGGTTCAAATATGACCGCAATATATAGCCTTCATCGTCAAGATTTGTAGTAATTTAATTCGCGCTGTTCTTATCGCTTCGTGTTAGTGTGGTGGAGAGAGCACGTCCATTCAAAGTTCAAACTTTGCGCTTTGTGTTGCAGTAGCGGATTTTTTGTCTTTTCTTTTCTCTATTCGATTTGCTATTCTTTTCCTCCGGACTAAAAGCTAAGTATTTATCAATATCATCGATCTATTTTTGCGTGCTATATTATATACTAAATCCATTTTACATTACCAAATACTACGATCCTATTAGATTTATATGGATGTTAATAAAACAAGATATAGAATATATACTGATCAATAGAAAACATAAGACCAAAATATCTTATAATATTGAAATATTGGGTACTTGTTATACTATAAGCCACGGTTATATACTCTATTGTGCAATTTTGTAGAATTCATTGCAGCTTGCCAGCTTCTAGATTAGCTTTAATTTCTTTATTTGTATGGGTAATGGGTCACCTACATGTACTTCAGTGCATTTCTCTTGAATATACTTATTTTGGCATCCTGTTGGATGTTCACTCTCGTACAGTATCCACGATGGACTATATAAAACAGAGACCTTGTAAATATGAGATTGCACTGTGCTACAGTGCTACAGTCGACTGTCTCGGACTGTCCGAATCCATGTCCATTAAATATTTCTAGCAACAAGTCTAGTTTTATCCTGAACATGGCACACCCAGGTATACTAAGAATAACATAGCTGTAGCAATGACGGATCTAGGATCCGTAGGTTACAGGGGTTGATTACCTCCTTCCACTTTCAGCCCTCTCTTCTTCCTCCCCTCTTCTTCCCCCTCCCCTCCCCTTTATTTTTCATAGGGAATCCAACGCGTAGAGGGCCTAGAGGCCCGCTTGCCCCCCGAGCTCTAGGAATACCGTATACCATAATATATACATACGTTCCGAAAAAATAGAAATTTACATTAGAGAAACAAAACGGTATCTAGTTAAGAAAATCATAAATAGTCTAGTCAGGATACAACCTCTAACTGCTTGACCGTATTGTCTAAAGACTTCTATAAATCCTACTTAGAGAAGGTGGTACTTGTGATCAATATGAATATAATGGCCTCCCAAGATGGAATGGCATTAGATCTTGAGATAAACACCAGCCACATTGAGCCAAGTTCAAATTAGCGCTTCACTGCTACCTGCTGACTTCTATCTCATCGCCGGCTATTGTTTTGTATTTGGATAGGCTGGAAGAGTATATTGCTCACATCTTGCATTTTGTATGGCTTTCACCAAATACATATATGTAAACAGAAGCAGAGCGCTACTACTTGTTATCAGGGAGCCTAAATCTATATAAAAATCTATGTCTTTCTCCATGCTACAATCTCACGAATACCATAGCATCATCCAACAAATACCACCGTCAATTATTATCCGTCAACGAGGTCCCCCTTGAAACAAAGGAAAAACATAATAATTCTAGAGGATTTGTATACTATGGAAAATCATATAGAACCCTTTAAAATAAGAGGTTTGCTCCGGTAAAAAAAAAAGTACCTCAAGGTACCACATCGTTTTTATCATTAGATCTAATTGAGTAGGCTGTGCACTATTAAATTTGTAATTGATTTTAAGGTTTTTTATCGTAGTTTACTCTTTTAACCTTTGCTTTTCGATCGCTAAGAGCATGTATATAAAAGTGTTATTTATAAATTATTTTTTTATTTGTAAATATGCCATTCGGTCCTTGCCGAACAATCGCACACACCCCATATAATAGATATGATTCGCCAATTCAATTATTGCTGACTCATGAAAAGTTTCTATAAGTGAGGCTCCAAATCGAGCACAACTTTCAATATATTAGTTACAGATTTTAGAATTATTTAATCATGGAAAATCTAAAACTATGGTTACATATCACTTTTTTTTGCATTTGTCAATACTGTATTTTTTTGTGAATTAAGAATTATAAAGTAATAGGGTAAGTATTAGTGTAGATCTTTATACCTAATTTTGTAGTTGTTAATTTTTTATTTTGCAACAATTAATAAATTCAATGATGTTGTTCTTTCATATATACCACAAGAAAGGCTTACATATAACTTTTCCCAACAACATCGAACTACAAAGTATAAAATATATAGCATAAGAAAATTGCATGTTCAAATGGCGGTTACGACAAATAATGATTATTCTGCTGATGTAGGCTGGATTTTATTACACAAATATTTCACATAAAAAATCAAATGACGCATGTGCATATGCATGCATTGTTCACTGAACGTTGAACTTCTTCAGGAGCCTAGCCTTGCGTTCCTCCGACAGCATCTCGGCGAAATGCTTCAGCTCCTCCTCGTTGGTGCCCCTGTCCATGTCGGGCTCGTTCCTGCCGGTCTCCACGTTCACCTTGCACGCCGGCTTCTTGAGGAGCGCCCTGCCGACGTCGACCAGCCGCCTCAGGTTCTCCGGCGTGGAGACGTCGACGGATGCCGCGTCGCCGGTGAGCTCGTCGTCCTGGATGCGAAGGTAGCTCCTCTGGCAGCGCAGCGCCTGGAAGAGCACGGAGGCGTGGATGTCGACGAGGTCGGCGCTGGCCTGGCTGAAGCTGTCGATCAGCGGCGTCGAGCCGTCGTGGTACAGCCAGTCGAGGATCCCCCACTTGCTGGACTGGGTGGCGTCGTACTTCTGCTCGATCTTGGCCGACCCGGTGCCGAGCGACAGGATCATGAACTTGCCGTAGTCCGTCGGCTTGATCGGGAAGAAGTCCTTGTTGCCCAGCAGGATCTGCTTGCTTACGTGGGTCATTGCCAGCAGCGTCTGCAAGCATATGCATGTCAGACATGAGATCGTTGTATTTGTAGAGCATGTGCACGAATGGCTTGTTGATTTTACCGGATTGTTGGCGGCGACGCCGCCGTCGATGAGGTTGAAGGCCCGGGAGTTGCCGTCCTTGTCCTTGGTCTCGAAGCGGTGGCCGGGGAGGTACGTCGGCGCCGCCGACGTGCTGATGCACACGTCCGACAGGAGAGCGTTCTTGGACTCATCGTTCTGGGCCTGCATGCGTTTTGCATACATATGTGTGTCAGTGCGTTCATTTCACGCACGCGATTAACTACGCTGATCAAGTTCGGTGTCTTGCTGAGATTACATCGAATCTGGAGAAGGTGATGGGCTGGAGGAGCTTGATGTCGAAGGTCGGGATGACGACGTTGGTGAGCGTCTGGTTGACACGCTTGTCGCCGAGCAGCTTCTGCACCACGGAGTGGAGGTACTTGCCGTCGTACTTTGGCCCAGACATGAGGCTCTTGATCAATCCCAGGTTGCTGCACCCACAGCAGAACATAGATCTATGACTGTTCAAGATCGAGCCATGAACTGAATCAATTTGTGCATGCTGATATTTTGACGATATGTAGGTAAGATCGAATCTGCACCTTCGTCTGGGAGGGAAGATCTTGGGGCTGTGCTCGAGGTAGAAGTCGTTGATCCCCTTGGCGGCGAAGAGCGGCCGTCCCTGGTCGTCCGGCGCCGTAAGCATGGCGGTCACCAGCCCGCCGGTGCTCGTCCCGGCGACCACGTCGAAGTAGTCGGCGATCCGAGCCTCCGGGCCGTCTATCTCCTGCAGCTTCTCCTCCAGAAACGCGAGGATGGTGCCCGGGATGATGCCGCGGACGCCGCCGCCGTCGATGCTCAGCACGGTTACGATGCTCCCGTACGACGGCGGCGGCGACCTGGGCGTGCACGGCGACGACGGCTGCCCCCCGACGGCACGGTGCGCCGCCGCCGCCGGGTTCAGAGTCAGTGCTGACGACCCGTTGCTCTGCTCCACGGCTGGCTTCATCTCCAGCTACCTAGGTATGCTATGCAACGCCTGGCTAAACAAAGACGACGACCTAACCACGACGGTGAGATCGATCGATCGATCCTTCACCTTTCTGCTAAAGAAAGCAATCTCTTGTCTTCTTCGTTCGTCTTCCTCCTCGATCCCGATAGCTTTTGCAATGCACATGTGCCCCCGTATTTATAGTGGAGGATTAAACAAAGAACACGGCTTCACGGTTACTGTATTGCAGTTGAAGCGATCGCTACAAAATTTTTGTCGTGCGTGCGTCACTTGCACTACCGTTTCTGCTCCCAGGAATGGAACGCGACCAGGGAAGCGAGTCAGAGAAACACAAAAAATATATGAGAAGGGTTGAAGTAATCAAACCGCCAAGCACGCGGTCAGCTCCTGGCCATGGCACCATGCAGTTCTTTTTCTTTTTTTTTTAATTTCTCTGGTGTTCATCCACTTGTGTTCGCCATTGGCGTCGTTGGAGTGCCATTTGCATATGTGTGTGTTGCCCATTGCTGCTGCTTTCGCTTGCGTTAGCCGGACACCTACGTGATCGATCGTATGTAGCTTAGGCAATTTGTGCATGCATTTCGTGCGCATGCAGAGACGAGATAGATCTCTGAATTAATCAGCAACCCATCGAGGCGGTGGTCAGCGACTGTCGGGTACATGAGTATGTATACAGCGGCGAGCTAGCGTAGTATCAACTGTTGTTTTCTCTGGTCAAGTACGTATAGCCGCCAGCACAGTATTAATATTGAGTCCGCCGCCCAGTAATCAAATGTTTGAAAATTTTAATTCTGTCAATTAAATCCGGTCACTATTATTGAATGATAATCTGAATATGTTCACGCAAGTAAAAAGGCCCATACACGGCCACCTCCAGCCCCATACATTACGCGCATGTTTGACAAACAAAAAATTAAATATTTGATCAATAGCAAAAATATTAATATTGTAGAAATATCCTCTGAAGGTGTGGAAATACTTGGAAATGGATTCTAATGGTTTGAGAGGATGTCAATCCATTTATTTTTACATGTCATCTAAATAATTATATAAAAACTTTCAAATTCAAACCCTAGTAATATGTGCATAATCACAATGATATTTTTATTAATATAGAAATAAAATCGGAACTTTTATTTTCTAAAGTGATATTAGCATATATTAATATATATGGTCAAATTGTTTTATATTCTCTTTAACTAATTACGAAGTGAGGATTATCGCCTGGAGGGATTAATTAAAAGAGTTTCCCAAATATAACAAAACATACTACTTCTATGTTAAAATATATAAAGTCATTGACTTTTGGATATGTTGTTTAACTATTTAGTTTATTAAAAACCTATTATTTCTATTTTGTTGACCTATTTTATCATTAAAGGTAATTTGCACCACTTTTTAATAAAATGATTGGTCTAATATCATGCAATTAAATCGACAATTTAAAAACTAAGTATTTTGTAACTAGTTGAGGGTACGTAGAACTTTTAGACAAACATTATAACTAGAGCCTTTGTGATCTTGATGACGTTATTTTTTCTAGGAAAAAGTACAAATTACCCCCATTAACTATGCAGCACTCTGAATTATTCCCCTAAGCTACAAAACCAAACATTTGACACCCCAACTCTTTAATCCAGACGAATTGCCCCCTTAACAGAATCCAGAGTGGTTTTACACCTACTTGGCACACAAGTGATAGTCCAATCAATCAAAAAGTTAAAAAAATGGTGGGCCCACACCTATCACATGTCATATATCATCCCTCTCTCTATCTCTCTATCTGCTCAGGGATGGGACCATGGGAGAGAAGAGGCTTGGTGATGGGAGAGAGAGGAATGGAGTCTAGAGGCGGTGGCCGACGGTGGAAGCTAGGTCAGGGCAGCGACGGAGGTTGTGCCTAATGATATTGTATAATAAAGACAAAATCAATGTTCACAGGCTCATTCTGAGGATGGTCGTTTGGTGGCTATAGAGGTGGTGGTGATCGTTGGGGCTAGGAATGGAGAAATCACAATCAGACGCAGTTTCCTTGGCTAACCGATGCCAAGAAGGGGGAGGAGAGTGCACTGAAGGCATCGCCAGAGGAAGCACGGGATTAGAGGAAAGCATGTTTACGCTAATGTCCCGATCCGTCAGATCTAGCCCTCCCTCGAGCGAGGCTATAGGTCGACGAAGATTGCTTCGGCCCATCCAACTCTGATCCGTGATCGCTTGAGCTCTGCTGAATGGTTGAACAAACTCCACTACTGGATCTCTATCACCCTCGTGTGTGCCAACCGTCGCTCCATGACCCTCTTCTTCTACACTAGCAGTGGCGACTTGAGGTAGATCTACAGTAGAAGAAGGCAATGACGTCTAATTGGTGGCAGCAACAACTAGCTTCGTGGAGGAGTCAGAGCGTGAGCTCAATAAGACTATCGTTGGTGGGTGTGTCCTTCCAGTGACCTCAGAAGATAGTAAGATAGGATAGTGCTATGGAAGGGAGAAGACTAGACATATGAGGATGAGAGGGCCAAATAATAGGTGGGCCCCACTATGTTTTTGTTTGATTGGACTGTCATGCGTGTGCTAAGTAGGTGTAAACCCACTATGGATTTAGTTTGGTGGATAATTCATCTAGACCAAGGAGTTCTGGGTGTTAAATGTCTGATTTTGTAATTTAGAGGGTAATTTAGACTGTTGCGCTAGTTGAGGATAATTTGTATTCCTTTTTTTATATAAAAAGAAAGAGACAGCTCATCGCTCTATGTCATATATACATATAAACATCATTTTTCTCTATATGTATTCTTTACTTAAGAACTACATACCTGTTTTTTATTAAAGGAGTACAAAAATATGAGTTTTTTTTCCGATATGGATGGCTGTCCACTATGATGGACAGTAGGCTTTTCTTTTTACTCAGCTAAAGAAAACTGTTTTGGTTAGTTGGTGGTGTGAATTTTGTCTCTGTGTACGGCAGGGATAAGGGTTCGTCTTTTCTACTCCTACTTTGTACTCTTGCATATCTGAAAGTTGAAACGTGCATGCACAGATATGCACTACACTGTCATTATCGTTCATCGCTTGTATATTTTGCAGACCTGTTGGTTTGAGACGTTTAATTCAATACCAGCAGCGCATCCATTTCGATCGCAACGAGATTTTCCCTTGTAATTAGCTATCAATCTCCTGTTTCATTTCTGCTAGCTTATACATACGACCCAATTATACTACCTACGTATGATCGAAACACTACCACCGTTAATTATGTAAAGAGGATTAAGTGAGTGGTACTGTAGCCGTTGATCAATTGGTCTATATGTAAATTAGATGGTTGAGTCATATGCTTAGCAATTTCCTTGATTAATTTCTCCTCTTACAGGTTCATTCAAGGTTCCTGCAGCCTAGCTAGCCAAAGCTAACACAGCGTACGTAATTATGTGAATGTGTCACATGGCCTTCTCCAAGCCACCCAAGTGGCAGCAGTACGTCTGATTTTTAATAATAGTTGAGGTCGTTAACATTTTAACATATATTCGATCATTCGTTTTACTAAAAAAATTCAATATTAATATATAAAAATGTAACTTATACATACATTAATACATTTAATAATGAATCATGTGGCAGTAAAGTAAATTATAACTATGTATAAGGTTTATTTAATAAGATAAAAGTTTGTGCCTATTTGTTAATAGCTAGCATAATCTATTAAAAGTCAGACTAATTAGCTAGCTATATATATTTTAACGAGACCTTGGCTGCATACGTAATTCCATGACGGTAATTATCATGAGAAGATAATGATCACCTCATAATTAAAGCTCTTCGTCTCCACGAATTGGAGCCGGATGCGTGCGAAGTAGCAGTGGACAAAGCAGGCCCGATCGGTAATTAATTAATACTATTCAGTTAGTTTGCTCCAAAACGTGGTAATTAACCGATCGATTTGGTCAGTGTTTGATTATCAAATTAACTCGTTGATAATGATAGCCACGGAATCAATCGATTTCGTCTCCGCTACCAATTAAAGGTTAGTTCATTAATTACGACAAATGCACAGTTTAATTAGAACTATGGAACAGGGATTGGACACACGTACGAGAAAATTAACTTAAGTAGTATACGCACAGTTCACATATATATGAATATTCAGTTTCTGTATTTTTTAAAAAATTTCTCCGGTTTCTGAAGTTCATTGAACAACTCTGACTTTTCTATCTCATTTAGTTTTAGTTCTTCGATCAAGTAGTGATTATTCACCAAAGATATATCATGATCGTACAGTTTGCATGTCATCATATTACGTAGCAGCTCTCCTGCACGTATCGTATATTCCCTCTGTACTAAAATATTTTAGTGATTATTTTGAATTCAAAACATGTTCCAGAATAACTGATCATATATATATATTATAGTCATATTTCCTCCACCTACATCTATTTTATTTTTTCTCATTTTACCTCTTATTGTCATTCCAATCATAAATATACTTACTTTAAGTCATTTTGCTCCCCTCATAAATTATCATCTCTCCTAAAATATTCACTTATTTTGAAACGGGGCTAAAGGTATTAGACACCGTAGAAAGGATCAAACTAATTAGCTCGGCGTATGTGGGAAATTCAACTAGTACGAGCAACTTTTTTTTTTGTCTGAAATCACATACCACGGGTAAAATACACAGGAAATGAATGACGTATAGTTTGTTCAGGTATGCATGCATCTTTAACTGACGTTGGAGAAAAGGTTTAAGATAAAAAAAAAACTGTCATTGGAAAAAAGAACTACTACAATGTGTTTATGTATGCATGAGTACATGAACATATACGAAACTTTCTTCTCGATCGATCGGTCGAGCAACGAAGCTGCGAGGAAATTAAGCATGCATTTTTGTTTCGTCATCCATGAAGAAGATATTTCTTTTTGTAAGAAATGGAGACGAGATACTGACACTTACAGCTCTCCACTTGGGTACACTAGTTAGTACGCATGCTAGCTTACTATGACCATTTCATGACCAAAAAAAAAAATAGTACACTACTATAGTATTTGAGCTGAATCTCTCGCTGGGTTACAAAATATAAATATTTATATTTCTTTAGATTTATAAATAGATGTTACTGTATTTTTGAACGAATGGAGCAATAGTTTGACTTTTGCCACTCCTACAAGAACTAATTCCAGCGAAGAGTAATGTGTCCGCCTCTTAACAAAATGACAGTAGAAATGGGTTATCGACGGGAACATGTAAGAGGTTATATATAAAGGACAGCTTGTTAATTAAGTCACGAACGATAATTAACAAAAATAAATAAATTGCGATGATTAACAACTAAATTTGATAGTACTTTCTACTAGCTAGATGCTGCACTTACATTTCATTAATTTGTTAATTGAGTAGTTTGTTTAATTACAGTGGTTGCTAGCTGTTGACTTAATTACTGTCTACCCGGCCGTATGTAAAAATCCATTTTGACCATACCAAGAAACAATTCTCGTAGTGGTGTAGGTTAGAGAACTTCTTAATACCAAAAACAATTAAGATATCATCTGGGCGACGCCATATATACCAACCAGTGGAATACACTATACCATATAAATAATATATTAACGTTATGTTTGGTAAAAAGACACATTTATTTATTTTGAAGTTGTTGTTATTATTATTATTATTATTATTATTTAGGAAACATATTATGGCTCTACGGCACGGTACGGATATTTAATTACTCCCCAGTTCCATATTTTTCATTTTCATCCAACCTAGAAAACAGCGCACGCTATATGAAATTATGCAAATACTGTGTATATATAAATTATGGAAACGTGTAATTTGGTCGAACGAAAGCACCGGCAGACAGGAAACATCCGTCGCTTTGATTAATTGAATTAACGAATCCGGTCGTACGAATGGGGTGGCTGAAACGGACAGTAAGATGCGGAGTAAGTATATTTTAAAAAATTTTGTACTTTAAGCTTTGATTATGACAGATACACATATTGGTCTCTCCACCTTTAAAACAAGAGAGATTAGACATAAACCAGTGCAAATGCAATAAAAAAATTTTAGACGCAACATAAGCTAAATCCGGCCTGATCGTTTTTTTCGCCGAGATTAGACATAAATGAAATAGCTTATTAACAACTTAAAAATAATTTGTGGATAAAAATTTTATATGTGTTTTTTTATATAAAAGTAAATACTAGAAAAGAAATTATGATGAAAAAAACAGTTTTAAAATTTAAATTTTGGTTTAAAAGTATAAACATAAACGAAAACATGAGGGGATGCTGGTACGAAATATATGACAAATTCAATCAGTATACATAAATAATTAAATATATGCAAGTACTATCTATTTGTAATAAATCATAAAATTAGTTATCTTTCAATTATTTACTTTCTTTCTTCTACCTAGAAACAATTTCATCTCGATCTAGAACTGAACAGTATACAGGGGGGGTTTAAGAGAAAACTAATTATCACTGATTTTTTACCCCTTTTTCCCCTTCTGTCTATCAAGAATTCCATCTTTAGAACTGAACAACTCAACAACATATGGGGCTCAAGCCCACCATGTCCTCTAATGGAATCACCCCTCTCCCCTTGATAGAACTAGTGGATTTCTCCGCAAAAATTTGTATGGAGCTAAATTTTCAGATAATTAATGAAATGTACATACATACAACTCATATATCAATCTACGTGCATGTTTTCTTAATTACTCGGCTTATAAGTTGCAACCGAAATTTAATTTGAGAGTTGGTTTTAGGGTTTTTGATTATTTTTTAAGTCAGTGCGGAATTTTAGGTGGCTAGGTAATAATAGAATTAAAAAGGTCTTACCCTAAAATTATTTTGGATGCTATGTTTATTTTCCTAGATTTGTAAGCCATAGCTCGACCAATGTTGAATAAATTTAAAAAAATCCAAAATTAAAGAGTCCATCATAACAAAAAGTAAAAGATGCATCATACATTTAATTTGAATTCTTAATACAATCTAACTAATCAACACGGCCAAATCTTTGGGGGCTTTTTATAGAGTGGCCAATTAGTACATAGAGACGGACCGATAGAGAGAGATAGATAAGACAAGTGTTCATATTCTTGTATTTTTTTTCATTTTTCTTACTTATTTTTAAACTTTGTGGACATGTGTTGTCTATAGTATTGGCATGGGTTTGGGTTGACAGTATATTGTGGACATGATTAAAGTAACTTTGTGGATATAATTAAAGTAACTTTGTGGACATGACAATATATATATATATATATATATATATATATTGTGTATATATGCCACTTCAAATGGATAATGTATATGTAGCTTTCCATATATACATGAACCAGCAAGTGCATGTAGGCAGGATTTGGCTAGCTAGGTCTGCCAACATGTGGTACAAGTCCATAGTCAATGGCGTGGACATATTAGTATATGAAGGATGAGATATTGAGATCAACTTGATGAGTTAATATAATAATCACAGTGTAAGTGGACGGTAGGTGTAAATTTATATTAATTCTAGTTGATGAGGTATATAGTTTGTCCAAACATATATAATTGACATTGGGCAACTAAATTAACTTGAATTCGATCCGCACAGTTGTTTATGGACGAAATGCCTTAAGTTCCAAGATACAGACAGAGATACAGTGGAAATATATATATATAACTTGTCCTGAATTTGGATTGCGTTCTCAGCCTGCAACTTTTTTTTAATGACAGGAAACAAGAAAAAGTACTATTGTACAGCTGATCAAGCATTATCTCAAGCTTAATTATATCTTCATTGAGATTTCTTGCGCGTAAAGTATATGACTTCCCAATGCATATATAAGTTCGTTTAATTAGTGCAGTTTCTTGGAGAGCTAGGAGAGTAAGACGAGGTTATTGATCGTTAATTTGTGCTTCCTGGACCATCTAATAATTAACTTATTAGTCCCCTGATTCACTAAGCAGCCTACAAATGATAGTTAAATGCAACTTCTCTCGAAAATGAAATTGCATATAATTGGTGACTTGCATTATTGGCTATGTATTATGGTTTAATTTCCATCTTGGACAAGGCTATATGCAATATTTTCACCTCGCTCAAGACTTTGTTACCATATCTTGCAAATAGAGTAGGGTACGGTTTGGATCACACAATTTCTATATCATATCTCGTATTTTCCATCAAAATTAGAAACAGGTACAGGTACAGTATCCATTTCGTATTATAAGACTTCATGTGTTTCTCTACATTCATCCATATATTAATATATATATATATATATATATATGTTTTGTAAATGTGTCTAGATTCATTACATGGATAAATCTAGATAAGATCAGAAAATATTATAATGTGAAACGGAGGGAGTACTCGATAACATCCTAGCCCACATTTTTCTCTTGCACTTGGATTTGGGAATGGATATTTATTGTATCTTTCATCCATATATATCTCACACTACCCCTACCCATCTGCTCAAGTTTTTTATTTTTAAAACATTTTTAATAAATAATTTTTATACTCATTTAAAATAAGTAGTGGTGGTGGCAGTCAATCTACCCCCATCTACCCCCATTATAAAGTTTATAAATTTTTCATTGAACTTATTAATATTAAGGAACAATCAAATTTAAATAGATAGCTAGATATAGGTGAATATTCCCTATAAAAATGTAGAACACATTTAATGAAAAATATATTTGTATTTATTTTAAGCAATATTAATATATTTCTTTTATCTATACCAAAGTATGAGAATTCAGCTAGTATTACTAAATTTTGAAAGAAAATATTTTTGTTGTACGAACCTTTTGATGACACCACCAACGCAGGTATGGCAAGACAACGTTGTCACGTAGAGTATTTGGCATGGCAGACTTACTGCCACACCAGTGTTGGTGGCGTGGCAAGCGTAGCAGCTTGTTGGCGTGTCAGGCTTGCCACGCCACCAACACTGGCATGACAAAACTTTTATAATGTGAAAATATTTTTATTTGAGGTTTGGTAATAAAATGATTTATTAAAAAGATTTTTAAGAAAAGTTTCTGCCTTGCTTACCTGCTATTACTAGGTAGCTAGAGTTGTCGCCTCTCCAGAGCGTTCAGCAACTCCGGCACTTTGCCGGCGACTTTGTTGGTCCCATCCCCAGTAAGTATATGGCTGCAGCAACACACACCACACCCGGCGCAGCCAACACATCAAGCATGAGCACCAAACCAATTAAGAGAGAGCTAGAAAAGGGAGAAAGAAGATGTCAATTCAAGCTCGTGTGTGCCGTCATGCCGAGCTGCGCACTGAGCGAAGGTCGAGCGTGAGGGGTGTGAACTCGCGTGCATCGGGCGGGCCAGTTCAAGCAACTATATATAAACCAAATCTTAACCCTGAGCGCGAAACGGTTGGAGCTAGCTAGTTGTGTGTCGGCCTCAAGCCTCTTTGTATATTGATCGAGCTGGGTTTTGGATCCGCTGTTATTCCATACTAACGGCAGAGAAGGAACAGTGCGATGCCATTCGATGAATCTCAGACGTCCGTTTTGATATGGACGACTATGGATTAGTATGCTACATTGCAAAACAGTAAATATATTATTATTTTTTACTGCTGCAGTAATTTGCTATAGCGCCCTACCATTCTCTCTCTTCTCTTTCAATGTGCTAGCCTGCCATTGCTTAGCAGGTGATCCGAATCCGGTCAAGTTTGATTGTGTTGTCCATGACCTTTAATTTTCTTGCATTGCGTGCGGACTCTTGGATTCCATCCTCCAACCTATCTCCATCTTATAGCAATGGCAGGTGATCCGGATCCGGTCAAGTTTGATTGTGTTGTCCATGACCTTTAATTTTCTTGCATTGCGTGCGGCCTCTTGGATTCCATCCTCCAACCTATCCCCATCTTTGGCCATATCTCTCCACGCGATCGTGTCCCTTCAGAGCAAGTTCAATAGTATAGCTAACTACTGGCTCTAATTTATCTATAGTTAATCTAATAGGCAATTCATATAATAGTTGCCTACAAAACATTAATACATGGTCCCACATGTCATACACACGGCGTCTTGTAGGCCGTGCTATAGCTAGCTAGCTATAAATTAGTAGTCCACTCTCTTCTCTCTCCCATTTTATCTCTTTAAAATATATTTATAGCTGACTTATAGCCTACTATTGTACCTGCTCTCAGTCCTTCGCACAACCCCTAAACTTATTGGGGTAAGAGCTAGGGGGCTCCAAGGATGAGGAAGCCTTTACATCAGCTTGGTATTCTCGCGGCGATGGGGCACATTGCAGCAGCCACAACATACAAAGTTACAGATGATGGAGGGGTAGTCAAGGTAAAGTAAATGTTAAAATTACACTGTCTAATTTTTATAAAAAAACATTATGTTAGAGTGAATACAATGCCTAATGCCTAATGTAAGCGGACTCTAAAAGTTATCACTATCACATTATACTTCTTACATAGAGGAGAAAGAGGATAAAGAAGAAAAGATGGCTATAGATTTATAGCTAGATACAGCGCAAGATGGTATGTGTATAGGAGATGCCTCGTGTAGTAATGATATACTACCTCCGTTTCATAATGTAAGATGTTTGACTTTTTTATTGCAACGTTTGATCATTCGTCTTATTCAAAAATTTAGTACAAATATAAAAAAATGATAAGTTATGCTTAAAGTTCTTTTGATAATAAAGTAAGTCACAAGCGAAATAAATGATATTTTCATATTTTTTTAATAAGACAAATGATCAAACATTACAATTAAAAAGTCAAACATCTTGATTTATAAAACGGAGTGAGTAGTATATATTTGTATGTATTTATTGTATAGTTGGTTTATATTAATTTTTGTTGACATGACATTTTTATGGAGCTAGTAGCTAGCTCTTATATTAAAGTTGCTCTTATGGGTGATCCGAATTGAAACTCCGAATAATTTACACATGGAACAATATGTAAGAATTAAGAAACATGCGTGGTTCGTCAGATTTTGTACCTTTTCTCCTTATACAAATCATCGATAACGGACAAACCAATGCAATACACTAAATGCTGTGTACATGCACCAATGGCAAATTAAAACAACACTTGAAACGTTCTTCTGGAACGTACCCTTGCTCCATACTCCAGTGGAATTATACCAATGATCGATACATATGTACAACATCAAGCATGTGTACAGCATGAAACATGAATGGAAAAAAGGAAAACGAAATCAAGAAACATGCTTCAAATGGAGTAATCAACCACCCAACACAGCTGAGACCAAACCGTCACCAAATAACCGACTTAGTTTAATTCAAAGAGATTAATTTTTACGCCATGGACGGTTTTTCTGGAGCCAATGACAGTAAAAATCACTCCTTTTTTTCTCTCTATCAATTCTTGGGAAGCTCGTTTTGGCGGCGGCGGCGCTCGTCGGAGAGCAGCTTCGCCAGCTTGGTGAGCTGCTGCTCGTTGGTGCCCTCGCCGGGAACGTCCACGTAGCGGCCGGTCTCTAGGTCAACCCGTGACACGTTCTTCTTGAGAAGCTCCTCCCCGATCCTCACCAAGTTGTCCAGGTTCTCCTTCGAGCTGTCGTCGATCGAGCCTGCACTGCCCTTCAGCTGATCATACTGCGTTTGCACACAGCAGATGCGACATCTTGTTGTGTTAATTAAATAACAAATTAAGTCTTGCAAATAAAGAGGCAGTTGTTTGGCTTTTTTAAGGAAAAAAATTCAAATAACGTATTTACAAACTAAAAATAATTTAGAAATAAAAATTGTATATATGTGTTATTAGTAAGCTAAAACCGAAGTCCGAAAAATAAACTACGATGAAAAAACCTAAAATCAACTTTAAATTTAATTAAAAATTTAAATTTTGGCGTGGATTGTAAACTAAGGTTGCATTCATTTGACGATGAACCGTGCAAATTTCTCTTCGGTTCTTGCGTGCATGTTTCTTAAAATACTAAAAGTGTATTTTGTAAAATATTATATATATATATATATATATATAAGTTTATTATAGAGCAGGGCCGCGTTCGGCGAGAGGCTAAGTTAACTTAACTCCCTCGTTTTTCGCGCGCACGTTTTTTGAACTGCTAAACGGTGTATTTTTTGCAAAAACTTTTTATAGGAAAGTTGTTTTAAAAAATCATATTAATCTATTTTATATTTTTTAATAATTAATTAATTATGTACTAATATATTACTACATTTTGCAAGGTAAGTTACCTTACTCCCCCACTAACGAACGTGGTCTAGATTGTTAAATTTAATGTAGTTAATTTTATCATTTATAGCATTAAGTGGCTATAAAAAATCAAATAATAGTTTATCTTTCATCACCAAAATAACATGGCCTAAAAACTTCACATTTACCACACACACACACGTAGGTAATGTACCTGAATGCGCAGATAGTTCTCTTCGGAGTGAAGAGCGCTGAATAGGACACAGAGGTGGATGTCAACCATGTTGGCACTAGCAGTAGTGAGCATGTCGATGATGGGAGCTGAGCCACCCTTGACGAGCCAGTTGAAGACGCCCCACTTGGCAGCCTCCTTGGCGCTGTACTTCTCATCGTGATTCGATCCGCAGCCGATGGAGATCACCAAGAACTTGCCATACTCTGCCGGCTTCACCGGGAAGAAGTCGTAGTCGCTGTCCTTGTCCTTCTCCAGGGTTATGTACTTGGACACTTGGCTCATTGCACACAGCGTCTGCCCATATAGTGACATGTCCATATATTATTTATTATTGTCCTCAATTGTGCTTAATTTAGGTTTATATTACTCCATTCGTTCCACATTATAAGACTTTTTTTTGTCTTATTTAGATTTATTTGTCTGCTAATAAATCTAGACACATATATAATGATATATGATATATGGATAAATCTAGTTACACTCAGAAAGTCTTATATATAATATGGAATGGAGGGAGTATAAGATATGGATCGATGCAGGTTGGCATGTGGTTAATCCATGAACTACACTAGTTCAACTAAATAAACTAAGTTTAAATGTATAGAGAACATACATTAAACTTTGGAATGAAAATAAATCTGAACTACTGATTTAAATTTATTGGAGGGCTCAGATATATTTCTACTACCACTTCACTTGACGTTAGTAGAAACATGGTGAGGTGTAATGATTAAAAAAAATAGGATTGAGGGGGTATAATCATACGTTTTTCCCCTACAAAACGACGTGTCGTCAACTATATACAAAAGGACGTTTCGTCAACTATGTACTAGGAAGTGATATAATCTGATAAATAAATATAAGCCTCTTACGAAGAATTAATAAAATCAAAAATACCAACATTATCACTAACTATTGAGTTAGTAAAATACTTATATACCCCTATAATCCAATAGTCCAGATCTATTTTACTGTATTAATTATAATACTGCCAATAGAGAGCAATATAGCGGGGCCCAGGCAGTATATGTTTGGGCTCTTTAATTTGCAACACAGAAAATTTACATGAATAAGTCTAATTTCTACAGAATTGTCTGATAATTGCTCCGTTACCGGGTTGTTGGCGGCGAGGCCGCCATCGACGAGGTTGAACTCCCTCGTCTGGCCCCTGTCGTCTTTGGTCTCGAAGTAGTGCGCCGGGAAGAAGGTCGGAGCGGCGGAGGTGCCGATCGAAATGTCCGACAACAGAGCATTCTTCAGTGGTTTGTACTTCAACTAATCATCACCAAACCATCAATAATTAAATTAAATTAAATTAGAACTTCTGAAAACATTGTGTTATCTTCTATGCATGCTCTTGTTGACTCTATCTATGCCAACAAAATTTAAAAAAAATGGTTTCACTCATTTTCAGTGTAGCTATTCCTTTCCTAGGTGTAACTAAGCCACCCTGCGACTTTGCACAACAATACGCACATGGTAGCTATCTGTTTGTGGCCATTCCACTTGGAAAAGTAAGATATTGACACTGATCCACTAGTAGAAAGAAAATTAGTGTGGTGGCTGTTCACTGATAGAGATTAGACGAAATTGCGCCTGTGTGGTGACTGATGAGCCGGACACTGACACCATCATCTTTTCATTTCTATTTATATTATAAGTTAAAATTTAAATTTAGATCTAACTTTATATTTTCTTTCATCGTACATACTTTTGCAACATTTACTTTCAAATTATTAAAAAAATTACATAAAAGTTTTATTTATAAATTATTTTTTATTTGTAAATACGCCTAGAAAGCCAAACTATCGACCCTGAAAACATCAACGGAAAACGACGGCCTACCTCGAATTTGGAGAATATGGTTGGTTGCAGGTTAGCGATGTCGAAGGTCGGAATAACCACGTTCGTCAGCGTGTCGCTCAACCTCGTGTCGCCGAGCTTCTCGCGAAGAATGGAATGGAGGTACTTGCCGTCGTACTTTGGGCCACTCACCATCCTCAGCGTGCCGGCGATCTTGGACAGCACCCAGTTCCTGCGAGTTCGATTCGATCGCCGGCATTACAATAATTAATCCAAGTGATTAACTATATATATATTAATTAATTAATTAACTAGCTGGCCGTGGCCGATCGATCGATCGATCCTGCAATCTTGAGACTTCAGCAACCATTGCTGTTGTTTGTACAGAAAGGATTATGTTTCTTCTGGACAGTTAACTCGTGCTAGGCTTTTTTTTTTTAATGGAAAGTTGATTCATCTGGCATGCACATATGCACGGTTGGGTACTAGGGCGCATTAGTTTGTCATAACACAGATTCTCTTATCATACGCTAGTTTAACGTAGTATTTTTCAATAAAATATATATAGCAAAGTTGTTTTAGAAAACCTTATCAATATATTTTTCAAGTTTTTTAGTTAATAATTAATAAATAAAATATTATTCCACTCATACGTTTTTTTCTCCGGTTACTGACCCCCTACCGAAGAGATCATTTTTCTCATTCTTGAGAAGGTAACATAAGGTATCATTGTTTTCTACGTAAAATTTGGTATCAGGTACCAAGAGATACTAAATTTTACATAGAAAATAGTATCTCTTAATATCTCTTCAAAGATGGTAAAATTGCTCTGCCGAAGAACTCGGGCCGTATACGTACTTCTGTGGGAAGATATTGGGCGAGTTGTCGACGTAGAACTTCGCCAAGTCCTTGGCGGCGAACAGCGGCCGGCCGCTGCTCTTGTCCGGCGCGGTGAGCATCGCCGTCAGGAGGCCGCCGGTGCTCGTGCCGGCGACGACGTCGAAGTAGTCCGCGATCCTCGCATCCGGATTCTCATCCACCTCCTACACGTACAGAGAGGTACACGTACACAGCTCTAGCGGATTCATGGCAACAAGAACGTACACTTACTCGCTCCATGAAATGGTCGAGATCAACACAGCGGATCGATCGATTGTTCATCGCCTACCTGGAGCTTTTTCTCGAGGAAGGCGAGGACGGTGGCCGGGATGATCCCCCTGACGCCGCCGCCGTCGATGCTCAGCACGGTCACCAGCTTGACCTTGTCGCCAGGAGAGCTCGAGCTTGCACCTCCCGGCGAGCTAGAGCTTGCCATCGTCTAATTTAGCTGGTGTAATCGACAGCTCGAATTCAAAGCTACGATCGATGCAGCAACGAGACCTATATGAAACGGAGGTCGATGGAGCAAGCTAGCTAGATTGGCAGAGATTAGCAGGAGGCGATCGAGCAATTAGGGTTCTTTGTATAAAGGCATGCACGTCTGCAACAAAAGGAATCAAGAACTAGTTGGAAGCGACAAGATTGGGTCAGCTCCGGAGATAAATAAACATACACAATCTGGCTAATCGCGGATGTCAACTAAGCCTAATAAACAACAACGTTAATTGGCTTAAATCACCGGTTGCTTTCAACGGTTTGGTGCCTTGGTTGAACTTTCCTTGATTAGAATATATATTGAGATGCTATTAGTTTGAGAAGAAACAGGTGCTGTGTTAAATATGTGATCCGAATTATATCTGGAATTATATCCGGATTAGTTTCCTAGAAGGTTTCTCCCAGTTGTTTCCTACTAGGAGTCGGATTAGTTTCCTAATAGGATTCTTTCGCCTAATCCTACTAGGACTCTTAGATTTTCCCCTTATATATACTCTTGTAGTTTGCACAGGAAGAGTAGAGTTCTCATTGTTTCCTCTGCATTGTAATCATATCCTCATAGTGATTATTGCCGGTTAGCGCCCGTGGTTTTTCTCGCAAGGATTTTCCACGTTAAATTCGTGTCTCGTTTGTGCCTTTGTTTCTAACTACTGGTATCAGAGCCGCGAAGATTAATCTACGCTACGTTGCTGCCGCTGACCGGGCTTTTTCCGGCGATCTACAGAATCGCCGTTCCGTCGAGATCAGGTCGGAGTCGGCGGCGACTCCGACTCGACGTCGCGTCCGCACAGAAGAAAAAGAAAGGAGCAGACGCACGCACGCAGGAGAAAAATTGATCGTTCCAAGGACAAGCCATCAGATCGTGCCGTCCAATCCGCGCTACTGTAGCAGCTACAGTACAGCTACAGTAACAGTATCGTTTTTCTTTTCAGATTTAATTGCTACATTTACCCGATCTTGTGTACCCAAAAGTTGTCAGATCAACTATTGTGCATCGTTCCGAGCACTGGAGTTTCGCGTATCTGCTTGGGTTCAACATATTAATACCAACAGATTCAGGATTTATTCCCAATGGCGAGTTTAAAGTATGATCTACCTCTTTTAGAACCGAGACACAAGATTCTCATTGTGGCAAGTGAAGATGCGTGCAATTCTTGCACAGCAAGATCTAGATGATGCGCTTGATGGATTCAACAACCAAAGGGCAAATGATTGGTCCGACGATGAGAAGAAGAGAGACCGTAAGGCTATGGCATATATCCATCTTCATCTATCCAATAATATTTTGCAGGAAGTGCTTAAGGAGAAGACAGCTGCCGCGCTGTGGTTGAAGCTGGAACAGATATGCATGACAAAGGATCTAACCAGCAAGATGCACTTGAAGCAAAAGTTATTTCTACACAAGTTACAAGATGATGAGTCTGTGATGGATCATCTCTCCACTTTCAAGGAAATTGTTGCTGACCTTGAGTCCATGGAGATAAAGTATGAAGAAGAGGATTTAGGCCTTATTCTGTTGTGCTCATTGCCTAGCTCATATGCAAATTTCAGAGATACTATCTTGTATAGTCGTGATACTCTAACTTTGCAAGAAGTTTATGATGCTTTGCATGCCAAAGAAAAGATGAAGAAGATGGTACCTTCTGAAGGATCTAACTCACAACCAGAAAGCTTGGTTGTTCGGGGCAGGCAACCAGAGAAGAACACAGACAACAAATCAAGAGACAAAAGTTCTAGTGGCTACCGCGGGAGATCAAAATCCAGAGGTAGATATAAGTCATGCAAATACTGCAAGAGAGGCGGACATGATATTTCCGATTGTTGGAAGCTACAGAACAAAGAAAAGCACAAGGGAAATTATAAACCGAAAGGTAAGCAAGAAGAGCAAGGTAAAGCCGCAGTTGCTACTGATAATAAACCAAATGCAGAATTACTGGTTGCTTATGTTGGTTGTGTACAAACAAGTGATGAGTGGCTTCTTGATACTGGATGCACCTATCATATGTGTCCTAATAGGGATTGGTTTACCACCTATGAACCTGTACAAGGTGGTAATGTTTTGATGGGTGATAATACGCCCTGCAAAGTTGCGGGCGTTGGTACTATACAGATCAAGATGTATGATGGCTGCATTAGAACATTATCAGATGTGCGGCATATTCCTAGTTTAAAGAGAAATCTCATCTCTTTATCTACTCTTTATCACAAAGGGTACAGATATTCTGGTGGAGACGGAATTTTGAAGGTAACAAAAGGCTCTCTTGTTGTGACGAAAGCTAACATTAAAACTGCCGATTTGTACCATCTACGAGGTACTACGATAGTAGGTAATGTTGCTGCAATTACCGATTCATTATCGAATTCCGATCTTTGGCATATGCGTCTCGGGCATATGAGTGAAATTGGTTTGGCAGAATTGAGCAAGAGAGGATTACTAGATGAACAAAACATCGGAAAGTTGAAATTTTGTGAGCATTGTATCTTTGGCAAACACAAGAGGGTGAAGTTTACCACATCCACACATACTACTGAAGGTATTCTTGATTATGTGCATTCTGACTTATGGGGTCCTGCTCGTAAGAGGTCATTTGGAGGTGCTCGTTATATGATGACTATCGTTGATGATTATTCGAGAAAAGTTTGGCCCTATTTTCTAAAGCACAAATTTGAAGCCTTTTTGGTATTTAAGGAATGGAAGACTATGGTCGAAAGAACAGACTGAAAGGAAGGTGAAAGTCCTTCGTACTGATAATGAGATGGAGTTCTGTTCTAGGCAATTTAAATCATATTGTAGGTCAGAAGGCATTGTGCGCCACTACACCGTTTCTCATACACCTCAACATAACGGCGTAGTTGAGCGTATGAACAGGACAATTATTTCAAAGGCCCGTTGTATGCTGTCAAATGCAGGTTTACCTAGACGTTTTTGGGCGGAAGCTGCTTCCACTGCTTGTTATCTTATTAATCGCTCACCCAGTTATGCCATCGATAAGAAGACTCCAATTGAGATGTGGTCTGGTTCCCCAGCTAATTATTCAGACCTGAAAGTATTTGGTTGTACCGCTTATGCTCACGTTGACAACGGTAAATTGGAGCCTGAGCTATTAAGTGCATATTTCTTGGTTATCCTTCTGGTGTGAAAGCCTACAAGTTATGGTGTCCTGAAACCCAAAAGGTTGTGATTAGTAGAAATGTCATCTTCAATGATAAATCTTCTACTAATGTTCTTGTTGAGAGTCAGCAGAAAGCAAGCGTGCAGGTGGAGCGCTTGATCAGTTCAGGACATGTACCAGAAAAGGAGAATATTGCTAGTAACCAAGATGCACCGGTTATTGAAGAGTCAGACTCTTCTGTTGTTGAGCAGTCACCAAAATACTCTATTGCACAAGGCAGAGCTAGGCGAAATATTAAAGCCCCTCAAAGATTGATCGAAGAAGCGAACATAGTTGCTTATGCTATGAGTGTGGCGCAAGAAATCGAAGGTAATGCAGAACCTTCTTCATATTCTGAGGCTATTGTTTCTGCCGATAGCAATAGATGGATAGCTGCCATACATGACGAGATAGAGTCACTTGAAAAGAATCATACTTGGAAATTGGTGGAATTGCCAAAGGAGAAGAAACCTATCCGTTGCAAGTGGATTTTCAAAAGAAAGGAAGGTATATCTCCAACTGATGGGACAAGATATAAAGCAAGGTTAGTTGCTAAAGGATATAGCCAGATTCCAGGTATTGATTTCAATGATGTGTTTTCCCCAGTTGTGAAGCATAGTTCAATTCGCACTTTACTTGGTATCGTTGCAATACATGATTATGAACTAGAGCAATTAGATGTGAAAACTGCATTTTTACATGGGGAGTTAGAAGAAGACATCTATATGGAGCAACCGGAAGGTTTTGTTGTTCCTGGTAAAGAAAACCTTGTCTGTAGGTTGGATAAGTCCCTTTACGGGTTGAAACAATCACCTCGGCAATGGTACAAGAGATTTGACTCTTTCATGCTTTCTCAGAATTTCAAAAGATCACAATTTGATAGTTGTGTTTATCTTAAAGAGGTTAATGGTTCAATTATATATCTGCTTCTTTATGTTGATGATATGTTGATTGTTGCAAAAGACAAATCAGAGATAGTAAAATTGAAGGCACAACTGAGTAGTGAGTTTGAGATGAAGGATTTAGGTGCAGCAAAGAAAATCCTCGGTATGGAAATTACCAGAGAAAGACGGTCTGGCAAGTTGTATCTTAGCCAGAAAGGTTATATTGAAAAGGTCCTTCGTCGCTTCAATATGCATGATGCAAAACCAGTAAGCACTCCTTTAGCTGCACATTTCAGATTATCTTCAGATTTTTGTCCACAATCAGAAGTTGATATTGAGGACATGTCTGGAGTTCCATATTCAAGAGCAGTTGGTTCACTTATGTATGCCATGGTATGTTCGCGTCCTGACTTATCACATGCATTGAGTGTTGTCAGTAGATACATGGCTAATCCTGGCAAAGAGCATTGGAAAGCAGTTCAATGGATTTTCAGATATCTGCGTGGTACTTCTAATGCTCGTTTGCAGTTTGGAACGTCTAGAGATGGACTTGTTGGTTATGTGGATTCAGATTTTGCTGGAGATTTGGATAGGAGAAGATCGCTTACAGGTTATGTTTTCACTATTGGAGGCTGTGCTGTTAGTTGGAAGGCAAGTTTGCAAGCAACTGTTGCCTTATCTACTACTGAAGCAGAGTACATGGCTATTTCTGAAACTTGCAAAGAAGCTATTTGGCTCAGAGGCTTGTATACTGAGCTTTGTGGAATTACGTCTTGCATAAATATATTTTGTGACAGTCAAAGTGCAATTTGCCTTACAAAGGATCAGATGTTTCATGAGAGAACTAAGCACATTGATATCAGATATCACTTTATTCGAGGTGTTATTGCTTATGGTGATGTTAAGGTATGCAAGATAAGTACTCATGATAATCCAGCTGACATGATGACAAAGTCAGTTCCTGCCACTAAGTTTGAGCTTTGCTCAAGCTTGGTTGGTGTTACGGTATAGTCCAAGAGACTATTTGGCGCGCAATCAATTTGACCTGTGAGGTGTATATTGGTGATTGATGATTTTTGATGCTACAAGAGGAAATTCGTCTCAAGGTGGAGATTGTTAAATATGTGATCCGAATTGTAACTGGAATTATATCCGGATTAGTTTCCTAGTAGGTTTCTCCCAGTTGTTTCCTACTAGGAGTCGGATTAGTTTCCTAATAGGATTCTTTCGCCTAATCCTACCAGGACTCTTAGATTTTCCCCTTATATATACTCTTGTAGTTTGCACGGGAAGAGTAGAGTTCTCATTGTTTCCCTGCATTGTAATCATATCCTCATAGTGATTATTGCCGGTTAGCGCCCGTGGTTTTTCCCGCAAGGGTTTTCCACGTTAAATTCGTGTCTCGTTTGTGCCTTTGTTTCTAACATGCTGCGTCAACGAGAACAAGTGATATAATTTTGCAACGCGCGCAGATGGCGTTTTGGATCGGATAACATACTGAGGCGTGCTTAAATATTCCCTCCATCCTAAGTGTTTGACAGCCTTATTTGACTACTTCTTTTATTCAAAAAATATATAATTATTAATTATTTTTATATCATTTTATTTATGGTTAAATATACTTTTATGCATATATATATATATATAGCTTCACATATTTGATAAATTTTTTTTGTAAGACGAGTAGTCAAACGTGTATAAAAATGTCAATGGTGTCAAACATTTAGGGACGGAGGCAGTATATATTTGTATTTTCCATCGAACAATCATGAAAATGATAAAAAACATGGGACCAATGTTGGAATGGAAAATGTTCTAAAATAAGACAGCCAAACTGTTTTCACTTTTGCAATTGATTAAACGTTTGATTTTTTTTTACAACTGTTTCGGTTAATTTGCATAGTTTGAATTTGCATAGTTTGCCATCAACAGTCCAGAATGGAGGAGGATGAAGAGAAAAGGAAAAAGGATACGAAAAAGGTTAAAGGAAAAGAGAAAAGAAAATCCTGGGCTGGTCAACCTGGTCACAATCGTTCTGTGGATGGTTAGTTGGGAAAATATATAATTGACGCCCAACTTAGGTAAGAAAACATGTAAATTAACCACGACTAAAAAGTCATCTAAAATTACACAAAGATAACTCATGTAACCATCTTTAGTACGTGATGGTGCCACATCAGCATTTATGTTGGCATGCCACATCAGATGTTGGATCTCTAATTAATTATACATTTAACAACTTTAGAGGTTTAAATATAATTTTTTTTCAAGTTTATAGTTCTAAGTTTAATGACCGCTAATGTATTTGAGTATTCTACATTTTTACTAGTGCCAATGAGCATCACATGACCACATCCACTCGGAGAACTTAAAGAGGATATCAACACAACAATGGAGAAAGAAGAAAAACGGAGGATATATATTGCATATTTGCTACAATAATAGTCTGGTTAGTTTCTATCTGTATTTATTGCTATGCCACATAAGCAATTTGATGATATAGCAAGTTATTTATTAAAGAGGGTGAGGCAAAAATAAAAAAACTAGTTCTAGATTAAGAACTAGTGTCTTCACGTAAAACAAGACTGATTGTGAGAGATGAGTGGGCCATGTGATAACAAGATACAAAAGTTATATGGTAGAAGATAGTTTCTTAACACGATGTCCTATAGTAAAGAAACCATGGTAGTTTCTAGCATTAAGAGTGCCCTAAGCCGCATCCATTTTTTTCTTGTGTTCACTTGGCCTTGGTTCCAAGACAATAAATATAAAAGTTTTGCCCTAAAATTATGTTTTTGTTTTCTTTGTTCATGAGTTGTTGACTTGTAAGCCCTAACCGTAAAAATACCTTCCAAATTGGCCCATTGTTGATTGATCATATATCCTAAATGACTGGGTTATCTAAAATCGCATAAGAAATAGAAGTGCATTCTAGTTCCTTCATATACGAGCACATGTATTAAACTAAGTTATGCTGTTGCGTGGAAAAATTCTGTTATTTTGATTACAAAATTGAACGCATTGTCGGAAGTTATAAACATTCAAAGGATGAGATAATGTTACAAGTACTTGCATCGTTATCGTTAGAAAAAGTCTGAAGGTTCTTAACAAATGAGGGCTTTTTGCTCTCATATTTTTTTTCTTATGCTAATATATACTTATAAGCCAAGATTTAAATTTAAAATTAATTTTGGGTTTTAGTTATCGTAGTTTATGTTCTAGCCTTTGCACTTAGATCCTAAAAATATCATAAATTATTTTTAATTATTAATGAGCCATTTGGCATATACTTATAGAAAACGAAAAGATTAGGCTGACAAAATAGAGCTATGCAGTACCATGTGAACGTGTTTATAACGAGAAACAGATGTAACACCACCGACTAATAAGATGTAAACATAACATTATCTTCTCAAAGTAGAACGCGTGAAACAAAAATATACCCTATACATACAGCTATACGATATGCTGTTATCTTGTGTGTTTTGATTTGTGATAATGATCATACTACATTAGATGAGAATCGTTGTTGTTTATTGACTACTTTGAACCGTGTTGGAATTGAGCACAAAAGAATATTCGAGATTGTTAACCTGATTGTTGAGTGGAAGGTAAAGAAACTAAGATGTGAATGACTATTTAATTAGTTGTTTTCTCTTTGTGTCGCGGCAATTTGTGCTTGGAGATGAAGTCGGTTTGATTTTGACATCAATTTCAGTTTTACAAGTCTATTGATGCAAATAGCAGGCACACTTCCCTTCCTTCACTTCATGAATCACGGCCAAAAAATTCAGTGTTGTACTACTGCGGAAACAGGCAATGACAACATGGTGGCCTAAATAAAAAATGACCCCACAAAAACATTATAAATGCCGGTCATCTTCTGTGATAAATGTATACAGGCTAAGAGCAGGTCCAGAAATGAAAGCCTTCCGAAATTATCAATCTATAGTAACAACAGAATTACACTTTGTTTCTTGAGTTCCATAAGTTCATTACAGAGGCTTTAGTCCACCCGCAAAGACCATAATCAGTTCGGTAGGGACATTATATTCAGCAACTTATGAATGCTGGGGAAAAGTTGGAAATCAGATAATACAACAACAATGGAACAACTAATAATCCAGCATTGAACCTGTTAGACAAGATACCTGTAGTACAAGTAGCCAGAGAGTATGGCAGGCTGACAACACTGATGAGCAACAATCTTTGAGGGACTCAGAATGCTTTTCATCTGGAGTTGAAATAGCAATTTGAGATTAAAGTCAAACGCATTATCCTGTTGCATCCGAAATGCCCTTAAATGGTTAGCCGAGGCATATGTTGGGATCATCTTCGTCCGAGTCAAATTCTACCTGTCATCAACCATTGCATTCTAATAATCAGTGTAAACTAAAAACAAAGATACTGCTATAAATTTGGATTGCACAGCGCAGAGGAGGAATGAGCTATTCCATTTCAGATTATTTGTCATTCTAGAAAATCTCAGGCCAAATAAGGAGCTGTGGAAAATTACATCATTGACCTCATTAAGTACATCGCAATTGTTTTCCCCAAGCAACCATTGACTCTGATTAACAGTGTGGCTGCATTGATGAAGGGCGGAGAGGGAGGTCACCTCTAAAAACCCTTTGGAATATGAAAATGACAAGTATTTTAATAAAAAAAGTTTAATGTTGGAATGAAAAGTAATCCAAAATGGAGAAAGTATCCTCTATTAGGCCATTGGTCAAAGAAAATTACATCTACTGATGCCACATACCTGTGCGCCATAAAAATATGATGTGCATGATGAGGCTTAGTGTGAAAAAGCTTACTAACTGGGAGTCATTCGTTGCCTATATTATTTTTCTTTCTATATTGCCTAATAACAATAACAAAGGAAAAAGAAAAAAATGTTACTCACATTTTCATCCCTGTACCATCTTCCATGGCCATCTCGTTTCCATCCTGAAGCAGTGAATTTGAGCTCTTGCTCCTGGCGTTTTTGGAAATCTTTTTGCTGTGCAATCATTTTGGTTGCAGTTCTGTCACCAACAAAGAGTTCTCCTTTCACAGTATTTCCACTCCATTTTTTGATTGGAGCACTAGGAGTAACATGGGAGTCACTCAGCGAAGAATTTGATGCCCTCTTCAGATCATGAGATTTCTTGTTGACGTGGTCAATGATAAATCTGCTGGATTGTGCTTCCAAAATAGCTTGTCTTGTCTGCTCAATCAATGGTTTTTCCTTCATATCACTAGACCTAACGTCATTACGTTGATTACCACAATATGAAAAGGAAGCTTCTGGAGAAATAGCTAATCTCTTGTTGATCTCTTGTTGCCTTGATACTTCTTTCTCCCTCAGCTTAGATTGTGCTGCAATGTGCCGTGAACCTTTATTATGCATCTGTTCATGTTTTTTCATTTGGAAATGCAAGGCCAATCAAAGAACACGTGGTCATGATTTTCAACAAGGTAGAACCCAAAAGTGATGCATAAAGAATAGATCGTAGACTAACATCTATATACTTTAAACCAAAGGACCAACTTCACCCCAAGCTCCATTTGTCGAAAAAGAAACTGCATAGCATAGTCTATAGAGCCATACCACTCGATATTTGGAGCAAAAATAGCTAACACACACTTTAAAGGTAACATGGACAAACGAACCAAACCAACCATACACACACAATGCTGCTAATTCAATATGTATTCATGACAATCCAGGAAATTTCACAGCAGAGCTTCACAAACAAGATTTTTTACATTATTCTAGACGGCAACAACTGACAATGATTGTGGCAAAGAAATTCAATACGACAGAACAGCTCCACATCACATGACACCATAGCTTCACAGTGCTAGCCTCTTTAATCAAAGCATCCACCTCATCATACTTAACTTAAGGGGTGGTAGATACTGGCTCATGACACCTACTTCTCTCATACCAATCCAAATTCTGAATCGTTCTTATCGATATTTGGAGCAATCTATTCAGTGGACAGTTTTTTATCGATATTTGAAGCAACCTATTCAGTGACAGTTTCCTAAACCATGGTTCATTCAAACCCCCCAAATAATATCGATTGGTCAAGCCTAGATATTCAACGAACCAGTCCTCGTGCTCACGCACCGTAAGAACACTGCGCGCCAATATCAGGTCGCCAACTACACGATTAGAGTAAAGGCAGGAGGGGGACGGAAGGGGATCGCTTACGGAGAGCATGAGAGGGGAGTCGAGGACGGGGCGGTGGGGGCAGACGAGGCAGGCGAGCTTGCCGTTGGAGAGCCTCTTGAACGAATCGGGCGCGGACGAGGACGGGGAGGAGGGGAGCATGAGGTCGTCGAGGCGGCGCTTCCGCTGCTGCGCGTCGCGCGCCCAGCTGTCCCCGCCGAACACGCTCATCGCGGTGGCCGTGGCCGGCGGCCGCCGCCGGGAGGAGAGGCGCTCGCTCGCTTGACCGGACCGGATTTCGCGCTCCGCTTGGGCTTTTTAAGAAGGCTCTGACTTGACTACGATGGGCCGCATCCCGAAGTGGGTGATTTGGGCCGGGCCCATGATGTGTCAATGGCTCAGTTAACTTTTTTTTTTTTGAAAACAGCTCAGTTAACTTAACTGGGTCAGTCTGGTCTTTAATGCTGTATAGATTAAAGTTTTTTTTATTGGGTTAGTGAAGTAGATTAGTGATAAAATCTATAGTTGACTTGCATACCAAAACAGGCTTGTGTTTTTCCGGTAAAACAAAATCTGATTTTGAACTCTAGAAAATTTACTTGTTTATGTTACATGTACGTGAACAATTTCTTAGCAGTTTGTAGATCGTGGCCACACAGATGGTATTCTTCGAGCGATTTTATTTTGAAGTTCCATCCATGCTCATCAATGCTAAGTAGAGGAAATTTAGTGAAAACTAGAAAACAAACTCAAGGAGAAAATAACTTTACATTAACTAGGTGATATCAAACGTCGGCTCGATCTAGCTTGTTAAAACAATAACATATAGTTTGGCTTGGCTCGTTATCATAATGAGTTATAAGTCTCACTCAACTCAGCTCATTTATCTCACGAGTTTGATCTAAATGGCACATGTGCATGCCATCTCTCTCCTCAGGCACATGCAAGTTGGAGAGTGAGCGGTCGACACAACTAAAGCATGCGTAAAACAAGCAGGGGACAAACAGATGACGATACAATGTTGGTCGAATCACATATAAAGGAGCACTACTCTAGATCGGGACATTCGTTTTCTAGGATGGATTAACATGACCCCTTTGAGATTTCCTCGTCGCTAACAACTCATCTGTTATGAGGCCTACCTCCATAACATGATAACAAACATGCGTTAGCACCCATCCTCATAAGGGGATCATGATAGTGGGGTGGGCTCTGCGGGCGAACCTTGTGGATGATTAAAAGCTCATCATTCTTTCGTAGTATTAGAGTCTTATCGATGACACCTCAGACTCTTATACAGAAGGAGAGTACACGAACAACGGTGGGAAGAAGAGGTAGGATTGTGAAGCCTAGGCAGCAATGTAGGAGATATATTTTCTGCTTGTTGTTTTACCTAATCTCTATTTTCTTTTGTTTCACGTCATTGGCTTTTGGATGATCATTGCATCTTATTCAAATATTTTATATAATTACTAATTATTCTGTTATTGTTTGATTTGCTATTAAAGAAACTCTAAGAGCTATATTTTATATATATAAATCAAATAAGATAAACGATCAAATATAAATCTAAAAATCAGTTTATCAAATAAAAACGACGAGAGGCGCGATGCACTATGCTATACCAATGATTGGCTTAATATAGTCAACAAACTACAATCTTACTCCAGCCTAACTCATTAATAAATTCAAAAGAGATGAGCCGAGCCAAGACGAATAATAGGCCATTCTCAGTGGCCCTTTTATTTGACATTAATTAGGTATCACATCAGATTTTTTTATGATATGACAAGAATTTAATTAGGAAAGAGAAGAAAATTCTTTCATCATAGTGAGAGGCTCATGTCGTTGTTTAGTAAATAAAAGCCGAACGATAGTCTATTGAAACCAAACATTTCTTTCATCTAGATCTTATACGGGGTCCACCTCCTATTTTTCGATCATGTAGCAATTTATATGACATATTTGATCATACTCTCCTGCAGCCTGCAGGAATTTAATGGTCAATCAAGTCTAAAAAACCGTGAAATGAAAAAGATCACCGAAAGATATCTTCTATTTTATAAAGCAAAACTAGAACGCTGAAGTATCACATTTTAGAAACTACCGCGTATGAAATAAAAGGGACCTTTGATAATGCCCTAATACCGACAGAATTTATTTCCAGCCCTGCCATTAACCGAGACATTCCAAACAGTGGAGTAGCCTTTTTTTCACGAGGAAAAATAAGGAATGTACGGGGTGGACGGAGCAGTTCATCCCTATACTGCGACACGGAGATCGAAGCAAAAAGCACAAAACCAGAGATGCCAACGAAAATTGCTGGCTGCTGGGTGCACCCGCAAACCCCACCAGCAACGGGCCCCCCCTCCCCCTCCTCCTTCCATTCCATTTCCCCCGTCCCAGTCAAAATCCCCTGTGCGGCGGCGACGAGGCCATGGATCCCGCCGCCGCCGCCGCCGCGGCGCGGCGGTGGATAGGCGTGGCGGAGAAGCTCCTGATGGCGCGCGACCTCGAGGGGTGCAAGCAGTTCGTCTCCCAGGCGCTCGCGGACGACCCGACTGCCCCCGGCGCCGACGACCTGGCTGCCGCCGCCGACATCCTCCTCGCCGCCCAGCGGCGGCGCCTCCCCTCGGGGGGCCCAAACCCCTACGCCGTCCTGGGGCTCGACTATGCGGACCCGGCCTCCCGCGACCCCGACGCCGTCCACTCCTCCTACCGCCGCCTGTCTCTCCTCCTCAACCGCTCCCACCCCGACCGCCCATGCTTGCATGCCTTCGCCGACGCCGCTCGCCTCGTCGCGGAAGCATGGGCGTTTCTGTTTGACCCCGTCCGCAAAGCCTCTCTCGACTCCGACCTCGACGCCGCGGCGGCAGCCGCACGCACGCCTCCCGCCCCCTGTCCGGAGAAGCAGCACCCGCCGGCACCGCGGCAGCCGCAGCCGCAGCCGCGGTCGCCGCCGCCTGTTCCCGCAGCGCCGCAGGCGTCCTCGGCGGTGACTCCGCCGCCGAAGCCAAAGCGCGGGAGGCCGCCGCGCGCTAAACCCCAACGGACGCCGGAGCGGCGGCAGGAGGCGGAGGCGCCGACCCCGCACGCGGCGACGTTCTGGACGGCCTGCCCGTCCTGCTGCAACCTGCACCAGTACAGCCGCTCCTACGAGGAGCGCACCCTGCTCTGCCCCAGCTGCCGCAAGCCGTTCGTCGCCGCGGCAATGGCCACGCCGCCGCCCATCGTGCCGGGCACCGACATGTACTACTGCTCATGGGGTTTCTTCCCGCTGGGGTTCCCCGGAGGCCCCGCGTTCGCCGGACCAACCAGCTCTTCCCCCACGCAGCAGCAGGCGCCCGCCGCCATGGGATTTTATCCAATGGGGCCCTACCTGCCATTGCCAGGTGAAGGCGGCGCTGTCGAAGGCAATACTGCGGTTGGTGCCACCGCGGACGTTGCCACAGTGAAAGCGCCAGCGCCGGCGGCGCCATTGCCGGTGAAGCCCAAGCATGTAAAGGTTGGGGCAAAGAAGCGAGGGCGGCCCAAAGGAAGCAAGAACAAGCATGTGGTGATCGAGATCAATTAGAATTTTGGCCAAATTTTGCTCTTTGCTAAGCTGATGGTTCTGAATCTGTGTGATAGATTCTCGTTTGCTGATGAGAGTGAGAAAGTGAGGTGAAGAGGATTGCAGCTTCTACTCCAGCAATTTTGGTGATGAACAATTTCCCACTTCTTTCAGTTGGTTGTCAGAACTTAGCTCAGCTGACCCGTGGTAGGTTTATTCAGTGTCCATTAGATGGTAGATTTTGTGTTGTGCCAAGCCACCTCGAGAGCAAGATTTGTTGTAAGATTGTCAAATGGGTAATTCGTAGTTTCGCAGTGCCAAATGTACATTACTTAGGATGATGCAACTGCTTTTAATCTCTGCATGTGTAGCTGAAAATGTACACTAGCAATGAGGTTGCGAGAACTCTGGCTAATTCGGCAGTTTTGAGTTCAATGGCTATGTTATGGAGAACTATGATCTCTGTTTCATATCATAAGACTTTTTAATCTACTGATGAATGTATATAATTTATATATATGTCTATGTCTTATGTTGTGAAACAAAGAGAGTGCAACGCAATTTACTGTTTCCAGTTTCTAATACAGAGACAACCAATGGAGCAAATTCATCAAGTATTATGAGCGAAAACTATTCTCGCTGAGTTTTTTATCCTTGTTAGCTATAGAGATCTTGAAAATTACATCAACTATATATTACTAACTTGTATGGGGGTATAAATAGGTATAACATGTTACAAATTATTCATTCCGGTGGAATGACTTGCCTAATCCCTACTAACCAAGACTAAAATGGTCCACGCAAACAAAATGATATTAGCTTGTACAACGGTTAGGGAAAACAAACAGAGTGAGAAAAATGTTGGACATGATCTGGAGCTTAACATTCTGAAAAGTAATAGGAATCGAGAAAAATGTTGGGTTCTGAGCTTTTGGCTTCTACATTTTCTAGATTGTACAATTACATATTCTCAAAATTTGTGTAGCAATATAAACTATTTAGAGAGCTTTTTAGAGAAATTACAGTTGATAGAAGCTCCCTCGGAGACTCAAATAGGGCCTTAAGAGTCTTAGCGTCGTTTATTAGTAATATTTGCTAACATGGAAGAGAGAAGAGAGATGTCATTCCTATGGTTAACAACGGCTTAACAAAAATTCTTATCCTCTATAAAATGTAAACTTGGTTGCATGAGGGCGGGAAAAATGAAATAATAACAATAAAAAATTATTTTTATGTATTAATGGAGTCTTTGTTGTTTTAACTGTTGTAAGGTACAGTCTCAAAATAAACGTGTATCGTCGGATAGATTATATTGAGCTCTACCTTCATTATCTTATAACAACAACTTACAAATCCATACTTCTTCTGTCACGAAAAAACCAAAGGCAAAATTTGCTACAGGGCATAAAAAACGTGTAATTAGTCGGTGGACACCATAAGATCACGAATTTGCTGCAGGACACCACAAAAATATGGTAATTAGCTATAGGGCACTCCGGCCAATTTTTTATTATTTTCAGAGTCAAAAATTTTAAAAATGACGAGATTGCCCTCGGTAGCCAACCTGTTATGCGCCCTCGCCGCAGCTGGGTCGCCGCCTGCTCACTTGCCCTATAGGCTAGGGTTCGGGTGTGGTGCGGCGCCAAAACCGATTGGGTCTGGTTCGACCGAACCTAGTTAGTATAATGGGTTGACCACTGAGGGCAATCTCGTCATTTTTAAATTTTTTTACTCCGAAAGTAATAAAAAATTGACCGGAATGCCCTATAGCTAATTACCATATTTTTCTTATAGCGTCCACCGGCTAATTACACGTTTTTTCGATGCTCTGTAGCAAATTTTTGCAAAAAACAAATGTATAAATTTGAATATGGACATAGCACATAATTTATTTTTTCTTGAACGGACAGAACTGGGTTTGAGAATTATGTAGGCCGCATTCTTCTCATCAAATTATTCTTAAATTTTTACTCGATTTTTGCACACATGTTTTCTAAACGCTAAATTGTGTATTTTTTTTGCAAAAAAGTTATATATAGAAGTTCATCGTTCACATTTCTAAAGTAGACTTTCATTATTACAACAGTTAATTATATCGAAATACCATTAAATAACTATAAAAAATCAGATAATTTTTAATACTTCGTCTAAACCAAGAACATAGTCGTAGCATTTTCAAATATAAAAAACTTAGGAAATAAAGGATGACCAAAATGCCCCCGCCCTATATTTGCCATGATGTCTCGTCACTTCTTTCTCTCACCCCTCTCTCCACTTGGACACTCCTGCAAGCAAGCATGGGTTTATGCCCCAATGTTCTCCTCCACCTCGTCTTATTAAATATAATCTCCGTCCCAAAATAAACGAATATCTGCGATTTTATTTAGAATTTTTGACTCTTTATTTTATTTGAAATTTTTTTATGATTAATATTTTTATTATTACTACTCCCTCCATATTTTTATGTATGACACCGTTGACTTTTAGGATTATGTTTGACCATTTATCTTATTTAAAATTTATATCCAAATATACAAAATTATAATGCATACTTAAAGATCCTATAATAATAAATCATATTATAACAAAATAATTAATAATTATATATTTTTTGAATAAGACAAATAGTTAAACGTGGACCTAAAAGTCAACGGCGTCATATAAAAAAATATGGAGGGAATACATGTTTTAAAACATGAATAGTACTTTTAGGATTATGTTTGACCATTCATCTTATTTAAAATTTATATCCAAATATACAAAATTATAATGCATACTTAGAGATCCTATAATAATAAATCATATTATAACAAAATAATTAATAATTATATATTTTTTTGAATAAGACAAATAGTTAAACGTGGACTAAAAGTCAACGGCGTCATATAAAAAATATGAAGGGAATACATGTTTTAAAACATAAATAGTACTTTACATGTGACTAATTTTTTAATACATTTTTTAAATAAGAGAATGGTCGTACCAAACTCAGAATTTTTTTTTTAGGAGTAGTAAGGTATAGAGACTCGAGCTCACTCAGGGAGGCATGGCGTGGCTGGCCTGCCCCCACCACCCTCCATCTCGGCTCAAATCAGACCGAAGGCATCCACCACTACTTTAGAATACAGATTAGATAGGAGTGGCAGAAACATCCCGGTGTAGGTCCATTTCTCCCCCACTCAGTTTCTTCTGGTGGCGGATGTAAAATTTTATAATTAGTGGTTTGGAAAATTAGTTGGTTTATAACACAATAGATTATATTTTTATTATTAATATTACAAAAGTATTTCAATTTTTTATTTAATTTATTGTTTTACTTCTAAATAGATATTGAAATTAAAATATTTTTGTTATTAATCATTATATAAGATTCGCACTATAAGCCACTTAGTTTTTACCTAAATTAAACTTCACTAAGTTAAACAAAGTTTATTAAAAAACACACCAACGTCTGCAATATCGCATGAGTTCCTTTAAATTTACAACAAAATATGTCGTTATGATGCATTTATTAGTTAATATAAAATATTTATTTTTTCTAGAGCTCCACAACAATGTTAATGCAATTTTCTATTATTTAAAATTTTATAATTAGTTGTTCGTTAATATCTTCTAAGTTTGACTTATATAAAAAAATAAAAAGTACTACCTCCGTTTTATAATGTATCCGTTTTATAATGTAAGATGTTTGATTATTTTGATTGCAACATTTGACCATTCGTATTATTAAAAAATTTAGTACAAATATAAAAAATGATAAGTTGTGTTTAAAGTTCTTTTGATAATAAAGTAAGTCACAAGTAAATTAAATGATATTTTCATAATTTTTTGAATAAGATAAATGATCAATCAAACATTACCTTATGAAACAGAGCGAGCATGAGGTAAGTATATATTTTTTCTGTTCTAACTCACGATTTTTTTGTCAAAAAAACAAAATGCCGACCAAAAAAAAAAATGCCGCCAGCCTTTTCTTTTCTCCGTCTTCTCTCTCCCCTACGTGGCGGGGCAGCCGGCCGGCGAGCTCCACCTCCGCGCTCTCCCTGGCGGCGGCCCAGGACGGCCTCCTCCTCCTCCTCTCCCCTCCCCTCCCGCCGCCTGCGCCGATCTCCCGCGAGCAGGGGCGCTGTCCTCCTTCATCCTCACCGGTGAGCATCCGTCCATCCACATCCTCTTCTCTCATTTCTCTCTACCCACGCACTTTTTCCTCTTCTGGGATCTGCATGATGAACCCTAGATAGGTTCTCTTCTGGATCTGGCTTAATTTTCCTTAATAATAACCTTAAGGGAGACTAATAGCTGGAACTTTTGTTACCAAAAAAATTGGGGTTCAGCTGAACCCCCATGTCCCAAAATAGATCCAACCCTGGTTTCTCTCCGATTTGCTCGATGGATGTTGAGGTGCTATGTACCATTTCATGGCAGTTCGTTTCAGAATAAGAAAGGAGTAGGGTTCAGCGCCCCCGCGTTCGGTCAAACCATGTCATAGTGATTATAGAAGTTCATTCTGCCTGTTGCATTGATGACGTGGCATCTGGCTGGGAAAACTGATTTGAATGAACATTTGCTTTAGATTGTGGTTTGTAGCGTTGATTTTGGTATAAAACTAACCCTTGAGCATGAAGTCAGCAAAATTAGCTTAAGGCCCCATTTGTTTTAGCTTAGGTTTATTGGCTTAAGACTTTTAAGCTGACTTTTTGGTTTGCACGGTTTGTAAGCATCAAGTTTAACGGTGAAGCCCTACCTTGTAGTTTATATAAGCGTAAAAACCTACTCAGACCTTGCTTTTGGCTTAACAATGTAAGAGTGGCTTATGGCTTTAAAAAAGCCCAATGAAAAAACTGATTATTTGTTTAGGCTTAGGGTTTCTAGGTTATAAGCCGGCTCTTAAGCCCAAACAAAGAGGATCTTAATTAGAGGGTGACTGTGGATAATTACATTTTCTGCATTTTAGCTTTGACCAAATTCTGATTTAGCCTTGGATGTCAAGTGTTATGCTCTTTTTTTATATCTAGGATGCAGTGAGCTTTGCCCTTATAAGAATAACTAGCTTTTATATAGGCCTTGAAGCCATGTTGGTCTTCCTTTACAAATGATTCAAGTTGACCTTGTGATATAATAACATCTTTCCATCAAGTTGATCAGCAGTTACTGTGGAAAATCTATATAACAGTTGTTCTTTCTTACTCTGTGCTGGTGCAGGTTTGAACTGATCATCATGGTGAAAGGAAATGCAGAGAAAGATGATGGCATTCATGAATGCCAATCGATTTCTGATATTTCAGAAGATAACTTGAGGCACAATTTCCGATTAGGAGACATTGCATGGGTTAAGCACAATGGCTCATGGTGGCCAGCACAGGTGTGATGCATACATCCTCCAAACTTTTGCTTTGAGTTCCAAAAGCATCATTCTTTCATAAGATAACGTATGTCCAGTTAACGGCACATTAAAAGCTAGAACAATCTTTCAAGGACGTTATGCAGGCTATATTCTAAGACATAAAAGATTAATGTTGGCTGGGATAACAGATTGACATTTTTAGTTATATGGAATCGATATGAACTTATTT
Organism: Oryza brachyantha; assembly: GCF_000231095.2. NCBI lineage: Eukaryota > Viridiplantae > Streptophyta > Magnoliopsida > Poales > Poaceae > Oryza > Oryza brachyantha. The sequence continues at coordinate 14,631,344 of NC_023170.2, forward strand.
TTAAGGTTCAGATGCTAATGCCACCATGTATATGCATATATGATTCAGAAGCCAAGAAGTGGACTTCTGCTGGCTGCTACTTTGTCCATGAGCCTATTTTTCAAATGTGTATATTTACACTGCTTTTCCCCTGAATTCAAGGTCGTTGATAATTCATGTATCAACAGCAAGCGTAAGAAGGCAACCAAATATCATGTTCCAGTTCGTTTGTATGGCACATGTGTATAGTAAGGGATCTTACTAATGTGTTATGCCCTCTTTTTTGTTCTATGATGATATTCTATTGACAAAAGTGTATTTCTTTTACTATTTTCAGCTTGTATGTAGATCCTTGGAAGTACAACATGGAATTCAAAATGGTATGCACAATCTCTAATTATAAGGATGCTGATATACTTTCACCGCTTCTGTGCTGCTCATTGGAGGTTTGGAAAGAAGCATGTGACACAGTAGACCATGAGTTCCATAACTAAATTCATTATTCAACTAATCGACTCCCAACTGCATTTCAAAATATCAACCATAAAATTCCCAACATTATAAACCATGGTTCAAGCTTTTAACTACATAAATAAAACAAATTTTAACTGCAAATCACAACTTTCAACTACACAAAGCGATTGCTTTCAAATCAACACTTCGATTGCTTCCACTGTGATGTTGGATCTAAGGGCAGTGGTAGCATGTGCAGGACATGAAGTAGCAGTATGACAGTAGAGGAAAAAAATGTGCCAGATCAAGTAAGTGTGAGATAAGAGTGAATGGTGTAGGGAATAGAGAAGTGAAAGGAGATTCACGTTTGATCACAGATAATTTAGCTCTTTGGGGTATAGCCCACTGGATGCCTCTAAATCACAGTTGGACTTCTCTAATCTTCTACTTCCTCTGTCCCAAAATAACTTCATCTTTCAACGTCTTATTTGTTCCAAAATAACTTCATCTTTCAAAAAAATTATTGCATTGGAGTTTGTAAAAGTAGGGGAACAAATGTATTGGGACTAGATAAAGTAGGGATAATAGCATTGAAATTTGATAAAGTGGTGGGCATCCTAGTCCTTTTGCTTTTGTATTGGTACATGTAGGATGGGTGAAAAAATGAAGTTATTTTGGGATGTAGGTAGTAAATGTTATTCAAGGCAACCATGAGATCACTAGTTGCTTGCTTAGCTGCTTGTTGGCTTATAAGCTGTAGCCAGAATTTAAATTGTAGAACTTAATTTAGAGTTGATTTTGGGCTTCTTTAGATTTTTCTATTTTTTAGCCTTGGGTTTTGGACCACAAAGAATATAAAAATAGATGTCCTACCCTAAAATTACTTTTGGTTGCTTTATTTATTTTTCCTTGGCTCACCAGGTTATTGCTTGTATGATAGCAAAACCCAGTTTAGAATGGTTATAATTCAGATGCTTGAAAAATCTGGTTTGGGCTTTCAAACTTCTGAGAAAATATGTGCTATTTGTCTTTTCTCTTGGAAGAGCATCAATCATATTGATATCATTTTATATTTCACATATGGGTTTATTGCATGCAGATGCTGAAGCGAGAGAATAAAAGTGCAATGGAAGCATTCCATGAGGTCTTTAAGAAGGTAGGGCAGTCACCTTTGCATTAAATATGTTATGAGGTACATATTGTTAGCTGTTGAAAACATGTTTAATCCCATAATGCAGGAGCTGTCCTATGTTAACCCACCTTGCAATTCTACCGAAGAAGCTGCCAACTTGAAAGGTGATTTTCTGTTTTTACCTGAAGATATATCATTTACAGGTCCTTTTGTGCTCAGCATGGTGGTGGTTGTGGATATGATCCCCTCATTCCCTCTTTACTACTAGAGTAATTTTTTTCTTGTGTCACCCAGAATTTACACATCTTTTTGCTACTACTCTGTCTGTTATACTTTATGAGTTTGTAAAATGACCATTCCAACCCTGCCTTGAAGCTAAGCATTGTAGACCTTCTGTCAGTGGGAAATAATATCCAAGCGGGTGACTGGATGAGATAGTGAGGCTTATAAAACTGATATATGTAAAAGGATTTGTTCCTTTTATTGTTCTCGCCCTTGCCTTGGATTCCCCTCTTTTGCATGAGATAGAAATAAGGAATTGCAGACAAGACATCTCGCAAACAAAAAATAGTCTAAACAAAAAAGATTTCCAAAATGGATCATAGAGAATTCTAGCAATCGCCAATAAATCGCGGCTTTTTACCAACTTGATGGTAAGAAATCCCGGGACCTAGAAATTCATGGGTCACATTGTCCAGGACTCTGTCTGGTATTTTGGTCTTTTCTGGAATCAACAAGAAAATGATAATCAACTACAGAATAGTAGTGGTAAACAGAAAAGAGCCCTTAATATGTTAATTTGGTAATGATAACAATAGATGAGCAAAATTTAGATGACAGAAGAAAGAATAAGTGCTTTACTAGGGAAAAATAAAAATGTATATGTCAACCGTGCTATTTTCTGTTAATAAAACCCTTGTAAGGGTGCTATAAGAACTTGCTGTATGGAGCAGTGTCACTTCAAAGATAATTGTTTTACATGGTCTTCAAAGTTCAAACATCAGATAATATCAAATATTGCTAAATTGGATATCAGGAACATAACATGCGAATCCACTCATTTTTTATGAACTAGAATTATTTTACGTGTCATCACACCATCTATAAAACAAAAGTGTTTTTTTTTTTTGCTTGGTAAAATTGCAAGCATGTGTAAGTTTAAAACTGTCAATAATTTTGATGATGTCAATTGGGTTCTACAGGTCACATGCCAATGGCACATTGGTATCATTTCCAAACTCATGCCATCTGTTTAGTATTAATCAATTTACCCCTAGAAAATAGTTTTGCTTTTTTTTACTCCCTCCATTCCATAATATAAGGCATTACTATTTTTTTTCTTTGTCCCATAATATAAGGCGTGCATGTGAATATGCATTAACTAACACATTTTTTATCATCAAAACATCCAATCACATTACATGCATGCTTACATGCAAGGTAGTCATAACTCTTTCTTGGTCATCGGGTTAGTGGTGGTTGTGCCTTATATTATGGAATGGAGGGAGTACTTTGTACCTAAATTTATTTTCCTGATGGGGTGACTAACTTGGCCACAGAAAAGACCTCTTCCAAGAAAGTCAGAAAGCAAAAGAGCCTAAAGGAATCACCAGCCACTAAACATATGGGAGAAGATACAAGAGATCAACATAGTGCAGAGCAGCACCAAGAACTTGGGTATACTGCAACAACTGGAGTTGCCACTCGCAAAGGAAGAAGAATGCGAGAACGTTTAAGTCCTGATGGTGAAGGTCAAACCAGTGGTAAAAAAGCTTCTATTGAGGGTTCAAGTTATAAGTCAGAAAAACAAGTTGATTCTGAATATGATGAGGAGCCTTATAAGATGATGACAGGAGGGAGTTCAGTGGCTAGAAGGGAAGGACTGAGACAATCTGCTCGCAAACCCATGAAAGCGTATTTAGATCCATTGGAAGATAGAACATCACCGCTCAGTGATACAAGTGCAAGTGAAGATGCAAATGTAGTGGATAGAACACCAGAGAGTTCAAATCAGCACGAAGATGGTTCAACGGTAGATGGAACTTCGGCTTCTCATGCAGAAATAAAGGCTATGGTTAGGGATATACTGTTCAGTGACATTATTGCCAAGCAGCATGCTGCTGAAATGGCATTTGTAGATGAAGTGATCAATGGAATTTGTGGTACTAGTGAACTAAACATAACTGGTGATAATGCCGCTGTTACAGAGGGTGGGCGAGGCGTCAAACGAAGAGGTAGTAGGGTGGAGGCCAAGTGCAGCAACCTTACGCAGAGATCTAGAAAAGGGCAAACAGATCAAGGAGGTACCAATGGAAAGAAAAGAGCCAAGGACACCCAACAAACCATGAATCTTGGCAGCTGGGAGATTGGCAATTCAGACTCTTTGAAAGGGGCTTTTGATAGTACTGTAAGTAGATTCCCTTGCTAACACCCATACTTCGAAATCTTACAACTTCAATTTAAACACTAACTTGACCACAATCCACCAGAGCAGGGATGCAGCGATGGAGGAACTGGGGCAACTTAGTGCGCGCCAAATCAGGATTATGCAGAGTCTCGCACTGATTGCTCCATCAGGATCCCCGTTTGGCAAAAATGGACCGTTTGCATCAACCCATCGATAATTCTGATTTACTTCCAATGTTCTTGAAAGGTTCAGAGCAGTACTTCTTAACATTTTGCAGTCCTTGGTTCCGCGGCATTTTGGATACAGAGAACCAAAAGCGATCACAATTTATTAACTCGAAGCCGTACACCTTACCGGCTGTTCGCTCAGGTTTTTTTTGGGGTACCTCACGTCGCTGCGTGGTCTACTAGAATGTGGTGCGGTTGCTTTTCTCCGCACAAGAATCGACTGAATTTAACTGGGGGTTAATTGTTAAGCACAGCATTGTATCTGTAAGGCCACAAGATGGTCCAAGTATGGTTGGTGCCAATTGAACTCAGGCATGATACAGCCCTAATATTAAGTTACTAGTAGTACTTAGTCTCTAATTAATGTATCCTCCTTGTCTTCAGATATCAGAATGCACTACCGTTTGAACGAGAGGCTGGCATCAGTTGCTCAATAATGCGTTGGTCTACTGGTAAAAGTTCCACAGTGCATGCAAGAGCTTGCTACAGCAAAGTTGCCATGCCTTGCAATGCAAAACCAGTGTTGACCATTGCAGATTTGCATGTGAGAGTTTCACTTGAGCTTGAAGTGACGACTTTAAACCTAGGAGCAGTGTTTACTCTTGTCTGCTCCTTGACCAACAGAGGACTGATGGATGGTGAAAATCTTCTCTTGAGAAGTTTTGGGTGCCGGTGATGAACGTCGTCAGAGGGACTGTTTCCTCTTCATGCAGAACAATACGCATCTGAGAGCCTGTCGGCATTGACATGACGTCACGTCTGCAGATGATTCCTTCCCTGAACGATCAAAGATAACACGTTCCCCTGTTGGCTGCATGGCGATTGTCAGCTCAGGTCTCCTCACCAGAACATTCCAAGTGCTCACGTCCTAACCTTCTATTACTACCTCCTTATTATCAAAATAGGGTTCACAGGTAATACTATGGGTCCAATAGCGTATGGCATTATGAACAGTGGAGGATCACATTACCTCAAATAAGATTATTTTTTATCCATCTTCTTTGTTTTAAAATAAGTTTATTTTTTAATAATCATTATGCCGGAGTTTGTGAAAATGTGAGGTGATTGTTTGGCTTTTTATAAAAAAGTCAGACTGTATTTTCGCAATAATTTGTAAATTAAATTTTTATATACGTATTCTTAGCAAGCTAAAAACCAAGGCTGAAAAATAAACTTCGGTGAAAAAAACCTCAAAATCAACCTTAAATTTACGATTAAAAATTCAAATTTTGGCTTAGAAGTATAAGCAGAAGCAAACATATATGGGTGGGAATAAATACATTGGGAATACAAAAAATAGAGAATATGCATTGAAATTTGATAATATGAAAGGTATTCTAGTTTTTTTTATTTTTTTAAATTAGTATGTAGTAGATGGGTGAAAAATGAAGTTATTTGGGACAGGGGAGTAGAAAAGTCAAAAATGTGTGCAAATTAATAGTTTTTTCTTAAGAGTATAACCTAACCCTTCAAAAGATAAGTTAAAACTCGATTAATATTAAGAGAGAAAATATGTATGGTTGATGTTTTGATATGGTCCACTTTTTTCGCAATCTGATGTGAGAAGAACATCATGCAAAAGAACAACAATGTGTACTCAGAAAAGAAAAGGAAGAAGAACAATGATGGGGGGATACACAAGCTCATCGAGGTATAATACAACTATATGCTTTTGATATTCTTATATGATTATCATAAAACTCCCATAAAAAAATATTTCTCATGCTTCGTATTATAAGACCTTTTGAGCATGTCTAGATTTATTTATGTGCTAATAAATCTAGACACATACAAAACAAATACATTAATATATGAGTGAATCTGGACAAACTCAGAACAATCTTATAATGTAAACGGGAGAAATATCACGGAGTATTTGTGTACGAAAGGTAACCCCTAAAGTGTGGGTGAAATTTTGCAGGACTATCACATTAAACTTAAAAAATAACTAGATTACTCCCAAAGCACATCTGTTACGAAACAAAGTGTTTTTACAACAAAGATGTAAGCCTTTGCTGCCTGGACAGGGGAGAAAGAACTCAAAAAAAACACCAAAAAAGAGAGAAGGGGAAGAAAGTGAAATGGTCTCTGGCCTCGGTTGGCCAGGCCGGCCAGCGTACGCATGAGAAGCCTGACCTGTCACTGCCCCTCTCTCCGACTCTCCCTCTCTTCTCTTTTCATCGTCCGCTGCTGCTGCTGTCCCGATTGCGTTTTTTTTTTCTGTAAACCAAAGGGGGGGTGGTGGTGGTACTGCGTGCTGCGTCGCGAGGGGACACGCCATAAAGGTCACGGTTAACCTGTCCCTTGTCTCTCGGTTAAACCGGAGGCTGCCGTGGTGGAAAAAAGGAAAGAAAGAAAGAAAGCTGCTGCTCCAATGCTCCATCCATCCGGCATTTCACTGGAGCGACGCCGGTGAAAACGGCACCGAAAAAGCTCGAGGAGATGAGAGGAGAGGGGTTTTTTTGACCACTGTTTGGGGGTATGCAGAAGCCCTGTGCCGCTTGTCTTGGACATTATGAGGTTCTCGTGTTATTGCCAGAGGGGGTCGAATGACCACACATCGTCTACACAGCCCTGCACGAGGCAGTAGGTATCGATGGCACGACGGTACTCCCCTCTGTCACAAACATATGTTTTTTTAGGTTGCTAAGAGCAAACCGAGCAGATCATTTATACTATCCTCCATACCTAGTGGCAAATATCATGGTCGATGGTTTGCATCATTAGTAGAAAAGTTATAGGAGAAAAGGCTTGATGCTTCTTATTAATCAAGTGTGATGGGATGCCAGAGGATGATCTAGGTAAGATGGAAAAAAATAAATTCGATGTGGTTGATGGAAAAATAGTTATGTTGAAATCCTTACCTTGTGAATAAATTTTAAATGTTTAGAATGTTAGTATTTGTAGATAGATCAAATAGAAATTGGCTTTTATTATTTTTCACATTGTATATTAGTGTTGACAATATGCTATGAAGTTTATGGGCAATCAAAAATATGCAACTATTGACTATATTGAATATTTTCTACTTTTCCTTCTCACTTCTTAGTTTCATTATCTCTTTTTCTTCACTGGTACTCTAATAACCTTTGGTAAGGGATAGGTGTTGAAGACTATATATGTATCTATGTGAAAAATGTGATTTCTCATGGTTTAGGGTGTAAGTATGTTGACAAGCGATCTGTATATAGGTTATTTTAAACGGATTAAGATGCTAACTCTATGAAAGGAAAATGATTTATAAAGTGTGTTGGCAGGTTAGCTCACCACTCCCCTACTCATGGTAGCTTGGCATGGCATCAACATAGACAAGCTTGTAGTGGGAGATAGATTTTCATCCATGGGTTGGATATCCACTCCTTTGCATCACATCTAAATAATCATAAAATAAATTATATATCACTCTATAAATATGTTAGTTCAAATTCGACTTCTATAATTTTTTAAAAACAAATTAAACTAAAACTACTATGTGTACATTAACACTTCAATTTTTAATAACTATTTATGTAACATACCAGAAGGAGTGGATATCGAATCGAGTGATGAAAATAATTTTCCCCTGTAGTGATAGGATAATTGTGGACAAGCTCACGCTGATAGAAGTCTAGTGAAACAATATAGATGAATCCTCAGCAAAGTTGCACAATCTGGATAAGTTTGCAGGAAAGATGGTGGCACTACCGGTAGCAGTTCAAAGTTGCCTTCTCCCCGTAGAAAACTGGAGATGTAGTAAAGAATAGAGAAATAGGTGTTCTACGTTGCTTTGTACTGCTAATGAAATTAATCTAAATTATTTTTTAATTAAATTTATTTAGACTATCACTGGTATTAGAATATTTTTACTGGTAGTAGTGGTCGAGATTATTGTATCGATGATAATACTGATAGAATAATATTAACGTTAGAATAATACATGGAGTAATTTTGGAGTTGCGGACAAAATTGATCTATAAAGGCGGGAGTGTATCATAAACTCGATGTTAGTTGTATGATCTGACTATTGATTAGATAAATCATATTAATATGATCACAAATCCACAACAGCGTAGACCATGTTAAAAGCATGTATATTCTGCACGGTGTGAGACTCCAGCAAGTATAATAGTAAGCTATAAACCGATTAAATGCTGAGACAGAGAAAAGATAGGAGAAAAGAGAGGAGAAGCGGGTTGTCAGTTTACAACCAGCTCAAGCACAAGAACAAATAAACTCTGTGAGAGATATATGTGGGTCTTGTATATTAATGATGAAGAGTGACTACTTTGTAGGTAAGCTAAGAGAATACTACATAGAGTCTTACAGCCAGCTTGCTGGCTATATTATTAACCTTGCTCTAATACAATCCACTTTTATGATCCCAAATTTTGGATTTGTCAAAACAAGAAAAAGCTACGGCTGAAACCTACTCGATATTGCATAATGAATTTTAAAATTATTAAATCATAACAATTATTTAACTTTTTTAAAAAATATTTAATAACAATAGCTGTGCAACTTATGGATTACGAACTAGTCTAGCTAACAATGTCTTTGGATCAATGTATAGCTTTTGGTCCCTCCGTAAACTAATTGACCCCTAAATGGGGACTGAGACCTGGTGCAGTCGTAATGCCAACTGCAAGTTAAGGACTGCACCGAATCTCAACCGTCCATTTTTCCAACCAAAGGCCACGATGCGATGCTACAGTACCAGTGCGCTACAGTGTCTCTTTGACCGTGTTTTCGTATGAACAGTGCCTCGCACTTTTTTGGACCGTTGGATTAGGATCAAACAACTATATTGTGATTGTGACTGCATAATTTGCAGTCATAGCATAGACCGCATGGGATCCAAATCCCCTAAATGGAGGCATCTTCAACAATTACTCCGTGAAACGTCAGATCATTAATTTGGGGTACGTAATTCAGTTATTGTTTTCTTATTGTCCAACAACTTAGGTCCGTTTAGTTCCTAATTTTTTCCCAAAAATAACACATCAAATCTTTGGATACCTAAATAGAGCATTAAGCATATATGAAAAAAACTAATTACACATTTATGGAGAAAATCGTGAGAAGAATCTTTTGAGTCTAATTAGTCCATGATTAGCCATAAGTGCTACAGTAACACGCATGTGCTAATGCTAGCTTAATTAGACTTAAAAGATTCGTCTCGCGGTTTCCAGGTGAGTTATGAAATTTGTTTTTTCATTCGTGTTCGAAACCTCTTTTCGACATCCGATCAAACATTTAACTTGACATCCAAAAATTTTGTTTTTGCGAACTAAACATACCTATACCTGTGGGAAGGGAGAAACTCCAAATTCCCCTTACTAAAAATAGGAATGTAAAATTATAGTTGGATATAGTATATGCTGAAAGAGAAACAAGTATTTAACATATATTAATAAAACATAGTCGAGTATGACATTGAGAATGTAATATAGATAATCTATCGGAGCACAAATAAATTGATTTTTATAATCACTTAAATAAAAAAAACTAAATTTAGATGAGGCCTTAGAAATGCTGCCGAGCATTTTAGGCCTTGATTAGTTCCCAATTTTTTTTTCAAAAACATCACATCGAATTTTTGAACACCTAAATAAAGTATTAAATATAGATGAATCAAAAACTAATTACACAGTTACAGAAGAAATCTTGACACGAATCTTTTAAGTATAATTAGTCCATGATTAGCCATAAGTGCTACAGTAACCAACATAAGCTAATGACGGATTAATTAGGCTTAAAAGATTCGTCTCGCGGTTTCTAGGCTAGCCGTAAAATTCGTTTTTTCATTCGTGTCCGAAAACTCCTTCTAACATCCGATCAAACATTTAAGATGACACTTCTCTAAAAAATTTTCTCAATCTAAACAGCCCCTTTTCTTTATCGCCGACGCGCGCTTTTGACTGAGCAGCCGACAAATGACGTTCAAAGGAGGGGCATCCCCAGCAGGAATTCTGAAGAAATCCCCAATCCCAAAGGCTGCCACTCCCGTCCCTGACGCCTCGCACCGATCATCCCAGGCGCCATGTCCCTCCCCTGTCCCCCCCTCCTCGCCATTGCCCAAGCTTTCTTTATCCTCTCCATCCATCCATCTCCCAGCTCAATCGCGCCAAGACTGCCGTCGTCCTCCCCGTGTCGGCGCCATGCAGTGAGCGCGGTTTCCCGCCTCCTATCTTTTAAAACCCCATATATACTACGTGCTCGCACCACGTCGCCACGCGCGCGCAATGGTGACGGACGGGGAGTGCTCGGCGGCGGCGGCGGTGGCGAGGAAGGGGGGGCAGCAGCAGCAGCAGGCGGTGGTGGTCAGGAGCCACAGCGAGGCGGAGCGGAAGCGGCGGCAGCGGATCAACGCCCACCTCGCCACGCTTCGCACCCTCGTCCCCTCCGCCTCCCGGGTACGTACGTACGTATGTTGCACGAAACCAGCTACGTAGTACGTCGCTAGCGCATGGCCGGCGCCTGACGTCCAGGTGTGCGTGCGTGCGCCGTACGTGCAGATGGACAAGGCGGCGCTGCTGGGGGAGGTGGTGCGGCACGTGCGGGAGCTGCGGTGCAGGGCGGACGACGCGACGGAGGGCGTCGACGTCGTGCCCGGGGAAGGAGACGAGGTGGGCGTCGAGGAGGAGGAGGATGCGGGCTGCTACTGCCTCCCGGCCGACCGCGGCGTCGGCGACAGGCGGTGGCGGCGTCGCGTCAGGGCGTGGGTGTGCTGCGCCGACCGGCCCGGCCTCATGTCCGACCTGGGCCGCGCCGTGCGCTCCGTCAGCGCGCGGCCCGTCCGCGCGGAGGTCGCCACCGTCGGCGGGAGGACCCGCAGCGTCCTCGAGCTCGACGTCACCTGCGGCGACGCGTCCGCCGCCGCCGCCACCGACAACGACCGTGCCGTCGCGCTGTCCGCCCTCCGCGCCGCCCTGCGCACCGTGCTGCTCAACCGGGAGGAGCTCCTCGCCGCCGCCGCCGCCGCCGAGGGCTACAAGCGCCCGCGCTTCTCGCCGAGGTGTAGTACGTAGCCCCAGCTAGCCGCCGCCGTAGCAACGACCGTACCGGCCACTCGAGCTAGCCACTCTACACTATGCTTAGGTAGGCGGCAAAACGAAGCTAAGCTAGGAGAACAATGGTGATGCTGATACACTCCTGGACACTGCGACTACCGGTTTCGTGTCAGGGCTAGGTTGGCTTTTGTTTTGTTTGTACTACGGTATCCTTGCCTTCCTTCGTGTCTAGTACTTCCAATTCAAGGGTAGCCGTGGATTTTTGTGCTTAACTTTTGACTATTCGTTTTATTTTAAAAATTATAAAAAAACTAAAAAATAGTCACATATAACATTAAAAATACTCTATCTGTTTCATATCATAGGACTTTCCGAGTTTGTCTAGATTCATCTCTTTATCTATATATATATAGTCTGTATATATGTCTAGATTCATTAGCATACGTATGAATCTAGGTAAGCCCAATAAGTCTTATAATACAGAACAAAGGTAATACTAATCATAATTTCTTTTAAAGTCAAACGTTAAGCATAGATGGTACAAAACTGCGATCTTTGTGTGCGGAGGTAGTACTAGGCAGCAGGTAAGTGTACTTAGCAGCCAGTATCAGTCAAGTAGACTTGTCAGCTGGTATACTATTGCACGGTACGTTGTAGTGTTGCCCAAGTTGCAACAGTGGAAATGCCTAGAGCTTGGAAGGGTGTGGTGCACTTTTTGTCCACCAAGTAGTTCCAAGCATTTGGGTCTACTGCACAGCACATGGATTCTTTTGTGTGTTTGCCGGTGTGGTGCAGCCAGCAGCAGGAGCAGAGTGTGTACTGGTACGAGCCTACTACTACAACAACAACGCGGCTAGTAGTGCTGCTAGCTCCTGTTGCTCCGGTGTTAATACATGCAGGAGACGAGATAATGTGATGCAGATGCATGATAACCTAAATGCAATGTTGCAACTGCACGTGCAAAGCCGTAGTAGGAGTATCCGAAGGAAATTGAATGCCGAGGTATAGAGCTGATCGGCTGATTGCTTACCGGAAGAATAAGCAGTAGATCAGCATTTCATTAATTAATTATTAACTACAGAAAACTTGAAAATTGTAATGATAACCATTTTAAAACAACTTTCTTATAGGATTTTTTCAATAAATAATACATAATGTAGCAGTTTAAAAAACGTGCGCACGAAAAACGAGTTAATCAGTGTTAGTAAACGGATAAAAAGAATGCGGGGGAACTAATAAATATTTTGTTGTTAAAAACTTTTACATATCTATAACTACTCAAAAGCAATAATTATAAATAAACTATAAAGGAAAACCTATAAAATCAACTTCAAAATTAAGTTTTAAAATTCAAAATCTAGCTTATAAGTATAAACAGAAACAAAACAATGACGTGTGAATAGGGGTTGTCCTTCTAGCAGAGGTTTGGTTGTTATGGCCAGGTAAAATCATCTTCAACAGACAACCCAAATTAAACCCTCCAAATACCAATTTGGTCACTCCCTATTTCATTTAGCCATTTAAATTCGTTTTTACTCTAACGGTCTCTCCATCCACCCTCTCTATTTTAAGTCTATAACAGCTGGGCCCCATATGTCATCCTCTTCTCCATCTTTTTCTATCCCTCTTCCTCAATCCATTTCTCTCTCTCTTCTTTTCTCAGTCTCTCTCCTTTCCTTCCGGAGGCGGCGGCAGAGGCAGGCCGCGCTAGCGCCAGCGCGATGCGGCGACAGGAAGGCGAGGCGGCGCGACGGCGGGGAGGCCGCGCGAGGTGGCCAGGCACCACGACATCGGGTTGCTCCGCCGCCTCGTGCTCCCCGACTTGCTCCACGACGGCGGCGACCCAGTGACAACGAACCGGCGACGACGACGACCCGACGTGCTATAGTAATAGTGCTGCAGTAGTACTGTTTGTGGGCCCACAGATGGCAAGTTAGAACTGGCTGGCCAAATTTGGCAAGTTGAGGGGCTAGTTTGGTCAACCGAATAGTAAGTCTGTTGGAATGCTGGTTTTGGTCAAAATGGTCAAATTTTGGGTTGAAAAATGAGATGGGGCATTTGTTGGAGATGCTCTAAATGCTTTAAAAATGGCAATGAAATGGCTAGGTAAAAAGCCCACAACATCATTGTTGACACCGTTCTCTTAGTTACTCCACGTATGACATTTAGTTCGAAGTCTATTGATATGCAATTTTGCCAGAGAATGGTGAGCGATTGCTCGTGCAAAAGAGATTGTAGAATGCAGAACGCTCAAAAGTTCACAGTGCAGGAAGTCAAGACACTCCTGCCAAAACTGATGACCATACCACCCCCAACGAGTTTGACAAGCTGAAGTTGGGGTATCAAAACACAGTTCAGAACAAACCCAACTACTCTGCCAGTGCCACCCATCTGTTCAAGAATTAAGCCACAAGTTTCCTAGTAACTCCTTGTTGTACATCTCAAAGTATTGGTGCCACCAATACCACCAAAGTTCAGAGCTACTGAAAATTGGGGTGGTGAACAACCAGGGCCAGGAACTTCAAAAGCTAGCACAGATCAACTACCAATAAGACCATTTCTCCGGTTACATGACCACAGCTTTGCTATAAGTAGCTCTAGCAGCAACTCCTGGCATCACAGGCTCACAAGCAGCAGCATCGCCCAGCAAAAGAAACACAGTAGCCTCCCCAGGGCACACGCACAGTCAATTGCCATGGCTGCTTCTGGTTGTCATCTTCTAGCTCTGCTCCTAGCCTTCACAGCCATCAATTGCAGCTACGCAGCTCGTCATCTTTTGGACACAGCAGCAGCAGCACCAGAGGCCGCCCCAGCTCTGCCTTCCATACCAACAGTCCCAACCACACTGCCTCCGATGCCTTCTATACCGGCAGTTCCCAAGCTGACAGTGCCACCAATTCCATCTGTTCCATCTCTTCCCATTCCGGCCATTCCGACCACCGTACCAACCATTCCTACTGTGCCTGTTACCTTGCCACCAATGCCCTCAATCCCAACTACCATCCCATCCATTCCTACCACAATCCCGACTACTATTCCATCCATTCCTACCACGATCCCTACCATTCCTGGGTTCCAGATGCCACCAATTCCATTCATGTCCCCACCTCCAAAAACCACTATCCCCTGAAGATCGTCAAGAGGATGAGATTGCTATTCATGTCTACTAGTCAGGATTTCGATTAGGCATATGTTGCCATCATATCAGTGTGTACATTTACTTGTTTTCTGTTATTGGAGTTATACTGGCTTGCATTGGTGTGATTGTAAATGCAGCTAGGCAGTTGTACTATTATGTTTGTGAATAAATCATTTCTTGGTTTGCATCAGATATTTCACAAGATATAAGCTTTCTATCACATAAAGTAACACAAAAGAACATGATGTGCCTGCAATTACATGGTTTTCCTCTACATGACATAATTTTACCATGTTATTAGCAGTTTAACACAACACATCAGCAAGAAGAAGACAGAGATGTGCCCATCTCCATCTAGGTCCCATCTATAATTAAAGTGGCTTGATATAAATTATTTGCTAATAGAGACATAATCTACTGATAAGGAAAAGGCTTTACTACATGTAAGTAGTGAGTTATCTGAATTAATTCTTCAGCAACTATTCAAGTCATACAAGATAATGAAGATACCCACATTTATCAGTGCAACAAGATAATTTTCTAAAAGGATTTTGTAAAGAAAGAGAGAGAAAACAATGCATGAAGCCATAAATTGCAAGAAAAGAAATAGACATCAAAATAACACAGGAATCAAAAAAACCAGCCAAATTAATGTCAATTTGGTCATAAAGAACATGGAGAAGTTATTATCATAACATTTCCTTCGATATATCAATGCTACAAGAGTGTAATACTAAGACATATTTATTGGTAACTTACAATAGATGGTAGACAGCATGAGAAGCTAATATATCTAAATTTTTGGAGGATCAATAATCTTAGTAGGACATGGTTTCGCTGTTTACGCTGGGGAACTCCAGTCTGAAGTTGCTGTTAAGAATTGTCCTTAAGCCAATGGCTGAATATGTCTGGTGTAGTAGTGCCTATAGGATGAATGAACAATAAGTCAAATATATTAAAGATCAGATGACAAGGAAAAAATTATGAAAACAGGAAAGGGGGTAAAGAAGAAAGGATTGCAGCTTCTATATGTGATCTAGAATATCTTAATACTTACACTGATTAAAAGGGGCTGCAGTAGGTGCTAGGTGCACAACCTAAACATTGAACCTGCATGTCACACTTATCCCCCAGCTTCCACTTATAGGAGTAGTTCTATTTTCCGGCTGCAGGCTGAATTTACTGCATTCCCAAGATTCTCAACTTTTTCATATTCCAATTTGAACATGACCATAACAGTACCATCTTTCCCAGTGTCATAGTCCTGTTTGATATCTTCAGCTTGGTAATGTTGAAGCTGTTTCAAGGTTGAAAGCAGTCATAATTAGGCTGCAGAAATGAGAATAAAAGAATCTCTGAAAGAAATGCACATACAGTTTCCCTGCATTTTTTTTACAGAAAACGAAATTGACCATTATCACCTGATGATAGATTGTGCCCAAGAGATCAAACGGTACTTCCATACCCACACGAGCCTAAAGTGAAGATATAAATGAAATAGAAATTATAACAAATCTATGCTTTCATATGTAGTTGCAATGACCAAGCAAATGCTTATGCAAAAGAATTAGATATGGTCACCTTTGGTTTCACAAGACAAGTAGGAGCATCTTTTAGGCATTCAGAAGCAACCCCACCGTAAGCTCGTACCAGCCCACCAGTTCCCAATTTTATGCCTCCAAAGTATCTATATGCAATATATAAAATTAAAAAGTGATGTAAAGTATCACACAATCACAAATCATGTGTCTTATCAAAAGTTATAGTTAATGTACACATCTGTCAATTAGCAACAGTATTATATATGAAAGTTGAGTTACTTAACTTAGTAGAACACTAAATAACAAGTTTATGAGTCACAATTTTAAAACCACATGAAATGGGCTTTTTAACAAATTGGTTACCTGATTACCACCACCATGACCATATCAATGCCAGACGAAATGATGGCAGAGTATATTGGCTTTCCAGCTGTGCTCGAAGGTTCACCATCATCATTGTAACGGAATTGCTCTCCCAGCTAAATAGACATATATGCAAGACCAATCTATCATTTACAAACATAAGCATGAATTGTATGCTTGGGATATAGGTACAAACCTTATATGCCCAACAATTATGGGTTGCACGGGGATCGCTGACCTGTTACAAAAGAAACACATAAACCTAATCGATATACTACAGAGAAAAAGATCAACATTCCACATGGATAAGTTTTCTAGAAGCCAAAAGGAAATGCACACATCTTATGTGTACACATACAACTGCAAGCTTAACCTTGCATACACAAGTAACACAACTTGCAAAATGCTACCCCGCATACCTGCAAATCCTAGAAAACGTTTATATCACTCAAAATAGCACACATTCAACTTACCACATGTGCGAGCCTTTCAGTTAGATATGAACACTTAGAGGATTAAGGACCGAGCACTTTACATTGCAGACTATACTGAAAAACTATCGAGTAGTTCTCCCTCCGATAGCACAATTGTTCGCGTTAATTGTGCACGGACGCTAGCATGCTACGTTTGGTGGAGAGGTAGAGGAAAACACTCTGCGTCTAAAGCAAAATGGCGACCTCTTTGGCCGCCAATCAGCCGGAGTCCCCTGCGGCTGGAGGTTAAGACCTGCCGGGTTTGGGGGCGCGGGGGGGAGGCGCACCTCGTTGAGGAAGGACATGGCGGCGCGCTCGTCGGGGACGGGGGCGGCGATGGCGATGAACTTACTCTTCTTGATCTCGCGCTCGCAGCTCACGCGGCCCACGAGCGTCGTGTACGGGGAGGGGGAGACTGAGGAGGGCGACGAAGACGACATCCCGCGCACGGGGGCAGGGGCTACCGCGGCCAAGCTGCCGCCACAGGAGGAGCAGCCGCGGTGGGCGGCGGCGGCGTCTGGTCCGAGGAGCAGGAGGGGAAGCGAGCGGAGGCGTGGGGCTACGCGCACGGCCGCCATGGCCATGGGTGGGAGGAAACCGTGGGTGCGCGCGCCCGGTTCCGTGTAGCCGCGGAGTTGCTGCTGCTCGCTCTATGACAGGTGGGCCCGGCTTGACAGAGCTCGGTACATACGAATACACCGGTATAGCACACGTAACGTATCTTCGTATATAGAGATCAAAATAATCCTTCCAACAATTAAACTGATCATCTTTTATTCATGTAAAACGGGAGAAGAACACAAAACAATGAAACATGACCTTCTTACTGGATCAAACCCTCCAGAAAATGAAGAGGTCCAACACAAGCAAATTCAGTTGGAATGTCAACACGGACACGGTAGATTCAGTTGGGAAGTTCCAACAGGCCCCATCCACATGGTATGGAAACCACCACTGTTGGGATAGTGGATTCCCCTATACATACATCATACTGGGACACAAGACAAAATTATTAGCGCTTCCAATAAAGGGAAATAAGAGTTCCTCCACTCTTCAGTAGCCCCAGTTGTCGTTACGGATTTCGTCGTCGAACTTCTGCTTGAGTTCAGGATGCTTCTCAAAGTATTCGTCGGCTGTCATTGTGCTGATCTTTTTCTGTGCATGTAAACAAAAGTAAATGTTAAAGCAAATGGATGCATGAACAGACATTCTCTGACAAATGGACTGTGGGGCTCATCTTTTGGCTTTTTTTGTGAGAAAAAAACAAATGACATATTTGCAAACAAAAAATAATTATGAATAAAACTTTTATATGCATGTTCTTATTGATCTAAAATCAAAGGTTGGAAAATAAACTACGATGAAAAAACTCCAAAATCAACTCCAAATTTAAGATTGAAAATTCAAAATTTGGCTTATAAGCATAAGCAAGAGGGAAAAGATGACAGTCCGTGAGTCTGTCTTATATGAGTTTCTCCCGAGATCATCCTCACCTTCATCTCCTCCAATTCAGCAAGCTCCTTCTCTATCCTCTCTGACTCCTTCAGAGACTCCTTTTCTGCTTCTTTCAGTTCAACAAGCTACATATGATGTGATCAAGGAAAAGGATATAAGTACATCAGTATCTAAAATGTACATAAGGATAAACTGTTGAAGCAAAAAAAGGAAAAAACTAATTTTAAGGCTGGGCACATAATATAATAGAATGTTAGTTCCAGATAAGGGTGATAAGTTCCTCACCAGCGCATCAAACTTTGGCTTGTACTGAGGAGTCACAGTGTCAACATATTTGGGGATCTCAATACCTGCATTTATTTCACGGTTAGTGTCTTGACAACAAGAAGGCAGACCAAAATTACATGAAACAAAAGAATATCAGCAGAAGTAATAAATGCATGAGGTCAATTGCAAAAAATCAAAGTGTATACTGTAAAGTTGATGTGATCACAGAATTTTACTTATACCCCCAACAACACATTTGCCTTTTCACATCCAGAAAAGGTCATGTGAAATAACATGTACTACCTTCTATTGAGTGAATACGCGGAGTATAACGTGCATGCAAGCTATGCCAAAAACAAGAAAATAAATTTCAGTGCCACAAAGTATTAACATTCAGGCTTACAGAACAACTTAATCCTTTGAATAAAATGAATAGCCAATTTGAATCATTAACATGGAAGACAGTGCTGATTGAGTGCCAGCAACATAGTACGAAGATATAGGGTTCATTGACCTTTGAAGGAACTGAAAACAACATATACATATTAAGGGTACGATCTGAAATGTTTCATTGGTCTAGATACAATCACACCATAGCTAGAAAAGGCATAACAAGGTTGAAATATGTTGATGTAATTATGTAAATCAGTAACTAAAACAATAGTAGTAGATTAGGAAAAAACACCTAGAAATTGACCATAGGATAGCAAGACAAACCGTGCTTCTTATCATTAAAGTTTTGTAGCATCGATACATCACTATAGTGCTTAGAAACATGTTCCAATTCCATGGAGAATGACAATACCAAGACACATTAATGATTGTACCCCGCAAAAAGAGCCTTCTCATATTTAGTACAAATTCATTGAAAGGTGGATAGGTTTGAAGTGTAAGATGCTTACTTTCATAAGCCTCCTTGTACATATCCACAACTTTAGAGCCAATTCCTTTTCTGTAGTACTCCCAGTCAATCGGTTGGGGCTCCTGCCATGTCAAAAGAAAATAAAACTTTTAGACAAGTAACAAAGGGCCTCACAAATTAACAGCATTGAGAAAAGACATGCTGCAAGTCAAAGGAGAATGGATGAATTCAAGATTTATTAATTCTTCCAAACACTTTTCACAGTAGAAAGTATCGAACAAACATGAGCACTTGAATTTGACAAAAACGTAAAAAGGTATATTTAATTGAAACCATATTGATAAAATTTCAAACAAGAGATACGGAGGGATAAATAAGGATGTCAATAAGTAACAATGTTCTTACTGATGATCAAAATCACCAATGAGGTACGGACGTTGGCATAGCAACAACTATATTTGTATAGGTTAACCTATCCACGGGATATATAGTAATTCAAAATCTAACTTGACATCAACGTGCTCACAAAACTATTAGAAGGTACACGCATTACAGAATTCTCAACAAAATAGATCGATTCCACTCACATCTCGCATGGAATCACCGCATCCAATACAACAAAAGAAGGATCCGATATATTGGGTGGCGCCGCCGAAAAAGGGGCAGCGCCAGATCCGGAAACCCTAGGCCCGATCGGGGGAGGCGGCGGACAGAAGGCGGCGTGGTGGGTGGGTGGGGGCGCAATACCTGCGAGAACTTGGTCTGGAGCTGGTGGTTGACGTCGTCGAAGGCGCGGCGGAGGGCGTTGAACTCCTTGCGCGCCGCGTCGGAGACGAGCATCTTGGACATCCCATCCCAGTCGATCGTCTTCCCGGCCTTGAAGGCAAAATCCGCCACCTTCTTCCCGCTCATCTTCCTCGGCTCTCTCCCCTCCCCTCTTACCGCTCGCTCTCCTCTCGCTCGCCGCCGCCGCCGCCGCCGCCGCAGTGCGCTCCGACCACACGGGGAGAGATGGGGAGATCGAGCTACGGGATGGCCGCTCGCGTCGGGCAGGGGCAGTAGTAGTAGTGGTGGTAGGCTTTTCCTAGTGGGCCTCGCAGCGAATCCTATACTCACTATGGGCCTTAACGGGTTGTAACCCGGCCCACCTATCGCTGTAGCATTCGGAAAGTTTACAGTTCACAAAACAATTGCACATGTGGGCAGTGTTCTTTTGGTCCATAAAAAAATATTATCTAATTTTATTATAGCTATATAATATTAAAAATATATTTTATAGATGATGAAATTTTATATAAAAACATTTTGCAGAAAATATATTATTGAACGATTCAGAAAGTATGCCCTCAAAAACCAAAGAATGATCTAGACTAAAAGAGCACAACCATGGTAGTTCGTTTTATCGAGAAGAAATCACTAAATCAGTAAAAGAAACTCATCACAGAATCACAGCGCGATGTCGAAGAGATTACTCGGGATTACCAACTTCTTTTCACCGTGGACCAGACAGGTAAACAAAAGGAAAATGCAGATGCATGGCGCTGTGAGTGAGCGACTGGGTGGGCGGCCATAGGTTCGAACAGATAAAGAAGGAGTATAAAAGCTGGATGGAAGTGTTGAACTGACGAGTTTATATGCTTGGAAAGCAGAGAAAGCGGGGGCGTGCAGTTGGGCCGAGAAAAGCAGAGAAAGCGTAGGTGGCGGAGAGGCTGCTCTTCAGGGTTCGGAACGTTGCTGTCTCTCCAAGTACAGGCCGGCGAACTGCGTGCAGAGATGCAGTCGTCGCAGCAAAACGAACCTCCGGTACGTAGTACTAGCGTAGCGATGGTGAGTTGGTGATCTCATCTCCGCGTCTCGTCGAAGGCTTGCACTTTTGCCTGCTATGGTCCACAAGGCCGGCGGGAGATGGACGCGGAGCAGCGGGGCTGGGTATCTCGGTGTGCTGTACTCAGGGCGAGGTGTCAGTAAAACTACCAGAAAAAAATAAACACTAGACGATATATTTGCGATGTGTAAATAAAATTTTTACACATGGTATAAAAGCAAAAGTTAAAAAATAAGCTACGATAAAAAAAATCTTAAAGTCAATTCTAAATTTAAGACTATAAAAATTAAATTTTGACTTATAGATATAACTAGAACTAAAAAGACGAAGGTAGTGGCCTGCAGAATTAGATGTTTACTTGAGGTGGTGCTTATGCTCACCGGCCATAGGATGAAAAGCTACTGAGAGTATCTCCAGGAGAATGATTATCTCATTTGTCGTACTTAAATTTGATAATTTTACACAAAACTGTTCTTTAAAAGAGTGACTATTTAACTTGTCATGCCATTTGAATGGCTAAACTTAAGTTCTTAATGGCTAAATCTAGCAACTCATTCCCCTACTAGCACAATTGCTATCTATGAGTCCTATATGAGTGGGACCCTCTTGTCATCCTCCCCTTGCTAGGATTTGGAAAGTGGGGATGGATAATCTCCTAGAGATGCTCTATAAATTTGAGTTGTCAAAACTAAAATGAATGGCTAAATTTTGATATAGAGAGTCAAAATTTAACAACTCTCTTGGAGATGCTCTAATGGACTGAGTAGTGAATAAAGTGATGACCTTCCAGAAGCTCTCAAGTTTCCTATTGATTAGCGGTTAGAATCGGAGAATTATACTATCTTAGTCTCAAAATATAAAAAGATGTTATTCAACGAAACATATGCTAGTGTTATGAATATGAACTTTGTAAGCTTGTTGACCTCAATCAAATGATGTAAGGAAAGATGGTCGAATTATGCCACCATAGGTCATCACATCGTATTATTATGATCGGTAGAACAAGAACGGATGTGGGGGTTGGGCAGGGTGGAGAAGAGTTCGCTATGTAGGGGGTGTTTGAGAATTTAGCACTTGTCCCATAAGATATTTGGACATTTGCTATAAATAATAAACATAGACTATTAATAAAATTCATCTATAATTTTGGACTAATTCGCAAGACGAATATATTGAGCCTAATTAATCATGACTAGCATATGTGATGCTACAGTACACATGCGCTAATTATGGATTAATTAGGCTTAAAAAATTTGTCACGTGAATTAGCTCTCATTTCTATAAAATTTTATAATTAATCTACGTTTATTATTTATAATAAGTGTCCAAACATTCGATGTAACTTGGGACTAAACTAAACACCCCACATCAGCCATAGAGAAAGAGAAACTAAAAAACCATTACCAACAATAACATCCAGAACGAACATAACAGGAGTGTGTGTCATATCATGATTACAAAAGAGGAGGACAGTGAGTAGCAAAGAAGAGAGTTTGCCTAATTAGGAAACCGAATTAAGAGCGTAAATAGCTACAGACATCTACCTTACTTTTATTTGGGCAAATACTAGTTATTTACTCGGCGAAAATCCCACAATAAACACTAAGATTTGATTTGCAATGAAATCTTTCATGCCAAGGAATAAAAGAGATTCATGGTAAACCGTTAGTTATAGAGTTCCAAATAGTACTCCCGACAATCAACCAAATGCCTTGCACTAATACTGGAGCTAATCGATAGTTTTCTAAAATGCCCCAAAATATAAACGGGCTTTTGTAAATTCGCCACTGTTTTTTAATTACAAGAATATCACTTGAATGATAATTCTAATGGTATTTTTTAATTTTCTAGTGGTAATTTTGTAATAATATTTTAAACCAGTGATAAATTTGCAATGGTCCTAAATATAAAACTCTGGTAAAAGTTAGGTTTCATGTAATTTTGCAGAAAACAATAAATGTAACTATATCAATTTATTGCTATCTGGCAGAACCGAAATAGGGCGTCAGTCTGGCACTCTGGCTATAATTATCGCTTGAAATAATTGTAAACTTAAATATTAAATCCATATATATTTTTCAAGCTCCACTGGTTTTTCGACTGGAACATGCGCAGTTAGAACAACCATTTTAAAGTTTTTTCAGTAATGTTCTTTATATATTCTATTCTCTCTGTTCTAAAATATAAATATTTATATAATTCAAATTATGTACCATAATATAAATATTTCACAGTGATTTTTTATGATTTCAGTTATTCCAGTAACTTTAGAGTCAATCAGATACTTAGAAAAGGAATCTTGAAGAGACTAGAATAAATTCTTTTGACATCTTTTTTATCTATGCTAAACAAAAAAAATGTTTATATTTTAAAGCAAATGTAGTATATATCTTCTTAATCATAAAAAAGAGTTGGGGAAGGAAATTGGCCGAGAAAACCCATAAACTGAATTAGAATGCAAGATCATATCTGGATTAGTTTTAAGCCGTGCAAGCAGCCCAAAACAAGATAACACATTTCAATATCCTGTGTCCTGCCAAAGAACTGAGGTAAACAAAGTTAAACCCTAATGACTATAGCTAGCTACCAAACATCAAACTAATTAGTAGATAATTCGATACTTCCGTGCAACTCTGCAAGAAGATCACAGGGATTGCCATTGCCTTGACCATGCATGTCACGCAAGCACCGCCTCGAGGCTCGAGCTATTGGTACGGCGGCCGTGGGCTTGCCGCCGCCGGCGTCCACGCCTCTCCATGCTGGCGCGCCGACGGCGACGCGTACACAGGCTGCGTCGTCGTCGCGGGAGCTATGCTGCGCGGATGAAGCGGCGTCAAGTGATGGTGGTGCTCCTGGGGATCCGTTTGGCGCCTCCGGTGTTCGTCAGCGTCGGCGCCGCTGCCGGAGACGGACGCTGGCGCTGGCGCGTCGTCGTCTTCCGCGGGGAGGCGGTGGAACGTTGGGCTGGTGAACGCGGCGGCGACGACCACGACGGTGGTGGCGGCGACGAGCGGGCCTGCCACGGCGCCTCCGACGATCTGGCCGTGGGGCCCGGCGAGCGATATCGAGAGGCCGCCGAGCGCGCGTGGCGCCGCCGCGGACATGGCGGGTGGAAGGAACGTGGCCGAGATGGAGAGGATGTCGTACCGGCCGTGGAAGACGACCACGGCGGCCGCCGCGGCGCCGCTGATCTCCGCGGTGGGGGGCAGCGGGTGGCGGAGCGAGACGTTGGCGACGGCGCCCGTCCCGGCCAGCACGCAGATCCCGAGTCCGCGGCGGCGCGCGAAGCCCGCGAGCGCGCCGGCGACGTCCCCGCCCCCCGGGATCTCCAGCACGTGCGGCCGCATCGCCGCCGCGGGCTCCGGCGCCTCCCGCGTAACGAGCACCGGCGGCTTCGGCTTATTCTTCGACCCCGGCGGCCGCCCCCTCCTCCTCTTAGCCACCGCCGCCTTCGCAACACCCTCACCACCGCCACCGCCGCCCCACCGGCCAGCTCCCGAAACCTCAGCCCCCGCCGCCTCCCCCCTCGTCTCCTTCACCCCAGCCTCCTCACGGCTGTTCACCTCGTCAGAGAAGCACTCCAGCTGCTTCTGCTCCTGCCGCGGCACACCCATGGCAACGTCGACGGCCTTGCCCTCGCCTTCTCCCAGCTGACTCCTCCTCTCCATACCTCCCCTCCCACAGCCGCAGCAGCAGCAGCTAGCTAGCTTGGAGTGCAAGTGTAATAATAACCAGGAGGAGGAGGAGGTGGTGGTCCTCACCTAGCTTGCTTTACGCCGGCATGCGCCGGGCCGGAGGAAGACTTCTTGCCGGGAGCGAGCACGGCGAGGCGTAAGTGTAGCTGAATTGAAGCAAGCAGGAGAGGGAGAGAGAGACAGCAAGACAGGATTAGCCACCGGATCCGGAGAGAAAAGGACATGGAGCTCTCTCTGGCTAAGCTAAGCTAGTAGGGCCGGCCGGCCCCTGCCATGCCGCTGCTTTGATCTCCTTTCGTCTTTAGCCCTTTCACCGCGCGCCTCGTCGTCTCCAACCTTCAGCTAAGCTAAGCTAAGCTAAGCTAAGAGACAGAGACATGTTTGATGCATGGCTGGTGTGTGTGTGTGTGTACGCTATGCAGCATCCACCGGCCGGCCGGCCGCCGCATCCTTTGACGGCACGGCAGAGACAAGCCACCGCCATGCAACCGGCGAATCGATCGGCGACGTACTTCTCGCGCTATCTTTTGCATGTGCGACCGACCGGCGCCGGGCCGCCGGTCGCGATGATCTTAGCATGCATGCAAGCCGGTATATTTTTAATAAAAAATAATTTAAAGATAAAAATTTTATAATCTATAAGCTATAAGCTCAAATCTAAAGTAAAACTACGAGAAAATCCACAAAATTAATTTTAAATTTTAAATTTAAAATTTTAGCTTATAAGTATAAATAGAAAAAAAAAAGTCAAGATCGATGGTATAGACACCGTCGTACATCATGGGACTACTGAATGTTGTTCTAATTATTTATAAAATTTAAAACTCGTAGTTATCCTATTATTCACTATATTACTTATTTGTGTTAACTCTTTTTGTTGTCGTTGATAAGACAAGGACGTTTTCGCTGCATGCCTTATACCAAAAACAATAAGCACGTGGTGTATATACATTGGGGTAATTAACCAGATCGAGGCAGGGGCCCAGGGATCGAGGTAGGCTGATCCATCCAGCTGTAGCTGTAGCTTATCCAATCTTGGTCCTGGTCAGTGATCATCAGTACCTGGCTGGCCCACGCAACGGTTAGAGATGGAGTTAAGACAAAGAATCCAAAGCTAGATGCACTCTGATCTTATCAGTCTATCCGTTCCAACCGTACGCAAGTATCCACGGAAAGAAGGCGATGGTACATGTGGAGGTTGTACTTGCGCAGTCTCCTTCAATTACTAAGGTCATATCTAGTCCCGAAGAAAATATCTAAGTGTTATATTGTGTTTGACCGGATATAAAAAGGGTTTTTATAAGAATGAAATAATGAATTTCATATCTCATCTGGAAACCGCAGACGAATCTTTTGAGCCTAATTAATCCATTATTAGCACATATGATTTACTATAGCACTTATGGCTAATTATGGACTATTTAGGCTCAAAATATCAATCTCATGATTTCTTTCGTAACTGTACAATTAGTTTTTTATCTATATTTAATGTCCCATTTAGGTATCCAAAAATTCGATGTGATGAAAATATATTCACGTATGCGCTATCCCTTCGTACCTTGGCCGCACAATGAGCTAAATCTAGAATTTGAGGAAAATTCTAGCTTTATGGTTATACTCCACCACACGTATCGAGAACATCCACTGCATATACAATACAATAGAGGATATTAACCTGGTGGCACTCTACCCATCATTGTGGTTAAAGCCACAGCTTGATCGAAGTTTTGATGCCCATAACATTACACAAACTTAGTTAAAAATGAGAAAACTAGTTAGATTACCACCTTAAGTAGCTAAAATATACTATTGTTTTCACCAATGACTTACAATACTTCTTACATTTCTTACACCAGAAAAGTATAGTATTTGAAATCAACGGCTAATCCGTACCTCAATCGAGGTTGCTATCACCGTCCGTAAGTGACATCGGAGAGTAACTGGACTGTAAATTAGTCATTCCTCTATCTCCGTCATTACCATTGAGCCCAATTTGACAGGGACATCGTCACAAGAACAACGATGGCGCTCACTCAACCACTAGCCTCCGCATTGCCTACACAGAGGCCAGCCTTTTTCGCTCTCCTTAGTAGCATTCAATTAAGCTCCCCAAACACTTCTTAGAGCAAGTTCAATAGTATAGCTAACTGCTAGCTTCAATTTATCTATAGTTAATCTAATAGTTAATTTATACAATAGCTAGCTACAAAACATTAATACATGGTCCCACATGTCATACACACATTGCGTCTTGGAACCCGTGCTGTAGCTAGCTACAAATTAGTAGCTCACTATTTTTTTCTCTCTTCTCTTATCTCTTTAAAATATGTTTACAGGTGGCTTATAGGCTGCTATTGTACCTACTCTTAACATCTTATTAAGAAGACAAAGGCCCCGTTCGGGTGAGGACGTGATAAGTTACCTTACCTAGTGCGGAAAACGTAATAATAGATTAGTATATGATTAATAATTATTCATTATTAAAAAATATAAAATAGATTAATATGATTTTTTAAAACAACTTTCCTGTAAAAAATTTTTGCAAAAAATACACCATTTAGCAGTTCGAAAAGCGTGCACGCGAAAAACGAGAAGGCTAAGTTAACTTATGCCCTTACCCGAACGCGGCCAAAATTTCATACAACTGCAACTATTTTATTAAAATTATCATTTTTCTGTA
Organism: Oryza brachyantha; assembly: GCF_000231095.2. Lineage (NCBI taxonomy): Eukaryota > Viridiplantae > Streptophyta > Magnoliopsida > Poales > Poaceae > Oryza > Oryza brachyantha. The sequence goes on from NC_023170.2 coordinate 14,658,831, forward strand.
ACTTTAGCTAGACATTTCAAAAAAACTACAACAATAGTGCATGATTGTATCATAAAGTTGTAAGTTTATTTGTTTAAAAGGTTTCGTGCTCATATGTCATATATACGAACATGTTGGTATAAGTTGGGGCCACGTGTCATAGACACACAAGGAGTAAAGTTGTAGTTTTATGATAAAACTGTTCACATAATTTTGTGAAATATATCGATCATATCTAATATTGTAGCTAGCAAAGTAATAGTTTGACAAAATAATTGCATTTTGTAAAATCTACTCTATTAAGAATGAGAATAACTCGATCACTTCTATATATATCTTGCTTGAGCATCAACATCAGTATAAACTTCTTGTTCAATATAACTCCTCGATCTCTGTCTTTTCACCGCACATTGATATACCATTTGTGCGTGTCTTTGAAATTAAGTAGGGTGGACTGGAAGCTGCAAAGTGGTTGCTCCCTCTCCAGTACAGTCTTCCCATAGTCCAAGCCTTGGTTAGAATTTTGTGGTGGCTTGGTGCAGCAGATAGTGACATATTCTTTCCATCGATCAGCTCCGGTTTTGACCTGGCAGCGGCAAGCAAGCATGCGCGCAAACGGGCTGACCAAACGGAGTTTGCATGGACTGGGTGAATGGCATTATGCATGCAACCCCTCAAGAAAAACCCCAAGGAGAATTCTTTTGTGCTGAATAGATTGAAATGCTGTTATACTGAATAGCAGAATGGTTTGAGATACGGATAAGTAAATTAACTAGCGTTAAATTAAAAGATATTTTAAAGATTTTATATAGAGTTTTTTTAAAAAAATTGTACTGTTAGGTTATAAGGACATGAGCAATATATAAAGACAATGTAGCCTATATGCCACCCTAGATGATATTAGTTATGACAAGTTCTACAATGTTTATGGAATTAGTAGAAAACAAAGTGAGTCTTAAATAAGAAAAGAATATGAAAGCATTTATTTCTATGGGCAACCCATATGACTAAGGGCAAGTATAATAGTATAGACGGTTGTTGTCTATTTGACATACACAGTCAGCTAAATAGATAGCTTGTACAATAACTTGTCTATTTATTTGTCTGCAAAACATTTAATTTATTCTTTGACACGTAAATCAAGGTAATTAATAGTACTAGCGAATAGACGAGACGTAGCGTACAACAGTGCTAGCGGTGTCGGTTTGGTATTGGAGCACGCACCCCTGTCGTCTCTTCGCGAAGAGACGATGTGGTCGTCTGTTAGATGGAGAGAGATTTTTTTTGCTAATTTCGTACATACAGACAGCTTAAAGACATGCGTTGTACATGCCCTAAGAACTACTTTAGTCATTAATGCTATAATGACCCCCTCATAATGTATAAAGACGGCCTAGGCATGTATAATGTCTGTTTTTAAGCCGTCTGTATATTACGAAATTTACAAATAAACCCCTCTCCATCTAACAGGCGACCACAGTGTCTCTTCGCGAAGAGACGGCAGGGGTGCGTGCTCCAAGTCCAAACCGACACCGCTAGCAATGTTGTATGCTACGTCTCGTCTATTTACTAGTACTATTGATTATCTTGATTTATATGTCAAAGGATAAATTAATTATTTTACAGACAAACAAATAAGACAAGTCATTATACAAGCTGTCTATTTAGCTGTTTGTGTGTGTCAAATAGACAATAACCGTCTACACTGTTGTATTTGCCTTAAGATCATTTATTGCATAGTGACTATTTCTGTGGTATATTGTGGATGCCCTAAATCATGCATACTCTTGCTATGTTGCAGCTGAGGAAAATAACATTGAAATACATATATTTATCGTGCTCGACTTTCACGGCTCGTCACATATACAAATCACTGGATACGAGCACGAAGCCGAGAAACACCCTGAACTTTACGTGCACAAGATCACAGCCGAGATGCGAGATACATGTATATTGCACAAATTTCATCCATCGTGCAGTATAGTTTTTCTTAGCATAAGAGGAAGGTTTACACGTTTCCCACGTTACCAAGGAAAACCGAAAGAGTTATTTTTTCTAAGTTTTCTAAATATGGTTGATATATCAGAGTAAGCTGATGTTGAACTTATAGTACCGCAAGAGTTTATTGGTAAATATAAACAACCATAAGAGCAAGTACTTGACCCTTAACACAGAGCCCCAAGATGACACGTAGGATTAAATGGTGAGAAGAAGAGAAGAGAGGAGAGAGCAAATGAGTCACCCCTCAGAGCAGGTATAATAACAGGCTATAAGTTGGCTGTAAACATATTTTAAAGAGATAAAAGAAGAGAGAGACAAGTAGTGGACTATTAATTTATAGCTAGCTGCAGCACGTGCTCCAAGACGCAGTGTGTGTATGATATGTGGGACCATATATTAATGTTTTGTAGGTTACTATTGTATAAATTGGCTATTAGATTGACTATAGATGAATTAGAGCCAGTAGTTGGCTATACTATTGAACTTGCTCTCATATAAGGGGTAACTTCTACACAATCTTCAAGAAAAAAAAAGAAATAGAAAGGGTAGATTGTCTAACTAATGGTTAAAATTAGTATAGTAGAGATAGTATAGAGGTAATGTATTGTATAGGTTATCTCTTAATTAATGAATTACTTGCATGTATAAAATTAAGATATGACATCTACCTCTACTATAATACTCCCTTCGGTTTTTTTGTTTGATGCCGTTGACTTTTTAATTTACGTTTGACCATTCGTCTTACTCAAATTTTGTCCAAATATATAAAATTATAAATCATACTTAGAATTAATTTACTAATAAACCAAATCATAATAAAATAGTCAATAGTTATATAATTTTTTTAATCAGACGAAGGGTCAAACATTGATAAAAAATCAACAGTGTCAAAGAAAAAACAAAGGGAGTACTTGCTTGTCTATCTATATAAGATTTGCTTTTAAGGGTTTGTCTGTCTAGTACCTAACAGTCAAACTTAAAAAGATAAAAAAAATATCTAATTTTTCGATAACTACTTAAAGTATAAATGATCAAATTAACTAAAAATATTATAGACGAAGAACTTTTATATATAAATTCTTTACATGAAACATATCATTTAGGATGCTTTTTTTCCTTAGATTATTCTTAAAGTTTTCCTCGACTTTTACGTACACACCTACTGAACCATTAAACGATGTAAATATATATATATATATGAAAGTTCATCATCTTACTTTTCTAAAATAGTATTTTAACTTTATAGCAGCAATTTTTTATTGTTTACACCATTAAATAACTTTCAAAAATCAAATAATCTCTCATCTTTAGATGAAAAAGAAAATAGCCTTAATAGCTTAGAAATTATACCTGCAAAACTCCAAAATACAACATTGAAAACGGACGGGTCCTGATGAGTGGGACGTAGTCAAATGAGAGGATACGCCTGATGTTAGGAGTGTTTAGATTAAAAAATTTTTTGGGAGAAATGTCGCGTTAAATGTTTGACCGAATGTCGGAAGGAGTTTTCACGGCTAGTCTGAAAAGCACGAGACGAATCTTTTGAGCTTAATTAATCCGTCATTAGCACATATTGGTTACCGTAGCACTTATGGCTAATTATGGACTAATTAGGCTTAAAAGATTCGTCTCAACATTTCTTTTATAACTGTGTAATTAGTTTTTTGGTTCATCTATATTTAATGTTTTATTTAAATGTAAAAAATTTGATGTGATGTTTTTTTAAAAAAATTAGAACTAAACAAGGCCTTACGGAACACACGCATACTGCATAAACACCAGATCGCGTATGTATGCGCCCAATAGAAGCCATATAACGTGTGCGCTGCGTTTATGTGCGTCACACTCGTGAGTCCTGAGGCAGCACACTCGAACACGTGGTTCTGCACACCAGGATTTGAACATCTCGGGATGCAGATCCAAGATGAAAAAACATTAGATTTTTTTTATTTTTAAAATTTTTTAAGAAATAATTTTATTACTAAATCTCCAGAGAAAATATTTCCACCGCATGAACTTTTTAGCCACGCCACCAACATTGGTGTTGTCTTGCCTGTACAGACAACGTAACAGTGTTGTCCTGTCACGCCATCAACATTGACGTGACCAAAAGGTTCAGTTTTGGAAATATTTTCCCCAAAGATTTAGTAATAAATTATTTCTTAAAAAGGTTTAAAAAATTAAAAAAATTCAAAACATTACGCATGCACCGAATGAAATTTCTGCCATTTTCTACGAACTGGGCCATTTTTTTCCTTTTCCATTGCAGGGGGTAATAATACATACTACTACATTATTACACCTCTACAACCCAAACCCTTCACATGTCAATAAAATGTTTGGGCCGTCCTTTCCCTAGCCGATCTCCTCAATAAAACACTACTGGCTTCTCCAGGATCATGCTCAGTCCCATCTAACCTCCCCCTATATTGTTCTGTTAACTTACTACTAAAGTGATGTTTACTTTGGTTAGTATACAAGGAAGAACTTTCATCTCCCTGACTCCAACCCTCCCTGGTACCCTGAAGCCTGTGCTCGTCAGGCCTATACTGATCCACCTCTTGACCCGATGAGCTGGTACCCAAGCTGGATCGTGATCGGGAATACACGCTGCGGTCGCTTTCCCCATGTCCAAACATAGAGCCATCCGAATATGGAACTTGATCTGACTGTCCAAATATGTAGTACTCCATATCCTCACTGGTGGAGTTTCTAGTGCTCTCGCTGCTGTCAGTGCTATGTGACCCTGTGTCTGAATTGGTGAAAATTGATGAACTCTCACTTGGACTAGGAGATTCTGCTGGTGAATATGGTGCATGTCCATACTCATCATATGTATTGGGCAAGTCATCTGTCATGTGATCTGCGTGCAATTGGCCGCCTTGGTGTCTGTTAATGGGATCTACTCCATGCCACCGTCCTGAATTTACCCTTGACTTGGCCTTCTTTACACGTGCTGGATCTTGAGCCATTAACGCTGGCCTTACAGAGCGTGGAGCTCTTGGTGAACACCTGAAATGGTTAACAGAGGATTTAGAATGTCCTGATAAAGATCCAGACAGGCAAAATCAAGTAATTGCCAGTATCTGCTGTCCATGAGAAAAGTACCCTTTTCTGCTCCTTCAAACAAACGATAAAAAGAAAATAAAAAACTTTGCTCTGTATTGAAGCAAGAAAATCTACCTTGCATAGAGCAGCATGTATGCACACTTCGACATGACATTTTCCAGAGATACAGGTTTGACCTGAACAAAGCAAATACCATCGAAGTTAGAATATAAGATTCCTATGACATGCCAGAGGCACATTGGTGCAGTGCATAGAGAAGTCCCATAAACTGTTTAGTATGCCTTTACTAACACACATATTATCTTCAGTAGGATGATGCAAAGTCTGATACTCTCATAGCTGACATTACTTGTTACTTAAAATGGGAAACAGTGCTCCAGAAGATGCAGGAATGAACATAATCAACTTTACTAAATATAGTGATTTAACTTAACAAAACACTGGGCAGGTTAGCAGGTATAGGCAGCAACTACTAATCCAGAAAGAGCCTGTTTACCTGACTGTCATCTGTTTTATACCACTTTCCCTGTGTGTCCTTCACATAGCACACATAATGACCAGAAAAGGCAGCATTCATAACATCGTGATGGACAACCACTGCATAGAGGCTGTAAACAGGGGAAGTGTCATCAGCTTTTGCGCTCATGTAGCGCTTCAAGTTCAGGGTCTCAGGAAATCGGATGGCTTTGTTGATCTTTCCAAACTTTCCAGACTGTAGATAGAGGGAAAGGGTTAGTGAAACACTAAATAAAATTCCAATGCTTGTTGGACATACTCAAAACTAGAAAAAAATAAGCAAAGAAGTCTTGAATAAGTAAACGACAAGTTCCCTCACTGTTGCTATGGAAAGAAAAGCAAAAAAATGCATTGCTGATGATACCTGATATCTTTTCAGGGCAATAGTCAGGACATTTGGTGCTTCCCATATGGTCAGCTTCTTTTTAGCACGCTCATGTGATTTGCATCTAACATTACATAGTAGAGTTAGGATATCAGTATTAGGGACTAGGCACAAAAGAATCAAGACAAGTACACAGAAGTAACTAAAAATCATAAGACATTACAGGTCTAACATAATACATTTATAATACAATGTACTAGATTAACAGGACACTATTACGACACAAACAAAGCAATTTTAACAAGTATCATAGCATTCCATCGTTTATTTTCAAAAGGCCCTCAAGAAAAGATCTTATTTTAGAAACTAAAATATTACTATATGCAGCTTTTGTACGAATATACATGAAAATTTTCTGTAAAACCGATCTTCCATCTCAACAATTCGTCAGATTCTGAAGGCAATACTCATGTTGTCATAGCAAGCTTGGGTATGAGAGTTCAATTATCTAACACATAAACATTACAACAAGCCAATATATCATGACTGCTAACCCAAAAACCCAACTTGTAGTAGATTAAATTATTAATAAACGCTGTGCAACTCAGAGCTCCCCATCTAGTGCACATTCAAATTCAAAACAAGTAGAAAGTGCAATGGCCTGGTGCTCACAAATAACATTTTTGTATTAACTTGGTTTTGGAGCAAGTGTGCAACCGTTGTTTTTTGGTACAAAGCCACCAAGATGTCTACTCCATATTAACAGGTATGTACAAATTATTTTCTTAAGGCCACTGTTGGCCAGCTTTCACAAACACTAGCGCATTGCTATCCTTGTACTTTTCTAAGGTAATGTTCACATTGTTCCTCTTAAATTTTGATTAGATGGCATGGAAAAAAAACAATCAACCAACCCCTCAAATACGACCTTAGAGGCACAGGTGCCTATAATTCCTTTTGAAATCACTATAACTATAGGCCCTTAATTTACTAAGGTTTCAGTGACAAGCATCTCAAGGATTTGGGAATGTGGTGAAAAAAGATAGGAACTGTAATGAACACAAAAGGCGCAAGAGCAGAGAAAGCTAGAGATCAACTAAGTAATATAACCTGCTGCATTGGTATTTATTGTCTCCATCCAAGACTTCTGTAGATGTAAATCGCTCAAGTGCTCCTTCCAGTGAACTGATGTCACCGTCTATTTCAACAGTAAGATCCAACATACGCTCACATTGCTCAGAAATAGCATCACAACTTGTGCATTTTATCTAGAAAAGAAGGAAAAAACATCAATAAGAATAGGGCCTCCTTACACAGCTGGTCTCAGATAACGTGGTACAAATAACAGAAATTTAAGCTGTTCCGTGAAGAATAATACCTTGGATCGCAGATAGCCTCCAAATATTAATTGCATAAGTGTTGTTTCTTCATGCAAACGATGAGCACCATTTTTCCTGGCTTCCTTCATGCATACAGATTGCATGGCATCAATGGCATACCTACAAACACATCAAGTAACGTTGTTCCATGAAATACTACCGTTGAAAACAACTGAGTTTTACAGACATAATTAACTAAGCTAGTCATTCAAAAAGGCATTGGCAATGCCAATTCATACCCTAAAAAATATGTTAAGGTTGTTTCCACCAGGATTACTAATTAATTTCCAGATAGCATATCCAGATGACAATTTACCAATATGAACAACCACCAAAACCCAACAAGTGATCATCCTACAGGAATCACAACCCAGTGCACAGGGGAAAAGGTTGTCGTCACTCATAAGATTATCCATGCAGTGATGCAGACCATATCACAGAACCTAATGAGCAGCTGTCTTACCACCCAAAGGTTCAAGCAGGCTAATTAACTATAGCTTTCTGCACGGCCATGTGATACCCCCTAGCTCATTCCTAGTTGAGGCACATAAATGTTTCTAGCTTCCGCATAAACTAATTCTTAGACTTCGTAAAGTGCTAACTGTCAGTAAACAAAACAAAATCATCTTACCTAAGGAATTCATGAGCATCTTCTTGTTTACCAGGACCAAAGCTACTTCCAATGTCAGGGAGATGGGAGAGTATCCCAGTTGGTGACAAAGCAGGCTTGCCTTGTCTGCCCTCCGCAACAAGTTTTTCAAATTCACACATGAAGCACCACTCCATTTTGGAACCTAGAGAGTATGATATATTAAATGATTACTCAAAGAAATGCATTATGGGAAACAATGCTGTAACAAACACAGTACAAGAATATTACAGTTTTTTGAATGAAGCCCTCCCAAAAGATATGATGCAAGTGGCCGAGTAAACATTAAGCACTGAAGGACAGCATTTGCGTAGCAACTGCAGAAGAAAAATAAACACAGGTGAAACAGGTTATACACCGAACACTGTGCTAAGTCAATTTCTGCATAAACACCACACTTATGATAAAATACCATGCAAGTTGTGTCATAGCCATAGAAGGGTGACGAGAGCTAAGTTTAGATGTTAGGGAGCAAAGTAATGAGCATAAACAAAACAGAAGCACCTATATGTTCCAACTAACATTCCAGTGTGTTACATTTAAGAAATAATCCAAAACTTACCTATTGCCAAGGTTATGAAGACCAAACGGCTGCAATTCAACCTTATCATACAGCTTAATGAAAAGCTCATATGGAAAATGTGTCTGCAAAAAATAAAAACTATTAACAAATAAAAAACTTGTACTAGCTAAACAGAGCAGTTCGGTTTTGCTTACCGGCTCTGATGGATAATGCCTCACAACTTTTGGCACTGTTTGCTGCCTGACAATTTTCTTCAGAGATGTTGCCAGGGTATTTGCTGTTGATATCGCTTTCTCTGATGGTTTTGGATTCCTTTCAGAAATATTATCAGCCCTTTTTGATGAATTAGGTGTAACAGAACGGCCACCAGGTGTGGGAGCAACTTTATTAACAGTCAAGACAGATGGCACCGTTTTTGGCACTCCAGTGTTGTCTGAGACAGCAGCTTTTGTCTTGGAGTGTCCAACTTCCACATGAAGGGCAGTCCTAGATGTTTTAGGTTCTAGGGCAACAGCTTGAGAATTGTTGTTATCTGCATATTTTCGGCTATTACTAATTTGAGAGCAATCCTCGTGCTTCTTGGAATCAATTAAGGACTCTTTGTTGATAAGACTTCCAGAACCACTTATTTTTGGTTGAGAAGGCTGAGATTTACACACCAACGCCTCACCTAATTCCTTTGTGTAAGAACCATTTTCAACAGAAGTTGTAGGTTTCATATTTGACTGTGTCTTTCTACGGTCAAAAGAAGCTACTTCTGAAGAACTTTGAGGGAGTTTAACTGCACTGACAGAATGGCCATCATCAGGAACCTCCATTGAAGTTACTTCTGAGGGCATATCTTTTATTTTATCATTTAAATTCTCCACGGTATGGTTTGCACCAGAAGTTTCAGAGCTGGTTGTAGCTGCTATGTTGGTTTCAGCTATTGTTTCTACCTCAGTCACTATGTTTTCTTCAGAAGCACTTCTTTGCTCAATATTCTTAACCTTTACAACAGAAACTTCAGCACCATCATCATGCTTAACATCAGCGCTTGGTGGACGGCATTCATTTTTATGACCCTGTCTCCAGTGGGCTATCTGGCATTTGAAGGAACTGCAAGAAATGAAGGTGTCACTGAAGTTGAACAAACTGTATGATCTAATTCTTATATGCCACACATAAATTTATGCTATAGTATAGCATGTACCAATAAGCTGACAGAGTATTGATGTATCATACCACATCCAGTAAATAAACTCTATATTTAGTGATACTGAAGTATTGTTGCGTGCCCAGGTTTTCTTTCATTACAGAACACTTTTGCCAATACAAATTATTTAGCTCAAGGGAAAATATAATAAATTTTGCAACGAATGCTTTACCTATTTTGTTATGGATGGTGCTCATAACATATTTTACAGTACCATAAAACTACAAAGTTAGCAATGAATTTTTCATAAAATTATATATAGCAGTTAGAATCTAAATATAGAAGTCATAAAACTCAGAATAAAAATAACCAAATCAATCCAATAATAGTCTCTGTTACATTGATTAACCAAATTAACACAAAAGATTCTATTAATAAATTTGAACCACCAATTGTTCCAAAAGAAGCGGGCTAAAACTCTTTGTTATTACGATGAAAACTTTAGAACCATTTAATCCATAATCATGGGATAACACATAATTTACTCATTATCTGTAGCTAGTATGCAAAATTTTTCAATGGAAATTATATTTTTCTGAATACCTCGCAGGTGGCATGATTGTTCTGATGTAAATTTTAAAATATGTAGTTTTGTGATAACATTGGTGCTAGATCAGTAGTGTTGCGATACAATGGCTTAAATCTGTAGTTCTTTGCTAGATTCTATGCTAAATATTTAGTTTATTGTGGCTTAAATATGTTGTTGTAGTAATAAAATATTAGTACTTTAGTGAAATGTATTCGAGGATATGATTAGAAATAGGTTATGCACATAAAACAAATATTATGAAGAATTGACATTCATAACCAGTATGAATTTCTTCCTGCAAAATAATATGATTTCAGAGTCTCAACTGTTCTATTGAACATGGTTTGACAAGACATCTATGTTCATGGCCTCACTTTAGAGCATCTGGGCATATCATACATCAAAACAAAACCAGTAAATTCCATCACAACAGGTAATATTGCATCATGAAAATGATAGTTTTCTCATCTAGAGAACATCTGAGTCACTACAGGATCCTAATACCTTAAACCAGATCATGTGCCTATGTTCTTTCATCAATAAATAAATTAAAAAAGCTCGGGCCCAAGGGGAGAAACCAGGGTCAAGAAAGGCCACGAAAGCCAGTCTTCAATTATGGATCCTCATTCATGAGGACCAGCCCTCTATAGGTTGATTCTTAACCCATGGTTTTTTGAGGAACCAGCGAGTGACCTTTCTTTGGTGCGAGACCATGATTTGAACCGTGAGCAGTAGCTTCTGAGTGGAAAGCATTTACCACCATGCTACAAGCATGTTCATATTCATAAATAAAAGACAGATTAACATGCGTGTGTGGAACCAATAGAGAGACAACTTTAAGTCAGGGTAAAAAAGTCAAGTTTCGGGACAAAGCATCATAAACAGAAGTAATAGTATTATTGACCCACTACGGCCCTAGTTTGGACTATAACAGATGACTAATTCACAGGCTAATGTCTTCTAAATCTGGTTTCTGTTAGCAATGGCATATATCAACATAAGATTCTTAAAGCGCAATAAACCGGCACAAAGAGAAGACTAAATTCAGAAATAGCCATAACAAATTCAATTACTCAAGATAGTCATGTTACGCGCAACCCAAAATTAGCACAAAGTACAGGCTTTCTTGAATTACTAGCCCACCCAATGGTATGAACACCAAAATTAGTACAACATACAGACGTCCGCACTACCAATCGCAAAACTCTCTTTCCGATTGCCCTTTCAACGGGTGAAATTTCATAAAATGAAAAGGGGATTTACTAAGCAGATGGTTGCAAACCACTCACCAGTACTTGACGGCCTTGCACTGCTTGCACCTGAACGTCGTCGGCCGGAAGCACACCGCGCAGACCCCCTTGGCGCCCACCGACGGCTGCGGCTGCGGCTGCAGCAGGGGCCGGGCATCCATCTCCGCCTCGGCCTCCACCTCCACCTGAGCCGGAACCACCGCCGGCGACGGCCACACCGCCGCATCCGCCATCTCCGCCGCGTGCACGACGCCCGGGAACAGCTCCGAGTAGTACGCGCGCGCCGACTCCCGCTCCGCCAGCTCGGACTCCTCCTGCGCCAGCCGCGTGAGCCGCCGCACCTCCTCCCTCCGCGCCGCGACGCGCCCCAGCCTCCGCCGAACCGCCACCGCCACCGCCACCACAAACCCGACGCCCACCGCCACCGCCACCGCCAGGTAGGCCGCCGCGGATGACGACCCCTCCTCCGCCATCCGCCCCCTCAGCCCGCTCCCCTCCTCCCCTCCCCTCCCCACCGCATAGATCTCCCCTCCGCCCCCACCCAACCTCCTCCACCCACCGGATCCGCCCGCCGATCCCGACCCCCCTCCCCCTCGCAGCAGCCAACCCGCCGAAATCTAGGGCTCCCAATTTTTTCCCCTCTCCCCTCTCCCCTCTCTCTCCTCCGGATTTTGTTTGGTCTTTGGAAGTGACGGAGAGGCATCCACCCAACCCAAGGAAGGAGAGGCATCCCGCTTCCGGACTCCGCACTCGAGGAATATCCCGGCTTGTGGAGGGGGCAAACTGCAAAAAGCGCACCCCGCGCGCGTGACGGAGCGACGTAACGGCCGCCGCGACGACAAGAAAGGAATGGGTTCCCACGGGCCGGTGGGGCCCCGGGCGATACTGCACCGTCCGATCGGCCCCCCTCCGGTGGATCCCCCGCCGTTGGATGGGCGCTGGGATCGCGGGAGGGATGCGGTCAGCAGGTTTCTTCCCGCCAATTAGGTGTGGGGCCCCGCGGGATGACGGGTGGGCCCCGCGCGAGTTGACGTCATGGGCGTAACAAGATTTCACCCGGGATAATAAATAAAAATACTTTACGGTTTGGAAGGTGAAATTGGCAACTGCTCTTACCTGATGACGACGTTTTCCTTTTTAAAATTTGTGGACCTTTAAACAAATATATGGTTTTATCTTTTGTTTTCAAACACATCCATTCATAACGTACATGTATTTAACGTACGTCCGTACCCAGATAGACCGTTTACTGCTGAAAGAATAATTAAACATGAATGCGACTATTTACGTCAAATTTAGAATTTGAACCCACGTGAATTATTTTCACTAAAAGAAAGCTAACCTCTGCTTCACTTAAATATACAGTTTTAGAAATAAACAATTGAAAGCCTATGTTTGAATTTGAAGCCAACGTTATCATGCCAAGAACAGTGGTATAATAATATTATCTACCCATATAAAGTGAGTGTCATGACCAAATGATTCATATTTTTAGAATTGTGTATTAAACAGTTTTTTTAAAAAAATAAAAATATTGTATGCCGAGCAGGTCGCTAGATGGGTCGTATGGAACGTAGGTAATTAGTTCTTTTCATTGAAGGGAATATCGGATCTGTCATGTTAATTATATTGCATAATATAATCTTCGTGACGCTTTTATTTAAGAAAATATGATTTCACCACTCATCAATATTACTAGCTCTCAATAAACCACTACAGATCATAAAATACCTGCTCAGAATATTCGGTGCCATGTAAAAATTGCCATGGGACGAAACAGACATAAAAATACATTTTCTCATGTGACAAAACCATATCAATTTTTCCTGCACGTGAGGAACCAGATTGTCGAGGCCATATTTTTCGTATGAATGGCTGGGAGGAAAAAATACAGACAAATCAAACAAACGCAGCAGCAGGTGCGAACCAGCCGGCAAATGCATGGATCTTTAAAAAAAAACTCTTATATATTCAGTTTTACAACTAAACTTCGTTTGAATTTATTTACATAAATTGGTCGGCGGCGATCACATCTACTTATCTACTCACGGCATGTAGAGAATAGGTTCAGATATTTCTGGTAAGTTATGTCCCATAAAAACCATCGCTTTAGAAATATCAAAAGAGTCATTCGTCCCCCTCTCCATAGCATGTCATGTAGAAACCATTGTTTCCAAAAATATAAAAATTAAGTGGCTTCTTTCTGAAAGTCATTTTTATTATTGGCTTGTGCGGCCATCATAACTTGTATAGACCGTTTATATTTTATGGCACATTGCATTCATTATCAACTGTATATACTGTTTATTTTTTATGGCACATGCAATTCATTATCAGTTGTATGGTACCGTTTTTAGGCTAAAATTTTTTCTTGTAATATATATTGTATAACTGATTATCATCTAAAGTTAACTTGCGGTATAGTATCGTCTAAATTTTAATAAATAATGTTGATACTAAATTGGAAATTAAAATGAAGAAAATGAATGATAAATAAAATGAAACAACAACAAAATATTTATGATTAAAACCTTTTATTTATGTTCTTAACGATTTAAAAGACAACGCTACGAAAATAAACTACAATAAACATACCTTAAAATCAACTCCAATATTAAGTATGTTCATTCAAATTTTGGACAAATGATAGAGCTACAAAACCAATAAATTATAATCTAAATAGTTTCGTAAGTTGATTAATCATAATATTATATTTTTTAGAAAAGAATAAATGTAAAAATCAAAACATGTGAGTATATATATTATGTAATTACATATTATATGAATTACTTCAACCAATAATGTGCTAACAAATCCAATTACAATTCACCTTTATAATAATTATGAAAATAAAATTGTTGAAAATTTATAATAAAATTTATGTAATTACATATTACATGAATTATATCTTATTTGCTGATCAATTATACTAGTCTTGCATGGCTCGCAATAGATAGACACATGGATCACGGAGCCCAGAACAAAATACAGTACTATTTTTAACTCAAATTCGAAAGTCACATATTTTAAATATGAAAACATAGTTAAAAAAATGCGTGTAAATCCGTTTTCTTTTTCCTTTCTCGGATCTCAGCTTGGGAAAGTAGGCATCCGGCGTCCATTCCCCTACGCGATGGCGCGAGTTTGCCGTAACTTTCTACCGCGCACGCGACGGCAGCCACGACGCGCGCGGCAGGTGGGTGTCGCGGCCGGCGTCGCCCCACCACGTACGCGCACGCGCCGGCGCCGACGAAGACGTCACGGCGAGGGATCTAGGCGGGGGCGGGCTGGAGTGGCGACGGGCCGACGGCTCCGTGCGAGTGCGACGCGCCGACATATCATGTAGCTGGCTGGCTTGGCCCTGGTCGGCCGCCGGCCGCCCGGGTTTGGTTCGCCGAGGCGACGCCACGTCGGCGCCGGAGTATGAGTATCCCACAAGGCAGCGAGGGTGAAAGCGGCCACCGGCCACCAAATTCCAGACGCCGACTCGCCGACTGCACCTCTAACACAGAACAATCAATCATGGTTTGGAATGTACTCTGTATATTTCTTTTATAATTTACATTTGACTATTTATCTTATTTAAATTTTTTATCCAAATATACAAAACTATAAATCGTACTTAAAGTTGTTTTTAAGTAATAAATCAAATCATGATAAAATAATCAATAATTATATATTTTTTAATAAGACACCGAGCCAACCGTATATAAAAAGTCGGCGTCCAAAAAATCACAGGGAGTATAAAGTAGGCGATTGTTTGGGTATTTTATAGAAAAAACAAATAACATACTTATAAATGAAAAATAATTTATAAATAAAAAAATTATACACGTATTCTTAACTATTCAAAAACAATGCTGAAAAATAAATTTCGGTAGAAAACCCTAAAATTAATTTAAGGTTGAAATTTAAATCTTGATTTACAACAATAAACATAAGCGAAAAGATCGGGGTAAAATTCTAAAAGATCTCAACGCGTGGTCATCTATCATCTAACTTAGATTTTCTTTTTTATTAGTCAATTGTGAATTCTGGAAAGAATCCATCAGCAGGAGCATTCGATCATGCACTCGGCATATGAATGGACGACTGGAACCAATTTCACCACTTCTCCTCACTCTCGAAGTAGAGATATCTGAGAAGGTCAGTCAACTGACTGCTATTGGCCTGAAGCTTCAACTTTCAGCTGCCTTCTTCTCTTAACCAGTAATTTAGTTTGCAGCACGATCTGCTCCACGAGTTTTTAGTAGTGCGACACCACTACTTGGCGAGCAAGTGTAGCTACTGTTTTATCAGCTGATGCGACGCCAAAGCAACTAATTAGGTCCTGTTTGGATCATCTCAACCTTTTTTTTTCCCTGTCACATCGAATATTTAGATACTAATTAGAAGTATTAAATATAGAATATTAATAAAATCTACCTTATACTCTAGACTATTTCGCGAGACGAATCTATTGACCCTAATTAGTCCATGATTAGCGAATGTGATGCTACAGTAAACATTTACTAATCGTAGATTAATTAGGCTTAAAAAATTTGTCTAAGGAAATAGTCTTTATTTATGTAATTATTTTTGTTATCAGTTTATATTTAATACTTCTAATTAATATCCAAACATCTGATATGACAAAAGACTTAAAAAAAATCCCTGATCCAAATAGCCACTAAAAACTCTCGTACCACCCAATTACCGAACACACCAGCTAATACTCTGCTTAGGAATTCGGTAGTTAACACGCACGATTCTTTTTTTTTTTCCCACAAACACACAGGATTTTTTTTCTTTTCCTTTTTTTTTTGGAAGAACACAATGATTCTGGGTCTACCTATAAAGCTTTGGAGAGTAAATCCCTTTAAAAACTATCAAATGTAATCTATGGCCGTGTTCTCGAGTAACCAATTAGACAAATTTTTCCCTCTTTTTCACGCGCACGCTTTGCGAATTGCTAAACGATGTATTTTTTCAAAAAATATATGAAAGTTGTTTAAAAAATAAGATTAATCTATTTTTCAAGTTTACAAAAGTTAATATCCAATTAATCATGCGCTAATAGTTCTACGGGCGCTAACGTAACAGGTTGTCACATGCGGTTGTGAACTAGCCCTATATGTAAATACGTAACTCGTCAATATAAGTTATTAATTCCCGCGTGGTTCATAAGCTACCGTACTTTCGCGTGCTTGATCCTCCGCCTCGCGCACAAGTTAAACAATTTTCTCCCAAACAAGCACGGATCTTAAAGCACATTCGACGACCAAGAATTCGAAAGTTTCCCCAGCAAAATATATGCCAACAGTTTTTAAGCTAATCCGAAGATTCTTGGGGCAATGTGGTAACTAAACTGATGCCAAACTTGCTATGTTAACCTGAGGGGGTGATTGTTGTCTTTTTTATGAAAAAACCAAACAACATATTTACAAACGAAAAATAGTTTATAAATAAAAAAATTATATATGTGCTTAGCGATCTAAAAAATGAACTTCGGTAAAAAAAAGACTCTCAAAAACAACTTAAAATTTAAATTTTGACTTATCATCTGTACTACAAAAGAGAGCAGTGTAGTGATAAACCTGTGAATATAACATCCAGCACCCCTCCAACTCCCCAAATTTAAATAAATGGGATCACTTGTCATTCTCTTGAAGAGTTTGACAGCCAAAACCCCTATGATTAACCATGAAATTCAAAATAGATTCTTATGTGCTAATATATGGTTTTAGTTTCATAACGAACTTACATGCATTTTATCCGTAAGCGCTAACCAGAAACGAATAAAAATAGGGGTGCGAAAGTCTGAGAGCTGATTCAGCTCTGCTCATCAAGTTCGTACCCGGAAGAAATTTCTCCCGAAACCAATAGCCTGTGGGGTTGGTTTACATGTGCAGAGGAGAATATCTCGCCAAAAGGCCAAAAAGCTTTGCGTTGTTTTCAAGTCGTAGTGCAGGAGCCATTTTTTTCTCAGTGGAAAGTCCAACTAGATACATGTCATTATAATTTTATCAGTTTTGAAATATACCATTATAATTCAACTAATTATAAATATGTCACTATAATTTTAGAACTATTTTAAATATATCATTTTTAGACCAAATTGCTCTTTGCACGTGCCAAAGGCACAATAAACAGCAGATGAACAATATGATCCCAGAAATACACCGAAAGGGTATGGAGTGGCATATTTCTAATAGTTCTGAAATTATAATGACATTCTTACAATTAGTCGAATTATAATAGTATATTTTAAAACTAGTAAATTTATAATGATACAGATCTAATTAATACAGAGTCCGATGATCTGACGGATCCACCGGTTCATCGATTTCGCAACCAATCCGGCTGCTTTCCACGGTTGCGGTCAGTAGATTAGATGCAACGACCGGCCGCGGCACGGCACGGCGATTTGTTTCCGCGATTGGCCAAATTTCACCGAGCCGTCGTCTTCTCGTCCAACTTATTGGGCATGTTAGCTTTAGATTATAGGAAATAACTGTTTGGTAAGTAATTTCTGAGAATCTGAAAAAGCTTATAAACCTAACTTTTCTAACTTTATTTTTCAAAATTTGTAACTATAACTATAAATTCTATAAATTCTTAAGTTATGTACTGTTTAGAGCAGCTTTTGGCAGAAACAGCTCTTTGAAAAAAAAAAAAAAAACTGTTGCCAGGAGTACCAAACAGGCCCATTGAGCGAAAAAAACGGTTGCCGGGAGAAGTACCAAACAGGCCCATTGAGTTATTGGCCGTGTTAGGTGGATAAGAATCGAAGATTTTCAGGCTTGCAGGAGCAACCTCCTTGTTTTCGAAAATTGCAGGCTCTGCAAATAGAGCTGGAGCCGCTAATTTGCACTGCAGTCTTGGAGCATGATTTGGACAGCTCCTCCAAACTCTGAACATATATATCTACTCCAAAAGCACTGTAGTACTCACTTCATCCCAATAAAAATGATTGTTTTGGTCAAAAATTTTGTCCTAAATATCTGACTACTTTAATTAAAGTAAAAGAAAACAGAGCAAATAAGGACGGAGACAATTATTTAAGCTAATAAATAGGAACATAGAGGTTATTTTACATGAGTACTAATTTGTTTAAAGTGGGTTAGAGTATTCCCTTATTTTGGGACCGAGGAAGCAGAAGTTAAATCATTTTTTTTCCAAAAAACTGCTCGCCAAGTACGATAGCACCCTATCTTGTCCGTTCATGTTCGATTGGACAGCCAATATTGAACCAAAATTCCTACGTCCTATGTCCTAAAAAATATTTTTTTGGTTTTTTTATAGTGTTTGATCTCTGTTTTAAAAAATATTGAAAAATAAAAATTGGTCACACGTAAAACACTATTTACGTTTTATCATCTAATAACAATAAAAATATTAATTACAAAATTTTTAATTAAGACAAAGAGTTAAATATTATATAAAAACTAAAAAATATTCTTTTTAAGGACGGAGGGAGTATCGCGCAGGGTGAAATTATTCGAGCTCCTGCTGTGCGTAAAGCATGCATTTCGCTCTTTTCTTCTGTTTTTCTTCTCTCGCAATTTCGAGAGCGATCACCTTGCATTATTTTGATGCTTATACTAATCTGTCCATCGTCTAAGTGCGAGAGAGAATTCTTTAGGATCGCCTGAAATTTTATCTTACTTATGAACAGAATTCCGGCTGGTGAGAACAAAAAAAAGTAGCAGAGAATTCCATATTTTCATCGCTAACATGCGACCGTCACACGATGTAGACATACGTTTTTCCTCGATCTTGATTGTATTTTAAAGTTAGCCGATTCCTTCTGTTTTGTTCTTTGTTTGATGGAGAAGATAATGAAAGAATTTGTTGCGGCTGGGTTTGAAACTGTGGGCCAAACTAATAGGCCTATCTGGCCACTTCGTACTTTTCTGCCGTCCGTGGAGCTGGCACCATTCACGCGTCAAATGATCTCGTCATGGCATGAAGATTAGTATATTGAATTAATTGTATCTTAAGTCGCAAAGGGGTAAAGTTGCATTTTCTATGGGAAAAAAAAACAGTAGGAGGTTGCCAATGCCATCACAATGAACCTATTCAAATATGTTATTTTGATGATTTTTAAAGGTTATTCAGATAGGGAGAAAACGGATAAAAGACGCTTTTGCTACTCAAAGTAGGAGGAGATAGGAGAGAGCTAGGTAGATAGGAGGTCGATTGGACAGTGCTTGATTGGGGAGCAACAACTACACAAAGCGCCAAGATTGTGCTGAGAAGGCCAATGCTCAGGATGATAATAACGGACTTGTTTAATTCTTAAAAAGTTTCTCCAAAAACATCGCATCGAATCTTTAGATATTTAAATAAAGTATTAAATATAGATGAACCAAAAAATCGCGAGACGAATTTTTTTAAGACTAATTAGTGTATGATTAGCCATAAGTGCTACAGTAACCAGCATGTGCTAATGACGGATTAATTAGACTCAAAAGATTCGTCTCGCGATTTTCAGGCGGAATCTGAATTTTGTTTTGTAATTAGACTACGTTTAATACTTTAAATGTGTGTTTAAAGATTTGATGTGATGTTTTTTTTAAAAAAATTGCAAACTAAACAACCCCAAAGTTTTGGTTTACTGTGGCGGCGATGAATCTCTGTGTGGTACAGGATGTTAAAAGGCAAGTAAATTTATGCTAAATGACACTCAGCTTTTGTAATCTGATTATGGAGACTGCAAAAACATCAAAAAAACATCACAGTTGGAAGAAATATATAAAAACTAGTAATATGTCGAACAATATTTTGACCATTATTTTAGTATTTCTAGCCCAAATGATGAGAGAGGAGAAAGAGGGGTGTCTTCCCTCCAATGCACAACGCTAAGTGAGGTGCTTAATAACATAATTAAGTTAAACATTATACGTAAGAGCTAGTATAATGTTTAACTTAATCATGTTGGTAATCATCTCGCTAAGTACTATGTATTAGAGGGGGGATAGACCTAAGTAGGCGCCGATAAATCCACGGGGGCAAGAGGATGGTGATGGACAGTGTCAGTGAAGGGGAACGTGAGATGTAGACCTTTGAAGTGGTTCAGAGGTAAGAACATCGGTGACATATCTGAGGATGATAGGAAGGCAATAATGTAGACTGTGTTGAGAAGCCCGATGCTTAGAGAGAGAATAAGATGATAAAGTTTTTGTTTACTGTAGGATCACGAATCTTAGGGCAATACATGTTGGTAAAAATCAATTATATTTTAGAGCAAATTATGCTTATCAAAAGGTTTTGAAATCTGATCGCAAAAAGATTTTACAGTCATCTAAAGCCGGTAATTTATTGGAGAGCATTTCGACCAATATTTTAGTATGTTCAGCATAAATGGTGAGAGAAACCACATTAAAATGACAAATTTGTTCCTCATGCTTAGATTGGTTTGGTCGGATCAAACCATATATGTCTCGTTCGGTCCCTTCAAAATTTTGAAGTGTCAAGCACGAGTAAATTTCAAATATTTTATAAACTTTATTTTATTGATGATTTTTAATTTTATCCTCAAAAATTTCAAATTTTTCTTGCAAATTTTCGAATCACATGTGTAGCTCTTTTTTTTTGTTTGGAAACAAAACGTGTAGCTCTTGATACGCTCGCTCTAAGTACGTTGCTACCCTGCATCATATTTTTACATTCACTCTGAAGATGTCTTCCAGTCTTGACACGTTTGTATGATATCCATCAGCAAATTACACAAACTCTGAGTGTCAAAAATTTGCCAAATTTGCAAGTATTTCCAAATTTCAAGTGACTGTATGTCTGAACTAAACTACATTTACAATTCGTTTTGCGCTACAATCTTCCCGCCACGACCCGTCTACTCTAGCAATTAGCAATCTACCAACACCACGCCACCACGAGGAGACTCCGACCCTGCAGCCGACATCGCCGGCGCCCCGCCCGCCGGCGGAGGCCACAGGTGATCGTTTCTCGCTCCAACGCTCGCCGGCCTCAGCGAATCCCCCACTGCCGTTCGCCTGTTCCTATCGGGATCGGCCTAGCTAGGCGCCTAGTTCTAGACTCCACCCGCATCACACACATCGCACGCACGATCGATCTCGTCCGCCTCCTTGCAAGTCAAACAGTTGTTTATTGGATCGATCAACTCCTACCAGGCTACCCCCAAATTGTTTAGTCTCCGGATCCACCAGCTTTTGCCTCGATGCAGACTTGCAGAGATTCGGTCGCGTCCCTTTCCGCGCGCACGCGGGGGCCATCCGGCCATGCGCGCGGCGAGGACCACCGACGCACCAAACGTTCTTGAACCAGCAGCCTCAGCGACGGAGGTAGGTTGTTCGGTGGCACTGGGGGAGGGTCTTGCTCGGCTGCATTTGCGGGTGGGTCGGTGTGGGCGGAGGTCTGGCGGGCGAACGCTAGGTGTTCGATGAAATGCGGAAGTGGGCTGAGGTGTTCACGTCCTGAGGATGGGGTGTGGGGAATCCGTGAGGAGTTCGTGAATTGGCTCGTGTAGGTGTTGTTTAGGTGGGATGCGACTCTCGAAGCTTCGATTTGTCCTTAGGAAGAATTCATGGTGGGTGGGTGTATTACTGTATTAGTTGAGGCATGTGGTCGTCATTCCTTTCTTCAGGATGGATTCTACGCATGGTAGAGTTCTTCTTTTTTAATTAAAAGTTATCTCAATCCAGAGTAGCATTGATAGAAAAAGAATGTCGGTGACTAAAACCTCACCTTGTTTAGGTATTCTGGGTAAGGTTGTAAAAAAATACACAGGGCAGTTGTTCTTTCTTAGTGGTCCTATTTTGCTCAATGCAGACATGAGATATGCCATTCCAAAGTTATGTTAGATTATGAATTCAGCTTTGACCCATATGACTAGCTGTCTAGGACCCTTTTTGGAAGTTACAAGAGCTTTTTGATTATTTATCAGAAAGGTAGAGCTCTGACAGAGTAGTTATTAGGTTAATATATTCAGTTTGCACTTGAGCAAAAGGCCATGACATGTCAATTGGCTTGTTTTCTTCATGGTGTTACTATGCTTGTGCACAAGCTGCATATCCACACGCTTTGATGGTACCCTTTGAATACTGCTGTAGCCTGGAGGATGTGAGACGTTCAAGATTTTGCTAATAACTCCGAAACATTTTTTTTTCTGAAAACACACATGTGTCAGGTTTGAAACTAAGAAAGCGCTAAGATTGAAGCTTCCGCTATTCTTTTAAGTACCAGCTGCTTTATTGTCAGATGCTACCAACATAAGGTTGTTGCACAATAATACACTTCTTTTCTCATGCTGACATACTTATTTTGAATTCTCTCTTGAATATCACCCTTCAATATTAATCTGTTATAATTGCAAGTTGCAGCCAACCTTTTTCTGAAAACCTTTGCAGCCACCTTCAATATGGCTATTTTTTAATCTCTGGTGATTGTACATGTGAATATGAATGCCAATAGAAGTTGATGACATTCGATCTGAAATGTTCTTGACCTGTTTAATGTACCATTGTTCTCTGGCCTTCTAGCTAGCAACATTGAGAAGCTATCTCTATGGTCAGTACAGAATTCACCAGTATGTCCTTGGCATAAACCTTTAAACATTATGGTGCCCACATTTCTGTATACCATTATGAAAGTGCGAATTAACGTAAGGGTGTCTTATAAGGTTAAGTAGGGTGCCTTATATTATTTAAAGTCACAGATGGCATAATAAATCAGTCTTGTATGAGTAATTTTGCTATTTGATATTCATGCATTTTGCTTTTGCTTGCATGCCCATATATTGCACAATTGCACACAAATTATCATGTGTGCTCTGGCTTTTATGTGAAAAATTGAAATAGTATTAACCTTTGCTCCTCAACTTTGAACCTTTTAAAGTGGTCTATTTGACTTAATGATATTAGCATGTTAGAACTCTTTGAATAAGTGTCAAATTGCCTACCCAGGAAAGTTGTAACCGGTAATAAAATATGAGAAGTTGAATAGTTGTTTAGTAAGTAATAGGCGTCTGTAAGACAAGACTAGTTGATCTTTCGTCTGGATGTCAGGTGTCTGGACTATCTCCAGCAATCTGGCATGGGCTCCTGGCAACTGAAAACATTTTAATGGGCCAAGTCCATCAAGACAACACGTTGTGGAGGCCAATTTTAGGCTTTTAGCCCATAATGCGATTCTTCAAGAATTCTGTTCTCATGATTGCATCACATGCAGCGATAATCTTGTAGCTCTTTTAATTCCCCTCTTCACTTCTCCTGTATGTTCTGGTGAAAGTAAAACCTGACACTTCTTTTATGCAAAGTTAAAATTTAACTTGCATTTGTATTTCTCATTTCAGCATGCTTTCTTTGGAAACCCTACCCGTGCCCACAGTCTGTAGTTGAAAATTTATTGGGTTTAGATGAGGAGCACTTGCTTCTTTCTGATAGTTCCCCAGATATACAGTTTTTGAATCTTACTGATGCGTCATGCATGTTCATCATCTTACCATTCAACTCTGAGGATCATGTTATTATGGTCGTGGTGTGGAAAGATAAAACTAATCAAGGATCATAATTGGCTCACAAGTGCACAGAAACTTGTTTGGAATTGGCAGGGGAATCCATCCAGTAATTATTTAGGTACGCATCTCTATCCCTTATAAAAAACGTAGGCTATTAACACATGGTGTGAACTCAATTTCTACTGGCTCAGTGGCTCACACATAGAACGTCTATATATGTGGATAAGACTTCATGTCACTAACCTTCTAATAGTTTGATAGATTGATAGAGACAGATTGGACTTATATTGTGAAGTAACTCTTCCAATCTGGCTACATCCTATTTGCATCGAATTGTCATTAATAAAACAATTTCCTTCTGTTTGGCAGCTTAGTGCATAGTTATCATCGCTAGATATTTGTGAAGTTCACTCCAATTATGCTGTATAATTGTAGATCGTGGCTCTCCTTTTTTCAGATATATGCCTAAACCCAACTTCCTAAGCAATTATCATAAACATAACGCCAGATTTGTTACAGATTTTTAAATAAATCAATGTGATATAGGATTAGTTATAGATTCCTGGTCGTTATCACTTATCACTTGATTTCTGAATACTGTTTTATTGGTCCTACATAATCTACATCAGTCATATTCATGTGTAACTGAGATTAGAGAGAGTTCATGCCCTGAATAAATTATCTCATATCCTGCCAAAAAAAATCCATCTCATGCTCCTATTAAACAATACATAAAATATATTTTTAATAAGCTTATGAATACAATTTGTATGGAATTGTTATTGGCCATATTCCAGCTTAGAGCTTAATGAATGAATCGTTGCAGTACAGTCTTGTCATAACTTATAAACCGTAAGTAATACTGTTATATGCTGGATAACATGCCACTTGCTGAAGCAAGCTGTTTATCAAGCCAAAACTGTCACATATGTTGAGTTTGACATATTTTGTAATATGTTGAGTTTGACATTTTGTGATGTCAAGTGACGAGCACGAATGCTCTAGTTGGAGTTCTGTTGTGATTCTAGAATGTTACTTTATTAAAAATAAATAAAAGAAAAGAAAAATTGCCTGGAAAATAGTCATCAATAAAACAGATGATTATCCAAGTTGATCCTAGGACTTTAAACACCTTCCTTCCATTGGCAGTTAACCTGTTCATCTTATTCCATAATCTTGTTACATCTTGTTGATAAATATTCCTCTCAGTTCACATCTGTCCTGATGGTGTCTTAAAAATCATAGAAGAACCGAAACAGATAATCTTAAAAATATTCGGGGCTCAGATGCCTGATGTAGTACTGTAGTGCAGGTGGGGTTGTAAAAATGCAATTGTGAAGGTCCTGGGCTTGATAGCACCCAACCATACTAAGGCTGCGTTCGGCCCCTCAGGTTAGATAACTTATCTTCCTCATTTTTCACGCGCACGCTTTCCGAACTGCTAAACGGTGTATTTTTTGTAAAAATTTTCTATAGAAAAGTTGTTTTAAAAAATCATATTAATCTATTTTATTTTTTAATAATTAATAATTAATTAATCATGTACTAATTTATTACTATGTTTTTCGCGCTGGTTAAGTTATCTTACCAACGTTTCAAACGAACGCAGCCTAAGGCCTTGACCCTGTTTAGTTTTTAATTTTTTTTTCTAAAAACATAACATCGAATTTTTTGATTCCTAAATAGAGCATTAAACATAGATGAAACAAAAAAAGTAATTGCATATTTACGTGAGAAATCATGCGACGAATTAATTAGGCTTAAAAAATTATGATCTCCTACAGTAACCCACCTACGCTAATGACGGATTAATTAGGCTTAAAAAATTGTCTCGTGGTTTCTAGGCGAGCCGTGAAATCCGTTTTTTTCATTCTTTGTCCGAAAACTACTTCCGACATCCGGTCAAATGTTTGATGTGATACCAAAAATTTTCATTTCCCAACGAAATACCCCCCTAATGCGAAAACGCCTTGTTAAAGACATGTAATAGTGAAATCCTAAATATTCTTGATGATTCCCAAAAGCTATTGGTCTGAACACACTGTAGGAGTTCCAAAGAGATATGGTCAATCAAAACACTGCTGCTAATGTCTTGTTAATGCATATCGAAAATATGTCCATTATATCTCAAACTGCTTTCATTGTGCATAATCTTATGGTACCGGTCGATTCAGTGTGATGTCATCAGTTGCAACTATTTCTTTTGCTTTTGTTTTGTTTCCCACAATTGGCCAATACGAGTTTTCGGTTGCTTGTTACTTGTTACGAGTCCAAGAAGTAGCCCTTTGCATCTAAATCTACGTTATGTGATTCCTGTTCAGCATGATTCAGAATAAGTCTGCTTGCAAGGTGTTGGTAAATTGAAGGTTAAAGGGTGTAATTTGAACCAGGATGGTATGATTCAAGGGCAATCATGTGATTTATAGAAACAACCGGTTTCCGCTCAAACGCTGCACAAAAGGTAAACACCTAACCCTATTTACATTTTTTTTCTAAGATGTGATGTGACTACCGGTTATATTTACAAAGCTAGTATAAATTTTGATCTCTGCTGCAATTCATTTTTTATTACTGACTAAAAAACTTTAAGTACCACTAGCAACTAGGCCCACATGTCGGTTACCCACGTTAGATCAGGCTCGTAAGGTTTGGTTAAGTCCTGGTTCTGAACACATTAATCTTGGCCATGTTCTGTAAAATTTGAGAATCAGAAACTAGAGGGTTTCAAACAGGCCTCGTCCTTCTAAAAAAAAAATGCTTGTCCTAAGCATCGTAGAAAAGCATGTCCATCTAAAACTAGCGTGTTTCAAAGTAGGCCATTGCCGGACCAAATTTGCTAGTGGCTGGTAGGTGGATCCAACTTGTTACAGCGGATACCTTACCTTTTAAAGTTCCTGCACTTGTGTTGCTGACGAGGCCAAAGTTGGCATCCATTGTTCAGACAAAGTATTGGCGAACCGAACGGCTCCTGTGCTGTTAGTGTTTAGTTCGTACTAATATGGTAATTGACAGCAAAGCGCTTATGTCATAGCTGCACTTACCATCATTGTTTTAGGCCTGTGATTTGCATCGGTACCCACTACCAGCCGTAGTGGTGACATTTTGTTTTGCAGTGGCAACATGCACAGACGATCGAGATACAGGATAGCGAGATGCAATCATACAAGAGCAAAAACAAATGTCACTGCCATAACCCAAAGGTCCCAAGCCTATCATCATCCCATGGCCGGGAACATGCGTTTCGCTGTCACTGCCGAAATGTTTAGCTGCTCGAGAGACACGTTTCTGGTCACTGGTAGCTGCTGATTTAGCGGAGCTCACGTACGCGGAATCCTATGATTTTTAGTGCTAGCTTAAGAAGCATCGATGACGGGTAGGGTCGAACTGGGGCAGAGTGGTTGATTGTTTATTATTATTCAATTGCGTTTCGAGAACAGTTCTTGTTTGCTGCAAATGGTAGATTTCCTTTGGTTTTGGTTGTGTGCACTCCATCTAAAGATGCCCAGACGGAATATACAATTCAGTTTGTGCTTCGAGGGCTTGCGGTTGCCACGTTCCAGATCCGACATGCTTGGAGGTTAATGATGAAATATCATAGGGAACGTTTTACATGCAAGGGTATTTAAAAATGCATCACATTCCATTGAAATTTGATCGAATCCATCCAAATTCGTTCGAATGCAGGAACAGAAGGTACACGATTCATATCATCATCAGCAGTAGCAGCAGAGGTAAAATACTAGAGGTGATTCTTATTCGTCATCATCATGGTGGCGGATGGGCTTAGAACTCGACGCCCTTGAAGACCTTGCGCACCTGCTCGAGCGTGACGAAGAGGACGACGGTGAAGGGGCCCTGGCGCGACACGGTGGGGATGAACCCCTTGTACAGCGCCATGACGCCCTCCGAGCGCACCGTCTTGAGCGCGCAGTCGATGGCGCCGGAGTAGGGCGGGGGCGCGCCGGGCGCCACCTTCATGTTCATCACCCTCGTCTTCACCACGTCCACGGGGTTGGACGCCGCCGCGGCGACCAGGCCCGCGGCGAAGCTGGCCGCGACGTGCGTGCCCAGGCCGTCGGCGGCGGGGCCGCGGCGCGCCAGGATGGCCTCCTTGGCCTGGTCGTACGTGGCCAGCTGCGACGCCGTGACGATCATGGCGCGGTTCACCGTCAGCGACGAGCCGCGCCACAGGCTGCGGACGCCCTCGTCGCGCGCCATCCGGCCGATGGCGTCCCCGACGCTGCGGTAGTTGCGGCGCTCGGCGACGGGGAGCCTCCCGTCGGCCTGCATCCGCACCATGGCCACGTCGGCCGGGTTCCCCACGGCCGCGCCGACCCCGCCGGCGATGAGCCCGGCGGCGATCTTGCGGTGCAGCGGCAGCACGCCGCCGTTCTCCTGGGTCCACTTCTTCTTCAGTATGTCGTACAGCCCCATCCGCGTGGTGGAGTAGAGCGTCTGCCGCAGCATGGTGGCCGACACCCCGGAGAAGAGCCCCGCCGCGCCCTCCGCGCGCAGGATCTGCGCGCCGACGGCTATCGGCCCGGGCTTCCTCGGCGGCGCAATCACATCTTGCGGGATCGACACAGTTTGCCCAGCATGGAACGCCAGGGCCGGACGCAGCGCCGCCTGTGGCGGCGCGGCCACCGCCGCCTCCCCCTGCAGCTGCATCCTCACCTTAATCAAATCGAGCGGGTGCGTGGAGCACCCGGCCACAATGGACGCGATGCCACCCTCGACGAATCCCTTGAACCCCATTTGCTCCTCCTCTCAGGACGGACGGAATCAAAACCAAAACGAAGGCCAAAATTGCAAGAAAGCTCTCAGAAAGGAGCAATCTTTTGGGACAGGAAAGAAAGAAAGAAAGAAAGAAAGAAAGAAAGAAAGAAAGAGGGCTATTGCCAATAGGAGCTGGGGCACATCTCACTGGAGACGAGGAGGTGCGAATGGAGGGCGAAGGCTATGGAGGAGGAGTGTGGGACGCTGGCCCTCTGTGACATATGCTGCTCGTGCTTCCTCCTTCCTCGGCGTCCAAATTGTGTTGCGCTGCGCTGGGTGCGTGTGGGGAAGAAGAGAGCTCGCGGCCGCCGCTATTTATAGGTCGCCGCGCAAGCTGGAGCCGGAGCCGGAGCCGGCACGAGGAAGAAGGAAAGAAAGAGAGGGGGACGGGGGAGGTTGCCGCTCGCGGTCGTTCTGGGGAAGGCAGATTCGGAGGTGGTGGTGGGGGTGGGTGGTGGCCTGGCCGCGGGAACGGGAGGAGGGGGGGACGAGGACGACGACCTGGCCGCCCGCGTGACCGCGAGAGATTTCTGGGTCGCTTGGACTTGACGCGGAGAGGGCAGGGGAGCGCAGCCAGCCGCGCGCGTCGCGTCGGCGGCTGCGGCTTGGGGTCGGGACGGGAGAGAGGCTAGGCAAGTTGCCTCGCTTGCCCTAATTATTCCATGGGTTGGACGCGTCGTGGGCCGTCCGTTGGTGGGGATGGACGGCGGGGGATTCGCTTGGGGTTTCCTTATTCTGGGCTGCGCGAAAAGGGCAGTATTTTTATTTTTTGCGGCGGAGGGGAGCGCCTCGGCAAAACAAGGAAGGGAATAGTAGGCCAGTAGCGGGAACATGATGCCTTGCTTTGCTTGCTGTGCTGTGCAGATGGGAACGATATATTCGTGGTGAGGATGAACGGGAAAACTTAGGGCTTTTTTTTGGGTTTCTTTTCTCTCCATGGGATTATAGCCTCCGCTCAAATAGTAGTGTTATCGGTACCATCTTTATTTGAAATTTAGGCAATTTGTGCATTGCTGCTTTAGTGCGAGATACTGCAATTACCAGTTGGATTGGAGCGATGCGAGAGCAAATGGTAAAAATCCAGCCCTTTTTCTATGGTAAGAGATGCCTGGTCGTGCTACTACTACTGATTGAAATTTGAGGTTGTTATGAAAAATACATACACCAGAGCGTATCCCGTGTGTTTAAATGCATTGTATTTAAACTTTACAACTTAATCTTGAATTAGTTATTTTTCTCATCATCTTTTTTCTATACTTAACTTTTAGCCCTAAAGAGTTGAAATATAGAAGTTTCATCCTATTTTTTTTTCTTTAGACATATATCTTGGCCTACCCTGATTTGAGCTACTGTTGATAAACCATAAAAAGGAAAGAAACAACAAACATATTTTATTGCTAAATATAAGTATCTGTTCATGGTTTATAAATCGACCAAAAATAGAAAACAATAATAAAACCACAAAAATGAATTCTTAAATTAAAATTAAGCTTTAAAATTAGTTGGGGTGGATAAGCCAACAAGTACATGAAAAAGCTACAAGAGAACTTTATTTCTAGAATTAGTTGTCTTCATTGACCAAAAAGATTTGAGAAATTCCAAGTTTACCGTTGACAAGTAATTGAACACGAGTTTTATGAAATACAATTGTACAATTGTTTTTCTTCCTTTCTTGTCACCGCCATCAATTATCGTTAGCTAATCTCTATAAAAGTATCCATTTACCTTTAGAATGTCCAGAGTACTCCCTAGGTTGATATTGCAAGTATAAAGGTAAATCAAACTTGTTTCAATGGCTTAACGAAGATCAATTATTGATGGGAACAAAAGAAGGGATAAAAACACTCTTTCGACTGTGTTTCATAGAATTTTTGACGTAAAGTATTTCATAAAACTCATATTTGATGGTAATTCCGAATCGTTGATCTGGTAAAACTTGTATTTTTTTTCTTAAAATGTTTTGACTTTCAAGAGGCCGTATAGAGACTCTACAGATGCATCATGCATGATCGACTTTTCACGATGGTGAATGCTCGAGTACACCTGCCAGACTCTGCGTTTGAACACACTGACTTCAGCCCCAGTAGTCTGCGTAAAACTAGTTAGGCCTTGTTAATTTTTTTTGGAAAAGAAGTCACATCAAACGTTTAACCGGATGTTGGAAGGAGTTTTGGTCACGAATTAAAAAACGAATTTCACAGCGCGGAAACCGCGAGGCAAATTTTTTGAGCCTAATTAAGTCGTCATTAGCATATGTTGATTACTGTAGCACTTATGACTAATCATGGACTAATTAGACTTAAAAGATTCGTCACAAGATTTCTCACATAACTGTGTAATTAATTTTTTATTTCATCTATATTTAATGCTCTATTTAAATGTCCAAAAAATCGATGGAATGACTAAACAAGGCCTTAAACCCATGATGTTACCAACCTTTTCAGCATTTTTCTGTTAGTTGAAGCAATAGTTAGGGCCTGTTTGGATACTCAAACTTTTTTAAGTTTTTGTCATATTGAATGTTTAGATACTAATTAGAACTATTAAATATAGACTATTAATAAAAACCACCCCATACTCTGGACTATTTCGCGAGAAGAATCTATTGAGTTTAATTAGTCCATGATTAGCGAGCGTGATGCTACAGTAAATAATTGCTAATCGCGGATTAGCTAGGCTTAAAAAATGTCTAATGAAACAGCCTTTATTTATGCAATTAGTTTTGTTATCAGTTTATATTTAATACTTCTAATTAACGTTCAAACATCCGATGTGACAAGGGAAAAAAAATTACTGGATCCAAACAGCCCCTTGTTTTCACGAACAAAACATCCCCTATCCTGTAGATGTTTCTTTTTAGCATTTAAGAAAACCTATTTTATAAGTAGGCTCCTAAAGAAATTCAATCAAGAATTAATCATTTTTTATACGCCAATGACCTTAACGTTGGGGTTCAATGACTCGGTGCCATGTTCATTGGTGCCAAGACCTTTCTTTCTAGTAGTCAAGACATGGAGAAGGTCGATGCTAAAGTCAGACTTTGGACTTCGGCGGTGCCAGTGACCATGCCGCTGAACAAAAGGGTATATTTCTGTTGAAATTTTTTAAGAGTATGAGTTATACGAAAGGGCCATAATGCAAAAAATTAGCCATGGTCTCCTCTTGCTCCAAGCCATCGGGGGGTAACATAACACACTGATTACGTGATTTCCGTGATGTTCCATATGATATCCCTGCACTGGCCGGCTCAACTTGGACGACTTGCCAGGAACTACTAGTAGCGAAACGAGGAAGCAAATTTTGGCCTTGTTTAGTTCCTAATTTTTTTTTTCAAAAACATCGCATCGAATTTTCGGACACCTAAATAAAACATTAAACATAGATAAACCAAAAACTAATTACACAGTTATGAAAGAAATCTTGAGACGAACCTTTTGAGTCTAATTAGTTCATGATTAGCCATAAGTGCTACAGTAACCAACATGTGCTAATGACGGAATAATTAGACTCAAAAGATTCGTCTCGCGGTTTCTAGCCTAGCCGTAAAATTTATTTTTTTATTCGTATCCGAAAACCCCTTTTAACATCCGGTCTAACGTTCGATGTGATGATTTTGCTAAAAAATTTTGGCAACTAAACACCACCTTTGGAAGAAGGGCACCGTGTTTGCCGGCTTGTGGCCGGCTTTGCCGCCACAGCTAGACTTGTCGAACGCGTTGCCTTGTCCATGTCTAATTTAACCTGTGCCTTTGACACCAATAAATAAATCAACCTCGCAATGTGACACTACGAGATTTGTCAACCAAACGACCATTTCATACCGAGACATCACTCCATCACTACTGGGGTTGGCTAGTTCCTGCCTTCTTGGTCTGAAAGAGCTGTCGTAATTTCCTGCACAGTTATAGTTGATGTAGCTGTGTGAACGGTGTAAAAAGTCCTAACCGTATCTATATCGTTTCCAAGAAATTTATATGAAAATATTCCTTTTACTGTTTCTGTTCCTAAAATTTATTTTTTTAATTTATATCAGCACAGTATCAAAATCATCATAAATAATTAAATTCATAAATATAACACATTTTAAGCATTTTAGTAAAACAATAAAGAAAATTGTATCGATTTCGACCGTTTTTCATCCTATTGGGTTGTGTTCTTTCTTAATGAAAGATAACTTTTTTTTCTGATTTTTAACTACTACAAACTTAAAATATATTTTATAAAAATGATATGATGGACTTAGGCCCCGTTCGGTTTGCAAAATGTTTTTAAAAAACACCACATCGGACATAAGGACACACATTTTGAAGTATTAAACGTAGTCTAATTACAAAATAAATTACAGATTCCGCCAAGAAACTGCGAGACGAATCTTTTGAGTCCAATTAATCTGTCATTAGCACATGTGGGTTATTGTAGCATTTATAGCTAATCATGTACTAATTAGGCTTAAAAGATTAGTCTCACGATTTTCTCCATAACTGTGTAATTAGTTTTAATATTTATGTATATTTAATGCTCTATTTAGATGTTCAAAAATATAATGTAATGTTTTTGGGAACTAAATATGCCTTATATGAAGATTTTTTCCTAAAATTTACGCTATTTATCGGTTTGGAAACTGCGAATGCAAAAATCAAGAAAATAAACCTGAATAAGCTGGCCTATAAGAAACATGGTCAGTAACTCGTAGATATTGATAAGCTGGCCTATATCGATTTGGAAACTGTGACATTGCACCGTGATATTTTCGGTGACGTTCTGTCACTGATATGCGGGCCTCATGTAGGTCCAGCCACATGTAAGACCCACATATCAGTGACAGAATACTATAGAAAATATCACGGGACAATGATCACTGAATCCGGATCCCAGAGCACCGAGAGCAATTGTCGCTGCACGTATTAAAATAGCCGGTTCATGCACATAGCCACAGGCCCACAGCTCGGCGCGACGCGCGCCATGTTGGGTTGACACGGCCAAGGCGGCATCGCTACCACCACAGCACCACCACCAACCGTCTCCGCGCGCACGACGGCGACTCCCGCGGCTCCGCTCGTCGCCGCGTCCAGCGCGCCGTCGCGTGGACTCCACCACCACCACACCAGCTGCTTCTTCCTTGCACTGCGCGCACGGTGGGAAACGCGGGGAACGCAACGCGTGGCGCTGCCTCGCACAGGTCGTCGTCGATCGGGTGGTGCTGTTGCTAGTAGTAGAGGATCCCCACCCGCTCATCTGTCTCACCCTTTATTCTAAAATAAAGATAAATAGCTCTAACATAACGGCTATCCTATCATCTATTTTTTGATGTCATCTATATTAGAAGAGAGAATATTTAGATGATCCCTCTATTCTCCATAGAGATATAGAGGAGATCATATATGGGTGATCTAGTGGAGTACAAAGAGATATGAAGGATAAAAATATTTAGATGATCATCTAAATAAAGATATAAATGACTAAATTTAGATAAGCTGTTGGGATGCTCTAAGGTCGCGTTCGTTTAAAACGTTGATAAGATAACTTAGCCCACGCGGAAAACATACTAATAGATTAGTACATGATTAATTAATTATTAATTATTAAAAAAATATAAAATAGATTAATATGATTTTTTAAAATAATTTTTCTATAAAAATTTTTTGTAAAAAATACTTCGTCGCAGCCTAAGTCCAACTACGGGTTCATTATTCCAGCCTTCCAGGGAAGCTGGCGCGAGAGAGGTTGCAGCTGGGGCGGGCTGCAACGGAGTAAAACCTCTCCGCTACGTACAACAGCTACTGCTCGGCAAGCGAACGAACCAGCCGGCCTAACATGGCACCATCAGCAATAACTACTGTCCTAACCGGGGCTAAGAGCAAGTTTAATAGTATAGCAAATTGCTAGCTTTAAATTATCTATAATCAATCTAATAGTTAATTAATATAATAGTTACCTATAAAAACCTATACTACACTTTATCTGGTCTCACATGTCATACACATATTATATTTTAGAGTCTGTACTACAGCTGGCTATATCTGTAGCTCGCTTCTCTTCTCTCTCATCTCTTATCTTCTTAATATATGTTTATAGCTGGTTTATAACATATGCTACGAGGGATGCCGAATCTGTACTTTATTTTCCCACTAGTGGGTTGAGTTACGTTCCTGAGTTCGAGTTCGGTGCGTTTTGTGCTGGTTTCTCTGCGTTGCCTAATTTTGGAGTAGTCGGTGCAGTGGCTTGGCGTGAGTTGCACAGCTTGTTCAGCCTTGGGGGTGATAAAAAAAAAAGCACCGAGAAAAAGTGAATTCAGTTGATGATTTCCTTTTTCTATAGAAATTGAGCACCAAGGCTAATGGAGATGGACACACTGAAGAATGGTGCTTTGGCTTCCTTTGGGGGTCTGTGACTTCACTTCCCCATTCTTCTTTTCCCCTTTGATATTAGGTGTGTAACGAGGCGTTCTTTTTAGCGAATAGATAATGTACTAAACATGTGATTTTATAAAAGCTTTCTTTGTTGGCATTTCTTACATAAAAATATTAATCAATTTACCATGTTTTTAATATTTAATTTATGCCCTTACACAATTGTCGTAAACTTAATTCCATAGATCATATCTTACCACTTTAGAAACGCATGCTTTCTTCTCAACAGGCTGACGGTGAAACTGACGTCGAGGCGAGCGTGGACGCACGATTGAATTATTCTACAGTTTTAAACGGTGTTGAATATTGAACCGGTCCAGTCTTCCAGATTTTCTACTGGAAAAGCCAACACGCCGTGAAAGCACACTGCTAGTACTCTTTCTTTCTGAGGCTGCGTTCAGGCCTGTTTAGTTTGTAATTTTTTTTTAAAAAAACATTACATTAAATATTTAGACACACATTTAAAATATTAAACGCAGTCTAATTACAAAATAAATTTTAGATTTCACCTAGAAACCACGAGACGAATCTTTTGAGTCTAATTAATCTATCATTAGTACATATTGGTTACTGTAGCACTTATGGTTAATCACGTCCTAATTAGGCTCAAAAGATTCGTCTCACGGTTTTTTCCATCACTGTGTAATTAGTTTTAGTGTTTATGTATATTTAGTGTTTCATTTAGTTGTCCAAAGATTCGATGTGATGTTTTTGAAAAAACTTTTTTAGAACTAAACATGGCCTAGTTTCTAAATTTTTTTAGAAGAGATGTCACATCGATGCGTACGATTACACATTTAAAGTATTAAACGTAGTCTAATTACAAAATAAATTTCAGATTCCGAATCTTTTGGGTCTAATTAGTCGGTCATTACCACATATTGGTTACTGTAACACTTATGACTAATCATGTACTAATTAGGATCAAAAGATTCACCTCATGATTTTCTCCATAAATATATAATTAGTTTTAATATTTATATATATTTTATACTTTATTTAGATGTACAAAGAATCAATAGAATGTTTTTAAAAAAATTTAAGAACTAAACAGGACCTGATCTGAAACTTCAAAGTAAACAGTAGATGTAAAGCAAGCGAAGTTGCTTCTAGCTGCCCGTATTGTTTATTTCTTGACCCGGGCCCAGTTGTCAACACGACGGGGCATGCAGTGACGCACACGTGCTACTACTCCATCAATGGCAACGTTGAAATGTCAACACCGGTGACGCTCCAAATCTTCTTCTGCTGAGCAAGTCAACTTGGGAGGCCTTTTGACCAACGACCATGTTGGTACAGTTATTTTCTTATTGTCGATAGATATTTTAAAAAACTTTAAATGATATATTTCATAAAAAAATTTCTACATGAAATTTTCTCATCAAAATAAGTAAATATAAAAAGTTAGATAATCAAGAAAGTCTTGCTAGTCCATCCGATCTAAAATGGTATAAGTATATTTAGAAGTCAAATTCTGTACCACCATCTAAAGTATATTTACATTTATTTCTATTATTTTAATTATTCCAATATTTATGGAGCCCATTAGATGTTTAGAAAGAAAATCTAACTAATTTAAAATTTAAAAATTTATCACTCAACTAACTAACAGAGAATATTTTAATATCTATCTAGTATATGCTAAATAAACTAGAAATAATTATATTTTGGAACAAAGAAAGCAGTAAATAACACTACCATTATCGACTTGAGACGTTGCTGGCTTAAAAAAAAAGACTTGAGATGTTGCTCTAGTGTGCCACTTGATGTATCCCTATGTTGTTCCATGAGCTTTGAGATTGGTGCATGCCCTTTAAGACATGTTTAACCTGATTCTTTTGACAAATGGTTTGTTCCGTGGCGCACACACGCGATTCGAGCGTATATGAGTCTATGACTTCGTCAAAACCTATTTAACACTGGTTTAAGTTTTGACACGGACATGTTTTGTTTTTTTCTAAATTTATATATGAATTAATATATATGTTTTATATACACACCTAGATTTATTAATATGCAATGAACATAGCAAAAGTCAAAACTTTTTATAACCTAAAATGAAAGCTAATTCTACGTATGTCATGTATCCACGTGTTTATAGTAGGTCTTCTTTAAAACAAAACCAAAAGATAAAGGCAAACCATAAATATTTCATGATCTTACAAATTTCTTACGAGAAGTACACTCTCTTGTACTCACCTCTTCTTTTTATTTGACGCTATTTACTTTTGGGTTTATGGTTGACTATTTATATTATTCAAAAAATTTATATAATTATCAATTATTTTATTATAATTTATTACTAAAAACACTTTAAGCATGACTTATAATTATGTATATTTATGAAAAATGTAAATAAAATAAATGATCAAACGTAGACAAAAAAATCAATAACATCGAATAGAAAAACCAGAGGAAGTACTATGAAATATCAACATTAGGATTTAAGACATGGAGTAAGCCCTAGCTTTTCACTTACTAGTTAAATACCCGTGTTTTGCTACGAATTTTATGATGTGTTATTAAATTTTTCTTATATGAAATAGTCACCTTAATTTAAATTTATATATAGATATCAATCTATATTTAATCGGTTTTTAATATCAAAAAATTTAAGGGCTAAATTATAAAACTATAGTGAGGGTAGGTGGTGGTGACAGATTCACTACCAGCACCACTACTCCTTTTTATAGAAGTATAAATGCTTATGCTTATAAGCTAAATTTTAAATTTTTAACTTAAATTTAGAGTAAATTTTGGGTTTTTTATTGTAATTTATTTTTCAGTTTTTATATTGCTAAGAATACATATATAAAATTTTATTTATAAATTTTTTTTATTTACAAATATATCATTTGATTTTTTTTCACCGAATAAGCCATACAATCACCCCCTAAGTCAGTCACCTATATTTTACATGCCGCATAAATAATGGGACAAAAAACTACACCCCAAGCAAGATACCTTTGAATACAGAAGTTTGGACTTTGGAGGGGGGCAGATAAGCGACTTTCTCAGGGATACACATCACCTTGCCACATGACTAAAATGCTCATAGGCCATGGCAGTAGTTTATGAGCACAGATAAGATTTGTGCTATGCGTGTAGCGATAAGAAAAGCTGGAAATGGAAGCAGTCATGCTTGGCTTTTCGTACGTGTATCCATCAGTCCATGGCTCCATGCCTCTAGGTGAGCCAAAGGGACGATTACGGATGATGTTTCAGCTCAGTTCCCCCAACCTGTGGGAAGCTAGATCTTTAATTATAGTTCATTGAACATTCTGCATTACTACTCATCAATTCTGATCGCAATCAGCGACCAAACGCGTTCTCATCATTGCGTAGTCGGCATGTTGCTTATGTGCCGAATTCGTTGTATCCATTTTTATTTCGGGGATGACATTCCTGCTGAATGTGTCACGCACATGGGATGAACGCCCATGCTATCCTTTGGCTTTTTTGAGAGAGCTTTTAAATTTTGAGAAGCAGCCGTTTGATAGTCAGCTTCTGAGAATTAGGACTCTAAAGCTCAACTTCTCCAGAGTTCATTTTTCAAAGTAAGCTGTGGATTATTTAAGATAACTTTTTACAGAAGTAGCTTTTGGCAAAAGTTGTAGCCCAGACAGACCCTTTGTTCTACTACTACTCCATGCAATTTCAATGAACATGAAATTTTCATGTAAACTATAACATATAAGGGCACCTTCGACAAACCATGGCTGGGAAATATATGATTTTGATTGATATATAAGTACAAAGCATATGATTGCAAAATACATAAAAAAATATAAGAATGGTAATTTATACCGTATGAAAAATATAGGAATTGGCTGAGAGAAATAGAGCCAAAGAAAATTCTCTAAGGGGTTGGAGCTCTTGCTAACTTTCTTCCAAAATCTATATAATTGAGCCATTCCTTAGGAGATCTATAGAATTTAGGAAACTCTAATATTTTGATTTAAGAAAAAAAATCGAATCGAAATTCCATCCTATAAAATTCCTTCATAAATCATTTGATTCAAAGGGGGCCTTAAAGGATTAGCCAAGAAATTAGTAAGAGCATCGAACTTTATGGAAGCATTTATAAATCGCTATATGGCTGATGCTCTCGACAATCGTGCGAGCAAAATTTAGTTGCCTTACCACAAATGGAGAACAGCTAGGAAAATACTACACAAAGGATAGAAAACATGTATCTGCAGGTGACACCATTTTCTCTTTAGTTCAAAAGGCTAAGTCAAGTTCAGAAAAAAGGGGTGGAGGAAAAGATGTTAAATCATATCATCGTCCACGTCGCACTCTCCAAGGTAAACCTTGATGCTTCTTGGCGACCCGCAGTTGCCTTCTGCAATAAGAGCTCTATCGTTTGCAGCCATGTGCTGAATTATTTTGTATATCATTTCAATCTAACAGAGAACAACAACAGGAAGTTAGTGAATCGATCTATTGTCTTTTTTTTTTGCCAAAGATATTTGATAAGAGAAAATTGTATGGACTACTGATTACCTCTTCAGGGCAGTGGCAACGATCTGCAATTTGATCCAGTGTCAGTGGTTCAACAGGGTCCTTGCAGCTGGAAGACAGTAAACTCTTTGTGAGCAACAAGATTTCCTAGGACAACATTATCAATACACTAGAGACAACATGTATTCTATGAGTTGTTGCAAATCACAACCTTTTCTCTCCCCAAGTAAACAGAAAAAGGAGGAAGGGATGCTTATACGTTTCATGTTTTCATTGGAGGAGTAACCTATTCTTATTTAAGTTATAAAAGCAACTTAAAGTCTCACGGTCTACCATGCAGAGGACTATTAATTGATTCTTGCTTCATACTACTTTAAGGCCTTACTTAGTTTTTTGGACACCTAAATAAAGCATTAAATATACATGAACATTAAAATTAATTACACAGTTATGAGAGAAATAATAAGACGAATCTTTTGAGCCTAATTAGAATATGATTAGCCATAAGTGCTACAGTAACCAACATGTGCTAATAACGGATTAATTAGACTTAAAAGATTCGTCTCACGGTTTCCCGACGGAATCTGAAATTTGTTTTTTCATTCGTGTCTGAAAACCCCTTTTGACATCCGGTCAAACGTTCGATGTGACCCCTTTAGCAAAAATTTTTGCCAACTAAACAACCCATAAGTCTCACGGTCACCTCTGGGCTCTGGCAACTATTTGAGTCAATCAATCAGCAATTATAATCTATATAGATGTCAAACCGGAAATGGTTGCCGGCTTGCCGCTAACCGAGTACTAAAACATCCTCAGAACATTCATGCCAGAGTAATTTATCCCAAAAGGATGTGGATGCAATTCAATAAATTTAGGCAAACATATATAGGATTCCTTTTTCAAGTTCTCTGGACTATATTTATATGTAAAAATAAACAATACGCAGTTATTGCTGGCTGCCATGAAATAACACAGTAGAGGGGAAAAGGATGCCGATGCAGTTCATAAATTGATTTTTCGTACCTGGCTTCGTTCAGAACAAGTAGGATCCTTTTTTGAAGTGCCAGCACCTCTCCTGCAGCCTTTTTACCTGCCTCGACACCTGTACAGATCATAGTATATAGATCATAATAACTATTTTTTCCTCATAAATCTTGAGGAAGATTTAACAAATTGTGAGAAAGTCAAACCAGGTTGATGATAGGCATTGATATTGATTAGATAAGCATAAAGACCAACAGCACGTTCATAGAGTGCAACAAGTGCTCCAACAGCTCTAGGATTTACTTCTTGGACGGTGACTGTAATAGATTCACGATCATTTGCATACAGAGCTGAACGAGTCCCCTGCAAAACAATATTTTGTTTCCACATCAATTTAATTTATATAGTAGTGTGCCAAATCCCACTTCATATTTATATACCAGATCAGGAAAATTACATGTAGCATTCCAAACAAGTAGTCCCCACATGTAACACTTGGTTCAAGTTCCCACTCATGACCAGGAGGCCTATCACGCAAAACCTCAATAAAAGTAACAAAGAAGTTGTGTACACCTTCTCTCAGCTGCTGAATGTAACTGCAACCAAAGAAAAATAATAAACTATGCATTTTTCTAATCTATAGGAACGTACCTGACACCGAAGAGAAAACTATAGACTTACGCATGCTGATCTGTGCTTCCTTTGTTACCATACACTGTTAGTCCCTGATTAACCTGCATTAAAATGTCACATGTTGAAGGCATGTTTGCTAGTTGGAACACACAGTATTTACAGGAATCTGTACAGTTTTGAAATGAATATGACCCCCCCCCCCCCCCTCTAGAAAGAGGATTGAATAAAGACCTCGACGTGACTGATAATATTAAGCCACAGGAAGAAAAAGGAGTAATGCGTACCTGGTTTCCATCAAGATCAAATTCTTTCCCAAGAGATTCCATGACAAGTTGTTGCAAGTATCTACTCAAAAGAAGCAGGCTATCCTTGTATGGCAATACAACCATATCCTGGAACAACAATTAGTATTTGTAAAGACTTAAGAGAAGACAAAACGCACAAGCACAGTCACAAGCATACAGATGCATGGACATGGAAAGAAATCAGGAAAGAAACAATGAATAAGCCAAAACCGATCGAGTTGCAAACTACTAACCTTATTACCTACTCCATCTGATGCCCAATACCAACACAATGCAAGTAAGGCTGCAGGATTTTCCTTAATCTGGACAGCACAATGATATATATATCTAGCTACAGGAGCGGTAATTACAATTTAACATTTTAACTTGTGTTTTGTATGTTCAGAAAAATGATACCTCAGTATTCCTAGTTTCCTCATCCATTTGTGCAGCACCAACTAGCATTTCCTTGATGTCAATACCCTTGTAAAAACTATCTTATCAGTTTGTAACACTAGAAGTCTATGAAAATCTTTCACTCCTCAACAGAAACAGTACATGCAAATGTGAGGCACTGACCTGTAGTGCTGCTGGCAGTAAACCAACAGCAGACATTTCTGACGTTCTACCACCGACCCAGTCAAACATGGGAAATCTAGCTAGCCACCCCTCTATTCTGGCAGTGTTATCTAATAAAGAATTCTCCTGAGTAATTGCAACACCCTGCAAATAGTTGGGCCGTACACTATGTCAAATTTAATTATAGATCAAGCATATTCATCCATAATTCGAAGGCAAGAATAAATTTCACAGCGACCTACTATTGTTTTTTTTGGTAGAATGACAATACACAGTAAGAATTATCTGATCAATGTTCGATCATCATTCTTGTTAAAGAACGTTTGTTACCATTGGCAAAGGTTCATAATTAGCCAACATATTCAAGAATGGAGAAACTGGGTGCAGCTAATAAACGCAATCGTTGAGGAGGCCAGGCTATGGATAGCTGCAGGAGCAAAGATGGAGCATCCACTGCTGTAGTAGCTGCCCTGTCTCGGTCGTGGTCGCTCAAATATTTCACAGGATACGAAGCTATGTAACTCTGTGGGAGCTTTGCTGGCTGCTTGCAGCATGGCAATGTTGTAACTGAACTACTCCTTAATAGAAAGATACACAAGCCATTTGCGTATTCCCGTTTTTCTTTAAAGGTTCCTAATTAGCATAATGGATATGTACAAAAAGTAAATGAAACTTGTATAATGAAGTAATGCCTCAGGAACTATGATTGTGAATTGCAGTCACATCAGCGTATGAAAAACCATAAGGAGGAAAATGCTAAGACAACATTTAGGAAAGCATAATATCATGGTGACCAAACGGAGGGGCATGGCAGGAGATTGCTTCTTTACAGTTAGAAAAAAAAAGGGACTAT
Organism: Oryza brachyantha; assembly: GCF_000231095.2. Lineage (NCBI taxonomy): Eukaryota > Viridiplantae > Streptophyta > Magnoliopsida > Poales > Poaceae > Oryza > Oryza brachyantha. The sequence goes on from NC_023170.2 coordinate 14,701,707, forward strand.
GTGATAGACTGTAAGTTCAGAATGGAACTTTCATATCCATACTCTCATACAGGGCAACATACAGTCTTCCTTATACCCAGTACAAAGAAATCACAGGACAAAAAAGAGGTCACAACCTGTTTTGAGAAGTCTAGTCCAGCATCTCGGAAGGCCTTTTGTACTTCTAACAGACCATTTCGAGTTTCAGGAGTGCCTCCACTCTAGAAGAATGAAAAAATGCCATATATTAGATTAGCACGTAAGTAATTTTATAACAGCGAGTTAAAAAACAGAGGATTAGGGTATATATGAATTATGTACCTTAGAAATTACAACCACTAGAGTTGATGCAAGTTCTGGTCCTAGCTGTGCAATTTGGTGGTCAATTCCAGCTGGATCGGTGTTGTCGATAAATCTTATCTGACACAGCCATCAGAAAGAGAGGGTAGATCACACTTCACACACAGCACTTTGAGCTGCAGAAGACACATTACATTGTAAAAGAGCTCACTTTACTTATGGGTAAATAATGTCCATAAGCAAGTAAGCTCATAGAAGGATTTGAGTTTCACACACAGTACTTTGAGCTACTATGCAGTTTAAAGTTCTCCATAGAAGGATATGAGTTTCAACTTGGATCAGATACAAATGATAGATTATTTCTAGGGAAAGACCGAAAGAGCAATGTCACACAAAACAAAAGTTCCATACTAAGACGAGCCTTTCTAGTAGATATTATCTTTGTTTCACAATATAAGACTTTCTAGCATTGTCTAGATTTATATGGATACTAATGAATCTAAACATGTATACAAACAATATACATTGATCAATGGATGAATATAGGCATAACTAAAAAATCTTACAATATAAGACAAATGAAGTAGATATGATGGTATAGAAAGCAAAGACTGTTCACATTGAATTTGAAATATCATTGAGGAACCCTGAATTCTCCTGGATTTATTACTTCAGCAAGTAATGTATCCTTGTAACTATGTAGACTAAGTAAATGAGAAGGAAATATTGTGCAGATGGTACAATACACAGGAATTGGAAATACCATCAGTGGAGGATTATCCGGAGCAAGTGCCTCCGCAACAAATTGTGGCCCCAACGATGAACCACCAATTCCTATGGATAAAATTTGAGTAAATCGGCCGGCAGAGGATGATGGAGGCCTTATCTGCATTTACACCATAAGTAAACCATCACCAAAGTAGCACAAGAAGTTGACACAAGACACATAAAACATACCCACTCCCTCCATCCAAGGATATAAGAACTTCGCCCACATACTTCCTCATCTCAACCAATCACAACCATCCCTCGTTTAATTTCCCCACTTACTTCCCCATCTCAACTAATCACAATCATCCCTCGGTTAATTTCCCCACCTACTTCCCCATCTCAACTAACCACAACCATCCCTTCAATCTTAATCTCCCCACAAAACTCCAGATGCGCTTAAATTCTTTAATGGAAGGAGTATAAAAGATACAATGTGTTTACGATACAGTATTATATTTTTTAATGTTTAGTACAAGTAATATGCTAAATGAGCAACGGCAACAACTTTGAAGCAGTTCTCAAGTGCAATACGCCCAAAAAAAACATAATCTGCCAAATATCAGGTGATCATTGACCAGAAATATATTTGGATGGATCATCAATTGTTTGGATGCCCTGTTTCCCATATAGAACCAGAATTTAACACAACTAAGCAACGCTCACAGATAATTACTCCATCTATTTCATATTATAAGATGTTTTAGTCTACTTAGAATCATCTATGAATTAATATATGTATCCAAATTCACTATCGTCTATATAAATACAGAGACAAAAATATTTTCTAACGTGAAACAGATGTATTATTAAATTAATACTAACCGCCAGCGCCATAGGCAGGCTTATCCCTATCCCACGCCTTATCATAATTGAAAATGGGGTTTCTCTCAAGTCTCAACCGAGTGGAAACTCACTTTGGCGGAGATGATATCGCTGGCGAATGCGAGGATTCGTTCGAGCGTGGTCTCGATTTTGTCCTTGAGGAAGGAGTTGGGGGCGAGGGCCGGGTTGCGCAGCCAGTAGTGGCCGACCATGCGGCCCTCGTCGGGGTTGGCGATGGCGCCCTTCTCGAGCTCCCGCATCGCCGCGAAGGCCCCCCGCATGGGCTCCTCCATCCGCCGCAGGAACTCCTCGGTGAACCCGATCCGGCTCACGTCGACGAACAGCCCCAGCTGCTTGTGCTGGTACAGCCACTCCACGTAGCGGTTCCACAGCCTGATGGGGTCCTTGTCCACCGCCTCGTGGGCATGGGCGTGGCCGCCCGACTGCTTCGAGGTGAGCGAGTTGGGGGAGGAGGACGTCGAGTAGACGACGGAGTTGGAACGGGCGAGGCCGAGGTAGGAGGACCGGGGGAGGTGGTCTCGCCGGAGGCGGAGGCCGCACACCCCGGAGGAGGGCGCCGCCGCCGCCGCCGCCGCCGCGCCGGAGATGGAAGCCATCGCCGGAGTTGGAGCGCAGTGGAGTTTGCGCGTGTGGCTCGGAGTAGGGAGTCCACGAGGTGAACCCTCGCGAGACGGAAACAACTCGTGGGGCCCACCTGTCAGTGAGCGAGTGCATTGCTGGGCCCCACACCTCACGACATCCGTACGGCCCAGAGGCCCAGCTCACCACATCCCCATAACCATTGGGCCAAATTTTAATGGGCTTACAACACTAGATCGATGGAATCAGCTTAAATTTTAGGAAATTTATACGATTTTGTTGAAACACTTGTTCTTTGACGATTTATTGGATTAAATAGTTAGGTCTACAAGGAGAGAGTTCGACTCGGCCTTAATTCCTCTGAAGATACAATCTCAATATGTGGGGGCATTCCCTTCTTGTACGCAAGTCGGTGTTAGGGTTGTTTGGTTTGTTGCCTCCAATGTCTATAGGCTAAGGCTCCTTTGATTCATAGATAACGCATAGAAAACTTATAGAATTTTGACCCTATTGGAAAATTTCCTATTTTATCATTTGAAAATAAATTGGGACTTAAGATATCCTATAAAATTCCTATGAAATGTTTAGAGAGAGATTTTAGAGAAAAGTTAGCATAAGGTCTAGTCTCTTGGAAACTTTCCTTTCAGTTATTATCTCTTATCTAATGCTTACGTTTTAATCCAACCAAATGATCATTCATATATATTTTTGTGTTTGGCAATCCTTTCGTATCGCTATGTTTTCGCAAACATACGTTCTAAAGGGGGCGTAAATCTGGTTCGAAATCTGGTTTGCTACCAAAATCTGGTTTTCGCAAACATATGTTCATTTGGTTTGCTACCAAAATCTGGTTCGAAATGTTGACCAGAAAAATAAACAAGGGGACCCAACCAAAGAATCATTCTTGCCAAACTGTTGGCAATATCGAATCTTGTAATTACCAGTTTCAACTATTTGGTAAGGTTTTATTAGCATTTAGCAATGACCCAATCACCCAACCATGCTCGTTGTGTCAAAATTTGCAACAAGCTTCGGACAGCCTCTTCTGTGTAACTGTCCTTCTAGTTATCAGCATCATGTTTTAGCTTCTTCACTTTTATGTATACTTAGGGTAGTTCTAACAGTATATTAATGTTGGTTTAAAAGGTGACATGATAACGTAATTAATAAAGAAATTGAAGGAAAACTTAGAAGTGATTTTCTCATAAAAAACCAAATCTTCTCTTCACACAATACAGCAAAAAACCATAAATTCACCATCGAGAAGAAACTAAGTTTCTAAAGGACATGCGTCACGCTCACCATTGGAGAAATAATATAGAGTTAGAAAAGAGAAAGATAATATTTATTACTCGAAGACACCATTATGAAAAATAGTTTCTATTGATGATTTCTGGACTGCCCCTAAGCTAAAATTTAAATATTTAACTTTAAATTAAAATTGATTTTAGAGTTTTTTATCGTATTTTATTTTTTAAGTCTTTGCTTACATATTGCCAAGAACACGTATATAAAAATTTTAATCATGTGTTATTTTTCATTTAAAAATATATTGATTCACCTTTTCCCTCTATCACCCAAACGATCATCAGGTATCTCTCCAGGTATTACTGTACTGGTTCCATCCATCCATCTCTCTTAGTGGCGAGGAAGATTAGGACAATTTAATTGCCATGCTTCCAGAACTGCTACTGGTTACTTATAAACAGTGAGCTAAAGGTAACCTAATTCCCCAGCCCTAGATATATTGATCCACTGCCGGCTTATCGATCAGATGGTACTGCAGTACTGCACAGTCCCTGAAGCAGTACGTACTCTGATAAATAAACTGCACGGCTACGTACACCAGTACACGCAGTTAACTGATGCCGGAAGAGTACAGCTGCCACACCTGCCTCCTCGACCAGCATCATTTCCTGTAATTCTTCTTTCTGACATTACTGAGCCAATTTGGAAGCAGAGATTAAGGGCCACTTTGTATCAGGAATAAAAAAACGGAGAAATAGAAAAAACATAGTATTCTGGTAAGAATGCAAATGTAAAACAGAAGATTGCAAAACACAGGAAAAACGTATGGATGACCGTTTGAGTGGATCACATAAAAAACACAGGAATTTAAGGAGAGATAAAGACTCATAGGATTTTTTTCTATAAGGTTCTACCTCTTGTTATATTTCGTCCAAAACATACATAGAAAGAGATAATCCATAGGAATTTCATAGAATTTCATAGGGTTCATTCCTTTGATTTAAAGGATTTTGTAGAAAAAATTCCTATAGAAATAAAATCCTCTAAAATTCATATGAATTTCTTTTGAATCAAAGGAGCCTAATTAATTATCGTGTTGTTCTTGGTAATACGCTCCATTGGTATTTGTCTACCAGATCAATCAGAATGCACCATTTGCTTGCCAATACTACAACTACTATAATCAACCAGAAAAAGAGATCCAGGGTGGTGATCGGCAGGGCCAGCCCTGATCAGACTCTCAGCATCACTGGGAAATCGTGATTAGCCCTGCCCAAGTTGGCAACCAACACATGAACGAATTCGAATTAAACTGATCACTCCTAGTTACTGCTCTACTCTCTACTGCTATGGCCACGTTCGGAAGTGAAGTGGGTAAGCTAACTTATCCAGCGCGGAAAACAGAGTAATAGATTAGTACATAATTAATTAATTATTAAAAAATATAAAACATATTAATATGATTTTTTAAAACAACTTTTCTATAGAAATTTTTGCAAATTCCGTTTAATAATTTAGGAAGCGTGTGTACGAGAAACGAGAAAAATAAGTTATCTTACTGGTTACTGGTGCAGTCAAACGCGACCTATGTCAGCAAATGGATCCAGCAATATCGTTAGTGCAAGTGGTCATGCATGCAACAGATGGGATCGAGGTAGCTAGGCTAGGCGAGATGGATGTATCGATGGATGCGAGGGGAGGGGTACGTGCATAGGGCGGAGTGTCAGCTAGCAAGAGCGAGCGCGGAGGGCGGCGGCACGCAAGCTGTTGATGGCGGATGTTCTGGATGCTTATTCATGGGCGTTCCGATAGCGTCCAATCCACTAACACCGAATAGTACACGTGTATGGGGTTCCTCCACCAAATCCAATTCAATAAACAGGGCGAGATAAGGATATTTCGTGGTCATGGTACGTGCCTGGTCTTTAATAGCTGTGTGTGTGTCCTAGAACGTAAAACTTTCTAGTTTTTGTTTGGTAAAAATTGAAACGAAATTCTTGATCATATCTTCCGTATTTGTCTAAATAACAAACATAAATGGTCGAGAGGTTTTTATCGATGGTTTTATTGTCTCCTTTTGATATGAAGTTTCCCAAGAATTATTCTACAGTACTGATGATCCATCATAATTATAAAAAAAAACTTAACCATAACACTTATGTTATCGGTGTTATTTCTTTGAATATACATGAATAGTTACGTATGACATAATTTATAATACAAAATGGCAGTGACTTCCTTATCTTTATAATACGTTATTTCTTAGATTTTTATTCTGTTAACTCCGTTACTGATATGCTTTTATGTTTCCATAGTACCGATGTCATTATTACTTCCGGTTACTTTCGATTAAATAATATGTCAAAAGAAAACTATGAGCATTTTGCTCCTACCATTTTCATCCCTTTCCGTTGGGGGTGGTGGGCCATGCAGCAAGCATACTCCTCATGGCCGATCGATCAAGTAACTCTTTGTTTTACGTGCTTGTACTTACCTTCTCTTTTGACTCGCAAAGTTAAACTAGACCTAATCTTAAGATCCGTCTAATGCAAACGCTAAGCTGCATCCATCTCACAGGCCTTTGTTTCTGAGAATCGATGCACTGAACATGAACAATTGCCACTTGGTTTAGACTATATATATTGCTGCTGCTACTAGTGTATATATATATAATACTACTACACACATTCAGAACACAGAGCTATCTCCACATATATATAAGGAGAGGATTAAACGGAGCTATAATAATCTCTCTAGCTAGGTCAGAAAAAGAAGACCAATAGCGTTACATAAGAGAGAGGTATGATTAATAATCTAGAGAGAGGTATTGGCAATGGGACAAGAACCTTAATGGCCGGGTCGACCGGATCGCATTTGCACTCAAAACAGAAATTACGTACCGGACCAAGCTTTAATTGCTTGCATTATTATGAGTGAGCTGATGCCTGATGGTGACACTTTTCGTCGCTGAACATGCACGCTGACACGATGCAAGGCTAGGGCCCTAGACACCAGGAGTATTGATCAAGCCCTAATTTTATTTCCTCCCATTACGTTGTACTCCGTTCATACCATAAGCCACCGGAGGTCCATCTTCAAAACACATGAATTTTACAGTATTTTTAAAGAAAATAATCTAATTATTCTAATTTTTCTTTGAAACTCCTTCAAAACGATAAGACCCTAATTAGGAATATTTGTTGATGTCACTACTATACAAAAGACAATCACATGTAACCAAAATGGGTTTTTGCAAGCGGCGTTGCTTGCTTGTGGGCTAGTGAAAATAAAATTATCACCCGTGACGAGATTAAGTTTAGGGCAAAAAAATACACCTACGTTATCAAAATCCCATTTGCAAAATACACCCAAATCCCTATTTGCATGCCTTAGTCGTACATCGTTGGCTAGTTTGAGAGGAGTCTAGAACTAGAAATAGAAAGAAGGATAAAATGCCCATGATCCAAATGTTGTCCATTGCTCGTCGTCGTCGCCCCTTCCGTTCGCTACAGTCAAGACCCCCAGCTCCCAAGCCTGCAAGCGGCGGATTTGCCACTCCTGAGCTTGGTGGTGGTGGATTTGTTCCTGAGCTTGGTGGTGGTGGATCTGACACTTCCAAGCTTAGCAATAGAGGATCCACTAGTTATATCTAGATCCACCAACATAGGGTCGGGTCATCAGATTCAGCTGAGAAAAGAGGTACTGTCGTCTGTGTGTCTATGTGGAGAGAAGGCTGGAGGGAGAAGATGGATGAGGTACCATGCATCATTACCCTCCCTATGGAAGTCATGGCCGCCCCCTTCGGAGCATATCCATCTCATCACCGCCGCCCCTTCTACTACTATTGTTATCGAACAAAGCCGCCACCATCTTCCCCTATGTTCATGAGCTAAGACAGAGTGAGAGAGGGAGTTGCGAGAGGGGAACTATGAGAGCTGGTGAGAGAGCGCAAAATGAGAGAGAGGTGGCCTGTGAGAAAGATGTTTTTGTAGGTGCCACCTTCTTTTTAGGTTAGTCTGTTTAGAGGACGGCATATGAAAATAAAGGAGGTTTTGTAGGTAATCCTCTAAAGGCTTAACCAGTTAAAATTAATCGATTTTTACATACGGTGCTAGATTTACATGACATCATATTATTTTTAAAGGCAGAATTTGTTAGATCCTCCTTGGAAAAAAGAAACTCATATGTCTGGAAAAATCGTATATGAAGTAGCGCGTGAGAGAGAGAAGAAATGAGAGGAACAAATATTGTTGCTATGATTAACAATAGCTTATCAACGATTATTAGTATGTATACAATGAAAATTTTTATTACATGAGGGTGAAAAAGAGAAATAACAAAAACTAAATATTACGTTTGACTAATGGTTAAAGTCTTTGCCGTCTCAATATTAGAAGGACGTAATCTCTAAATAAACATATTCTTATTATGCCATTAGACATGTCAATAAAGGTTTTATTTAACCAATGTCAATCTATCTCTCTATTATATTATATTACTGTATTACAAAGGAAGCAAAAAAAAAGACGCTACATTTGTATGGAGGCTAGAAATTACCTCATTAATAAAAAAACAAAAACTGTCAGATCATGTTAATTCTTGATTTTGACGGTAGAGATCTATCCACCTATTAGAATATATTAGAGTTGTATAGCTAATACAAGTCTAAAACTTAAAAGATAGATGATAAAATAATATATAGAATCCAAGACATATCCGGAAGAAAATTTAGCAACACAAGCTACTCCATTGAATTTTAAAAAAAAAAAGCTGCTCTATTGCACGTGGAAACCAAAATTTTGATGATGTGAACAACAACTGCCGTCTTGGAAACAGATCAAATAACAGAGCAAATTATTGAACAAACTAATGCCCTGTTTTTATTATTTGCCCTGCGCTTAAAAATATGATTTCTAAAATAATTCTATTGTGTTACTTATACCACTTACTTTAAGCTTTTTGTTGAATTTATTTTTGAAATATTTAATTTATCTTTATGATCAAGTAGATAATACATGGCTATAATTTACTTTGCTCAACAATCTAAGTTAAACAGGGCACAAACTCATGACATTACATATACACAGGTTGCTGTTTTGAATTATCATTATATTGAAACCTTAGATATAGAATTATATCTAGAAAATTTGGAAAGTTGATCTCATCATTTGCATGTTTTCTAGATGACTATAAAACTTGAGAAAAAAGTAATGATATAGATTATAATAATATATCACTATACAAATTAATATGCAATGCTAAGTTCGTTTTACACATCTCTCTCTCACACACAAAAGATGATGAATAGCATCGCAAATTTGTTACTCATTGTATTGGTGCTATATATGATGTAATTTGTTTCCCTGTATTTACAAAAATTGGACTTGAATGAACATTGCCACACCCACTCGGTCCTAAAATAAGCGACCACTTTAGCATGGAAGACAAATTATGAAAGAAAGAAAATAACTAAGATGCCTCTTATTAAATAAGATTTGTTAGTGATTGAGGTAATAAGGTGCAACATTTACATAATAGATTGTAGATGGAATAAGTAGTACTGCAAAATAATCACTTAATTTCAAACAAATTTTAAATCCAAAGCGATAGTTTATTTTGGCACAGGGAGAGTATAAGTTTATTATACAATTACAGTAAAATCGTCACTTATTATAAATATTCTATTAATCCATATATCACGGCAGTAATACCTAAGATCGCAAATGCGCAAACCACCCTACTAATTAAAACGTAAAAGTAAGCAACCGGTGCCAGTTAAAAACTTAAAATGCAAAGTTAAGGTATGTGGATAGTAGGCAGGAGACGATGGGTCATGAATCTGGGACAGGAGGATCTACCGGACCCCTGCAATATATACCTCCGGCTCCGATCATGCATTGCGCTAGGATCTCACCAGTATGTATATACGTCCAAAAGAGACACGCACATGCTATACACGTACGTACGCGCATCTCGCCTTACGTACGTACCGGGCCAATGTAACAATTTAAGCAAGCGTACGTATGTCAGAGATGGACTGTCGTTGTACATGTGACAATCTACGTATACGTACGTACCCTGCTAGCTCGCTCGCTCTCGCTCGCGTGCGTAGCCACGTGGACCACGGGTTTACTGACGACGACGCTGCGTATACATATATATGGAACGTGGAGGACCACGCGGTTACGTATGTACGTGTACGCGCGTGTACGTTCACCACCACACATCTAGCTACTTTTTAACTTTCCCGCTCTTTGTTACCGCGCGCCCCGGCAAAAACGTACATACACGGGACCGATCGATCAGCTCGCTCGGTTGGAAGCCGCACGAATTGTGAGCGAGCTTGTGGATCACACGGACAAACGGAGAAGGTTTGGTGCAGCGCGGCCGGGACGATGCGCGCGCGTCAACGGCCTAGTGCCTCAGGGCATCGTGCAATATGATGCGTCAACTGCATGCGTGACCAGGGCGGCGATGGTTTGGCGGTATACTTAAAAGCAAAAGATAATTTATATATAAAACTTTTATATATGCATTTTTAGCGATCTAAAAGCTACGACTAAAAAATAAACTTTAGTAAAAAAACTTAAAATCAACTTCAAATTTAAGGTTCAAAATTTAATTTTTAGCTTACGAACATAAGTATAATTGAAAAGGTAGGAGTGCTAGTTAGTGCATAAGAGTATCCCTAATAACCCACTCAAAAAGTAGGTATTAGGCTCTCCCAATAAATTTTGTAGGATTACGATCTAGAGAGGTGCTTTAGAAAATCCCCAATAACTCATTTTATTCTATTTCTCTCTACATTTGCATATAAACACAATGATATCAAAATGATAATTCAAAAACATGTATATTTCTAGCACATACAATTCAACATTAATTTGAATCCATCGTTTTCCTTCATAGATGGCGTCGATGTTCGAATGGATGATGTTGGTTGAGCGGCCTCACGAGTAGCCGTTGGGCAGCCATTCCCTTATTCCTTCGTTGTACGTTCTGCCTCATTAGCATCAGGTGATAGATGCCAACACAACTTGCCCACATGATCCTCCCCTAGCAGCGGCACCATGTCCCAAAGAGAGGTGGCCCGACAGACAAGGAGTGGAGGAGGACATTGTAAGGGAGGGATAGATGTGGAGTCCGTTGGTTGACAGGGCAACCTTAATATTGGAGGTTGGAAGAGGTGGGAGGAGGATTGCTAGCGGCAGTAGGGAAAATGAGGAGGGCGGAGGCAGTTGGACCTCGCTAGTTGAGGTCAAGAAGGTAGGGATGTGCATGCGGTGGTCGGCTAAGTAGCTCCCACTGCAGCGTATCTGTGGAAAATGTGGTATGTCCGACAATGATACTCTCTTGTCGAACTTTTGAGATACTGGAGGAGGGGATATTTTTTAGTGACCACCAAAAATTTTTGGCATTGTTGAGATTGGGCCATTAGGGTACTGCTGGAGCTAAAAAAAAAGTAACCCCAAAAATAATTTTTTGACATTGATGCGGGTTTGGAGGACGGTTGAAGATGGCTTGAGACCTTCTTGATCATTTACTATTCATCTTTACCACCGCACCACTGCTTCTGCCTCAACCTGACCGAAAAACCTAACTCATTGGGGTCACCATCATGTTCTCGTTGCGGGAGGATTCCCAGAGCCAGAGGAAGAAAAAGTGATAACACCCGAGTAATCCTCAAGTAATCTGACGATCCAAAATTCATAAGATATGTTCTCTAAATTGGAGTTAGAAAATTAAAAGAAATTAAACACTAACATGACAAAGTAGTGATCAGATTACACACCTGCGACATGCACTACACTAAAAATGATTTTTGTAGATGACTAAACATGGAATTTATAAGCATGTGAATCATCGGCTGCCTATAATAAATGATCAAAGGGACTGTTACACTACGTACCGCTTGCAAAAAAATCATTTTGTAGACATGGCATAAAGTGACATCATGTTTACCACTTGTGTGGAAGAGATAAAATGGACTGCCACCTCTCCATGCCATTCCCCTCTCTCGCCTCTCCACACACTCCTTTTACCTATCCTCCACGCTCTCTTTCGTCAGTGGCATGCGACAACGGCAACAACAAGGGGCGCACGACAGTTCGACAAAGCGACACGGTGATCTAGAAGAGGCGGGACAAGCGGTGCGTAGTAGCTTGGCGTACCTATGGAGGCGGCTATGACGACATCAGCGGAATCTGATCGTGGGACCATGGGGGGGCCGGATCAAGCTAGGTGGTGACGACAACGATGTGCATGGGTCTTGCGGAGACCACGATGGCGATGATGCCTAGATCCGGCCATGGGACCATAGCGAGGCTAGATCCAACAAAGTTGGCGATAACGGTGACGGCAAGCCACATGGGGTCTAGGGAAGGCGGTGACGACTATAGTAGCCGGATCCAGTCATAGCGACCATAGGGACGCTAGATCCGGTGGAGGTGATGAAGACGTTGATGGCAGCATAGACGATGTTGGCGAGATGACGACTGGTGTTGGAAAAGGGGATTAGGTGATTTTTTTTGTCGCGAAAAATTATTATTACACAAGGTGCTCTTTATGCCTTGCCTATAAAAATCAAATTTTACCGGCAATGGATTGCACGGGCCGTCGCAAAAATGCATATTTGCATACCGTTGGGTCGCGCGAGAGAAAACTGTTCATCTTCACATGCCATTGCTCGTAGACGGCCGAGAATAGATCCTCACCTGCAAAAACCAGTCCCGACCGTATGCAAAAAGCCTTTTTTGCCGTAGCGAGAGGCCAGCTTAAGCCGGCCGGTCGTAACCACGCACCGATGACCGATGCACGTACGTACGCGCCGCGCGCAAACCTGCAGGATGCGATACGGTCTCGTGACTACACCCGATCCTACGTGCCAGAGTAGCTTGCAACTCACCCTCGGCAACGCAATGAATCCGACCTAATGATTTTACCATATCTACTCTCTTAATACTGCAGTTAACTAAACATACAAGCATGCTACTGCACATACTAATAATTCTCTTGCAAAATTTAACGAACACACACACACACAAGCGAAGCAATGTAATTAAGCTCCATCGATTTTTCTCTACCTTTCATTGTATTGTACCTGCAAATTAAAGCACTTGGGGTCCCAATGGCACCTTGAGAGAATCATTACACGGGCCGTGCAATTGCTAAGCCATGCATGGGGGGAAGAGACTGCAGCCGGAGTTAAGGATTGCCGATTCGTATCGACGTCCTTGTCAACAAAATCTGTGCCTGTCCGGTACGATCCTTTACGCCCCCGTCCGGCCGGCCGGCCGGCGGCGAAATTGCACTGTAGTCCGTTGTATTGGTCTCTTTTTCTTTAATCTCTCCCATACAACCAAGATTAAGAAATCTCTCCCATACAACCAAGATTTGTAATGTAGACCCTGTTCGAAGAACATTTTTAGGTACTATAAGATACCACTGTTTTATATGTAAAATTTGTTACCTTCGAATATCTAAAGTATAAAGATATACCAAATTTTATATAAAAAACAATACCTTCTTAAGGATGGAAAAAATGCTCATGTTCGAAACAAAGAAACGAAAAATACATAAATTGGAAAAAGGTAGGATTAAGTGTAAAGTGAAGAAAAACTAAGGAGATACTATATTAAACACATAAATTACACAGTTTTCACGGTTGGATCACAGGAAGGAGCGGAAGGGAGAGAAGAGAGATAGACATAAACCCGAGCAACAAAACAATTAAGAAAAATCCTTTCACTTGGAGCCCCCTTTTTTTTTTCCTTTTAGGGCCATTTGAATTGTAAGAAAAAAACATAGTAAATTGGTAGGAATCGGATCCTACAAAAAATTTTCCTATTTCACCATTTGAAACAAAATATTATCTCTCCTTTAATTCCTACGATTTTTATAGGATCCAATTAAACGGTCGTTTCTATATTTTTCATTGAGATCATCCAATTTACACAGCAATCTAATTCTATCCAACCGAGAACAGAACAACTGCCATCTTGTTAGCTTGAGGCCCTTAACCATCGATCCCAAACAAGTCTCAACTTGGGTCCAAAACCTATTGTTTATCCCCCTTCAATATGGAGTCTACTCCACTTGTTTATCCCCCTTTCAACCAGTACATTTAGTAACCTGTATATATGTTTAGATTGGAGCTAAGTACTGTACCTAATTAACCAAGACATCCGTAATGTTTATATGACGGCAATGCTGGGTATGATTACATGTCCTCCTAACCAATGTTTGTACTGACACTACAGCGTTTGTATAGTGTCTATACTATACCTGTACCGGGAAGAACAATAATATCAGACACGCTGTGAGTGACTATTTGTGTTTATATCAACGACAGCACCATTGCATTTGCTGTGTAGTACCCTTCCGTTTTAGGTTTGATTTTTTTCTTGTAATGTTTAACTATTTGTCTTATTTAAAAAATTATAAAAATATCATTTATTTGGTTGTGACTTACTTTATTATCAACAAAACTTTAAGCACGACTTGTAATTTTTTATATTTGTACTAAATTTTTAAATAAGACGAATGATCAAACGTTATAAGAAAAAAGTCAAACATCTTACATTATGAAAAAGAGATAGTGGATTGTAATAGTGGTAGAGCAGAATAACCAAGAAGAGCTCCTAATCACAGTATCACAATTGCACAAAACACACCCAACTTTTCACTCTAGATTATACTTATAAGCTAAAATTTAAATTTTGAACCTTAAATTTAGAATAGATTTTGATGTTTTTTCATAATACTTTTTTGCAGTCTTTGCTTTTAAATCGCTAAGAACGCATATCTAAAAGTTTTATTAATAAATTATTTTTTATTTATAAATATATTGTAAAAAAAACAAACAATCACCTCTTTTACAAGTCTTGTCCTTGTTGGTTAAAGTACATGAACATTTTCAGCATAACTTTTCTCCCTCTTTGTAGATCGAAAGTAGGTTTGAAAATATGTGATGTGATGGTGACGCCATACTTTAGGGGTTGTTTGGGACAAGTGGCTAAACTTTAGCCCATTGTTCCATCGAATGTTTAAACGCTTATTATAAATAGTAAACATAGACTATTAATAAAACTCATCCATAATCTTGGACTAACTCGTGAGGCGAATCTATTGAGCGTAATTAACCCATGATTAGCATATATGATGCTACAGCAAACATGCTCTAATTATGGATTAATTAGGCTTAAAAAATTCGTTTCGTGGATTACCACTTATTTATGAAGTTAGTTTTTTTATTAGTCTATGTTTAATACTTCAAATTAGTATCAAACATCCGATGTGACATGGGGCTAAAAACAACACCTTAGTTGCTATTAAAATTTTACAATTCTGTAGACCTGTTTGTGAGGCCCTCCTGCCCTCCTGGGAACACCTGAAATCTGTCATTTTGCACCTAACATCTTCTCCGATGTGGTAATCTGTGAACTACATCCACGACAATTTTTCACTACGCATGATGGGTAAGAATTACTTCCAAAATTACATAGAGCTTGCTACTTCTGTAAGAGCAAACATGGAAAAGCCATCGTTTCAGTTTGCATGCGTGCTACTGTGCTTAATTTCTTGCTTACGATGAACTATAGCGTACAGAGTACTCCTGTCAATTTACGTACGTTGCAGTATTCTCGGCGGCACGAATTTCGGATCTGAACTCTACTCGAGTTCGTTTGTACTATCGAGTCTTCAGAAAGTACGCATTGTACACGGACTATAGATCCAAACAGAAGAGTAGCTGCTCGCCTGCTCATCACAAAAAGGCCCTAATTAGCAGACATGCTTTTTTATTTTTCATTTTTGGCATTAGATAGATGATGACTACAACGTCAATTACGTCATGCAGATATGCAGTACTCGCTCCATCCCATATATATGGGATTCTGAATACTTTTAACCATTCGTCTTATTCAAAAATTTAGTGCAAATATAAAAATTTATAAGTAATAATTAAACTATTTGTAATAATAAAGAAAATAAATAATATTTTTAAATTTTTTAAAAAAGACGAGTAATTAAACATTGCAAATAGAAAAAGTCAAAATCCCTTATAATATGGGACGTAGGGAGTAGTTCTGTACAGATTTTCGGAGAAGCTTTCTGCTTGTCTTTTGTGCACATTTACACTTCGATCGGATTAATGTTTAACGGATATTCAATTTATTGTTGGGCACTTTTACCGCACGTTTTAGTAGCAGTGGTGGTGGTGTAGTTAATTTAAATGTAATATGTATTTTTATAAGTATATTAAATATTATATTCAAAACTTTGGTAAAGATATATTTATCAATTTTAATACGATATATGACATAAATTTATAGTTATAAGTTTTAATTTTATACTTATAGAATTTGTATATGCTATCAGTATAATATAATGAAATTAGATTCGTTCGATCCAAAGCAATAGCAATAGATGCCTTACAATTATTCGAGGATAACTTAAAAAAATCCTTGTTAATTTTGGACTTTTAGTAACCTCTTGTGCTGATAGTGTAATTTCTTATTATACTACTGTTGCATGTTATATGTTATAAGATATTTTGACTTTCTATACTAGTATATGATGCCAATAAATCTAGACACCCATATAAAACATATTCATTAAAGAATGGATGAACCTAAATATAATCAATTTATTATCACATGGTATAGAGAGTAGCTACATTTACGAACAACTATTGATTATTATTGTCATAGGTTGCACTAGCATTGTATCGATGATTACTGACACCCCATTTGGAATACGTCTATGAATTCCACATGTAAAAAAATGGATTGACTATTAGCTTTTGTAATTTTGAAAAGTAGATTAATCTAATTTTTTAAAACAACTTTCATATAATTTTTTTAAAAAAATACCATTTAACTGTTTGAAAATATACCCACATAAAAAAAGAAAAAAATTCCTTCCGTGGTCACTCGCGAACGCGCCCGAACGTGTTTACACGGGGCGACGTCCATACCATACGGCCGCGCTTTTTGGCGACCCTTCGCGAGAGAGCCGCACGGGCTGTCCGCTGCGACCTCCAGGCGCCAATCCCAGCCGTCCATCCCGCGCATCGGACGGCCTGGAGGTCTCCACCGAACCACCGTGTCGTCTTCCTGTGGCCGCGCGCCGCGAACCCAACCGCGCTGCGCTCCTCCTCCATTCCCGCCCCGGCTGTCCCAATTTCGGCGTACCGTCGCCTCGCGTTTTCCCGAATTGCCCCTGTCTCCCTCCCCAATACAAAGCGCGAGCGCGGCGGCAGCAGCGGCAGCAAGCACAGCAGCGTCTCTCTCAATCTCTATCCTTGTCACTGTCCTTGACACGCACTACTAGCCTCTGTCTCCTCGTCGCGGCCCAGCCCAATAGACCGGAGAGCGCAGGGAGGGGAGCAGGACGGTCGCCGGAGAAGGGGGAGGGGGAGGCCAAGAAAGGCGCCGGCTTGGGTTGGGAGCAGAGGAGGGGATGGCTCCGAGCTCATGCTGCTACGACGTCGCCGCGTCGATGCTCCTCTGCGCCGAGGACAACAGCAGCATCCTGTGCCTGGAGGAGGAGGAGGAGGAGGCGGAAGAGGCGGCGGCGGCGGCGGTGGGGAGGAAGAGCGGGTGCCGGTCGCTGGACGGGGATTTCGACGGCGGCGTCGACCTGTTCCCGCCGCAGTCGGAGGAGTGCGTGGCGAGCTTAGTGGAGAGGGAGCGGGCGCACATGCCGAGGGCGGACTACGGCGAGAGGCTCCGCGGCGGCGGCGGCGTGGATCTCTCCGTCCGGAGCGAGGCCATCGATTGGATTTGGAAGGTGCGTTCTTTGATCGATCTGGCAGGATGGATGGATGGATGCTATTGCCTGGGCTTGTGTTAGGAAGAAAAAAAGGAAAGATTTTTGCGCCGTTTTTTTGTGTCCTTTTGAGTTAACGCAGTGCATCTCCATGATTAGCTCCGTTCATTTAGGGGGAAAAACGTGTCTTTACTTCGTTTGTCGATTCTAATGCGTTCTGCAACTTTTCAATAATCAGCAACGTTCTTCCGCGGGCGTAATGCATTGCAGAGTAGATTATTTCACTGCACTTCGAGCAACAACAGTTTGTCGTAGCACGATAAATGTAGCGCTGACAAAAAAAAAAGGTTAAATTTTGGGACCATCTCGGACGAACCTGGCCTTTCATCTGTTTGGTTATTCACGAGATGTCGATGTGCATTGTCTGATTCTAGCGAGTCCCCCCCTACATTTGCAATGATGAGGTGGCATTTTTCGTGGCAAAAAGTAAATCTTTTGATAAAAACGTAGAAGATAACTGACGTCGAGTTCTCGCCCTGAAAAATTTTGATTTTTTCCCCATGTGATCTCTTAACTTATTTCGTTTTAATCTCTCTACAGGTTTACACATACTACAGCTTCAGTCCTCTCACTGCCTATCTGGCTATGAACTACTTGGACCGTTTCCTGTCTCAGTACGAGCTGCCGGTAAGAATCAAAAGATAGTATTCGTTGTCATATCAAGATCGATGTTGCCAATGCCGTCCGTGTTCATACAAGTACTAGATGAGCTAAGATTCATGCTTGCAAATGCAGGAAGGCAAGGATTGGATGACACAGTTGCTCTCGGTCGCGTGCTTGTCTATCGCCGCCAAGATGGAGGAGACCGCCGTCCCGGAATCTCTGGACCTTCAGGTGAGCATCACACCGTGACAAGCACCGCCAGTGCGTTGCGTTTGTTTTGCTCCTGTCCTGAGCGTTGTTGAGGCTGATGGATTTGTTGATCAGATTGGAGAGGCACGGTTTGTGTTCGAGGCGAAGACGATCCAGAGAATGGAGCTTCTTGTTCTCAGCACCCTCAACTGGAGGATGCAAGCTGTGACTCCGTTCTCCTACATCGACTACTTCCTACGTAAGCTCAACGGCGGCAATGCCGCGCCGAGAAGCTGGCTCGTGCAGTCGTGGGAGCTCATCTTGTGCATAGCAACAGGTGTGCCACAGCAGGAAGCTCCTGAGCGTGATTTCATTCAGTGACATTGTGTAGATCAGACCATAATTCTGCATCCTCGGCATAGTCTGATGCATCTTGAACATGTCAGGAACCGGATTCCTAGTGTTTAGACCCTCGGAGATCGCTGCGGCGGTGACCGCCACCGTTGCCGCCGGAGTTACCGGCGTGGTAGAAGACATCGCAAAGGCTTGCACCCATGTAGATAAGGTACGGACTGTGAAGCAAAACCCTCACCTAAACTCATCTTCATAGACGTGCTACTAGCTTGTTTAATTCTGAATTAACTCATGTGTACTACCATTTGGATCCATTACATTCATAACTGAATTAACTCATTAAGTTGCAAACCGTACTTTCGTAAAACACAGTAGTATCGGTTCATGCGTGAAACGCATTTATGGCCGTGTGAGCTCGGGGAGTTAATGTGCTGTTCGGCCTTTGCTGCTGTGTGTCTGCAGGAGAGGGTGTTGCAATGCCAGGAAGCGATTCAGGAATCCATGGTCTCCATTAACACTGTGCAACCTAAACCTGCAAGCACCAGGAGAGGCTCAGCCTCCTCCTCCTCCTCTGTGCCTCAGAGCCCTGTTGGGGTGCTGGATGCTGGCTGCCTTAGCTACAAAAGTGATGACACTGATGCTGCAACTATTGCCTCACATGGAGGAAGGAAGAGCTGCCTTGATAGCTCCCCGGTCACTAGCAAGAGGAGGAAGCTTAGCAGGTGACTGACCAGTCAAAGTGCCCAATGATAGATCACTCCACTGTACACCACTCATCTCAACAAAGGCAAAGTCAATTGGTTTCGATTGCAATGACTGTTAAAAAGAACACTGGAAGGGAAGAAAAATAAAAGAATGGGGGCCAAAAGGGGGGGAATTTTGACATGACGAGAGAGAGCAAGAAGTTGCTGATGAATAAAGAGGTGAGGTTGACAACACCTAATTGCTGAATGCTGAGCTTTTGCAAGCCAGCAAGCCATGGTGATGAGAGGTGCCCCCAAAGAACAAAGGGGAGCTTTGTAGCAAACATAAAGCTTGATGGGATGATCAAGACAAAGGATGGTGAGGGGCTTTAGGCAACAAGTCCAAGAAGAACTAGGCATGCACTGACCTGGCTGTGTAGTATTCTTTTGTTCACTAGCTGTAGTGGCATTAGTTGTATTTTTTTATCATTTCATTTGTGAGAAGAAAATTAGAGGAGGCACCACTCCTTTTTGTGATCAAGAATGATGATCAGCCACATTAATAAAATAACAGGCTGTAACAAAAAAAATTAACAAGACCCAGAAAAGGAGGAAATGGGTTTCTTTCAATTTCTTCTCTTCTTTTTTTTCTTTGTATATTGGCAGCTTGCCTATCTCTATATTGTTTGACTGCTTGTCTGCTTTAAGACCATGAGCACCGCATTCCCTAGGAAATAAAAGAAGAGGACCTTGTGACCTGTCAGCAGGAACCTTGGGAAGACAAACTTAACAATATCATGCGGTTGCAGCGTTCAGCGTCTGTCTCTTTGTTCAAATTAAGTATGTGATTCTGTTATGTTACTCCTCAATTTAAGGGCAAAATGCTCTTAATTATTTAAAAGAAGTTATCAAGAATACAAATGGCCCCATGCCGAGAGGGGTTGGATCATATAAAAGAGGTCAAATTTGTAACGCAAAAATATTTATACTCTATGAATGTTATACTCATTTGGAGTAGGAAATACTTCATTTCCACTAGAAAAAGGCTCATTAATTCATTATATATTATCTTGAAATGCTATTGCTACATTTGGATTGGAAATGCTTTGCAGTACCAGCTGATCATGAACTTTCCACTCTGCACCGCATTAGAAATTTCACAGTTCATTGTCAATTGTTTTGTTTTGTGGGGGTGATTCCAAACAACATATTTGCAGATAAAAAATAAATTATGAATAAAATTTTTATATATGTGCTCGTAGCAATCTAAAAGCTGGGGTTGAAAGACAAACTATGATGAATAAACCCAAAATTAACTCCAACTTTAAGAATAAAAATTCAAATTTTTGCCTATAATCATAAGCAAAAGCGAAAATACGAGGACGGACTCTAAATATATCCTAGCACAAACTTGGAGATGACCATACATGAAAATTTCTACCGTAGCATTCTCATGTAAGTGTATAATGCCTACAACATTCTCAACCGAAAGAACCGAACAAGTGATATACTAATATTAGAGTGTCTCCATAAAGTGGCTATTTGGCTCTCAAAGCCAAACTTTGGCCATTACGAAAAAAATTAGCACCGAACGAGTGACATGCTACCTCTATCCAAAAGATGAAACATAGCTAGTTTCCTCTAGTGGCCAAAGGTGGTATCATCGCTCTACCCCTTCTCTATTATCCCCTTGACACGTCCGACATCCCTCTTTGCTTGCTCTCAGGGTGCAGTGTGCCACCCCTTTCCTTTGGAGTTAACTGTCACCTCCTAAGCTTGGTTTCATCGATGACTTATTCGCTCGGGGCCAACCCGCAATATGTCCCACGTGCTAACCATTGCTTGTCATTTCTTTTTATATTTTTTACCCATCGTACCTAGCAACATGCCCACTACTTCCCCCTAAACTCACTCACCTCTTTCCCACCTTCAATGGGCCACAACTAGATCGAGACACCGTTTAGTTAAATGAGAATAGTGGACTGCAAAACCTGCCGTCTCCTCCCCTACACGCTTGTCAACCTAGCCGGAGACCTTACCACTATTGAGAGTGCTTGACGACTTTCTGGCTATTATGGATTGGGATTGGGGGGCAGAAGGAGAGGGGAGAGATTGACACATGAGACCCTCTGTTACATTATATAGTGTAATAGAGAAGCTAGTGGTGTGCAAAGACAATATATATTTTTTTTGCGAACCAGCTAAATGAAGATTTATAGAGGGAAAATTATTGTTATGTTGGATATATATATGCTCTTAGTATCTTAGCCACTACATTAATTTCTCAAAGAAAAGATTGTCATTAGGGAAAGCTTATCATACGAAAGTCTGTAGTAGGGACTGGGGAGTAGGGACTCTCTCTATGCAATCATCATGCCATTTGGCCCATTTCTCCTGCAGCACTTCAAGGAGAAAAATGGATCTCGTCAACCTCTTTGGCAGAGATCTACGCTGTCTACGCAAATCCTATCATTAGTAGCACGTATGTTATGATGTGTACATTAGGGCATTGGACCACAGCGTTTAGGTGCCTATGCGATTAACCTAAGCGAGAGTCTCCCATCATCGATCTCTACTTCAGGAGGGCAAGACAGTCACTGAGTTGCACATACTTATAATTAATACTTATAATTAATCCAGGGCTTCTTCCATGGCCGTTTCTATCTGGATCTTGATCTCTTCACATCACCTAACATAATTCTCTCAAGCCTACATCTATACCCGTCGTCGTGTTCATAACGTCTCTTGGCAGGCACGCAGAAACTAAAGTTTAAGAACAAGAGAGCTTCATTTGATTACATTTGCATATTATGCCACACCGTCAAATTAAACTAACTCCAGTTGGCTCGTTTCTCCTCTCGCTCGCTCATGTAAAAACCACCTCACCCGAGGTGAGCTCCACTAATCTTTAGTTTGGTTCGTGGACAATTGGGTTGGATCCATTTATGAATTGAGTTGTTTTTATTTTTCTGTTTGGTTGGGTGGATGAGTTCGACCCTGTTTTTTATTTGGTGCGAGGGATAAGATGGAATGGGTTGAACCTATTTTTTTGTTTGGTTGAAGAAATAAGATGAGATAAAAGTTACATCTCATATCCAAAATAAAATATTAAATACTAGGATTAATATATGAATAACCTAAAGTAATTGGAGGTATATTTATATAAATAATATATTTTAAATAAATTTAATAAATAAAATAGACATCCTCTCTGTACATCGTGGTCGTCCTGGGACATATTCGTCCTACCATTTTGGTGGGATGAATTAGATCTGGATCTAAGAGAAATATTCATCTCCTGTGTCTAAACCATTTTACCACTCCACTAACTAAATAGGATCAGGGATAAGTTAGGTCTATCTCAATCCATCACATCCCTAAAACCAAACATATTCTAAACCCATCCATTTCGAGGAACCGACCAGCGTCACAGCAAGAGGCAGGCACGTACGTACAAAACGAAAAGGAAAGGCTGGTGAGCTCGCAGTCACGCACAGCTCGATCGCGAGTCGCGGGCAAAAGCTGGAAGAGTTCGTGCAATGCAAAGAGGGGCACCACCGGCTGAGACCGACTTTTTTTTTAACAGGCGCATGCAACGTAAAGACGCCGTCTTTTTACTAGTTTTCCGCCGACGGCGCCGTGCAGTGCTGCATCAACCAACCGTAACTAATCGATCTCCTCTCCCTACGGAGCATAGTTAACCATTACCGTGTAGCAGGGATGGAACTGATTTGAACAGTTTTCGAATTCCAGATGATTTTTAATACAGATATTGTCATATGGGTACTATTCTAATAATCTTGGAAACGGCGTGGGATACTTTTTTTCTAGTAAACGGAAACAAATAAGGCAAGGCTATTATCCAGCCGAAAATCGAATTTTTGTTGGAAACTATCTGGATATTTATTGGTTAGATAATTTTAGGAAAACACACATTCCATACCAACTTATGCTTTAGACCCATATATCCCGCCTAATTCATTTTTCATTCGTTTTCATTGAAAAAAAATGCATCTTACTACAAAATTACATGTAATGTACTAGCACTATCAATTATAGCAAAAACTAAATAGTCATATTATTTATGATGACCTATTTTATTTAATATAACTATTATCTTCAATCTTCTATTACAATAAGATATTATATTGTAGTAACTATGGTTTTTTTTATGAAGTCAAATAATACTATCAGTTTGGACGTGTACATATCCATATGTACATATGACTGCTAAAATTTAAACAACTTGATCTATTCTTCGATATATAATAAGTTTATAACTCTTCGCAGATTTAAAGAGTCCATTATTAAGAAATTTTGTATTCTAATAAATATTCGTTATATCGATTTGTATTTGTCCCGTATATGTATTCAATAATATTCAATTTGGTTTTTGTATTAAGAGTTTTTAAATTTAAAAAAAAAGAAAGATGGACATAGTAGAGTCAACTTCCATCCGTTTACATTCTGTTTTCATCCATATCATGCAGGCTGGATGCATCATATATATATATACACATTATATTATATATTATAAGACTTTCTATGTTTGTCTAGATTTATCTATATATCAATGTATATCATTTGCATATATATATATATAGATTTATTGGTACATATATATAAATTTAGATAGGACTGAAAAGTTATAATGTATAATGGAGGGAATATATCGGTTGGGCGATGAACAACAGGTAGCGACGACTGGCGATCCAGCCGGGCGGTCGGCAGAGATGGAATCGCGCGTCGAGACAGGCGGCGTGGTGGCTCGCGTGCGTTCACTGCACGGTGCTGACCGGCCGGCCATCTAGCTCCGATGCGCCGCGGTCGACTGCGTGGTCAGACTGGTGTCGTGGGAAACTGCCTGTGATCTGATACCCTGTTTCAAAACGCTGGGAATTTCTTATGGTTGGCCTGCTTGGGGACGCATTTTTTTACTGCAACGTGTAAGGTAGCGAAGACATGTGACCGATGCAAACAAAATATTATGATCATGTTTTTATACTGAGCGCTTTATAAGTCAATGCCGTGTGATAAAAACGATGAAGAAACATTTAAATTTACTATAAAATTCTAAAATTTGCAAGCCACTATAAAAGGAGAACCACAATTGATTTTTTTTAAAAAAGAGAAGAAATATATCTCATACTTAATTAAATGGCAAAATGCCGGTTCTGCGGTGGAGTCGTGAATAAATGATTCCATCCATCTCAGTGTTCAGATCCTTTTATGTGAATATTATGCATACAAGCTTTCAACAAGAATTTAGTGAGGCTAGAGATTTGTTGTTAGCCTCTGTCGCTTTAAGCATGTGGTAGAGATGCACGGGTGTGCTATGTGTACGTCTTCTGTGTAATGAAGAAAAATATATTACCAATGTCCCATCATGGCTAATACCTATGAGCATCAATTAGATTGTCACCTGATTTTTTTTATTAGAGCAAGAAACCGGTGATATTGGATTATATTGTGATATTTGAATGTTTAGAATCCACTTTACAAAAGAAATAGATTTGCTAAACAACATTTACATGAAAAATCAAGAGTAAACTTGTGCATTGATGACCTCTTGATTTTGCTTCATGATTCGTGGATAAGTGAACTTCTTATCTCTAGTGATACTAGTAGTGATACTAGTAAACTCTGGTAGTAGTAGAGGTGACAACCAATTATGATTCATAGTTACGATGAGACATGAAGCGTGATGAAGAAAGAAAGGAAATATGGGTATTCCTAATTTTAGAGGAAGGTGCATCGAGGCGCAGCATCGCCACCAAAGCTCATAGATTGAAAGAGGACAGTGGGTTGTGGGCAGTGGAGAAACGAGAAGTTGAGTAGACGGAAGACATGCATATGAATCTCATGGCGGTAATCAGTAAATGTAGAGAAAAATATTTTGTGAGGATATCAGAGTCGAGTTTGATAATAACATTAGTGGTGTAGAAGAAGCACGAGCGGTAGGGATGGCCTAGTGCGTTGGAGGTAATGTCGTCGAGGCCAAGTGCCTTGGTGTACGAGTAAGGGAGAAATGGGAGGTAGTGGTGCCTAACTGGATTAAGAGAGTGGATGACGGGCAACGTGAGAAGAAAAGGGAAATGAGAATAATTGTATGATCATATTTATTCAGAACGGTACAATTTTTACATGAAGTAGGTCGGATTGTATTTTCTGGTAAATTTTTTAGATGACCCCTAGAAAAATATGTTTCTTCCATAAGTACGCATAAAATGTTTCAAAAAGAAATATTTGAATTGCAAAAAAAAGAACTCCCGTTGAAACGCTGGGCAGGGAAAGTTTAGGAAACTGCCACGCTGTTTATTATGAACGCAAACGTTAATTACCCCATAATTTGGCTCCACTACCTGCACAAGTCGGTAAAGCAAAGCTGCAGCAGAGCGCATCGATTGTTCTGCCTCTGCTACAATCTGCTAAACTCGGTCCGGCCAATCAAAGGAACTTGGCCGAGCCATCATGAGGCCTGCACAAAAAAAAAGGGGGAAGATTACACAAAACCACACAGAATTTCGCACGGGGTCCGGCTCTCGAGGGCATCGAGAATTGCGGGGCGCCCCTGACGGGGCCAACGCCGACGAGGCGATCGATCGGTTCCTTTCGCCGGGACACCTCGCGCGCCGCGGCTGGCCAGCCCAACACGGCCGCCAGGGTCGTGCCGTGCAATGATCATATCCATCCCGATCGATCGATCACCACGGTTCGCGTCTCGTTGGCCAGATGATTTTTCCCCGGTGGACCAGGATCTCCTCCCTCCCGCCCCGTCCTCCTCTGCCTGCCTAGCCACCCCAAAAAGATTGGCCATGGAGCTAGCTAGCTAGCTAGCTCAGCTACGTGCTAGTGCCGGAAAGATTCGAGCAAAGCTTGCACGCGCCCGTGGAGACTTTCGTGCCTCTCTCTCTCTCTCTCGTCGTGCGTGGAGAGATCGAGGGAGAGAGAGTGGCCATCGTGGTGTCGTCAGGGGTGTGTGCCACATTGGATGCTGCTCGGTTTTGTTCAAGGGGACCAAGCGAGAGGGAAATATACTGCACCATGGTGTGCTGCATGGGGGATGCATCATTACGCCACGGCAAATGGGCACGATCTGTGTAGTGTAGTGTAGTAGTGCCATGGTGGTGGTGGCCGGGCTTTCTAGTACTACTGCACTCTTGTAGCTACCTACTATCCTATACTAGTGTCTCTACGCTCTAGGAGCAGAGCACTAGGGAGGCAGAACCAGAAGAAGTGGCTGTGTTTTTCCGCTGGAAAAGAGCGAGCCGTGCCAAAGCAAAGCCGTCCGTTTGTACCGTAAGTGTGGCAGAGTGAGCCCCCACGACATTCCTCGCAAACGAACAGAATCACACACCAAACGCTCCACTCTGCTACAGTGCTAGCAGCCGATCTCTGTGACACCAACAAAAACCCCTCTTTGGATCTTACTCCGGTATACATGAACATGACAAAAGGTTTTTAACGAGCCTTGTGACCATGTCTCTCCAGCTGTGCAGTACTGGCGTACTGCAGCAGAGGCACGACACCCGCTGTTTCCCGCGCCCGCGCGACCAAACATCTCCACCAGCCTGCAAGGCTGCCGCACGGCTGCACGTAGAGGTTGCAGCGGTCGCGCTGCGGCGCAGGCCGGCAGCTTCGCGTTCCTTCCTCTGCCAAGCACGCGCTCGATCGGAGCACCAAACGACATGAAGCAACGGAGCTCGAGCGGCCGTAACGGTGAGTACGTAACGGACACTGGCCGTCTTGGGTAATCCACGACCGCCTCTAATTTAACTAAACAAGAAAAATTGTCCGTGCATAGCAACGGGTAAATATTTTAAATCCACTCATATGGGTCATGGATGATTATAAAAATATATTGATACCACACAGAAAAAACTACTCGTACACTCTTTGTTTGATAATATAAGATTTTCTAGATTTTCTATTGCTACTTAGATTCATACGAATGTTAATGTATATAGATATATATTCAAATCATATTAATTAATTAATTAATTAATTTAGATCTTATAATATGAAATGGAGAAAGTAGTATATACGGGTGAAATTGAAAGCAGGTTGAAAGCTTTGGGGTGGGCGCAAAATTAAAATACAGATGGAGTGAAGACGTTGGCAACCAAACATCACATATATTGTATTTATATTTTAATCGCATAATAGATATAGTAAAATAAGCCCTCTAAAATCTAAATTAGACATGAATTTTACGTACTATTTAGGTAAAATATCTATTCTTTTTTGAAAAGACATGCGAAACATCTGGTTGGTCTATTTTTTGAAAAAAATGAAACGGAATGCTAACGCTACTGTAATTCTTTTTTTTGTCCTATTTGGACGAAAATTTGTTTGGTTTCTTTTTAAAAATAGAAATGAAATATTAACGCTAATTTGATTCCATTTTTTATGTTAATTGTATTTCTAAGATTCATTTTATTTAAGAGAAAATTAAAGATTAAAGGTAAATATATTCATTCATAAACTTATCAGATAAATATTCATAAACTTCACCCGTAGATAAAATATTTCTAGTCATAAACTTTAAACACAAATAAAATATTTTTGATCATAGCTTGCTAGCTGCACTGCTGAAAAAAAGAAACTAAATCCAGCGTCTCTGCCGTGTCAAAAAAAAAAAAGAAACCAAACCGAAAAAAAAACTAAATCCAAAAAAGAAATCACACCGATCTGTACAATGCTAAAAAAAAGGAGACACGCCCTAGCGGGATCGAACCCGAAAGTTAAAGGACGGATAGAGAGGCCTTATCCTTTGGGCTAAATATGCAGACTTTAAGATTTATGTTTTTCTTAGTGCGATTCATTAAATTATCTGTTTGGCTCGGGCGAATGAATCGACAACTTGGCAACGGGGCGAGGCGGGGGCGGGGAGGGCTGGAACGCCCCTGGACCCAAATTGAAATCCGGGGAAAAATTCGTCCCCGTCCTCGCCGAGTCCCCGGCTCCGAACGGATCCCTGAATTTCCAACACAGAGGAGCCACACAGATGAACATAGTTGGACGAAGACCGACACGTTGGGACAGAACTACAGAGGAGGGCGCGTTGGTGCAGAGCCGCAGTGGAGGCCAGGAGGGCGCGTCGACGCAGCTGCGCAGCCATCGGCATCAGGGCGCATCGGCGTCGAGCAGATGAGGGGGACATGACCGGCGTCGGCGTTGGCAGATTCAGGGCGGCGGGCGGAGGGCGCGGTCCGGCGGTGTGGGCGGAGGAGCCGACGCCCAGACCGAGGGAACTCGAGGAAGGCAGAGGAGGAGGTGCCGGGCGACGGGGGCGACGATCCGGCGGCGACAGGCGGAGGAGGCATCGCTCAGAGCAAGAAGCGTAGGGGGTGGTGTCGGGCGGTGGGCGACGGTCCGGTGGCACCGTGCGGAGGAGCTGGCAGTCCGGACTCTGGACGGCGGCGGCGAGCGTGGGGAGTGAGGACGGCAGAACGGGGTCACGGGGGCAGTGGGGTGAGAAGTGGGTAGGGTTTTGCTAGTTTAATTTTTTGTTGGGCCAAAAGCCCAGTTGTAGCCCAATATAATAATTTCAGGTCCCCGCGGGTATATTTTGCCCCCCCCGGCCCCGGCCCCGATTCCCCGTGGGGCCAAAGTCATCCCCGTCCCCGGCAGGGCGGGTCCTAGCCGGGGCCCCGCCCCGACGGGGAATTTGCCAACCCTAGGCAACTCGGTCTTGTGCGCGAAAAGCATGGCCCACTCGAGGCGTGCGGCCTGACATTCCATATAGGCGACGGACGAAAATATTGGCAAAAACACTATTGCTTTTTATAATATTGCTTTTTATAATAGTAAATATACGGTCTCTTGTTTTGATAATAATTATTTTTAATTGTTAATTTAAATTTAAAATTTTCGAAATTATATTTTTGAACGAATCTCAGTACCTATATTCTAAACTATACTTGTACATAAACTATTTTTTGCTTAATATTAAATTTTTAATTCAAATTTTAGATACTTCTAAAGTTTAAATGTTGATCATTTCTCTTAATTTTACCTATTTTTAACTGTAATTTTATATGTTTCCAAATTATATTTATATATGTACTTTTCCCTCAATATCAATTATTTTAAAATTTTTAAACCAAAATTTGGATGTTTTTAATTATATTTACACATAGACTTGTTTACTATTTTTCTTTATTTTTAATTCCGAAATTGTATTTCTGATCAGTTTCTTTTTATTTATAGATGTACTCTTCCTCAATATCAATTATTTTAAAAATTTCAATCTGAGATCTAAGTTATATCGATACATGGACTCTTTTTTAAAATCCGATACATATTTATAATTGAATTTTTTATTACACATGGATTTTTTTATTATATTTATTTATTTCATAATTCTGAAATTGTATTTCTAACCAGATTTTTTTCGATTAATGTGGGTTTTAATCCGATATTTGTATTTTTCTAAACTGTATTTACACCTTAACTCTTTAGTATTATTATTTTTTATTTTAAATTCCAAAATTGTATTTCTAATCGGATTCTTTTTTAATATACATGGACTCTGAAATTGTATTTCTAGTCAGATTTTTTTGTTTTTGATTAACATGGGATTTTTTAGCTCATGAAAAGTACTGATATTTTCTTCTCTCTGTTGTAATACACGGTTGATCTTTTCCTTTTTTTTTTTTTTTGCTGTTGTCCGACTCAAAAAGCTAATGTTTCCTTTTTTTTTTGGGTATTGCTAATACGGCCCAAATAGAGGACAGGCATTGGGCTCGCGTTACACGAGTCCTGGGCCAAATTTGTTGAGACGCACGCGTTGGGCCGAACACAGGTAGGCTTGCCAATATAAACGAATTGCACGCAAGTAGCATCATATGGGCTACCAGCCCAAATCGATTTATACTCGAGAGGCCCAAACGACACAGAACTAGCCACTGTAGCGCAGCAACAATTTTTTTTATCGGTAAAGCTCGGCAAAGTGATGAGAGGACCACGGTACGTACATGAACACAACAACAACATACCACTGACAGACATGTACATCCCCTACTTTCAACCAGCTGCACATGTATACTTACATAGAGCTACTTACCGTCTTCGCCATATCTCCGAATTTAACGGAACGGAACAGGGCGAGAATCGTAGTATTACAGTGTTATCTTTTCATTTTTACTTATATTTATAAACCAAAGTTTGAAATTGATTTAGTGGTTTTTTATCTTTTTTTATTTTTAGTCTTTACTTTTAAATTACTAAGAGCAAGTATATATTTTTTTATTTACAGATATATTATTTGATTTTACCCGTAAAACCAAAGATGACCCATAGTACGTTGGATAACATAAGACCACTGTGCTCACGTATGCACGCAGCTCTAGCTCTGCTTTTGCTCTTGGATTCGTGCCGGCAGTGTAATAGTGCTGTTACTACGTATACTTACGTGCACGATTGATACTGTTCCTGCTGCTGTACTGCAGATGCCCTAATTTGGCATCAGTCAGTCAGCCAGCCAGCCAGCCAGCCAGGCTACACACTGCACACATAAATCCGACGACACGGCATGAGATCATTTCTCGGAGGGTATCACGCGAGGCCCTGGCACCGCGCACAGCGCGTCCCAGCTCAGCCGCGACGCGCTGCACAGTGTCGCGGGCGTCGCGGCGTACGTCGGGCGGCGCGCCGGGGTTTAGCCAGCCGCGCGGCGTCTTCGACGACGACGACGAGCGCGCGGCCGCCGCGAGGAAAGAGATGGGCAAAGGCGTCCTCGTTTTGTCCCTTTCACGCGTACGTACGAACAGCACAGCACATCCCCCTGCCCGATACGTCCAAGACGGCTTTAAAGGTGAGCGAGCTAGCTTGCGCCTCCTCGTGCAAATGCCCGGGCACTGCTAGCTACAGCCCGGCGCGAGATGAGCTGCGTCCTGCATGTCTAGCTCTCGTCTTTTTATTTTTTCGGATAGATGGATGGATGGATGGATGGATGAGCTAGCGTGATCTTTTGCTGCTGCTGCTGCTGCTCTAACATTTGACTACGAGCTCGGGCTGGCTGCTGTCTCCGTCAGGGTGTGGACCTACCTGCAGGCGATACACAGCATCTGATCCCATGCATGTCCACCAAGCAAAGGAGGCGCCAGGCCAGCCAGCCGCTTGCATGCTGCATATGATCACCGGCTTGCCAAGTTGCCATGCACTGTTACTCTCTCTCTATCTCCCCCCGTCTGTAGAGAGAGAGTAGGAAAAGGTTGCGCCATGGCAGTCTTTAGCAAAAACCGGTCCACAGTGCAAGTGCGTGCATGCAGACAGCCGAGGCTTTTGGAACCTTACTGCCGCTGCGGTCAGTGAGCTGCTGCTGCTGCTGCATGCCCATGGATCGAGTTGATGTCGTGGTGTCTCTTTAGCTAGGGCTCTTTAAGCTTGGGTAGCTAGCTTTCGGGCGTCTCTTCTTGCTCCTCCCTGCACTGCTTTGCTCGCTTTCCATCAAGTCGTCGGACGCGAGCGAACATGTGCACACCCCCAAGCCCCAACGCCGTGTCGACATTGCGTGCTTGCTGCTTCGCGCGGTGGCGGTAGACGACCGGTGCTGCCGCTGCTGCTGCTGCTGCTTTGCTGGCTCCGGATGGACCGCCGGTTCGGGCCAGAAATCACAAGGGGGGTCCATGCTCTTCTGCCGCTGGTGGTGAAAGGGCTGGCTCTGCATTTTGTCGCATCCAAGTGAAGTAAAGGCTCTCTCGATCGCCTCTCCCGAGAACTACGACAATAACCAGGCTGTGCCCTGCATCCTGCTCTCCGTGTACTGTAGTTGTGTCGTGGTAGCACGAAGGTAAAAGTACAAGTAGCTCATTGCTGTGTTTGCCGCTAATCTAGTACACGAGATGACGAGAATGGAGTTTTGGAATACCTTTCCAAATTGTTTGGGCAGTTTGGTTTTGAGCACCATTGCAACCTGCGCTTATGCGGTGCAACAATATCCCTACTTGTGGGAGTTTTGACCGCTTTAGGGGTTGTTTAGACGGGGCTAAATTTTTTAGCCTCATGTCATGATGTTTGGACGCTAATTTAAAGTACTAAATATAAACTAATAAAAAAACTAATTTCATAAATTAGTGCTAATCCACGAGACGAATTTTTTAAGCCGAATTAATCCATAATTAGAGTATATTTACTGTAACATCATATTGGCTAATCATGGATTAATTAGGCTCAATAGGTTCGTCTCGTGAATTAGTACAAGATTATGAACAAGTTTAATTAATAGTGTGCATTTACTATTTATAATAACGGTCCAAACATTCGATGGGACAATGGGCTAAACTTTAGCCCCTTGTCCTAAACAGGCCCTTAGCTCCTCCGAAAATCCCTAGCCTTTCAAATAGTCCAGATTTTTTGCAATTCTGACTATCAAAATCTAGAAATTAAAATAGAGTTACGTAGAAGTTACATTACCCTAACTTTTCTAGATTCTCCCCGCTAGATAGTTGATGTTCAGAACCTCAACTCTCCAAACAGGAACAATATATATATATATGTAAGTAGATATGCAGTTGGAGGAATATGTGCCAGAAAATGACCGTGAAACAATAACCGGCCGGCGTCCTCATCTTTTTGTTTATGACTTATAAATCAAAATTTAAATTTTAACTTTAAAAATATAGAATTGATTTTAGGATATTTTTACTAAAATTTATTTTCTAGTCTAGTCTTTTAGATCGCTAAAAATTCGTATACAAAACTTGTATTCATAAATTATTTTTATTTTATAAATATGTTGTTGGCTTATCCCATTAAAAAGCCAAACAATCACCACTGAATTATTTTTATCAACGTATCTTGACCCTCATTTGACATATGTAGAGGGGTCCAGCGTATTATTCTCGGTCAGGTACCAACGAAGCAAGTTGATGATCAGTTGCTTGCACTGAACGTACGTACGTTGCAGCATTGAGCATCACAAGTAGATATAGCATATATGTGTACGCCGGGGCGATGAAATGGCCACACACTCATGGTTAAATGCCCTCGTCGGACGTGAACCGGACCTGGCCGGAAGCCCGGAAGCATTGAGCGTCAACATGTCGCAGCTATAGAATAGAGGCCTTACAGTATTGCAGCACACGGTGCAAGGACATGGCTGGCAAATCTGGCATTCCACTGTACCATTGTCACGGTCGCCTAGTTTGCGAATTGCTCGTTACCAGTACAGACGCAACTGCTAACTACACTGCGTATACTTCAGATCTACGAGATAAATACTGCCCAGCGCGTGATCATTCCTGGTATAATTCGGAAAAAAATTCCCCCAAAAGGATCACAGCTGTATTACTAGTACATTCTAGGCCGTGTTCATTCACCAATTTTAGATATCTAACCTCCTCTTTTTTCACGTGCACGTTTCCTGAACTGATAAACGGTATATTTTTTACGAAAATTTTCTATAAAAAAGTTGTTTTTAAAAATCATATTAATCTATTTTATATTTTTAAATAATTAATAATTAATTATATACTACCGCGCCTGATAACTAACCCACCTCCCCTCCAAACAAACGCAGCCCTAGTGGAATATCTGTAAATTTTGCAGGGGCAAGGGCCATTTTTAAGCCCAAAACTAGATTTATTTTGTACCCACATGTTTCAAAACTGGATAAGTAACAGACTAAACCATATATCATTCCCTAACTTCCAGATTTTAAGTTGTATCCAATTTTTAATTGCCAAATTTATAAAAAAAAATGTAGCAACATCTACAATACCAGATTAGTCTCATTAATATTTACAATCAGATATGCCACGGCAGTGTAGTGATCCGTCACTATAGATGGTAATCATTCTGCTATAAACAAGAAAAAATTAAAAAAATTTGACTTAAGATAGAACTAAAACACCTTACGACATAGAGTGGGGATTTAGTGATTCTCATTGGCATAATGGTATTTTATCAGTGACAAGGAACTTCATTTTTAAAACTTGTACAATTGTAGACCTACTTAACTTATATCTACACCGTCAGCAGAATGAAAATTTGAACTAGAAAGACCACCTTTACTTAGACTAAAGCTAGCATTGAAAAATAAATTCCATGGTTTTGAAAGTTGAAAATCCAAAAATAACCAATTCTGCACTTTAAGGAGAAAGATGGACTTCGGTTAAACTTGTAGGGCCAAAATTTAATATATTTTGGCCATTTTGTAGTCGATGATGCATAATCCTTTTAGCAAAATAACATTAAGTGAACAAAAGGGAGTATATATGTTGTATCACTAGAGGAAACGTTTTTCCGGTCAGTAACACTTCCCAAGGACCCGAGAAAAAAAAAACATTCTGAACTTTTTTTTGGTTCCTTGAAATGAAGGGTTGTACCAAACAAAATAGAGACAAAATAATTATCCTGTCCTAATTAACGAACACCAAATATTTGTCAATTTTATACACTACAAATATAATTTCATGCATGTGTAATTCCTAGATGTATACTTTAGCTAAGAACTTTTTTCTACTTCATTTTCTCAACTAATCACAATTTTTCCTGATTTAACTTCACAAGCTTGCTCGACATATGAGGTTTAGTGTAAACACTTCTTATATTTTGAAATGGATAGAGTACATATCATTCCCGTGATGCACAACACATGACAATTTCAAGCATTAATGAAAAAGCCAGGCTACGGCCTTTATCCAAAAAAAAAAAAACACATGACAAGGAACAGCGCCAATTGACGTCGATCACCCCTTCAAAAATAGTATGGTCAAATTCTCCTACCATGAATTAAACAGAATCTAGCCTAAACTTTGATTATGGATCAAATTGTAGGCTCGGCTTCCCTTTCGCCATACATTTTGCTAGCTTTGCTGCCTATGCGTAGATAAACTTTAGGTGAATATTACAATCATTGATGAAGGTCTCTAAATACTCAAAATTTTACTACCTCGAGATATATTATAAGAGCAATTTTACAGTTTTTTATAAGTACCGAGAGATACAAAAATTTTGAGATTTGATGGTTCAACGAAAAGTAACTCGAGGTATCGCATTGTTAGATCCAACAATTAGAAATAATTTAGTACCTCAAGATATTTTTTATTGAATTGGAGCAAATCTTCAAAATTTTAGTGTAAAATTTAGTATCTCCTATTAACTAAAATACCATGGTCTAAATGTTACACTAAAAATTTTTTTGTGTTACATTCTTAAGAACCATAAAATTGATCGTATTATAAACCTAAATCTCACAATAGAGAATACAGTAAATACAAGTACTTTTTTCGAGATAATAAAATTGCTACGAAGATTAACATGCACACAGATCATATGACGCTTGACGCGTCAACACAATGGAGCACGCAATCGGTGGAGAAAGAACGGCAGATGGAGCTCGACAGCAAACTTCCAACTCCAACCGCCATCCGAAACCCAACCAGATTTCTTGCCAATTAAAATCCCTATACTCGATCGGTCGCCCCCACGCCAAGCGAGGAGGATGTTGGATTACATTAATGCCAGTAGCTAGCCAGCCAGCTAGTAGCTTTCGCTACGAACGCCGCCCGCCCCGCGGCATATTCCGGCGGGTCAGGCCGGCCGGTCCCCCCCACCCCGGAGCGCGGCAGGCGGCGGCAGCTGAGCAGCATCCATCCATCGGCGTACGTACGTACGTACGTACGCGCGATCGAGCGGGGGCGGCCGGCCAGTTGGGCGAGACCGTGACGTGCGCGCGCCGCGCGGCAGCGGCCGGGGCGACGGGTCCCGCGGCGCCGCGCGGCACGGCGCCGTGGTCCACGCCGATCTAGGCCGTGCAGACGCATGCAGCAGCGCGCACTAGCTCACCCTCTCTCTCTCCCCCTCTGTTTCTCTTCTCTCTCGTCGTCGTCGTCTCGGCGCGGGCTGCGGCTGCGCCTGTGTGCAGTAGAAAACAAAAGTTTGCACCCTTCAGATTCTGCAAGACCGCAGCGCACGCCTCGGCCCCCGGCCGCGTCTACAGTCTCGAAGTGGCCATCAACGATGGCTTCAATAATGGAGGGGGCGGGCAAAAGTACAACACGGGGAGGCGACGGGAAAGGGAACGCTTAGCCCGAGCATCACCGCGCGCACTGCCTGCGCTTTTCCCCCTCCCCCTTCTGCCACTGCCACTGCAGACCAAGGCAGCCATGCTAGCTGCTCGATCAGGCGCGCGCCGCCGCTGCGGGCGACGGCGACGACGACGAAGGGCAATGCGCAGGGCGCCGGTGAAAAGCAAGAAAAGCTGCGCGGCCAAAAGAGATCACCGGAGTGTTTTTCTTTTCCTCCCCTCCTCGTCTTTCTCTTCCCCGGGCCTTTCTTCCAAAAGATAAAGGAGGCAGCTTGCAAGGCTGGCTCTCGCCATGGCCCCCGGCCGTAGCCGTCTCCTTCCTTCCTTTACGACCGTGGAGCCTACCGATTACCTTGCGAGCCGCGCCATTGGCGATGCGATGCCCCCAAATTCCTATCCCTTTCGGCAAGCATACCGCATGGTGATCGAGACCATGCTAGCCTCCTGCTAGCTAAGCTCGTAGACGGGGGAGCTCGTCGTGATCATCAATGGCGTATCACGAATTCGATCGCAATGAATGCGATGGCCTCGCTCAATAAAAGCAGAAAGGTCGATCGATGTTGCCTCGAAGTAAATGGCATGAGTAGAAATGCACATTGCTGCAAGCAAGCAAAGAGGGTAGCAGGACAAGCAGTAATAGAGAGGACGAGAGGCTTCATTGAATCCACATAGTCTAAATTCTAAAAAGTCCCCGGCCATTGCTAGCTTCTGCAAGCTCTGCTTACAAACACATGGGCAGCATCACTGCTTGCGAGATGTGGAAGACGGAGTGAGTAAATGCTGCGGATACAGTGCGATCGCAACACTAGCTGCCAACTGACGTTCCGTGATCGCAAAGAAATCAGAAGAAAATTGCAGTAAACATGGCGGGCAGAGATATCGGAATTCCAGAGTAGACAGGTGAAGCGGACGGATCATGGACAAGCAAGTTGGTGGCCAGGTCTGGAAATTGGAAGCAAGGGAGATCGATGGAATGCAACAGTGCTGCATTGCATCTCACAGTTGGAAGTGGAACCGACATTTCTGAATCTCATCTGCCCTAGCTGAAGACTGTAGCCAGCCAAGCCATGCCTAGCTAGAACTACAAGTGCTTCTTCTGATGGAGAGCCAAGCACAAGAAATATAGAGGAAAAGAAATGATGAAACAATCCGTGCAACCCAAATCCCCAGGAAGGAAATTTCAATTGCAACACAAAAGTACATTCCCAAGATCTTAAATCGATCGGCAAATCGCCATCCATGTCCTCTTCCTTCCAAACACCAACGTCGTCGTCGTCGTCGTCATCTACTGGGAAACAACAACGACGGCAACACAAACCCAGAAGAACCAACCACAATGGAATAAAATAAGGAGAAAGAAACCAGGAAAGAAGCTAAAGCAGCACCTGCTGATGCTCTCCCTCCCCTAAAACCAACAAGAACAGCTGCTCGCTATGATCCTAGCTAAGCTACTACCGATCAGGTGAGGTAAAAGAAGGCAAAGAAAAGGCTAATGAGCCGCTAAGTAGATAGATCAATGGTGTTGCATGCAGTGCAGTGCAGGTACCTAGCACCGGGAGATGAGCTCCAGCGAGCTTTGCTTAGCTATGGCTTCTTCCCCAGGGTGTGCTTGTTGTTGTGCATCCACACCTTGAGGACGTGGCGCTTGACGCAGACCTCCTCGCAGAACTGCTGCACGGCGGCCTCGTCGTGCTTCTGGATGCGCCACCCGAGCCGCTCCGCGAAGGCGAGCATCTTGTCCTTCTGCTCCTGCGTGAACTTGGTGCGGAACCGCTTCTTGCCGGAGCCGGACGGGCCAGCCGAGCCGAGGGACATGCCGACCATGGGGCCAATCACCATGGGCCCGACCATCCCGGACATGTCGTCGCCCTCGTCGCGTCCAGAGTGGGAGGTGGAGGGAAGCGCGAGAGGGCGCTGCGGGTAGCCCGCTGCGGCGGCGGCGGCCGCCGCGGCCATCTGTTGCTGCTGGTGGTGGAGGTACCCTGCCGGCGTGCGGTAGTAGGGGGAGAACTGGTGGTGCGGCGAGGCGCCGTACGCTGAGATGGCCGCGGGGGACACCGCCGACGGCTCGGCCGGGCCAACGCCGGTGGGGGAGTCCGACTCCTTGCGGTGGAAGTTACGGTGGCAGCCGCAGGCAGCGCAGCGGAGCGCGTCGATGGAGCCCTCCTCGCCAGCAGCCATGAACTCGCCACAGCCGTCCACGGCATGCCCACCGATCCCGACGGCGTGGTTCTTGAGACACTCCCGATACCTCGCCCCACCTCCTCCTCCACCACCACCACCACCTCCTCCAGGCGTCGTCCCGAAACGGCCACCGGAGTCTCCCGGCTTGGGCACCCCGCCACCTCCGAGCCCGGGCTGCATCGGCGCCTCGTAGCCCGAGCTGAGCGGCATCGGAGGCATCTCCTCGTCGCCGTCACCTTCATCGTGCTCGTCGAAGTCCATGGTTGTCGGCTCAGCAAACACCACCTATCCTTTTTTCCCTTCCTTTTGGATTTCTTGGGGGTGTTCTTGGCAAGCTTAAGAACAGCTTAGGGAGTAATAGGATAAGAGAAAGTGTAGGGGAGTGCGAAGCAAAACTGTGGACACACACCTGCTAATTTTTGACGCGCCGCAGCACGCACAGCACAGGCAAGCAAACCAAACCAAACCAAGCTGCTGCTGCTGTACCCTTCAGCTAGCTACTACTACCACTCCTAGATGATGCAATTAACTCGCTCGCTAGTGGTGTGGTGGTAGTACTTGTCTGGGGCGCACCTGTCGCGCCGAGCCATGGCGGTGTGTACACCCTTGTTGTTCTCGCGATGTACCCGATCGGCTGCATGTGTGCGCTACCGGGGGCCGTTTGGCTCCAACTCGTTTTAAAAATGGCGTGTTTAGGCTGGGGTAGAGCGTGTGTGTGTGTTTTTTTTTCGGTTGATTGTGACGGGTGCTTCGTGTTTGAAACTCGTTATCAAGCCCATCATAACAAAGTAGATTTGTTTGGACTAACACATGATTTTGGTTCTTTGGGTGCTGCCTTTGTCTACCGAGGTATTTCCATTGTTTTAGCCCATGTTGGAAACGTGACATGATTTAGGATATTTATAGTACTGTAGTAACCGAAATAATATTGAGCTATCGAAGAGGTGAATATACTTTTTTTTTTGAAAAACACATGGCATTGGAATCAGATTATCTTATAGAAACTTCTAGTCATGAGCATTGGAACTTTTGATCAGCCTTCTGTATTCGACACGTAAGATTGCCTGAAACTTCTAATTCCTGAGTTGATCTCCTCTACGGGAATTCAACCAAGGCAACACCAATAGAAAAACAGGTAAACAACAAAGGTGGCTCAGAAGCATGAATACACATAAAAGAGAACGAAAGATATAATTTTCCACCGAAGATCGAATCACAAAGATCATACTCTGCATTGAAGTACTCCAAATGAGTCGAATCCTTATTGATCCTTTTCCTCACCGAGCTAAAAACCACAAGAAGTTTTTTGCCCTCGAATCCAAAACAACACGAGCCATTTTAGGATGACCACCAAAAATCCAATCCAAGCAACATACTCTAACCTCCAATACAATCTGCTCTACCAAACGATCTCCTAGTGAGCATTTTATTTAATATCGTTAGCTCGTGTCCTTGTAGAGTTGAGAAATA
Organism: Oryza brachyantha; assembly: GCF_000231095.2. Taxonomy (NCBI): domain Eukaryota; kingdom Viridiplantae; phylum Streptophyta; class Magnoliopsida; order Poales; family Poaceae; genus Oryza; species Oryza brachyantha. The sequence goes on from NC_023170.2 coordinate 14,741,775, forward strand.
ATTCGTACTAAGTAAGACCATACACAAATGGATTGCTTCTAAGGAGGAGCGATAATAACTTCCTATCATAGCCATCTAAAATCACAATCAGCTCTCTCTCCCTCTCTCTCTGCTTGGGTGAGTGCTTTGATCAGAACTTTCGATCACTGACATATGAACTTCTAATCTGGCTACTTTGCCAAAAATAGAGTGTTGGTAAGAGGTTTCAATCACTTTGATCAGAACTTCTGATCAGCTAGGGTCAAAAATTAATTTTTTGAAGTGTGAAGTTTTAGTTGTAAATACCGCTCCATTTGTTTCATAGTGTAAGATTGTGTAACACTATCCAAATTCATGTAAATGTTAATGAATCCAGACATATAACACCCTGATCTTTTTGAAGCCAAGTAACCGTGTGGCTCAGATCTATGTTGTCTAGAATTGGTTGTGTAGTTGTGGTCTATACCATGTTGGAAGTTTAGATGGGTGAGTGCCTGCTTATAAGCATTGTTGCTCTGACCATGGCATCTTCGGATTAACCCTTTTGCACGAAGTGATGACGAAAGTGTAAGCGGAGATACTATGTGAATATGGGTCCCCCAGTATACTTAATAGACTAATGTGGATTTTGGAAGTAGTGTGTTACAAGACATATTTATGCATTTGTATTTCTCACCACCAACCAACATGGGCGTATCCAAGGGTGCTCCCTCGTGGGCCTGGGACAAAAAAATTCTAATCCAAGTTGTTTATATATAAAGAATAATAAATCATATGAAGAGGAAAGGAGAAAAATACTTTCTTAATTATATGTGATGGTGATTTTTTGATGATTTTAGAAATGAATTGTATTTTTGGCATGACATATTTATAGTATTTAAACAACTATATAAGTTGGAGAATCCACCTGATTTCTTCCGTTTGTGAACATTAATGCCCATCCATGGTTGAACATCTAGCATAACTAAAGTGTTGTGTTTGCTTATTTTGTACACCCTGAGGATAATTGGATATACTTTGATTCTGTAAACATGAGTTTTTTTAGATAATGTAAGGTTTATTGAACTCAATTGGACATAAGTATTTAGGTTACAAGTACACAAGTCACTGAGTTTGGTTACAATAATTTCTACTGATAGTATTCTACTATTAGTATTATCGTTGATAGAATAATCTCAACCAATGAATTAGAATAATACTATTAGCAGAAAAAACATAGTCTAGCACCACACTAGCACATAACCCACTATCGAAACTCCCATCTGTGGTGGCTCGACCACCTAGTGGAAGCTTGTTGGCGTCATCATTAGCTGCCTCCGACAAACCTATATCTTACTAATACGGGGAAGAGATGGGGATGGGAAGCTGTGGAGTCCATAGAGTTGTGTGCAGAGCCTAAATCTTATCAACATGTCAGACTAATAGGAGTAACGAATGTGTCTGGTTGGTCATCTGTGATGGCTCCTAACGTATGGATCCATCATATATGAACTCTGATCTGTGACGACTCCTAATTTGGATCTGTGTCATGGATATGAGGAAGATTATCTTTAACGGTTCATCCTAGAGAGTGGTCACGGATAAGTGACCATCAATAGTGCTGGTATCTATACGTAACATTTGTTAATTCGGTCCATAACAGCTCTTTGTATCTTTAATGACCCTCTTCGGCCTATCGTAAATGAACCGTTACATAAGAGAGGATCTGTGGAAGTGCAGAAGTTGATGGGTAATAAAAATAGGTCTGATTTATTATATTAGAAAAAGTAACCAATTTAGATTAGTTTTAACCAAAGGCTAGACAGCATGGTAAAACACATATAAATTAGTTCCTCCATCTTTTGAACTACAAATATTGATTTACTTTGGGACAAAGCTAGTGCTATAATATTTTACCATACCATAGATGGAGTTCCAAATCTAATTGGTTCGCATTTGCAAATGGACGGAGTAATCTGCTTTGTAATTAAGTGTAGTTCTTGTACGTGTTTAACTACTCCACTTGGGTACACACGTATATATCGCCGTTTGCTACTCACAAAAGGAATCTAGACCGATCTCTTAATTACCGCACATTCTGATCAGAGTCGTTGTACGTAACGTAGGTGCTCATTACGTACATTATGGCGATCTACTGTTCATATGTAATCGGCTCACATTAAAATGGTAAGGTCCCCTGGTACAATGTTGACTAATAACTAGACGAGGCTTTTCGTATGTATATACAGGACTGCAGTACCGTATATATCCGTATGGTACGGAGTACGAAAGTATGGTGTGATTCATCAACAGTGCCCTGTACTACTTTATGTACCGAAGCTACGAATCTTAATTGAGTGAATTGTAGGGTAGCTAGGGATCGAATTGCAGCTCCTACGTAAGTATATTTATGACGGCAGAACTTTTTTTCTACTCGTTAAAATATACTCCCGTCACAATAAAAAAGCATTTTTAGTACTGTAGAAACAAATTAGGTATAAGAAGAAATAACTTAAATATTTCTTGTTAAATAAAAATATTATATCGAGTGAGAGATATATAGGGGCCGGTAAATTAAAGTGGATAGATATTTAAATACGAGATGATCAATAAGACAACCAGTAATCTATAAATATACTCTTTGAACAATTGTGAATTATATAAATGCCCTTATTATAGTACATATGAGAGGTGGGACATCCTAGACTATGAAACTATACAAATGCACGTTTGGATTGGCAGTCGTATGATGTGTCCATCTCATATATACTAGGCATCTACATTTTTAAAAAAATGCAGCATTACTGAATACATGAGTGTTGTCCTAGTAAAAATAGATTTCCTTCCTCAAATATATTTTTAGCGGCTGTATTTCATTTCAAAGCATATATGTAGAAAGAAACCCACGGTTCTAAAGCAGGTAAAGCTCACAAGATAGGTGTCATGAAACTGAGCAGCACATATATAGTGGGATGAGCGTCATATGTTGAGGTTGTATAGCACCAAATCCTCCTCTAATTAGTTCCTAGCTAAATCGGTGTTACTTATAGCTGAACACGGATCAGATATCCTAGCTAATTTCCTTCCTTTTCTTTTCGTTTTGGCAGAACGTACCAGTGAGCAGTGACCACTCCACAAGTGACGGTGGCCCAGCGGGAGCCGGAGTGACATTCACCGGCGCGAGTCCGGGTCCAGGAAAAGCTCTCGAGCCTCGCTCATTTTTGGCGCGGTAAACGGCTGCTGCTCGCTGCTGAAATCCGATCGAATGCCCAATCGTGTGAAGTCGCATGGGACCCTTTGGCCATACTGTACAAACTATCCTGTTATGTCTGATTTGTCTTTTCATGGTTACCACAGTAGCTAGTAGCACACAGTGGGTGTGAGCTTATAGCGTGGAATCTGTTACTAGCTGCAGGGCCTCGCTTTTACTATGTGCGTTGAAGCTAAACTGGTACTGTATCTGGTCTGCCTTGAGAGAAGAAAAGGGGTTGTGTCTGCTTTGTCTGGGGAACAGTTTTTAGCGTGGGATTACATGTTATCTAAATAATTATCAAAAAATATGAAAAAAAATTGATAAAATAGATTAATATGAGTTATATCACTCCACAAACATGCAAATTTAAATTCAACTTCTATAAGTTGTAGCCAAAAAAATAAAACTGAGACTAACTATACGCATATTCATAATTGTTTTTGTTATTTTTGCTACAACTTATAGAAGATGAATTTAAGCTTGCATGTTGGTTGAGGGTTTATAACTCATATTAAACAATCTTGTTAAATTTTTTCACATTTTTTAATAGCATGCAAGCAACAGGTGTATAAACATCCGTGTGCTAATAAACTGCTTCCGCTTTGTCTGGTCTCTTCGTGACCTGCAAGCTGGTCCATATCTCATCTTCTCTCGGAGCGTTTTTCGTTGTTGTTCGCGAATTCTTGCCACAAGATAAGTTGTTCAAGTTTCTTGAGAAAGGGGAAGTTTAAATGAGAATCAAATAGTTAAAAAAAATAGATAGTCAAACTAAAGTTTAAGAAGACTGAGCATAGATAGTGAGTGAAGCGCTTGCTTTTACATGATAAGTTATCACGTGCATGGTATCTTGTGCTCAAACATTCCATAGCGTCCTTTAAAAACGGAGGGGCTTTAGAGGAAGTGAACTTTTCTTATTTGATAACTTAGAGGAAATGAACTTATTCGTACTAAAGTTATGTAAAATTCTTGTGTTATGTAGGAGCGCCTCAAGACAGATAATCAAGATGTTAAACCTTCACGTTCTTATACAATTGACACTGTTGGTTGGCACCTTTTTGAATTTACCTCCGCAAAATTTGAACGGTTAGACTACCAATAATTCTTGTCGGAGATTGTTTGACGTTTAAATGAACAGGCCAAATGGCATATCTGTAAAAAAAATTTGTGAGTAAAAGTATTATATATATATTACTGGCGATCTAAAAGTCAAGACTGAAAAATAAATTTCGGTGAAAAACCTCAAAATGAACTCCAAATCTAAGGGCAAAAACTTTCAAATTTTGGCTTATAAGTATAAACAAAAGCGAAAAGATATAGGTACTTAATAATTATGATACAGTACTTTGATAAGCATCTTTTTCGGTTTATTTTTTTGGAAAAAAAATAGAAATGGTCATAGTTTAAATATGAATAGTGTCCCAAGAGAAGTACTCTATTCATCTCAAAATGTTTCAGCTTATAGCATTTAAAATTTATACTAAAATATAACTACGTATCTAAGTAATATCAGAATCCATTTTATCAATCATTTCTCATTTAGTTTCTTCACTTGCTCCCTCAACTCAGCCTAAAATAACTTTTTTGCTCAGACTTTAATTTCTGCTAAAACTCTTACTAAATCTGCTCCAAAACATAAGTGTTATCAGGTTGTTTAGCAAATCTCCTTTAGTTACTTGAGTGGTCAAGTTTTGAATTTTGCATCGATTAAATTTCTGTTCTAAGCGCCTAATTGGTATGTCATCATTGAAATGATAAATATGAAAATCAGCTCATGGATACCAATATTATGTTGCGAGATTTGAATTAAAAAAACCTCTTATAGTTTGAAACGGTAGAACTAGAAATTATATTACCAGTACGGAGGAGGTACACGTAGGAAAGCGGCGAGAAGCAAACTGCAAACATGGCGCATGCAGTAACAGTTTGGCTAGACTTTAACCTATAGTAGCAGCAACTAGTCAACGACCACCATCAAAACTCACAAGGACAGTACTGTGTCGTCTGTGACTGTGAGCATATCATACCCCCTCCACTTCTCCACTCCCCTGCCGATCGACACAGCGACGATCGATGTCGCGATCCTCTCCCCTTGGTGGATGCGTGCATGGCCGATCGATCAGCGCACACGCACGCATTGGACCACACGATCTCCGCTCCACTACACCGCGCACACGCCACGCCACGCCACACCGCCCTAGCTAAGCTTTCACCTGGCGATCGATCGAGACCATGGCCGACGACGCAAGCATGGCACGCGGTGACCTCGGATCGAAGCATGTGCTTTGCGCGCATGGCGCCCGCGCGGCGGCCGCGCGTACGGCGGCGAGCCACCGCGCCCGCCGTGCTCCGGCAAAGATCCGCCGCCGGCAGGCAGGCATGATATTGCATGCATGCGTGCGTCGCGGGTGGTGTACAGTGCCGGTGTGCGTCCAAGAGGAAAGAGATGGAGAAAAGGGATGTGATGGAAAAAGTGCGCGTGGACGCACGCACTGCCAGCGGCAGCGGTAGCAGGTGTAGCTACAGCCTACAGGAGGGACGCGTCCAAGCAGCTGAAAAGATGGATCAGTGGGTAGCCACATGTTGGGACTTGGTGCCAGCCGAGGTATATACGTAGGCGACAAATGCCAACAGTTCTCCAGCTTCTAGCCCAGACGATGACGACGACGCTCCTAGCCAAAGGCTCTCTTTAGTTCAAAATTTTTTTTCTAAAAACATCACATCAAATTTTTGGATATATAAATAAAACATTAAACATACATAAATCAAAAAACTAATTACACATTTATGAAAGAAATATTAACACGAATCTTTTGAGCCTAATTAGCACATGATTAGCCATAAGTGCTACAGTAATCAACATATGCTAATGACAGATTAATTAGGCTCGAAAGATTCGTCTCGCGGTTTCTAGACTAGCCGTGAAATTCGCTTTTTTATTCGTGTCCAAAAATCTCTCCGACATCTGGTCAAATATTTGACATGACACTTCTCCTAAAAATTTTGTCAATCTAAACACCACCAAACTCTACACTAACAAGCTATTGCATATATGCTGCAAGTAAACTGCATGCTGTTGCATGTGCAGGCTTGGGTCAGGGGTTGAGCTCCAATGCAGGGGAGGGAATGGAGGAACCAAACTACGCAGAGATTACTGTGTTATACTTTACCCCAGCACAGGGTTGATGCAGAGACTAGCTCTTGCTGCCACCCAGACTGCATGCATGCTGCTGCCTCCTTCACACACACTCTGCCCACAATATTCCAGGTGGACATACGCAACTGGGTCATGCATGCGTGCATGCATAGCAGATTAGCAGGGGCACGGCCAGGAACAGCGTATTTAAGGCCGAATTGATGAATCGATTGTTCAGATCCATGGCACGGTGCACGGTGGGCGTCATCGCGGCGTCGCCATCGATGCATCCTCCCAACCATGGCCGGGCCGGCCCTAGCTCTATGCAGTTTGCACTCGCGTGCATCAATGCACGCAATGCTACTACAACGTCTGCACTGTCTCACTGGCTCTATACTTGCGCATTGCCAACGTCTGCACCCAGCATGCCGCGGCAGGCAAAGCCATCCGTAGCTCTCTGCGCCTCACAGATGATCACATGATCCGCCTGCAGGAGGCCATACCTCCCCTTGGCCTGCTACTACTGTACTGAGTAAGAGTAGTACTATAGTACGCATTGTGCATGCCAGTGTGTATAGTGTTAGCGGTTAGCTTTACCGTGGAGCAAGTGTGTTAGCCTGTACTGGTTACCGTGGAACAGCATGGTGGCGATGGCATGCATGCTCGGGTCGGTACGAGCAGCGAGCTACGAACATGGGGCATGGCGACCGTGCAGCGCCAGACAGAGAGGTCGACAGACTACGTGGCAGAGAGGCAGCAGTGTACTGTAGTCTGGCAGTGTGCCCGTGCCGTCCGAAACAAGCGAACGATCACATCGCTGGAAATGGCCAATCGTCGGTCGTCACCGGCGCAGGCCGCAGAGGCCTGAGCCGAGAACGAGGCCGATCCGTGCATAAAAACGCATGCATGTGGTCACCCTCTGCTGCCCTGCCCAGGACGGACGGACGGCGTCGTCCCCGGCCGGCCGGACTCCAGGCCCCAGCTCCCCGCTGTTCGTGCTGCCGCGCGTCACGTACCGCCCATCCCCACGGCGCCCTCTCGCCGGACGATCCGTCACCGGCCGGACGCAGCCGAGACGACGAGCTAGCCAACGCCCATCGGCATCGTTCGTCCGCGCGCCGCTCGACCCGTGCATGGCATTGGCAACGGGATGCGTATCCGTACAGGAGTACTCCAACCGATGGACCGGCCGGCCTGGTGGCTGGTGCTACAGGATTATTTCGGGCTGTGCGGGGCACTGTGCTCGTGGCCGGCCGGGGCGCGTGTCACTGTGCGTGTGCGTGTGCGCGTGTGTGCTTAAGGTGATTAAATTTCAAAATGGGCTGTGTCCCCTTGAGAGAGGGAGCAGGCAGAGAGATCCGCTGGAAAAGGGGGTGTGGGTAGATAGTGACAAGACGATGAAAAAGGAGGAGGGGCCGGAGATGCGACCGTGATTTCCATTTCTATTCCTGTCAGCCTTTTGTTTTCAGTCTTTTTTCAAATCTCCCCAACGTTATTCCCAGCTTAAAAAACTTCCGTGTACAACTATCGAGCATTCGAGCTCCTAGTCGGAAATAAATCGGAAATTAAGCAACCTATGACAAGCGAGTCACTGTACGGTTTTTAAGAGAAAAAAAGGGAGTACTACAAAATATTATTATTATTTGGACTTTAAATCCTACAGAAAAAGTATGTTAAGTATTTTTAGCATTATTCATAATACCGATGGTTCTAATAATCACTCCACATTCACGGCCATCATGGAACAAATAAATTTTAGGAGTACTTTAAACGATTAAATTCATATGAATGAAAATTATACATGGTCCTTTGGAGCAAAGGAATGCCTATTCCAATTTTTTTGAAAATCTTCAAAATATATGAATTTTGAAGTATTTTCAACATAGGTCGAACCTCTTTGAAAAATTCTTTTGTGCCTATTTTTCTTCTAGTTCCTCTCTTTGCTAGGTCTAGATGGTTATTTCTATGTTTCTAATGTGTTTTTCTGTTTTATTCTATAAGATTTGGATTGATATTATACTTTGATCCTCTATTTTCTTTCTTATTCAGCCGTTTTATCAATCCTGCACCCACGTATAACTACCCATTTCTCATTTATTAATAAATTTGATACTCTTTTATTTTAACATTAATATCAGTAAACAATAAAAAATAATTGTATATTGTGTACGTCGGGGCAGTGAAAATTTCTCCTGTCAAGCACCAGTGGCCTGCTAATTTCGAGACGACCTGAATCATGGGCAGCAGCAAATTAACCTGTGATCCTGCGATTCTTCGAAGGAAAAACTGCATAGCTCCTTCAGTTTTCACCGCAGTAATTGAGTACTATGTGTACGCTGGGATGCAGTAATTAATCAGACGTGCACGAACAGTTGGCAGCAGATTTGGGCGCCCCAGACAGACTAGCTAGGAGTACGGTAGGAGTACTCACTATTTCGCCATGGATCCAGCTGCAGCTGCTGCCGGAACAGCGAGCCCCCGTCCAGGTGAGGGAGCCGAGGGCACTGAACATATTCCATGGTTGTCTCTATTCTCGCCTCATGATTGCCATAATTTCCTCCTGCCTCTCCTCCTACTGGCTACAGCTGCTACCCCCTAGCCTAGCCTAGCCTAGCCACACCATCCAGTACGTGCTCCTCCTCACCATTTCACCAATGGAACCAATAAATGGCGCCACCCCCCATACGACGGTATCAGGTCAGATCACCTCTCTCCTCTGGAGTTTGCCCCACACCATACATTGTTTATGTCTCCGCTGCGTGATTTTTTCATATTTTTGTTTTTTTCTAAGAAAACATATCTAAAAATATTATCTAAAAATATACTACCTTCGTTCATAATAGCTTTATTTTTTCGTTTTTCCTGTATACAATATTTAACCATTCGTCTTCTTTGAAAAATTTATTAAAAACTTAAAAAATTAGTCATACATAAAGTATTATTTATGTTTTATCATTTAGTAAGAATAAAAATATTAATCGTAAAAAAAATTCAAATGAAACGAAGAGTCGAAACATTATATAAAAAAACTAAAAAATGGTCTTATTTCGGAAGGGAGGTAGTACTCATTTTTTGACACACGTTAACCCCACCTTGGTACCATGCATCATAGTGCCGAGCTGTTACACCACACTGAGAAATATGATCATTTTTTAATAATGTTTTTGGATGGGTGTATTTATAAACTTTCCTTACGAAAAGGTCTGGATTATGAAAAATTCAGTATCAGCTATCGCATAAACCAAAACAAAAACAACACCGATTTTGTTGTTGTACCAGCAGTTTTCATGGTTTACCATATTTTTTATATTTGAGTAGTTATGGCTCGTGAAGTGGGTTCGGGCCGTGTTCGGCAAAGGGGATGGAGGGGTTAGAGCGCGGAAAACGTAGTAGCTGATTAGTACATAATTAACTAATTATTAATTGTTGAAAAAATAAGATAGAATAATATGATTATTTAAAATAACTTTCCTATAAAAACTTTCCGTAAAAAATATACCGTTTATCAGTTCAAAAAGCGTGTGTATGGAAAACGAGAGAATCAGAAATTAGATAACAAGTTGGCGAATGCAGCCTTACTCTGACTGGTTAGGTTTAGCAAGTTTAAAACTATAGCCAACTGCTGGCTATAATTCATCCATAGTCAATCTAATAGTCAATCTATACAATAACTGTCAATCTAATAGTCAATCTATACAATAACTAGCTATAAAATAAATATACTATCATGTCTCACATGTCATACACACATTGTGTCTTACAGTCTGTGCTACAGCTGGCTATAAATTTATAACCTACTGCTCTTCTCTCCTCTCTTATCTCCTTAAAATATACTTATAGCCTGCTATTGTATCAAGGCACCACTTAGTCTCAAAAACTATATTTAACACGTGTGCTTGTATTTATAACTAATTATTTTGTCGACATAATATTTGAAAATGCTCATATAGGCTTACAACGGTTTGCATGTGTGCGTTAATAGAAGGGTGTGCTTGTATGGTGAGCACCGTTTGTAATGTGTTTTGCAAAGAAAAAGAAAGTGCTCAGGCTCAATAACTCCAACACTTGGCCCTTATTTTGATTACGTAAATAAATGAGAGACAACTACTACGGTCACATTTAGCAGTCATGGTAAGGTTCATACGTCAATTTATCATTCAAAGTTTCCAACTTGAATTACTGCTTTCTGATTATTATTATTATGTTTTCATCTAAATACTCCCGTTTTCAATTTTTCCTATATTTCCATTCATCCATTACTTGTTTTGGCTCTACTACTTTCGATTCTGTTTCCATAAAATATTTTTGCCTATTTGCCAACCGCGAAAAGTGGAAACGGCAAAAATATCAAAAACAAAAGTGAGCAATATTTTGCCTGTTCTACCAAACGTGCAGTGGTTCCCTTGTTTTTTCAGAACTTGCCCGAAACAAGAAACAACAAACCCCTAGTTCAATTGCGTGGCTAAAGGATAGTCAGTTTGCAACATTTGCTTAATGCGCGTGAGCATCAATCGATTGCGTGGCTGGAGTATTTGCTAGTACATGAATTATCAATCCCTGTTCATTTTACCGGCATGTTAATTAATTATTCCGTCCACATAGTTTTGTTGTCATCATTTCTGCCTCATCCTTTTTTAAAAGGAAAATGTATTTGTGGAAATGACTAGGGACATTTTCCCACCATTTTCACCCCTAATGGCTATGCCACTATGCCAGCCGTACGTAGTCAAACTACTAAACAAGGATCTTATTGGAAAGTTCAAAAACCACTTAGCAGTTAGCACGAAAAGATGTTTATAGGATCAGCGCTGAAACTCATGATGAAGTCAAACTACATATTGTAATGCAACACGCACAATAATGACGCTCACCCCTCTCGTGCTCTTTCCTTCCAAGGATCTCTCATCTTCGTGTTCCTCCGACCTCTGATAACCTCTTGATCCTCCTAAGAGCTACTAGTTAATTACTCCTATATATCCGATGCATGTACAACGCCTTACTCATGGATACATATATGATCCATAAAAAGCACACACAAACATCTTACTTTTTCGCTTTTTCTTATATTTATAACCTAAAATTTGAACTTTCAAGCCTAAATTTAGAATAGATTTGGGGTGTTTTTCTTCGCAGTTTATTTCTTAGTCTGAACTTATAGATCACAAAAACATATTTATAAAAGTCTTATTCATAAAGTATGTTTTCATTTACAAATATATTTTTTCATCCCAAAATGTCTCAACTCTTTACTACGCACAAAAGAACCGTGGCTTCTTGAAATAATTCAAAGCAAACACTTATAAACATTGCCAGTTTCACCATTTTAATTATGGTGTACTACCCGTCACATATTAAATACATTTCCAGGGTTCAAAAGTAAGGTAATGAGTACTAGTGCATAAGAGCATCCAAAATGTTTCTCATCAAATGACAGCGATTGAGGTTTGGATGCAAGGTATGGAGAAATTTACGAACCATCTTTTCGTTTAAGCTAAACTTATAAGCCAAAATTTGAATTTTTACCTTAATTTTACAATATACTTTTTTGGGTTCATTGTTGTTTATTTTTCAACATTATTTTTAGATCGCTAAAAACATATATATAATATTTTTTCAAAAATTATTTTTTTATTCACAAATATGCCGTTTTGCTTTTTGAAAAAAACAAACAATTACCCCGTTAATACACAAACGTTTTTATATTGGGAAATATTCAAATATAGAATGAGACCTATTATGTGAAGGATGTTGTATTTTGTCAAAAAAGGTTTCTTTTTAATGCAAATACTACAATTTTGTTTGTTCCGAGTCTTGCACTGTATACTGTATGACGTACCAACTTTGTTCTAAAATATAAGCACATTTGTATTGTTTAGAATAGACTAGGAAGATGCCAAGAATACTTTTATTTTTTTTATCAATTTGTAAATTTTAAATTAATTAAAGTTACTAAACATCTGATTTTCCTGGTGGCACTTCTATTTGCGTAGTAGTAGTACGTCTCACGGTTTCAGCAGCAGGTGACCGGAGGGCCGACCTCACAGGGGTCGGCGCGTGTGAAGGTTCACGAGTGATATGGATGGAGCTCATGATTAGTCACTTCATGTCTCAGCTTAGATAGCGCTACTTTTAGTTTCAAAAATTTTCGTGTTCGGAAAACTAACTAATTATACAGTTCGAAAATTTTACGAGATAAATCTTTTGAGCCTAATTGACATATGATTAACTATAACTATCACCGTAGCTCACATGTGCTAATAATAGATTAATTAGGCTTTTAAAGTTTGTCTCGTGGTTTTCTGACACCCTATATAATTAGTCTGTTAATTAGTTAATAAAATAATCTTCCATTCGATCAAACACAAACGTGACAGCAATCCAAAAATGTTCGTCAACACACCGAGTCGTGCGCGCACACAGACCGCCCTGCGGACCGGTCTATCTTGTCACTTGTCATGACACTCCATCTGCGTCTGCACAGAGGCGCGAGTCACAGGTTAGAGAGCTGGCCGGGTGATGCATGCTGTCCCCCTGCTGCCTCGTGTAAAAAAACATTTCTTCGTTTAGATGTCCAGCATGTTGAAAATCTATTTTATTTAAAAAGTTTATAAAAAATAAAAAAATTAGTCACAACGCTATAACACTATTTATATTTTATCATCTAATAACCATAAAAATTAATTATAAAAAGTTTAAAATAAAACGAAGAGTCAATTATGCTATCTAAAAACCGAAAATTTTTTCTGGTCTCAATCATATCGAATGTTTGGACACTAATTAGAAGTATTAAATATAGATTATTAATAAAACTTATCTCATACTCTCGACTATTTCACGAGATGAATCTATAGAGCCTAATTAGTTCATGATTAACGAATATAATGCTATAATAAATATTTGATAATCGTGAATTAATTAGGCTTAAAAAATTTATCTTAATATTTAATACTTCTAATTAACCTGCAAACATTCGATATGAGCAAAGACTACGAAAAAATCCCTGATCCAAACGACCCCTTCGTCTTCCCACTGCGAGCTCGATCGTGCCTCCGTTCCAGCAATCATGCTCTCGCCAGAAGGAACCAGCTCCCGCGAGCGGCATAGCCAGGCTCGATCGACCGAGCTCACCGACAAGGAGCGGCGACATGTTTTTCGCGTTACAAGAGTTTTTTTTTTCTTGGCTCTGCCATGCTGGTAGGCCTACGCTTGGAACATCCTTTTCGTCAAATTCGACATCTTTTGTCCTTTGAAGAATCTAACGTTATCAGGTGTAGGTACACCCGGCCGTATTATATACATCCATGCATGCACGATGCATGCAGAAATATGCAGGGTATAAGGAGTCACCAAATCGTTTGTTCGTATAGTCCTTTTGTTTTGTCAAAAGAGGTCAGCAATTGGAGCAATATGGAGCATGAGCATGCGTAAAAGTGTTGATATTTTATGTTGTGTTAAACTGTTAATGCTTCTTCTTCCCAAACCAACCGATCGTTTATATGCCAATACTTTGAATTAGAAGTAGTAGGATTGTAGGAAAGCATTACTAGTAGGAGAAGACGTACGTTAAACAGTAGAGTGGTACGAAAGCTCGCTGTCTCGCAACATGGCGGCAGCACGGGCATGCGCCCCCTTTTCCTCACCAGCCATCATTAGCAGGTGTGTGCGTGCTGAGTGAGAGTGAGTGATAGCACCAGTAGCAGCAGCTCGCCCCCGGACACGGAGGCATTCGATTGCTGCGGTGAAAACAATGTCTGATGAAGACAACACAATGGGAAGCCAAGGCGGCCAGCATGGATGCACTTTCGGTCCAGTCTAATCCAATCCAAACATCCAATCCATCCTCGCTTCCCAAAAGCCAAAGCCATCTCTCTCTCTCTCTCTCTGTCTCTCTCTCTGCGGTGTGTTCAGCCAAGCCTTTTTTCGTTTCGTTTCCTGTCTTTCGTGTCGTCTCACACATGACACGTCTGAAGGCTCTGAGTGGCTAGAGGTAGTAGCAACGCTGAAGGAAGAAAAGAACACCCGGCCGGCCTCCAGTTCCTCCAGTTATGTTGGCAGCTGATCCGATGCTAGGTGCAGCAGCCTGCCTGCCTCCGGCCCGGGAGAAACCGGGACGTGGTGCGCATCAGTGCACACGCGTCGCCGTCGAACTGACCGGGACGCAACCGCCAAGAGGGCCCTGGCTGCTTCCGCGTCCTGGGGTGTTTTTGACTGCTCTTGCTTCGTCTACGCGTACAGTATCTCTTGTGACAGAGGGTGTTGTCGTCAACCAGGCCATGCTCGCAGGCAGCGTTGCGGCGAGCTACTCCTACCGTTGTCGCCTTCACCGGCGACCAGCGAACTCCCATGGCCGGGTTCGTTAGCCCTGGAAGTTAACTTATCCCTCTCGTTTCCCACGCGCACGTTTTCTAAATTGATTAACGGTGTATCTTTTACAAAAACTTTCTATAGAAAAATTGTTTTAAAAAATTATATTAATCTATTTTTATATTTTTAATAATTAATTAATTATATATTAATCTATTGTTTTTCTCGTCAGGGCAAGTTAACGCTCGGAACGAACGCGGGGTGAGACGGACAGGCCACATGTTGCCGTATCCGCCCAGACGGCACGGCCCGCAATTTTTTCGCGGCACCACCGGCCCATGGCATGTGCAGACATGGCGCCGAGGCTGGGCCTTGCGGGCTAGTTTTAAGTATACTAGTGCATACTTCAGTGTGCAGAACTGCAGGTACAGATTGGTCCATTGTTAAGATTGCCGGTGCTGCTGCGTGCGAAGAAGCAACGTGGCCCCTGTGACGATGCCGGATTGACCCGTCATCACTCTATCGAAACAGCTTTTCGTTTCGTGTGGTGGTGTGTACTGTAGGGGAGGTAATAGCTCTGAATTCGGCGGCCGCATACGGTGTTAGGGCTATTATAAACAGAAGCAGCAAGAAACACTAGTATGTTTGAGAGAGAGAGAGAGAGATCTCTTTGCATCAATAGTCTCCTTGGAAAATCTTCAACAGTAGCCTCATCGATCCGTTCTACACTGGACTGATCGTTACATGGGCCGGATGTCACACATCCAACTCAATCTTGACTTCGGCCCCCCATTGGGTAAGCTGTTACCATCTGGAAATGCAATACCGCAAGAGATTCAACAGATGCAGTTAGGCAACGCTAGCAAGAAGCCAAACCGCTGACAGGTGAGAGATTGAGATGCATGACAGCATGAGCAAAGAACCTTAGAATCAAAAACTAACCATCGCGCCTAGCAAAACAACAAAGAAAAACAGAACCAGCACACGGCCACAAAACGCACAGTAAAAAGCTCCACGGATCGATCCACCAATCACCGAGCTGCTCGCGACTTTCCTCCAGCGTCGTGTGGCTCGCAGTCGCAGAAGCCAAGGCTGCCGAATTTTTAAGGGGGGGGGGGGGGGGGGGGGGGGGACATCCCCAAGTTGAAAACCTCTGAAAAGCTGCATGCTTCCATGTTCGGCAGTGCGAAGTTGACCTGTGGACGATGATCGGCACCTGTCGACTTATGTAAACCTTTCGTTATTGTAATACACATAAATCGCACGCGACAAACATGAGAGTCCACCAAACCGATAAACTACCTGTGGAAGGGTTTTACCAGGATCTCTGCTGATGCGGATAGTAGAATAAAGAGATTTGCTTCAGTTTAATAAAAAGTAACAAAAAGTATCTCAAGCCACCGGTATCTCGCGGCACCAAATCGTTTCTGATCGTTGGATCTTACTGTGCACATACTACTCAGCTAGATCCAATATTATGAAATGGTTTGGTACCTTGAGTTACCGGAAATGGTTTGGTACCTTGAGTTACCGGTACCTTGAGGTATTTTTTTTGAACCGCAGCAAATATCTAGAATAAATCAGATCATTTATTTCCTATAATCTATTTGTATTTAGAGTTTTGCTCCAGTCTAACAAAAAGTACCCCGAGTTACTGGTAACCTACGGTACCAAATCGTTTCTAATCGTTAGATCTAACAATGAGCATCCTACTCAGCTACATTCAATGGTTGGAAGCGATTTAGTATCACGAGGCACTAGTACTTCGAGGTATTTTTTGTTGGACTAGAGCAAATATCATGTATTTATATTGCTATCATAACTAATGTTTTTCACTTATAGCCAAAAATATTAAATAAAGGTTGGGATCACTTTTACTTGTTACAATACTGATATATACTACCAGTAGAGTGCAGAGATGTTTCTCGTCAGTAATTTCTTCTGCCGTGTCATAAAACTAGTAAATATCTAGACATTTTATTGAACATGTAAAATTCAGATTGATTTTTTACCTGACAAGCTTACCGGATAATTTGTCAACTCAAGCTAGATCTGAACCTTAAAAGTTCCAAAAAACATCACATCGAATATTTGGACACTCAAATAAAAACATTAAATGTATATGAACATTAAAACTAATTACATAATTATAAAAGAAATCATGAGATGAATTTTTTGAGTCTAATTAGGACGTGATTAACCATAAGTGCTACAATAACCAATATGTGCCAATGATGGATTAATTAGACTCAAAAGATTTATCTCACGGTTTACAGGTGGAATCTGAAATTTGTTCTATAATTAGACTATGTTTAATACTTTAAATGTGTGTCAAAAATTCGATGTGATGTTTTTGTAAAATGTTTTTTTAAACTAAACAAGCCCTAAATTAGTGTATGCACGCGCACGTGAGGACAGAGATAATCATAGGGAAGCTAGATTTTTAAGACTTTAAGCCCTAGGCTTATCTCCACAATCATGTTTGGGTACTCTTTAAACCAGCGATAAAAATTTGATGAAAATTAACCATCCATTAGTTAGGCCTTAGGCTTGAGATTTATTTCGGTACAATAAAAAATATCTCGACATACTCGAGATACTAAATCGTTTTTACCATTCGATCTAACTAAGTAAAACATACACTATTAGATTCAACTATCAGAAATAATTTGATACTACGAGATATTGGTGAGATACTCTTTGTTATACCGAAGCAAATCTCAACGAACAGACCATCAAAGTCGGCCTTTTCCCAGATACATGCATGTATTTTTCCGTTCCAATTCCAAGTTTCCAACATCGCATCCTCGCATGCATCACCGCTTACGCACATGATTGGAATTCATTGGGGTTAGCTGGACGTATATTACTCGAGTACGTCCTCTCTCCTGGCCCAAGCACATATCATGAGCTGATGACCACGGCTTCCTCCCTGTGATGTACACCTCACATCAACCGGTGGTCACGGTTGGTTCCCATTGGGTAGAGCTGGCTGACGTGTGACATACTTTTGCCAACGAAAGACACAGCGGGCGGACGACGAACAAATTGATGTACTTTCACCTAATATTCTCATTATTTTTTTAAATGACACGTTAACTATTATTTTCACGTTTAACTATAGTCTTATTAAAAGATACATAATTCTTAATTATTTTGCTAGAATATGATTTATTACTATAGAAACTTTTTAAGCATGTCTTATAATTTCGTATATTTGGATACAAATTTTAAATAAGCCAAACGGTTATACGTAGATTTAAAAGTCAACGGTATTGTATAAGAAAAATATGGATAGAGTATCAAACTAACGATCGCTATATGTGTCTGGGATTTACATCTCAATCTTGGTATTAATCGTCTGAAAACCCCAGCTACCATCCTGCCATCATCTTCTTTTCGTCGACGACCAAATCTTGTGAAAAGGTCGTCCATCTAAAGCTTTGGACTCAGTTAATTAACAGCACGTGACC
The DNA here is from genome assembly GCF_000231095.2 of Oryza brachyantha. Lineage (NCBI taxonomy): Eukaryota > Viridiplantae > Streptophyta > Magnoliopsida > Poales > Poaceae > Oryza > Oryza brachyantha. The sequence goes on from NC_023170.2 coordinate 14,759,896, forward strand.
AATAGTGATCGGGTGACAGCATCCGTGCGAAAGATAATATGGAATTGCGGTTTCGTCTGCGCCGATCGAGCAAATGTATAAGAAGAACCATATGGGTGTTAATGTTATGGATATGGGTATCCATAGACATCTACTAGCTTATCTCAGTACAAGCATCACATATTCAATCATGTACGTACGGTAGAAGAAGGAAATTGCACTTCGATAATAAAACATAGGTAGGCCGTGTTCATCTACCCCTCTTCCTAACATATATTCTCTTATTTTTTATATGCGCGCTTCCTAAATTACTAAATATTATGTTTTTCTTAAAAAATATAGAAAAGTTGTTTTCAAAAATTATATCAATCCATTTGTAAGTTTTGTTATAGTTAACAATTAATTAATCATATGCTAATCCATAACTACGTTTTCCATACCGAATACTAACCCAGACAAACAACATGGCAATAGTCTAATTCAGATACAATTCTACCTACCAGTCACTTAGTCTCCCTAGTAAAAAAAATGATGGAGGGTATAGATTGGTACAGGGGTTAATAGACTTCCTACAAATTACTAACAGCAGTGGTAATATGGCCGTTGGTCACTTTATGGTTACTACCACATCAACTAGAATTCAACTTTCTTTCTCACTAGTAATATATCTGTGCATTGCAATAGACTTATATAATTGACTTATATATCTGTGCACATACACAGAGAGAAAAGAAATGTTTTTTAATAAAAGAAACCACTTGATTTTTTTTCTAATTTTTATGTAAGCGGCGGTTTTTTAGTGAAGTGGGGTGAGGAAGAGGATGGACGACTCTACTTTTAAGTACTCGCTTTGTCTTCATTTACTTTTCACCGTTGGCCAATACTATTTTAACAGTGACTATTAATAGCGTTTAAGCGATCAGTTGATGATTAGTGAAAGTTGTACTACTGTATATTTATATGTCATACATCACTAATATAACATATTTTTGATATGCACACTATTTTCCTAAAAAAATTGAGATGAATGGTCAAAGTTACCAAATGAACCGTAGCTGGTGTCAATTATTTGAAACCGGAGGAAGTAGTAGAGATATGTGGCAATCCCTTGTTTGAAGATGAAAAGGACGGTGGGCACTAGAAGCAAGATGAGTGAGGAGACCAAGGCTGTGTCCGCTGCACCCTTAGTTAACTTATCCTCTTCGTTTTGCGCGTGCGCGCTTCACGAACTGTTAAACGTTTTAATTTTTTATAAAAATTTTCTATATGAAAGTTGTTTTAAAAAATCATATTAATTTATTTTATATTTTTTAATAATTAATAATTAATTAATCATGTACTAATCTATTACTATGTTTTTCGTGCTAGAGATAATTATAAGTTAACTTATCCTCACCGTGTCGAATGCGGCCCAAGTATCCTTAGGAGGTGGCAGAAAATAACATAATTCTAACAAACACGGCCAAATGAGGTATACACATAGCCAGGACAAAACAATTATGTTTTAAGTGAGGCAAGAGCAAGTAGCCAAGTAGTGAAGGAGGCGGGCTAGCCTAGCCGGAGGATGAGCTAGTAAAATTGAGAAAGGCATTGCCCGGTGGACTAGTGTAGCCAAAGTGGTAAGGTAGAGTTGCATGGCCAGCATGAATCTCGGCATGGTTTGGAGCGTCCCATGGAACTCTAGTGTCCTTTTTGTATCCACACTAGCGCTTCCTAGTAATAACTCAATCGAACATGATCATATTAATTATCATAATCATGTCAGTCACACCTATCATAATTTGAACTGTCCAATAACTAAATGATACAAACAGATCGGTTCTATAAGAGCAAGTTTAATAATAGAGCCAATGTATTAGCTATAAGTTTATATTAGAGTTGAACATATAGACTGGCTATAAGGTTGGCTCTAATTTTTATCTCATATTTTTTCTTTTACGTACGCATTTAACATATATTTTTTGTCAGGTGTGTAAAGCCACCTTTTGCATGAGAGCCAACACAGTCCTTTTTCTTATTTTCTCTCTTCTCCATATCACCTTATAGACAACTTTGGTGGTCATCATTTGGCATTTTGAGAAAAAAGGTGAAACGATATATTTACAAACAAAAAATAATTTATATATGTACATATATACACATATACATACATATTTGCTTTTAGGGATCTATAAGTCAAAGTTAAAAAATAACTATGATACAAAATTAAAAATTTAATATTAAAAATTTAAATTTTGGCTCGTAATCCTGGACCAATGAAGCCGTTATAACCTACCATTCTATTTGCTTTAAAAACAAAAAACAAACAAAAGAGCAGACCAGATCGTCTCTCTCTCTCCACGTGCTCGAACGGCCGCGGATGCGCAAAGAACAATTGTAAAGTGCCTCTTCACTTACGATTGCCCGATCGATTGCTAACTTTATGTTGCTATTTTATCTTCACCTCACGCACACGGTCCAGTCGATCGGGCCAAGCGATTGGCTGGCTCGCGCGTGCCGTGCACCGCACCTGCTGCCTCTCGCAAGCACACGCAGGTCACAACTCACGAGGCCTCGTCCTCGCCGTTGCGACGACTTGATTTGTCTCCACGCCGCGAGCGACGCGCGCGCGCGTGGCATAAAAGCCCCGCCCCCGCGCACGCACCCGGCCGGCACCGCGCGCGCGCCGTGGGTCTTGCAACCCAGCCGCCGAGTAGCTAGGTAGCAGGGCGAGTGGTAGTATGATGGAGGAGGATCATGCGGCGTCGGTGGCGGCGCCGTTGCTGTGGCCGCGCGGCGTCGACGGCGGGGCGGCGGCGAAGCGGCGTTGGCAAGGCGGCGCCGCGAGGGTGGCGGCGGAGTGGTGGGTGGAGTCCAAGAAGCTGTGGCGCATCGTGGGGCCGGCCATCTTCCAGCGGATCGCGCTGTACGGGATCAACGTCGTCTCGCAGGCCTTCATCGGACACATGGGCGACCTCGAGCTCGCCGCCTTCTCCATTGCCTCCACCGTCGTCGCCGGCTTCAACTTCGGATTCCTGGTACGCACGCGAGCTCCTTTGAGCGCACAGACACACACGCATATGTATTGTAGCAGCTGACACATGGACGACGCCGGCCACGAACGTCTTGCAATGCATCGATCGGCGAAGTTTTGTCTCCCGTGCACTTGATTTGGATAGAGACAAAAGTGTATTTCGTTTATTTGTTGCCGTACACCCACCGATTCATCCCGGAAAGAAAATTGTTTCGGACAGCAACGATGTTCTATCATTTGATTGTCATATATAGAAACCTTAACAACTTCATACTCAATGAACCTCGCTAATTTCTTATGGAAATTCAGATGAAATATTCGATAATCAACACTTTCCCAGAAATGGCAGATCAGTTTGCGGCAATTTTACACACCTTGCACAGTTACACAGTAAATTAAGTAGAATGCCAGCATTATAATTTTTTTTCAAATAAGAGCAGCTATAATAGCAAGCTATAAGCCAGTTATAAGCATATTTTAAGAAGATAAGAGGGGAGAGAAGGACAACGGGCTATTAATTTATAGCCAGCTGCAGCACAAACTCTAAGACATAGTGTGTATGATAGGTGGAACCGGATATTTGTTGTGGAGTCTATGAATTGACTATAACTGTACTATTGAACTTGCTCTAAGAGGGCAGATCAGGTTATGGTATGTTATCCTCTTTTCGAAAAAGGAAAAGTAACACCAGCATTACTGCCAGAACAGCAGGTGTCTAGTGTATTTTTGGACTAGCTAGTTATTGTCGTCCTCAATTCGTACAGTATTGTGCACTCGCCTATGTGCGTTGATCACGCACGCGGTAGTTGGATTGAATTGAAATGATCAACATGACAACATGTATAGTAATACCCATAGGCACATACTGTATTTATTTGGGTGCACAGCGCGATCAGGTGATGTTTAGATTGAGAAAATTTTTGAGAAAAGTGTCACGTTAAATGTTTGATCGGATGTCGGAGTGGGTTTTTAGACACGAATGAAAAAATAAATTTCACGACTAACCTAAAAACCGCAAGACGAATCTTTTGAGCCTAATTAATCCGTCATTAGCACATATTAGTTACTGTAGCACTTATGGCTAATCATGTGCTAATTAGGCTCAAAAGATTCATCTCAAGATTTCTTTCATAACTGTGTAATTAGTTTTTTGGTTCATCTATATTTGATGCTTTATCTAGATATCCAAAAATTCGATATGATGTTTTTGAAAAAAAAATTAGAACTAAACGAGGCCTTAATTCGGTCCATTTTTTGTCGGAACACCATAATTTCCTCCAGGCTCTGCAGTATCCACGGTAGCTTTCAGGCAGAGTAGACTTCATGCATGATTTGTTCTTGGGCTCAGTCGTTTCGCAGAAACAACTGCTTATAAGCTAAAATTTGAATTTTAGAATTTAATTTTGGATTTGATTTTGTGGTTTTTTTCATTACGGTTTGTTTTACCCATTTTGTTTTTGAGTCAATATGAACACGTATATAAAAATTTTATTTATAAATTATTTTTCGTTTGTAAAAACGTATTCGCTTGTTCGTTAAAGAACGAAACGATAGGAACCCTTTTTTATATAAAACAGTAGGAGGCCGGTCAGCCGCCAGCTTGATGCATGTATGCATATATGGCTGGATCTCAGAGCTAGCTGCACTTTAATTAGACGGGCAGAAGCTATCTGAAAACGACGAAGAGATGAGTCGAGAGTGTTTTTTATACACTGAGGTTCAGGAACGATCCAAGAAGAGATGGAGAGAGATTGCTAGTTTATTGATTTACGATGAATGATCCAATCAGACTATCGTGTCTAGTTTTGTAAGTTGTACGGTAATTCCACCTTTCCTAAATATTTAACGTATTGATTTTTTTTAAACATTTAATTATTCTTTTATTTAAAAAAGTACATAATTATTAATTATTTTTATATTATATTATTTATTGTTTTTTAAATCTTATTTTATTTATTATTAAACATATATATATATATTTAGCTTTACATATTTAATAAAAAATTAAATATTTATAGAAAACAACGACATAAAATAATAGTACTACTTAATTAAGCCGGAAGAAGCGTGTCATAGCTGAGCACATGGATCGAGCGAATCAATGCCCGTCTGATCGCTGTCGCCTGTCGCCTTCTGCTGCGGTTGTTTATGTTTATCTCTGTCTGCGTGCCGAGACTGTGGCTGCCACGCACAGCTAGCTCCCGCGACCAACCTATGGCCACCTACGTACACACCTCGGCTGGCAGAAGCTAGTACGACATGATCTGCACTCTGTTGAGCCACTCTGAATGCGTCATGGCTCACGCCATGGTGATTGCTAGGCACTGTAGCAGTAAAAAAATGTTTAAGTAATATGGTAATTATGGTTGATTGGTGATGGTAATAATCGAGCAATGGCGCGGGTGGTTTCTTGATGATGTTTGTGGTAGCTGGGCATGGCGAGCGCGCTGGAGACGCTGTGCGGGCAGGCGTTCGGCGCCAAGAAGTACCACATGCTGGGCGTGTACCTACAGCGGTCATGGCTGGTGCTCCTCGCGTTCGCCGTCCTGCTGACGCCGACGTACGTGCTCATGGAGGACCTGCTGCTGCTGATCGGGCAGCCGGCCGATCTGGCCAGCCTCGCCGGCAGGATGAGCGTCTGGCTGCTGCCGCAGCACTTCGCCATGGCGATGCTTCTCCCGCTCACGCGGTTCCTGCAGAGCCAGCTCAAGAACTGGGTGACCGCGGCCACCGCCGGCGTCGCGCTCGCGCTGCACGTCGTGATCACCTACCTGGTCGTGAGCCACCTCCAGCTGGGCCTCCTCGGCGCGGTCGCCACCGCCAACGTGGCGTGGTGGCTCGTCGTGCTGGGCCAGCTGGTCTACGTCGTCGGCGGCGGGTGCCCGCTGTCGTGGAAGGGGTTCTCCATGGAGGCGTTCGCCGATTTCTGGGAGTTCATCAAGCTCTCCTCGGCCTCCGGAGTGATGCTTTGGTGCGCACATTTTCACTGCACTCGAGCACAACGACATTGACGCATATAACTCATCTCACTAGCTTCTTTTGCTCATCTACAGCTTGGAGAACTGGTACTACAGAGTGCTGGTGTTGCTTACAGGGTATCTGAAGAACGCTGAAATCGCTGTGGACGCGCTCTCCATATGGTAACTAGAACTAGCAGAACCAATCAATTTTTGTCCACTAAATCCAAATTCTTCTTCTTCACTGATTGCATCGCATTGCACTGGTTCGTACTTCGTAGCTTGACGATCAACGGATGGGAGATGATGATTCCATTTGGCTTCTTGGCTGCAACTGGGTACGTGCAGTATTACTACACTGGTTCTCATTAGTCCATGACCTGAACTTGATCAGCCCACCATGGCATGCGCTGAATTGAAATGGCAGCGTGCGGGTGGCGAACGAGCTCGGCGCCGGCAGCGGCAAGGGCGCGCGGTTCGCCGTCGTCGTGTCCCTCACCACCTCGGTGGCGATCGGCCTCGTCTTCTGGTGCCTGATCATGGCCTACAACGACGTGATGGCGCTCCTCTTCTCGTCGAGCAGCGTCGTGCTCGACGCCGTCCGCAGCCTGTCCGTGCTGCTCGCCTTCACCGTCCTCCTCAACAGCGTGCAGCCGGTGCTCTCAGGCAAGCCCGAACCCTCGTGCCACCGAGGTTGCACGGACTGCACGGCCGTCGACGAGCCATGGTGCGGATACATTCTAAGCTAGCTCTCTGCTGCATTGGCATTGCAGGGGTGGCTATTGGTTCAGGGTGGCAAGCACTCGTCGCCTACGTCAACGTCGGCAGCTACTACTTGGTCGGAGTTCCCCTTGGCGCCATATTGGGTTGGCCATTGAATTTCGGAGTTGGCGTAATTCTCTGAACACATTGCAGTACAACTTCTACATAATAGATTCATTTTAGGTTTTTCCCTTCTTGTAAGCTCTTGTACGGTGATTTCTACTGATAATAGTATTATACCACTTGTAATACTAGAATCATAAAGATAATCTCATAAATATTGATCTTAGACATTAATTATACTACTAGTATTTAAAGTGGTATTATAAATAGATATGGTCCGATCATTTCTACTATCCGGAGAAACAGTAAATTTTGTTCGAATATATGCATGCCAATGTTTGAATTGGTCCTGATAGTTCACCAAAATTGCAGGGAATTTGGTCCGGGTTGATTGGTGGGACAGCTGTTCAGACACTAGTATTAGCCTATCTCACTGTCAGATGTGACTGGGATGAAGAGGTACACTTTTATTTACTTCCAACCTTTTCTTGTCATGAAAATGGACCATTACAATCGCTTGGAGAAATTTTAGTTCATTGCTGTTGTGTTTTTCATGCAGGCAAAGAAAGCCAGTACAAGGATGGAAGTATGGGCCAGCACAAAAAAATGATGCAACTAACAGTTTGTGCTAGTGAGGTTTCTTGGACACACAAAGCACAAAGGGAACACTGGAATGTGCAGTAGAAGAACCGCTACTTCTGCTCAGTATAAGAGGTAAACTGATCAGAATAGATCAAGGGAAGAGAGCATTTGGAAAGAAAACAGCTGGTCTGTCCGCAAGTATACCGCCTTGTCTGCGGATCACATATAAACATATTCACGTTACCTTAGGCTGCAGGCAGCCAGTTTCTGAAGACGCTCGTTTGCCAAAGAGACCGTCGGTGCCGTCAGAAAAATGCATAGGATTGTCTAGGGTGATAAGTGTGAATTGTGATTCTATTATTATTAGCATTGTAACCCTGAATTTTGCACTACGGTTGCAAGTTGCAACATGTAAGTACTTGGTACCATTTAAAGGATGTTGGCATTGCTGCCCGCCTGCCAACAATAAAATTTGTCTTTTTCTTTGGACATGATTCATGAATATTCCGGGGTTTTTTTTAAGGAAATTAACAAACATCTCACTGTAATTTTGCAAAGTTAGATATATGTTATTGAGAAATTTTGCAAAGTTAGATATATGTCATTGATATCTCAATGACATGTAGAGCCCGTATAAGTCAATAATATGTGGGTCAGGATAACATATCTCTAATTTTATAAAATTATAATGGTATCCTTGTAATTTTTTTTATTTTTAAAAGGGTGGAGGAACTTACCCACCTGAATAATTTCATTACCTTAGTGTACACAGACCAAGCCTTTTTTTTTTTTTTGAAAACTATACGCAGACCAAACTTTGACTACGGAATCACATTGGATTTGGAGGATAAATACGGAGAATACAACACTGGTTACAGAAAAGAGAGCAAAGGGATAATATCATCCCATAGAGCACACATGAACCTGCTACAAAGATTAGGGGAAGACGTGCATGTCAATGTCACTAGTTTAAACCCACAGCAAAGATCCAAAACCAACCAATGCTTGCGTCCTGGTTTGCCGACGCGTCGGGGCTCGTTGGACACGAAGACATCCACTTCGCATTCAGACAAGATGCACCGGGAACGACGATGGTTGGATGGGCCTAGGTGTGGTAATGGATTGAAATTTTTCTATATAAAATTTGGCTTGGATTTAAAATGAGGTGAGTTAAAATTGTATATGTTTTTAAGCTAAAAATATTTAAGGGTTTAATATGGTTGTAAAAGGACCTAAGTGCATTGGCCCATTATAACTCTTAGAAGAGTTTTTGCTGCACACATACTAAGCTTGAAACTCAGCGGTAAAGTCTATGGCAGCCAAAGACCACCTGCAAGTTGTTTGGACCAATTAGAGATGGCAATGGGTTGGGCTTTGGGTCGGGTTCTGTAAAAACCCACCCATCATAAAACCCGTGAATGTAAGGTAACCCATACTCGTAAACCTTTATGGGTGCAAAACTAAATCCGTATCCATACCCATTGGGTACCCTAAACCCAATGGGTACACACCGGTGAAACCACATCAAATAAAAAAACATCTTAATCGAGACATTTCCATGAGTATATTAAGGTTTCTCAATATTTAATTATAGAAAATAAGCAAATAAACATAGCCAATTAATTAATATAGCAACAAGAAAATAAAAAAAGTACAATAGTAAGCAAGTAAAACTAAGCTTGACGGAATCTAACATTCGGTCATCCAATCATATCGACACAAACGAACAATCATGCCTCAACAATATTCTGATACTCCCGGCTTATAATACTAGACAATAAGCAGTTTCATGTCGAATATTTAAAGGTGTCGCTAGATTTTTGGGCCCTAATTGGACCCATGGGTTAAATCCAAAACCCGTACTCAACCCATAGCTTCACGGGTACCCATATCCATAAACCCATGGGTACAAATCTTCATTCATACCCACTCTCATTGGGTATAAAACCCGTTGGGCTCCGGACCCGTGGGTCTAATTGCCATCCTTAGGACCAATGCCAATCTCACACTCTTTAGGGGAAGGAAGCCGCAATATAGAGAGGATTGCAGTCATAGCACGTGCGCACGAAGTCATCAAATGGGAGGATTAAACATGTTGCTATTACATTTAACATCCTCCAGCGGAAGGGAGCCCTAGAGAAAGGAGAGCCACTGAACATGGTGTCCAACGACATCGAAACAAGAGGGGTAATGGGCAAAGGTCTTTGTGTTTTTCCCAACCTTATTTAATTCTTAAAAACTTTTAGCTAAAAAATCTATATAATTTTATTTTTAACTCATTTTGATTCCAATCCTTAAATTTTATAGGAAAAAAAATTAGACACATGATCCAAGTAACGGGGATAAAGACGACACAAGAAACTAGGCAAATAGATCTGGATGTGGTGGTAGTTGAATAGGTAAGACATACAACAGTGGAAACATATGCAGTGGAGCTAAAGATAGATAGAGCAAAGCACAACTCCTAGGCACAGCCAACAAACTATTCCAAGAATCGGCCAACTCAAAAATCTCGTCAAAATATAGAAACTGAGAGGAGGGGTACCAACAGACCTTCTAAGCCGAATGAAATTATAGGAAACGGTTAGGATGGGCACAGCATGTTGTTACTTGTTAGTGACACTGGGATAAGAATGAAGGGAGGGATGTGAAGGATAAAAGAACACGTTCCATCCATAGACCTCAATCAGAAGAGTCTAAAATGAGCAGGTTTGGGGAAGAATAAAGTGGAGAATAGAAAGGTAGTGGGTGGGAGGAGGGTAGGGCATGCGGTGTTTTCCCGTAGGTTGTCTGAAGAAACCAACAAAAAGAGTCATGTCAGTACAAAACTTGTTTGGTTACGTGCATAGGTCGGAGATGTAATACTCTTTCAATCCAATAATAAATATTACAATTTATCTTATGGAATGATGGAACTATCCTAAAAAAGGTTGATTTTAGCAGCATTCATCGGAGAATATCTAATGAAAACCATCAAATAAGTGAAAAGCCGTGAAAATCAGATCTAGAAGTTCTATAAATTCATGATAAAATAATCAGAAACATATACAGGCGTGAACTACGTTACCACCAAACAGCATGCCTAAACTCAACTTCATTCGGGGAGGTAAAAACAGATTTCAAACAAACTGCTACTGTTCATCTATAAAGTTTGTTGTTTAACCTCCCAAACAAAGTTGAGTTTGGATTTGATAATTCATGGTAATATAGTCCATGCCTATGCATGTCATTAGCAATTCTTTTTATTGTTTTTTGAAAAACTTTTAGATCTGATTTATATGGTTTTTCACCGGATATTTCTCCTTCATAGACAGTTAGGGTCAAGTACAGAACACTCACTTACAGATGTACATGTCAAATTTAAGTCGATTCAAATGTGTGATTTTTTGAAACACCATTATAATGATAACTGTGGTCTACCATCCCATGGTTTTGTGCAACTTTAGTGCTCCAAGGAAACTCGTTCTTTAGCATTGATCAGCCGATCATTTAACGTTGAACCAAAGAACATACTAGAACCATGTTATATATATATATCCCATGGTAAACATGTGGTACAAAGCAGTCACACAAGTGAAAAAAGCACAGCAGTTTGTATTACTACAACGGTTAAACGGGGTAGAAACACATCCAACTTGTTGACGAGGTCATGGGGGATTTGAAGATAGCAATACTTAAAGGCAGAAGTATCCGAGGTGCAGCACAATGCACAAAAGACGCACTGCATTCATTTCAGCAGAGTTTTAACGATGGATTTGACATTGAGCTTCTTGAGGTCAGTGTAAGACTGACCGCAGCCAACGAACATGACTGGAGCTCCAGATATGTAAACCATGGAAAGTGCAGCTCCGACCTACATATTTTGTAGAGTTGTCACCAACATACGGTAAAGGAAGGCAGTTGCAGTTAAATCGAATTCTGGGCTCAAGTTCAGACCTTGTCGTCGATGGTGTCAAACTTGGTGAGCAGGATGCCATCTATCAATCTGGCAGTAGGGACAGCGGAAAGGTCTGCTAATTTCTGTTCAACAAATGAAACCGTTCAGTGCATTCCATAGTACAAGTTAAATGTTGCTATCAGATACGCATTACTAATAGCAATCACTAGTCCTTGGAAGGCAATCAGTACCTGGTTAAATTTAGTGAGTTGATCAACAGCGTCATTACCAACCAATGCTTCCCCAACAAATAAAACTAGATCTGGGGTATTGAGATTGATGAGCTTGGAGAGTGCTCTCATGAGTGGCTCATTATCCTGGTAGAGAAGATAAATGTAAGAGATGTGTTAACCAGAGAAGATACATTCCAAGGACATAAATACGATACAAGAGTAAACTGTGGTTAGGCCACTCAACCAACCTGCATACGCCCAGCAGTGTCAACAAGAACAACATCTGACTTATTACGAGAGGCCTCCTGAATAGCCTCCTTTGCAACCACCGCTGGATCTTTCTCATATCCCTTCTCAAATATAGGTATCTGCACAATTTGTAGAATGCAAATATCCACGAAGGTATGGTGCAGTTTCAAAGTGGCAAACACAGATATATGACTAAACAAAATTTAGAAGTGAGCATTCATAAGTGAATGCCAAGTAGCTAAAACCCTGGGACTATTTTCCTTTGTGCCACAACAGGAGGCACCAAGAGGAATTGGGAAAATATTTTCACCATTAGAACCTTTTGGCCACGCCACCCCGTCTGGCATGGCAGCTCCTTTTGCTAGGAGGGGTGGCGTGGCAAAAAAAAAAAGGTTCATATGGTGAAAATATTTTTCGTCAAGATTTAGTAATAAAATTATTTATTAAAAATGTTTAAAAAATAAAAAATCCACCAAGAGAGCATTATATCAATGCAGTTACACATTTTCATCAAGAAAACCATCTTTTCACTTCTGCTTCCGCTTATAAGCCAAAAAAGTGAATTTTAAAACCTAATTTTTTTCATCAAAGTTTATTTTACATCATTTTCTTTTGAATCGCAATAGATATGTATATAGAAGTTTTACCCATAAATTATTTTTTGTTTGCTAATAAGCCGGACTAAGCGAAACAATGGGAGGGTAATGGGATATTCAGAAGTTAGAACATTACCTGAAGCCTACGGGAATGAGTGCGCAGCTGCTCAACAGCACCAGATCTAAATGTATCACATGCTGCCAGCATCACACTAAGGTTATGCTGAAGAAGCCAGTAAGCAACCTGTAAATTACAACAATACATGGGATGAGCAAAATTCCATTGAAGTATGGCAATATTCCTTTTTCATTGATGGTTTATTTGATAGCTGTACCTTTGCAAGATTGGTGGATTTGCCAACTCCATTCACACCAACAAAAACAATAACATATGGCTTCCCACGCTCCTTGGCAGCATGTACATCCCTTAGTATATCAATAGACCGCCTTGGGGTTAAGATGCGAAGAAGTGCCTCCTCCATAGCTGTCTGTCGTAAGTACAATAAAAAAGAAGAGTATTAGGATACAAGAAGCTAAAGCGAATAACTTGCTAAGCTAAAATTTGCATTAGGATGTGCCACAAACCTGAACAGTAGAGGATATCCTTGTGAAAGATCCCAGCTTTTTTCCCTCAAGGCTAGCTGCTACTGATTCACAAAGCTTTTCTGCAATTTCTTCAGCCTGCATAAAGATGACAAGTTTCCTTTACCTGGATAAATAATAACAGAAAAGGCAAAGAACCAGTCTAGTAAGCTTATGAAGTATCATGCAATTGTTTTAGACAAAATTCATACCACATTCTTAGTCATCAGCCTATCTTTAAGCGCTTTGAGTGCAGGTTGAAGGTCAGACTTCTCAAGAACACTGTTACCTGCAATGCTGAGCATAGGGAAATAGAAATATTGCCATTTAAGTTTACAGATTAACAAATTATAAGAGAAAGTTGCAAACTGGCAACCACAGCTACTTAAATACAATATCAAGGGATGTGGGGAAAAAGTAATTTCATCTGTGTGTTGATCTGGCAGAGGGTAAACAATGAGACGCGGAACAGATTACAGGCTGCATGAGATATCTAACACCATATAAACCTGTCATTCTACTCAACAGTCAAGACATAACTTATTTCAGAACATAACTGAAGCAGCATAACACAATTAGGAAGCATCCTGGAAAAAGGAATATATCCTGGTTGCACTCTGAGGTTGAAACAATGCAACTGGCTAGGAACAAATATGCTGAAGCTTAAATCACCGAAGTACATTTGCAAATTGTTAAGGAAACAAAATTGACTACGCATTATACGATGTCAAAAGATGCGGAACATGTGTATTACCTCTTGAACATCGATGAGAACCATCCTTTCTTCTTTTGGACATCTCCAGAATTTTCCTCTCCATCTTCCTCTTCCTCTTCTTCATCATCACTGCTTACAACGTCATCTTTATCCATCATGCTTGCTCCCTGGCGGACAACCACCTGGTCTATCACCTCGTCCCCTCTCTTATCAGCTGGGTCTGTGTAATCCAGCTTCTTGTTGGAAGATCCATCATCCCAAACCCTATTTTTCTTGACAGTCTTCTTTGGTTCAGCTTTGTTTGTGTTCCTGGCCACATTACCAGCAGCCTCATTCTTCTTCCCACCCTTGTTTTTTCTCAACTTCAGTAACTTCTTTACATCAAAGGCCCCATCGTTGGGGTCTCCGTTCTCCTTCCCTTTGACAACAACAGCACGGGCATGAGAATTGTCCTTGAGGCCATTCTCTTGCCACTTAAAGTTATCATTTGGGTGCTCCTTCCCGGAGTCGCCATCAGAGTCACCCTTCTCCGAATCACTGTTCTTCATAGCACCACCAGTGCCCTGAGAGGCACCACGACCTGGAGTGGTCTTGTTGGTGGAAACCTTGGTGGGGCGGGATCCAGTGAGCTGTTTATTCTTCTTCATCTCCTCGGAGCGTGCTTCAGCCTCGAGGTGGAGCTGGCGGAAAATCTCGTTGAAGGCATCATCATACGATGTGCGCTTGGGATCATAAATCTGAGAGAACTCCTTGCGAACGGCGGCGAGGAGGTCATCGACGTAGAGGAGGTGGAGCATGCGCTGGTAGACGGCGACGAAGACGAGGCCGAGATCGTTGTTGAAGGTCCACTTAAGCGCATAGGTGTCCTGGGAGAAGCTGGCGTCGGCGGAGCGCTCCTCGAGGAGGCAGGACCGGATGAGGGCGTCGATGGGCGAGCCCTTGAGGGCGGCGCCGCCGAGCGCGCGGCACGACGACCAGAGGATGAGGCCGCCGCGCGTGAAGATGAGCAGCTCCTCCAACATGTCGACCGACGAACCTGCCCCAGATCAATCAAACCAAAAAAAAAATCTCTTTAACTACACACGATCCGGCTAAACAGATCGAGACGAGAAATTGTAGCGGAGAGGCACGAATGGATCTGAGGCAGCGATCGGTGCCGATTTGGTAGATTACGAGGAACTAGACTTCGATTCGTAACGCGGATCGCTGCCGCCTTCGATCCCGGCTACAGCCCTAGGCCAGCCCCGATCGACGCCGACTGGATTTCAAGCTCGAGCCATGAACAAACCCCCTCAAAATCCACCCGAAAAAAAAAACAGAACAGCCCGAAATCGAACAGAAAAAAAAACAGGATTCGAGGAGGACGAAGTGGATTCCAGATCGAGAAGCGGGAGAATTGAACGAGGAGGAAGAGCAACGAACGGAGGGTGATTCTTCTTCTTCTTACCTTTAGTCCCTGGGTCTGCTTGTGGTGTGGATGGGGAAAAAAACCGAAAAATTCTCAAATCCAATCCGGCGTGCTGCTATTTATTCCTCCCGTCAGTTGGAGGGGGAGGAGGAAAGGGATCCGGCTGGGCTGCACAGGCGCAGCGCAGGGGAAGGAAAGCCGCGTGCGGGTGCGTGGCCGACCTCGTTTGACCGGGTCCGACCGCGTGGCGCACAGCCACGGGCCGGTTGGAGGCCCAGATAAACGGACGTCCGCGTTGGAGCCCGGCCCATAGGCCCACCCACCCACGTTCGAGGCGAGGAGAGCGCGCAGCGCAGCTCCGTGACCACGCACACCGCCGCGTACTACTGCGCCAGCGCGGCCGCTGGGATGGCCCTCCTCCCCCTCAGTAGCTGCGAGTATTTAATATTTTGTCGTATGATATCGTGTTTAAATATTTATTATTTTCTGTATCTATGATATGATATATAGATGTAAAAACAGTATATTATGTTATAGACATATGAGTTAACGATCACATTTAAGAGACAAATCCTTAAATAATTCTACCGCGTGACCCGCTGCAATTTGGGACGAGAGACCATGGCTGATCCAACTTAGGGTACATATAGTCCCATAGACCACCAACCGGTGAATTTGGCTCCTAGTTACAAAGTAATATAGAGTACAAATATTATCAATGATTGATAACATGTAAATATGTTATATTAATTGTTAAAAAACGCTCATTTCAACTTTTAAAAACATAAAACTACCACCCAAAATATCTTATTATGGATACAATGAAAGACTCAAAATATCTTATTATGGATACTATGAAAGGTATTATATAGTTTGTCAAGTTGGAAGTCTGGTTTTCAGGTTCAGGTACTAAGAAAAGAAAAATACGTCCAAAGTTTAGTGGTAATATGGATTTTTTTTCCCAGTTGGAATTATTACGCCAGTACTCCAGTTCTTTTGTTCGCAAACACCCCTCTTCTAAAATGGTATGGCTAAAATTTGAAAAGGAATGTAACAATGGCATCACGAACCATAGATATGAGAAGTGCTTCTCAATTATGATCGACCAATGTGAGTACTAAAGAACTGATGAAGATGCTGCCAGGCAAAATTTTGACCAAAGAGGGGCACATCGCAAGCAAACTTCGTCGCCTCGACACATGGAGGCCCATTTTTAGCTTTTTCATGATAAAAAACCAAACAAAATATTTACAAAAGAGAAGTAATTTATAAATAAAAATTTTATATAGGGCTCTTAACTATCTAAAAATAAAAAAAATATAATATAAAATGTAATAAATAATCACTTAAATCATCTCTAAATTTAAGATTAAAAATTTAACTTTGGTCTGTCTCATAAGCATAGACAAAAAGAAAGGTCAATGAACCACGGGTCGTCCAACGGAAAGATGGATCGAGCCAAACAAGGGAGTTTGGTTGACACGAGAAATAATGTACGTTTGGTAATATCATCATTCAAGCAGCTGATTATTTTTCGTACGAAGGCAAGCATTCCTGACGCTGCACGCGAACGACGTCGAGGGCCGTCTTCTCGTCGATCGCCTTGCTCTGCTGCATCTCCATGTAGTCTCTGTACCTGATGCCCCGGAACTCCAGGCCCCGGCCGTCCGCCGCCATCTCCGGCAGCGGCGCGACGACGGTGTCCAGGCACGGCCCGATCAGGCTCACGAACGACATCCTCGACTGCCGGCCGCCGACCATCGCGCGGTGGAGCACGCCCCTGTACCTTCCGTTGGTCACGATCTGCACACGCACATTCGCAGAATTCATGGCTGAACCCCGTACAGTTTCATAGACCTGTCAGTCAAGAACAGTACAGGCGATCGGATACCTCCAACTGATCACCGGCGATGACGAAGAACGACCCCGGGAGGGGCTTCGCGAGGACCCATTCGCCGTCGTGCTTGACCTGGAGGCCATCGACGCCGTTCTGGAAGAGCAGGGTGAGGAGGCCGTGGTCGGAGTGGGACGAGAATCCCAGCGCCTCTTCGTCCGGCCTGGAGCACACCGGGTAATGGTTCCCGACCAAGATCTGGAAGCACGAGCCAAGGTTGAGCGCTTCCGAGAGGCGGTCGCCGGCGAGCCCCAGGCTCTCGGAGATCGCCTTGGTGAGCTCCAGCAACAGCGCCCTCGTGCAATTCGAGTACTCCATAGCAATCTCCCTAGCAATGTTGACCCATACATAGCAAAATTATCAATCTTTCACATCACACCATGTCAATGGTGAACAGCGAACGCTATACGAACCTTAGCTTTGCAGGATTCGGGGGGCAGTGGAAGTCGGGGTGAGAGAACATCTTCAGGTAGTCCCTCCTGCATTCTACGGCATCCACGGCAGAGTAGAATCCCGTTCCGATGCGTATAGGATCCATCGGCTTGGCACGCATGTACTCTTTCTTCTCCTCCAAAGGCAAGCTGAACAGTTCCTTGCACGACTCCATGACTGCTTCTCGCAGAGCCTCGGTCACCCCATGGTTAGTCACCTTGATTCACGCGAGAAAAGATTCAGATGAGATGAGGGCTTTTCTATACCTCGAGATATCATAAACTTTTACATAAAAAATTATGGTAATACTTTTTCTAAGAATGATAAAAAAAACCCATGGGATAATCTAGCAAACAATCATTCGACTAACGAGTTGCTTCCGGTAAATGCAAGGTTGTCAAAGTACTTACACGGTTTCACTTTGTCTAAAGACTCATCGTTTGGTTTTTCAGAAGATAAAGTCAAATGATATATTTTTAAATAATATATATATATGGGGAAAATTAGATCCTATTATCAGACGTAGCTACTTCCTGCATGTTTATGATAAAAAAACATTTTCATAACTGTTTCTACTCCCATCCAACAGAAAATATAGGTACTATTAAATCTCATGTGAATGATATAACTACATGTATAGAGTTTGTATTTTTTGTTGGAAGAAAGAAGAAATATGTATAGAGGTGTTTCTGCACCTTAAACGTGAAGTGAGTAGTTACACCTGGTAATAAGATAGATGCTTCATATATATATATATATATATATATATATATTCTTAACAATATAAAAGCAAATACAGGAAAAAAAACTATAATAATTTTAAAATTAAAACTTTAAATTTTGTCTTATAAGCATAAGCAGCCATAATAAGATTAGACTCTAAGAGAGAATGTGATGCAGTTAATTGTTACAGAACTCTGAACTCATCTATCGTTGCTGAACATGAACAAAATAGCCTAATCAAACATAATATCGAGACCGAATAAAATTAAGGATTACCATGAAGAAGCCCCACTCCTCGCATGCCCTGCCTAGGTCTCGGATCGCCCGCGCCCGCGCCTCGGGCGCGCCGTTGACGAGGACGCCGAGATCGACGACGGGGATTCCGGCGCCGTCCCCGCCGCATGCTCCGGCACGTTGGGACGGCAACGAGGCCGAGCCGTCTCCGTCGCCGTCGCCGTCGACTGGCGGCTGCTCCTCATGGGATGGAACACGAGACGGCGCAGCCATGGCAGACTGGCCGCGGCCGCTCGCCAGGTGAGGTGCACCGTGCAGGTACGCTTGCTGGTGTACTCTTCCCTGCACGACAAAGGCATTCGTGTCATCGTGCGCTAGGTAGAACTTGGTAGTAGTTGTTCCCAAGATATTTTCGGGCCTGATCGATCGGTTTTCATTCTTGGTTGAGACCTCGTCTGAATAACTAGATGGGCTTCAATACCGGGCAGGCCGCATGTAGTAGTATCTTGGCCCACGCACAGGGTCATATTTAGGTCTAACTAAACATGGCCCTCTATATTCATCTGTTACCACCGGCATGAGCATTTATTTCTTATGCAAAATTTGCTATATGACATCGAAAAAATGTGTAATTTGCTGGTGGACACCGTAAGATCATGAATTTACCGTATGACACCACAAAAATTTTGTAATTAGTTGGTAGACACTCCAGTCATTATTTTATTAATTTTAGAGTCAAAAATTTAAAATATGATGAGATTGTTCTCAATGGCCAACCCGTTATGTTGACTAGGTCCGGTCGAATCAGACCCAGTCGATCTCGGTACCACACCCACCCGAACCCTAGCCTACAGGGCGATTGATTAGACGACAGCGGCGGCGACCCAGCTAAGGCGAGGGCGGCGGCGAACCGACCACCGAGGACAATTTCGTTATTTTTAAAATTTTTGACCCTAAAATTAATAAAATAATGGCCGAAGTGTCTAACAGCTAATTACCATATATTTATGGTGCCCTGCAGCAAATCGTGATCTTACGGTATCCATCGGCTAATTGCACGTTTTTCGATGCCCTATAGCAAATTTTGATATTTCTTAACGCATGTATGTTCATCGATTTTTTTATAATTGGACCCTTCGGAAAACTAATTTGAAGAATAGACTACACCAAAAATTTGTTTTAAAAAAAATCATCAACTCAGTGCCAAGCTCGACGGTGCTGAGTTATAACATTTCAACGCTACAAACAATGACGGTGAAATCATATATGAGGTGGTGACGTTTTCCACGTCATCTGAGCTCAGCATTTTCATGCATTGGCGCTGAGTTCGCTACCAACTAAAGTGAGCCGCATAACCTCATAGATAGTCGACGGTCGATAGTATAGTGGTATAGCATTCGCCTCTCTCTGGAGCATAGTAGAAAACAGACCGAGGTCAACCCAATCTTACGGTCACGGGTTGAACCGTCGGACCACTAATCGAATTATCGGTTTTTATTTATTAATATTATATTTTGTTTATATTATTTTTAATATAGAATCTCTCATATTGATGAAAATGCGTATAAATAAACTAGCATATTTATAATTATATGACCATGATATAAAAAATAGTATAGTAACGTAATAAATTCACAGAACCAAGCAGCCAAAGTCGTCGGTTCCGGTTTTTTCCTGTTCAATGGCTGGTTCAATCCCCTTTTTACTATGTTCACATGTGTTTTTGGGTTCAAGTCTCCATCAATACAATTGTTTTTGGCATTTTTCCTTGTGACTATTTTCAAATCTAATTTTGTTTTCAAAACTGATATGTCTTTTTGTAAATTTGTTTTGTTTTGAACGTGAAAAAAATGTTTGTAAAGATGTATATTACGTTTACATGTTCTTCTTTTTTAACTTTTTAGCTTTTCTGTGAGAGGTAGCATATTGTTGTTCTTTTCAAATTAGTAGCATATACAGTGACGACCACTTGCACGTTTTTCCCTCAGACGCACAACGGCACAAGGGGTCAGAAAGAACGTCATTTCACATAAAGGAGGTGAATCTGCCCTGTTCAAAAACTCAACATCAGAAGTTAGTCTTCATCAAGGTCTTTGATTCTAAACACTTGAGTCTCGGTCGAGACAGAATTTTAGTAGATACTCTAACTCTAGAGGTTAGTTACAGATACTCCAGAGGTTTGGAATCAATTCTTTTCAGAGGTATCCTAGAAGGTTTCAGAGGCACGAAACACAGGAAACAACAAGAGGAGAGCAAAGACGTGATAGTTTTTATCAGAATTTAGATATATCAATCCTAATCTCTATAGGGAGGCTCTAAGGAGCTAGATCTCTTTCGGTCCCAAGTCTCACCAAGCTCAAAACCACGAGTATACCTTGGTTTTCAAGCAACCACGTACCTTAGTGATTCATTCTAGGGTGTTGACCGGAGGTCCAATCCTAGCAACGTACTCCTCTACCTTAGTGACGTATCTATAAGTGAGTATAGTATACACTATCTTACCCCGTCTTTTAAGAGGTGAGGAGGAGTTTGTACATACTTTCCAAGCAAATCATAATCCTTGATATGCTTGTGGGTGACGTTAGCCGGCCAGGAGGCAAGCCTCTGAGAGTAATAAGCTTGTATATTGATGATCGGAGATGATTTTGATGTGCTCTTCGCAAGTTCGTAGGTGCCCTCCACAACAAATCCTAGCAATATCTCTTATTGGAATGATTACACGCCCTTTCAAAAAGGAACGATTTGACTGATTCTGGTTTTCTAGTTTGTTCAAGACGTGTAAACTACTGAAAGAAACAACGGTGATGTATTCTCTCACTATGTATAGATGGAAACATAAGTTTTTATAGTGATATTAAGCAGTTTTTTTAATCATATTGTAATATTGTATTCCCTCCGTTTTTTATTTAACAACATTGACTTTTGAGTACCGTTAGTATTATTCAAAAAAATTATATAAATATTAATTGTTTTTTAATTTGATTTATTACTATATAAACCTTTGTTTGCAAAAAGAAAATAAATAAGACAGACAATCAAAAGTAGATTAAAAAGTCAACAATGTCAAATAAAAAACAGAGTAATTCACAGTGTAAATTCATTATTAAAAAAGGGACATGTCACGTTGTCATTGCATCCTCGTAGAGCATGTACGAGAGGTGTCTAAAATTAATCGCGAAAACTGAATTTTGAGAATTATGCTAGAAGGTATATCTCTAATAATTTTTCAAGTCTATTCCTAATATTTTGGTATCTGCAATCAATTAGGTCATATAGATATATGTGTTTCTAATATAAATTATTTAGTTTTGGGTTTTTTTAAAGGATGGTATAACTTTTATACCTAATATTTTTTAAATATATCCAATACCATGTTTAGGGAATAATGTATTAGCATAGTTTTGGAGATGCTCTTGGCCGTCTGGGCGTGAAACGGCTGATTAATCAGCCGAGGCGGCGAAATAGGCGTTTACGGGGGCAAAGCACGTCCCGATTCGTTTGTTTTGTGGCGCTCACGTACGAATAAACGTCGGATTAAGCGGCTAACTTGACTTGACCTTTTACCACGCCGATTCCCACTGCAGCCGTGCACAAAGCACAGAACCTTTTTTTTCCCTCCCTCCCATCAGCTTCACAACTCACACATATTCTCTCACGAGGTGGTGTTTAGTTGCCAAAATTTTTTGATAAAAGCATCACATCGAGCGTTTGACTGGATGTCGGAAGGGGTTTTCGGATACGAATGAAAAAACCAATTTCACGGCTAGCCTAGAAACCGCGAGACGAATCTTTTGAGCCTAATTAATCCGTCATTAGCACATGTTGGTTACTGTAGTACTTATAGCTAATCATGGACTAATTAGACTCAAAAGATTCGTCTTCAGATTTCTTTTATAACTGTGCAATTAGTTTTTTGGTTCATCTATGTTTAATACTTTATTTAGATGTCAAAAAATTCGATGTGATGTTTTTGAAAAAAAAAATTAGGAACTAAACCAGACCTAACTTGACTTCAATCTGGCTGTGATCATTACAACTTACAGGGACCGGCGCCCATGGTCACAAAGCGGCACCACGCAGACTGCTACTAGACCATGTGCAGGTGCAAACAATGCCATGCCAAAACCATGGATTCCCTTGCAGATAACGACTTGCTGGCTGTGGCCGCCTGTTTGCGTCCGTTATGCTTTCATAATTCAGGTATAGAAAGTCTACCCTTTTCCTGTCCTTTTGTACTCGGTTGTAAGCAATCTGCTCTCACCAATATCTAAAATAGGCTTGGCTATAATGCTATATAGTAGTATACTATTAGAGATTTGTTTTAGTCTAACAAAATTATCTCAAAGTATCGAGTATCTCTTGAGATACTGGTATCTCGCGATACCAAATCGTTTCTAATCATTGATCTAATGGTGTACATCCTACTCAGCTAGACCTAATGGTGAGAAATGATTTGGTACCTCGAGGTACCTTTTGTTGGACCGAAACAAATCTCGTACCATTAATATTATAATGGGTATAACAATCTTAACAGTACGATTAATAGAAAAAATATTCTACTACTATAAATTGATGTGATATTGAAATATTGTATCTATTAGATTAAAAAATAAATAGTCTAAATTATTTCTACCTCATTAAAATGGATAAAAAATAAACGATCAACATTATTTCTTGTTCAGCCTAAGGATGGGCACGGATCGACCGCGGATAGTTTAGGGTCAGCTCTAGTTCAACAAAATAAAATAAGTTTTAGCTCAAAATAAAATTTAGTTCATTTAGTTGAACTAGAGTTGACCCTAAAATACCCGCGGGTCGATTCACGAACCATCCCTAGTTCAGCCAAGAGCATAGTAAGACACTTGCTATAAAATAGAAACACAAAGTCTGCTTGTTCGACACAATTAAAAATGAAAGGGTCAGAGATTAAAAAAAAGAGAGGAAATGACAGATACATAGAACATTTCGCTGCCTATGATCCCCAAAAGAAAAGTTTGCACTTAACATGCACGCCCATACGCTTAATTGGCTGAACCTGGCTAGCCAATTTGAAAGTTAGGGTGGCTCAAGTAGAGATTCCTGTAGATCACAGTAGATGCAATTTACTCGGAGAACACCCAATTTGCAAGAGCAACATATATATCCACAAAGAGAGACCCCGCTCCATGTACATCAACGTTGCACGTACGCAACAGATTCTATCTAACATGCATCTAGCTCTTTTGGAAAAAGCATCGAGCTAGCCGAGCTACTCGTCATAATCATCGTAATCGTCGTCTTCTTCATCATCATCCGTATTAACCACAAGCTCAAGCTCGGGGCCGAGGTATGGTGCCCCCGCAACGCTGAAGTCCTCCGGCAAGTCGGTCTCTTCCAGAAATGCAAAACCTGGACCAAGAAAAATGGCACAGAAGGTTATCAGATACTAGTACGTACCCAGTTGCAAATGTTCAAAAAAAAAAATTCTCCGTATACAAATTGGGTTTAGCTTTAGCATTTTTCGCGTGTTTGTAGGTTGAAGAGTTAGTACCTGGTAGAGACGGGATGGGGATGTCGTTGAAGTAGGTCGACGGCCGGCCGAGCTCCTCCGAGTACGGCGGCGTGAGCACGTCGAGGATCGCGCACGGCGTGACGGCGGTGAAGGCGTGCATGTTGCCGCCGCTGTGCGGGAACAGCACGGACGTCTTGCACGGCGCGTGCAGGACCTCGTCGGCTGCCACCACCCTGGCCAAACCACCTGCGCCGCAATAAAAACATACCATTGTTAACCAGTAGCTCTCGCTCAGATTTGGCACTAACACACTAGCTAGCACGCTATCAACGAATCAGATTCGGGCACTGACGCATGCAAGAGTTGTGTCAGTGTGTGTGTGTGATGTTTGAGAGCTTACTCTTTCGTGCTGTGGAGAACGGCGGCGGCGGGGTGACCCAATCGTACGACCTGACCCGCACCGAGCCGTACAGGAGCTTGCTCAAAACCACCATCTCCGGGTGGTCGTGCAGCGGCAGCGTCGCTCCCGCAGGAAAGCAGAACACGCCCATCTGCATCCGCAACCCAACCATTGACCGAGCACGTCATGATCGAGCACGCGTTCGCATATACCGATCGAAATGACGATTCTCGCGTTGGTTGATCGGCGCGTACCGAGAAATCGGCGCACTGGTGTATGTGCACGTAGGTGATCCGCGTGAACGCCCGCGCCGGCAGGAGCCGGCCGTCCTTCGAGCTCAGCTCATCGTCCGACGACGACGACGACGACGACGACGACGGTGACTCGCCATCATCGATCCCGACGTCCGCCGCCTCCATGCCATCTAGAAATAGATGTAATAACACCATCACTATAAGCCATCGATCACTCCTCGCTACCTGGGGCAGGCAGGCAGGGGGAAAAGAGCTCACGAACGCGTGTGCACGTACGTACCGAGGAGGCGTTGCAGCCACCTGATCTCCCCGATGGTCGGCGACGCCCCGGCCGCCGGCGACGAGAAGACCAGATCGCACGCGTCGTACAGCCGCTGCATCTTGTTCAGCACCATGATGTGAGGCGGGAACGCCACGGCCATCTCTCTCGGCGCGTTATATAGCTAGGCCTGTAGAGTGTAGGCCAGCACGCCACACCACCCCCGGTCGCACGTAAGCACCAGCGCTGCACCGGAAGAGGTGAAATCCCGTGCGCGGAGCTCCACTGCTACGTACTTATCGATAGATGCGTTGGACTTCGCGGGATTTATATAAAGCGCAGGCTGGGTCGCGGCGCGCCCGAGGGCTGGGGATCCCGGGTGAATTTTTCACCGTGCCGCGGGCGAGGCGGAGAAACCGTGGGCTTTCGCCCAGCGTTCAGCCAGGCCAGGTCCGCGCGCGCGCGTACTGCTCCACGTCTCCACTGGCCGGGAGCCTGCTGTTTTTTTCCGGCGGTGTCGTTGATGCGGGCGTGGGCGCGCGCCCGCGCTCGCACGCTACTGCTAGTACATGTGTGGCCGTGACGCGTCGCCGTCTCGTCTCGTTCACGTTGCTTCGGTCTACTGTTTCTGACGAAAAAACAAATCAGCTGGTGGGCTAGCCCGTAGCTGTCTCTCTGTGTGTCTCTGAGTGTGGGCTGTTTGGTTGGTCGCAGGAATCTCAGACAGAGTCTACGGCCTTGTTTAGGGCTGTTTTTATAGATGAGTTTTTGTTTTAGAGACTTATTTTTAGGGGTTGTTTAGACGGGGCTAAATTTTTTAGTCTCATGTCATATCGGATGTTTGAACACTAATTTAAAGTATTAAATATAGACTAATAAAAAACTAATTTCATAAATGAGTGCTAATCCACGGGATGATTTTTTAAGCTTAATTAATCCATAATTAGAGCATGTTTACTGTAGCATCACAGAGGCTACTCATGGATTAATTGGACTCAATAGATTCGTCTCGCGAATTAGTCTAAGATTAAGATTATGGATGAGTTTTATTAATAACCTACGTTTACTATTTATAATAAGCGTCCAAACATTCGATGTGACAAGAGGCTAAACTATATTCACTAGTCGTATTGGATATTTGGACACTTATTATAAATGATAAACGTAGACTATTAATAAAATCCATCCATAATCTTGAACTACTGCGCGAGACGAATCTAATGAGTCTAATTAATCCATGATTAGCCTATATGATGCTACAATAAACATTTGTTAATTATGGATTAATTAGGCTAAAAAATTCGTCTCACGGATTAGCTCCCATTTATGAAATTAGTTTTTCTATTAGTCTATGTTTAATACTTCAAATGAGTGTCTAAACATTCGATGTAACATGAGGCTAAAAAGCTTAGCATCATCTAGACAACCCCTAAATACACCCATCGATTTTTTAGACATCTAAATAGAATATCAAATATACATAAATATTAAAACTAATTATACGGCTATAAAGAAAATCGTGAGACGAATCTTTTAAGCCTAATTACTACATGATTAGCCATAAGTGCTACAGTAACCAACATGTGCTAATGATGGATTAATTAGGCTCAAAGATTCGTCTCATAGTTTCTTGGCCGAATCTGTAATTTGTTTTGTAATTAGACTACGTTAATACTTTAAATGTGTGTCCATATATCTGATACGGTGTTTTTGCAAAAACATTTTGCAAACTAAATGGGGCCTTAGTCCTCAAAAATTTTCCCCCAAAAACATCACATTGAATCTTTGGACATCTAAATAGAGCATTAAACATAGATGAAATGAAAACTAATTGCACAGTTATGGGAGAAATCGTAAGACAAATCTGTTGAGCCTAATTAGTCCATGATTAGCTCTGAGTGCTACAGAATCCAACATGCGCTAATGACAGATGAATTAGGCTCAAAAGATTCATCTCGCAGTTTGTAGACGAGTCGTGAAATTCGTTTTTTCATTCGTGTCCGAAAACTCCTCCCGATATCCTGTCAAACGTCTGATACGACATCAGAAAATTTTCATTTCCTCAAATAAACACCCCCTGATTCGGGAATAGACGAATAGATCACAGACCTCGCTTTGCCGTCTCTTACCGGGTTATATTTTACAAACCACTGCAGAGTTGACCACAGTTTAAGCTCACTGATCGATCCGGCTCCCGGATCTCTCCCAAGATACAGAGTGCTGTGCTTTTGCTTGTTCCACGCCATGACGCTCCCCAAAGTTCAACAATGCGAACGCGGATGAGACGGGTGGCGTGGGAGGTGACAAAAAGAGTGTACATTGGTTAATTTCTTCTGTTAGTCCACGCACCATTGGCACGCCCCTAAACTTGCGCTTTTTTTCTTTCCGTTCCAGACGTGTGAGCTGCCACGAAACAAGCATCAAATCGAAGGCAACAACGACAGGATAGCCGCATGGATAGGGAAGGATCAAAAGCGATGCGGTGTGATGGATGACGCCACTCACGAACGGAAAAGGACCCTCCGCCGTTCAATCCTTTTCTCGGAAACTTGGGACGGTGCCCCAGCTAAATCAATAAAAAATTGGGATGGTGCAAAAGCACAAGCCCCTTGTGTTTCCAGCTTAGGTGTTGTTTAGTCCTCAAATTTTTTTTTCCAAAAACATCGCATCGAATTTTTAGACACTTAAATAAAATATTAAATATAGATGAACCAAAAAAACTAATTGCACAGTTATGAAAGAAATCTTAAGACGAATCTTTTGAGTCTAATTAGTCCATGATTAGCCATAAGTGCTACAGTAACCAACGTGTGCTAATGATGGATTAATTAGGCTCAAAAGATTCGTCTCACGGTTTCTAGGCTAGCCGTGAAATTTGTTTTTTCATTCGTGTCCAAAAACCCCTTCCGACATCCGGTCAAATATTTGACGTGACACTTCTCTCAAAAATTTTCTCAATTTAAACACCACCTTAATTTGTCATCTTGCTTGGATTCGATGGGTGTTCACACTGTCTTGACTACACATTTAGGGGGCATTCTATGGTCACGAATCACTTCTAGTTTTGCGATTTTGTTGTCTTTTTAGCTGAGTTGTTTATAGAGATGGCAACGCTTATATATTCACTGGGTTTTGTAATCCGATGCACGTATCCATGATAACTAAAATCCTATATTTCGAAGGAAAGATTGAATGACTTGGATACATGCTGCATCGAAAATAGTATAACATTGATCTCTAAAACATCGATAATTTTGCTTTAGAAAATACTCATAGAAATTTATTTTTATAAATGATAGTGATTATTTCTCATCAACTATTTATGGTATTTATATTTTCGATACTTTAGTTTCACAGTTCTATCATATAATATGTTTATTTATGTTATATGGTTTATATAACTATATATTATAACTAAAAACTAGGCTTAAGAGCATACAGTACCGAGTTTATAAAGGCCACTCGAAACCCAGAGTCGGTCATGTTTCTCTCTGCCCCAAAATCTATGTTCGCCTTCTTTTCTTTGACAACGTTGTTGAGCTTCCTGTTGCTTCTTCCCCCATCTATGTAGCTGTAGGATTATCCCAATCCCTATAAGAGGCCGGTGCAATTGAGCGGTAGATCGAGAGCTGCACTGATAGTAGAGCTCCTTTTACTTCACAAATCTAGCATAATGCGGTCAAGCTTTGATTGGATGGAGATGTCAAGATGGGTGTGATGGAAAATTTATAGGGTGAAGCCACTCATCAAATAGGAATATCTCCCACGGTGGTAATGTCTAGCGAGTGCCATTATTTTCTATGTCAATCCTTACTTTTTATATTTTAGTCCTTCCATTTTTCTTATTATATATCACTCGAAAAAAATTACCATAACCACCATATAAATCGAAAACTAAATTTAAAACTAACCCTCTTCTCTATCTACCATTATCTCTCTCTTCCACCTATGCTCCCTCAGTCCCCCTCCCATGTCTAGAGACAACGAGCTCGATACGAGCAACACGACGGAGGTCAATGTAGATCTGGTGACACAAGTTGGCCCCTCCCATGTCTGATGACAGCGAGCTCAATACGAGCAACGCGTCGAAGGTCGACGTATATCTAGTGACAAATCGAGCCCCTCCTATGTTCGTCGATGACGACACAGATGAAACAGAGACTACATATATTGGCTAGTAGTGGCGCCCATTGAGTGGTGGCATGGGCAGCATATATAGATCAGGATGACGTGACTCCACCACTTTGGCCGCCACATCTCTCCTCCCTCGACAAGAATGAGCTTTAGGTATGCCCCTACGTTTGCTTCATGCTCCCAACACGTGACCAAAGCATGGCTTCATCCTAGCTTGGCCAAGACTGCTCAAGCATCCCACCAAGACTTAGACAATTTTCCCTATGTCATCTCTCCTCCATAGCAACACAACTTTTACATAATAAGCTGAGACTACTCATTACGCCAGAGCATTGTAAATGGCCTAAGCCATCGTACAACACTTGGCTGTAACTTGGCTCGCGTTCGACGATGTGTTGGACATGGTCTAACAGACTAACACGTCACAATGATGCCATTTACCACTTTATTAGACTGAATAACACGAGGAAAATCTGAGGTATGCGATCTATCGAATGAATCAAGCAGGTGAACAAGCCACACTTTCACTCGGCCTCACGCGAATAGCTTTGCAGCATCTCGAATTCCCAATCTCCTTGCCCTGACAAAAACCTTTTAAAAACCGCGAAGAATCTCTTCGACCAGATACCACATGCGTTGCTCCACAAAACAAACCGGGGCCCCAGCCCCCAGCCCAAAAGGAGGAAAAAAAAAAACACCCTCTCCGGAAAAACAGCAGCAGGAGGAGGAGGAGGAGCAACGCGCGCTGCGGGGCCCGGCCATGCAGATGCCCACGCCCATCACACCCCCCCCCCCCCTCCCCCCCTGTGTGGCGTGGAAGGCGTGCGCCCGCCCTCCCCCCTGTAGCAGCAGCGATCCAGCGAACCCCAACCAACGTACGGGCCCCTCCATGTGGACGGATGGATGGATGCCGCTGCAATTCAGCTCGGAACCAACGCTTGTGGGTTACAGCAATTCAGCAAACGCGACGCGCTGCTCGTAGAGTTCCGTTTATTGCGTTAAATGGGCCTGCCACTATAGGCCAGGCCCAAGTAAACTAGACGGCGAGGCCTAGACCATATCGTTCGTTCCAATCTCGAGAAATATTAAAAAAGTCCAGCTAGTCAGAGGCTAACACATGGGGATATTTTTTTTATTTTGAACGGAAACAAATCTCGCCCTCGTTCTTATCCCCAGCGCCTCCACGACGCCAGAAGAGAGGGGGCGAAATAATAAAATGGAAAAGAGAAAGCGATAAAAAAAAAAGAAAGGCAAAAAAGTCACCACACACCCCTCGTTTTAAAACCGCAGCCGCTCCTCCTCCCCCACTTCTTTCTCCTTCCTTCCCCTCGTCCGCTGCTCTGGTCGGCCCCACCCACCCACAGACTCGATTCAATTCCACTCGAATCCGACCCGGAGCACCCGGAAGGTGTGTGTGAGAGAGAGAGAGAGAGGATGGCGGCGGCGGCGGGAGGTGGGACGAGGGAGGAGATGGTGTACATGGCGAAGCTGGCGGAGCAGGCGGAGCGGTACGAGGAGATGGTGGAGTTCATGGAGAAGGTGGTGACGGCGGCGGCGGCGGGAGGGGGAGGGGAGCTGACGGTGGAGGAGAGGAACCTGCTGTCCGTGGCGTACAAGAACGTCATCGGCGCGCGGCGCGCGTCGTGGCGCATCGTGTCCTCCATCGAGCAGAAGGAGGAAGGGCGCGGGGCGGGCGGGCACGCGGCGGCGGCGCGCGCCTACCGCGGCCGCGTCGAGGCGGAGCTCTCCAACATCTGCGCGGGGATACTCCGCCTCCTCGACGAGCGCCTCGTCCCCGCCGCGGTGGCCGTCGACGCCAAGGTCTTCTACCTCAAGATGAAGGGCGACTACCACCGCTACCTCGCCGAGTTCAAGACCGGAGCCGAGCGCAAGGACGCCGCCGACGCCACCCTCGCCGCCTACCAGGCCGCGCAGGTCTCCTACTCCCCCACCATCAACATCTCCATCTTTTTCTTGCTCACCTCTCCGACCAATTTGACTAAAAAAGCTTTTGGATCTTGGGGTTCCTTCCTCTCTCTAGGACATAGCCATGAAGGAGCTGTCGCCGACGCACCCCATCAGACTGGGGCTTGCTCTCAACTTCTCCGTGTTCTACTACGAGATCCTCAACTCGCCGGACCGCGCGTGCACGCTCGCCAAGCAGGTAGCTTTCTGCTTCCTGCTTAGCTTCCCAGTTAGTCAGTTCAAAGAACAGAGTGTAGATCTGCAATTTGTTGCTTACCAATTGTACAGTTCCAGCTGATTTTTCCGTTGTCCAACTGATCCTCCGATTAGAAAGAGTACATTTTTTCTCATGTGGAGGTAGATCTTGAGCTGCTTGCATGTTGCATCTGCATGATTCAAACCTCAGTGAGCCTACACTGTTCAGAAAGTGTGAAATTCCTCTGTCACAGTTACATTCCATAGTGCTTTAGCTGCTTTGGATATTTGGTCACGGTTGCTTGGCATCCTGTAGTAGCTGTTGAGTCATGCCGGCTCAAATTGCCGCATGTATCCAAGATGTGACTGCTGCTATCTTGCAGAGTGGTGGTCCATTGCCTGCTTGCTATGTGCAGGCTTAGTCATGGCGCATGGGCTGCTTGATTAACAAATGGAGTGTGCCATACCGCTCATCTGTCTGAACTGACAAAACTTGTTTGCTCATGAATGCCAATAATTATGTCGCTCTCTACATGTTTGTTGCAATGACCTTATGCATCTCAAGTGTTCGTCTTGAGTCAATTCTATGAAGGACCTAATCAAATGCCGTTGATGATGCATTTATTCGTCATTTTGACTTCTACTAGTTGTATTGTTGCTTTGAATTCCTGGCGCTCAAGTCTAGCTGATCAAGTTCATGCAACTCTGTAGAACTTTCGCATGACGCAAAGTAACTGATCGTAGTTAGCTCATGTTGAATTATTTGTTCGCTGTGTGATCATACTTTCTGGTCTTGTAGGCCTTCGACGAAGCTATTTCGGAACTGGATACCCTTGGGGAAGAATCCTACAAGGACAGCACCCTGATCATGCAGCTTCTTCGCGACAATCTCACTTTGTGGACATCTGATATGCAGGTAAATAGGTGTATAACCTAGTAAAACAATGCAAAAAAAAAAACTTGTGAATATAACAATTGCCATATTATTGTTTGACTGATGCTAACTATTCTGTATTTACAGGACGATGGCGGCGATGAAATGAGGGATGCAACCAAGCCCGACGATGAGCAGTAGCTAAAGTTCCTAGTGACTATCATCTGTCTTAACGCTCGGGGTAGTTGTGATGCTTGTACGAGGACCATTTTCGTGTGTCCTTTTATCGTCGGGTCTTTGCTTACCTTTTGTTTTCTTATATTGGTATTGCCATCCTCATGTATCATTGTTACTTTCCTGCTGGAATTCTGCTCGTGTGTGGGAGAGTCCCTCAAGCCTTTAACTAGGACAAGGATTGTCAACTCTTATTTACTATGATGGAATGGCTATGCTTGTTCGATATTTAACAAATGATCTATGATGGCTAGGCTGTGGCTTGACCTTGTTGTGCAACCTGCACAATAATAATCACTGCCGGATACAAGCAACAACCATCAATTCTACAACCTCCGTCTCACAAAAAATCAACTTTTTGGTTTTTTATCGAGCATTTGACCATCTGTCTTATTTGAAAATTTTTTAATTTTTTTTAAAATTAGTCACACGTAAAGTACTATTTATGTTAAAATTATTAATCGTAATTTTTTTTAACAAGATGAAAAGTTAAACATTATATTAAAAACTGAAAAATTGATTTGTTTTGGGACGGACGGAGTAATATTGTGCAGATTTGAACCATTCAACTGAAAACACTTATAGCTTATATCAGGTTGATGTATCTTGCTTATTATTTAGTCCGAGTTACAACTGATAAGTTATCAGTCATCGGCTCATCGGGTTGATAGCGATCTCGATTTGTTTATTATCTTGACTGATATTACCAGACGTAACCTTAAACTATCTCAGTTTAATATGATCTTGTAAGGTTATTTCTAGTAAGTAGGCTAAGGTTATTTCTAGTAAGTAGACTAGATATTTTATAGATCTTGTTTATAATCAATTGTTTATAGCCGATGATCCTTGCTAGTCTACATACTCATTATATTTGTATCAATAAAATAGTCAATTATCTTCCTACATTACTTCTAAACTAATCGGTTTTATTTGAAGTCAACAATTATTTAGGTGTTACGTTGGCTTATAAGGATTATATACAAGTTGGTTTTGACTGATTGTAGCAAATGATTTATTATTTATTTAAATTATTCGAGTCTAGTTGTACCAGACTTCCACCTGATCCAAGTCTTCAACAATTGATTGTTCAACCTATCGACTAAACACTACTATATTAATATTTGATTGGTTGTGTTATCAGCTTGTTTTACTCTTAATCTTGTTAGTTGCAGGATCAAATTGACTAGTATGACTGTACCTTATCTAACAATTTAGGTCATGCACTTGAGTGGTGCAAAGACTACTAGGCCTTCGTGTATATTCAGTACGCCAGATCGGACAAATTTAGCGTCAACACGTGGTTTGGACAAACTTATGTAAGAATCTTAAGCCTATAATCATGTCATCATTTATCATTGACAAGCCTCTTATTGTGATCCCATCTATTATATATCTTGTCCCATTCATGCATACTTGTATATTGTGAGCTAAATGGTTATGAATTTTCTTTATTCCCAACACGTCTATAAAAACTTCTGATTATCAATTGTATGAATTATTTCAAGGCATTTTATGAATTATTTATCAAGAATAATATGCTTTGTGCACCTTGTGTCTACTAGTGCTAATATTTTGTAAGACACCTTTGGTGATAGTCTTGCTTTTTTTACTAAGATCCTTTCCTCGAATCTTTAAAAGGTAATCTAACAATATAGTTATTTCCAAAGCTGGTTATGTGCATATTATGTCCACTAGCAATAGGATAACAAGAGTCCATAAGCACTCCATCCTTAGGCAGCATTCTTCTTCCCCTTGTTAACACAGATTTTCTCGTTTTTCGCGCGCACGCTTCCCGAACGGCTAAAGGTTATATTTTTATAAAAATTTCTATAGAAAAATTACCTTAAAATTCATATTAATCTATTTTATATTTTTATAATTAATAATTAATTAATCATATTATTAATCTACTACTAGTTTTTCATGGCGGATAACTAGCCCTCTACCGAACGCGGCCATTACCTACCCACTCTTTCGAACAGATAAAGTCAGGTATTACTGTTTTACAAAACAATTCGCGATGGTTAATATTCAATCTACTATTCACTTGTGCGGTTACTGTTCACGTGTGCCAAACACTACCCATAGGGCGGAAATACTATTTTCTAGTGCCAAGATACCGTTCAGTGCACTATTTTTCTGTTCATTAGCTAATTTAAAAAAATTTAGGATCCTTTATGGGTTAGCGAAAACTACTGAGACGACCTATGTTTCCAGAAGCTGTAAAGTGCTACTGCTCCTTGGTACTCCCATATGCCTCACTTAGGCCTTGTTTAGGCGCCGTTTAGTTTGGACAAAATTTTAGGAAAAATGTTACATCAGATGTTTGACCGAATGTCGAAAAGGGTTTTCGGATACGAATGAAAAAACGAATTTTACGACTAGCCTAGAAATCACGAGACGGATTTTTTGAGCCTAATTAATCCATCATTAGCACATGTTGGTTACTGTAGCCTTATGACTAATCATGTACTAATTAGGCTCAAAAGATTTGTCTCAAGATTTCTTCCGTAACTGTGTAATTAGTTTTTTGGTTTATCTATGTTTAATGCTATATTTATGTGTCCAAAGATTTGATGTGATGTTTTTGAAAAAAAAATTGAGAACTTAACAAGGCTTTAGTTCCCAAAATGTTTTTCCAAAAAATTTGTTTAGTTCTCAAAAAAAAATTTGAGCCTTTGTTTAGTTCTCAAAAAAAAATTTCCAAAAACATCACATCAAATCTTTAGACACCTAAATAAAAATTAAACATAGATAAATCAAAAAACTAATTACACAGTTACGGAAGAAATCGTGAGTCAAATCTTTTGAGCCTAATTAGTACATAATTAGACATAAGTGCTACACTAACCAACATGTGCTAATGTGTGCTAATGAGTGCTAATGATGGATTAATTAGGCTCAAAAAATTCGTCTCGCGGTTTCCAGGTTAGCCGTGAAATTTGTTTTTTCATTCGTGTCCGAAAACCTTTTCCGACATCCGGTCAAACATTTGACGTGATACTTTTCCTAAATTTTTTTCAATTTAAACTTATGGAGCAACTTCTCTAATATTTTCTCTAGGTCAAATTATTCCATTTGATTGTTTATCATCTCCCTAGATAGTTACCCACAAAAGGAACACTTCTCTAAGGATACATGTTCTCATGATACACTTTTGAGAATACTTATAAAGAAAAAATAAAAATAAAAACTAAAAGATTTTGGATGACTATACGACAAACCACGTACAACACTAATTGGTACGTTTTGATGAAAACTAAGTTCAAACAGTATGGACGGCACACCGTCCTATATTTTTTTCCCTAAAATAAAAGGCTAGATTCATCACTTTCATCTTTTTGCTTTGCGCCATCGAATTTCAATTGGTGGCCATCCGTCCTTGGCAATTCAAAATTGTGAACCTTAAGTGAAAGAATGAGTAATTATCATTAATTACCAAAACACAACATGGCGGCTTATATTCTTTAGTGAAAAGAATAGTTGCATGCATACTTACATGGGAAGTCTACTTCACCCCTAAACTGTCAGGGTTAGTCTACCTAACCTCTAATGTATGAAACTGAATATTTTATCCCCTGAAGTAAAAAACTAGATCAAATAATCCTTTAAAGTGGTTTAAAGTGGTTTTGTAGGTGGTTATGCCATGTAGATGTTGACGTGGTAGCGATATTGCTTGTATAGCACCTAGATTGATATATTAAACCCAAGTTAAACCAAATGTTTATTTTTACTCATTGATCAACAATCCTAAATATTACATATTATCACTAATATTTATATTCTCGAGCCAATTCACTTGTGAAAAAAAATTACTAAACTGGCTACCAATATGTCACTGCCCCTCCATAATCCATATGGCCAAAAACCACCACCATGTCATCATATACGAGTAAAACCACTTATAAAATCAATCTAGTGGGATATTTAAACCGGTTTCGTATTTTAGAGGATAAAATATGTAGTTTCATACATTAGAGAGTTAAAGGGAGTTAAAGTAGACCAACCCTGATTGACTTTTTCCAGCAAACATGCTACTGCCAACAATCCTATCAAACAGCCACGATATGGTTTGACCTTCGTAGGCCGTCTAACAAGGCACCTGTCAAAGAAAGATTATTTGATATGCCATGATATTATACCTATTAAACATCGGTTGTTTGATATGCCTTCTGACGTGGCATATCCATAGCTAATCATATCACGTCCCTACGATAAGTCACCTTGTTTCACTTTAGTTGTTTGTCAGGATACTAAACTTACAATTTTATCCACCCAACATCCGTTTTTGCCTTTTCTATTAATATAGTATTATTTAACAAAAAAGTTTAAAAGTATCCTACCGATCACTAATTTAGGGTGTGTTTGGTTAGCTGAACTTCCCCAGATAGGAGATGGTCATCCAATTTTTTTTGATGTCTTTGGTTCGTGGACGAAGCTGGATAGGATGGCCCAGGAGAGGAATATTCCATGAAGATGCTGGATGGGTGTATCCAGCCAAATTGGTTAGACGAGCTCATCCAGCTTCACTAACGGTGTTCATTAGTGATTGTTTAGTGATAATTAGTGTATTTTGTTATTAATTAGTAATTAACAAGTTTAAATTAGTGTTAATTAGTGATGATATATATATTTCATTGTTAATTTGTACCAATTAGGATAATATTTATGTTGATTAATTAATATTATTGTTTATTAGTAATTAAATATATTCATCTCATCCATTCTCATCCATCCAACCAAACAAAACATTGGATCATTCCATCAATTCAACCAAATATAAATTTACATCACCATATCCCTAAAAATATACCATCATACCTTATCTACCAACCAAACGCACCCTTACCCACCACGAGACTACTCGCCCGCCTCATGCGGGACAATGATTAACAGATGATCGTCCTGATACCTGATCCATATATTCACGTAATAAAGAGCCTATTCATTTCGGAAGCGTTAATGTGCGTCCTATCTCTCATTCCTATTGAGTGGGAATATATGTTCTATCTCTCTCTCCCGTATAGTGGGTATCCTTTTATTGTTTAAGGCTCTGTTCAGTTGGAAATATTTTTTTTGAGAGACGTCACATCAACACATGCACGGTTACATATTTAAAGTATTAAACGTAGTCTAATTATAAAACAAATTTCAGATTCCGCCTTAAAACCGTGAGATGAATCTTTTAAGTCTAATTAATCCATCATTAGCATATATTGATTACTGTAGCACTTATGGTTAGTGTATCAATTAGACTCAAAAGATTCATCTCACGATTTCCCCTATAACTGTGTAATTAGTTTATCTATATTTAATACTTTATTTAGGTGTCTAAAGATTTGATGGAATATTTTTGGAAACTAAACAGGCCTAAGGTCATTTTCGGTGTAAGATTTCATCGTGCAATTTCTATAGTGCCAAATCATTAAAAATAAGTGGATGCACGGAACAAAATAAATCTGCCATGCCATCACCAGTGAAATTGACATGGATGAAGAATATTCTCGTACTAACTGTTTATGGCATGTACTCCATCTGTCTAAAAAAAATCAATTCTCTGATTTCCGATTTCCGTGTCCAACGTTTGACCATCCGTCTTATTTGAAAAAAATTCAGAAAATTAAAAAAAATAGTCACACGTAAAGTACTATTCATGATTTATCATCTAATAAAAACAAAAATATCAATCGCAAAAAAATCTGAATAAGACGAAGAATAAAAAATTATAGATAAAAAGTGAAAAATTGGTTTATTTTGGGACGGAGAGAATAAGCGTTATTTGACCACCTAGGTAAGATGACATAGTCAAAAGATTCAATTCTAAAAATAAGTTCTATGAGTGTTTAGTTTTTAAATTAAAAAATAAAAATGTTTTAAAAAATAATAAGAAATTACGTCTGCTTTCGGTCTATGCGACTTTGCCGACACGTCATCGTTTGATCATGGTCTGGATGTTCCAATCAGTTCTAACATATGAGTAAAAAAGAGCAGGAGCGCGTTAGAAGGCTAATAAAGTAATAGCACCAAAATTGTAAAGCATCGAATGTAAACCGATTAAGCATACGCCACAAACATAGATAAAAATTCCAATACGCTATACGTGCACGCGAGCTAATAACTTCCAAAAAATAAAGCCTTCATAACATTAGCATGAAATTGGCATGGAAGTGCAAGAAAGAGGGTGGAAGGCAGGTAAGTCATTATATGTTGATGATATATAAAAGGAACAATACCTGGAGGTAGTCAGGTACCATTTGGGGTCGATGGTGTCTCTGGCTGACTGCTGGGCCAGCTGATGCCGACGGTCAGGTCAGATAAGCATTGCTCAACTGGTATGCTGTATCAAAAGTACTAAATAAACAAATGGGTACATCTAAAAATCTAAAGAAAACAAATTTGGACTGCTTCTGTACTTAAATGCTTACCTTGCAAAGGCGGCTCTCGAGGCATGGACGGTTTCAATCCCATACCGTCATCAATAAAGTCTTTCCATCTCTTCCCCTTCCTGGCTTCCTTTGGCAACGCGCAAAACGCGGTATGTGATCTCTACTTCTATGCCCAGGAGCAACCGTATCCTCCGTTATGCAGACGCCACCATTTCAGAGTATTTGACCGATAAAGTTTTGGGTTTCAGCAGGTGGCATGGTCGGCTAATTCTGGGCTGGCTGCAGGCTTCTTGAATGAACAAGATGTTCTCCTTCAGGTCAAGGTAGATTGATTGTCCATTCCCAGTTCTCTTTTTCAAAATCTGGAACTATTATTGTGAGTTCTTGACAACTCGGTTTCATCGAGTGGGATTTCGATTCGATTCTTTCTTTTACCTTCACAGTTTGGATTACTTACACCAATCCACGAATCCGCACTAAGTATATTGTTGTTGATAACGTCAGGTCATCTTCTAATGGTGACAAAGCCTCCAATTCAATCACCGAGGCATCAGAGATGCAGGGGCAATTTAACAAGCTGCAGGAAGAGCTGAAGAATGAGAAAAAGGAGAAGGCACGTGCCCTGGACGAGATAGCAGAGCTCAAGAAGAAAAAGAACGGGAACGAATTGACAAGCAATGGAGGTGATGATAAGTTGGACCTTGTGCACAGATTACAGCAGTTAGAAGGGGAACTGGAGGCAGCAAGGGATTCAGAGAAGAAACTGTTAGAGTCATTGGGGGGCCAAACAAAGCAGCTTGAACAGACCAAGGTATCACTGGAGGAGGCCAAGCTTGAGATTGCTTCGCTCCAAGATAATAAAAAGAGCTCGGCCGTGTTCAATGCACTGTCTTCTAATCACAGTATCCAACCAGTTAGGAATCTCAGGAGAAGGGGAATAATGTCTTTCTCCTTCGCTGATCCTGGTGAAGTTGAGACATGGTCATTACAGCGTGAGCTCAAGTTGGCTGTAGAATCTGAAGAGAAGTGCAAGAAGGCCATGGATGACTTGGCAATAGCTTTGAAGGAACAAACAACTGATGCCAGAGATGCAAAAATGAAGCTTTCATTAGCACATTCTGAGTTGGCTAATGCAAAAATTGAAATGGAAAACTCAAAGGCCTTGCTGGAGAAAACAGAGGAGAAGCTCCAGTTGGCACTGGAAGAGGCAGGGCGACTGAAGTTTGAATCGGATGAGTTAGCAGCAGCCTCAAAAGAGAAAGAGAGGGGGCTTGTTGATTGCATCAGGATGTTTGAGGGAGATCTCATCAAAGCGAAGGAGGAGAATAATAATTTGATCGAATCACAAAGG
Organism: Oryza brachyantha; assembly: GCF_000231095.2. NCBI lineage: Eukaryota > Viridiplantae > Streptophyta > Magnoliopsida > Poales > Poaceae > Oryza > Oryza brachyantha. The sequence continues at coordinate 14,799,738 of NC_023170.2, forward strand.
GTGATCAGAGATGAGAATTCCAGACTGAGGGAAATGTTGAAGCATGCAGTGTGTGAAGCTAATGTAGCAAAAGAATCTTTGGAGATTGCCAGGGCAGAGAATTCTCAGCTTAAAGAAGACATCTCTGAGAAAGATAATACCTTAAAAAGCATCATGCAAGATTATGAGTCCCTCAAGGTAAGCGAGGCTGCTGCACAAAGTAGTATTGGAGAATTAAAGGATATGATTGATGCCATGTTCAGTTCAGAGTCGACCAAAACCTCTGCAGAAGTATCACCCAGAGATACAAAGGGAAATGATGTATATTATGACCATGAAAGAACCCAGTTGGGGGATATCAGGAATCCTGCAATGCACAAAAAGAGGACAATTCTCAGAAAATTTGGTGATATCATGAAGAAAAGAAACTCTCAAAGTGCAATCTAAATACTAAGGCAGCAATTAGTTCAACGTCAGACTCCCTTTTGCTTTCTGAAGCCCTTCACATGATAGCTGGAATACCAGGAGTTCAATCTGGCAAATGAAAAGCTACAAGTCTTGACTAAACCTTGGCATTACACATGTAAACCCATGAAGCATTTATGTATATAATATACTTATGTAGATATTGGAATTTGAAACCAGCATAGCTTTTTATAGATTCTGTTGGGTCTTGTTATACATTATCTGCATTTTGGAAGCCACTGAGTGTAAAGTCATGATACGGAAATCTTACGTTGTTAGGATCAATGAAGAAATATTACAATATGCAATTAAAAGTCCTAGTTTTGAGATTAAAGTTTGTCCAAAGTTAACTTTCCAGATAACTGAAACACTTCTACATATCTGGCAGCTTATTCTATAATATTCAGACTCGCCATTTGCTACTCATTGTTGATCAGGTAAAATACAAATTGAAGTCTCCCATTTCTAAGGTATCTTAATAATGGATTGCAAGTTTCTTTGTTTATGTGCTGTATAAAATCAAAATAAACTCGTATTATTCAGAATTAGAAACAAAACACGAGGAATTTATCAAAAAATTGCACACAGCTACTAAAATCTGGATTGCAAATAACAGACTGGTCCAGTAAAGTTCGCTAAGTAAAATGGTACACAGGCAAGTGCCTAATGATTTATTGTTCTCGATGATGGTTGTTCATGCATGCTTCATTTTATCTGTGACACTATATCATCATCCTTCATGGAGCATTGGGTTTTCTTTTTTTCTTTTTCTGAAAACGTAACTAAGTCCATTATATGAATATACCAAAACAGCCAGAACAAACTTCTTCCTCCTCTGTCTAACTAGACCAAAGTAATATCGCATAAAGCAAGCACATCCAATCAAGATATTTGTGGGGAACTACAGAATGGTTGTGAGGAGCACCAACTTTGATCTGTATGAAACACGAGCCCTTTCCTTTGGGTCGATCAACCTGATAATCATCAGTTTGTCTTAGTTGGCTGGATGCAAAGCCTGCAAAGTGCCTAAGTTAGGATCAAGGTTGGTTGTTTGTTGTTAGGAAGAACAGTACTTCAAGACTGACATAAACAAATATAGCTTTTACCTCCAAATTCCAAAATATGTTCCTTCTAATTTCTAGTTCCAAAATATTTTCGTCATCACAGCAGCATCCACTGTATTCGTCTGATTTAAATCCATGCTGGGAATCCGTGTAACTCTTTTGAATAATCTATCCCTAGAAATCTGATCCTTGAGCACACTCTGAAGATTCTAAGTACAACAGAGCTTACTCAAATGGAACAAGAGCTTGGATGATATGAAAAGCATTAACCACATTCTTGAGCTAGCTCTTCCATCATGTGAGTTTTATCAGTGATCATCTGCATATGAAAGCTAATTTTTCTTAGCTCAGATAAGATCATGTCCATCTCTGGATGGGATGCATCACCACCAACAAACATATGAACTTTATCAGCAATCTCCGTCCAGCTATGTCCAGGTTGTTTCTTCACACCTTTTTCCTTCATTTGGCCCCTTACTCTATTGACTTCATTCCACATGCCAGCAGCAGCGTATATGTTTGAAAGCATCACATAAGCCCCTGAACTTTCAGAGTTTGACAGGACAAGCATCTTAGCAGCAAGTTCACCCAACTGCACATTACCATGTGTCTGTGAAGCACAAAGTAGAGTGCCCCAAACATTCTTCTCAGCGTCAGTAGGCATTTCTTTGATGTAACTACAAGCTTTCTCCAACTGTCCTGCTCGGCTCAATATATCCACAATACAAGCATAGTGTTCTGCTCTTGGGGATATTGAGTATTTGGAAGACATAAGATCAAATAGTTTCAGGCTTTCATCCACTCTGCCAACATGTCCACATGCTGATAACATGCTGATGAAGGTAATATCATTCGGAGTCTGTCCACACAGTTCCATCTCATGAAATAGAGAAATAACTTTCTGATATCTGCCATGTTGTGCATATGCAGCAATTATTGTGTTCCAAGAAACAATATCCTGGCTTTTCAGGCTCATGAAAACTAACTCAGACTCGTCAACATTGCCACACTTGCTATACATTGTCATCAAAGCATTACAAATAGATATGCTTGATTCTAACAAAGTTTTAATGGCAACAGCATGTGTTGATCTTCCTTGTCTGAGCAAAGCAAGAGCAGAACATGCTGTCAGCAGTGCAATGAGTGTTGCATGATCTGGTTTTGCACCTTCTCTCAGCATTATGATGTACAGTTTCATTGCTTCTTCTCCATGTCCATTATGAACATATCCTGTAGGGAAAGAAAGGTGAACTGTGAGAATTTTCAATGCAAATTAAGTGGCAACATAAAAACAAGACTAACCACAAGATCTATTTATTACAATATGTTTTTTCAAATCTCCAACCCACCCCCATCCCCATATTCTCAAACAGAGTCTGACGACAAGGTTACAGACCAGTTGACATTCGTACCTCATCATGCAACTTTTGTATATTTGAGAAGTTCTTTTTTTATTTAGCAGTGTAAGGGATCAATCTACCTCGAAGACAAAGTTGATCTGTGATGAGGAGGTTTAGGGGGTGAACTGAACAATTAAATACAGGCTCCTGGAAATTGAAAACTAGAACCTGGCTAGTTTTCCGAACCGTAACTAAAATGGCAGTCAAGTACCATAAAATATAAAAATACAAATTGGAGGATGAATTAATTAAACCTTGAATTTCTAATCATCCAAATAAACAATCACCACCTCGGTAATAATGTAATCTGTATAACATACCAGAAATAATGGCGTTCCAGGAGATGACATCCTTGGAACGAATCCTGTCAAACAGCCTTCTGGCGTTCTCCAAATCACCCATCTTGCAATACCCTGTGATCATCGCGGTGCATGCCACAACATTTTTCTCCGGCATTGCCTCAAACAACTTACTTGCCTCTTCTAACATGTTGTTCTCAACATACCCACTTATCATCGCAGCCCACGACACCAAATTCCTCCCGGGCATTGCGTCAAACAGCTCTCGCGCCCTAGCCACATCCCCGCACCGCGCGAGTCCATCCACCATGGTGGTGTACGACACCACGTTCGTCTCGGGCATTTGTTCGAACAGCGCCCGCGCGTCCTCCATGCTGCCGAGCCGGACGAGGCCGGCGAGCATGGCGTTCCACGAGGCGACGTTGCGGCGCGGGGCGCGCGCGAAGTAGGCGGAGGCGGCGCCGAGGTCGCCGTGCGCGAGGCAGCCGGCGACGATGGAGTTCCACGAGATGACGTTGCGGGAGGGCATGTCGTCGAAGAGGCGGCGCGCGGCGGGCAGGTCGCGGCCCTCGCGCCAGAGCGCGGTCAGGAGCGCGTTCCAGGAGACGGCGTCGCGGCGGGGCATGGCGTCGAACACCCGGCGCGCGGCGGCCACGTCGCCGGCGCGGGCGAGCGCGGTGATGCGCTGGTTGTCGCGGACGATGAGGCGCGAGGCGAGGGTGGTGGCATTATGGCGCAGTGGCTGCATTGGGGGAGCTTTGGCGAGGCAGACGCTGGAGCCTGGAGTCTCCGCCACCGCGACGGAGCTTTCCGGGAGTAAAATCTCTGATCAGTTTCGTGATTTTGTAAAGTTGCTTATTGCATTTGGCTTTTATAAGTGCACGTTTGTTTCCTTTTAAGTCTCTGTCACATTGAATTAGACACTAATTAAAAGTATTAAATATAGGTTATTAATAAAACTCATTTCTTACTCTAAACTATTTCACGAGCCGAATCTATTAAGTCTAATTAGTCCATGATTAGTGAATATGATGTTACAATAAATATTTATTAATCATAGATTAATTATGCTTAAAAATTTGTATAATGAAATAGTTTTTTATATAATTATTTTTCTATTAGTCTATATTTAATACTTATAATTAATATCCGAATATCCGACGTGACAAGCCAAAAAAAAAAAAGCCATCCAATCCAAACAGGCCCTAAGTCAGGACTTTTTGGCTTTTAGATGATCCGGTTCAAAATATGCACATTTTTGTGATCACGAGAGAAAACTGGCAAACGATTCGGCTAGCGATGGTCAAGCCAAATTTTATTTCTTCGCTTGTTCTTTTCTGTTTACCAGCACGCTCGTCTCTCCACTCCTAAAGATTAGGATCGCCATCGTTAATTTTTTAATCTAAGTTTGAACATTAGTCTTATTAAAAATTTTATGTAAATATTTAAAATTACTGATCATGCTTAAAGTATACAAAATTATGGTTCTGGCTTAGAGTATCTTTAATGTTAAAACAAATCATAACAAACTAATTAATAATTACGTAATTTTTAAATAAGATATAGTTAAACGTATATAAAAATCAACTATGGCAAGCAAACCAGTACTTAAAACTATTTTTATATATAATATTGTTTTGAATTTACTTTTAAACTTTATGCTAGTTATTTCTTTATTTGAAATTGTCATAAATTATTCAGCTATTCCACATGCTCAAAAGGAGATAAATTTGGTCGTCATCAATTTGTGGTTGGATTCAAATCCAATTCTACAGCTGCCAATAAACACTCATGCCTTAGGTTTCTACTTATGAACTTTGAACTGTTCTTTTTATTACACTCACTGTCGCTTCCAAGTTCCAACTGTATGTATTGGAGTAACATGTTGCCTCCTGTTGCTTCCGTTCTCAATGTCACCCAACATCCTCATCTACCAACCGTATACTCTCTCCGATCAAAATTATATATTTTTATTATAAAAAAGAACTATTTAATTCGTCTTAAAAGTCATTTCAACGGTAAGAAATGACAAATATTTCTGTCCAGAGGATTCCTCTTTGCTCCTTACCCCTAATTCGGCCTCCTGCTGGTGAATGCAATGCTCTCACTAGTCACCAATTTGCAGTGATCATGAGATAACATAGTGAAGCCATGACGCAAATCTGATGGACATAGGGGCTGTTTGGATCCAGTGATTTTTTTCCTTATTATATCGGGTGTTTGGACGTTAATTAGGAATATTAAATATAGACTGATAACAAAACTAATTATATAAATAAAGGTTATTTCATTAGCCAAAATTTTTAAGCCTAATTAAGCCACGATTAGCAAATGTTTACTGTAGCATCACATTCGCTAATTCGCTAATCATAGACTAATTAGACTCAATAGATTCGTCTCATAAAATAGTCCAGAGTATGAGATGAGTTTTATTAATAGTCTATATTTAATACTTCAAATTAATGTCCAAACATTCGATGTGACAGGGCCATATGTTCCTGTTGTTACAAAGAGAAGGTGAAAAGATTTGGAAACCTAGAAATTACCATTTTAAATCAGAGTAAGATTTAAAAGTGTGGTTATGACTTATGCGCCATTTTATCTTGATGTTTCAGGTTACAGCGGAGTAAATCGAACGATAATGCTTTATGAAAAATTCAACCGTAGTATGATTGTTTGGAAAAAGTCAAACGATATATTTTTAATCTAAAAAATAATGAATAATATATATATATATATATGCTTTGCGATCTAAAAGGCAAATTAGGAAAATAAACTTCGGTAAAAAAATTTAAAATCAACTCTAAACTTAAAATTAAAAATTTAAATTTTAGCTTATAAACATAAACAGAAGCGAAAAGATAGGTGCCAGGGATTGCATAATCTACTGTTAAAATCTCTATCTCTGCGAAAAATTACGTGAGAATGTCCACTAGTTTGACCAAAATCAGCACAAATACATCAGACCTGTTTTTTTGGCAATTCCACAACCAAATTCCCCGTTCCCAGAGCTAGAACATGGCACAGACAGAGTTTCTAGAGTCCAAAATGAGTTACAGTTACAAGTTTACAGACGGTGTCCTCGTCTTCACTAGCACTTGCGCGCCAGCTGAATGAGCGAATTGGCCTTCCTCTGCGCTCTACTGGTGCCGGTCTTGGAGATCTTTGAGAGGTCCTCATGGAGTCCGAACCTGAGCGCGTGCACCAGCAGCGGCTTGTTCTTGGTTCCCAGCTCCAGCAGCACGGACAGCGCGCACTCCTTGTTCTTGGGCGTGCCGTCCTTGATGAGCCGCACGAGCTTCTCCATGAACGGCGGCGTCCCGAGCTCGGCGCAGCAGGCGGCGTGGGACGACAGCAGCACGGAGATGGAGAGCGCCTCGTCGACCATGTTGAGCGCCCTGTCGTCGATGATCCTCAGCAGCGCCGGGACGATGCCGGCCTGCGCGGCCCTCCCCTTGTTCTGCTGGTTGAGGACCAGGTTGAAGATGGCCGTGGCGGCGTCCTTCTTGCCCCGGACGGTGCCGTTCCGGAGGAGCTCGACGAGCGGCGCGATGCCGCCCAGCCTCCCGATCGTCAGCTTGTTCTCGTCGAGCATGGACAGGCTGAACAGCGTGGCGGCGGAGTTCTCCTGCGCCTCCGGGCTGCCGTTCCAGAGGATCTCGATGATGAGAGGGATGGCTCCTCCCCTGGTTATGTGGCGCTTGATGCTCTCGTCGATGGACAGGTTCAGCAGCGACGTCACCGTGTTCTCCTGCAACTTCTTGTCCGGGCAGGCGAGCAGGCCGATCAGCGCCGGGATGCCGCCGCTGTCGGCGATGAGCGTCCGGTTCTCCGGGCACTCCTTGGAGAGCATGCGGATCCTCTTCACCGACTTCCGCTGCACGTCGGGGTGGATGGAGGAGAGGCCTTCCACCAATGACGGAATGTCCTCGCCGGCGCCGCGCTGCTGCTCGTCCAGCTCGGCGCCGGGCTCTGGCTCCCTCTTCTCCAGCTCCACCTTGTTCTTGTCGCACCACTGCAGAATCAGATTCTTCAGCGCGTAGTTTGGCGCCAGCGACAGATGCGCCAATTGCTGCCGCGTCTTCGGACACGTCCTCTCTCCGCTGTCCAGCCATTTCTGGATGCTCCTCCTCTCATACGTCTACAAAATCATGGTGCTCAAATCGATTAAACTCGGTTGATGATTGATCCCAGTTTGTTTGTTGGAGAATCTGTTTTGATACCTGGCCACTCGCAACGATGACCGGATCCGTCATGATGGCCAGCGTGATCGGGCAGAGGAAATCGTTTGGGATCATTAAAGAGGGGCACTTCTCAAGGGATTTCGTCATGGAGACCTCGCCGAGGACGTTCTTCTCGTCGACGCCGGCGACCTCCTTGAACTTGTTGAGCAGCTCGATGATCTGCTTGGTGCTGTCACCGCTCTGCCCGTTCCTCTCGCTGATGAGCTTCTTGATGGCCATCGTCTCCGCCCTGAGATCCGCCAGCGTCTGCAGCTCCAGCTTCTTGGCTAGCCTCTCCAGGATCGCCCTGTCCGCGTTCCTCTCGTCGTCCCGGTTCTCGAGGATCACCATCAGATCCATGGACAGCTCGATGTCCTGCGTGTCCGTCCTCTTCTTGGATCGCGTCAGCTGAGCGTTCATCAGCTCCACCTGAAAGAAACCATGGCGACTAATCATGCCTGAGACTCACCTGCGCTTGACTTCCTCACGCACCGTGCAAAGGGAAATGCATGTACATGCATGCTTACCTGTTCCTTGACTTCATCGGAGATGGCGAGCTCCGAGTATGGCATTCCGTCGAGCGCGGAGTTCATCCTCTCGTACACGCTGCGAAATCTCCCCAGCACCGCCTCGCTCTCCAGCGCCTGAGACGAGGAAGCAAACGCAAGATTGGCAATGGCAAGGTCGATGGAGACGACGAGAAACGTAGAGGAGGAGGAGGAGGCGGAAGCTAGAGATTAAGGCGTCATGAACGCGGGATACGGACCAGGAAGATCTTGCTGCCGTCGTGGCACGACCGGAGGAGGCGGCGCGCGGCGGAGAACGCGCGGCCGAGCAGGGCGAGGCGGTGGTACGCGTCCTCGGTGAGCGGCGGCGCGGCGTCGCGGAGCTCCTCGAGGAGCGGGAGGACGAGCTGCAGCCAGCGGAGGAGGTTGGCGCACTCCTTCCGCTGCGTGCGGCGGAAGTCGACGAAGGCGCGGGCCGAGTTGACGGTGGCGAGGAGCTCCTCCACGAGGTCCTCGTCGTCCATGTCGCGGGCCCCCGACGGCTCGGCGTCGCCCGGCGACGGCGGTGGCGGCAGCATCATCGGTGGGTGCATGCGGCATGAAGCGCGCGCTCGATCGATGGGAGCGCGGGAGACGGGGAAAGGCAGGAAAAGGCAAAGGTGGGAATTACCTCATGGATTGGGAGAATGGCAATGCCCTCTTCTTGTTTATTTTTGTCCATTCAGGACCTTAAAAAATGGAGGGTGCTCAATTCTTAAGATTTTTTATTTAGTTTCCGTGCAAGTTTGAACTTTTAAACGTCATTCTAAACGTGATGAGAATAGACGAACAGGGTGAAACTCGTATTGGTAGATCTTGGCATTTTGGGGTGTCACAAGAAGGAAAGATTTTGGTATGTGCTGTGATGACATGTATCTTCATTTCATGTCTGTAACCTAAATAGTTATAATTGTTCTGAAGAACTAGCAATATAATAGTAGATTATTGTATTGGATATCATTTTTTTAGAACAAGAATGTAAGGCCAAATTCAACCTACGTAAATTTCCAAGTAATAGAGAGAACAAGCAGAACTGCAAAAACGGTAACACTTTTTTTTTTATATAGATTTAGTTTAACTTTTCAAGTTTGCACAATGATAGATGATACACTAATCTACGTGTGAATTTTTCTCGGAACTAGTTAAATACCTGTGTTTTGCTACGGATTTTATGATGCATTATCAAATTTTCTTATATGAAATAGTCACCTTAATTTGATTTATATGTAGATATCAATCTATATTTAACCGATTTTTAATATCAAAAAAATAAGAACTGAATTGTAAAACTATAGTTGGGACCGTCACCACTATTTTTTTTACGGGAGTATAGATATTAGTAAGTACTCCGTATTTGGGTTACAAGAAACAAGCGAGAGTGTACGTTTGCCCTAGTCGTTTGGTTTACAGTTAGCTAACCTAGGAATGGTTTATTAATAACCAAAAAAATAATTTATAGGTAAAAAATATATGTGCCATTAGTGGTTTAACTATGAATAACGAAACATACTACATGAACAAAAATCCAAATCAAATCTAAAAAAACAAAATTTGGCAGGTGCTTATAAGATGCAATGCAAACGATACAACTTTATTGTGCTCAATAGCTTAAAATATTGTCTATATGTTTCAAATATTCATCGTTTTCATCTTATGCAACTGAACAACGTTCTTTTACTCGATAATAATTTGCTAGTGCTTACCTCAGAATTTCGGATGGCTTGTGTCTGTGTGAGTGACGAGTCTTTTATTTCTCTAGCTCTCACCAAGCAGGCCCAAAGGGCCAATTCTTCCTAAACCTGGAAGCTGGAGCCCAGTGAAATGTCTCGGTATTTCCTAAACGGCCCATGGTCACTGCCATGTTATGGACGTACGAATGGTCTGCTAGACCTCTTAAATCTATCTCTTATCCACAAAACCAACAAACTGCAAACCGATGTTTCATTCCAGTGCACTCCAGAATAAAACATCACTACGGCCGCGACCCCCCCCCCCCCACACACACACACACCCACGGACAAGTTAACTTAGGTGGTGTTTAGTTGCCACAATTTTTTCGTAAAAATATCACATCGAACGTTTGACCGAATGTCGAAAGAGATTTTTGGACACGAATAAAAAAACGAATTTCACAGCTAGCCTAGAAACCGCGAGACGAATCTTTTGAGCCTAATTAATTAGCACATGTTGGTTATTGTAGCACTTATGGCTAATCATGGACTAATTAGGCTCAAAAGATTCGTCTCAAGATTTCTTCCATAACTGTGCAATTAGTTTTTTGGTTATCTATATTTAATGCTTTATTTAGGTGTTCAAAAATTCGATGTGATGTTTTTGAAAAAAAATTTTAGGAACTAAACAAGGCCTTATTCCTCTTGTTTTTCGCGTGTATGCTTCTCGAACTGTTAAATGGTGTATCTTTTTATAAAAATTTCTATAGTAAAGTTGTTTGAAAAAATCATATAATCTATTTTATATTTTTTAATAATTAATAATTTATTAATCATATACTAATCTATTACTATGCTTTTCGCACCGAATAAGTTAACTTACAACCAAACTCTCCGAACGCGGCCTATCTCTTCTTTGTAAGTTCAACTTTACTTTACTTTCTTGTTCAGTACTTCCTCAGTTTCGTATTATAGTAAAATTCATTTTAGTCATGGTCTAAGTTAAGTTTTTCAAAATTGTTAAATTTACAAAGAAATAAACTAGTACCCACACAATTAAAGTAGTTTTATTAAATCCACAATTGAATATAATTTTATTCTACATTTATTTATATTATACACGTTACCATATCTTCTATAAATTTGATTAAATTTAAAGAGTTTTGACATACGATAAATTCAAAAGTTACTGGTAAGATGGGTCCGAGCAGTAGGCCATCTCCTTACCGAGTTCATCTTACAATGGTTTTCAACGTTGTTTTATGTAGGAGCAATTTGTGCGTGCACAGAGGGATAAGCCCAGCACACAAACTTAACCAATTTGTTTCATATTAGAATTATTGTAATCTGAATTATAAAAATAATATAAAATAAACAGATATATTATTTGTTAGCTAATTATAATTTTAAATTTTAAATTACCATAATCTGATAAGATCTCTATAAATAATTTTTCTAGTGTTTTTTTAATAATCTAAATTATAATAATTTTAAACGAAAACAAACACGACCTTCCCGTCGAGGGAGATGCTGTCCCCGTCTCGCGTCACGACGAAGCTTTCTCCTTTCCGGATGACATGGCCCACCCCCCCTACGACGGATACAGGCCCACGTCATCGTGGGGACAGCGAAAAGGGACCAGCACCACCAGCGCAGCGCACCACCAGGCACGGCATCGAGTACGCGCACGTGGCCCCGCATTCGCGCGACGCCGATGACACCGTGGTCCCACGTCCACGTGGCCTGTCCGTCGTGAGGAATGGGTGGGTACCCACGGCGACGGTCGCTGAAGAAAGAGGAGCGGGGCTGCCCGCCCGCGTCGCGAATTGCTTTCGCGGGGGCCCATAGAATGGGCCCACGAAATTAGAGCGTTGAATACAAAGCTCCTTTTTGTGGGCCCTCCCTTGTTGCGAGGGTCGTTCCACTCCGCTGTCCTTTTTTTCAGGGCTCCTTTTTTTCTCTGCTTCTACAGGACGGATTTCTACGCGTTTGAACCGGGATAACAAGTAAAAAAAAAAAAGAAAGAAAAAACAGTGCGATTCAAATACGAGGGCTGCGTCCTTTTGGCCAGATTTTCTCACAATTTTCCAAACTCTCGTGTGCGTGCTTGTTGAACTGCTAAATTGCGTAATTTTTTTTAAAAAAGTTTTGATAGAGAAGTTTATCATCTCATACTTCTAAATTAGATTTTTTTTAACTTATAGTAGTTAATTTCGTCATGTATACCATTAAATGTCTATCACAAAACTAGATAATATTTTATCTTTTTTATCATGTAGTTGATGAGGTTTGAAGGTGTCCCAATTAGCTTGGGCGTTATTTCAATTTCACGTTTAATTTTTTAGGCACACATGAATATTGCATATCTTTTTAAAATATATTTATATATTATCCAGTAGAGATTAAGATTGAGAAGAAAAAACAATACTTTCATTTAATAAATGAGGAATACGACAATGGGTGGGACTAATTGAAAAAATATGAACATAAAGTGATTGATTAGATAAGTACTACGATATCAGGAATGCTTATATCATGGATTTAGATGAGGGATACATTCTAAAGAAGTTCTACTACATCCATCACAAAATACAATATAATTAATTATGACACTCTTTTTTGATGTGCTTAGGGCATCAACTAACGACTCCATTCTCTTTCAGTCCCCCTCGAGGATCCGATAGATTGATCAAGATGAAGAAAAAAATAAAGCAAGTAAACATAATATATGAATAAATGTTTTACATCTATATTATTAAATTTTAAAATCCAATCTCTACAAAATTGACCACGGTGATAAAGTCATAAAATCAACTTTAAATTAAGTTTAAACCATCCAATCTTGGGCTACGAGTACAAAATATAATGTGTTTGTTTCATTCCTATATTTTTTTATAGGCTCGCACCATTCTAGTCATTTGTTCTTGTAGGCTAAAATTTAAATTTTTAACCTTAAATTTAGAGTTGATTTTAAAGTTTTTTCCTCGAAGTTTATTTTTCAGCATTGGCTTTTAGATCGCTAATAATACATACATAAATATTTTATTCATAAATTCTTTTTCATTCACAATTGTGTCGTTTGAATTTTTTTCATTAAAAAACAATCATCCCCTTGCTACACTAGCTGGCTCTCTTTTATTGGAACTACCGTTCTCATAGAGAGGCTATTGCACCTTCCAGTCATATCCTGTATCCTCTCCATTCATCTCTTGTACTCCCTCTCTTCGTACTTTAATAGGATTTTGACCCACGTTTGATCAATCATATTTAAAAACTTACATAATTATTATTTATTTTATTATGATTGAAATTATTATTAAATATATTTAAATTATAACCTATGTTTTTATATATTTGTATAATTTTTTAATAAGACGAATAGTTAAACATGTAACTAAAGTTTAGCAGCGTTATCAACTAAAATATAGAGGGAGTAATTATCTTCCTCGGTGTTGTCGTAGTTTGTTTTAGTACGGTGAATAAAAAAAATAACACTGCTGCACAAGTTATTTTGTTGTTACCATTTATTATACCAAATTAGAAAATACGATTTATTATTTTTGATAGGGTTGTCATCTAGGCAACGTTCCTGTTTGGAGGGTTTACGAGAGTTGCAGCTTTTCACATAATTTATAGAAGTCCGAAGCTCCCCAAACACCATTCAACTTAGGAGACTCTGTAATTATATAATTCAGAAAATATAGTAGAATGCAGAAGCTAAAAATCTCAGCTTTTCTATATTTAAAAAACTGGTTGTTTTATCGGTTACTTGTTAAAATTTTGAACTCACTAAACAAAGACCTTAGACAACAATAGAGCTAAAGATGAAAAAGGTGGCTGGAAGTTCTACCGCGACTTACATATAGCGAAGATGAAAAGGAGACTGTAAGCTCCATGATGACATAAGGCTCCATCTTTTCGTTTCTTCCTAGATTTATATGTCAAAGTTTGATTTATCAATCTTAATATCGGAGTAGAATTTAGGATTTTTTTTCATATTAATTTATTTGTTAGCATTAACCTTCATGTAGCTAAAAGCACGTTGGTAAAAAATATATTCATAAATTATTTTATTTGTAAATATATCATTTGAATGTTTTTTAAAAAAATCACCCCTTATATTCAAAACTGTGATGTCTAGTTTGTTTTATATTCAAAACTTATTAGATTGTTTGCTCCACGTCTTTAAAGAAAATGTTTTCTCAATAAACTTTTTTGTTTAGGCTAGCTGTTAAATTTATTCAAAGATAAAATTGGCTAGAGGACACCCTAAAAATGTGTAATTAGTTGTTGAATACCGCATAGACGTGAATTGTCTGTAAGACATCAAGAAACATATACTCTTGGTATTATTTTATTTTTTTCTGTACCCTATTGCATAGAGAAATAGTTTACTATTTTTGCCCCAAATGTCATATGAATGTATACATCACAGTGATGATAGACGGGATCATGAGTTTATTGTTTTACATGTTATTTTTCTTAGGAAAAGGCATTGTGTCAATGACTAGTGAGCTACAACCATTTGACTTGGGTCGTCTTATTATTAAGTCAATTGAGATAGGATCAAATTATTATTTTTCTTTTTTTCTCTCTATCTACACGAGATATAGTAGAATAATATCGAGAGATTTATCGGCTAATTATATGTTTTTTGAGGTGTTTTATAGCTCATTCATGTATTTATGGTGCACATTTTTGGGTGCCATATATAAAATTTTACTTTTTTTTTTCAAAATGTATAATTTATCTTAACATCACATCAGGCAGACAATTTTAGGACAATACTCCGATGAATAATCTGTTTCAACCACACCGCCTACATCGAAAAGACAAATTCGGCCGTTCCAATCGAATGTCCGTTCCGTTTGAGCAACCGCTGGTTTGTTATATCGTTGTGCAGGGCCAAAGGGAACCAAAAAAAAAAAGTTAATGGGAGGACATCGTCACCCTCATCATCAGCTCATGAATGGAAATCCACTTTGAAAAGCACGTGCAAAGGACGAGCCAAACGGATCGGAGGAAGTGCAGCCGTACGTACTGCTGAAAATCGGCTTCCGGTTGAACGTAATTATTCACCCTGTCCAAAAATTAACCATCGCACTCCTTACAGTAACAGTAACAGTGTAACACGGCGGATCCGCCTCCTCTGATTTGGTTGACAAACATACATATTATCCGGGCAAAGAAATTCCAACTCTACTAGTAATTCCGTAGTCCGTGATGCTTTAGTTTGCTTGGCAGTTCTCTGGCATTTTAGAAGGTATAACTAAATTTGATTTTAAAGCTTAAATCTAGCTTGAATCATAGTTTTTAAGCTTCCTATTGTTTTAGCCTTAACTAGTAAACCACCGGATCGTAAAAGCCTTGCAGGGTGATTGACCGAATGATATATTTATAAATAAAAAATAATTTATTAATAAGTTATATATATATATATATTCTTGGCAATCTAAAAAAATGACTTTAAAATAAATTTGATGAAAACCTTCAAATCAACTCCAAATTAAAGGTCAAAAATTAAAATTTTGATTTATAAAAAGCAAAAAGATAGAGGTATTATTCTAAAATTATATTTCCTTGCTTCATACAGGTATTATCTCCACTTAGGAAAAAAAATACTTACTACCTACTCCGTTTCATAATGTAAGATATTTGATTTTTTTAGTTGCAATGTTCGACCTTCGTCTTATTCAAAAATTTAGTACTTATATAAAATATAATAAGTCGTACTTAAAGTTCTTTTGATTAAAATAAGTCACAAGCAAAAAAAATAATATTTCTATAATTTTTTGAATAAGACAAATAGTTAAACATTGTAACAAAAAAATCAAATATCTTATATTATAAAATAGAGGGAGTAGCTAATAAAGTCTATAAACAATCCGGAGATCAACACATTATTCTAATGACATGACTCTGTTCCTTCACTCAAACCAAACCGTCCCCTTCATAAAATTTGCTAGCCATTATCGTACGAAAACCTCTGTTCGTGTTAGCACTAACCAAATCGGATGGGTTTTCAGATTTCTCTAACCAAGGCAAAGAAACACCATTGGAGAAACATATTATTTCTCGATTTCTATATACGTATTTTCTAAATTACTAAACACTATACTTCTTTAAAAAATATATAAAAGCCTATTCTCTTATATATTTAAAATAAAATTTTAATTCATATTAGTTAGCTCCATTATTTCTATTATTAAATAATTATTAAAAATCAGATAATTAGAACTCTTGTGGCCAGGAAAGAAGGGCAAGTGTTGCAAGGCTTTTTGGGTAGACACACTAGGCAGACGCGCCAGGAATCGCTGTCAGCGACAAGTCTGTTTTTCACGTGGCACCGGGCCCACCGACAGCGACACTGTTCCCTCCCGCCAGCGCTGCTGCCGCCGCCGCTGCAATGGCATTTCGCTGCTTTTGCGGAATTTCCCCTGCGTTTTCGACGAATCTGGAGCTGTCCTCATTTTTTTTCTTGTTACGTATTAAATCAGGGCATTTAACTTTTCACCATTCATATAAATATTAATAATAGATTTATCATTGTACTCATATATCAGAGTGGCAGAAAGTTAATTTTTTCTTGAATTCAAGGCGAAGATGTGCAGGAGAAAAAGGCCAGAAGTGCCATTTCTAGCTCACCGGCCACGTGTGCTGGTACGGGAGGAATTTTTTTGACAAAAAGGACTAGATACAATTTCATTTTACAAAATTTTTCATAAAACCCCCTACAGATTTTTTATTCGCACCAGGCCACCAGCCAAATAAGCAGAGACTCCACGGCGGCACGGCTAGCTAGGTGGTCCATTGCTCGGCGGGCTCGGCCCACCACGGCAGCGACGGGAGATGCTCGTCGGCGAAGAAGCCACCGCACGCCGCGCCGTCGTCGCCGAGGAACGCGGCCTCGTCGTCGTCCACCTTGAGCAGCTGCCCGTGGAAGAACACCTCGGCGTGGTGGAGCAGCGCCCCGGTCACCGCCTCCTCCGAGGCCACGGCGGCCGCGACCGCCGCCGGCTTGTCAGGCAGGTGCTCCGCGTCGTTCAGCACCGCGCTAGAGTCGCTCTCGGACGAGCCCTGCGGCGCGCCCGTGGCGGCAGGGGGGTCGGCGTCGGACGCGGCGGGCTCCTCCTCCTTCACCGACGAGAAGCTCGCCGCGGCGTCCTCGTCCCCGAGCTTCCCCTTCAGCTCCTTGATCTGCATGGCACGAGAGGACCCAACCCCCAAATTCACAAACATTGCACTCCTCTGTAATCGAGAGACTGTTTGTTTGGCGCGCTCGCGGCGCGTACCTCGGCGAGGAGGGCGTCCTTGTCGCGGCGGAGCGCGTCGTGGTCAGCGCGGAGCGCGTCGTAGGAGTGGCGAAGGGCGGCGTAGTCGCGCTCGAGCTTCTTGGTCTTCCACCGGGCCCGGCGGTTCTGGAACCAGACGGCGACCTGGCGCGGCTGCAGGCCGAGGTCGCGCGCCAGCCGCGCCTTCCGCTCCGGCTCCAGCTTGTTCTCCGTCTCGAAGCTCCGCTCCAGCGCGCGCACCTGCTCCACGCTCAGCCGCCGCTTCTTCTCCCCGGCGCCACCGCCGCCGCGGCCGCACATCACCATGTCCTCGTCCCCATCCATCTCTTCCTCCATCCCGACACCACCAAAGCCATCACCTTTCCACAAGCAAGCACATCACCTCGTCAACCAAGAACTCCGATCGCCACAAAACCACCATGGAAAGAAAAACTTTAAAAGAATTTACCATCGGCGACCATCGGGAGGAGGGATGCGGGACTACCACCGCCAGAGCCGCCGCCGCCGCAGTCGCTGGGCCTTCTCATGCTTCCCAGCTGTGCCTCGACGCGAAATTCTCAAAGACTCCAAGGAGAAAAGAAGAGGTGACAAGATCGATCAAAGAGAAGGTTCGATGATCAGGAGAGGAGGGGTGGCCGCGGGAAGGGGAATGGGGAGAGGTGATGCGGGTGTTCGTCGTGCCTCCGGTGATGGCACTTGGCGTCGCTCTGGCCCGTCTTGTGACCCAGGACCATCGACACCATGGTTGTCCTCTTCCTGCCCTAGCTCCGGTCCAAAGACGTCTCCTACAATCGAGAGACGCTGCTCGCGAGGTTCTTGAGGTTTCGCATGATCCCTGTGTGCGCGTGTGCCGGGGGGTGTGCTGGACTACTGGAGTGAATGGACTCTACTGCGGAGCGGAGGGGGGGGGGGGGGGGGGGGGGGGGGGGGGGTGGGGGTTTAATGGTACAACCAACTATTAGCTCTAATTCATCTATAGTTAATCTAATAGTTAGGGGTGTACTTATAGGTCAATTAAACGGGTAACCCGGTGGACAACCCGCTTAATTGGCCTATAAACGGGTTGGCGGGCCTGCCCATTTACACCCTTACTAATAGTCAACTTATATAATAGTTACCTATAAAACATTAATATATAGTCTCACATGTTATAGTGTCTTAAAGCATATGCTGCAGCCGACTATAAATTAGTAGCACACTTCTCTTCTCTCTCACTCTTATATCTTTAAAATATGTTTATAGTTGGTTTATAGTCTGCTATTGTACCTGGTCTTAAGAGTGACCATGGTTAAGGTCTCCCTCGGAAAACAATAGTTTTACAAGATTTCTTGTACAGTCTAATTTTATTAGAATTTCATGAAAAGTTTTCAAACTAAATGTGCCCTAAGACATATTTGCAGCGTATGAATTCTGTAAGATTTTCAAGCTTATAGGTTTTTTCTCTCCAATATTATGGGCTTTCGATTGCTCCAAAATTATCGTGAAATGTCTCCAAACTAAATAAGCACTATAACCCATTTGGTGCATATGAATTTTGTAAGATTTTCTTAGTTTATAGTTTACTTCCTCCAATATTTTCATGACATTCCTCCATTTCAAACTAGGCCTAAATTTGAACGGGGAAGAGGTATTCATGGTAGGGTTCATAATTTTGTTTGAATTTTGCCATCCAAATTCGGTCGTGTGTCAAACCATTTGGTTTCTATTAAAATTGAGAGACATTTATACCATTCTGCAAAATTCATCGTCTCACCAAGCCTCACATTTTGATCCTAAAACAAAATTGTGAACCCTAGTAGGCACTCACTCAATTTGAGCGGGAGACTGAATTAGTTTTCTATCCGTGTGGTATGCCTCCAGATGATATGCCTCTTTAGTTGGAGAATTTTCAAAAAAGGACTAAAAGAATATTGGATCGATTTCCATAAAAAATCTATAAAAATCGATTTGTTCCAAAGAGACCAGAAAATTGAACGCTAGAAAGCAGTACTACTACTAGCTCATAGCTGCACAGCGTTCTGTTCCTTTTCCAGTTCCCTGCGTGAGAGTGAGAGTGGTCAGCACTCAGCAGGGTGACAGAGGAATAGGCATGGGCTGCCGGTGTTTGTGACGGTGTGGGGTGGTAGAGCGTGGGCCCCGACGGCTGCCGGAGGTGGCAAAAGGCAGCGGGCTTTTTAAGCCCCGTGGGGGGGCAAAAGCCCAAAAGGTGACGCGCTTCCATTGGCCGGCTTGGGTTGTGGGGAAGGGAAGGGAAGGGAGAGCCAGCTGCGGATGGAGGGGCGGGTGGTGGGGGCGACGGACGACGACGCTACACGACAACCTATACGGCGAAGGGGAGGGGACGAGAGGCGAGAGCAGCTTTTCTTCCGGGGGGTGCGAAGTTGCGTCGATGGAGGAGCCGTGGCCTCAGCTCGTGTAACTCCTGCACGTTTTTTTACTATCTGCGGATGCTGTGTCGCGTCACTTCGGTTTTTTTAGGGCTTGTTTAGTTTTTAAATTTTTTTTTAAAAACATCATATCAAACTGTTAAATATCTAAATAAAGCATTAAATATAGATGAACCAAAAAACTAATTGCACGGTTATGAAAGAAATATTAAGACAAATCTTTTGAGCCTAATTAGCCTATGATTAGCCATAAATGCTACAGTAACTAAATATGTGTTAATGATGGATTAATTAGGCTCAAAAGATTCGTCTCGCGGTTTCTAGGCTAGCCGTGAAATTCGTTTTTTCATTCGTAAACCCCTTCCGATATTTGGTTAAACATTTGACGTGACACTTTTTTTCAAAAATTTTCTCAATCTAAACACCACCTTATAATCTAAAATATTTTTTATATATTTATAATCTAAAATTTTAATTTTAAATCTTAAATTTAATGTTGATTTTATGTTTTTGTTGTAGTTTATTTTTAGTTTTGACTTTTAGATCACTGTAAATACGTGTATAAAAAATTTTGCTCATTATTTTCTGTTTGTAAATATGTTGTTCATAACCCTACAGCCCGATGCCCGGCTCCGTGGTCTGTGAATTTGCAAGGCAACAAAAGTGTCCGGGTTTTGCGTTCCTTTTTTTTCAGGTTTCGCCCGTAATATAGGGCTGGTTTGGTTTGAGACAAAGGTGACGTTATCATTTTTTTTCTCCCAATGTTAATTGTGATGGTAGATATTTCATTCTATCCATTTTACTCATTTAAGTTGTATAAATTCGTCCTTGGACGCACTTAAAAAATACATGGTTAAACATAATGAACGTTTTTCATGATAAATGACCTTATATACCCCTCATTAACATATGCAGGAAAAGAATAATATGTCTCATTATTTCAGTATATCTATTTTTTTATGAGACCACATATATACCCAACTTCTTGTCAGATATACATCCAATAATTTCAATGATCTTTTTTTGCTAAGATTTGTGTACAACGAATCTGTGTAAATGTACATGTAATGCACAGTATTTTATGTAAAAACAAAAAATAATTATTTACTTTCAAGGAAGGTAGTAAAGCTTAAACCCCACGCGCACTGGCTGGAATAATGCAAAGTACATATACAATGTTATTAGTTTATATTTTCCTCTTTTAGCTATACAGTTGCAAGCTAAGAGCGAAAGAGATATTAGCCAGATGACATGTTATGCGGGTCTAAGTACGATTTAAGCAAAAATAAATATGTAGAAAATTTGCATGGACAAAAAAAATCTCAAGAACCAAATTAAGTCTTTGATGAAACTTAAGTTACTATGGTGGTGTTTGGTTCTTTAGTCCTACGACTAAAAATTAGTCTTTGGACTAATGTATTTAGTCCCTACTGTTTGGTTAGAGGGACTAAAATAGACTAAAAGTGTATTATATATAGAAATTTTTGTTAGGGGTTAGTGTGAAAGAAAGTTTTAGTCCCAATAAGTACCTATGGAAGTGACTAATAGACTAATATAATTTTAGTCCTTTTTAGTTTCTCTTGGGTTTTTAGGAACTAAAGAAGAATAAAATAGAGAGACTAATGGATTAGTCACCTAAACCAAACATGGCCTATATTAGTATTCATCCTTAATTTTTTGGTAAGTTCTCACGTGATCAATTTCGGAAGGTAAAGTTCACGAGTAGCCTAAATTACTATTGAAGTGACCTATTCTTTCTGGGCTTACCAAATTATGGCTTCAATCCAAGAAAATCTAACACTATTAAAATTAATCCAAGAAAATCTAACATTATTAAAATTAACCAATACTCCCTCCGTCCTCCATCCCCCAAAAAAGAATCAATTTTGATAATTGGGTATCTATATTCATTCTGAAATGTAATTTATTTTGGAACCAAGAAAGTGCTATTAGAGCATATATAATAGCAAACTATAAACCAACTATAAGCATACATTTTAAGAACACGAGAGAAGAGTTAACGAGATGAGAGAAGAGGGGAGAGCAGCGAGCTATAAATTTATAGCCAACTGCAGCACGGATTTTCAAAACGTAATGTATGTATGATAGGTCAGACCGTGTATTATATATTTTGTATGCGACAATTATATGGTTTAGAGTTAATAGTTAACTATACTATTAAACTTGCTCTTGGTTACTGTCGGTACTAATTTAAATCACAAACTAAAACAACCCATACCCCTCGAATGAACGGGCAGCGACCCAGGCGCCAGCACGTCGTCGTCACCGGCGGCATTGGGAGTTGCGCGGCGGGGCGGTGGGATCGCAGCCGAAACCCTTCATGTTTTTATTAAGCCCTATCGGGTCTCGGCTGCTGTCATGGAGTAAGTAATCGCGGCTTTTGAGAAATTCTTTGGCATGGATGATCCTTTGTTTAAGCTCACAAAATCCAAAATGGATCCCTTCGGTGAACAGGCAATGGCATCCGTTTTATTTTATTTCTGTTTTGTTTCTAACACCTAGGTAAACGAGTGAATCTGTGTGTGATTACACACAGCTGCCAGGAAAACGACGAGTCCTAGAACGAGGCTAGAGTAAAATAAGGTGATCTTTGTCTGTAGGAGTCTTCTTTTTAGATATTTTCTTGTATAAAATCATGTGGTGCATGGTTAGTTTTTTTTTTTGGAAAAAGCCAAATGTTATATTTACAAATAAAAAAATAATCTATAAATAAAATTTTTATACACGTATTCTTAGTAATATAAAAGCTAAGATAAAAAGTAAACTTGGTAAAAAAACTTAAAATTAACTAAAAATTCAAAGTTTAGGTTATAAGCATAAACAGATCGAGTGCAGTTTTTTCTTTCATTTTTTTTATTTTTTTCTCCAACAAGGAGAAGAATGTAGCTGTTTGGCTTGTCATGTACACGTACGGCTGCATGCCAAGCGTTTGCTCGATATAACGATATGTGTGTGTCACGTGTGCGAGCCTTGAGACAACGAGGTAATCACCAGAGACGACAGATGGTATCTCTGTTGTGGAGGGGATTCTTCAGCAAAGTACATGGGACTTGCCCTCCAGGGAATAATGAAAAGGGAAATTGCGTGCCGCGGTTACCACTTTGCGTAGCATTTTCCTGCTCTTCCTATCACAGACACACAGTTCACCGCTTCACCGGCATCTCTGGGCTAATCGAATTAATCGTTTATAAAATAATGATATTTCAGTTACATACACACGCTGGATATATACACCCCTATCTTCTCGCTTTTGTTATACTTATAAGACAAAATTTAAGCTTTTAACATAAAATTTAGATTTTGCACTGAAATTTATCTATCAATCTTGGCATCTAGTGATCAATAAGAATACATATATAAAATTTTTATTTATAAATTATTTTTTGTTTATAAATATGTCATTGGGTTTTCTCTGTAAAAAACCCAAATAATCACCCATATTTATATTTATTTTAAGAAATACACAAAAAATACTTATATTTCAGAACAATGTTACTATTCAAAGAGCTGTAGACTAATGACAAGAAACTTCCTTCCTGTCAAAAGCACTTTAACAGTTTATTTGTGCTTCCTCAGGAAAAAGAGACTATAGAATTGCGGGAACTGGATTCCACATAATCACAATGGATTTGCGAGAGTACAACAAAGAGGAAAAACCTACACTTCCTAACAGAACTAAAATGGCTCATTCATGTGAAAAAAATCGTAATAACGTATCTTTAACATTGGTCTTCATTTCTTCGACGATGTGTTAGAAAACGTATTTGTATGTGTACACAAGGAATGTTGCATACTTGCATGTGGTTAAAAATAAATTACCTGTGGATAGAAAATGGTCGAAATTGTAACTGCGGTAGAGTACCTTGAGATAAAAAGATTTTAACCTAAAAGAGCGAGGACCACGGTGGTCAGCCTTGTTCGAAGCAGTTAGGTATTTGTCGCACCTCCTTCACACTGCAGTACTATTCTGAGCGCGCAGTTAAAGCCTTTGTGTGCAGAAAAGACCAGGGACCAAACGGTGAGCGCCAAGGAACCCCGGAACGGAACAATATCACGAGAGATGGGGCTCACCAATTGCTTTCGTCATAAATATTGCAAAGGTATATTCATATGTGCATCAGTGCATGGACCATGAAATGGAACTGACGTCCAATGTGCAGTACAGGTTGACACAGTGTCTCCTTCACGCAGGGGGAAAAAAGGGACTCTGACTATAGGGGATGGTTTACTATAATGGTTAAGGGCATAAATAAATTAATTAAGTACTAGAAAGTTAATAAGTTAACTTAAAAGATTTTTGAAGAAATAATGGTGAAAATATCTTTGAAAAGAACCGTACCATTTAGACTAGTTTTTTTCCAAACCGCGGGACGGGCTACGTAAACTCCACTAAATTAAAATAAATTTTAAAATAATTAATTTATGCTAAATTTTATATGACTCCTCAAGATTTGCTACATTTACGCCCACTGGTGGATCAACGTGGGGGCGGCGGGTCTTGAACCCCCGCTATCTCTGTTAATATCGTTGAAACCCTCACGAAGACTCTCTAAAATTTTATGGCAAAGATTAATAGAAAAAAGGATTAAAACTCTATCTAAAATATTCAGATCCCTCTAATCTCTTTGGCTGGCATCATGGTCCTTGGAAGCCTAGAGGATAAAGTTCCCGACTGCAACCAACCAGCAGGTGCGGCCCATCCATCGTTCTCCGGGCCGTTTGGCGTACAGCCACCTACTGTGGTACGCTTTTCAACGGGCGAATCCAAAACAAAATGGCGTGGACGACGCGCCGTGACGAAAATGCCGGGAGGAAACCGGTTCTCTCCCACCGTGCGCGCCATCCATCTGTCGCGCCCCCTCGCGCGGCGCGGCGGCAAGGAAACGACGGCTCGGCCAAGCCACTACCCGAGAAGGCGAGAAAGCATCTCGCGTCTCTCCCCCCCTGCCCTGTGCTGCTTCCGCCACGCCGCCTGGATGCGAGCGCGTGGTGGCCGGCTCGGGCCGTGTCCGTGTCCGTGTCCGTCGCGCTCGGTTCCACCACGTCCGCGTACGTGTGTGTGTGGAGGCGGCCGAGCGGCGAGCCCCATGCGACGCCACGCCACGGGCTCCGCGGACGAATCCCGTTCGGCTGGCATAATCAACTACCTTAGCGATTGCGGTTCTTCCTAGAACCAGTTTAAGTTTAACAGTCAGAAGCTAACTACTGATTAAAAATCTATATTAGAGTTAATATGTATAATAAATGAGCTATAAAATTAGCTCTAATATTTTCTCTCTCTTTCTCTTACCTATATAAATACAATGCATCTCTTAAAGTATCGTAGAATTAGTACTTGTATAAGAGTCTAACCCTTATTATTTTTTATTTTATATCCGTTCTATGTAGGCTTGTAGTGGACTTGTAGGCTTCTATTGTACTTACCAAATTTAGAGAGTGAAGATGCAGAGTCTGTTAGAGCTTCTCCAACAGCATGATTATTAAATTCTCCAAGCTAAATTTTGACAATTCTGTCTAAAATTTGCACTCCAACAGAGTTACAAACCGAATGGCCAGGTCATTCGGTTGGCCAAACTCCTCCCACCACTAGTTAGAGATGGCTAGCCTTAAAAGACTTGTCCAACGTAGGTCCCATGCATGGGCCCACACATCCTTTCCTTCTCTCCTCCCACTCTCACCCGTGATAGCACTCAATAGTCGCCGCCACCTAGAAACGCCACCGGCTGGGGCAGCCGCTGCCACCGCCGAGACCACCGTTGCTGTCTAGATCCAAGCGCCACGGGCCTCCGAGCACCGCTGGCATGCGCCCACCCCTCGATCTCCGGGAACGATCGCCGCCGCCACCGAGAACCGCTAAGTGGCCTCGAGGGAGCATGCAGACACCGCGCCGGGTGGTGCTAGCGGTCGTGTCGTCATCGTCCTGGTCGCCGGTCGCGGAGGCCGTCGCTCGCCGTCGTCTATCGTGGCCATCGTCAACCTTCGCCCGCCCTTGCCGCATTCGTAGCGGTTGTTGTTGCCGCCATCGTCGCCGTTGTCATCCGCTACTGCCATAGACTTAGACGTGAAAGAGGGAGAGATCGAGGAGGAGAATAGGTATAGAGTACCCGTGGATTCTATTGTCATAGACTCAAAAAAGAGAGGAGGGATGGAGATGTTGTTGGAGCAAACAACGAATTTAACTTAACAAATGACATGAAGATTTGGCCAAATAGGTATTTGAAGAGTCAAATTTATCAAGTCTATTAGAGATACTCGAGTGTACATCAGATTTAAAGTTGCCAAACCTAACATATGCTCTTAGGGCCCAAATCTTAAGCTATTCTTTAACGTGCACTTGTTCTAGTAAAATATAATCATACAACAACGTGAGCATATTTTAAAACTTACTTCCTCCATTTCTGGGTTTCAGGTTACAAGATGTTTTGTTTTTTAGATTTATTAATAAACCCATATATATGTTTTATTTATATAGAATTTAGGAAAAACTAAAAACATCTTGTAACCTAAACAGAGAGAAATAGTTGCTATATTTTCGAAATGTTCGAATGGATAATGTACTTCTGTATGAGAACCAAACCTCTTCGGCTCTTACTGTACCATTTTGTTCTTTTATTCTTTCATGCAGTTGGCGGAGTGTCCTGAATCCTCTTAGAGATGCAGCACAAGCAGCGTCATGACATGGACAGCCAAAAGAACCGTGGTACAGCGTACAGGTACTGACCTTACGGCAATCGCCAAAAAGTCTTACAAATAGACACGTATTGGCCCATATTACTAGTAGAATACAAATAGACAAGTATATGGGCGCATATTACTTCCTTTGAAGGTCAAACGTAAGCGAAAACCTTCCAGCCAACGTGTTTTGCACGTGTACCCAGGAGGGAAACAGTGTAGAGACGCAGGTGACCTCCGAGGATAGGTTAGATAACACATGATTTATCTTCGCCTTATCGTCTTGTCTCATGAAACTCAAGGTCTTACAACAAAGCAATAGGCATATGGCAAAAGCATCCCACACAGTTCTGACTTCCGAGAGTATACGAAACATACGTTCAAGGAATCAAGACTCATTCCTGCAGACCGCAGTAATTTCGTTCATGAGAAATGCACGGGAGTTGTACAAAACGCCTATGAGAACCCTTCTGGGTTGTACAAGTGTAGAATGTTCAGGACTTCTAATGATAAACATAGCTCCATTATTATGCATTCATCAAATGCGCCGCAAGAAAAAAATGGCTCCCACATTACCACTCCAGAACAGGGAGCCATGAATTATGGGTTCAGTAAGGTAACCTTTGGTCAACTTAAACATTTGCGGTTACTCTCAATAAAGCCCTAAAAACTTCCACCAAAATGTACCGACGACTCCCCATATCACAGCATTAATTGCAGCTGTTGTAAAACCCAGTTTGAATACATCAGGAAGATCAACATACCCCGCTGCACAAGAACAAGTACTTAGATATAGGAAGTACACTACAAAGGCTTAAAGATAAAATAGGACAAACATGCCTAAAAGTAAAATAAATCAAGGAATTTCCTTTAATTTTCTGCTGATATGCATTGGATTATGGGTTTCTTCCATTATTAGGCCCCGGTTGGAATTTCATGTAGTTATACATAATGTTATCAAATAAGGCTAGTATCTAATATACTATCCATAGCTAGTGAGCAAAGTATTTGTTATGCTCCTTTTCTGACGAACATCTTTTGCAAAGCAATAAGAGATAAATATCACAGAACAATATGCTGAAAAGTGTATAATGAAAACAAATTAAATTCAACAAAGTGGGTGCACAGAAAACAAACCTCCAAAATATATTGCAGACTGCCCGCTGCTATAATGTGTCAGTGCACCAAAGAGATTTGAGTTGTACGTCAAAGCAAGTGCTGACAACACAGCCGGAACACCAGCTGCTAAATGCATAGCAAGAAATGCTGAATACAAAGCTCCAACATGTGCCGTTTGGCTTGCAAAAAGATAATGAATAAAGAAGTAGGACGCCTGAAGAACACCAAATGCTGCAGGCCAACTCAATGAGAAAGACTGAAGAACTTTTGCAACACAATTTGACATCCATGATACTATTCCAAGGTTCGTGAGCTGCCCTGCCATTCCAACTAGAATAGCAAACCACGCCAATGTGTCCCATGCAGACTTTTCATTCAAGCAGTCTTCCCAGTTCAGAACCCCAAGCAGAAGAAGAATTGATAGCCCAATCATTGCTGCAACAACACTTGACACGCCAATGGCATCCCTGCAAAATAAATTGTATGGCAGATTTATGTATACTGGGGTTTGACTAATACAAACTGAAGCATGAATCTGAATACCGAAAATGTTATCAATGATATGGGAATAACTCCTAGTTCAGACTGCACAAGTAGCATTATGGATCACTTCTATATGTTTCTGCCTCCTACTCCTGATCTTGTCACCATCGTTCTTGTTGATACAAAATGAACTAAATCCACATAACATGAATGTTACGGGCATGGGCAAGGCTTATGCAGTGGTTTGTGGATGGTAATAAGTCAAATAAAGTTAGAGATTATCTAGTTAGGAAAGCGATGAAGTTTGTTACTAGTAGATTAGATATAGAAGGATTGGTTTCTATAATATTGTAGTTCCTTAGATGCCAAGTCAGTCCTACCTATATATAAGGGGACCCTATGTAACCAATTAATCAGTGAACCTCTAAAGTTAGCCCTAAGCCTCAGAGCCTCTCTTAGCTTGACAGGGATAAGCACTGCCAGCGCTATTAGAGGGCTAGTGCCCTATCCCCGGTTTTCAGACCCTTATCTTACCCAGTCCATTACAGTGAAGTAGTGAAGTGACAAGGAAACGAAGCATAAAGATTTAGGAAGCAATCCAGCAAAATCAGTATAAACCTTAGAAAGATGCATAACAGTAATTACGAAGATGTTGCCATATGAAGAAAAGTTGCAGTATTTCTGTTCTTGTTAATATTGATCCAATATAAGGTAATTGATTGTTGCTTGTGCAGAAGTCAACAAGGAGGGAATGAACAGGTTGTTGGTTTTACAAAATAAACAGATCAGGTTGAACCTTTTGTCACCAGAAAAGTTGAAACATCTCCATAGTCATAATTTATCATCCAAGAATTTAGGTTGATTCTGAATTGACAAAGGCATGTTCAGAGGAAAATGACAAGAGGGAACAAGTTAGATCACGACAATACAAAGGGCCAGTTTTGTTGCTGTGACGTCATTTTGTGTTGTTTCATGGAATATAGTTAGTTAAATAAGTAATTAGTATTCTAGTAAGATTTTTGCCACAACTAAAATGCATTCAACTAACTGTTATATCACAAAGTAGAAATGTTTTAGAAATTTACACCGCAATGCCAAACAAAATCTAAGCAAATATGCCCCAACGACAATAAGGAAACAGAAAAGATGATCTAGGTATATCATGTGTACCATCCACAGAACACTGACACAATGAAAGGAGCAGCTAAATACAGTTTATGAAAAATGCAGCAAAAAATGTAGCACCATCACAAACCAAAGTATATATTGCAAATCAACTCAAGCGAAGAATTAGTTTAGTAACAAGAGTGAGTAATCTTACCCAAAAATCCATAGTGAAACAGCAAGAATCATTGTAGCAACCATGACCCATTCATTTCTTGTTACGGGCCCCATGTTCTTCAACTTTTGTGCAGCTATTGCAGGGGCATCAGGGGTATCCTTTATTTCAGGAGGGAATATTTTGTACAGCAAATAAGGTGTCGCTAAGAGAGAAATGATGGCAGGCAAACTAGCAACCTTGAACCAAGATATCCAAGGGTTTGCAATCTTAACACCAATCTCCTCTGCTAACTTCAGACACAAGAGATTTTGTGCAGCAGCAGTCAGGAAGAGAGCACTTGAGTTGCCAGATGCCTATAAAGCAGCATAAACCAACGCGCAATTGATCAAATACAGTACTAATGGATGTTAAAACGTAAAATATCAAAACCCAGACCATGCACATATATGTTAGCATGCTAGAAGCAACATGTCAAACGTTTTCACTAAACATGCCTTTTCAAAAGAAACACAGTACTGAGAGTTTGACATTGCTTTCCAATATAGTATTGCTTTCCAATATAGTAAGATCTGACAACCTCGAAGGTAAATGTGTGATGAATTCATGTGCTTATCAAAATGATTAAGGTGGCTTTGAATTGAACTAATTCACCATTAAAGTACAAGCTAGTTTGGTTTCAATGTAGCATCCGATCATGACCAGGCAAAAACTGCTGGTCATTAAGAAACCACATTTCAGTTAAAGAATTCCCACCATTTACTCTTTATTTTCAGTTTTTCAAAGCAACCAAGGATGCACCTAGAAACTCAAGGTTTTTGTACCCTTGGTTATTCAATCCACTAATACCATCTATTAGATGACTATACAACACATATTATGTAGTACTTCTGAAGAAAGATAAGTTACATTCTTAACAATACAATGTGTACCATTTCGTCATACATCAAGTAGTAGGCCAAATATACAAGGATTTATGCAAAAACTTTATTAATAAATTTAAAACAGAATGTAACCCACTAGTAATAATAAAACAGTCCAACAGATGAAAGTCACACAGGGCTACCCAATACCCAAGCTCTGCATCTGCAATGATGTTTGACACAGGGTGTTGTAACTAGCATCCTAGCAAAGTAGCTTGCAGTCCATATCTCTATTAATTAAAAACCGCAGTCGTCCGTCCTCCCCACCCCCACCCCCTCCCTCGGTCCCTCCCCTCAAAACGAACCAGAAAAAGAAAACAATATGTTGGTAAAAAAGTCCCTAAGGACCAACGTAGGCCAACCCTGATAATATGGACAAGTTGCAATATACAGCCAGCACAGGCATGTTACTATTATTGTAAAAACGGATACAAGCGGAAAGGTTGTTTTCATGTCCCATAATGCATTGTTTACAATACATTCATGAAGAAAATGAAAATGTCAAGCAGATAGGTGAGGTAGCAAATTCCTACCTATCATAACCTCAATAATCAATGCATGTTAGTAATATCCAATCAAATAGCATATCAACAGCCCATCCAAAGCAAGTAATTGAAGAGCTCATTCTAAGCACCTATTCAATAGCATGTCCATGTTCCCAGCTAAAAGGGTATATCAAAACACATCTAGAGGGGAAATAACAAATGTCGGGGCAAAATGTGTCACATTTCACAGCCATTCATTTGTAATAGTATAATTCTAAGTAATTACCGCGAATAGCTCCTTTCAACATTTGCAGATAGTAGCTTGCTTACCTGCAGCTGAGATTGCACAAGGTAGGAGCCCAGCTTCCTCGCCGATGAGTCGTTCGGCTTGCTGCCAGCCGACAGAGACAGCGACTTAACAATAGGAAGGAACACCCCACCGGCCCTGGCCGTAGTGCTGGGCATGGCCGGCGCGATGCATGCCTCGCTGATGGCGAGCCCGTACGACAAGCCCAGCGTGCTGCGCCCCAGCAACTTGACGAAATAGGTGGCCACACGGTCGCCGAGCCCGGTCTTCACGAACCCCCGGGCGAAGAAGAAGGATATGACAATGAGCCAGATGACCTCATTGGTGAACGCCCCGAACGCCGCGGTGAACGGAAGCGTCCGCGTGGCGACGGCGGCGGTGAGCCCGAGGAATGCCCAAGCGCCGACGGGGAGCGGGCCGAGGACGAGCCCGGCGATGGTGGATAGGAAGATGGAGAGGAGCTGCCACGCCTGCGGGGTCACCTCGGGCGGCCGCGGCGCGAGGTATTGGACGGCGAGGCCGACCGCGAGGGAGACGAGGAGGGGGATCGGCTTCGCGCCGCCGCCGGCCGCCGGGAGGGGCTTAGGGCTGGGGCTCGCGTCCTGGGCGGCGGATGCGGAGGCGAGGAGCGGAGGGAGGTGGCGGCGAGGGGCGGGAGAGAGCTGGGGCGAGATGGGAAGCGAGAGGGAGAGAGAATTGGGGAGGTGCTGCTGCAGCTGCAGATGGCGGCGGCGGAGGTGGTTGTGAGGGGCAGGAAGGGGAAGCGCCGTCCGGTGGGACGACGAGACGGCGAGGCGGAGGCGCTCCATGGCCGGCGGCGGCGCGGCTCGGCGCGGCGAGGAATGAGGGGAGGGGAGTGGTGGTTGCGGGCGGCCTGCGGAGGGATTTGTTTGTTTGTTTTTATCCGTGGAGACGTAGGCCACCAGGGTTCTACTGACAGGTGGGGCCACTGCTCGCGTGTAAAGGTAGGGCCGTCCTGTCAGTTTCTGCGCGTACAGCTGGCTGTGACAACGGATAGTGTAGACGTGTAGCGCTCTATCTTTTCTGGATGCGATCCGATGCTTTTCTGTTCACAGGCCACGGTTTTGTACGTTTGTACACGGATCGGCGTGGGACCGGAGTCGTGAGTCATCATAGTCGTGAGTGTGGGATTTGTTTGTAGGTGTGCTGGACCGCGCGGTGTGGTGGAGAAATTGGACATTATGTTTCTTCGAGGAGTTTTATATTTTGGGAAGTAGCTGTTTGATAGCTAGTTTCTGTTAATCTGAAAAAACTTCTAAAACTAGTTTCTGAATTCTTAGTTTATTTTTTAGAAGAAGTTGTGGACCGTTTGTGGCAGCTTCTGGCAAAAACAGCTTTTTTCTAAAAGCTGCAGCTACGAGAAGCTTCCCAAATAGGCGCATTATGCCATTCACAAAACTGGGTTTCGCCATAATACCACTTCGCGAATTAGCGCATTTAAAATGCCACTTCGAGTACGGGATCATCATTTGTTTTGCTATTTTAGTCACTCCAGGCCTTTTTGCTGTTTTTCCTGACTTGAGGGGACAAAAACACTCTGAGCCAAACTCGTTCAGATTGAGATCACTCCTCTCCTCTTTGAGTACGATGAGGCGACGACCGTCGCTCGTTGGGGCGGCATCACCGTGGCTCCCGCCGTGAGCGCCATCGCTTCCCCCGTCCCTACCCTAGCTCCGACATCTCTGACACGAAGCAGTGGCCTCGGCCCTCGTCGGAGATCGCGCCTGCATCGCGCGGTGTCGGAGCCTTGTCACCGCCGCATCGGCGCACCTCGCGCCGCCTCACCATAGCCCTCGGCATCACCGTCGCCCTCAGCGCAGACATCCTGCACCCTGTGCCGCCTCACACTGTAAAATGGTCAATTTTATATAAATTAGACGGTCAACTAACGGGACAGGGCCGTCCACAGGCACGTGTGAGGTGCGCGATCGAATAGGGCCCCCACCTTGTATCCCTCAAACTAGTGGCAAACAATAGTTAAAAGTGAAAATGACACTATCGTCACAAGCGGCGAGCTCCGAGTCGCATCATCGAAACCTCTCGTATTCATCTCGCGTCATCGCGCCCTCTCGTATCGGTCTTAAGTCGTCGTCGACAACAACAGCGAGCCAACGACACGAACGGAGCGTCCAGGTGACAACTTCGTCGTCAGCAACAACTAATGTTTTTTATACTTTTACATATTGTATATTTGTATTGAAGAATATATATTTAAGTATCTATTTGATGAGTAAAATTAGTCTCACTGGTCATTTTATTAAAGACCCCAATTAGCATTTTGAACCGGAGCCCCTAATTTCTAGAGACGACCCTATAACGGGAAGGGTATGGAAGGGATTAAAATCAAATTTTGGGTATACAAAGAAACAAGTAAAATTTAGTGGCATAGAAAATATAAGCTAAAATTTCAGGTGAATATAAGAGATTATTCCGAAACTATATGTGGGCCAAGACCGTATAGGGAAAAACAGGAAAATCGTTTTCTCGGGAGGACGTCATCATCCGCTGCCGTTGCGCGCGCGCATCGGATCGACCCCGTGGCAGCAGCTCTGTCGTCTGATAACGATTATGTGGCTCGCGATGATCGTGTACGTGGAAAATCGATCAGATACCACTGTTGCAGCACTACCGAGAATTTACTAGTAGTTCTATAGTAATTCATGATGGAGTTATTGTTCGTACTTTTTGATGAAAAAAAATGCAAACACATATTTATAAATAAAAAAATAATTAAATAAAAATTTTATATACATATTCTTAACTACCTACGGGCCAAAACTTAAAAATAAACTTCGATGTAAAAACACTAAAATTAACTGTAAATTTAAGGTTTAAAAGTTTAAATTTTGGCTAAAAGATGGGGGCGTGATTCTTTGTTAAAAAATCCTACCCAACAAATGCCAATTTTAGAATGAGAAGATAAATGTTAGATACTTAGGTATATTTAGTTCGAGACATTGCTAAACTTTAGTGTAAGTTTCAAGAGTAGAGTTTTCTGCGATTGCTAAATGCTGGTAAGTTTGTATTGGCGATTGCTTTGTATTATAAATCACTTTATATTTGTTTTATGAATAACATCTTTAAATTTCATGAAGTATATAGCAATATTTCCAACAAAAAATAAAT
The DNA here is from genome assembly GCF_000231095.2 of Oryza brachyantha. Classification (NCBI taxonomy): domain Eukaryota; kingdom Viridiplantae; phylum Streptophyta; class Magnoliopsida; order Poales; family Poaceae; genus Oryza; species Oryza brachyantha. The sequence continues at coordinate 14,833,498 of NC_023170.2, forward strand.
ACACTATAAAATATATTAAATGGTGGATTTAATTAATGAGTATATTTTGTACAATATTGGGTATTACGGCTTGAGTTGCGCGAAAACCACAATATTCTCTCGATAGGTGGCAAATCCTATAAACCTATACAAGTGATCCCCACTAACTTATTTTTCTGCGTTGGTTGCTCCACGTCATCAGCTTGCAGTCATTGTTAGTAGATCATTAAGACTTAATTAGTGCAAAACACAACCATCTGACTTCTCCATGCACAGTTGGTTTTCTAGGCCCAACCATGAGACATTAGCTCCATGCGTTCAGCTGTTTTTTAGGCCCAAGCATAAGATGTTTAGCTTTTGCTTCACGCCCAACCGTGAGGCAAAAAAATCAGAACTCCCTGGTCGTTGCTCTCTTTCTCTTTCCGTCTTTCTCTTTTGCTTCGTCACGCCCAAAACTCCGTCGCCGCCGGCCGCCATGGATGCATTCTGCTGCGTCCTCCCCGTCGGACCTCGCGCCTCCCCCGTCTTCTTGCGTGAGTGGTCCAAACAACACTCCCCCTCCTTTCCCCATCCCGTCAGCCGTCCAGTGCCCCCATCCTGGTAGCCGGCGAGTTCGTCGCTCCGGTGACCCCTCCACTCCTCGGTGGCAGTTCGGCGACTTCTCGCCTCCCTGGAGACCCTTCCCTTCCCGTCATTCCCTCTCATGTCGTCCCTTCCCCTTCTCCTTCTTTGCTCAGCCTTCACACCGTTCGTCTCCTGAGACCACGGCCATAAATGGGAGCCACTGCTGCTTGATGGCTGCCATAAATAAATTAAATCCCTGTCTAACGGCCAAATCATCCCCCTCTTTTACTAATCCTTCAACCCACAAAAATTTCACCTCCTCATCCACCCTTCACCATCTTCGATTCAACCGAGTTTTCACGGCTACGAGGTTTTGAATCATTCTGCGAGCTACATAGGTACTCCTTGAAATACTTCCAATTATTATTTGGTTGCTATATCCATTTTTGATGTTTCTGTTACACATTCCTATGCCTTTTTTATATGTACAGAGGTATATTTGAAATGCTTCTAATTATTATTTGCTTGCAATATCTATTTGTGATGTTTCTGTTACACATTCCTATGCCTTTTTTATATGTGCAGAGGTGTATTTGTTGCTAATACATAGATGTGTTATGCCTTTATTTATGTACAGAAGTCCTTTTGCTGTTGATGCACTGACTTCCCTCGAGCTGATTGTGTTGTGCCATTCCTATGGATTTTCGTCTGCAAAGAAAAATTCGGTATGTTTCGCTTGGGCAGGCTGATTGCTTTACTCTAAATTTTATTCAGTTATACTGTCTATGTTTGCCTTCTATATTTTCTTTTTGCAACTATGAATACCTTACAGATCAAGATGAAATTGATTCATTTATACCCTAAGATATGTTTGCTTTAACCTATACTCTTTCCCTGGGTAAACTTAAACCAATATATATCTCCAGTAGTAAAGACTACTTAAACTATCCATTGACCACCTATGGTTGCAGGAAAAACAGAAGCATCTTCGAGCTCCACTACTAAGATTCATATTGACCTTGATATAGCTCAGGTGGTGGCGGACTATCTCTCCAGGTAATCTTATTTACTCCCTTCAAACCACTTGAACTCATGCTTACTATTCAGTATTTATCTTTTTTTTATATCATTAAAGTTCTCAATCTATTCCTCGCAAAATTTTAAGATACAAATGGGAATCTCCAAGGCTTCAACAGCACCTCCCTAAGGTTATACGCTTATCCCCGGTTCAAGCAGCAGGAAAAATTTACAACCTAGATGAAATATCTGCAATGCCTGTCTCAGCCTTTCAGGTGAAGTTGATCATAAAGAAATATCTGCATAGTTATTGAAATTACGTGCTTTTCTTTACACTACATATAACTTATATTTTTTATCGCTTAGCAAGGAGCAACTTACACTGCAATTGCAAAGATAACTTCCGTACTATCGTTAGTTAAATGGTACTACATAGCATGCCATCGCTGTGATAAAGGGTACAACTATAACACCGAGTCCCAAACATGTGCATGCGAAGTCTCATTCCCCAAACCAATGTCAGTTTCTCAGCTTGCATTCCAACAATTCAAACTCTGTAATATAGCAATATAACTATTCTACAATTATTCAGGTATAAACTCCATGTGACAATTACAGATAAATCAGGGAGTTTAGATGCTATGGCATTTTCTTTTGTTGCTGAAGACTTGGTAGAGCTTGATGCAGCCCATGCCTCTCAGAACATGAAGATAGACTCATTTGATCATCCAACAGCTCTTAATAATGCCATTGGAAAAAGAAGACTCTTTACTGTGGGGATGAATATGAATTCATCTTCTAAATTCCCTATCAGCTATGTTCTGAAAAGGAGTTTCCCAATTGATAGCACTATGGAAAAGCCTATGCTGACATGTGAAGAGGTTGGTAAATATTATTTGAAGATACCATTTAATATTTCTTCAATATAACTTATCTATCTAATCCAGCCTTCCAAGAAAAAAGATCTATTACAACTTCCAGCACCGACAACATATACGAGCAGCTCAAGGTTTGCTGTTCTCTCATGTTTTCTATTCATCACTATACTCTCTAAATGCTAACAAAAATCCATTTCAGCACACCTGTCAAAGATACAACAGTAAACAAAGACAGTACACCTACTGAAGATTTTGCAGCTGATATATCCACAAAAAAGAACAGGTCAGAATTACATTATACACATACTTAATTAAACACACACATTCAATCATTAAAAATCATCTATTGCAGCATCATGGCCACAAAAAGAAGCATCGATTTCAGTGAAGACTCCGTCGACAAAACTATGAGGTATACATAATATATATGTTTCATTCAATTATTTTGATTCTTTGTGACAAATAAATGTGTGCAACCTTCCATATTTTTCACTTCTTTGCAGTACCAACAAACCTGATCCTCCTGTTGTCAAACATCAGAAAGAAGAGTATGGTCTACTCCTAACAGCCCTCAAAAATTGGAAGATTAAAATATAAAGCTAATTCAAATTTCTTATGAATAATTTAAAATAGCAAGCAACTCCTATCAACAATGTAGGACGAGGTGGCTCAAGAATCTACGTAATACACATGGTGCAAACTATTCCCATTGCTAAAAACAAGGTAAGCTAACATTCATTGAAATTCTATTCTCCTTTATTCTAATACATTGTCCAACAAAATTTACAGGTCAACTCATAATATGCGACATGCAGCCTCCACATGCTTCCAAATAATCAAACTCGCTCCTTACTATTTCCTCAATCCTGAGCTATCTTAATTTCCGTTGTCAAGACTGCTAAATCTAAAGGCTTTTATGCTTCCAAATAATCAGACAACTTGAATATTATATATTTGTTTATAATTATCTATCTTGATTTAATTTTGTTCTGAAGTCTACGTCACATCTTTCGTATACACCGTTATATATCAGAATATATGTCCTGTAATACACAAATCGATATGCATGTTTAATAAAACCATATCTTGAAATTCGAACAAATGTGTCTTTACTTAAAATCATTACGCTTGCAATACAAACTTTTGTATAAAAAATTATTCACAAAATTCCGCGGCAATGCGCAGGGTATCTTCTAGTAACCTCGGTTATTGTGGTCTTAGGGTTTCACAAAATCACACCGTTATCAAGATTAACTTAATATTATAGATGAAAAATAATTAAATTAGTGGCTACAATATTTAGATAATGTATTAAATGAATTCAAAAATTTTAGATATTATTTAAAAATTCATATGAATATGATTAAATAAAAACGAGTTAAAGATGCATTTTTGTTCAACTGTAGAGCCATGCTACATGTGATGCATGTGGTGTAACACGCCAAAACACATGAGGTTTTATGCATCTCGAACCAAAATGGACATTGTGAATTTTATCTTAGTTAAACAATTTCAGTCATATATGTTAGTATTTCTTTATTCAACAGATTTGAAGATGTTTGGCTTAAAAAGAACAAAACCAAAGTGACTTAAAGCGTGCTCACTATATGGCCATACTACAAAAATATATTTTAGTGAGGGTTTAAGATGAAACTCTTCTTTATTACGGTGAAGAACATGTTTTATAGACTACTAAACGGTACATATTTTTTTAAAAAATTCTCTCTAAAGTTACTTTAAAAATCATATCAATATGTTTTTTTATTTAATGTGATGTCTCATTTGAGATGAATATTTTTTTTCTTCTTCTCTAGCTATCTTCTTTAACTAAGTAGAAGGTATTTAGGGCTAGTTTGTTTCTGACTTCCTTTTTTCGGTTATTGTCATATCGAATGTTTAAACAATATTTAGAAGTATTAAATATAAACTATTAACAAAAATCACCTCATACTTCGGGTTATTTCGCGAGATGAATCTATTGAGCCTAATTAGTCCATGATTAATGAATACGATGCTACAGTAAACATTTGCTAACCGTGGCTTAATTAAGCTTGTCTATTGAAATAGCATTTATTTATATAATTAATTTTGTTATCGGTCTATATTTAACACTTAACATCTAAACAAGAAAAAAAATCTGTAATCCAAACAGCCGATTAGTTCCACGAGATTTCACCGTCCTTCCACGGGGGCTTGATCGACGCTCGGCTCGTCTCGTCACGTCTTCTCCCCAACACTCGCACCCTTCCGGTTCTTTATCCAACCGCCATCTCTGTCACACACCTCTCTGCTCTGTTTCCGGCGGAGGCCCGGCTGGCCTCTCTCTCTCTCTCTCCCGCAGTCCCGCCCCGCCTTCTCTCAGCGAACACCGGACAGGCCCGGAGGCACGGTGTGCACGGCCTACTCTCCTTCCCGACCCCGACCCCGGCCCCGGCCCTAGCCTTATCCCCTTCCACGCGCGGTTTCGTCGCGCGCGCGGCCGGCGGCGATCAGGTCTAGAGACAGTGGAGAGAGACGCGGCCGGACGGACTCCATCCTGGGCTCGAACCAAAATTAAGGTATCCGTTTCTTTCTTCGTGCTCTCTCCCTCTCTCTCTGCGCGTGTGCCGTTTGGATTGGGTTAGTTTCCTTCAATTGCATGCGTTTTCCTGACGCGTGTGTTATGCTGTAGTCGTTTGTCTCCAACCAAATTTAGGGGTTCAGCTGAATCCCCATAGGCCACTTCGGGCTTGCCCCTGGGGTTTTGGTGAAGTTTAGTTCGCAATTTTGTCTATGTGTAGCTTTATTAAGTGTTCGGGTTGAGGAGATGGGTTTTCTTACTTGTTTTCAAGGGTCTGTTCCACATTTCTGCTAATCAAAAGGAGGGATAAACTAGTGAGAAACAAAATAGCACAAGATACTTGTTTGAATTTTCGGTGAGGAAAGGGAGGCTCTGGACTCCCATATCCCATGGCCAAGAGGGTGTGCATAGAACATCTGTGTAAAATTACTGAAATAATTTGAAGTATTTTTACCATCGCATCCTTTGAGCATACCATCTGAATATTATTATTCTTAACTTGTTTCAAAGTTCTGATTTTTCCTCTTCAGATGGATTCCTGTAGCGCGAATCTCATGTCACAGCTGAGCAGCATTTACAACCAGCACATGACTTCTGGGTTGCGATGTGATCGTTTACTTATGTCAAATGCTACATCAAACAATTTGAGGAAAATCTGTTCTGTTCACTTGGCAAATACCCACCGAGCCAGAAATTTCCATATATCTCATGCTACTGGCGATTCTTCCGAACGTGTTATTATAAATGGCCAGGCAAATCCTTCTAAATTGGTTCAAGCAGATGCTGCTGCACTTGGGACCATAGCTGCTGATATGGCACCTGTTGTTGATGGGTTTTCTGCAGATGATGATGAGCTTGACCTAGACAGCCCTACAGAGGGTTTCTCATCCATACCAGAAGCTATCGAGGATATTCGCCAAGGAAAAGTATGTTCTTGCTATAAAATCCATTTTTTCTAGCATTAATTAGGTTTTTGTAGTTTCCTTCATCTGTTGACAGTGTCAATATTTCAGTATGTGATTGTTGTGGATGATGAAGACAGAGAGAATGAAGGGGATCTTATCATGGCAGCATCAAAGGTGACACCTGAGGCTATGGCTTTCATAGTGAGGCATGGCACAGGCATTGTATGTGTCAGCATGAAAGAAGATGACCTGGAAAGACTGGAACTTCCTCTCATGGTGACAACAAAGGAAAATGAGGAGAAGCTGAAGACTGCCTTTACTGTTTCAGTAGTAAGTATTTTCATTCACTTTTAGTGCTTTTTGTAGCTCTAGATCATTTTACATATATTGTAACTTATGTTAAAAACAAAGGACCATTGAGGTTTGTTAATCACTTTTGATGCATATAGATAATCTGTTCCTGCTTAATATTTGTATTTTAGGATGCTAAAGAAGGCACGACGACAGGGGTTTCAGCTAAGGATCGGGCAAACACAGTATTAGCACTTGCATCTCCTAATTCTAGGCCTGAGGACTTCAACAGGCCAGGACATATTTTTCCTCTTAAATACAGAGAAGGTGGTGTGCTGAAAAGGGCTGGGCATACTGAAGCATCAGTTGACCTTGCCATGTTGGCTGGGTTACCTCCTGCTGCTGTTCTTTGTGAAATTGTTGATGATGATGATGGCTCCATGGCTTTATTGCCAAAACTCCAAGATTTTGCAAAGAGGGAGAACCTGAAGATAATTTCAATTGCGGACTTGATTAGGTTTGCTCCATTTAATTAATATATATTCAAGTGCAAATTCCTATTTTTTAGGAATCCGATATGTTACATTATAATACAAAATCTAATTATGATTTACAGAAGAACTAATTGTTTCATGATAAGTAGTGAAGGGAGAACATGACATTTTTATGAGTGCTGCATTTTAAGCAAATGTCTTATAGGAATACAAAGCACAGTTGATATCTGACCTGTGAAAATATATATTTAAAGCAATGAATTATTGTCTCCCTCTGTCTCAAAATTTAGCTACTTATAGGATTCAATTTTGTTTCAAAAAAGGCATAAGTCTCTATGTTTTGAGATGTAGGTCGGAGGTAGTGTTGTTGTGGAACTTTCCAGCGATTATATATCTCAGCTACTAGTAATTATCTTATGCAGATATAGGAGGAAGAGAGACAGATTGGTAGAATGTGTTTGTGTTACACCTTTGCAATTACAATGGGGATCATTTAAAGCTTATTGCTACCGATCTCTTATTGATGGGATGGAGCACATTGCTATGGTCAAGGTAATCCCTCAGCTAAGCATCCATCCATAAAGACTGTTACTCTTAGGGGAGCATTCCATATTTTGTAAAATATTAAAATGTTAACATTATGCATTATATAGAAAGGTAGAATTGCCAGTACAAATTCTTGAAGAAATAAAATATAGCAAGATATTTTACTCCTTCAGACTGGATTGGAACTAATGATACAATAATACCTAGGACATGACTCACCTGCAAAGATTGCGAGACAATAGTGAAGCAACAGTTTCCTCTGATGTATTTAAATGATGAGCTTTAACAAGCTCTTCTTATCCAAGCATATTCTAAACCTAGAATTGTTTTCACTTGTGTGCAGGGTGATGTTGGTGATGGCCAGGATATCTTAGTGCGAGTGCATTCAGAGTGCCTAACTGGAGATATATTTGGATCAGCCAGGTGTGACTGTGGGAATCAACTTGCCCTGGCAATGACCATGATTGAGAAGACTGGCAGGGGTGTAGTAGTTTACCTTCGTGGGCATGAAGGTAGGGGCATTGGTTTGGGTCACAAGCTTCGGGCATACAATTTGCAGGATGATGGGCGGGACACTGTCGAGGCTAACGAGGACCTAGGGTTGCCGGTTGACTCACGAGAGTACGGTATTGGTGCACAGGTATATATAAATTCTCTGCACTCCTGAACTATTGAAAAACAAACCTGTGACATGGTCCTCCTGCTCTTGGCTTTCCAGCTTCTGCTCATAGCTGTTTTTCTCTCTGCAGTTACTACGAGATCTTGGTGTCCGAACCATGAGGCTAATGACTAACAACCCTGCGAAGTATACTGGACTGAAGGGCTATGGTTTAAGTGTCTTAGGAAGAGTGCCACTGTTGACACCAATAACCAACGAGAATCGGCGTTACATGGAAACAAAGAGATTAAAGATGGGGCATGTTTATGGAAACCAGACTAGTGGTCGCATGAAAAAAGAGCAAGATCAGATCGACAGTGCCAGTGAGCAAGAGTAGACTCCAGGAGCTTGAACTAAATTCATTTTCTCAAGGAGGTGGAATATCATCTACGAATTTGGTTGTAAGCACTAACGTTGTGCTCCAGTTTTGGTTTTTATGCTGCTCAATTTTTTTTGGCACTTCGTCTGTCTATCTCCATGTTATCAAATGTTTTTACGCCTCTTGATATTCTCTTGTAAAGATTTGATGCATGTGTATGCACCCTTACAAGCTTCTCCTATATGATATGTAATCATGTTTTTGGCGGTGAGCCAGCGAACAATGCTTTTTTTTTTTTTGGCCGGGGGACGTATGTGTGCTTTTGAGGCTGAATGTATGTATTAAGTAAGATGATTCTCTCTATCTTTCATGTGTCCGTAGTTTAAATTGCAATATTGTTAGCACTTAATACATGTATACAATATGCAAATATTTTACCAACATGCAACATTTTTCTCCTTAAAAATGATTTTCTGCTGGGTGTTTTTCTCCTTAAAAATGATATTCTTCCAGTGTTTGGTACCTTGCGCGGCAGAGGGGCTCGAACCCTACTGCCCGTTCGGACCAAGAGAATCCCATGAATTGTACTTCTAAAATTTTAAATGTAAAAATCAATGAAAAGAGACCTTCTAAAATTTTAAGGCAAAAATCAATGGAAAGAGAGAATAAAACTCTATTGACTCCTAATTGCTAATTTTTTAAAGATTGTTGTCCCATTTTATCTGTTATAATTTTTTAAAGATTGTCGCTCTATTGACTCCTAATTGCTAATTTTTTAAAGATTGTTGTCCCATTTTATCTATTATAATTTTTTAAAGATTGTCGTCCCATTTTGTCTATCTCGCCTTTTATTATCAATTTCGAGGCTCTGCCGCTTAATTATTTATCGCCATCCGATGATATGGCAACTCTATCATGTGGTCTGAGACTCTTCTGTACGTACCTACCGCGATCAATCAATCCTCCTAAAAGAACGGATATGCTTTCTCTTAGCTTGATCCTTTTATTCGGTTATAGGTTTCATCTTCTGCTGTGGGGACATTCATTTGAACTTGTTGCTATACTAAAATGACCATGAGTGTTCTTACTCTTGCAGCAAAGTGTGAGGCCACTGACATACCATTAGTTCTTCTCTGTGCTAATTTTTTTATCCTTTGGTTGTATTACGAAAGATAAACTAGTCCAAAAAACAAAGCACGAGCTCGTTAGCTGTTCAAATTAATTTGATTAGGTAAAAACATTCTACCGGCCTGATTCAAAGTTATCTCTAAAACTAAAACTAAGGTTGCGTTCAGTTTCCAAAATTTTTTGGGAGAGATATCACATCGACACGTACGGTTATACATTTAAAGTATTATTTAAAATATTAAAAGTAGTCTAATTACAAAACATATTACAGATTTCGTCTGGAAACCGCGAGACGAATCTTTTGAGTCTAATTAATCCGTCATTAGTATATATTGGTTACTGTAGCACTTATGACTAATTATGTACTAATTAGGTTCAAAAGATTCGTCAAATAATTTCCCTCATAATTGTATAATTAGTTTTAGTAATCATATATATTTAATGTTTTATTTAAATGTCTAAAAATTTAATATAATATTTTTTGAAAAAAAAATTACAAACTAAACACGGCCTAAACCAATAATGTCGACGGGAGCCAATTTTGAATGGAGCTCGATGGCATCACGTGTTCTTCCGAGTCAACACCGTGAATGGCCTTATCAAGACAGCAGTAGCGCGAGGCCAAAAGAAAGAAAAAAAAACAAAAGAAAAAAACGCGCGAGGAAAAAAGAAAAAAACGAGAGAGAGAGGGAGGCAGAAGGGAAGGGGGTGAAATGGTCTGGTTCCCGTGACGAGCACCGGTGGCCTCTCCAGGAGCCTATCGTTTCCGGGGGCCCTCCTCCACCTCCTCCCTCCTCCGCCCTCGCGCTCGCTCGCTCGCTTCCCACCGCTACTTCCCTCCCTCCCTCCTCCGGTATAAACCCTATCCCTCTCCGCCCCTCCCCGCGCTTTGTCGCGACGCGGCGTCACGGTCCCACCGCCGGCGAGGAGGTACGGTCGGCGGCGGAGGTGGGGGCTGATGGCGACGGCGGTGGCGTCGCAGCCGCGAGCGGCCGTGTGCGGTGCCAGGTTGGGTCCTCTCCTCTCCTCTCTCTTGTTCTGCTTACGGTGCTGCGGATGATGGCGGACACCGATTCGCTGGTTGGTTTAGTCGCGCGTTCGCCGTTAGCTCGCCGTCGGTGGATGGGCTGCGGACTCTCGGCGCTGGAATGCGCTGACTGGAGCTTGGATTGTGGGGGGAGGCGTAGTTGTGCTCGTGGCAAGGCAGTAGGTTCGTCGAATTTGCTACTGGGTCGCCCGTGTGGCTGTTTGCTTCGGTTCCGGATGTTTGTCTCAGAGGAATTCTATGATCTGGTGGTGTAGCTTGCCAAGTTGGTGATGGTGGTAGCATTGCGATTTCACGGCCTGAGCTTTGGATCTGCCAATTGAATTGGGATGCTCCACTAGTTTATTATTCCGTTCTGTCGAGTTCTTTTTGTTCGTATTGCTTGAATTGACAATCTGACAAGGGGATGCTTGTCCTAAAAAATCGTTGTTCGTGCCTTTTTAACATTGTTTGGTACTGGTTTTGATTACCAAAACTGTTCCATCATACAATGAAGTTAATTTTACATTACTGTTTCTGATTATGGCGGATCAAATTGCTGAATGTGTTTGCAGCACATCAAAGATTTACACTCTGGAGAAAGTAGATGGATTCAGATTAGTGTGCAGAAGTGTGGTTGATTTGAGGAGTCAAAAATTTCATCCGCGCATTTCTAAAAGAAAGTGCTATTTCAGGAGTTCGGCATCAGAAGGCGAGAAGATCATTCACGGTGCTAGATGGCTAGAATTCAGGAGACAGAGGGTAGCATTTCAGAGAACTAGAAGAATAATCCATCTTATTCCTCTGGCTTCTCAAGATGATAGCAGTGGTTTATCTGTTAACGGATCTCCACAAGTTGATTCGGCAAGCGAGATGGATGATATAAGGGTGAAATTGGTTAAAGCACTGCAAAGCGAAGATATAAGCACTGGACTTGTCCAATCAATACATGATGCTGCGAGATCTATTGAATTGGCTTTCCTAGATCACAGCAAATCATCAAAAAACTCTTGGTTTCCAAAGCAATGGCTTGGTGTCGATAACAATGAATGGATAAAACCACTGTCTTACCAGGTACGGACCTGAACATTTTTCAGGTGTACATTTGTCCATGCAAAGAAATCAAGGAATATCTGTAGCCTTCCTGTGCTCTTTTCCAATGAAGTTTGGTACCAAACTATAAAAACAGTAATAACCATTATTCTTGCCATGAATACAATAGTTTCTCTTGACTTTTCATTGCATATTTATTGCATGCACCCTTCTGGTTCCATTTTTTCTTTTAGAAAAAAAATAGAAAAAAGGGGTCCAATCAGGTAAGTTTTATGTAGCTAGGATATCATCATCCTGATGAAATATGAATGACTGTTCACTCCTTTTGGGAATATTATTAATGCCACTCTGCCAACAGTGGAAGTGTTCAGTTATGGGCTCTGGAGTACTATCTTCATATGTGAAAACACAGACTCTTTTAATCAACTTAGGGGCAATCACCACAATTGAACCTTCTTTAAGTTAATGTTTCTTAGTTCTTACATGGAGATCTTCAATAAAACCCACTGTAGCTACAGATTCCTGAATACTGGTGGCATGCAAACTTCTTGTTCTTTGACATATAAAAGCATCTGTTTGCAGGCTGCTGTTGGTTCGTTGTTGCAAGCAGTTATTGATGTTTCATCTAGGGGAAATGGCAGGGATAGAGATATCAATGTCTTTGTTCAGAGGAGGTCTGCGCTCTAGAACCTGCCTTGATTTTTTGCTCAACAGTTATCCTTTTCTCCTGGTGTGTGTTTGTAAGACTATTGACTATCATCTTGGAGATATTTCTGCCTTTTAATACCTTGGGGTAAATCATGTCTAATGTACAGGTTACATGGTTTTCTCTTCATCAGAAGTTCTCTTGGAGAAAAACCGTGTTTCATAAGTTGCTTCCCATCGATAGCCTAATCATTAGAGAAATATGTTCCTCCATTTGTTCACTGCTTGGTTCCTTAAGTTTTAATGACAATAAAAGATTTTCTGTCAGAAGACTATGCAAATTAATTAATCCGATTGATTTATGAAGGAAAAAAATGAGTTACTTCTAGGGTCTATAGGTTTTGTCTGTATTTGCATTTTTGTTGATCTAGAATAAACTTTCCAGTGGATTGAATAGTCAATCTCACATGACAATAGTATTGGCGGCATAATATAGCCACATCAGATCCAACCTCTATATTATACATAACAGTTCAATTTTGTAGTCATAGAACATTTGACCTCTAGGACTCCTATTTGATCATATTTATTGTTTTTGTTGCAGCTTATCCCGCCTGCTTAGTTCTCTAGAGGGTGCTATCCAGAATGAGCTGTCCAAAAGGGAACCTACATTATATCAGTGGTACTCATCGGATCAAAATCCTTTGGTGGTGAGGACATTTGTTAACTCTTTTGAAAATGATCCACAGTTTAACTCGGCAACAGCAATGTAAGTTGTTCACTTCTTTTGGGCTACATTTTTATCAATGACCTAATACAAAACTTACGGATATTTTTTCTTCTGTTTCTTGCCAGATGCCATGAAAGTCAGCCAATGAATACTAGTGAAAGTGACCTTTCTCTACTTATGTTAGGTTTGACGTGTCTTGCTGCTATCACAAAACTTGGATCAACAAAAGTTTCTTGTCAGCAATTCTTCTCCACGGTGCCTGATATTATTGGTCGATTCATGGATATGCTTATTGAATTTGTCCCTCTAAGTAAAGCATATACCTTGACAAAAGATATTGGTCTTCAGAGAGAATTCCTTTGCAATTTTGGTCCTCGTGCTGCCGACTCTAAGTTTTCCGGTGATCGTGGAGTTGAGATATCATTTTGGATTGATCTTGTTCAGAAACAGTTACTACGGGTACTTGATCGTGAAAAGATTTGGTCAAGATTGACAACAAGTGAAAGTATTGAGGTTGGAACAAAAAATATTTCGTCTAGTTTTATGAATATCTTCTTCCAAAAATGATTATTTCCTTACTGCAGGTTTTGGAAAAGGATTTAGCAATTTTTGGGTTTTTCATTGCTTTAGGCAGAAGTACACAAGCATATTTGTCTTCCAATCGTCTTACCAATCTGGATGACTCAATCAACGATATTGTAAGGTGTGGCTGATGTGAACTCTGAATTGCCATCTGCTGAATGTAATTATGTTTCACTACATAAGCCACAATATACCTGCTTTATTGCTTATAATTATGATGTAGTTTTCACCTTAACAAGCTTACAATCATTCAGGTATCTTATTGGTGGGAGTGTTTTGTACTATCCACAGTTGTCCTCGATTAGTTCTTATCAGTTATATGTGGAGGTTAGTATGCAGGAAATACAGCGAGCTCTTAACGTTACAGAACTTGTTTGTATTTATATGACCTTTCACTTTCCAGGTAGTTTGCGAGGAGCTTGAGTGGCTTCCATTTTACAGTGGTGATGTGCCAACTGCAACAATTGAAGGGAGAGAAGATATGCATAAAGGCGAAGTAATATCAAGAGTGCTAAATGTGTGCTCTTATTGGATGACTAGTTTTATAAAGTACAGCTCATGGCTTGAGAACCCTTCAAATGTAAAGGCAGCCAGGTTCCTCTCTAAGGGGTATGCCACAATTCAGTCTGGCTAATGATACTGTCACCTTTTTGCTGCAGATATGGATATGAACCATGTTTCTAATATATGGTCAATTTTTTGTAGGCATGCCATGTTGAGTGATTGCATGAAGGAACTGGACTTAACAAGGTATACAGAAATATCTATCCTTATGTTGTTATGCTACCATGGATATATGCTTTAACAAATTTGAGAATAATATTATTTATTTGTTCACCATGTTGTAGATATGACATGCCAAAAGACCAAACCTTTCCAGAACCCCAAGAACATTTGGTTGGTAGGACAGAGCTAGCCTCTTTTGACAAGGTATTTATTATGTGATGCAGTTGAGAGTTACTAATATATCTTCCGTTTTTCACACATCCCAACAAAAGTGATTATCAGTGCTGTTCATCATTAAATTATTCTGCATTTGATATGTTCGAAGATGATGTCACTGACATCGGTGCTAATTGTATTAATAGTTTTCTTCATGGGCCCTATATGGCATGGTCACGCAGGATGATATCTGATGGTTTTAGAGTGGGTAGGAGAGGAAGGTGGGGCTTTGGGGAGAGTAAGGTAGTAAGGTGGAGGTGGGGGACGAATGGTGAGAGTCTGCTTATGTTTTGGTGACGCTGTTGCCAGAACAGAGGTGCGTTAGAAGATGTAGGGAAGAAATATGAGACAAATGGATTTCTGTTATTTCTCTTTAGACAAAGGATAGATGCTAAGGTTGCTTTAATAAGATAACCCCTAATAAGATATGATATGTCGCAACAAATGACCTGATTTGATAAGGATGACATCTAGAAAAGAAGTTTCAAACACCTTGCTGGCGCTGTTGGCGCTATGTGAATCCCACCGTTGCGGGCCTAATGATAATAGTAACTCCTGACCATAACACTATAAGCTCAACTATCAAATTTATTATGATGTGTTAGTGACTTAGTGCACATATGGGGAGATTCCACGGTCTATTTTGATATGCTTACACGTTCAAAACATTGACTCATATTTAGACTGTTAAGTTGTATTAATTTTTTGTTGTCAAATGGAGTCACTAATAATATTATGGTCAATCTTAGTTATGTTCATGCTTAACTGTGTGATTCTGTTTTTCAGTTTACAATGGTAATTGGAATAAATGATAGTTTAAGTACTTCTGAATAAATGTCATATTGTAGTATTGGTCAAAATTTATTAAGTTAGCCTCAATCATTTCAGTCACTTGAAAGTGTTGAGGAAGCTTTGGTTAAGTTAGAAAATTTGCTCCAAGAATTGCATCTTTCAAGTTCCAACTCCGGTAAGGAGGATCTAAGGGCTGCATGTTCTGATCTTGAAATGATCAGAAGGCTGAAGAAAGAGGCTGAGTTTCTTGAGGCTTCCTTTCGAGCAAAAACAGAATATCTTGAGGTGAGCTTAGTTATTTTTCTATTGTAATGTATTTTATATGAAAAAAGAATTACTACAAGGATGTGGTCTCTGTAATCTCTCCAGCATATGCGGATTCATGAGAGCATTAGAATGCTGTAATGGTTAAGGACTACCTATTTCTCAATAGAAACAACTTCAATGATGATGATAACAGGTGTGACATGCAAATAATAGATGGTCCTAGACCCAAGCGACATGGCCATGCTGATGACCAGCGGCTGCACTACAAGGGCTAAGGATGGCTACCTAGTCCAAATACTTCTGTTTATTTCTTGCTTAAGCTGATTACAATCTGGATGTATTTTTAAAGGAGGCAGCACTAGCCATGCAGCTAACCAAAATTTTATACCTAAGCATCTTATCTCCTTGTCTTAGCCGACTAACAGCACTAAGACATGTTCCTCAGCCAGGTCCCTCGTTCTTCCAAAGCTCTTGTTGGGTATTTCATGACATGCTGCCCAGCTATAAGGTCTATTGCCTTGTCCGCAGCCCCCTAATTGGTGGAACATGGAACAATGAATGGTTGGTTGTTGCCTATTGCCTGTAGTATTGGCTTTTATGGGACCATAAGCGTTGGTTAGTTGGCTCTAATACCAAATTTACACATGCTCTGATTTTATGGCCCTGAACCCAACCAATGCAACCATGCTGATGACCGACGATATCACCATGAGGGCAGGGATCGAAGAGACTAGGAAGCCTTGAAATACATTTCTCCTAGTCCTTATTGAACAATGAATGATGGTGTGGCTTATCTAGACCAGCCCCTAACACATGCTAACTAATACATTATAAGGGTTACATTCCTAACAACTTCCTAACAAATTATCGAAAGATAAGATCCACTTCGAATAAACTGATAACAACTAATGATAACATAACATGTGCTAAGTGGCAGCATCTACTACATGTGCATGCCACCCTCCTGATGCTTCAGCTGGCCAAATATGCATGTAATATGATACTTGGATATTTTGCACATTTTAGATAGTAAAAATCAAAGTCTTATATCTTTAGGAACACTTTTTAAATATAATTTAGGCTCTTCTGCACCTTCCAGAATAGCTTCATTGGGCATACTATTTAAGTCTTGTTTACCGGTTTAAAACTTTAAAGATGTGCTGGTTCTTCCACTGATAGTGGTCATGTTTTAGACAATGAAGTTCCTCAGTTGATTCATGTTACCAGTGAACCACCATATTTCTAAGATATGGATCCAATATTTAGTATTCATATTATCAGTTGACGATAAATATTTCTACTGCATGCTAGCTTTTCCGACACTCATAAATTTGCATAATATGTTTTTGAGTCAACATAATTGAGAATAGATGGCCCATACTTTATACTTAGTACTACTATCTGTTACTATCATGATGGCTGTTCTAAAGTTTTCTGATGGGTTACCTAGGCTGATGCTAGTAGCATTCCATTACCTCCCACTGTCGAGGAAGGCCGTGGACAGGCAACTAGCAGTGCTAATGAGAGTTTAACACCACAAAAACCAACAAACAGGTAACATTCTCTTGTAGTTTTCATGATTTCAGGGTGGATAATAATCACTGTCCTTTTTTTTGGGTCAGAGTGGAGAATAAACGTCGTCCATTTTGGGACCTCTTTGGTAGGACTAATGGAAGGAGAGTTGAGCCTGTCCAACAAACATCAGAACAAAATGTATGAATTTGTAATTATGTACCATGCATTACTGTGCATCTAATAATATTCAAACAAAAAACAGGATAAGGTGCTTTCCTATGAATGCTTGAGTTGTTCTTTTAGCAATTTATTTTGAGCAAAATGTTTGTGTTGTATTTAACAATTAAGGGACTGCAAATACATCATGGTTAGTGATTTGTTCTGATTATCACACTCTCACTAGAGTATATCATATTTGCCAAGGCATCATGTCTTCTGGTCTTGAGAACAATATCATTGAATTGTAAGGATGTCTTGCTGCACCATATCCCTACTTTAATGGATATTAACACTTTTTCTCATAAAGGCTTCTGTTGCTGATGTGGATAAGAAAGACACAGAGTCAAATGATATCCTCCGGTTTGAACAGTTGAGACGCGAGCTGATTGAGCTAGAAAAAAGAGTTCAAAAGAGTGCAGATAATGCTCAAATGGAGGTATGCTTCTATTTCTATAATATATATGCTTCTAAAATGTTAATAAGAATGCACTTGATATTTGAGCTAATGCGGGAAGTGCGATGATCATCAATTGCTTTGTTGCTTTGTGCTTGAGTCTGAGTTCTGTGTTTCATATTCTGATATTCTCGCCATTGCTTTAACCATAAGAACTGTTGACTTAACCACTGTGTTCCTTTTCAATTTTGAAGAATTACTTATTGTGTCGTCATTTTTCAGGAGACATATGTTGCAAATGAAACATTAGATTCTTCTGTGTCATCGCCTCCAGTGTCGGTGCCTTCTGGTCCAGCTAGCAAGAAAGAAAATGTTATTACCAAATCAGTAGAGAAGGTCAAGGAAACTACAACGGTATGGCCATTTTCATTTTCTGGGAAATATTTATATTTATTTGGTATTGGCCCTAAATAATTTAATTAGTTGCTATGGAACCTCTTTGCCACCAGGGCTCACCACCATATTTGATTCTCCATTGCTAAAGTCCAGAATGCAGACCTACAACTCATTTCCTTTTTCTATTCTTTTTCCCTACACAGACTGTTGTGCAAGGGACACAACTCTTAGCAATTGACACAGGAGCTGCCATGGGTTTGTTAAGAAGAGCTCTTATCGGGGATGAACTCACTCAGAAGGAGAAGCAGGCTCTACAAAGAACTCTGACAGATTTAGCATCTGTTGTTCCTATAGGAATACTCATGCTTCTGCCAGTAAGTATTTCTTGTACTTCGATTTCCGGTTTCCCCCTGCTGAAAAAGCATAAAACTATCTAGCCCAAACTGTTGTTTATTTCAATGTTGGTTGTAGAAGCCTGTCTTCTTTCTTCATACACATTGACTAAATATAACCGCTCATGTTTTTTAGTTTGCGAGCTTCAATATTCAGTGCAATATCTTCATTGATACAGCATCGTAAACAAATCCATTTGTTCTCAGGTAACTGCTGTTGGGCATGCTGCTATTTTGGCTTTCATCCAGAGATATGTGCCTTCCATGGTTCGTAACTTTGTGTGACCCCTTGTTATTTCCCCTGTGGCTTTATTTAATGTGTACATGTGCATTTTGTATTCTGCAGATCCCATCCACCTATGCACCCGAGAGGTTAGATCTCCTCAGGCAGCTGGAAAAAGTGAAGGAAATGGGAGTTGCTGAAGGCAGTAGTGAAGAAATGGCAGAGGCCGTAATTTCGAGAGGTGACCAAGCGAAATAGACAAACCATGTACAGACGCGGACAAGTATACTTCTGTAAGTAATCATCCCATCCGTGATTCCTGAGTTACTGTATTTCTGTTTCCTATCTTAACATTTGCACATATTCTGGTGACCTCTGAACTGAAGCTGTAGTATAATGATCCTTGTCTTGCGATACTTCAAACCTAGAAAGGTTCAACAACAATTATTATTTTTAATGACTTTAACCTTTCTGCAGTGTTTTGGAACAAGACACAGGAAGGATAATTTCATTTCATTTACAAAAGATTCTTTCAGTGACACGCTGATGGTATTGGGAGATAAAGGTTAGACTGGAGACACTAAACATCACAACAGCGTTCGTTGAAGGAAGATCCTTCCAGAAGTTGCACTTTTGTAGATTGTTTTCATACTTCATAGTGTACAAGGGTGGCGTGTGCCCATCCAACATAGGAGGTTATCCAAAGTTCCTCTTGGGTAATGTCTGTAGGATAGAGATTTTGTCAGATGATTTGTATATCTAGCTGAGATTGGTGTATCAACCCTCCACATGTAAAGTCACAGGCCTGAGTGGCTTATCAGTTCTTGATCGTAAGGTCGTGAAGTATGCACGACTCTGTTATCGGTTTATTGGCAATCCAGCAGCAAAAAGAACCATCTAAAAAAATCAGCAAAAACACTGTCGGGCAATGCTGCCATGCTGAAGTTGGTAGCATATGTAGCTGTGTAGGCTTTTGGTTAATAGTCCTTGTTACTACTCTAGCGATCTGGTCTAATCTCTGGCCAGTGTATATATTACCTGGATGCCTTTTCATTTACGTCTCATTATCCTGAAGTAAATATGGTTTTGAACAGTTACATACAGCAAAACATTTGGAGGTGGTCTCTGAACTCTGGTCTCCGAGTGCTGCAGCTCGCAAAACGGCTAGCGTGCCCGACACTCGCTATTCCAGAGGCCCAGTTAATGGTGATCGTCTTGATAGCATGATCCTTAATCACCTGATGCGTCAAGATACATTTGGTCAGGTTGTGAAGACGAAAAGAAGCATGGTACAAAGTGTCCATCTCACCCAAGGACCAATTCTGTGCCACGAGGTCATCGTTTAAACAATTTATTTACAAATAAAAAATAATTTATGAATAAAAACTTTTATATAGTATGGTTATCCCTCTTTTCTATGTCATTTTCTCTTCTCTCGTGAAGTCACGTCATTTTAATTGTTTTTAGCATTAGGATAATACATCAAGAGTATAAATTAAGCAACATCATTTTAATTGATTTTAGCCTTAGAATGATACATCAAGAGTGTAAATTGAATCTCTTTATATCACCTCAATTGTTTTTAACCTTTGGATAATTTATTATATTGCATCTTTCTTTTAAAAAACACACCATACAAACTAACCATTTATAACCTATAGATAATTGATAAAGACACAAAAATATATAAACGCATGAAAAAATCGTATAGTAAGTAAGATTTCTTTTAATTTCAAATCTATTATATTATTACACAGTTCTCCCGCAACAACGTGTGGGTATCCATCTAGTTTATCTAAAAGAAAGGCCAAAAAATAAACTATGATGAAAACTCAAAAATCAACTCTAAATTTAAGATTAAAAATTTAAATTTTGATTTATAAACTTAAAGAGCAAAAAGATAATGATGCAAAATTAAATACCCTCTCTAGTCAAAAATATTTGTTGTTTAGAACAAGATTGGTCAACTTCTAAACTTTCAACGAGCAATTATTTCTTCAATGCTTAGTTTAAATACAAGACAACATATATTCTATTCAAAAATTACTATCATAATATTATACACATATTAGATTTTATAAATTTATTTTTCAACACAAAATTATTTGTCAGATTTTATAAATTTAACTAAATTTTGTCGTAAACGGTAAATATTTTTGACCGAGGGAACACATGTCGAAGTTATTCCGGCCGGGCTCCCGCCGACCGTTGTCCCGTGGCGGTGTCCTCTCCGCCTCCGGCGGCGGCGCAGCGCCTCCCTCTGTGGCTCCATCCAAACCATCGTCTAGTCCTCTCCTCTCAGTCTCCATCCAGGCATCCAGGCATCCAGCCGAGCCGGCCAACCGGCCCCTGCCCTCACAGTCAGCCGGCCAGCCCGGCCGCACACCTACGCCTTGTCGTCTAGATCCCCAGACGCGTGGAGGTTAAAGAAATACAGCCAGGCAGACAACAGGCAGACAACAAGACTGCAAGTTCAACAAGATAAATTTGTTAAAATGTTAATGTTAGTGATATACTAATGTAAATTGTAGCCTTGTATAATGTAGATTGTTAGTAAATTTATTAGTTATTAGTTATCTTGTAAGACAATTGAATTATTTATGTTGCAACTCTCCTGATTTCAACTTAAATGATTAAGTTATTTGTAGTTCTGTAGAATATCATTTCTATTTTTTATGTGATATATTAACTAAATTGCACAGTGATATATTAACTAAATTGCACATGAGTACGCGGTACAAAAGTTTGAGAGTCAAATAGATCTACCCGACAAAAAAAAAAAATTCCTGAAGTCACCACTGAGCTGCTTCCATACCTATCTAAACATATACTCTATATTTTTATATATGACACCGTTAACTTTTAGAATCACGTTTGACCATTCGTCTTATTCAAAATTTATATCCAAATATGCAAAATTATAATGCATAATTAAAGTTTCTATAATAATAAATTATATTATAACAAAATAATTAATAATTATATAACTTTTTTAAATAATACGAATGATTAAACGTGGATCTAAAAGTCAATGGCGTCATATAAAAAAATATGAAGGGAGTACTATATATTCTCATGTTTGTTACGGGTATCTTAAGGAAAAAAAAGGCCTTTGTCTACCAGAGCCTATCCGGTAATTTCAACTTTTAAATTGAGGGGTCATCTTTTATCTTTTTAATAGAAAAAAATCAAACGACATATTTAAAAATAAAAATAATTTGCAAATAAAATTTTTATGTTCACGTTCATAGCGATCTGAAGACAATGATGAAAATAAACAATGATAAAAAGTCCTTAAAATTAATTCCAAATTTAATATTGAAAATTCAAATTTTGGATGATAAGCCTAACCAAAAGCCAGAAGATTGTGGTGCATTCATGTGGCGTTTCTATAAGCAGATTCGTACATCACAACAGAAAATAGCACCGACCTTGGCTAGCGGTCTACTCATAGTTGTTCTTAAATCTTAATTAACGAACGGATGAATATTTATGCACCGTTGTTTTAGGAAATACATATCCTATGGTATATCGTTCCAATGGTATAGCTGTCTGACAGACATAGGAAGAAACTTTGTAATAAATGGCTATAGCTTCTTTGAAATTAAGATTGAATTATTTTATCATTATCAAAAAAATCCTAAACATTGTGACCGAAGCTAGCCAGCTACTCCCGTCCGATCCCCTCGCATGCGTCGATCGATCCATCGAGCAGAGGTGGTGCCTGCGTCTGCTGCTTACGCGTATAGCCTGTTCTTTCTTAGATCGAACAACTCTAGTTAGCCATACCTTCTCTCCTAGATGTATGATCTAAAAGATTTCTTGCTAGTTAGCCCTAGCTTCTCTTCTAGATGATCTAAAAGATTTCGTTTTTCTTCACACCGGTCGTATGGATCGCTAACCAGAGATTTCTGGTTCAAGCAACTAGCTAGCAATGCTGCTCATGCAGGTTGGGATGGACGTATTAGTCATTACTGATAGGGGTATCAGCTGATACCACTCTAGTAATACCAACCGAGTATCACCTGCTACCACCCTGGTATCAGTTGATATCGTTGGTATTAATGCATTATCATATTTGATACCGGTGAGGTATCACATTTGGTATCTCGTAGGAATCATCTCGTTCCAAAACGGGATACTGTAGTATAGTAGCCCCCCGTTTTAAGTGGATTTTTCGTGGCACATGAGATACTAGTGTATAATTAATTAAATATTAGCTATGTAAACATAAAAAGAGTATTTGTATGAATCTTTTAGAAACTTATAATAGAAATTAAAAACACACTATCGGAACAAAAACCAACAAGGGGATTGCCCCAACTAGGATAATAATGAGAGTATACTTGTAATTTGTGTTTGTTGCCCTATAGAAGCATCTGACATATGATGAATACATATAAAAAATTACAATTAAAGACCGGGTGGTCAAGCCCGACATGCTAGAGTCTGGTGGCTCGGCTTGCCTTGGGGGCATCATAGTTTCCTTGGTGGCCGAGGTTGATGGCCATCAAGGAGTGGAACAACTACCCGTTGTTTTCAAGTCATGATGCATGCTATAGTTAAGGAGTAGGTTCTCGGACTGCACCCCTACTCCTAGGTGGGTGAAGTAGATCATGAGATATGTGGCGGTATTGAAGGTCTATCTTATCACCTTAACTTCTCTATTACCTCTGTCTCTAAAGAAACTCGACCTCTCCTTTGGGACCCACCCCTCTAGGTCCTTAATCGATGAAGCAGAGCCACCTTTGAGGCAGCAACCATGTAGACAACATCTTTTTGGGTTGGCTCGGTGTCCATAGGGCTATCCCCCAACGTGTACCATTTAATAGTTTAAACAACATACTAACGAAAAAAGAGGAAACATATATCCATCTAGTATCGAACTATGTCTTAGCCTTGGGGCGTATTGGTGAATAAAATACGATGGAAAAGTTACGAGTGACCCAAGTGTGTTAAAATAAAAAAGAAATTAATTTGTTGCTATTCCCTATATGAAACTTCAAACAGAATTGGATAAAAGCACCCAAGGCTTTACCTTTAATTTGAAACAAATGTAGAAAAATATTACATAGGTGAAGTGGTTGACTTTTTTTTATACGTTTAACCATTTGTTATATTCTATTTTTTGCAAACATATAAAATTGTAAGTTATAATTAAAATATATTTAGCAATAAAACAAACCACAATAAAATAAATAATAATTAAGTAAGTTTTTATATATCGAAGAATGTTTAATCATGTGTAAAAAGATCACCGTTATCTGGACGGAGTATAACCTAGTCCGAAGTTTTGTAACTACATATTTTCTGTTCCTGCTTATGCTTATAAATCAAATTTTAAATTGTCAACCTTAAATCTAAAGTTGATTTTAGGATTTTTCACTCGTAGTTTACCTTACATACTTGGCTTTTAAATAGTTAAGAATACATATATAAAATTTTATTCATAATTATTTTTCATTAGTAAATATACCGTTACTAAAACAGCAAGCAATCACCCGGTATGGCAGCTGCAGAACCGCTTTAAATACATGAATGGAAGATATATCGTTCTTTCACGGGGAGATATTGAAAACCGTCCGTATTAAGTTTTTCAGAAATTCCTTCCGTGGTAAGTAGCCTCAACATTTTATAGTAACTACCAATACACGATACCATCTACAGTTCTACACGCATGCTAATCCAACGGCCATCCTTCGCCTGACGGCCAAACCGACCTAAAAAGGATAGCGTAATCACCGTTCAAAATCTCGAATTAAATTCTCTAAAAAACAATAACCTCCAAGTTTTACTCGCTTGTCTATCCATATATCCATCGTCTCTTCCTTTTTCGTTTTCTACGGCGTAGTCACTTCCCTCCTTTTTTATAGCCCCTCCATCGCCGCCTTCCCCACCACCACTTGCAAGTTGCAGGCGAAGCCCACCACCCCCAAACCCTAGCAAAGCTCCTCGCCACCTTCGCCTCGCTTCTACCCCATGGCGCGCCTCCACCTCGTGGTCGTGGCCATGGCCATGGCCATGCTCTTCGCCGCCGCGGCGGCGCAGGGGCCGAGCGCCTCCCCGACGCCGGCTCCCAAGGCGCAGCCTCCGGCGGCGACGCCGCCTGTTCGGCCACCGGCCGCGGCGCCGGTGTCCCCTCCGGCTCAGCCCCCGGTGCTGACGCCTCCCCCGGCCTCCTCACCGGCGCCCGCCCCCAACGCCGCCGCGCCGTCACCGCAGGCCGCGACGCCGACAGCGGAGCCCCCCGCGCTCTCGCCGCCGGCGCCGGAGCCGACCGCGCAGTCTCCGTCCGAGCCGCCGGCGGCCTCTACCCCGCCGCCGAGCGCCGCGTCCGGAGTCCCCCCCGCCTCCGCCGCCTGGGCCGCTGCAGCGGCCGTGGCAGCCGTCGCCGCGTTCTACTGAGATCCGATCCCCGCCCGGAGATGAGATATCGCCGCCGCCGCCGCCATTACTGCCGTTAATTTATTGTCATTATTTAGTAGCTATTTCACCCTCGCGCTTTGGGCTGTTCGTCCCATCGCGTTTTAATCTAGATCTAGCTTTTGTGAGTGAGAGAGACTGTGCTTGCCCTTGTATAATTACCCATCGGATGGATTCTTTTTTTAGTTCCAGACATTATTAGTAGAATTTTGTTACTCGAATGCTTCTGCTATGCTTGATCCGTGCAGATCTGAAGCATCAGCTCATAGGATCTGCTCAGATTTTCTCATCCACTGCATTACTGTAGCACATTCTAGTTTGCTCTATTCTGGGTTCTACTACGGTGGCCAGCTGGGGAGCACGACATGGGAGGGGATGGATGCGTGTGATGGAGACCGGAGAGGCGTCCGGTGCTCTGGTGCCGGGGGTGGGTGGGCACGGCAAGGCGGTCGGTCAGGCGGAGGGGGGGCGCATGGCGTCGTTTGCGCCGCTTGCTGCTGCCTGCGTGCGCGCGGGCAACGTGACGCGCGTGAGGGGTCCCCGGGCCGCGACACGCTCGCGTAGGCGGTTCTTCGGTGCGGTTGGTGTGTTGTGCGCGGGGGGCGCGGTTGTGTGGCCGCGTCGAAATCGGCGGGTTTGGCAGGTGGCGAAAGACAATTTTGGGGGCGGCGAGAGGCACGTTCGTTATATTAGGATCTAATCTTTCCCTCTTGTTTCATGTACGTGTCTTGAACTGCCGACTGAGACTGATGTTTTATGCTAAAAAATTATATTAAAGCTACTTTAAAAAATTATATTAATATATTTTAAAGTCTATGATAGCTAATATTTAATAAATCATATGCTAACGACATTTCTCTTTTTGCATGTGCTATTAACTATTCAGTCAAATTGAACATAATTGTGAATGCCTCTTGCTCCGCTTCAATCTCGTCTATCGTGCAACATGTCAATGTTGTATGGTTCTAATGAGTGTCGTGCAACATGTCAATGCTATAACCCTACTTATATTAACGTGTCTTAATGAGTTGGTGATGTCTGTCGGAGTAATTCTTGGTTGAACCTTACTCTTATTTCTAAAGAGAATGTTTGTGTTATCGTGGAACAATAACATAGTTTTTTTCTTGTTGTATGTATAAAACTATTGGCATTCTCAATGGAGTCAATGGATGAGAATATGTGATGCAAGTCTTTGGCTTGGCTTCCGTGTTGTCATTCATCACAATAGGATAACTCACACCCAAGCTACAGTGAGAGATCATAGGTTAGAACATGAGCAAGTACACATATTTTGGGCCTTCTAAAGGATGATAATTCTACACCTATCGGTTTAAGCCTCTTAAAGAATAATAACCCTACATCTATACTTGGTCATTGCTAGGGAATTTCATATGAGCTCTTCGGTCATACAAGCTACTATAATGTTATTGTTGATTTTCCGTCCTCTCTCTAAGGGTATATGATGAGCTATCGACTCTTTTCAAAGAGAGAAAAAAAATGTCATATGCAATGGTAAGCTTGAACTAGCACTGGTCTTGTTTAAAATCTCATGTACATCCTACGGATAAGCACATTTTATTTAATAATGGTCATGAGTTCTATAAAGGAATTCGAAATGTGTCGTATACAACGGATTGAGCGGAGGTTGTTTTGCACGTTTGCACGAGAGACCCATACATATAGATAGCCAGATGGGCCGCCCGACTCGACATGGTCTAGGCACGACCAGATCCGTGTCAAAATCGGTTAGGCTAGCATGACCTGACCTATGCGTCAGGCCGTGTCATGCCAGCCGTGTCTTGCCAACCCGAAGGCACGATGATGCACCGTGCTTCTTCACTAAATAAGTCTATTTTTCTTCTCTAATCTCTTTGGGCCGTGTCTTATATGGTTAGAATAAGTTTATTCTTCCTCACTCTTTCCTTGGGCTGTCTTATATGAGTGAAATATGTCTATTTTACATAGCTCTTCTCTTTAGGTTAAAACTTTTATGGATGAATTAAATCGGTTTTGGGTTTCTTAACTATGTTTCTATTCACTCATTAGACCAGGCCGGGCTGGCCCATCGTACTAGGCACGGCCGAACTGTCATGTTTAGACCGGGCCAAATGGTCATGTCGTACCCGTAGGCATTCTCACCTCAAGCAGTCAAGCTACCGGAACAAAAGCTCTCACTAGCCGTGTCGCAAAAACCCTAGACGAAGTGCCGAACGCCGCCGGTCGCCAACAAGAAACTAGGGGGCAAAAGGGACCTAGGACAAGGAGGCGAAGAGAGGGATAGTGATGGCCACGAAGGACTACTGGTGGTTTGCTGTTGAGCAACAGCACGACTATGGCTGCGGCGGGGAATGGCTGTTGTGGCGATGGACGCGGGACACCATACCTCCGCAGACAGCCTCTGCGCAGTAGGTCACTGCTTCGCCGTCTCCTCGACTGTCGAGGTTCGTTTCTCGCGCTCTACACCATCCAGATTCAGATCTACACTAGGGGTTTGCGTATATTCTGATATTGGTGGTTGTTTGGATTTTCGATCGTGTCTTGCCTACACAATGTGTGGAATTATGTTCATACCCTTCTTTGTCAAAAATAAATAAATAAATCAGTTATGAAATTATTGAAGAATAGTATAGGTCTTTTCAGTGTCTGTGCTTGTAGTTCCGTTATGGAGATTTACGAGTCTTTGCGTTGATGTTCTTTGTATGTAATATGACCATCAAGATGTTTAGCTTAGCCTTTTGGTTTACTGCTGATTGACTGACATTTGATTGTTTGAAGTAGTCATTGCGTATTGATTTATCTTTGATGATGAGAGATTCATAGGCTTGTAAATCTGTTCATTGCGCATCTGGTGATATTCATTATTGTTATAGCAAAAAACACAGTAAACATATTGCTTGCATTTGTTCTGATCGATAGAGCAAACAGCTGTCTGATGCTCCTAGTTGCCTATCTCAAAATGGGTTAGATCAGATGCTGCTAGTGCTAGCTTCCTATCTCAAACCTGTTTAGGGTATTTGTAGTCTTGATTTAGGGATCACTAATTTAACTGTTTGTAAAGAATTCCTGGATCAAACTTTCTGGGAGAAGCCTTTCATAAAGAAATTCTAACTCTACCTTTATAGAAATGCATTCAATCGGGTGTAAAAATTTAAATCTTTTATGCTTATATGACTTAATCTTTTCTGTGTTCTGTTTTCTTGGCTGTTTTCATGATCAGTGGCCTAATTTTTGCCATCATATTTTGAGCAAATAGCAGTGGTATTTTAATGAAATGCAGGTTGTTCAGTTGTGTTAATTGTTCAGTCATCCGAATTGTTGAGATTCCATTGTCGGGTCATACATACATTACCATCATTTTAAAAATATCTATGTCATTCTGTACACTTTTAGTAACACCTTACCCTTTTGTGCTCTTTGTTACTTATTTGTGGCTAATCAATAATACTTGATAGGGTACCCAGCCTAAAAGTATAGAAACTTAGTGATAGTTGCCTTAAAAGGTTTTATTTTTTGTTTAAGCCTGTATGCTTGTAGGAGGAAGTATTTTGATGAATATATTAACTTTTGTCATTTAGGGTTGCATTTTAAAATTATATGTGCTTTGCAGGAATTTTGGACTCTCAGGTAGACAGAAAGACTTAACTGAGGCAAGGTCCTTACTGTGGATTAGATTTTAAAACTTGCACAGGATGCAGAACAGCAGAAGCGCTGGACCCTGGAGCCCTGGAGGTATGCCTGTTTCTATCTTAACATTAGTGCAGCATGATTTTTTAGTGTCATCGTTTTTTCATTGAAACCAATTGGCCCTCCTGTCTCCAATGGTGCTGGTAGAATATGATGTCAGGACATATTTCTCAGTTTAAATTTGTTGTGGTGGACAGTGAGGAAATCAGCTCTTTATGAGATGGCTTATGATTGATTAAAGTCAAAACCTTTACGAATGCCACCAAGTACCAAAGTTTGATAACCCCTAAAGTTTGGTACCTAATGCTCTTCAAATAGTTGTTTTTTTCTTGGGCCCATTAAGAAAATCCATTGCATCATATCTTGTGATATCCTCTTACCTCCTGCCTTCATGTTAGTCTTTTTTATCTGTCACCCCATATTCTTTCTTCTGCCTGTACATATAAACCAAAACTTAAAATTTTAGTCTTAAATTTAGAGTTGATTTTTAGGTTTTTTCACGAAGTTTATTTTTCAGCATTGACTTTTAGATCACTGAGAATGCGTATATAAAAGTTTTATTCATAAACTATTTTTCATTTATAAATTTACCGTTTGACTTTTTCCGAACAATCAACCCCTGTATGTGTGGAGATTGTTATTAGTATTCATAAACTATTTTTTATTTGCAAATTTACTGTTTGACTTTCAGATCAGTAAGAAACGAAAGGCCGGTCTTACGGCTGCCTCCCGCTACCTCCCTATTTCGATCAATCTCGGAGTATGGGATGGGATGGGATGGTAGTAGCATGATACGTTTCGGCGAAAGGTTCTCTGAGCCAGTCTACTGTTGCTTTACAGATCACTACACTTTAATACATTGTAAGAAGAAACAAAAAAAAATTGCAGATTATTGGGGTCCCTACTCTGTGTGCAGGTGCACAATTTGTATTGTATTTGTATGCTCTTCTGGAAGTAAAGGATTACCGTGTACTGTTTGTATTGGTACCAGTTGTCGGACTCACAATTCTAAGTTCATCGATTTCAGGTATTCGCCGGCTATGTGCCCTTTCTCCGAATTCTTGCACCTGCAATACCCGTCACTGCGCCTCGGATGCGTTAGTTTTGTACTCGTATAATTAATGGGACGAGTGTGGATATAGCTCTTTTTGCTGTGGCGGTGCGGAACTGCGGACGGAATGAGGCGGGTATAATGGACGAACGTTCATGCCCGTTCGAATAGATCTGTGAACAAGAAAATTTAATATGCATTTTTTTAAAATATTTTTTTGTTTATTTCTGTAAAGCTTCATCATCATACTATAAATTTAAATGTATAGAAAACTTATACATAGAAACAAATTTATAACATATAAATTATATGTTGGAAAAAATATCTATATAGAAATTATTTCAAAGAGATGTATCTGCAAAAATTATACACTAAAAGTTGCATATATAAAGTTTTTATATGGAAAGTCTATATATGTAAAGTTTGTATATACGAAGTGTTTATAAGGTTAACGGGCGATCGTTTGACCGTTAGCTTTTATGGAATGATTCTTATCATGCGATGGTGGTTCTTTCTCTGGGCGCTTCCCTTCGACTTTTTATGCATTTCTTTTTTTTTTTAACATCAAAGCAAAGTCCTTGGTACTCCAACATGTAACACTGCATGACATATAGGATTTTGAGATATACAGAAAAACTACTCTATTTTTTATTTTAATCTGTATTTTTAGTTTATGCTTGACCATTTGTGTCATTCAAAAAATTTATATAGTTATTAATTATTTTGTTAGTTGGATTTATTACTAAGGATATTTTTAATCATGACTTATAATTTTGTATATTTGTAAAAAAATAATAAAATGAGCATTTAAACACAGATGACGTCAAATAAAAAAACCATATATATTGCTTTCTTTCTTATGCAATAGAAACATAGTATCAACGGATATACAAATCAATATAGGGAGAAAACAAATCACAAGACCACCAATCACTATAACACACACGATCGGGCGAAAAATAATCAAACAAATTTCATTACAAACGCTAATTTCATTACAAACGCTACAAGAATCATGCACTGCCTCTATCCTGTTCAAAGTCCCAAACTTTCTCACGCAGTCGTACGTGCAGCCAGGCCGGCCGCTCGACGTGTCGCTCCAATCAGAAGAGCGCGAGCTTGACGAGGACCCCAACGGCGGCCGCGGCGACGGCATTACCGGCGTGCAGGTGCGCGGACGCGCCGCCGGTGGAACGAGGGGGTGACCAGGGCTGCGCCCTGGGGACGTCGCCGGAGCTGGAGTTGGAGACCGCGACGGCGAGCTTCATGCCGCCGGCGCAGTGGTTGCCGACGGTGCAGATGAAGTAGCGACTCGTGCCGGCCTTGAGGTCCGAGAATATCGTCAGCCCGCTTCGGAAGTCGCTGACCGGCGTGGCGCTGACGGCGCACGCGTCGTAGTTGCTCTTGGTCACTTCTGTCACCGTGTGCTGATTCCTATCGTATCTGAACACTGCAGGGAGAAGAGAAGAGAAAAGAAAAAACACCGAAGCTTGAATTGATGAGCGGCTGCACCGTGCATTTTTGTCGAAGAAAAGGAGAGCAATTGCACTAACCAAGCGTGTCTTTAGCCTCGATGGCTTGGCCCTTCGCCCAGGCTGTGTAATCAACACCAGTCGTCCACCCCTTGGCGTCGCCGACGTAGAACGTCAATTCCATCGCCGAGGCCACAGCGGCGCAGCCGACGACGAGCAGTGCTACAAGAGCCGAAGAGGAGGTCATGATGGTATGTGTCCGATGACACAAGTCCTTAGGACACTTCTTCCAAGTTGATCAAAGAATACAAGAGGGGAAGGGATAGGTGTATGTGTGGAACAGAAAGTTTTGGTTGCTTCCAAGTTGATCAAAGAATAGAAGAGTGGAAGGGATAGGCGTATGTACGAAGGTTTTTTTTTTTTATCATCGTTGAAAAGCATCTCAAGATATCAAGAATTTTAGTATAAATTTTTGGTACCTCAAGATACAATATATCTCAAGTTATCACACTACTAAAAAGTGTGGTATCTTGAGATACTTTTTCAAGAATAACGGTAAAAAAGCTAGTGTATGAAAGAGTTTTGGTTGCAATAGAAAGAGAGGCCTGGAGCTGGATGTGTCCTTTTATAGAGCCTCATACAGTCATAGTCATATCACGATCGACATGGGCGAAAGGTGGAGTTTGCCAACGCGCGTTTGATCTTTCGGTCCTTCGGATGTTTCAGGTGAGAATGCATACATACGCATAAACACGAGGCTTTCCAGAACAGATCAACTCATGCCAATTCTTTTGCACTGACAAAATACTTTGTTTACTTGTCTGTTCATGCGTGTACCGCCCGAGGGCGTGCCGCGTGCGTACAAATATATGTACGTTCTCCTCTCCGTGTGGGTTATGCATGTTTTGTGGGTCTGGGTCGTCGTTAATGGTCGTGAACTTTGAATATATAATTAAATACGAGAAATTTAAAATCTGATAGGAAATTTGATAACATAGGACATGAATATTCAGACTATGTATAAAAGTTCAAGTGATTATAAAAACAATTTAAATATTTTGAAAGCCAGACAGTACTTTATTTCACTTGCATGTCTAGAATTTGAGATTTTTTAAATTATAAATTTGTTTGGACACATTTCCATTTCATTCTCCACTTCCATTTTTGCAGAACTTTTATTGCTAGCCTAACTTAAACAACCAAACAAAATATATAATATTCAAATTCATAAACTTTTATCGTCTTACATGCATGCATGCTTAAATTTAGAAAGAATAATAATGACGATTGGTAATTTCCTTTTATGCTGTAATTTATTGATTTGAATTAATATGCTATTTTACTCAGAAAGCGAATAAAAAAATCAATGGCCAGGATTTGTTGTTTGCTCTTACCATCCTATAGCCTATAGGTAAGAAGGAGTACCTTAAAATAACCCATAAAATTATTTATTGAAGTCTTAGAAAATAAAAAAAATCACGCCGGTCGTCCACTCCTACGCGCCGCCGACGTGGAAATCCATCTCCCTCGGCCCTCGCCGAGGCTGCCAAAGCGCAGCCGACGACGCGCATCGCAAGCAAAGCCGAAGAAGATGCCATGCTCGATCGATCGATGGACGCAAATCCTAATTAATTAGGACGGTTCTAATTTGATCGATGGAGGAGAGTTCGATTGCGACGATTGGTGATTCAGTTGGTGATTGGACGGGAAGACTGAAGAGGCTCCTCTCTTATATGAGACTCACGACCATCAGCTAGTGCTGCTCCATTGCCGGGGCAGCTAAGCTGGTCCTACAAGATGTGCAAGGGCATTCTTTCAGATCTTGGATAAAGCATGCACACGCGCGAGGTTGAGGAGCTGACTCTTCTGCATGGCGAGATGCAGCGAATGCGTTTGTGTGGGAGCAAGTGTTCAGGGATCGGGATGATAATGTTGAGGAATGGGCCATGGACAGCATGGTAGGTGAGTCATTGCCGATATCAAAAGCAGGTCATCTTTAAGAGTGTTTAGAAAAAAAAAGATAAAATGCATATTTATAAACAGAAAAAGTTTACAAATAATCTAAAAACCACATTTAAAAAATAAACTTTAATAAAAAACCTCAAAATCACATCTAAATTTAAAATTTAAAATTTATATTTTGGATTATAGCCCAAACACGAAGTTAAAAGATGAGCCAAGCCACACATTTTCAGCATAGGAAGACCGTTCAACGGAATTATATAATCAAAAATACAGAATTCCAACGTTGACGGATGGAACACAGATATCATCCACTCTGCTCAATTCAGGATAGAAAACAAGCTGACTTCTGATCTTGCACGTGTTTTTATTAAAGTGCACACTTATTTTATTTGATATATATTTTCATTCCAAAAATAATTATTCACCCCATATATATAGATGTCAGAATACGCCAATGATTATGAACTATAGATATACTAGCGAGTCAGTGACCGGGCGTTTTACACTGGTAAATACAATTTCAAATTTAGCAACATTTATTATTTAGATTTTGATTTTTTTCAAAGTTTTTATAAAAAGAACTTATGATATTCCACTATCGCCAAAATGCTTATACATCCAATATATTGCACCCTGATTTGCGGTCGCCGTAAAATGTGTACATGGTGGAACAAAGAATTTCTGTTGACTACTAGGAGGTAATTAACTCCTCCGTATATTGAGTGTTTCATCCAGCTTGTAGCGACCTAGAAGATAATATATATCAACACGTAAAAAATTGTTAAGCTGATGAAGAATTTGGCGGACTGAGGTGATTAATACCTCCGTATATTGAGTGCTTCATTGTGGTAAAGGATAATCTCAACTAAAAAAAATCCTTAGGTCAACGAGTTGGCTGACTTGACTCATTAACAAAGCAAGTAAGAAATTTGTAAAAAATATTCTCTGAAGTTTCTGCCGAGTGTCATTTAGGCTGCGTTCTTTGTTGTAGGATAAGTTATCCATGGCATAAAATATATTAATAGATTACTACATAATTAATTAAATATTAATTATAAAATATATAAAATATATTAATATAATTTTTAAAACAACTTTTATATAAAAAATTTTCGTAAAAAATACACACTGTTTAGTAGTTTGAAAAGTATACGTGTAAAAAACGAGGTAATCAGGGATAGTAATAGGAGAGAAAAAATGCGACCTTAGTAAGCACCATGACATATAAAATGCGGAGATGTACAGATAGTAATATCTAGAGGGTACACGAATCAACGGAGAGAAAAAAAAATTACACAAATACTACTTAATTGTTAGCACTCGTACGATCGAACAAAACAATTCAAACAATCTGATCACAAACGTTACAAGAATTATGCACTGCCTCCACCCTGTCCAACGTTCTGCGTGCAGCTCGACCGCGCTCGACATGCATGTCGGTGAGTCGGTCCGATCACCAGAGCGCGAGCTTGACGAGGACCCCAACCGCGGCGGCCGCGGCGACGGCGCCGCCGCCGGCGTGCAGGCGTGTGGACGCGCCGGTCGGCGCGGAGCGAGGCCGGGACCAGGGCTGCGCCCTGGGGGTGTCGCTGGAGTTGGAGACGGTGACGGCGAGCTTCATGCCGCTGGCGCAGTGGTTGCCGACTCTGCAGATGAAGTAGTGCGTGCCTGGGCTGAGGGCTATTGACGTAAAAAGCGCACCCCCTCCGAAGTTGCTGATGGGGTTGCCGCTCACGGCGCAGGCGTCGTAGTCGCTCTTGGTCACCTCCGTCACCGTGTGCTGGTTTCTGGCGTAGAAGAATACTAAAGAAGAGCAGGAGTTAGAGACGAATTAACTTTGATAAATTGGGTTAATTACCGTTTGTTTTTTTTTGGCATAAAATAAGAACAACTACACCAAATGAAAGTTTAGCTAAATGGATAGCAAAATCGAGGCCTCACAGAGTGTGTCGTTAGCCTCGAACTGTTTGCCCTTTGCCCACGCAGTGTAGTTGACGCCGGTCGTCCACCCCTGCGCATCGCCGACGTAGAAGTCCATCTCCATCGCCGAGGCCGCCGCGGCGCAGCCGGCGGCGACGAGCATCGCGGCCAGAACCGAAGCAGAGGAGGCCATAATGTTCGAATGTATGAGATGAAAGAGGACACAAAGGAGCAGGAAGAGACGAATGTACGTATGAGATGGAAGAGCAGCTAGAGATCGGTGGAGATAGTCGCGATTCAGCTCGTTAATTGCACGATTGACGGGGAAGAGGCCGGCCCGGATGGTCCTTTTTATAGGGGCCTCGTGCATGATCGCACGTACGTGCAGGCTCATGCTCCATTACTGGCCGCTAAGTTGGACTGGATCCAGGCTATGTCAACGCGCATTCCGCTCCCATTTTGGATAATGCAGCCCATGTGTTTGGTACCAAGTGTTCAGGGAGACCAGGATGCATGGTGCCATGGTCGAGTGCATGCATGGTAGGTGGCTTGTCGTCAACGGTCGTCGTTAGCAAGGAACAAGACCCACGCATCCATTTCCAGGAAGCTGTTCAGCGGATTCATACATTCAAGCACGGTATTCCAACGCGGGCAAATGAAACGCAAGCATATCATCCACGCTTGTCAATTCAGGGTTGATCGAAAGCAATACGATACTGTACACATATTGTCTTATAATGCGCACAATTATTTTATTTGATACTCCCCCCATGTTCCAATGTCAAACAAAATGGGAGAGGATATTTTTTTCTTTTGGAAATTATTTAATCCAATATAGATGTTAAAAATAATTTTGAATTATACATCTATGAGTGATCAGCAGTTTACACCAGCCAGCTTCGTACTATACAGTCTAATACTCGCTCTTTTATTAGATTGTATCATTGACTTTTTCACCATTCGTCATATAAAAAATCTATGTAATTATTATTTATTATATTGTGATTAGATTTGTTATTAAATGTATTTTACTATAACCCACATTTTCGTATATTTGCACAAAAATAAATAAGACGAATGCTCAAGCATGTGCTAAAATACCAACGACATCATTTATTAAAATAAGGAGGGACTAAGTGTCGTGACCTTGAGTCATTAAGGTAAATAATTTTATCATCTAAATCTTTCGACTACACATCCCTGGGGTGGCCAAAAAAATTGCTATCTTGAGTATTTGACATGTCGGTATATTCATGCCACGGCGGTGGCTGTGGTGTGGCCGCCTTATCATGTAGACAGCTTGGTGTGACAATACTTTTTGTCATGCCAGGAAAATTGTCGTGGCAAAAGGTTCACATTACTGGACAACTAAGGATGTGTTTGGTTCTAGGGATGGAATTGGTTAGGACAGAGCCAACCTATCACTGACTCTGTTTGATTGGTGGATGGGTGGGATGAGTTGGACTCAGGAGAGGAATATTCCTTCCATATCCATGTAACACATTCCACCAAAACGGTGGGACGGATTCGTCCCAGGACAACCACGATGCACAGAGGGGGTGTCCATTTTATTTATTAAATTTATTTAAAATATATTACTTGTATAAATATGCATTCAATTACTTTAGGTTATTCATATATGAATCTAGTATTTAATATTTTATTTTGGATATGAGAGTTAACCTTTATCCCATCCCATCTCATCCCTTCAACCAAAAAAAAAACAGGTCCAGCCCATCTCATCTCATCCCTTCCACCAAACAAAAAACAGGGTCCAACCCATTCATCCAACAAATAGAAAAATAGAACCAACCCATTCTAAAATTCAGGGATAGAGCCAACCCAACCCACCTCGTGCACGAACCAAACGCATCCTAAGTGGCTCTTTGGAACCAAAGGACTTTTTTAGTCTCTTGTCACATTAGATGTTTGGACGTTAATTAGGAGTATTAAATATAGACTAATAACAAAACTAATCGCATAAATAAAGACTATTTCATTAGACAAATTTTTTAAGCCTAATTAATTCATGATTAGCAAATGTTTACGGTAGCATCACATTAGCTAATCATGTACTAATTAGGCTCAATAGATTTGTCTCGCGAAATAGTCCATAATATAGGATGAGTTTTATTAATAATCTATATTTAATACTTTTAATTAGTATCCAAATATTCGATGTGACAGAGACAAAAAAAAATTTGAGATGAAACAAACACCCCTAAGCTGGTCCTACTAGATGCAAGTGCATTCTTCAGATCTTGGATAAAGCACACGCGCGACGTTGAGGAGCCGACTCTTCTGCATGGCGAGATGCAGCGAATGCGTTTGTGTGGGAGCAAGTGTTCAGGGATCGGGATGATAATGTTGAGGAATGGACCATGGACAGCATGGTAGGTGAGTCATCGTCGATATCCAAAGCAGGTCATTTTTAAGATTGTTTAAGGAAAAAAAAGGCAAACAATATATTTATAAATAGAAAAAAATTGTGAACAAAACTCTTATTTGTGTTTACAGAGATATAAAAGTTAAAGTCGAAAAATAAACTCTAATAAAAATTTCATAAAAATCAACTTATAATTTAAGGTTAAAAATTTAAATTTTGGTTATATAACCCAAACCCAAAGTCAAAGATAACCCAATTAACGCCGACCGCCCCGCATTTCCAGCATAGGAAGACCGTTCGACGAAATTATATGCTCAAAAATACAGTATTCCAATATGTACGAATGAAACGTATATATCATCCACTATTGTCAATTCAGGATAGAAAACAAGCTGACTTCTGATCTTGCACGCGTTTTTATTGAAGTGCACACTTATTTTATTTGATATATATTTTCATTCAAAAATATATTCACCCCATATAGATGTCAGAAATACGCCAATGATTGTGAAATATAGATATTTATACTGGCTAGTCAGTGACCGGCGTTTTACACTGGTCAATACAATTTCAAATTTAGCAACATTTATAATTTTGATTTTGATTTTTTTCCAAAGTTTTTCTAAAAAGAACCTATGATATTCCACTGTCGCCAAAATGTACATCCAATATAGTGCACCCTGATTTGCGGTCGCCGTAAAACGTGTACATGGTGGAACAAAGAATTTCTGTTGACTACTGGGAGGTAATTAACGCCTCCGTATATATATTGAGTGTTTCATCGAGCTTGTAGCGACATAGAAGAAAATATCAACACATAAAAATTGTTATGTGGATGAAGAAGTTTGGCGGACTGAGAGGTAATATTGAGTGCTTCATTGGGGTAAAGGATAATCTCAAGATTCTCAACACAAAATAATCCTTAGGTGAACGAGTTGGCTGACTTAATTCAGCAAAATAAGTTCATTTTCAGTTTTTAATATACGTTTGACTCTTCGTTTTATTTGATATTTTTACGATTAATATTTTTAGTGTTATTAGATGATAAAACATAAATAGTACTTTATGTGTGACTAATTTTTTAAAGTATTTCTTAGAAATTTTTCAAATAAGACGGGTGGTCAAACGTTGGACACAAATTAAAAAGTAATTTTTTTTGGGACGGATGTAGTAGAATTTTGCAAGAAATTTCTCCTAAGTGTACAGATAGTAATATCCAGAGGGTATACAAATCAATGTAGAGAAAAAAATTACAAAGACCACTTAATTGTTATCACTCATACGATCGAACAAAACAATTCAAACAATCAGATCAGAAACGTTACAAGAACTATGCACTGCCTCGATCGTGCATCTAAGGCCGCTCGACATGTCGGTCCGATCACCAGAGCGCGAGCTTGACGAGGACCCCAACCGCGGCGGCCGCGACGACGGCGCCGCTGCCGGCGTGCAGGCGTGTGGACGCGCCAGTCGGCGCGGCGCGAGGCGGGGACCAGGGCTGCGCCCTGGGGGTGTCGCTGGAGTTGGAGACGGTGACGGCGAGCTTCATGCCGCTGACACAGTGGTTGCCGACCTTGCAGAAGTAGTAGTGCGTGCCTGGCCTGAGGGTTATGAACGTCACAGCCGTTTGACGCCATTCAGCGGTGATGATGGGGGTGCCGCTCACGGCGCAGGCGTCGTAGTCGCTCTTGGTCACCTCCGTCACCGTGTGCTGCTCCCCGGAGTATCTGAATACTGAAGAAGAACAGGTGATAAATCGGGTTAGTTACCGTTTGTTTAATTTGTTCTTTTGGCGTAGAATAAGAACAATTATAGCTTATGAAAATCATCGTACGTTCGACTTCAGTGCCAATTGAGAGCGAAAGCTTAGCTAAATGGATAGTAAAATCGAGGACTCACCGAGTCTGTCGTTAGCCTCGAACGGTTTGCCCTTTGCCCATGCAGTGTAGTCGACGCCGGTCGTCCACCCCTGCGCATCGCCGACGTAGAAGTCCATCTCCGTCGCCGAGGCTGCCGCGGCGCAGCCGACGGCGACGAGCATCGCGGCCAGAACCGAAGCAGAGGAGGCCATGTTCGATCGACGCTTCAAAGAGCACACAAGGATCGGAGCAGGAACTCAGGAAGAGACGAATGCACGTATGAGATGGAAGAGCAACTAGAGGATCAGTGGAGATAGTCGCGATTCAGCTGGTTGCACGATTGACGGGAAGAGGCTGGCCGGGATGGTCCTTTTTATAAGGGCCTCATGCATGCATGATCACACGTACATGTGGTTCAGCTCAATTATTGGCCGCTAAGTTGGACTGGATGCAGGCTATGTCAACGTGCATTCCGCTCCCATTTTGGACAACGCGTACACGGCCGGTTCACAAGCCGACGCTTTTGCACGGCGAAATGCTGCCATCTGCGCATGGCTGGGATATTTTGGAGATTTTTGATATAGATAAAAAATTATCTGATTTTATAATATTTATTTAAGGATATAAACAATAGAATTAACAATACAAAGTTAAAAAGACTATCTTAAAAGATAAGATAATCATTTTGAAAACATACGTAAAAATAGAAAAAAAATCTGAGAAAAATCTTAAAGCAAACAACGCAGCCCATGTGTGTGCCACAGTGCCAGCAAGTGTTGAGGGAGATCATGATGGTCGAGTGCATGGATGGTAGGTGGCTTGTCGTCAACGGTCGTTGTTAGCAACACCCACGGCCCCACGCATCCATTTCCGGGAAGACCGTTCAACGGATTTCTGTATTGAAGGACGGTATTCCCACGCGGACGAATCACGAATGAAACGCAAGCATATCATCCACGCTTGTCAATTCAGGATCGATAGAAAGCAATACGATACTGTACATGCACGTGTTATCTTATAATACGCACAATTCTTTTATTTGATACTCCCGCATGCTCAAATGTCAAACAAAATGGGGGGGGGGGGTATTTTTTCTTTCAGAAATTATTTAATCCAATATATATGTTAAAAGTAATTTTGAATTATACATTTTTAAGTGATCAGCAGTTTGCACCAGCCAAATTTGTATTACACAATCTAATACTCCATCCGTATTTCATTAGATGACTAGCATATTGTACTTGCATTGCAACGTGTTTTACTTAAAAAAAATCATTAGTGTGTTATTAAAGTTGGTTTGATATAGGTCTTACTTATTTTTCCTTTCAGAAAATAGGAGGGAGTTGATGTTATAGGAGTATAAATAATCGCTGGGCAGGTGGAGAATTGTTGCACATTGACAAATA
Organism: Oryza brachyantha; assembly: GCF_000231095.2. Classification (NCBI taxonomy): domain Eukaryota; kingdom Viridiplantae; phylum Streptophyta; class Magnoliopsida; order Poales; family Poaceae; genus Oryza; species Oryza brachyantha. Next base: position 14,874,177 of record NC_023170.2, read on the forward strand.
GATCCGCACATCATTGACAAATAAGATGGATGTGGTTAGACACTGATAGAATAAGCTCGCATGTCAATTCCTCTAGTGGTGGTGGCAGATATACACTACGAGAATTCTGTTAATCCATGATGAAAAATTTCCGTCACGTATCACTGAAAAACCGTTACTAAATAACATCCGTGATGGTTTCAGAAATCATCATGGATGGAGCGAACCGAAAAGCCAAAGAAAACTAATCAAAACCAAAACTGAACTAAATAAAACCGAATAATACGGTTAACAGTTCGGTCACATGTTGGGACTAACTGAAATAAATTCCGATTAATTTAGTTATAGTCGTCGGTTAACCCAAAAACAACAAACTAATATAAACAGCACTACATCAAAGTCCAGTAGCCCATAAACCCCATTAAATTATACAACTATAATGCTATAATGCTATGGTTAGAGATATATTTGTTATTTGGTGTCATCTTTCGTTATTGAATTGTTGGAAAAAGATATCAAAGATGGGTGGTGGTGTCATTTTTTTAATTTCTATCATTTTCTGTTGCAACTTTAATCTATTAACTTTCGGTCATGACTGAATCTGAATTTCTCGGTCTAGGCTTTTTCTCAAGCTAATTTTGACTCTGACTTTCTGATAACCGAATTTACCCTGTGGCCGAACTAACCGAACCGAAATAGCTAAAGTAACTGAATGCGCCCCCTCCCTAATTGGCATAGACTTTTAAACTAGCGTAAATTGGATCCATGCCATTGGAACTAAACAAATTTGAAAAAATACCATTACAACTCGTGAAACCGCGCACATGCCAACCGTATTTCTGCAAAATTTGATTCTTGCCATTCTGGGCCCACAAATCAGGATCCTGCCTCTTTTCCCTCTAACGTATCTTCGTATGGTCGCTATTGCCCCTCTCTCCAGTGATACAAGGCTGGATCTGGCTAGGTTCAAACAGAGGGAGGCCACCGTACTGCCGACTCGTAGATAGCTGCCGACGACGGAATCGGCGACGCTGGGTGGTGAAGCGGCGGAGGGGGCGCGAGTTCACCGGCGCCGGCAACTTGAGATGTAGGTGCTCCCATCAAGAATCCCCCTTGAAGCTTTATGCGCTGTGGGACGGGAGGGATGGAGGGGATGGATCCGGCTGGATCGATTCCAGCGATTGCTACAATACCGTGAGTGCTTGCTATTCCTTTTCTTTGTCACAAGCATGCAGTACTTAGCAATACTGTGAGTTGATGTTCTCTCCTTTATTGGTAGGCACTGGTTTCAGTAGAGGTTAGGCTTGAAGCATTTGTCACGGTAGACACAGATGGTAGAAAGTGTTACACGAAAGGCAGTACTTGGCATTGGGTTGTGGATTCAGAAAGCTTCTCAATGGATTTTCTGATGAATAGCTTAAGTGCCGAGGTCACATGGGGAATAAATCAGTCTTTCTGCTACCAACTGGCGCAAGCTTGTGCATGACTCATGCAAATAATCGAATTGACCGGCTTCACAGTAAGCAACACACTCCTCAACATACTCATTCAAGTTGTCTTCCCATATCCACAGTGAGCAAGTGTAACCACGCTGCAAAAGCAGAACAACAAATGAAGAATTGGGATGGAGTTGCAAAGTAATGCATATATCTCACCGTGCCATCGCATTGGAGCCACCGTCGCCCTGGGTTCCTTGTCGTCGTCGACCTATAAACTGCTGCAGCATTCCCGCAATGACATTTCAGCTCTGGGATTCCAGGCGAAGAGCTGCTCGACTGCAGCCATGCCGACTGAATCGGTCTTGGCGCCATACCAACCTCGCCGTCGCCGTCGCCACCGTCGCCGTCGCCGTCGCCGCGGTCCCCCGCTGTCCCCTGCCACCGTCGTCCCCCACCGTCACCCGCCGCAGTCCTATCGGCTAAGGTTCTGCCGCTCTGTTTGAGCTGCCCCGACTGGCCAGATCCAGCCTTGTATCACTAGAGAGAGGGGCAATAGCGACCATACGAAAATATGGGAGAGGGAAAAGAGGTAGGATCCTGATTTGTGGGCCTAGAATGGCAAGAATCAAATTTTACAGAAATACGGATGGCATGTGCGCGGTTTCACGAATTGTAATGGTATTTTTTCAAATTCGTTTAGTTCCAATGGCATGTATCCAATTTACCCTTTAAACTAACATTTTGTCTTATATGGTTTATAAAGTTCAATGGTGAAACTTAGCTATCGGCTTAATTATGTAAGAGTGATTTATGGTTTTAAAAAAGTCCAAAAAAACTATTTCCTCCGTTTCATATTTTAAGACTTTCTTACTTTATCTAGATTCATGTGTGTGCTAATAAATCTAGACACGTATGTAAACATATATAAATTGATATATGAATGTATCTAGGTAAACATACAAAGTTATAATATGGAACGGAGGGAGCATTTCTTTATTTAGCTCATAATTTTGGACTTATAAGCTAGCTCATAGGCCAAAAGAAAAGGGCTTAAGTCGATTAGACTCTCAAGTCGAGACTAGTCTTCTTACGAGTGGCCTTAATATTTTGCCACTTCTATATGTCTATGATATGTGGTGTCGGGCTCACATGTTATAGACATATGAGATTAATTGTATTTGTATGAGTGGTAAATGGTTAATTTTCCCAGTCTTACACGAGTAGACTTTGCTCACTGAGATTAGTTTTCTTCCCACCCCGCAATCAAATCCTACTGTCAATTGTACCAGTAGCTCTCACCGTGCTCCGTCAAGTCAGGTACAAGACTAGAAAAAATTGCAACAAATATGTTCCGCTCTTCTCGATAACAACCTGTACATCCCTTTCGAAATATAATTATTTTTAGATTATTTAACAAAGATTAAAGTTAAAGAAAAGTCTATGATATCTCCTATGATATCTCTTAATAAATAGGAAATATATACGAGTGAGATGATAGTTAAGGATAAAATAAGAATAATTTTGAACATGCAATGATTGATGTGAAATAATACTATAAATAGGGACAAAAATATTTCAGCCTCATCATTTCAGTTCTTCTTATATATGTAAGCCAAAATTTAAATTTTCAATCTTAATTTTAGATTTTTTTATAGTTTTTTCGGTAAATTGCTTTTAGATAGCTAAGAATATATATAAAAGTTGATTTTAGTTTTTTAGTTTATTTTTCATTAAATTGCTTTTAGATTGCTAAGAACACGTATGTAAAAGTTTTATTTATAAATTATTTTTATTTGTAAATATACCATTTGACTTATTTTAAAAAACAAATGATGACCTCTTTTATAGTATGAAACCAATTTTAAATACTACAGAAACTTATATTTTTTTAGTAGAGGGACACACTCGCAGTTCCATGACCATGACAGATACACTTTTTTTTGAGACCACAATGACAGATACTCTGAAATGGTGATATCTGAAAAAAAATAATTCACGAAAAACTTTTATATACGTGTTTACCGCGATGAAAAGCAACGATGAAAAAATTTCCTAAAATCAACTTTAAATTTAAGATTAAAAATTTAAATTTTGGCTTATTTACATAAGCAAAAGTAAAAGATGGGATAACCTTCAAATCACTGTCCATCTCATACCCTCGTTGTCTCGATACTTTTCTTTAATTCTTTTCTTGTGTTCAGGGAGTCTGAGTCGGCTGGCACACACTCATCTAGCCACACGTACACGCCGCCTTTGATGCTTCCAGATCGAAAGGTGTATTCGGAGGCACCCACCAACCCCGACCTGCTCCCACCATGACCGCAGAAAATCGAGAAATCCGCCCGTGTCCACTGCCATCGTCGTCTCCCCGTTTCCTCCAGGACAGTCAGACGGACACGACAGATTCACTTGCTCATGTCAAAGGTCGGCACGGCTAACCGTCTGACTCGTACACCCGGAGGCCGGAGCAGGCGTGCTGCCTTTTGTTCTGCAGAAGCAGCAATGTGCGGTGCTACTCTCTGAAAACGACGTACCACCTGCCCTTCGCTCGCCTTCGACCTGTTTATTCGATACTTTCCTCTGGACTCTTGTCCTATATGTATGTCTCGCTCTTCTCCTTCCAGGTCAGCCTAGTGCATTATTGCTACAGTGATCAGCGTAAGCTTAGCTTAGCTCATGCATTGCTCAGCATGAATAATCCGTTAGCTAACCAATTTAATTAACCACCGATTTTATGAAAGATTGTACTTTTAACCTCCGTGATGTATAGTGATGAAGAGTGCTGGATATACAGATGATCGATGAGATCAGAGCAAAGTTGGACAAATCCATGGAGAGAATAAATCATAGGTCACAGGACACAGATCTTAATTGCAACTAGTAGAATTAAGTACGATGGATCGGAACAACAACAACAACAACCCATAATCATCGTCTAGCTAGCAAACCACTCTCTCGTGCGTGTAGAGCGAATCGTGCAAACATGCCGGCCGTCAAGACGAAAACGAGTACAAGAATCATGCACTGCCTCTACCCTGGCAGGTCGGTCGGATCAGAAGAGGGCGAGCTTGACGAGGACGCCGGCGGCCGCGGCGGCGACGGCGCTGGCCTGCAGGCTGGCCGACGCGCCGTTCGGCTTGGAGGAGGAAGGGGTGGTGGGTGGCGTGCCACTCCCCGGGGTGGTGCTGGGCGGCGTCCCGGAGACGGAGCCGCTGCCCACGGTGATGGCCAGCTTCATGCCGCCTGTGCAGTGCCCGGCGACGGTGCAGATGTAGTAGTGCGCGCCGGCGGAGGTGAGGTCGATGGTGGCGGGGCCGGTGGTGGTGTCGCTGATCGGGTTGCCGCTGACGCTGCAGGCTTCGTAGTCGCTCTTAGTCACCTCCGTCACCGTGTGCCCTCCGGCGAAGTTGAACACTGAAAAAAGAAAACGCAAAGCTCTCGCTCGTCAGCCATTACTCCTCTCTTCTTCCTTTTCTCCGGATCAATTATTCAGTACACCTTTCGCTGTCCCCAAATCGTCGTCAAGGTCGGTGAAATTTCCACATTAGCCTATTCTGTATGAATTTTTGGAACCGAAAGCCATAGAAAATTTTAAAATCCAAACGAGAAACTGGCGGCGTTCGATTGCTCCGGTTAAATTTCCATACCTTTTTGGTTCTCTTTCCCCTCCGGGACATGGGAACCAAGAAATTTGAAGTTTGCAAGGAGCAATCAATGGCTTACCGAGCTTGTCTCCGACCGCGAAGGTTTGCCCACTTGCCCAAGTATCGTACGTCTGACCGGTCGACCACCCCGCTGAACCACCTACGGTGTGCGTCGTCGCCGCCGAGGCCGCCAGAGCGCAGCCGACGAGGACGAGCAGCTTGATCAGAACCGACGACGAAGCGGCCATGCCCGACGGCCAAAGCTTGGCACAAAACTAAGCTTCGGCGCAAGAGGGCAAACGGCGGAGCGGAATGCCGGCGACGAAGGGGCGGTTAGGTAGGAAAAAATTGCAAAAATAGGCCTCCAATCGTGGTGGCTATCACGATTGAAACGAGAGGCTGGAGGGGGTCTCTTTTTATAGAGAGACTCGCTCACCGGCCAGTTCACCGCATGGGTTGTTATTGTCAACTTCCTGACGAAACAAATCAATCTTTGGATAGAAGAAGAAGAAGAAGAAGAAGAAGCTGGTCAGCGTTTGTGTTTCTTTACTCCCAATCATTTCCGGCTCGTCCACTCTCCATTTCCCTCTGAAATAATCTCAAACAATTCGGATATTTCAGGTGATCGAGAAATCAATCAAATTCAGAATTATCTATTTCTCCTTTTCCAGTGCCGAAAAAACATTCAGAGGCTGATTCTTTGATGTGGCGAGTTACTGCTCAAGTGATCATGGGCGTCGGAGCAGGTGTTGTTCAGGGATCGTGGTCCATGCAAGTGTGTCTACCTTATCTCCAATTTCTTCTATTTCCGCGATTGTTCGTGCATGGTAGGTGGGTCTTCGTCAATGGTCGCTATCAAGCACAGCCATGCATTTTCCACGCACAAATTGCACAAAGACAGGTTCAGAGGAGTTATATTTATCTACGCACACCGGCACTGCTGCTTTTATTTTTTTTTAAAAAAACAAAGACACGCATGGTCCAACGAATACTTCTTTGTAGTTCACTTTACTGATCACACAATCAGCATCAATTAAATTATAGGTTATATTAAACTAGGGCAGAACAAGGGGGTGGTTGTTAGGCAACTGATGCCATTTGCCAAAGTTTATCATCATGCATGTGAATTGTTTCTTTAGCCGCCTGCAGTGGCTGAGCAACAAATGGAGGGCAGCCTGGCCTCTACATGCATATAGACATGTATAGTTGACATGTCAAATTAGGAAGAACACTAGTGCTAGGCTGGTAGCTACTAAGGCCCCGATTAGTTCCTAAAAATTTTTACCTAAAAACATCACATCAAATTTTTGGACATTTAAATAAAGTATTAAACATAGATAAATTGAAAAACTAATTGCACAGTTATATGAGAAATCATGAGACGAATCTTTTGAGCCTAATTAGTACATGATTAGCTATAAGTGTTACAGTAACCCACATGCGCTAATGACGGATTAATTAGGTTTAAAAGATTCGTCTCGCGATTTCCATACCAGCCGTAAAATTCGTTTTTTCATTCTTGTCCGAAGACCCCTTCCGACATCCAGTCAAACGTCTAATGTGACACGCAAAAATTTTCATTTCACCAACTAAACACCTCCTAACTCGCTTGTCAAAAAGATTTCACTTTTTTTTCTTTTGCAAAGACAGCTTTTGACCTTGCCGTTACAAGGTGAATAAGGCCTTGTTTAGTCCCCAAAATTTTTCCAAAAATATCACATCGAATTTTTGGACACCTAAATAAAGCATTAAATATAGATGAACCAAAAAACTAATTGCACAGTTATGAAAGAAATCTTGAGACGAATTTTTTGAGCCTAATTAGTTCATGATTAGCCATAAGTGCTACAGTAACCAATATGTGCTAATGCCGGATTAATTAGGCTCAAAAGATTTGTCTCGTGGTTTCTAGGCTAGCCGTGAAATTCGTTTTTTTATTCGTATCCGAAAATCTCTTCCAACATCTCCGATCAAATATTTGACGTGACACTTCTCCTAAAAATTTTCTCAATCTAAACACCACCTAAAGTGATCTTTTGCTAATGGCACAGTTAATTCTAGCTTCCAGATTAAAGATGTGGAGCGCTGCAAATGGACACATGACACATGGCTTACTGACATAATCATTTTGTTCTGCTCCTGCAATCTCTATATGTCATATGTGCATGAGTACTTTGTTTTCACCTAATGCATTGACCGAAAGGAAGGAGACGCCATCTCGGATAACATCATCGCCGGCGGTGGGTGTGTGTTAACAGTGCCAACGCATCTCTGTAGCGAGCTCAGCAGGTTAGGTTTCAGTCAGTCTCCTCAATCAGAGAATCATGAAATTAATGGTTCCAGAGAAAAAACATGGCATGTTTAAAAATACTAGTTTCAGAGAGGAAAATTTGGATTGTTCACTCACTGGCTGTACACTTTGTCTCCCTTTTCCCACCCATGAAAGAACATTTTTTTCAGAAGTTTAGCGCGGTAGAATTTGTATATGGCCATGCTACAGTGATACACATATGTTAGTTGCTTGTCAATAATTTTACCCAGTTGAATTTGAATAAGGCCCATGCTACTGTGCTAGAACACATGTTAGTTGCATGTCAACAATATATTAGCCTTCAATTTTTTAGTGATACCCTCATGTTGACCGTCCTTGAAGCTTGGGAAGCTAGGGAGCAAATTAATGTAAGAATTGCTCTTGCATGTCTTCAGAACTCAGAAGATTGAGACCCGGGTTGGTGCGGTTGGAACGCGTAAGCCATCAGCTACTAGCACTGCTTTTGAATTCTCTCCAGTCAGATCAATAGTTCATGGAGCGCAGATCACTCGTCCGTTGTTTATGTCCATTTGAAATATATGCGGGTACGCTTGATAGTGATACATATATAATTCAAACATTCTTATTCATAGCAACCTTCAGTGTGTCTACTTTCAAATAATCAAATAAACATCGTAGGTAAGCTCTCTAATTCTTCATGTGTGGAGGCAGTGTTCTTTTCCCTTGATTATTCTTAGCTTTTTACTGTCGGGTTTCATGCACACGCTTCCCAAACCGTTAAACTTGTATTTTTTTAAAATTTCTTATACACAAGTTCATCATCTTATATTTATAAAATAAAATTTTAACTTTGTAGTAGTTAATTCTATCGTTTACACTATTGAATAGCTATCACAAAACTCAGATAATCTTTTGTCATCAGCTGTAAAAGAACATAGCCAGGTCGATAGTAGCGTAGGGGTGAAGAAAATGGTATGGAATTTCTCGACTACAGCGGTTGTCATTTCTACTAATATATTTCAAAAGAGAAGCAACTTTAACTTGTTTAACGGGGATTATGGTAAGAGAAAATATGGTGATGCTCAAAATAAATATGAAATGAATGGAGGTTGGAGGGTAATGATTAATGGAACATGCACTACTGTAAGGAGTGTTAGAAATGTTTATTTTGGAATGGATGGAGTATTTTGTCCTAATTGTTTTATTTCGATTGTATGTTGTCAAAAAATAGAATAGAAACGTAGAGGAACTTTTTGGACCATTTTAGATGTATGTTGTTTTCATCTGTAATTTTCGAAAAAGCATCATATGAGTACCGACAGCCCATCAGCACATAGAGAACTTAACAAAAACTCTTATGTATTATTAGTGTTGATGCTAAAATATTTTTATGAAGCAATTAGTTACTTGCCGCTTTTAATCTTCGTTCTAGTTGCATATGATGTTAATTTATAGCATGTCCGTTTGACACATTGTTTCCGATACTCCAATAATTCTTTATTAAACTTTTCGGTGTCTCGGTGGTATCAATATTGTTATCATTTTCAGCTATAACATTTTCATTCGGTATACAAGAAAAGAATTGAAACACAAAATAGTTTTAGCATTTTTTCCGACCTTTCCATCCCAAACGCAGGGAAACATTCAACATGAGCTCACTTGAATCCAAATATCAGAATGCCGCGTGTGCAGAAAAGTACAAAGTTCAGAGCTCCAGTTTTTTAAATAATAAAAATAAAGAAGAAGTAGAAAAAAATCAAAGAACCTGATAATTAAATCGAGTTATTCTTGGCCATGGCATCGCTTGACTACCAAGGTGCATCCAAGCTGCCAAAGGCAAAGGAGGAACAGACGCCACCTACCCATGTCTGCCCTTTACAGCTACAGTAGAGAGGAAACTGGGCGACGCAGAATCCAATTCCTCACTTTTCTTCAAAATATATAAAAAAGCAGTCAATTTATAAAAGAATGGAGTACAAAATGTCCAAACTCGTACCATACAATCGTAAATGTCCAAACTTTTTTTTCTCAAAATATATTGACCGTTCATACGAAGTGTAGTGTCCAGATGTCCAAGGTCCAAATCGTGCCCTATACAAAATGGATGCACACCGAATCGATAACCCACGGCTGAACTGAAGGAAATAGTGGCCATTTACACGACACGTACGGCCCAGCCTTTCCGATGCACATGAGCCATAGAGCTGCCTGACTGCCCGACGAGCCCGGCGGAACAGCCCGAGTCCATGACCAAATCAGCCAGGGCCAACTGCAGAAATGCAATTAGGGGGTTTGACGTATTTGTTGTTCTGATACTTTTTTTTGGCTAATCTATTATATATATATATATATATCAAGTAATAGGAAAATAAGGTTTCACGTTACTCCTTGCGGACTAGAAATTCTAAGATTAATCGAAAAAAAAAATCAAACAAACAAAAGGAAAGGAATATCAATCGGACAGATGGATATCGATAAAAAGAAAGAAAAGGAGTCGGACAACAACGGCGTGATGATGGTGGCAGTGTGTTGTTTATAATGCATTAATATATCTCTAATACACTTTGATCTAGCATGTTCATTCTAATGAGCTCGAAAACCTCACGTTAATTAAAAACAAAAAGAATCTGATTAGAAATACAATTTCAGAGTCCATCTTTAATAAAAAAAATCTAATTAGAAATACAATTTCGAAATTAAAAAAATAAAAATAATAAAAATGAACCAATATGTAAATACAATTTAAAAAAATCTAAATCTCGGATTAAAATCCACGTTAATCGAAAATAATCAGATGAGAAATACAATTGCATAATTAGAAATAAAGGAAAAAAAAGAGTCCATGTGTACCAAAAAGAATCCGATTATAAATACAATTTTGGAATTAAAAATAAAAATAATAAAATAGCCCATATATAAATATAACTAAAAAATTCAAATTTTGGATTAAAAATTTTTAAATAATTGATATTGAGGGAAGAGTCTATCTATAAATACAATTAGAAAGAATTTCTAGCCCGCCAGAGATAACGTGGAGACTTATTTTTCTATTACTTTAATAGGTTAATAGATGTGATGTTCTAGCCATGCATGAATACAAACACTGAGATGTTTCTATTCCACAAAATCCAAATCTAAAATTCACGTTATCTTTCACGGGCTAGAAAGTATGAGATTAATCGAAGAAAAATAAGAAAAACAAGATCAATCGCAATTAAACAAGAGAAAAGATCACACGGCTAGATCACATGGCTGTTATGATCAACTAGACCATTGCTCTTACGATCAACGAGACCATTACTGTTACGATCAACAAATTGGTATATAGAATTCCACCATTGCTATTATGTCCTACAAGTTGGCACATAGAAAAAAATTATTTAGGTTTCCATAAGAGAAAAAAAGAGAAAAATGGCTTCTTTTGAATTGGACAATGAAAATCAAAGAAAGATAATGTTATTTTTTAAATTGGATAAGGAAAAAAGATCAATTAAAAATAAAAGAAAAATAATAAAAAGAGTACATGATTAACAAAGTTTAGAGAAGTACAATTTAGAATATAGATAAATGGGGTTTCATGTAAAAATATAATTTAGAAAAATTAAATTCAAATTAAACAATTATAAAATAATAATTATCTACATAAGAGACTTATATAAATAAAATTTATAACTATGCTAGTCGTGCGATATACATGGGCCACAGTTGTTAGAATGCCACTGGCTTCATGCTTGACACACCAAAATGCCAGATCCACTAACGCCGTTAGTCGGCATGTTTAATACAAGCCCTCGTTGACTTTTTGACCTGTTTTGATCATTCGTATTATATAAAAAGTTTACATAATTATTATTTATTTTATTATGATTGGATTTATTACTAAATATATTTTAATTATAACTTACATTTTCATAAATTTACACATAATTTTTAAATAAGATAAATAGTTAAATATATGTTAAAAAGTCAATGACGTTATCTATTAGCGTACTACTTTTTAAAGGTGAGAATATGGGCTGACAAACTTCTATAGGAGTTTTTTTTTGTAAAACAAAATATTTAGTTGTTTGGGAAGAGTACATGTAAAATGTGAGAAAAAACTGAGAAAAAGAATGCAGCCTTAACTTCACAAAATAATTTAACCTTTTTGTTACATAATACTTTAACAGCCTATGACTAAACCAAACAGCAGTGGCATCTAGTATGAAATTCTGCTCGTTCCAGTGGCATTGAAGCAATTATAGTGGCCAGCAGGGGCGGATCCAGCGTGGGTGCTGGGGGCTCAAGTCTCCCCCGCTCACTGGATCCCTATGGAAAATAAGAGGAAGAAACGGAAGAGAAATATAAAAAATATGAAGAGTATGGAGGCTAAAGGAGAAAGAAGACAATTATCCCCTAATTTTGTGATCTGGATCCACCCCTGGTGGTCGGGATTTGTAAAAGAGCAAATGTTCGGCATATAGTGATATTGAACCTTTTTGCAATTTTCTTAAGAACTATACTATTTAAATGAAAAAAATAAAAAAAAAGAACTGGATGTCAAAAATTGCAAAATTAGTATTCAATCAAACCGGGCTGGGTCGACATTTGCTTGTTAGCCTATTTTATTATCAACCTTTAATTTATTGTTGATTTTTAATTTTCCATCATGCTTTTTTTCTAGTCTTTGCTTTTATATCGCTAAAAACATATATATATATATATATATTTTATTTATAAATTATTTTTATTTGCAAATGTGTCGTTTGATCTTTTAAGTGAAAATAGCCAAAAGATTGTGCTGACTGCTGAGCTACGGCACCATAATCCATGTTCTTTGGGGTTAATTGTGTTGAGCTACTGCACCATAATCTATTATCATGTTTTCCAAACTACCAAAAGATGCACCATTTGTTTAAAAAAATTAGTGAAATTCTTTTAAAGAAAAAAACATAAATCATTTTTTCTAATTTATAGTAGTTAATAATTAATTAATCATATGTTAATAATCTATCTCGTTTCACGTGTTGCTAATAAAGCCAGCTTATAAGCCTAAAAGGACACCACCTAAGGCCCTATTCGTTTCACGGGAATACAAATTCATAGGGATAGGAAAAGTGGAGAATTAGGAAGACACATGCACTTCAATCCTTTAGGAAACCAAACCTCAGGAATTCAAAAGCAAAGTGTATTCGGATCCATCTAAAGGAAAAAGATAGAAACATTCTGCTACTTGAAGAAATATATTATTTTTTAAAGTTTGAATTAGCTAGCAACCGTTGAGCATGTCTACCTCAACTAGCCGTTAGTAGTACATTTCAAGTTCATAATATAAATAGCTCCAGGGCTTGTATCAGGTAGCACCGTTCACTTCACTTTCTCTTTCTGTTTGCTCATCAAAAGAAGCTTGCTTGCATCATTTTTGGAGAATTAGCTTGCTCATCATTTAGCCAACACAGCTATACATCATCACTTGCTCCTGGAACAACAAGGTTAGCACTTGTTCAAGTTGTACAATAAAATCGTTAGTTTTCATAGGAAATGTTATGATTTTTACTCTCTTATATTGATTTATTTACTTCCAGACACAATGTATCCAAGCTACCGACGTAGGTCAAATAGTGACGATGAGTTCATTCATTTTGTTTTGCCTACCTTAGAAAATTCATCACAATCATCTTCTACTAGGAGATCAATGCACACATCAAAACTTTCAGGGGGTTGTCGTGTTCATGAGATTTTAGCTGGACATGAAAGATTATGTAAAAGGAACTTTCGCATGGAAGTTGGCATTTTTCATGCACTAGTCGACAAGTTGCGTGAGAAAGGGTACCTAGCTAACACAATATATGTTTCAGTGGAAGAGCAAGTTGCTATATTCTTGTATGCAGTAGCAAAAAATGCAACCAATGAAACACTTCAAGATTGGTTTCAGCATAGTCCAGACACAATACATCGATATTTCAAAGCAGTGTTGAATGCAATAACAAATCTTACATCTGTCTACATTCGTGCACCTTCCCTGCATCCACATCCAATCTTGAGCAAGCCACAGTTCTACCCTTTTTTTAAGGTATGACCACTTGTTAAGTTGTTCTGGTTTTAAAATTTGAATGGCATAAATTTTCATGAACTGGAGAAAAGCTTCAAACAATGGCGTGCCTTTTTTTCTGCAGAATTGCATTGGTGCTATAGATGGTACTCACATCCCTATGAAACTTCCATTGGATGAGCAAGAGCCATACAGAAATAGGAAGCAAACAATCTCACAAAATTGTATGGTTGCTTGTGATTTTGATTTGAAGTTTGTGCATATACATCCTGGATGGGAGGGGTCAGCTTCAGATGCAAGGGTTTTGCATGATGCACTTAACCATGGTTTTGAAGTTCCAAATGGTAAATTTTATCTTGTAGATGCTGGTTATGCAAATACACCCCAATTTCTAGCTCCATATCGTGGTACTAGGTATCATTTAAAAGAACAAGGAAGAGCTCGCCAAAGGCCACAAAATTATAAGGAATTATTTAATCTTCGACATGCTCAACTTCGGAATCATGTTGAGAGAATTATTGGCATCTACAAAATGAGATTTCCTATACTAAAAGTGGCTTCACATTTTCCAAAAGAAAAACAGGTTGACATATCTGTGGCTTGTGCTGTTCTACATAACTTTATACGCCTATACAATGGAGATATGACTTGGCCTAGTAATGCTACCATGGATATTGATCAAGAGCAGATTATTGATGTGCCAGATGGAGACCATAACTATCAGGATGATATTAATGCATTTAATTTCTCTAGGGAAGCAGGAAATCAAATGCGAGATGACATAGCACGACAAATGTGGGATCAGTACATATCCCGAAGGACTTCAAGATAGGAATATATTGATATGGCATGCAAGTTCTATTACCGTCCATGTATACTACGAATATTACTGTTCTACTGCATTATATAACAATTCTTTTTTTCCCTGACCAAAATATGCTAACCACCAAATGACCAAAATATGCTAACCACCACGTGCCCAAAATATTGCTAACCTGACCAAAAGATATTTGTTCTAATAGTAATACTAATAATTTGGGTTGCTACGTGCAATCTCCCTTCTAATCCATGCCAATTTTAGTGCATCACTAGAATATGACAAGAAAACTTCTCTGTTATTTGTTGATTGGAATATATCTGATGCCATCAGAATGTCACTTGTTTGTAGACCATCCAAGCCTTCAAGAGTTGTGATGCACTTGTTAATACTGTAGGGATCATGTAGTTTCCTCTCTTCAATAGCTGCAAATCGATTTATTTCTTCCTGCTTCAATTGTAGGTATCTCTCATGAAATCCATCAGTTGGTTCAGTAGGACTTGTCTTCTGTCTTTTTGCACATTTACTAGGCTTTTCTGGACAAGGTTGTTTGCAGGTTGGTGTAGACTTCATGTGTTGCATTGGTGTTGATGACCGGTGGGCAACATCCAAATTTGTATCCTCAGTTTCTTTTTTATCAAATAAATCCAAACCAGGTTCACCTGGACCTTGTAAATTAGGTAATGGACTGTGGTAAGCATCAGTACTTTCATCAATAGAGATGAATGCATCATGTGTCTTGCTTGCATAATAGTCCATACCACGACGAGTCCTTCCTTCAGCATAACGGCCTATATCATATTGAGCACAAATTAGAAATATAGAAAAGAACATGATGCCGAAGAGACAAGGCACTATAGCTTTCACTAACCATCGTAAAGTGCAGATAATTCATCAAAGTATGGGTAAGACTTGTCTTTCCATTGGAGGGGTTCCTTGCTGTTCTTGCGAGCAGCAAACGTGGCCCAAACACTCTCAGGTGCATCTACCATCATTCTCTCACTATCCCATCCAAAGCCACTTCCAGCTAACAAATCCTTAACACTTCGATATTCCTTCTTCAAATCTTGCTTTTTTTGCTTGACTTGGTTAACAGTATATAATAGACTAAACCTGTTATTTAATTGAGAAGCAATACTTGTCCATGCATCCTTGCTCCATGCATTGTGTGTTCGATAACCAGGTACATCATGATCTTTCAACAGCTGAATAAGAAATGACCTCATTTGGTGATTCCATTTAGCTCTACGACAAGTGCTTGTGGTACCTAAAGCAGCTGACAACATGTCCATATTTAGTTACAATAGTCCTACTAACTAGTAAGAAACTAGCATATGTACTAAACATGTAAACAATACCTGTTTGTTCAGAAGGCAGTGAGGACAAATGATCAGCTCCAACACTACTACATCCTTGCGAATGTGAATGATGTCCTCATTGCACATAGTTTTGATGATTAGTCATCTGCAGTTGACCAAAAAATTTCCCTTTTTATTGTTATCGATTCATAGAAACTAGCTAAGTGATAATATAGACTGTTTGGATTGAAAAGTTGGAGCATGGGCAGTCAGAACAAGAACAATTTCTCATATTTGCTACATAAATCTGACTTGAGGGTAAATTTCTGCAATGAACTGTTTTCTACGAGCTTTTCTTCTCTCTATCCATATATTGCTACTAAGAAACTGCATTAAAATACCATAAACAATACTAATTTCATGAGAAGTCGTCTCTTTTTGACCCCTTTCCTAGAAATAAAACAGTGGAGATATAGTATTTACAAACTAAAAAGGAGACAAAAACACAAGAAATTTCTAATGATCCATCCACTATTCAGTACAGATGTACTAGATCCTCACACAACAACCAAGCACGAGAAAGAAAGCAAAAGTTAAGAAAAAGCAAGTGATTAGCTTAATCTCAAATTCACAACCTTAATCATTAATCAATGGACCAACCTCCGCGTCCGGAGCCTGCTGTCGTACCGTAGGCCTAGAACCAAAAGCATGCGGCCTGCTTGTACTCTACAGCCAAGATCTATGGAAAAAAGTTTGCATATACCACTGCAAGAGGATGCACAGACCTGCAATAAACGAGTCCTCGTCGATCCCTACGACTGCTCGTCCCGTTGTGGCCGATCCCCACTGTCACTCGTCCCCTCCTCGCCGGTCCTCGCCGCCGCCCATCCTCGCCGATCCCCGCCGCTCGTCCCATCCTCCTCGCCGATGCTGCGTATGGCAACGGCTGAGGCGAAGGTGCCTGCTACTGGTAGGATGAGGTCTTGGAAAGATTCATCGACTGTGGAGAGAGAGATCGCATGCGAGGATACACAGGAAGACAGCGAGAGGAAAGTTGTTTCACAGACGAAGAAAAGATATTTATCCGAGCTTCACGGGATTTTTTATTATTTCATGCTAGCCTTTTTGCCGCGAGAGAGCTATCGCGCGCGCTGATTTCCCGCCATGAATTTTCCCATGAGGTCGTACCGGAGGCAAAATTTCCTCCGTTTTCTTCTTGTGACCACTACGATAGGAAAAAATCCTTTATTTTTCCTACCATGCAATCCTGTAAAACGAACGTGGCTGGTAGGAATAAATCATGTCTAAACAGTATTCCTTCACTTTTCCTACGAAACAAATAGGGCCTAAGTGTTTTTAAGACTTAAATCTTGTTTTCATAATATAAGTATTTTTAACGGTATTCAAACTTCAAAATAGTACTTTTGTAACTTATCCATCAATCACTTATTCAAATTACATGCATCTTAGGGTGCTTTCGGTTCCTAAAATTTTTTAAGAGAGATCACATCAACGCGTACGGTCACATATTTGAAGTATTAAACAACGTAGTCTAATTATAAAACAAATTTCAGATTCCGCCTGAAATCGCGAGACGAATCTTTTATTAGCACATGTTGGTTACTATAGCACTTATGGCTAATCATATACTAATTAGGCTCAAAAGATTCGTCTCACAATTTCCTCTATAACTGTTTAATTAGTTTTAATGTCTATGTATATTTAATATTTCATTTAGATGTCCAAAGATTCGATGTGATATTTTTGAAAAAAGTTTTTTAAACTAAACAGGGCCTTACCCTCATCTATTCTATCACCTCCATTCATTTTCCTTTTATTAAAGAGCACCAAAGTTTTTCTTTGTAAGTATAATCTCTATATTAAATAACCTAAAATTGCATAAATTTGAAACAGGAGGAGTAAAACATATTATGATTACATCGTATAGACTAGTCAACACCTCGCTATCAATACACACATCGTATCAGCATAGGCATAATAGTCCTAATGTGAATAACCATGCTGAGTCCATAATAGCAATGCTACAATTTGCTTGGGTTAATTTGGAACTCAAAACAGCAATGCTAAGATGTATGTATTGCTCACGGTACCAGGATGACTGGATCAAGATAAGCAGATAATCTACTTGAATATTCCCTTGATGACTTCCGATTGCCCAAACTAAGATACTCCTACTTCAGAAGCGTATACTGCAAGCAATCGTGGTAGCGTGCATCGATGGATACGGCATCATCCAGTTCCAGCCCGTTCTCCCATCTTCCAAGCTTCTCTCTAGAAATAGCAGAAATGATGCCAATTTTGCTTGATAATAATCCTATCTACACAAACGCCACAACCAGCCACAATCTACTAACCTTCCCCTCTGTTCATTTACAAGTGATTCCTAATCATCGACATGTTCCAGAATCCAGATGCTAGCAGCATTTTTGCTAAGTATTTTCGTAGCATAACGAAATCGCATGGAAATACCTGACATTTGATCATCCAATGTGCAGTTTTCCCTTCGCAAAATGTGAAAAGAAGTATTCCCTTTACAAGTTAGTTTTCAGAGGAGGAGCTTGCCAATGGCGAGGCCGACGCCAGCAATGCCGACGCAGACGGCGAGCGCGAGCCACCACGCGGCGATCCCGCGCCGGGCGCTGTCCCCCTCCTCCTCCTCCTCCTTGCCGTCGCCTTTCACGGCCGAGCGGTTGACTCCAGCTGCTCCTCCTCTGAGCGTGGAGTTCTCGGCCTCCAGCATCATCACCCACCGGCGGTGCGCCGACAGCAGCACCGAGTCCCGCACCAGCAGCGCCGACAGCTCGCCGTTGCTCGCCCCCGCCGCCGCCAGCTTCTCCTCCGCCTCCCGCGCCCGCGACTGCGACAGCAGCAGCGCTCGCATAAGGCGGTCGCCGCCGCCGCCGTCGCCGTCACCGCTCTTCCGATCCGTGGTCGTCCCCACCGCCGCGTTCTCCAACCTCCACACCAATTACAAAAAAATTGCGCCGCCGCTCTAAGCAATGCCGAATTCCACGCAATTGTAAGTGTAGGAGACGGGGACGCGCCTGCTACCTTTGCAGAGTGGGGAGCGGGCCGAAGAGCTTCGCGGGAGGGGGCAGGTCGCAGTTCTGGAGCAGGTCGGCGGCGAACGGTCGCCGCGACGGCTGCTGCTTCAGGTGTTCGCCGCCGGCCGCCATAAGCAGCATCTCCCGCTCCAGGTCCCACTCCATTCCGCCACCGCCGCCGCCGCCGCCGGACGCGTCTTTCGCCCTGGCCGCGGCGCTGCTTGCCGTCCGCCGCGGCATCCACCCCCCGCCACCAACACCAGCACCGCGCGTCGTCAGCAGCAGCAGCAGGAGGAGGCGCCCGGCCCGGGGGGTGATGGCTTCCGATTGGGGGGTGTTGGTTGGTGAGAGCGGTGGTGGGGGTTGGGGAGGTGAGCGGTTGCTTGAAGCGTGGCGGATGGAATGGTGGCTTCCGCGAGGAAGGGAAGAAACCGCGGGCGATGAGGGTACCGCGAGTGGGGTGGCACGGCACGGAAGGATCGGCGGCGAGAAGCCCGTCCTGTTTGGTCGCACTGCCGCCAAAGTGACTGGCGGTGAGCAAGGATGGCAGCGCATTCGCAACCTAATAAAGGTATCATACTTTTGATACTTTTGAGTGTAAAATGCATCAAAAATTTATACTAAAATTAATTTTAGGTACCTTGAGATACTTTTCAAGGATGGTAAAAAAGCCCATGTTAGAAACTTTCTCTTTTAAGGTAGTAAAAATAGTACTCCATAGCTTACTGTTGAATCAGGATTAATTTAAAAATTTTATTAATTATACGTAGCTATTATGTGTGAAAATATAACATATGTCCTTTGGTTTTCTATTTACGTAGTTAAACTTTTATCACCGGTCATCTTATTTAAAATTTTTGTGTAAATATATAAAATTGTGAATCATTCTTAAAGTTACTATGATAATAAAATAAATGGTGAAAAGATAACTAATAATTATATAAACTTGAATAAGACATGGTAGGTCAACAATATCAAATAAAAATAGATGGAGTATGGTATACAAATACAAAGATATTTATCGAATAGAAAATAGTTTAACATAATTTTTAATAACCTAAAAATAAATTGTTGATCCACATCTATATCTTACAACACCATATGATTCGTATACCAATAGCACAACAGCACTAGAGTTTAGAGGCATGGGTGATTGTTTGGTTTTTTTATGAATACAACTTTTACATATATATTTTTGGCGGTCTAAAAGACAGCACTAGAAAATAAACTTCGATGAAAAATCTAAGATCAATTTCTAGTTTAAATTTAAAAATTTAAATTAAATTTTAGCTTGTAAGTACGAGAAAAGAAACGTAAAGATGGGGTGGTATGCTCTTATTGAGATTGCCGCTGTTTTCTTGTGTTCTTAGGCGTTAACTGTATTTTAGCACGGGGCACGGCATTTTCAACATGAAAGTGTACACTAATCCACTAACTTTTGGTCTGCCGGCCAAAAGAGTACGGAATCACCGGTGTGAAAATGACGGCGACTGATGGGGGAACGATCTTTCGTTCAGTTATAAAACCAAACGGTATATTTATAAATAAAAAATAATTTATAAATAAAATTTTATATAGGTATTCTAACGACTTAAAAGCTAAGTTTAAAAATAAACTATTATAAAAATCCTTTAGAATCAACTCTAAAATTAAGATTAAAATTTAAATTTTAAATTACAAGTATAAGGGGGAGCGAAAAGACGAGACGATTGAAAAAAAGGAAGAGTTTCATATGTATAATCCAGGATTGACCAAAGGAGTTCCGTACACGTTTGCTCGTGCGTTTAGCGTTACAGCTCCACTCCGTCAAGGTAAACGCAGCGAAATGGATAACACGGACTGTTTTGCACTTCGCGAGTCGACTAGGTCCAGATTAAGGAGGGGTTCAGCGTATCTTTCGAACATAAATCCTCTTAAATAAATTGACCTAAATATCTGCATCACATTCACAATCAACAAGTTTACGATTGTTTTTAGAACAACCAATATGCTTATCAGAATACTATAGAGGAAAATTTCTGAGCCAGGGTAGACAGATGGGGACTGAAGACCGCACAATAATTGATTCTTCAAAAAATAAAGGAGCAGTATATTCGTTGACGTTCTCTCTCAAACGGCACATCGAGCACAGTTCAGGCCTTGTTTAGTCGTAAAATTTTTTTTCAAAAACATCACATCACATCGAATTTTTGACATCTAAATAAAGCATTAAACATAGATGAACCAAAAAACTAATCGCACAGTTATGAAAGAAATCTTGAGACAAATCTTTTGAGCCTAATTAGTACATGATTAGCCATAAGCGCTACAGTAACCAACATGTGCTAATAACGGATTAATTAGGCTCAAAAGATTCGTCTCACGGTTTCTAGGCTAGCCATGAAATTTGTTTTTTCATTTGTGTCTGAAAACCCCTTTCAACATCCGGTCAAATATTTGACGTGACACTTCTCTTAAATATTTTTTTAATCTAAAAAAGTTGTTTCACAATTGAGAGAGTATTGCCCTGAGATTGTTTTGTCAGACCGTGACGGAGAAGGAACAATCCTAGATAATTAGGCGCCGTTTAGTTTGTAAAAAATTTTGGAAGAAGTGTCATATCAAATATTTGACTGGATGTCGGAAGGGGTTTTCGGATACAAATAAAAAAAAGAATTTCACGGCTAGACTGGAAACCGCGAGACGAATTTTTTGAGCCTAATTAATCCGTCATTAGCATATGTTGGTTACTGTAGCACTTATGACTAATCATGTATTAATTAGGCTCGAAAGATTCGTCTCAAGATTTCTTCCGTAACTGTACAATTAGTTTTTTGGTTTATCTATGTTTAATACTTTATTTAGGTGTTCAAAGATTTGATGCAATGTTTTTGAAAAAAAAAATTAGTAACTGAACAAGGCCTTAATTCAGTAGTCCGTTTGGTCACTGAAGAATCTTAGCGGCTCTGCACTGCACAGTATAGCATGCAATTTACTGCTACTAGCACTCATCTGAAAGCCAAGGTAACTTGACAGACCTTCCAGTCACATAAAAACGAAGCCATGTATAAAGTGAAAACAATAATAGCAAAGGCCGGTGATTTATACACTTGCACCAAACATTTCGCCATAGACAAATTATGGCCAAATCCGTCAGGTTACGTACGAGATTGTTGAGAATTATCTCTATCTACAATTAATTAGCTTGGGTGTCAACAAAGGTTTACATATATTTTGTACTCGTCGCGTAGAACTGACCTGCGCATGCCTTTATGTTATCCATATCGAGTGGACAGCATAAACAATGCAGTAATATAGAACTCACAAGGCGTTGAATGAGCAAAATTGACCAGCAGCTAGGAGACCTTGTGAAAAAAGAATTGTCACCATTAGCACATAGGGTTGGATAATAATTCAGTACGGTCAGTAGGTTTAAACAATCATAGTTAAGTCAATCATGCCTAAACTCTCTACATTCAATCATATCAACAATCACAGTGACAATGTTATATAAGTAATTGACTAACTGATACCTTAACTTCTCAAAATGGCACAAACACTTGCTAAAACCTAAAGTAACGATTCATGAGAAACACCATAGTGAAATTATGAAATGAAGGTAGACTTTTATGTTCACAAAACCTAAGCAGTAAGCAATGCAACTCGGCAGAAAAAAAAAACATAGTTCATCATTGAAATAAATAAAAAGACATGCTCCATTTATCAGAAGATACCTATGTTGTTATTAAGACTGAAAATTTACTTTAAGACTAGCAAGATTATGAACTGAGGTAGAGTAATTACTGAGAAAATGCCGGTTAAGCAACCCTCAATCATTTAATTTCTCTTTGTGTTTTCCCATAACAATCGATGCTTAGCTATCACTCTGCTCAGATAATTCTGACTTTAGATCCTCTTCCTTTGGTTCAGCAGATTTATTCTTTTTGGCATTGTCATCTTTAAACATCACGTTAATGGATCTTCCCATCAATTTCTGTGATATATTTCACAGGTCAGAAACAACATCAAAGCTCATGAATGAACATTATGAACTAGAATTCGGACATTAAACCAAAACTTGTACAATATTCTATGCTACATTTGAAAATACTTACTGTGCCATTGAAGGTCGATATAGCAGCCTCTGCTGCCTCTTTTGAAGAAAAGGAAACAAATCCATAACCAGCAGATCGCCTCGGACTTGTGGTATGGAAGATAACTTCAACTGATTGCAAACCTGGGTTTGACGCAAATAATTCACGAAGATGCCGAGATCTCACTCTCCAAGTCAGATTACCCACAAACACACTGTGCTTTGGCATGGGAGCTGATGGCACAACAGGCCGCTTCTTTCTCGATCTAGCAAAATCTACCTTAATTGTTCTATCATTTAGAGTCTACAAGAGCAAATGAGTAAAAAGACAGTTAGATGGAAATTAAGTTAAGAGTATGTCTACAGATAGACATTCCTTTCATAACAATCTAGATCTTACAGTAGAATTTAGATTGTTGAGTGCTGAAAGAGCCTCCTCTTCTGAACCCATGGTTACAAACGCCAATCCTCTGTTTCTGCTTGAATTGTACATCGAGAGCTAGAAAAGCAAGTAACAAAACTAATTACTAATAATGAGATGTATCAGTAATTAATGGAGAAAGATCCATTTTCAAATGCATCACAGCCAGCTGAGCTTCCTCCTGAAGTCCACATGCAAGGCTTAAAACACGGAAATGAAGCTGCAATATACAGCTTCCATTTAGAAAAAGCTGCAAATACAGCAGTTTGCATTGGACTACTACGAATCCCAATTCTTTTACCCAATATTTGTGCTAGATTGTTACGGCATTCCTTTTGGACAGTACATAAATGGCAAAAAGGGCTCAAGAGTCTTCAGTTCACCCTTTGAGAGTAGGCTGGCATTGGTAAATGGCAAGGAACGCATCATTTACTTCGGTAGAACCATTTCAGGTACCTTTGCTCCTACTTGAGCAGAGCCAATTTTGAAAGTGGACAATATTGTAAAGTCTAAACTGGCTGTTCTTGCAGGCAAATGGAGCATGGTGTTCAGATCGACGAGCTAAACGCATTTGGCTTCTTTCGCCAATCCATGCCATTTTCTGCTCTGTATTGCGTCGCTCACTGCAAGTTACTGCTACTGCAAAATGCGCCGCTCATTCATTTTCTCTGAAGCGGATAAGGATAAGGCGACGGAAACAAACCAAGCACGAGTACCTCGACATCGACGACGGAGCCGTGCTTCCCGAAGAGCGCGCGCATGTCGTCCGCCGTGCAGTCCCAGGGGATGTTCTGCGCGATGAGCCGCGTCCTCGGCCCCTCGGGCTCCTCCACCGCCTCCGCCGCCGGCTGCTGCCCCGCGGCCACCGAGGCGCTCGCGGAACAGGCGGGGAAAGCGGCGCGGCTACGGAATGAACAGCAGGTGGCGGCGAGCGAGACGGGGCCGCCGTGAGGTGGGACTGAGAGCTTGGGGAGGAGCGGCGGCTGGCGCGCGGGAAGCGAGGGGAGGCGGACGAGGGGAAGAGCCATCGCGATGGCGGCGCTGGCGCGCGGCACGGTGGAATATCTGAAGCAGCCGCGGCTTGGGCTCTCGCCTCGCGGTCGCGCGGGGGTTATCCACCACTGAAAAAATCCCAAACTGCCTCCCTGGAACCTGCGATGGGGAAATTTAACTATTTGCCACGGTTAGAAATAGCACCTCTCAAAATATCATCTTTATAATAGTCCTTATACATTTGTCATTAGAGAGATAAACTTTCTAAATAATTTGCTATTATTGCACACGTGGCGTGCCAACTCGTATCGGCAGCGTGGATGAGGATGCAAATATCTGTTTTACCCTTTGTCGGCCCCACATGAAAGTGGCTCATCCTCTTTTTCACCGGCGACGGGGCAGCTGACTAGGGAGGGGTGGGGCGCCGCCGCTGGCCAGGGCTATGGCAGGCCAGCAGCAGGCGCGCTGGACGGGGGAAAGCGATGGCGAGGCGAGAGCACATGCGTCGGGAGGAAAGCAGTGGCGCGCGCACCGTTGCCGACCGTGCCGTGCTCCGGGCCGGCATTGCCAGTGACGCAGATTACGACGATGCCATGCTCCATGGCCTTGAAGCCCGCGATGGCGATAGGGTCGTAGTTGAACTGTATGCTGGAGGTGGCGCCGATGGAGAAGGACAGCACATCGACGCCGTCCTTCAAAGCGGTGTCAAGACCGGCGATGATGTCCATGATGATGTCCATGATGGAGCAGCGGCTACGTGTGCACACCTTGTATCATGAGGTGCGTGTGCGGCGTCATTCCGGAGGCCGTGCCGTCGGTGTTCTCCACGAAGTTGCTCGCGGGCGTGCTTGTCGTGTGCATACCGTGCCCCGCATCGTCCACCGGCGGCGCCGACAAGTTCACCGCGGCGCTCATGAACGCTTGCGCCCCGATGATCTTGTTGCTGCATCTCCTTGAACTCCCCGCGTCTCCACTCGCATGTACAAACCCAGCGGCACCGACCAGGGGCAGCAGCTGCTCTCGGTGGCCACGAACTCCGGCCAGTGAAGCCTCGTGGGGAGGACCGGAGGAGGAACACCGTGCGCTTGCTGCTAGCCACTGCCCCATAGATGAGCCACTACCTTGTGGGGCCCATAAAGGGTAAAACAGATATTTTACGTCCTCGTCCACGCTGGCGATACGAGTTGCCACGGCACGTGTGCAATAGTGGTAAATTATTAAGAAAGTTTATCTCTCCAATGGCAAATGTGTAAGAGCTATTATAAAGATGGTATTTGGAGAGATACCATTTCTAATAGTGCCAAATAGTTAAATTCCCCCCTGCGGGGGCCCTGTACGTTGTTCCAGCGATGGCTCTGGATTTTTTCTTAATAGTAAGGTAGAGGAGACTATCTTATTGCCATTTCATTGATAAAATGGGGCGGTGTTACAAGTAAAAATTAGGGTGAAAAGGAGAGGAAGAAGAGAGCTGTAAAAAAGGAGAAAAAAGAGCAAACAACGCTAAAAAATATTTGGTTCTGGTTATTGTTCTTGGTCTCGACTCTGACCCTGATCTTGGTTGATGGCCTTGGATTTGGATGGATTCTGCGTGTTAGTCTGATAGCCTTGGACGTACATCGATCGCGACGTCGTACTCATAGTCCAACACGATCCACGAGCTTCTCTCTCAAGGGCTGCTCCGATCTCCCTCTGTACTGACGTTTCCTTGCGCTTGCTCGCCGAAGTTGTTGCCGTCGGCGGCGAGGAGCTCGGCCAGGTTGGACTGCACAAAACGAAGAATTATTTTTAGAAAATGTAAACAAATGGAGAATGGTATCAGAAAAAAACATATCAATTCACAGATTGTACACAATTAGCGTAGGAATTGCACACTCAGAACCACAATCCTTCGTGTTTTCCCGGTTCTCGCAAGAATAACAGCGGAAACACAAGAATAGGAAGAACCGAACAAGAGAGGGGAGAGGTCAGAGGAGGAGCTCACCTTAGAGAAGTTCAATAGTATAGCCAACTACCGGCTCTAATTCATCTATAGTCAATCTAATAGCTAATACATACAATAGTTAGCTACAAAATATCAATACATGGTCTCATATGTCATACACACATTTTGTCTTGGAGGCTGTATGCAGCTGGCTACAAATTAGTAGCCCACCTCCATTCTCTCTCCTCCCTTATCTCTTTAAAATATAATTATAATTGGCTTATAGCCTACTATTGTACCTGCTCTTAGAGCAAATCTAGCAGATCATTTATCCTATTATCCATCATGAAAATAGAGCAAATCTAGCAGATCATTTATCCTATTATCCATCATGAAAATAGATGATGCAAGAGAAAAAAG
This sequence comes from Oryza brachyantha, assembly GCF_000231095.2. Classification (NCBI taxonomy): domain Eukaryota; kingdom Viridiplantae; phylum Streptophyta; class Magnoliopsida; order Poales; family Poaceae; genus Oryza; species Oryza brachyantha. The sequence continues at coordinate 14,900,549 of NC_023170.2, forward strand.
GAGACTATCCAAAAATAGAGCATTATCCATATTAGAAAGAGAAACTCCAAATATGGATATTCTCTCTCGTCCATCTATATTTTAACATCTAATCACAAGAGAAGAGATCAATATCAATATGAGGGGAGGTGGTTGTAAAATATTAATAAAACATATGCTATAAATAATATAATATAAATGTTCTATTAAATTGATACATGATATGAATAAAGAATCTATTTTGAATGGTCGTCTAAATAACAATATGGATGATAAAATTTGGATAAGCCGTTAGAATCCCTCTTATGTGGCATGCTGAGAATATAATCCTCCGAGTGTTCTCCACTGTGTATGTCCTTGTATACTCGGATTGGACGGCGTCCCAGTAGGCGTTCGCCCCGTCGTCCACCATTAGCTCCATCACCCCCTTCCCCTGTTCCACGCCACCACCATACCCGTGGCTCCAGCTCCAAGCCCCTCCTGCAGCCGCCTCCGCCGCCATGGCGCCGCCGCATCCGAAGTAGTATCCTTCCGAGAACACCACGGCCTCCAGCGCCATGACCCGATCAAGAAATCACCCCCAGCCAACTTATATAAGCAGGCCGTGTTCGACGGTCACTACTAATAACACATATTACCTCTTTTCCTACACGCACGCTTCCCAAACTGCTAAACGGTGTATTTTTTATAAAACATTTCTATAAAAAAGTTATTTTAAAATCATATTAATTTATTTTATATTTTTTATAACTAATAATTAATTAATTATGTACTAATCTATTGACAGAGTTTTCGTGATGGGTACACACAAGCGAGTCGAGCAGTTCTCCAACTCTATAATCAACACTTTCACCGTTAACGTTTTAGATTATAAGATTTTGGTTTATTTAATTAATCACTGAACCATATATGTTTTATACATCCATATTCATTAGTATCACGTAAATTTAGGAAAAGACAACATCTTAACCTGAAACAGAGGTAATACACGAGACCTAGATAGTATAGCTGACAGCATTACAAGCTCTACGTAGAACGTATTATCACCAATTACAGTACCAATCATTCTATTTTGTACCACACCGAATGCTAGTACCTCTCTGCGTCAATTTCGAGCACCAGGCACAACAAAACCGTGCCTCGCTACAAGCATGGTGCATTCATACAGAAAGGCACGCATATGTACAACCAGTCACTCAAAATCAGAAGATAGAGAAAATGACATGGTAATGCTATATACAATATGGGGAGCTGGGAGCACTTCCATCTACATACGGATGTTGATCATGCATGCACATTTACTCCACCATTGGATGCTGAATCTTGAATTCCTTCTGAAGCTCCTTGATGACAGGTTCTACTTCAGCATCAACCTTGTCGCTGAACTTGTCAATCTGTAATAGCGGGACGAACAATAAAATGTTAATAGCTTCATCTTAGTTGTCTTTCACGCTACTTCCAAAACAATGCCGAAACCCAAAATCTCAGCAATTTCACGCAAAGTACAGCAATGAGATAAGGACACCCCACAATCCCACATACCTGTATGAATTCTTTTTTCCTCTGCATTTACTATAAAGATCAGTGGGTATCTCACGTTTTCTATTAGGTGTAATGCCACAACAAGGCTGCACACTAGACTCTTTTACAATATAAGGAAATTATTCCTAGATTCCATGCAAACTGTATGGTTCAGTAAAATTATTACAAAATTAGACGTGATGTCAACAAAATGTTTTGAAGAGGAACTATGGTAAACCTTCAATAATACAAGAAAGATTTACCTATTAAGCAAATCATTTAACGTACAATTTGTCATAATTTTTGTAGCAGAAAATAGAAATATCGAAACAATCCTCAGTTCCTTATCAAAAACAACTATTAAAATCAAGTCTCATCAGTCTAAACACTATTTGGTACACCCCCATATTTTCGCTTGCGATTATGCTTATAAGCCAAAGTTTGAATTTCCAACCTTAAATTTAGTTGATTTTGGGGTTTTTTTCACCGAAATTTATTTTTTAGCCTTGGCTTTTAGATCGCTAATAATATGTATATAAAATTTTTATTCAGAAATTATTGTTCGTTTGCAAATATGTTATTTGGCTTTTTCTACTGAACACCCAAACAATCACCCCCTAAAAGAATAAAAGGTAGTACACAATGAAGGTACAGGCTATTTTCTCTCCAAAAGAAAGTTGAGTAGATCTATTCTCGATACATGTGGTTACTATAGAAATATAACGGCACTTGAAGACTGGTGTTCACAGTTGCCAATTAGAGTTGCACTCTACCCGCTTATCTTTAGGATTACCAATCTAAAATGCAGCATATCCAAATGTTAGTTTGCATTTACACAATATTCTCAATCTCAAATGACCATGTCCATCATATATGGAAAAAAAAAGGTATATGATCAATCTTGAGAAGAAAAAACAGGGAGGAGCATGGAAACCCACATTGTCAACAATGACCTCAACCTTCTCTGCATCTTCATCCACTACCTCAGCTATGTACTCAATCTTCTCCACTGCTTTATGCAGACACCCATTCTCAGGAAATTTGCCAGCCACGTTAGAAGCTAGTTTCTCTGTGACCTCAGCTACATGCTCCACAACCTCTACAGCAGTCTCCAGATTTCGAGCTGTCTCATCTGTGAACAACCAAACATGAAACAACAGCAATAAAACTCTCTCAACTTACAGCAAACACGAATACATTGTAACTAAATCAGCAGCAATTTATGATTTGCACAATGGTTTCTGGATGACTAATTGATAGCAATTTTCACAAAATCCACAATGATTGGCTTCCATTCGACATTACAAACTTATTTTCTCTAGATAAAGGTGGAAGATTATCAGAGTGACAAAGGCGTGTATACCTTCAATATACCGGACTCTCTCGTAGAATGGCACCACTGTGTGCAGCACACCTCCAATCACCCAGCGCGCCCTGGAAGAACACCAAAAAAAAGAGAGTTAAAACTCAAAACCTCATATAAAATATATAAAATAAGAAGGAAACAACAGCACGCTTTGCTTCTGTACCATGAGGGAATCGCCTTTGGAGATGATCGCAGGCTGCGAGCTGCCAAATCCGCCGAGACGATATCCGATTTCCCAAGGACAACCCACCTGCGCAGAATCACAAACACAGCAGCAAATCCATCAACTAATTATTAGCAGCCAAGACTACACTGCAATGAATCAGATGGGCAGAACCACTTGCCCCGAGTCGATGTCACCCAAATCGGCACCATCTTCCGCAGGCTTCTCCTCCCTGCCCCAGCAAGATCAAATCACAAACAAATCAGCGAAACCTAGTTTTTTTACTCCATCTTGTCCTTGCTCTCAATCTCAGCGAGTGCAAACAAAGTGGAGCGAGAAATTTACTTGCCTTGAGCCTTCCTGCGTAGACGGTAGGGGGCCGATCGGCTGCATGGTGAGAGTCGCCATGGATGGATGGAGCGATTGGAGATTGGAGAAGAGAAGCTCGATTGGATTGGGGACGGGGAGGAGGAGACGACGACCCGGAGAGGAGTTCGCATGTGTGGATGGTGGCGTGCTCAACTCGGACTCGATCTGAGCCGTTTGAACATGATCGGACGGTTGCTGTGAAGCCCATCAGGGATCGCGATCCAGCCCGCTCAGTTTCAATCCAGCGGTGCCCGCCTGAATCGCCGGCTAAACCGCCGCCGCGATCGCCGCGCCACGCCGGCGGCGGCCTGGAATGCGCGCCAGAGCGCACCAGTTTTCCGGTGGAACCGGCGGCCTGGAATCAGCGGCTTACCTCCGGCTTGACTGCTTAAGAGGTCGGCTGGATCCTTCTGGTCTCGCTCTCTCGCAGCGAGGTAAGCCGTGGGCCGCCGCGGGAAACGGCGGCGGGGGAACATGCCGGCCGGCGACCGGGGCCCGTGCGGGTGCTGAGAGCAATGCCGAAGCGCTGTCTGTTGAGTCGCCGGAGGTAAGTAGAGGCGGCCATTGTTCTTTCTTCCTGAACCTCTAAATTGCACCTAAGATAGATACATTTGCATTTCATCTGGCACACCTATTGTCTTGTTTACTAATTTTAACAGTTTGTTAAGATTGTTTAGATAAGAAATCGTGCAAGCGCATACCAAATTTGATTTCTGATGGGGACTGAGTTATGTGATGCAGATTGATATTGTATATTTGTATTACTCTCGTGCTTCTGTGTCATATGATTTAAGGGAACTTGCGGTATTTTCTTTTGAAATAGACAGCTGTATGTCTGCTTTTCATCAGACTCCAGTTTACTGTAATGGTACCTAGATGGTCTTTTTTCCTAGAAATCAGGTACATCTGCATTTCATCTGTGGAATTCCTGCTTTCCAAATCTGAAATCTCTACCATGCCCACATCATGTGCCCCTCCAAATTGTATCGTCTTGTACCAGGGGTTTGTAGATAATTTTCCTTAGAACCTATAGTTACTTCCTTCGTTTCACAATATAAGACTTTCTAGCCTTACCTAGATTCATACGAATGCTAATGAATATAGACATATATATAAATTACATACATTCATCAATTGATAAATTTAGATAAGGTTAAAAAGTCTTACAATATGAAAATGAGGTAATAGGATTCTCCCTACGGCTGTACCTACAATTTTTGGGCCTATTTGGGGAAGCTTTTGGCAGAAACAACTTTTCCTAAAAGCTGCAGCGGGAAGAAGTTTCCCCAAACGGTTCACAACTTCTGAGAATCTGTAGTTACAAGTTCTAGAAAATAAACTAAGAATCTCGATGCTGGAGAAACTAGGTTTAGGAGTTTTTACAGATTCTCAGAAGCTGACTATCAAGCAGTTGCTTCTCAGAATCTAAAGTTCACCTAAGGAGACACTTTATGTCATCCAAATAAGTCTTCTCTTCAGATGGACATCAAGAACCTGCGAACTAACGTGAAAATGCTCTTCAGATGGACAGTAACGTAGCAAGTCTCAAGGAAACAACATTCTGCCAATTAAAGGTAAAACAGGTACTTACTCTTTTCAGACAAATTAAGTGTGAAGCACGTTCATAAAACTGCTTTCGACATGCATGATTAAACATCACATCCAATCAATAATCGAATTTGCCACTGGAATTATTGCTCTGCTGCCGACATGTTGCCTGAATATCTTGTCCCCCCTTACTAAAACATTTTAAAGAATCCAGCTATTGGTTGACCCTGTCCTATTTCACCGTATACCAAGAGCAGGTACAATAATATACTATAAGTCAGTTATAAATATATTTTAAAGAGATAAGAATAAAGAGAAGAGAATGGGCTACTAATTTGTACTCCCTCCATCCTAAAATAAACCATTTTTTTTACTTTTTACCTTTAATTTTTGACTCTTCGTCTTATTCAAATTTTTTTGCGATTGATATTTTTGTTTTTATTAGATGATAAATCATGAATAGTATTTTACGTGTGACTAATTTTTTTCTAATTTCTTAAAAATTTTTCAAATAAGACAGATACTCAAACGTTGGACACGGAAACCGGAGAATTTATTTTTTTTGGACAGAGGGAGTAGCTAAATACAGCACGGGCTCGAAGACACTGTATGTGTATAACATATGAGACCATGTATTAATATTTTGTAGGTAACTATTGTATGAATTGGTTATTAGATTGACGAGTTATTAGTTGGCTATACTATTTAACTTTGAACTTGCTCTAATAATAGTCTCAGCCCTCTTTCGTCGAGAAATTTTTGTTTTAATTAGGAATACTATGTACGAAACTGCACATACGTTAAGCTGTATTCTTTTTTTGCGCTGTCTGATGGCCAAGTTAGATCTATTTTCTGATCTGTGTACATGTCGATCTGTTCTTTCGGCAACATGCCAATGAATACATATGAGTGAGCTCAGTAGTACTGTTTTACAGACTTCAGTAGCTTGTACCAAATACCCTGATGTCAGGTTTGTATGATCATTCTACTGCTGTACCAGTAGGTTTAAGAGACGTATACATCGTCCGACATACTGTATATACAGGAATATTCCTTTCTGGTGAAGTTATTCCTGAATGTTTCGGGCCTACTTCAAGAGTTCGAGTGATTCCCTTTCAGCCAGCTAGCAGATGAATAGAATTAGGCCTATTTAGTTTTAAAAACTTTTTCTAAAAACATCACATCAAATATTTAGACATATAAATAAACATTAAATATACATGAATATTAAAACTAATTATACAGTTATGGAGAAAATCGTGAGATGAATATTTTGAGCCTCATTAGGATGTGATTAGCCATAAGTGTTATAGTAACCAACATGTGCTAATGACGGATTAATTAGACTTAAAAGATTCGTCTCGCGGTTTCAGACGGAATCTAAAATTTGTTTTATAATTAGACCATATTTAATACTTCAAATATATAACCATACACGTAGCCTTAGGGTACTAAGGCATGTAGGGCTAACTTATTAGTCTAAGCTTGGAAACATCCGATGATTTATTGAGAAAGCTGTCAGGCAACTTGTCTGTTTGTCACTATATGGTGAAATGTCTAGTACGTAGTAGTAGGTTTTTCTAAAGCTACATGTTACCTCTAAACTCTCCGATGATTTATTGAATAGCTGCATGAGCGCTGTTAGAATGAAATTTTGGACACGGGCTACTACCTCTAGTCCCTATTAGTATATTTGAAGCAAGTTTTCTTTTTGGTACCATGTATAAGTAGTACTGGTGCTAATACTCTCTATTATACTGCTACTTGATTAGTACAATTTTCAGTTCCGAATGAGACCGGTTTCAGTAACCAAGCTCCCCCTCTAAGTAAATATAAGAGTGATCTTTAACGATAGTAGTACTACCTATTATGAACGTTTTTTTTTGCAAACATGTCGGCCTGAGTAATGTTGGGATAATTAAGGATATACTGTATGTGAGAAGAACTATATATGTACTCGCTCTCACTCGATTTATTGTTAGACGTATAGCCATTTAGGTGATCATTCGTTTTATTTAAAAAAAACTTATCCCAATATCAAAATAAATTTAGATCATAACTTAACAACTTATCGTTTATTTTTGCTCTTGACACATAGGAATATAGGATCATTGAAATGGAGGGGAAAAAATCCATCACTTGTATAGCTAGGAACTAAACATATGGCTAACTCACTCAACCTTATCTACTAACATGAGGCGTGGCAAATTGAAGCAAACTAAAAAAAATATCATCCGAACAACCTCGATCAATACTTAAGGGCTTATTTGTTTCATAGGATTGCAAAATCATAGGAATAGGAAAAGTAAAGGATTAAAGTGTCATGGCAACTCCAATCCAAAGGAAATTTACCTCATGCTAAGAATCCTTTGAAATTAACTCACCATAACACAATCCTAAGGAATTGGCTAGGGTCCATTCCTGTGAAACGAATGATATTTGCAGGAAAAAATCCTAAAGTTTCGATTCCTGCTAAATTCCTTTAAAAATCCTTTAAACCGAATAAACCCTTGCTCCTAATTACTAATGGTGTGGCATCTCAAGCAAACTCTGTTAACCGAGGTCAATTCAAACTGCAGCACATGTGCCCTACCAGCCCTGTGAGATTGGTCTAATCGCCAGATAAAATATATACTCCTCTTGGGAGAGACGGATCATCTCAGCGGTCAGTTCATGGCATTGGATCAATCATGCCTAGACAGAAGAGGGAAAAGTTGTGCGTAGAGGGAAAGGGTGGAAATTGTGTGTAGAGGGAAAGGGTGCCATGTCCTACGTACTACAGTAGTAGAATCTTTTTTCCCAAGGGTCAAATAGCAGCAGCATGGGACGACACGAGCAGCGCGTCTTTTCCTATCATCTCCGGCCCTCGCCGTCACCTCACTTTCCGGCGTTCAGTAGGCGTCGCTCCCCCTCCCTCCTGCTCTGCTCAGCTCTCAGCTCCCATGCTCTCTTCCACCCAAAACGGCTCCTCCTGTACTTCTCGCAGGGAAAAAAGGTTGGTCAGCCATGCTTTAGCTGACAGGCAGCTAGCTAGCTCTGGTTCAAGTTAACCCTCCTCCAATCCTAAGCAAACACATCGAAATTCTGATAATCAAATCTGTAATGTAATCTGCAATTCTGCATAGTTGCTGTTTGCCAGAAAGGCTTGTTTTATGAAGCCAAGCCAATGAGCAGAAGTCAAGGTTTTTTTTTTTCACCGGAGGAGAGCTTCCCCCATCTAAATTTTAATTGCTTAGGGAGTGAAGAAGATACCGGGGGTGAACTTTTCACATTTTAAAAGAAAAGGACAAATGGCATATTTACAATGAAAAATAATTTATGGATAAAATTTTTATATACGTGTCTATAGTGATTTAAAAACCCAAAACTAAAAAATAAGCTACAATAAAATAAACCTTAAAATTAACTCTAAATTTAAAGTTAGAAATTTAATTTTTTATTTATAAGCATAAATAAAAGCTAAAAATGGATGTGACAAGATTTATAGGATTTATAGGTTACCAGAAGAGAGGAAGATAGATAATTTTCCAGTTGAAGTCTTTCTACCCATGGCGTCACATCTTCCATTCATCGAGCAAAGATTCGTGGGAGTGATGGAGACAAGTTTCTGAAAACAATATCATCTCTGTGAACCCACAATTCCCCAAAACAGAGGAAGTAGAAGATCTCGTAGTGTGTATGAGCGATTCTCGGGGATGTCATGATGCGGAAAAATTTATTTGCATCGGTTATCCTATTCCTAGGCTGAATTCCCAGTGCATTCTAGAAGGTTGTTGCAAACGGACAATGAACACAATTGTGATGCCGAAAAGTCTTAGGAATTGTAATGAATCCAAAATTTTATAGATTTTGGACTAAAACATTTGTAGTGTTAGGTAGGGTTGTGAAAGAATCCGAAGAATTTTGGTCTACTACCATCCCTGCTCATAACACTACTTCCATGTGAAGAATCTCTGTAAACCACATTTGATGATTGTACCTAGTAGCATGGAGCTATGCATGATATTTTTTACAGAACAGACAAAAAGCTACAGATAATTTTGTGGTTAAAATAAAATCCTTTTAAGGATTTTAAAGTTTCAGCCCCTTAGGTTTAAACGCTGGCTCCACCGCTGTAGCAGTGATGCCTAGTAATTCCTTAAACCAGATGGTTATTCACCGTGTTTTTCACACTCACAGCTCATTTCAATTGTAAGAATTTTATAGAAATTCTATACAGTTTAGTTTGGTCGATCTGAAATTTCTTCAAATTCTTCTGTTTCAAAGTAGTAATATGTCTTAATAATAATGCAATCGAGGTTCCAACAGATCGAAACACGTACGTATTCTACGCCGGTAACGCCGTGCCATCAGGCGTACGAAGGGCAGTAAGTAGCTCCCGTTTCGAACACACTTTCACCAGCAGAGCAGCTGGCTGGCCCTGCATTGCAGCATTTCACGAACACGTAGGCAGTATGTACGTACATGTGTTTCTACATCAGGATCCATGAGTTGAAGTGACGAACGTGAAAACTACGGAATGGTGGGTAGCTGGCTAGACAGTACAGCATATATATATATATATATATATATATATATATATATATATATATATATATATATATATATATATATATATATATGCATGCATGCAGTGCAAAATAGTTCTTGAAGAATTGGAAGTGGCACGCGTGTTACACGGCTGCATTAATTGATGGCACTGCTAATGTTCTTTTTTCCTGGTCCAAGAAAAAGCTTCTCGATCTAGCTCTAGCTACAGCTCAGCTGCTGCTGCTGCTCTTGCTCGACCGTCTCGACGATCTCGTGGACCGCCGCCGCGATGTCATCCACCGACGAGAGCTGGCAGTCGTCCTCCACCTGCAGCAACCACACCAGCAGCCATGCATGCATGCATGCGTTTAGGTCATCAGAAATGGAATAGTTTGTTGTTTTCCTTCTGCTACGTGTGCTCGGTACTCTAGGTGAACGAAGCAGCCATGGACACTGATCAGAATGAGGAGAGTTTGGAGGCGTCGTCCCGGACAATTTCTTCACGGAAAACGAGGCTATCTAGCTAGCTAGCTACTCGTAGCTTTCTGCTGCTGCTAAAATGGACTCTGAGCAAGAAGAGAAGTAGATATATACGTGTACGCACGTACGCATACGTGACTATACGTACCTTGAGGCTAAGAGAGTAGAGAGCCATGTGGCCGGCGCTGGCGACGTTGAGGTGCAGCACGGCGAGGCGGTGGCCCTGCAGCCCGGCCACCATCCTCAGCAGCTGCCTCGGCCGCCGCCGGGACAGCACCTTCAGGTTGGCGTGGCTCTCCACCATCGTCACCTCGATGTCCGCCACGGTCGACGGCTTCGACCCCGACGCGTCGCCGTCGTCGTCATCGGCATTGCCGTTTTCTGCTGCTGCTGCTGCTGCTGCTGCTGCTCTGGCGGTGGTGCTCGTGACGCTCATGCAGTACTGCGGGAAGGTGAAGAAGCCCGCGAAAGGCAACGCGGCTGCGGCCGAGGCGGCGTCGGCGTCGACGCCGGCTGCTGCAGCGTCGGCGGCGACGTCGTATGTGCGTGCACAGCGGGCGTGTCTCTGCGCCTCCAGGGATTGGAGCAGCTGCTCCATCTCCTTGACATAGTTGATTGCTCCGCCAATTATGGACGCCTGGTCGCCCTACCCACACGAGAATTTACAGCTTAAATTGTTGGATTAGTTTCGCAAGATCATCAATGGCTGAGCAATAGTAAGTTCTAGCTAGCTAGCTCAGCAAGTGCATACCCTTTGCACGTAGGACGCCGGCATGAGGGAGCGGAGCACGGCGAGGTACTCGTTCATCTGCTTCCGGCGGTTGCGCTCGACGGCGATGTGGGTCATGCGCTGGCTCTCCACCTCCTCCTTGTTCTTGACGGTCCTCGCCCTGCGCCGCTTCCTCCTGCCTGCAGCCGGCGCCGCCGCCGAGGCGCCGACCTGTCCGGCAGCAGCACCGCCGTGCTCTGGTGGCGGTGGCAGCGCTGCGTCAGCGATGACGGACGAACCGCCGTCCGGCTCCTCAAACCCCGGGACGGCCATCACCGTGGAAGAGCTCGCGCCGCCGGCCGCGGCGTCCCAGTAGGCGTTCGCCCCGTCGTCCACCATTAGCTCCATCACCCCTTTCCCCTGTTCCACGCCACCACCATACCCGTGGCTCCAGCTCCAAGCCCCTCCTGCAGCCGCCTCCGCCGCCATGGCGCCGCCGCATCCGAAGTAGTATCCTTCCGAGAACACCACGGCCTCCAGCGCCATGACCCGATCAAGAAATCACCCCCAGCCAACTTAAGAGAGAAATTAACTCCAGCTGCCTAGCTACTCGATCCAGCTAGCTAGCTCTCCTCCATGACCAGACCTTCGATGATGGCGATGGCGAGGAAGTTGTTTGCTTGTTTGGTACCAGGTTGGAGCGAGGAAGGTAACACGTAAAGGGAAGAGAAGGAGAGGGCAGCATGTAACATGGAGCAGCAGCTGCGAGGTTGGGACGGAGGGAAAAAGGCAGAGGTGGCTTTCGGAGGCGACTAGTAATTATATACACAAGTAAAGGTCACACAGACAGTTAGAATCGATAGCATAGGTAAAAAAACAACGCTCGGTTTATAAAAAAATCAATCATGTTTATTCTAATAGAATTTGAAATTAAATTATTTACGAGTATGTATGTAAGAAAAAATCAAAAATAATTACCATCTCCGATATTTTTATTTAGCGTTTATCCGTTCATATTATTTTAAAAAATATATACATTATCAACATTTCATCCGATTTGTTTTATCTGCTTTAACCATATTGTATTTCTCCTTAAAAATTAATTTATTGAATAATAAAACATATATTAAAAAGAAACCCCGTCAAATAAAAAAACCATAACATTCGTACGAAAACGCCCTTGAATGATCGGGAATTGTCTCGAACGTCTTCACTCCCTTTGATCGATCGATAGATGGGAGGGAGCCGAGCCGGTCGGCCTTCTTGGGTTGCCGGGAGGAGCGGGGGTGGGCGGCTTCTCGCGTGATTAGGCCATGATTTGGTCGGGATGGCGCGCGGCGCCGCGACGAGAGAGACGACGCGACGTCACGCAGGCCCATCGGGAAGCGCGACCACCGGGCGACGCGCGCGCAGAGGGAAGGAAACGCACGGACCGGCCGGCTAGCTAGCTGTCATAGTGTCAAGCATCCCCCGCTCCTGGGGATGGCCAATGGGAGGGCATGGCCGGCTGGCTCCGGGCCTCGCGGTGAAACAAGTGGCGTAAAATGGTAACAGAATGTGGCCGCGCGGTAACTTTTTCTTCCGGGAATAATTTATGTGTCGTCGCCATCGGTCCCGGTCGGTCATGCATGCATGCCTGCTGTCTCTGGCTGCTGCTGTGCGTGCGGTGCGTACGTACGTACGTAGAGTACGATACGAGCAACACTGGCACGTACAAAGCGTACAGCGTACAGCACAGCTTGCTAGTACGGGTAGGATTAGACATCTCTCGTCTCATATTGTAGAAAAATTTTAGAGCTAGCAGTTATCCCTTCTATTCACCTTGCTATAAGAAATAGATGGTTTTCGTCTTTTACCGATTGTAATGGGACACTCTTAATTCCATCAAAACATACTAAGTAGCTTCATATGTGACCTGTCGCACAGCCATCCATGATCATTTAAGTTATTATTTTTTTATAAATACTACCAATATTAAGTATAACCAATAGTGTATTAGTCGATACTATCTTAATTTCAGCTGGTAGCAATTAAATATGAGTAATTAATACCGTTCTGTTATCAACTGGTATTATACGAGTATCAGTTATTGTCAGCGTAACATCAAACCTTATATCAGTGTGGTATCATATTTGGTAGCTTATATAAATCATCCGTCTCGAATAATAAACAATAACATCCCCTTACTAAAAAGGGACGTACAAATGATAAACGAAGTACTACAATTAGCTAATAAGGCCCTGTTTAGTTTGCAAAAAGATTTTACAAAAACATCAAATCAAGTTTTTAACACCCATTTAAAGTATTAAACATACTCTAATCACAAAACAAATTTCATATTCTGCCTGGAAACCGCGAGGCGAATCTTTTGAGTCTAATAAATTCGTCATTAGTACATGTTGGTTACTGTAGCACTTATGACTAATCACGTTCTAATTAGGCTTAAAAGATTCGTCTCATAATTTCACGCATAATTGTGTAATTAGTTTTAATGCTCATGTATATTTAATATTTCATTTAGATATCCAAATATTCGATGTGATATTTTTCGAAAAGTTTCTTTGAACTAATCGGGGCCTAAACCGCACTCCAATGCTACTACAGTGACTCTGGCTAGCTACAGGGAATTCGCATGCACTGTGTACGTGCAGAGCTGAAGATCCTATCCGTTCATATGTACCAATGCACTGTGCAATCCAGAAGAGGATCGATGATGCTTTTGGGCCGGTTAAATTACAAGTTTACAACTCACGAGTGTACATGCATGATTATACGTGATAGGTAACTGATAGATATATAGATGTATACGGTTAGAGAGATAACTGAGTTCAATAGAAACTCTAGAGATAAAGATAAAATCGTAGAGAGATACGATAGAATATTTATCTTGTACTCCAAGATTCTATTTCTTATGTATTCTATAAATATACCCACGAGTGTCAATAGAATATACAACATATCACAATAGATCATATGATTTCTCTCACTATTCAATATTTTCTATATGGTATCAGAGCCTAGATCCTAATACAAGTCGTTGATTTTGGGTCCACACCGGCGCGCCGGCGGCCATCCAACCGCTGGCCGATCAACATGAATCAACATGAAGACAGCGACGCCAGCCATCATCGTCAATCTGTTTGTACTGACCGATCTTATGCTTGGCGGCAAGATCAGCGGTTCAACAGCAAGGACAGCAGTACATCGTCAATTTCTAGCGCAATACAATGCATGCTTATTGTTCTAGAAATTAGCCATGTAACCCATATATATTATTTATAGATTCAATTTCTCCAATAATTAGTATTAGATCAATTTCTTTTTAGCCACCCAAAATCATCTATAGATTAGACCAGATTAGATTCTTCGGCTACAAAATCTCCCCAAATTCTAGCGGCAGAAGCAGCGGAGCGGTGACATCAATCAACCAACAAGCAATCACCACATCAAGTGGCCGACGTCTTCACCGAATCTCCACGTCCACCATCAACATGCATTAAAGAAACACTGCCGATGATCTACATCAACATAGGAACAACACGACACCACTTCGTCCACAACGATGACATTCATCTCGCGTCCTCTGACAGGAATCTCTGCAAGACGCTTCATCGACGATGGCATCGACCGCGTCATCTATGACGGGCAAAGACTGCATCAACCTGGTATCACTATGGTGATGACCTCCTACACGGCGTACGGAGTACAACCAAAAATTGGTGACCCGACGTCAACAGCGTTATCTGACATCTGCAAGATGACCCAAGGGCATCCTCTGACATATGCAAAGACGCTTCCAACGGCATCCTCTGACATCTGCAAGGTGCCTCATCTATGATTGCAGCTCTGTCTCTAATTTTTTTTCGTCTTCGGCTATATGCGGCTACATCAACTACCATGTCTACAACGACCACGGCTACCACATGATCGACTACCTCGACATACATTACAACAAATCATTCTCGATAACTCCAGTCAAAAGCGTCCGTGTCATCGCTATCATCCATGACACTCCCGCTATGACTGCGGGAGGGAATAGAGGAGAGAGACAAGGGATGACACAGAAGGGGACGTAGTCACCAAGGTGGAGGACCGAGACGACACAGAAGGAGATGCAGTCACCGAAGTGATGAAATATCCATCAGAGAAACAATCGATAATGGAGAAACAAAGAAGAAAAGACGGTGAAACACAAGATTTCAAATCCAGTCACAATCGTTCACTTCGCTCCCGTTACGACTGAGGGGGAATGTTAGAGATATAGATGCATACGGTTAGAGATAACTGAGTTCAACATAAACTCTAGAGATAAAAATAAAATCCTAGAGAGATACGATAGAATATTTATCTTGTACTCTAAGTTTCTATCTCCTATGTATCTTATAAATATACCCACAAGGGTCAGTGCAATATACAGTAGATCACAATAGATCATATGATTTCTCTCCCTATTCAATATTTTCCATAGTAACCCGTATATATAAGTACGTATGATTGTGTGCCTTGCCCTCGATATTATATGGCATACACAGTGCAAGTAGCTTTATCGAGTGGTCTCTGATAAAAAAACATATTACATAAGATAAAGCCACACATAGGATACTTGCTCTACAATGCACAATGCCTTACGTGGGTCTCACCAAAACTTTTATCTCTTTTTTACTCCATTCACTATCCTCTCTATCTCTTCCCCTCTCTCTGCGCTCTCTATCTCCCGGCTGTCCGGCGGCAGCGCATCCCCTTAGCGGCGGGCGCATCCCTGCGGCAGATCTGAGGGTGGCGGGCGACGGGTGACCTCGCTGACGGTGGGCGACCTTGGGGGCAATGGGTCGAGGTGGCGGAGCTCGGCGGCCGGCGTGTCCCTGCGACAGATCTGACAGCGACGGGTCAGGGGCAATGATGACCTCAACGGGAGTCGGTGATTTTCTCCTTTCTCCGGCACCTTCCTCTCCCCTCTCTCTCTTTCTCTACTGCCTTTCTCTCCTCCCTGACAGAGCCACCCATGGCCTCTGCAAGACGCGCATGTCTCTGCGAGAGCAGGGTCCATGATAACGTGGTGGGCTAGCTCTGACATGGTGGACTAGAGCCACTTGTCACGTCGAAGCACTGTGCATGCCCTTAGCTCTACCATTCAGCATACAAGTTGCTCTAATTAATTTGACGCATCTAAGAAAACAGAGTAAAATTGAACAAGCTCTGCACTTTAGGTAAGAGGCATGTGAGGGAATGAACGATGGAAGTTAATTGTGAATTGGGGAATATAGAAGTGTGTGGAGAGTCCCAATGTTGATTACGGCTTGTCGTCCTTCCTCAACTGTTTTTTATTTTTTCAGTTATACGAGAAGTTGCCGTTCCCAAGTTTTGTTTGTTGTTTATAAAATGTCATGAAGTTCTGCCCTCCTCTTCACTTCTTGGTCTGTCAATTCAACTTCTTCTCACCATGAGATCCTGCACGTAGCCTCCTTCCTGGTATTCAGTACTAGCTAGGAGCAAATCTTAACCAGTTGGATATTACTCCTTCTAGTTTAACAATTTCTATTATTTTAGACAATGACATAATCTTAAAACATATCTTTTAATTATATTTTCTACTATAATATATACAAAGATAAAAAAATATTTGATATTTATTAAACTACATTCCAAAACTAATATGTACATGTTTTCTTATTGTTTTCGGACTATTTTAAAAGTTATTGCTAATTGTTTTAAGAATATTGACCAAATCTAATCTTAATGACAAAAATTATGGAACTGGAGGGAGTCACTGCTGCCTTGGACCTAAGCTGCCAGCCACTACCAAAAATCCTCCGACCAATAACACTAGAGGATAAGGGGATGGATTTTTAAACTCTCGGGATATGTCCATGATCATTATTGATGCATGTCATCCAAATGTTTATTAAAAAACTAACAAGATAGATTGATATGTGATATATTACTCTACAAACATATAAGTCTAGTTTTAACAAACATATCAAATTAAACTTTGAATAGTATATGTATAACATAGGAGTTTTTTTACCATTCTTGAAAAGTTTCTCAAAGTACCAAGAATTTTAGTATAAATTTTTGGTATCTTAAGGTACCAAACTTTTTACACTAAAAAGTGTGTACCTTGAGATACTTTTGCAAGGATGGTAAAAAACATCATAACCTAGTCGTATTTGTTTTCTTTGTTATAATTTGGAAGCGTAAAATTTGTACTGATATGTTTGTAGAGTGATATACATATTAATATATTTGCTATTCATTTTATTTTTTATAATTATTTAGATGACATGCAAGTAACAAGTGAATATCTCGTCATAAGTTCAATTAAAACAATTTTCATGGATAAGATTGCCGCTACAACGCTACCTAGCATCCCTACCCTGCCCACTAGGAAGCTCCAAACTGAAAACTTAAAAATAGGGGTTTTTTTACCATACTTGAAAAGTACCTCAAGGTACTGAGAATTTTAGTACAAATTCCATACTTTTTACACTAAAAAGTATGATACCTTGAGGTACTTTTTCAAGGATGGTAAAAAAGCTCTAAAAATAGGCCTAGCACTTAGCTCCTCCAGGAAGAGCCGAAGGCATAGTATAGCTCTCTGAGAAGCCTTGGATGCAAGTATAGCTCTCTCCCGTTCTCAATACAATCTAGTAGGAGTGCGGTTGTTATTCTCTGGGAGGCCTAAATTTGGGTATAAGTCTATGTGCTCTGTGTAGTTAGTCGAGCAATTACAACCTTTAAATCTTGCTACGGAACACCAGGGACTTTACTAATCTCTATATACACGACTACCAGACGTCGACATGATGCAAATTAGTCTATAAGATTTGTTAGAAAGTGTGTTTTCATGTGAGTTACTAAAACAATGGCGAACCATCACAACTACAAAAACCTTTAATAGAGACACCTTATAGGTGTATATTCATTTAAACTGGCACCTATGAGACATTTTCACCTCCCACGTGGGTCTAAAATTAAGAACTGATACATATAATATATTATAAGTACTAATTTTTATTTAACCGACATGGATAATAATCTGATTCGATTAAATACCAGTAACCGCCTGCCCCGAGCCTCTCCTCCTCTCACTCTGCCACAACCCCCTCCTCCTCTCGATTGTCTCCCCCTCCTTTTCGCCACTCTAGTAGCTTTCCCCATGACAGAAACAAATCCGACTGCCATGAGCTCGAGGGCGTGTGGATCCAACCGCCATGAGCTTGGCAGCCTGGCAGGTGTAGGTGGGAAGCGAGCGCGGGTGGCTAAAGTGAGGTGGTCATGCGGCGGCGGCTCCCATCCTAGTCTCCTAGAGCAAACATGTTAGGTCAACCTCCTCCTTCCTCCACTCCACCGGTCGGACTTGGATAATGTCGGAAGCTCCAAGCGGTGGCGGCGGCTTCTCCCCTCTCCCATGGCTTCGGCTTCAATTTTCTTAATGTATTCCATTATCTATTAAATGGGTGTTCACGTGTAGTGTATTTGTGGATGCTCTTGCTCTTATTGATCAATATTCATAGTGATGCATGCATCTGTGACCGGTTTACAGTGATGTTCTTAATCTGTTCAATGTATGTTGTGTGGATGTTGACTAGGCAGAGTATTGAGTATGAATTGATTAATTTGTGATTTGGATGATATGAAGCCGCTTGAGGTATCAGCTCGAATTGAGCGGATACATCAAGTTGATTTTTCTTATGAAATCATGTACCCCTTGTTTATGCTGATTATTGGAACCGACACTTATGAGGGGGGGGGGGGGCTCATAGCCTCATAGGTGCCATCAATTTGGTGTCGGCTCCAAATTTGGCACCAAAGAGGATTTGTATACAGTAGTGCGTTTTTCTCTGACGTCGTCGCTCCTCTAATGAATTTAAATAAATCATAAGTTAAAAATAATCTTTGTTGTTATGACTACTTTGCTTTTGACTCACGTTGTAATTTTCGAACTTTAAGCCCATTCGGAACCCCAGAAGCTGCCTAGAAGTCAGAGCATGCATGATACACATACGACCGTATAGCAAGGACAATGAGCCTGTTTGGGGGAGCTTCTCGTAGCTGCAGCTTTTCCCAAAAGCTGCTTCTGCCAGAAGCTGCCCCAAACGGTTCATAGCTTCTGAGAATCTATAGTTACAGATTCTGGAAAATGAACTAAGAATCCAGAATCTGGAGAAGCTGGGTTTAGGAGCTTTTCCAAATTCTCAGAAACTGGCTGCCAAGCAGCTGCTTCTTAGAATCTAAATCTCCTCCAAACAGACCCAATGATCGATGCTTAGAACGTTGCAGGCAGCAAGGAAGCAAGGACTGGACTAAAGTACAGTAAAGTTCAGGAATCCAAGGAAAGCGAAACCGATGTCCAACCTGAACCACGCACTCTGATAAAAGTAGATCAGCGAAGCCATCTGATCTATCGAACACTGCGTAGTGCGCTAGCAAGTAGCAGTAGCATACGACCGAGCTCCGATCTTGCAAAAGAAAGGCTATTAATTTGCAACTTCGCCGACGTGGGTTGCCATGCTCGCGTAGGTAGTAGTCGTCGTCGTCGTCGCTTTGGATCGAGCAGCTAGCGCCGATCGATGCAGAGATCGACCAGGGAAAGCACTGTGAAAAGATGATTGACAAAAGGCTACGTGTTCCTGCATGCCCTGGCAACGATTTGTCATTTTCAAGCCTAGCTAGTGGCACGGCACACGGGGAATCGCCAGTAGCTTTGGTTTCATATATTCGGTAGATGCAAGCAGACGTAGGCTGTCCCACACGGTCTACTGCTTGTGGTTGTAGGTGACAATGCAGATTACTGCGTTTCTGGGACGACTTTCAGAGGGAGGGGGAAGATGTGTCTTTCGTTCATCTCACCCCCCTCAAAAATCGGATGCCAATTCGATCAGGGCATGGGCCCTATCTGCCTGTGATATTCTCGATCAAGGCCAGAACCGCTTGTGAGGCTCCTGCAAACTGTAATCCCCGACAGTGCCACGTATGTTCACCCGAAAACAGAAGCTGGTTAGCTGAGGATGACGCTACATAATGCTACTATCGCCTCTATTTTATAATATAAGCTTATATAGTATTTATCGCCTCGTCCGTTCTATATTATAAAATTTTCTAAGTTTGTATAGATTTATCTGTGTATTAGTATATATGTTTTGTACATATATCTAGATTTATTATCATACATATGAATCTAGGCACAATCAAAAAGTTTTATAACGTGAAACGGAGGAAATATATTTATATAAATGTTAATAAATCTAAACATATATACAACCAATATAAATTTATCAATAGATTAATATAAGAGTAGCCAAAACATCTTAGGCCATGTTCGGCAGTGAGGAGAAGGGGTTAGTTATCCGGTGCGAAAAACGTTGTAATAGATTATTATATGATTAATTATTAAAAAATATAAAATAGATTAATATGATTATTTAAAACAACTTTTTTATAAAAAAATTTGTAAAAAATACACCATTTAGCAGTTTGAAAAACGTGCGTACGGAAAACGAGGGTGTTTAGATATCTTATTCATTCATTGTATCGAACGCAGCCTTAGTATAATTTAGTATTTCCTCTGCGTACAAATGTTTGATGTTGGCTTATACAAAAAAAGTTAGGAGAGAGAGTATAACGGTAGTCGCATGCATGCCTTATCTCTCTCAAGATGTAGTTGTTACTCACAGTTATAGTAGATGTTTTGCGGTAGCAACTTGGCATGTGGGCGCGTGCGACACGGCTGGGCCGGCCGCCGGTCGCGCGCCCGCGCATGCACGGTGATCTCAGGGCGCAGCGAAACTGTTCCGCCGGCGGGACATACACGTACGCGCGGCCGCTCGCGCGCGGGCATCACAACACACACAGAGCGCGGCGCGGCGTCATGCAGCGCCTTTCACTCTGCGCATCATGCGCACAGTACGTGCGTGCGTAGCAGCTATTCTACTAGCTGGCTAGCTAGCTAGCTGTAGCTAGCCAGGGTCTGGGCGAGACGCACATGCCGCGCTCCAGAGCGCGCGAAGCAGAAACAGTAATTTGCGCCGTCGTGGCGCGCGGCGGCCGGCGAGCAAATATTCCTCTAGCTCATGCCTATTTCCACGTCCGTTACATAAAGATGTTTGACTTTTTTTGGTTGTAATATTCTTTTATTTAAAAATTTAGTATAAATATAAAAAATAACAAGTTGTGCTTAAAGTTTTTTTTATAATAAAGTAAGTTACAAGCAAAACAAATGATATTTTCATAATTTTTTAAATAATACAAATGATCAAACATTGTAAGTAAAAACAGTTAAACATCTTACATTATGAAATGGAGTATTTGAGAAGCTTAAATCCTCTGTTTTTTGTTTTTTTTCTTATGTTTATTTGAGAAAATTTAAATTTTATAACTTTAAATATAGAGTTGATTTTGACGTTGTTTTATCGTATTTATTTTTTAGCTTTGTCTTTCAAATTGCTAATGAGAAACGGTTAATAAGAAACACACTTCTCATAATCTCGAAAAAGCTTGATTCATCTTTTGGATTATACAACTTAGATTCAGTGTTGTTCAAAAAAGATTTTTAACTTTTAAAGATTATGTAAGAAGATACACCCGATCGAAGCTAACCAAACAAACCTAATTAATGTATCGCTTGCCATGGCCAGGCCGCCTCTCTCCTTCTCGTGTGCTTTCTCCCTGACTGCTTAGCTTGTCTTGGCTATAGCTCTCTGCTGCGGTTTTTGGTCCTTTTCGCTTGCCCGAGCGAGCACTGCACGCTAGTAGTAGCTAGCTAGCTGCCACGTTTGTTTCTTTTCGTGCGTGTTTCTGCATGACTGCAGCTGCCTGCAGAGTGCAGACTGCATGCATGATTTGCCAATTCGCGACGAGCATCGTACGTGCTCATTAGTCTGTCTCTCGTTGGGATACGCGACCGATCGAATGCTGTACTCAACAGAGCAGCAGAACCTTGGAATGAGTATTCATCGACCGTTGCAGCTTGCAACATGTACACGATCGAGCTGCGTAATTCTAGAGGCTATCCCCGTCCCAAAATACTTTTAGGTTGTTTAGCGGTAATTAACAGTCTAATAAAATTATGATATGTCTTAAAAGATAAAAAAATACTAGTGAGAGGTTATGCCAGGATAAAATGAGGAAAAACTAAACAAGAAATAAATTGTTGTGGCAGGTACAATGTTAGAAATATTTATGTTTATGTACAAAATTTAAAACTTAGAAATAATTCTATGTTAGAACATGGAACACAAGGACGCCAAAATATGCATGTTACGGTGCTAGATGGTACTCGGTCGATCGATCATTCACTGAACAAGAAGAGAGTAAAATTAAATAATTAGTACTAAGTCCCAGCAGATGCTCATTTTTGTCGTCGTGTGTTTGGATTAACCGAGGCAAAAACATGCCGAAAAGAACCAGCACGGAATGTTGGACTAAATTAACGGTACTATTCACGGCCCGCATCACCCCAAGAACACCTTTTGACTTTGCGAGCAACAATTATTCGACCTCCCCGTCATTGTTAATTGGCGCCGTTAGTTCTTAATTAGGACAGAGAATCTAACCCAAACCCGACAATTAGCACGTTCGACACGCACGACCACATATAGTCCGAGCCCCTGACTGACTGACTGCAACGGTTAACCATACTTAAATTCTGCTCAAATCTATAGCTATGGCCACTACGTCGTCGTCACAGCGTAGCATAAAGTAGCAAAATTTTTTAGACGAGTACTACTGTAGTAGATAGCTAGCTTGTCCATCAGCTAGAGTAGTTAGCTAGCTAGAGACAAGATACGGTGACTGCCTACCTAATCCTGCTCCGAAAAAGGATTCTGCCGCCGAGCTGGCAGAGGGGCCGCCGCTGTCGCCGTTGCCGTCGCCGGCGGCGGGCGGCGTACGTGACACTGTGGCAGCTCCTGTGTCTCCCAGTCAGTGGGCTGGGCGAGATAGATGGGCCTTGACCAGCCGAGATGAATGGGAGTACGCGGGCTGGGCTTGAATTGGTCCGGGCCGGCAACCGCGATGTCACCTTACCTCGTGGGCTGCACTCCGCGGCCCATTAGTAGAGATGGGCCGCGAGGAGGCCCACCTAGCACCATCCACCTCCGCCGCCGCCGCCGCCACCGCCGGTGCGCCACCGCACACCGGCATGGGGGAGACAGAAAAGGCGGCGGGAAAGGAAAGCGAGCAGCTGGAAGTGGAAGCAGTGCGTGTGGTGTTCGGCGCTTGCGTCGCCATCGTTCTTTGGGATGAACTTTGCGATAAGCAAGGTATAGTTAGTGTCGCCAAAAGGGGCGGGATTCGCTGCCTCCTCTCTCCATTGTCTAGCCCAGCCATGCACGCAGCATGATGCGGCATCGCTCTCGGTTTTTTGCCGCGGATAGGATTGGAATCTTCCTGTCGCTCTCCTCCTATACAAGTGTGCTCTCGCCGTCTCGCGGGGCCTGCCCCTGTTTCTTGTGCACGCCTGCTGTTCGATGAATTGCCCACATGGGGCTCTCTCGCAGTGGCGTGCTGGTCCTTGGGCTTGTGTGTGTGTTCCAACTGTCATATTCTTCTTCAGGTGAGGAGAGCACCTCATGGCTCTCGGTCATGGTGCTTTACTCAGTGTGTGAGCTAGTTCTTGCTGCCATGGTTAGGAATGGGAGGCTTAGAGTGTATCTGTTCTTGTCTTTGCAGATACTGGCTTCACCAAGGTTAGGGGGGTGAACCTGGGGGGCTGGCTGGTGGTGGAGGGGTGGATCAAGCCTTCCTTGTTTGATGGCATCCCGAACGGGGACATGCTTGTAGGCTCTCTGGTTCTTGGAGGTTTGGAGCTCATGTTGTGGGCAATGTCTTGCATTTTGCTTTCTTCTCATTTGACTGCCGGGTTTTCGCTTCAGGATGGCACACAGGTGCAGCTTAAGTCCGTGGGGCTCCAGAAGTACTTGAGTGCTAGCGGAGGTGGTGGCGGGAACTTGACAGTGGATCAGGATGCTGCTTCAACGTGGGAGACCTTCAGGGTCTGTTATCTTTCCTGTGTCAATGCTGAAGCTTTTAACTATTCATGAATCGACAGTACACTTATCATTCACATATATACTCAGTGTCTATTTGGAGATTCTGTGCAATCTGCGACATTATCTTCAGTTTTTAGTATTAGGAAACTATTTTTGTTCCTGGAGTTAGGAAACATCTAGTACAAATCAAGTGCTGTAAAAAAATCAATAGGACCACCAGGTGCTTAAGCCACTGGTTAATAACGGCTGAGTTTCCATTCTAATTTCATTTTGGTGCTCCTATCAGCTTTGGAGAGTTTCTTATCGTGAATATCAATTTCGGTGCATCAAAGGTCAGTTCTTAACAGCAAGTAATGGAGATGTGATCTCAGCAACTGTAGATTCACCAGGAGACACTGAGACATTTTACATCGAAAGGAACAATTCAATGCTTCATATCAAGCTTTTAAACGGGGGCTATTTGCAGGTTTTATCATGGTCTCAATCTCATGCATTCATGCTGACAGATGGTAGAAACTATGCACTGTCATCAGATACCTTTTGATAGAGAAGAAAATTGAAAGTCTAAGTTTTGCTTCATGTTACATCATAAATGGTGACATAGTTGACTCTCCATTTTTCAGGTCACAAACAATAATCAGCTCACTTCAAATTATCCTTCCCAACCAGGATGGGATGATGGCATGGCAACATTTGAAATGACGATAGTTGCCAACAACTTACACGGAGATTACCAACTTGCTAATGGGCTTGGGCCTGATCAGGCAATGGTTGTCTTAACTGTAAGCTCCTTAGTTCCAGAGCTGTGCTATTCCCAAGGTTTTAGTGCACATCGTTTCTCACTTACTGTTCTACTCATTTCACAGGAACACCGAAAAAACTTTATCACAGGAAAAGATTTCTATTTTCTCTCACAAAGTGGTATAAATACAGTTAGGATTCCAGTTGGATGGTGGATTGCATATGATCCTAATCCACCTGCTCCATTTGTCAGTGGTTCCCTGGATGCCCTGGATAGAGCATTCTACTGGGCACAGTAGGTCTAGACTCTAAACTGTTATTGATAATTACTATTTCCTTTCAAGTCTGCATGGTATGGAGGTTCTGATTTTGATATCAGGATTTATGGCTTGAAGTGCATCATTGATCTTCATGCGGCCCCTGGCTCTCAAAATGGAATGGAGCACAGTGCAAGTAGGGATGGTTCAGTAGATTGGCCTTCAGCAGCTAACATTGAGAAAACACTGGATGTCATTAATTTTCTAGCTCAAAGGTAGCACAGATTCGTCCACTATTTTTTCTTGTTTGCCATATGATGAAAATTTTGCTTTATGTGAATGAAATGTTCCTTCATTATGCCATTGGTGACATGAGGACAGGTAAGGGCTCCAAGTTTTTTTGTTTTTTTCATTCATCTGAAATCATCTCCTGCTTGAAATGTGATTACTATGATAAATATGTTCACTAATGCAATGCACCACATTAAGGAGCCATTGGGTCCACTGAGTACTATCCAAAATAACATGGAAAGCAAGAATCTACATAACATAATTTCCATAGTTCTAACAGGACACATTCTTTATTTGCAGATATGCAAACAACCCTCGTCTTCTAGGTATTGAGCTATTGAACGAGCCTTCTGCAGGTGCAGTACCGCTAGACACTCTAGCGCCATATTACAAAACAGGATACCAGATTGTACGAAGTTACTCGGACAATGCTTATGTTATATTCTGCCAGAGGATTGGGAATGCAGACCCAATGGAACTTTATCAGGCTGACCTGGGTCCAATTAACACTGTTGTTGACTTGCATTACTACAACCTATTTGATCCGTTTTTTGAAAAACTCAATGCAACAGAGAACATACAGTTCGTATACAAGAACAGAATGCCTCAAGTGCAAACCCTGAATAAAGTAAATGGACCTCTTGTTTTTATTGGTAGGCCCTGCAACATCGATTTTCAATGCTCATTCTTTGGGTAGTTCCATTTTTCTCTGTGATCAACTGATAGTGTTTTCTCAAATTATCCAACCCTTTGCAAAATAAACTGTCTCATTTTGCAGGGGAATGGGTAAATGAATGGAATTTGACAGGCGCTTCACAAACAGAATACCAGTTGTTCGGAAAAGCTCAATTAGAGGTCTATGGGGAAGCCTCGTTTGGATGGTCTTATTGGACAGTCAGGTGCAACAGTGTGCACTGGGATTATGAATGGAATAAAAGGAACGGGTACCTCATTGGTAAGCAGTTCATCCTGTTCTAACTTCTCCACCTCTGTTTTCCAATCCAATCATTCTATGCATTCTATTATCAGTATATGCAGTATGATTGCATCACTGTAAGCTTTGCTTGACGCCATCCATGATCCAAGTCACTACATATTTCATTTATTAACATTGGCATATGCCATCAAGCTATATTAAGGTTGTATGAGTTAACATTGTTATATGTCTGTATTTAGTTATATTAAGTTTGTTTACTCTACGAGCTTTTTTATCATCCTTGAAAAGTACCTTAAAGGTATCAAAAATTTAAGTATAGGTACTGTACATTTTACATTAAAAGGTGTGATACCTTAAGTTAAAAAAGCTTCACTTTTTACATTAAAAAACTTGGTACCTTAAGGTACTTTTTGAAGGAAAAGCTCTTACTAGAACTTAGATGATTACAGCGTTTCGCGTTGCAGTTCGATCCAGCACTCTCCATGCCCTGTATTAACATATTTTTTTTCTCTCTGCAGGTGGTTCCCGGTTGGAAAGACCAAAGTACATGCTTCTCGTTGCAGGATGCCTTATTTATCTTTTGTCTATACTGACATGATACTAGAGACTTATCAGCAGAAGATAGAATAATAGAATTCCTCTCACCTTGAGGCATTTTTTACGGTTCATTCTTTTTCTCTAGTCTGTACACTCCAATACAAGCAATGTCCATTATCTGGTCAAGGTTTTCTCTACTACTCTGCAAGGGGGAGTTTTGTCCGTCTGCCCACTCGTCTTATCACGGGGAAGTTTTGTTCCCTCTTGTACAGAAAAAAAAAAGAAACAACCCCAACTAATAAAATTGATACACACATAAAAACGTCCCATTTAGAAAAACCAGATTAGGAAAAAAAAAATGAACCACATGTAACTATTGGCCAGACCTTTCTTCAAATCCGCTTGCCAAGGGCATTTTACTGTCTTTATAGTAAATTGAGTGCAGCCTTTGTTGAACCTATGACTCTGAATTCTTCCTCCTTATCTGCATCCTAAAGGACAAGCTGCCACTGATGATGATGATGACCATTACAGACAATGACAGCCAGATTCCACCAGATCACCACCAAACTGACGAGGGGAACTGCAGTGTGAGCTATCAACTGGAAGCTGGCCGATTGCCATCTGTTACGTGCGGCAAAAGGCTGTTGCTTATTCGCTCTTGCCATCGGTTCGCTTTGCCAAACCTTTTACTGTGGAGTTTTGTGCGTGTCAACCATAACAAGTTGGCTCAAATTGCAGCGAAAGCTGGTGTTTTCTTCAGATTGCCTGGTCTACTGAATCGAATGGATGGCTGACCGGCTGTGTTTGAATTTCCTTGCCGTAGTATCTAAGTATACTCTTTAATTATAGATAGCATTGTTGATGATTTCATTCCAGCGACTAAACTAGTGCTGCTCACTTTCTATGATGTTTTCACCAAGTACTAGATACTAGGCAACAATTTTACACAAATAATTATTGCCATGACGGTGCAGACACGTACGTACGCGCATGGTGGTTTTCATGCGTTTACAGCAGCCGTACTAACATCGGAAACATTAAAATGTACTCTGTTTTTGCATTGAGGTGGATTACGTCATCCTTGATCGACTCGGATCGATGCAGCCCTCCGAGAATTACCAGTTTGTAGTGGAAAGTCGTGACCACTCACCAGGATTTACCCAAAAAAATCAAGTCCAAAAGGCTTTTTTCTTTTTTGCTAAACAACCGGACAAATAACTTAAATTTTATATCTGAATTCATAGACTTATGTGCGGTAACTACACCCAGTGACAATGGGTGATTGTTGGGCTTATTCAGGAAAAAAAATATAAATGATGTATTTATAAATAAAAAATATATTGTAAATAAAAATTTTATATATGTATCCTTACCAATCTAAAAGCTAAGTCAGTAAAATAAAGTATAATAAAAAACCACAAAATCTAATCAAGATTTAAGGTTTAAAATTCAAAATTTAACTTATAAGCATAAGTATAAGCGAAAACATAGAACCGAAAATCCAAATAAAACTTAGAGTATGAACAAATCTAACTGAATCTCGTATTTAAAAAATTTATTAAGTGTTAGAAAGCACAAAACTCTTATTGGTTTTTTTCCAAAACTTTTGGATGCACTATTTACCTAAGATTTTTCTCCCGCTATCATGCGCACGCACACTTTTCGAACTCATCATCTTTTGTATCTCTAAACTAGAATTTTAACTCTTTAGTAGCTAATCGTATCGTTTTGGATAATATTTCGTCAAAAATCTCCAAAATAGCGCAGCACACCGGTTTTTAACCTACAGTGCAGCAGGCTCACGATCACCATCCGACGGCTCGTGGGGCAAGCTCCGAGACGGCGTAACCGGTCCGGCGAGGAAAAAACAAAAAAACAAAACCGCCTCCTCCTCTCCTACCACCACCGGCTCTCCGCAGCTGTCGGCTTTGACCCCCCCCCCCCCCCCCCCCCCCCCGGCTGGAATATTTCCTCTCCACGCAAAGGTCGTGTGGTCGTCGGTTCAACTCTGCTCAGCTGCCTGCCTCTGCCTCCATAAACAAACAGAAAAGAACAAGATTTAGGAGAAGGTTTGCACATGCACAGCATGGCTGACTAAATAAAGATTTAAGAGATCAAATGATGGATGCTGCATGGTGTTAGCACATATAGCTTGACTCGTAATTTTGAGCGCTGCAGATGGCGTGTTCCACGTGCCAATGGAGCCCGATCATGCCCAAAGCCAAAGCGAGAGAACCACCGGAGGATTCTTCGCCCACTCTCTTCAGCTTTGGACTTCCACGCCGTCGTTTGTGCTCAAACTGATTGGAAAACTCCGGCCCTACAACAACTATGAGCCCGTGTGATCGGATGATTCATACTGTAGTATTTGTCCCGCTATATGCACGATTCAATTGTACTACCTACGTATAACTAAAACACTGCAACTATTGATTAGGTAAAGAGGATTAAGTGGGTGGCACTGTAGCCGTTGATCAATTGGGTCATACGTAAATCGGATATTTGAGTCCTACACATAGCAATTTTCTAGTGTATAGTACCATACTTTATTGAGCTAGTGTTTGGTTGGTTATTATTAAATGTGGTAATCCAGATTTTGTTAATTTATGAACCCACAAGGCATACATATTATTTTAAGCCATAATTAGGCGATAATCAAATGCTCTAAAATTCTTTTATGGTTGGATTTTTATACACATTCTGCTTACTGTATTTTTACAGGAATTAACAACCACCTTTTGTTGTCAAAGTTTTGCTTTTGATCACCTCAAACAATTCTTTTTATTTATTACCAAAGTTTCACTTGAGGACTATGATTGTTATCACATTTGTAATTTGAACTATCCAACTATATTTTTCTAGCCATGTAGATCCAGTCTATCCTTAGATATGAGAGTTCACTGGTGCGCGAGAACTGATGTGCTGGTGATCATTGATGTGTATTGAAAAAGTTGTTTACAATGTTCCAAACCATGACAATAGCAAAATTATTTGGTCCAAAGCGAAAAATTGGTTTTAAACGATATAAAATGAAATTTTGGTAACAAGAGATAGCCAAAGTTATAATTTACTCTTATTTTTTTGTACATATACGCAGCACTATCACACATTTAAGAGTGTGCCCTTAACATATATGCTAAAGAGACGGAAGCCATCAACAAAAACATTAACCCCACTAATTTTTGCACTGTGTTTATAGCAGTCGATCGGTGGCTATGAACCAAAAAGTCCAAAAAAACCTTGTACAGAACTTATTTTGATTTGTTTTTCCCGGGTGGTTTAACGAATCCTGCCCGTGCTACTGCAGCTCCGTTGCCTCCCGCCCTTTTTATCCCGCCCCTCGTACTCACGCATGAACACTTGCCGTGCCACTCTCCCTCTCCCGCCAAAGCTAGCTCCCCCGCCACCATCAATACGCCCCACCCGAAAGGGGCAGAGGAGAAAGCCACCCTCCTCCACTGACTCCGGCCAACTCCGATGGGGTTGCGGCGAGGCACCAATGGCTGCGTCTGCCGCCTCGTCGTCGCTGCTGTCATTGTCGCGCTCGTCGGCAGCGGGGCGGCGCAGACGCAGGGATCGACGACGTCGGGGCCTGGGCCGAATTACTTCAACCCCAAGAGCTTCAACCCGTCGATGGCGGTCGTGATCGTGGTGCTGGTTACTGCTTTCTTCTTCCTCGGGTTCTTCTCGATTTACATCCGGAGGTGCGCCGGGGGGCCGTTGGGTGGGCCGGGGGAGTATGGCGGCGGCGGCGGCCGGGTGGGAGGTGGGTTTACGTTTGCGTCTGCGGCGGCGCGGTCGAGGGGGGTGAGGGGGCTGGACCCGGCGGTGCTGGCGGCGTTCCCGACCATGGCGTACGCCGACGTGAAGGCGCACAAGGCCGGCAAGGGCGCGCTCGAGTGCGCTGTGTGCCTCAGCGAGTTCGACGACGACGAGACGCTCCGGCTGCTGCCCAGGTGCTCCCACGCGTTCCACACGGACTGCATCGACGCGTGGTTGGCGTCGCACGTCACGTGTCCCGTCTGCCGCGCCAACCTCGCCTACGACGCCGAGGCCCTGCTGCCGCCGCCTGCCGGAGGCGTTGCTGTGTGGACCACCGGGCAAGATGTCGCGGCGGCGCCGCCGCAGCAGCCGGCGACGGCCGCGCCAGAGCAAGTGACGGTGGTCGTCGTCGCTGATGCAGAGGAGACGGAGGAGGAGAGGGTCAGGAGGGAGGAGGCGGCCGAGCTGATGCGCATCGGCAGCGTGAAGCGCGCGCTGCGGAGCAAGTCCGGCCGTCGCCCGCCGCAGTTCCCGCGCTCGCACACCACCGGGCACTCGCTCGCCGCAGCCGTGCCCGCCGCCACCACGGCCGACGAGGCCGCGGAGCGGTACACGCTGCGGCTCCCCGATCACGTGCTCCGGGAGGTCGTCGCCGCAGGGAGGCTACGCCGCACGACCAGCCTCGGCGGCGGCGACGGGAGCACGCGCCACAGCGGCTTCGGCGGCGCCCGCGCCGGGAGGAGCGTCCGGCTCGGGCAGTCCGGGCGGTGGGCCAACATGTCGTCGGTGATGCGCACGTTCTCGGCCAGGCTGCCGGCGTGGGGCTCCGTTCGGCGTGGCGAGGCCGACGCGCCGGCGAAGGGCAGCGCCAAGGTCGCCGGCGACGGCACGACAGCCGTGGAGCAGCAGTGCGACGGCGACGGTGACGGCGCGTGCCCACGTCCACTTGGTGACCACGTCTGACGTGTCTTGCTGATTGTTAGTCAAAGCAGTAGAAGTACGCCACTGATATTAGGAAGGCGTCCTTGTCGTCGCCGTTAATTCCCCTCTTTTCGGCGGCAAAATTAGAGCAAGTGTGTACATAAAGTCACAAACTTTATGGTTTGGTTGAAACAATTTTGTACAATTGCATAGTTCTTCTACAATTCGTGGTACACAATTTGATTTCTGGATGAGCTTTGCCCTTGACTACAAATTTTGCAATTTTTTTTCAGTTTTATTTGTTCATAGACTTTCTACAATTCTAAGTGGTGAAAATTCACAGCAACATTGACTCGACGGACAAATGCTTTTCCTTCTTAGCAGGGTAGCAAATTGTATAAATGCAGAGTAAGCATCGTTTATATTAGACAACTCACCTATCTGTTCCAATTAGTCGTATGTTTCCCTTTCAGTAATTTGACAAATATGTTAACATGGAAAATGATCAGCTGGCTGTTTTGTACTTGTGCCTACCTACCCCATACATTCATCTAGGCTATCCTGAATTCCTGACATTTCCATCAACTCACCATCCCGTGCTTAATTAGGCGGTGCACTGGACGTTCATTTTTCCTTGTCCATCAGGAATTCAGGACATGGACAATCATCAATACAACTTTCATGGCTACCTTTTCTTCGCATATGTTGATAAAAAAATTGTTAAAGCTAGGAAACAGCATGTATTAAATTTGGAAAAAAAAACAAACGAAAACTTCAAATTCCAATATTGTTTCATACTTCGGCATCAAAACCGCACACTCTTTACATTTGGCTCACATTAAGAGCGGCTTTAGGAGTTTAGGTGATTTGATGATGGAGCTCAATGCCAAAACAGTTGATCTTTTAAAACTACTATAGGACTTAAAAAGAATTGAGAATAAAAATGCTCATCTATTCAAATAAATTTTCTGGTTCTATATCGAATGCAAGTATCTAGTTTTATGCTAAGCTCGATGTCTATGATATCGTCTCTCTTCTATGTTAATAAACATGCAGCGATAGAGACGGCAATGAAAACCCTTTATATGTGCCCTAAGGGTCGGCCAAGCCTGGTGGGCTGGTGGCCCAACATCGGACCCACGGTCCACGTCAAGCCTGCAACCGTTTAACCAACGAATAGTAGAAAAAAAGGGCAAGTTTTATAACAAGGTTTGAATTCTGTTTACTATACATAACTTGGTTGTCTTAGATAAGTGTGGTTGTGTGGTTAAACTTTGAATATTAATAATTTATAAATATTTAGTTTGAAAATACTATAAAAATATATACAGATGTATTGTAGAGAGTACTTCCATAAGCTAAATATTATTTATGTTTGTATATATTTTAGAGAAAATCTAACAAACGTCATTGACAAACATTTAATTTCAAGAAATATCATCTTAGAAACAAATTTGTTTAAGAAATGACATCATCGTTAGGGTTCCATCAGTATTTTTCTGTTAAATGCTATAGTATGAACAATGTATTTAACGGTAAAAATGGATGAAACCCTAATAGCGATGATAATTCTCAAACAAATTTGTTTGTGCGCTAAAATTTATTAGAACGCGTACTCGTCAATGACGTTTCCTGGACTTAGACGTTTGACAATGATATTTTTTTAGATTTTTTTCTATATTTTAATATAAATTATAGTAAAAGATCGATTTAGAAGATCATGTCCTTGTCTAAAACGACAAGAATTATCAGAATTTATCAGAATGAAAGGAGTATTAAAAAATTGATGGGTCAACAGGTACTTGTCATTATCATACCTTCTAAAACCGGTTAATGCAGTATTCCCATAGGAAGAAAAGTCATGTAGCACACGGGGACAGAGCTGGGAGCTTAGCGTGCCATTTGAACCCCGTGAGCAGGCACAAGTCTTAGGCTCCCATTATTTCAGCTTTTGTAGTATAAAAAGGTGAAATGGCTCGTTAGTAACTAAAATATATTTTTTGATAGAACCTGTATATATGTGTACATATAAATTAACAATAAATACGATGAAATAA
Source organism: Oryza brachyantha (assembly GCF_000231095.2). Classification (NCBI taxonomy): domain Eukaryota; kingdom Viridiplantae; phylum Streptophyta; class Magnoliopsida; order Poales; family Poaceae; genus Oryza; species Oryza brachyantha. The sequence goes on from NC_023170.2 coordinate 14,933,709, forward strand.
GGTGAAATTAAGAAATCACAAAATAAACTTTCAAGAATTTAGCAAAAAGCCTTAAAAGAGTACGATTATGATACCTATGCACACCACACACTAACAAGGTCACATGTCACAAACACGACACGAACAGTACGCTTGTCCTAAGCATACTGACTGGGCGTTAATTTAGGAAACTCTGTTTTCAGGTTTGATAAAGAGAGGGATTACATGCAACTTGCAAAGTTATATGGATTTCCGATGATGGAGGTTTAGTAGTAGGATTGTGTCTTTGGTTGATGAACAAAGACAATGAACTATTGCAGTAGAGCAACAAGGACACTACGTCCAAATACTCAATGCAATGGTTCTTGTATAAGCAGCTACGAATTGAAATTGCATAAACTAAATTGCAAGAACAGTTAAATTGTTCACGTGTGAAAGCTGCACATAACAACATACAATGAAAACCAAAAAAATATCACTTTCAGGCCGCAGGGAAATGTTCAACGTCCAAGGCCATAAAATCAAAATGAAAACAATCTATCCCTCTTACGGTATGATGACACTTCACCTGATTCGAGTGATTGTGGTAGGTTGGGCAAATGGAAATCCGAGTGCTTCAAATGATATGATGTTTCTTATATAGTGCTTCCGTAGGACTGTCATTCTTTCCAACGGCATACCGTGTCAGCTCCTTTTCGCACTTTTGCTGTCCTCAACCCCTCGGATTGCGATCTGCTGCAGTCCTCAACTCCCCCATATCATGATTTCTAGATCATCCATCTCGAGTTCTTAACATGGTTGTCAGCGCCCTTTGTCGCATCAATTAATCTTCCTGTTGGGGATTCTCATCTTCCTCCACTTTAAATGCTTTGAACCCGAAGCGGTGTGTGATCCTCTCAACTAGCTCCTTCCGATCCGGTGGAGAGACCATAGCATTCAGTGTCGCCTTCCCTCTCCAGCAAACTATGGCAATTGTGGTGGGATCCATGGTTATAGAATCCAAATCTAAGTGCTGATGACCTGGAATATTAACAAGATTTACATTATCATTAACTTATTATCTCTTTAGATTGTCATAGGGCATAATATTACCTTCATGTAAAATTACAACACAGCAACCAGGCAGCAATGATGCAGCTTCCTCCCCAAATCTGGCATCAATAAAATGAGCAAAATTGACGGTCCTGTATTGTAGAAGGCGCAGGAAATCGTTTGGAGATGCACAGAGTATCCGCTTGGTGATGTATGGAAGCAGCAATGGCAAGCCCTCATAAGATAGCCTATATGCACATGGACAACCATCCTTTGACCGATGTCTTTCCTGAAGGAGTAACACAAAACAGAGTAAGATCAACGAGGTTCAAAGAAAATAATTCATATTCCTGAAACAATTGATTGGTGAGTAGATGGCATGTTCGGATGAGAGTGCTTACAAACATTTTGAGGCCAATAGATGCAATCTTAAGTTGCTCTCCAACTTGTACATTCAGTTGCAAAATTTTCTGGACCGATTTTGATACATAGTATATCCTCCGTGCATTATCAGTATCAGCACTTCTAGTCACTAGATGACCTTCAAGTGGAAAAGATATATTGATACCAAAGAATGATACAATACTTTTAATCACCGTTACATCTTTGAAAAATAATACAGGATCAACCCCTATCCACTTGCATTGGCCTTGCAACTTCATTTTATTTCCTGATTCTGCTTGATCATTTTTTACATCACCAGAAACTAAACTAACTTTACTTAAGTTGTCCTTCGAAGTGCAACCATCTATGCAGATTTTTTTCTGATCTTCAAGAGGTTCATCATCATCAAGAACTTCAAAACCAATTTTCTGCTGATGCATTGCAGTTTTTCCAGGTGGCACCGTTTCTGACTGAGATTCTTCATGAAAGTTTAAAGCCCTGTCTGTTGAAAGGATGTGCTCAGTTTTTGTAACCTCCTCCTTCTGGCCCTCTGAAGAATGTTAGGAGCACAAGAAACATATTGATGGTATTAATATCTTGCACAACATCAAACCAGATTATATGTAAATGTTCATGAAAAGTTTGAAATAAGCATGTGGAAAAGTAACTAAAGCATGGTGTTACCATTCAACGGGGACAGTTTACGGATAACTGCAATGAAAAATGCCCCAGTATCTTGGTCATGAGGAACAATTCTCATGCAACGATGCAGAGGGAAATTTGAACTCATACTATTGGAAGTAGAGTCAAAATGTTTTGTGGAGTTACTATTTGAAACTCCATTTGTATAACAAACTTGGCTGGTTTTTTCACTGTTGAAGTTTCTTGAGAAGCTTCTGTTGCTATCTGTGTTAACTTCAATGTTTTCACACATAGATTGCCCTTCACTTGATGGAAACATGCTTGGTAATATTACATTTTTCCTATCGTAAGGGATGTCTTCATGATTATGAAACCAAGATCCTCTATCTTTAACCTGCAAGAGTTGCAAAAGGATTCCATTGGTGCATGCATAATAGAAAATTAAAGTCTGATCACTTTGTGATCATGACCAGTTGACTACACATTGACTATCCTATGCAGTGACACGTTCATGGCATGTTAAGTGTTAAAATGTCCACAGATGCCCAAACACCACATGGATTACCATTCATAGGTGTATATATAGGCATAGAACCATAGAATGCATGCAGATGCAGGTCAGCAGGTGAATGACTTATCAGTGAGTGCAATCAGGAAGGTTGCAAAACATGCAAACTTACTATATTCAGGAGTAGCAAAATCCAGATACATGCCTGCACCCACGCAAACATACCAAGAGAGGGACAACAGAACACATAGAGAGAAGATAGAGTGATCGTAAGACATGATAAGGAATGTGTACAAGTACCTTCCAAGTGCTAAGTCCAGGACGGCGGACCAATTCTGGTAGCTCATTTGAAACATCAAGAAGCTCAATAGAGGTTCCACTTCTCCGAAGAAGCTGCATAATTATGCGAAATATAAACAGTTTTATATCTGGAACACAAATTAAGAAATGAATATATAAAAACGCTAGCGCATGTAGGAAACAACGAAGATATGGAAAATTACATAAAATCAATAAAAAAACAATAATAATGCAGAGTAAGAAAGTGGTAGCTGCTAGGCACTGATCTTTAACTGTTTATTTTGGTTAATTGGATCCATGCCATTGCAAATTTGTCATATTGAAAAAATGTCATTATTATTCATGATACCCACTGCATGCCACTGAAATTTTGTAAAATCTGTGTGTTCTCGTCATCGAGTACATGCACAATGACACACTCTACAAGTTGGTATCACAAATAGCAATGGCATTTTTTCAACCATTTTGCTAAAGAACTTGCAACAGATTTTTTTAGGCAACTTTCGAATTTTTGACCGTTCATTGACTCGCGGCTGCAGGAATTGAACCCGTCACCTCTCCTCGTCCACATAGGACATGCAGTACTAACAGGGCTACAGTCAGTTCTGATTAGTTACATGCAATATATATACAAGTTACAATGTAACTACACTCCATTTATTCTATACTTACATTTGAAAAAAATTTCACTCAAAAAACTGTTGAAAGTTATATGGTAAGATTCTTTTTCAATATGGCAAATTTGCAAAGGCATGGATCCTATTAACCCTTTATTTTAACGAATTTAATATGCATAAGTAGTATTCTCCCTCATCAAATACTACTACGCTACTCCAAGTTAGCTAATTTGACCACATACATCACAGTTTTTTGACCATGTTATCGTAAATACGGAACTGCTTCAAGTGATCAGCATGAAAGTTGTTGTCTGTAGTATTAAAAAATAACAAACAAAGATGAAACTGTTCACTGTGTTGCTAGGGAACCATATGACGAAGAATTTCAAAGGGTTTGAGTTAACTAAGTAACACCACCTATGCCATATCTGGACTATTGAGATTGTAAAGGTCACAAGCTGACTTGACCTAGACATGGCTTACCCTTGTTCAATGAGCTTCCTTACTAGACTAATTTGTCAACATATAAGCCCAATAAGGCAACTATAAACACAAACCAAAACTGCTCCAAAAGGTCCTCAAATGCAAAGAGTGAAAGAGATCTAGCTCATTTTCAGTCTACAATCTGTGCACAGTAACTTCATGTTCAGCAGCTCAATTGTAATTTCTACGACACATAGGAGTTTCCATAAAATATATATAACTAAATAAATACCTCAGCTATAACAGCTTCATTTTCAACAGGATTCATTGAACAAGTTGAGTAAACCATCCTTCCACCAACTTTAAGTAAGGCGATGCCTGGAGAGAGAAAATTATAATTTTGATAATATGGATTACTAATCACAGAAAATTCAACTAATATACATTTTATTCACGAAAAAGGGATTCTATACAATAATCTTGGCATAGCCATTACGATAGTTTGTGTTTTCCAGAGGAACTTGCAAAAACGTCACAAGTAGTAGTGTATTGTACTATGAAATAGTTGATAAATAAGGCCATCTGATTCATAAACTATTGATGGGAGCTAGCTCAGTTGCAAAGAAGATACCATAAGTCCATAACATCTCATTCTCCCGTGATAACAAATACCTAGATTCAATGATGCACTGAGTAATGTTAGGATGTTTCAAACTCTTACCACGCATAGAAATATCTACTTGGAGAAGATGAAGCGCATTCCCCATGCCCGAGTTCCTGAACAACAAAGCAGATTGTGGGCCTGAGGAAAAAGGGGAAGGAAATATAACAGAAGACAGAACAAAGATTCAGTGCTTACCACTTTCTCCACATGTCGTGACCCTTACGGATAGTTCCATCACCACTACAGGGGACATCACAAAGTACCCGATCAAATTCCAACCTTTGCGGTTTGCAGTCATTTCTATAAATTTCTGAAGGATCATTTGCAAGACAACAATCAGGGAAGTTTTGTGCTTCATGGTTTGTCACTACCAGGTTGGCTGTGCACATTCTCTTTGTATTGTGGATAAGGAGGTCACATCTTTGTGCATTGGCATCATTAGCTACCACCTAACCAGAGTTTCATACAAAAAAAAATCATACATAAGTTCAGTTTTCATATCTGCAAACAAGTAGGCATAAGGACATAGTTGGATGCTGTATTTTGCAAATACAGAAATGTACCAGTGCTGTTGGAAGTAAACTTGGTTCTTTTGATTGATGAATCATCTCAAGTAACTGGAATGTTTTAGAGCCTGGAGCGGCACACACTGTACAGGATGCATAAAAATGGTTAGGCCTCTGTTACTGCATTGATGAACTCTTGTGTCCTCCAATCAAAGACAACCAGCATCCAGTGGCAAAGACATTTTGATACACAGTTGACTACTATGAGCACATAGGATGTTTAAGTTAATGGCCAAAAGGTATGAAGAAACATACTGTCAAGAATATGGTGATCAGGTTGTATATTCAGAAATAATGGTGGCACCTGCACGAATTATTTCATTTATTAAGAGAAGGCTTAATGTATCACGAAATATTAAAATGAGTAAACATTAAAGAATAAACAAAATGTAATTTGGCAAAACTATCAGCTTCCAGGACATTTCAGGAAATTACAAACAATAATGCAAGATTTATCATAGCAAAATCGCAACTCCATTAGCAACGGGGATGGTATGCTGTGCTGGCACCCTATGACAGCGTGATTATTGTATGTGTGTTGTTTGCATCATAGGTGCGCCCAACCTATTACACAGCCCTGTTGCTAATGAAGTTTTAGTTTTCTGATAAATTCATGCACTATCTTATGGTCTTCTGACACATCCTGTAAAAGTTGCAAAAAAACTATTAATTTTTGACAAACAGTTGCAGTATTATAAAATTTAATCTATTAAAATAAAAGCAGCTGAACCATAACTCTGAAGCAAATTAGGGAAGTGGTACCCACCATGCTAACGGCCTCCTGCCTAGTTATATTACCGACCTCACTCTCATGTTTTAAAAACTCATGGAAACTGCAATGAAGAAAACAATAAATCAAAACGGTAGCTTAACCAAGATTTAAATCAGGGCTGGCAGAGCTAATTACAAGTGATGAGCAACCAACAACGAGCACCCTAACTTTGTTCTTGTTGTTTAACAAAAACATGTAAAGAATCAGCAGCAATAATTCTAGAAGGCTTGCACACATCACTTAAATATAACAACAATTTGAGAGAGAAAGAACCATGTCGAGAAAGTTAGTAAAATAAGTTGGGGATGAACGGTTGGTCGGTTGCATGGCATGACAGCAAAAGATTGACTAAGCCGTTCCCTAACTTCCACAATTCAGCAAGTATCATTGTTTATTACACACGAATGGGTGGCTAGTGTATTTACTTGCAGCCAGCACTCTTGAATCTCATAAAAAGTTTCAGCATTAAAATGCCATGGTAAGAAATGAGAAACTGGATTCGCCTAAATGAATGTGAGGTCGAGAGGTCCAATTGAAAGATATGACATGTTAAGTTGACTATATAAGAGTTTTACGGTAAAGCATAAAATGGAGCATTGCATATTACAAGAATACTATACACATGCTGCAAACATAAACGAGACATCAAGATATTCTATGCCAAATTTTCCAGTGACTTTGTTATCCTTTCTGGTCAAAAAGTTTCACAATTTGGAGATGTATTTGGCACATGCAGACTTTGATTACAACATTTAGGCAGACGACAAAAAAATGCATGTCATAGACAAGATTCTTATAAACATGATGCTACATTTAATTACCTCTCAAGTGCCTGATTTTTCCTCAGTTGCTTCCGGGAGAAGTTCAGATGCCATGCAAGATTGCCTGGATACCAAGGCAATGGCTTGGCAGCATCTTCTCCATACTCATCACTAACCTTTGCAAGTAATTTATTTTTATAAATAATACATTAGAATGACAAGAACTGGTGTTTAAGTAAAGTGTGTGAATCAAAAAGGTGGCAACCTCACTCTCCAAATATCTCTTGAAGTCATTCTCTAACTTTGAGCAAATATCTTTACAAAACTGGGAGCTGAAAAATTTAAAAGAATGCAAACCCTTCAGCTACTCAGGGAAAGGCGCTGAAGGTGAGAGAATAGATTTATATTGTAGTCTTCTATGGTATCATACTATCATATATAAGAACTAACATTAGTCTTTGTGAAAGTAGCACAACATTGCCTAATAAAAAGCTCTTTGCTGTAAGCTACTAAACGTACAGTACATTCCTTATATTCTCGACAGAATTCAGATCATGAAAGGTAACGGGTGTTACAAATAGCCTAAAACTACATGAGTTTTGAAGTGACAACTAGCATGACAGTTTGAACCCATCAGTAACTCTTATCAGTTACGAAATTAGAAGTCATGTTGTCCTGGTGAAGATACTCAATGAACCCCTTGCACATGAATGACAGGTCAAGCGGCGGAGATACAGATCATGGAGCAGCTACTCATGGTTAGCAATGAGAAAACAGGAGGAAACAAAACGGGGGTGAAATCCAACTGCATTTCAAACTAAAACGGTACCTATCTCAGCACCGCAGGTTTAGCAGACCAAACGAATGAGATAATGAAATGCACGCATTGTTCCATTTCCAGAGCGACCAGCATCACCTGGCATTGATCCTAAAAGTCGCTGGCAATGGATTCCGCAGCACACTGATGAAATCACCCCACTCTTCCTCGCGAACAATTCGCTGCTCCTGCAAAGGCACATGCATGATGCATCAACATTTCCAACAGAACACATACTTTCTGTAAGCAGCATTACAGCTCAAAACACAGCATCTCGCCTACAAGCAGCACACCGAATAACACGGTACTGAAACTATACAGTCAGGCAACCACTACCATGTTTCAATCAAAAATCGCGTGCACAGTCTCTGATTCACCTCAAATCTCACCAAATATGATAGACACTAAGACACGGACCAACATACAACTGAAGCGAGGACTCATTCGCACCTTGTAGTACTCCTCGAAGGCAGGGTTCTCGAGGGGCGGCGGCTTCCACGAGGGGTTGGCCTCGCCGCGGGCAACGGCGGCGGGTGGAGCGGGGCGGGGAGTGTGCCTCCAGAGGCTCTCGAGAGCCTGCGTGAGGTGGCGGCGCTGCACCCGGCCGCGCTTCCTGCTGCCGCAGCCGCCGCCGACGCATCGCCTTCTGTGGCCGCCGGCGACGAGGAGGTTGTGGAGCGAGACGGGTGTCCTCGACGCTATCATGTTCCCGTGACCACCTGCTTGTGCGGCGTGGCTGCCGGCCGCGTGGGCTTAAGCCGTTACCCGGCCTGCGCGAGTTTCAATTTGGCAAATTATAGCCAAATTCATATTTTGTCCATTATCACACTGCCAAATTGACATAAATCTCCTTGAATTTCTACACAGTTGGAAAAAACTAGTTAAGCGGAAAAACTCGGAAGGAAAAAAATATATATAGAAGCAGTTTGTTTAAAGATGGGATACGGATTGTATCTTGTTACTCTATATGCTTAATTGCTTCACCATCTATCTCTAATGACCTAAACAAACTAGACAGCTTCAAAATTGTATAACGCAGGGAAACAAAATGAAATAGGCTAAGGTGAACTTGTATTGTTTATTTATATGACAGGGAAAATCAAGAGGGTGACTTGTTTATCAGTACATGAGCAACACGAGTACATGACACCAAATTTGGCATAACAGCTACAAGACAATTGGATGGCTTGTCCATGGTATTTTTTTTTCTCATCACCGTTTCTGGTATCCGAAATATGCATTTTAGAGTCCCAATGATGGGATATTGCCCAGATGACTGTTCTTGTTCAACTGCCATGAGGCGATCCTCCTCTTTCTGAGCCGCTCAGCGATGATGAAAGCCAGCTCCAGAGACTGCGATGCATTGAGCCTTGGGTCGCAGTGCGTGTGGTATCGTGAGCTCAAATCGTCGAATGTCACTGTGCGCGACCCACCGATGCACTCTGTCACATTTTGTCCAGTCATCTCCAGATGCACCCCTCCTGGGTGGCTGCCTTCTTGTTCGTGCACATCAAAGAAGGCACGCACCTCAGCCTGGTTTCAAGAAGGCAACAAAACTCATCTTAGTTGATTTAACTTGTCGGTCATGTTAATGTCAAATGAATAGTCGTAGAAGTTTAAACGTGTACGTTAGTTCTCCCAAGGACAGAATCATACCAGTGAAATGTCTCAACTTTAACCTGTACTACGGCTGCTAACTTATAGGGACTGTTACATAGGAAAATCACAACTAAACTACTAAACCGGACTAATGCTAATCATAGTGAAAATGAACTAGAATGATAGAATCCAAGTCCATTAACCATGACAGAGATATAGATGATTGCTCTTCGTCATGCACTTCCACATGCTTTTGATTTGAGTTTTGATAGCTATTCAGGCAGACTCTATTAGTGTTGTACTACACACTATAAATGAGAACCGCTTTGACAAAGCTATATTGTTTCAGATATTAGTTGAGCTCAATCATGAAACACTCTATGAACAGCTTCTCACTGCATAGCAGCATAGGCAATTAGGCCTATTCCAGCAAAAATAATACTATTACTCAGCTACACAGTACTGAGAAGTAATAGGGACAAGCAAATACCGGAAAACTAGGCTATAAGAGTGAAAGGAATTACCAAGATTCTATCAAAGGAGCGAGTCTTGAGGCCACAGGGAGCCTTCATCGTGTTGCCATGCATTGGGTCAGTAACCCATGTTACTATCTGGCCAGCACCACGAACAGCACGTATGAGGTGAGGAAGTTTCACCCTCATGTTTTCAGGTCCCATTCTTGTAATGACAGTTATTCTCCCTGGTCTGTTCTCGGGATTCAAGATATCAATCAACTTCACAAGTTCTTTTGGGTCCATCTTGTCACTGACCTGCATTTAGTTTGATGAGTTTAGGGTGATCCCTTTTTGGACAAAGTGTGGATCATCTGCACTTTCAATTTAAAGTTTGGATTTGCTATACATTATCTATTTAGCTGGCATGACAAGTACATGAATATTCCTATTTACCTTGATACCCAGGGGGTTGGCAATTCCTCGGAGGAACTCAACATGAGCGCAATCAAGCTGGCGTGTACGCTCTCCAACCCAGACGAAGTGGGCAGAACAGTCGTAATAGAGGCCAGATGTGGAATCCTCACGAGTAAGTGCTTGCTCATAGGGAAGAAGAAGGCACTCATGTGATGTCCAGAATTCTGTTGTTGTCATGATAGGGTGATCCATAGTGAGTCCAGCAGCTGCCATAAACCCCAAAGCTTCATCAACTCGGTGAGCCAACTCCATGTACCTAGTCAACATTGTACAAGATTGTCACACACTTGCAAAATTGCAGTGTTGTGCATATATCTGTGGTTTATATGAATCACATGAATCAATCATATGAGAAGCAAGAAATGAAGAGTTGGAGACAATTTTAGATCAAGGTAACCACCTATCACCCTGTTCGCTATGCTCTGTGAAGTCAAGGTTCCACTGTGTTACCCTCTGCATGGCAGCATAACCTCCTGTAGCAAAAGCCCGAAGCAAATTCAGTGTTGCTGCAGACTGTGAGTATGCCCTGATCATGCGGTGTGGATCTGGCAATCTTGATTTCTCATCAAATGCATCCCCATTGATATTGTCCCCCCTGTAGCTTGGCAACTTCACTCCATCCCTCTCCTCAAAGCTATCTGACCTTGGTTTTGCAAACTGACCAGCCATTCTTCCTACCTACAGATTACATGTGAGACACTAAGTGATACGATTTTGTATGATGTGCAATAGAAATGCATTCAAGATCATTAAAAAAACATTGTAACAGGTGAAAACAAATCAATTCATGATACAGCTATGGGTTAGTTATGCTTGCAGGAAATACCTAGCAATGAAACAATATGGAATCACAGCAATTAGGTATAAATTGTTTAAACAAACATGTATCCGATCAGAGTATACACTTCAATAGTTGTATGTGATTGATTTGCATTATAAATGGAGAAACGGGCACAACTGAAAGTTGGATAACACTTAATAATATGGAATAACAGTCAGGAGAAGGGTTCTACGGCTGCAGAATTTGCTTTCCTTTTTTCTCACATCCTCTTAAGTACAGGATGACTAGAAATGACTTATTTCCCAAGCTAATTAAGAAAATGCACTGCGCCCATCTAATCGTGTGCACAAAGCAGTACATTCTCTTTGTCAATTGTGTACCACAAATTCATCAGAACAGCAAAATTTATTTGGCTTTCAGTTATTGATGAAACAAAACAACAATGAAAACATTTATCAAATAATTCGAGTGCAAGAAAATTATGCTGCGATACTTTCGATAACATTGTGATGCTTACTAAAATCCATATTTAAAAAATGGGGGAACAAATAAATTTTGGGAGTAATTTAATACGAGTACCTTGATTATAGGCATTTGGCCCCCGAACATGAGCACCACGGACATCTGGAGGAGGACACGGAAGGTGTCACGGATGTTGTTCGCGTTGAACTCCTTGAAGCTCTCGGCGCAATCCCCACCCTGGAGGAGGAACGCCCGCCCGACGGCCGCCTCCGCGAGGCGCTCCTCCAGCTTGCGCGCCTCCCCAGCGAAGACGATCGGGGGGAACGCCTCCACCGTCCGCAGCACCTGCTCCAGCTCCGCCTTGTCGGGGTACTCCGGCTGCTGCAGCGCCGTGAGGCCGCGCCAGCTCCCCACTGTCCACTTGCTCGGCGCCGCCCGCACCGCGCGGGGCCGGAGGAGCCCACCGCGGCGGTGCCGCTGCCGCGCCGGCGACGGGGACGGGGCGGCGGAGGGGAGGGGCGGCGAGGCGCATGGCGCGAGGGGCATTTTGGGGAATACGGTGGGGTAGGGTTTTTTTGGGGTTCAGGATGTGTGTACGGAAATGGGTGCTGGAGGAGGAGGGTTCTCGCGGGAGTTGAAATATTGGGGGGAGGTTGGCAATTTGTAGTTTGGTTTTCTTATGGGAATATTCCGATGGAAAATGAAATATATTTCATATTATTCCCTGTGGTCCATTGAAATGGATTGAAGTGGCTGACGAAGTATTTACTGTCACTCCGTTTCAGCGTATTAAAAGACGTTTTATTTTTTTTCTAAAATCAAGCTTCTCAAAAAATGATTATTTTTTTCAAAAAAAATATAGCAACATATATAAAGATAAATTAGTTATTTTGAGAATATATTTGTTTCATTTATGTTGAATATGAAACGGAGGAGTACATGTGTGTGTAATGTTGTTATATTTATTTTGATATATTCTAGCAGGTGTGTTGTTGCTAAAGTTAGTATAGGGAAAACGAAGCGATGCTTATCGTATAGTCGTGAAATGCTGCTTAACTTATCCACGCGTAAATTAAAAAACTAAATTTACGAATTTAAACCCTAATCAGCACATGATCACCGATTAATTCAAATGCGGAAAACTAAATAACCTGCAGGTGAAGCCATCTGATTCCCTTCTCTTCTTTTCTTCAATTCCGTCTTCTTTCCTTCGTCTCCGGTGAGATTAGTTCGCCGGTGATCTGATTTGAATCTCCGACCTTCGGGTCTCCAACGGCACTGCCCTGGAATCGCCGCACGAAACCCTTCCAGCGCTTCTTTGATCGGGAGAGCTTGATTTCGAATTTCTGGTTTAGAGAATAAGCGACACGAGCGTCCCCGTGGGCTCCTCTTCTTTTATATAGCACTGGTGGGCCTCGGGGGCTTTTCCTAATCCGATTCTGACCCGTAACCACCGATCACAGTTACGGCCCATAAGGGTTACGAATTTCAGAGTTAGAGATGGATTACGGATAGGATTACGGTGGTTATATCCTTTTCTAAATATCGGCTAACCAATAAATCAACCAACATGAACTACCATCAAAATCATATGCAATACGTAAACAGCGCGTAGGCAAAGGGTATGGCAGGTATGCCCTGTCATACATGCAGTCCATACTTGATATATATATTCACATGAATACAAATATGTGTTATATAATGTATGTATATTGAATTTATGTTGTCAATTTTATTATTACTACTGATTAGCTAAAATGGATTTTTAGGCGAGCATACCCTTAATTAGATTCGCTCACCGCTAATGCAAGCCATTCTATCGTATGAATTTATCGAATACAAAGGTATTTTTCATCTATATGGTCGGTCCTTAAACTTGTGGCGCGGTACCATTTAGGTCTATAAACTTAGAGAATGCATATTTAGGTCCATGAACTCGTTTTAACGTCTAAAATCATGGACATGGATGACACATTAAAACGAGTTTATGGAACTAGATGGTACGTTAAAACAAGTTTATAGACCTAAACATACATTTTCTAAGTTTATAAACCTAAGTGTTACCGCGCCACAAGTTTAAGGACCGGCTATGTAATTTAGTCGATCAACTAATAAGATATTTGTGCAAAACGTTGTGCATCTGTACCTGGACATACTCAATCCAGCTGGCTATTGCTACTGGTTAGTGCGTTCACGTAGAAAAAAAGAAACAAATATTTATAAATAAGAAATAATTTATGAATTATATATATATATATGTCCAAAACCTTAGTATTAGTAGTAACCATTCTGAAACCAGTAAATAATTGTTAACATCTGCAAATAGGGTTAAAACAGGATAACAAGAACTAAGAAACATTGATTCTCTATCTTAACATGATTTCGCACGTTTCTCCACGTTGTCTTTTTATAGCTACGAGACACACCTTATTACATTCTTATATATTGTGAGATTTCTAACAATAAATACCTATTTTTGTTAGACACCATTATAACTACTAAAGATACATTGAAGATGACCATTAAGGTGGCACCTCGGTCTCTTGGTTTTTGCCTATGCTTTAAGCCAAAATTTTAATTTTAACCTTGGACTTGATGTTAATTTTTTATCATAATTTATTTTTCAATCTTGACTTTTAGATCATTATAAACATGTATATAAAAATTTTATTCTTAAATTATTTTTCATTCACAAATATATCATTTGATTTTTTTTCTTTAAAAAACCAAAAGATGGCCCGGGATTCTGGAGCTAAACCAAGTCTATATTCATTAGAAAGGGTGTAGGTGAGACCCTGTGAAGCATAGCTCTGAATCCACGATGTTTTTACTAGCTCCATAAATTTATGGATATGGTTATGCGATCGATTATGTTGATATCATAAGAGCATGAGAATGTTATTTGGATACGTCATTTCAGACCTGTAAATAAATAAGATTTGAGAGGTTTAGTTTTAAAATTAGAAAATAAAAAGGTTTTAAAAAATAAAAATTCGCCCACGGACACTCACCCCCTAGACGTGTTCCGGTTGGCCACCCAACACCGGTCCCCGGCCGCCGCTCCATCCGCCACGGCGGCCACAGCCCACGTATGATGCGTGCCAAAACGCCTTTTCATGACTAGTACCCCCCTCCCTCCTGATCCTCCGCCCTGACAGGTCGGCCCCCCTCCGGTAGCTGGCCCCACCGGTCATCCAGTCCAGCCCCGGACGCCCAGGCGCAGCGGCGCACGGGACGGGAGGACCGGGCGCCGCCTCTCCATCCATCCCACCACGCAGCCTCGCCCGCCAGCGCGCCACCCCCGCGCTCGCGTCCACGTGACCCGCGCCACCACCACCACCACCACCACCACCGCCACCGCGCGCCCGCCCGCCCGCGGCCGATGGCCCAACCCCCGCACCCAGAAAAACCGAACCGACCGCCCCCCCACCACCACCACGCTCTCCACCCATACCCTCGCCCTCACCTTATCCCCCGACCCGAATCCGCCTCCACCTCCTCCACCGCCGCCGCCGCCTCCTCCTCCCCCCACCATTTATTCCTAACGCCCAACCTCCCCTCTCGCCCTCGCCCCCAGATCTGGATCTGAATCGCCGGTGGCCGGTGGCTTGAGGATGGCTGCCGCGGCGGCGCAGGAGGCGGCGGCGGAGGAGGAGCCGCGCCGGAGGAAGAGCGCGCCGGGCCAGCCCTGGGCGCTCATGGAGACCATGCACCTCATCGACGCCTACGAGGAGCGGTGGACCAGGCTGCGCCGCGGCCAGCTCAAGGCGCAGCAGTGGGAGGACGTGGCTGCCGACGTCGCCGCCCGCTGCGCCGCCTCCGGCGCCGCGCTGCGCAAGACGGGGACCCAGTGCCGCCACAAGCTGGAGAAGCTCCGCAAGCGGTACCGCATCGAGGGCGGGCGCCCCGTCACCTCGCTCTGGCCCTACTTTCGCCGTATGGAGCGCCTCGAGCGGGGCCCCCTCCCTGTCTCCTCCGCCTTCCCGCCGCCCGCCGCCTCCCCACCCGCGGCCGCCTCTGACGAAGACGAGGACGAGGAAGACGACGACAACGACGAGGAGGAGGAGGAAGACGAAGAACCAGAAGAGCCCCTCCCCCGGAACAACACCAGGAGCATCAACGGCCTCCTCCGGGAGAGCGGCGGCGGCGGCTTTGGCGGCTTCGCCCCTCGCCCACCGCAACCACCATCCGCCATGATGCTCTCCACTGCGCCTCCCCGGAAGAGGGTCCCCTACGAGGCCTTTCAAGCCAAGGCCGCCATGGCAGACAAGGTGAAGGAAGAGGACCCTCCTCCTCCACCTCCTCCTCTAGGCAGCGGCCCCGGTGGTGGAGCCAACGCGCAGCTCTCTGCAGTGCTGAGGGATTTCGGCCAGGGGATCATGCGGCTAGAGAGGCGGCGCATGGAGATGCAGTGGGAAATCGATCGTGGGTGGAAGGAAACCGAGGCCCGCTACAGCAGGATGCTCCTTGACGCTCAGCGCCACCTCCACGAGGCTCTCAACGCCGCCTCCGCCGCGCCAGCGCCAGCGCCAGCCAAGAAGGCCAGGAGGGAGCATGGCGGCAGCGGAGACGGCTCATAGCAAACCAGCAGCTGATGAGGGCTTCACACCACACAAGTTGCAGTCCTGCAGCTGCTTAGCTTAATTTGGCGGTTTGATGGTGAGCCTACTTGCCTTATATGTTCAGGATGTATTTAGTATATGTGCTGATTTTTTTTTCCGTAGCAAGTTGACAAAATCTCTGATGCTATGCATTCTGTCCTGGTGATGTGTTTGCATGGTGAAGAGAGATGTAGTGTACTCCGATAGTAGGAGCAGTTGCTAATTTTACACCTGACCTGTGCTTGTGTCAGTTTCTCTTATGTATGCTCGGAAGTCGGATTTGTAGATACTAGATAGTATTAATGTCTTGCTTCTACATACGATGAGAATTGCCGAGAGCTGAGAAGTGCAGTTTTGGAATGAGTATTGCAGGGGTAAATGACAGGGACTTGCTCCCTCCAGCTTCAAAAAGATTACATCTTAACCTATCTCACATATATTTATAAACTGTAAATGCTATAATGTCTTTTACTTTCTCCAAACTCCAATGTATTTGTTTTCTACTTTACTAAACTCTAATAATAATTACTACAAAAGTATTTTTATGGAATAAATAATAGCAAATATTTTTTATGGAATAAATAGTAGCAAAAGTACAAAGGTAGTAGGTTACAAGCTGTGATGTTCCAGTGAAATTATGGCACTTCCAATAGTCATTCTGTATTCCTGTAAATTTATTCTGTGTTGTACTGGTGACATGCCATGAGTATTTATACTGATAACTTTTGTTCCTTCTGTCCAAATGGAAGACTTTTCTTAAGAGGGTGACTGCTTGGCTTATTTAGGAAAAAAGCCAAAAACATATTTGTAAATAAAATATAATTTATAAATAAAATTTTTATATACATGTTCTTAGTGATGTAAAAGTTCAGGCTTAAAAAATAAACTAATGATAAAAATAATAAAGTATACTTTAAATTTGAGATTAAAATTTTAAATTTTGGCTTATAAGTGTAATTAAAAGTGAAAAGATATGTGTGATTGTGAAGTTGAAAATTATAACCAGGATTTAGGAGGAAGCATGAAAAATGTCACGTGATCAGCAGACAGCAGCTTTAAAATGTTCCGGAGCCTGGCATATTCTTTCTGATAGATTCTTAGTTTTTAGTTCTAGTAAACCAAAGGGTCCGGGGCAATGAATGTGTCGTGATGATACTCGGAAAGCCATGGAATCACAAATAATCTTGATTATTTGTGTGGCTGAGATCAAACAACAGTCAGCTGGTCTTTTTCTGCTAGTATTTTCTCATTCATTAACTTATGCCGTGTGATTCCGGTTGTTTTTAACTTTGATTCTGACAGATTTTCCGTATTTTAGAAGGCGCCTTATGTAGTCTGCCGCGTTCTGCCGGAGGGAGGAGGTGGGTTAGTTATTCAGCGTGAAAAATATAGTAATAGATTAGTATATGATTAATTAATTATTAAAAATATAAAGTAAATTAATATGATTTTTTAAAATAACTTTTCTATAAAAAATTTTTGTAAAAAGTACACCGTTTAGCAGTCCGGAAAGCGTACACGCGAAAAACGATAGGGTTTAGATAACTTTTCGGTCTGTCGAAAGCGGCGAAAGTTGTCCTCAATCCTTATGGGGCTCCATCGTTTCACAGTTGTAACTGCTTATAAACCAAAATTTGAATTTTAGAACTTAATTTCGAATTTGATTTTGTGGTTTTTTCATCATGGTTTATTTTACACATTTCGCTTTTGAGTCGCTATGCACACGTATATAAAAGTTTTACCTGCTAATTATTTTTCGTTTACAAAAACGTGTTTTCGCTTATTCCTTCAAAAAGCGAAACGATGGGAGTCATGGTGTTCAAGTCCGACGGATCCACTTGATTGGTACTTACTTGCTACTCTCCATGCATGAAAAATAAATTTATTTTGGGTGGAAGGAGTATAATTTGCTATTGGGTGTTACTGTGTAAGCTGTTCTTCAGTGCTGAAAATGTATGCACATATAGGTTTTCTTTACTGTAGGAAAAAACAAGATATCTTATAATTGAGACATGCATACAACAAAAATACACATATATTGAATACTTTTAACATTACGAATACATATCGGCGCTTATTATTAGAGTAGCTGTAGTACACACTGCACGTACGGTGCGTGGTACTCAATGTTGACAATAATACCTAGCCTTAAAGGGTAGAGGAAAATAAGTTGCGGTGAATAAAGTAGGCATACGTTGTACTTTTAAATATGTATAATAACCTTATTTGACATCTTTTAATGTAGGATATCCAGTAGTAGAATAGAGTAGACGCATGTAACGGTGGAATACAAATGAGATAATCTCCATAACCCATAAGAAAACTAGATAAATCACGTGTAATTTTAATTCATTGTGTTCCAAAATAAACACCAGATAAATCGTTGATGTAACAAAATATAACTGCGAAAGTAATTCATATTTGCATGCCTGAGGTGCTAATTTTGGTTGGACCATTTACATGTATGTCATGTTTGCCTTTGCACATTTATGTTTCACTAGTTCTCTCCCACACATTATACAAGTGGTTAGGAGAACACTCATCGTTTTAAGGTTGCATCACTCTCTAATCTTTATAATTAGAAATGTGGTACCGAAGTTTATATGTATGTCTCCATGAGATGGATCATTATTTTTCCAAAGAATTGTTCTTCATAATTCAACATGCAGAACCTCCTTGGAGTTGTTTACCTCCTTTTGAGTTTCTGCTGCCTACCATTAGAGGATTTGATAGTTAGAAGCATTCGCCATGCTTTTGAGTCCTGAAGTACATGCATGGGATGCACTCTATCTTCATGTAATTTATGTAGTTAATTTTTCAAGTGCATTAGGTTGTAAATTTATTAAAAAAATTACCGAACTAGCTCAAAACCTATTCAATATCTGCTACTACGTAGTCTCAAGTGAAAACAACTCTAGTTCAATTCTCACAAAATTTATTCCTTCCAAAAAAGCCTTATACTTCAGTTTCGGTTACATATATAACTTATTAGGTTGAGCTTTGACACTTTGACCATCGATAGTTCCCAAGTATTTAGTTAAAACATAGAAGACATATGGGTATATTTACAATTTATGTTAACACTTATACGTCTAATGATACTCTCTTCGGTTCCCCAATAGCTGTTTTTTACGAGATTAAGTCAAAATTTTACAACTTTGGTTATGACTAACCTTTTAATATTTACTTTTGAAGCATGAATGTTATATATGTATTCTTGTAGTACACTTCAATAAAATCGTATGTTTGCTAATATTTTCATATATATTGTAATAGAAAACAATGGTCAAAATTATTTTATGGAGACCATGTTCTTGTCTAAAACGACGAGTAATATGTAACCAGAGAGAGTTATTGGTATAACATAAATATTGGTCATTTGGTTTTTTAAAACCTTAAAAACGCAAACATACCGGACACCGCTAGTCTACCGCGCACCGGGGGACTACGTCATTCGTCACGTCATGAAAAATACTTATTATGGGGGACGTTACTAAAAGAAACTCCCAGATGGCGTTCGTGGTATAGACCCACAAATTTTAAGGCCTAAATATATTTTTTTATTTTTTAAAAAAAGTGTATAATAAATTCTCTACTTTCTTGCTTCTTCTTGATGACTATGGCTAGACCTTTTTTAGTTTGCAAATCTTTTTTAAAAACATCACATCGGATTTACGATCATACATTTGAAATATTAAGTGTAGTCTAATTATAAAACAAATTTCAGATTCCGTCTGAAAACCGCGAGACGAATCTTGTGAGTCTAATTAATCTATCATTAGCACATGTTGGTTACTGTAGCACTTATGGTTAATCATGTATTAATTAGGCTCAAAAGATTCGTCTTACGATTTCTCCCATAACTGTATATTTAATTTTAATGTTTATATATTTAATATTTTATTTAGATGTCCAAAGATTCGACGTAATACCTTTTGGAACTAAACGGGGCGTCTGTGTACTCTCATGAACAATTTAGCGGGCCAGCGGACCGGGAGCATCCCGTCTTTGGCCAGCTACGAAACGGCCCTGTCTCGGGTGTCGTTTCCAATCGCATCCGCGCGCTGCTGAGTGCTCACCTCGTCCTCCTCACCTCAACCAGCTCACGACCTTTCCTCCCCCTCGCCCATGCCGCCCCCCGCTCCCCTCGCGCCGCTCCGCTGCTCCCGCGTGCACCTCCGCCTCCGCTTCCCGTCGCCCTCTCCCTCTCGCCCGCCTTCCCTCTCGCGAGCTCCATCGCGCGGATGCCCTCCGCCGCTCCGCGCCTCCGGTAAAGACGCACGCGCTGCGCTGGCTGCTGGTCGGCGGGCGGCCGCGGACACGGACGCGGACACCGGGCCCTGCCTGGCCTGACCTTTTGATTGGTTCGAGCTGAGAGAGAGTTCCCCTTTTTGCGCATTTGGCAGGCGGGCACGGACGCGGGGGCGCCGCGGACGCTGGTGCGCCGGCGAGCTCGGCCCTCGACGCGCTCCTCTCCGCCGCGGAGCTGCTCTGCCTCGCGCCGCCCGCCATCTGCTCGGTGGTATGCTCCGCCCGCCTCGTCTTCTCGCCGTCTGGCGCCGCGCCGGCGCCTGCGGGAGGGAGGCTGTTCGTCGTGCAGTACGTGCTTTTGGTGGGCGCGGTGGCGGTCGGGAGCCTGATCCGGCGGAGGCAGTGGGGACGGCTTTGCCGGGTGGGCGGCGGCGGCGGCGCGGCCGCTCGGGATGTGGAGTTTGCGGGGAGGATTGGCAAGGTGGAGGAGAGCGTGAGGGGTGTGGTGGCGGCCGTCGGAGTGCTGTCGAGGACCGTCGAGAAGCTTGGCGTCAGGTTTAGGGTATTGCGGAGGACGCTGAGGGATCCTATCAACCAGGTACTACCGTACTATTACTTAATGTCTCATGTTATCAATGAAGTTTTGCTTCACTGTTCGTTTAGTAACAAACAACTAGTAGAAACCTAAAGTTGGATGTGGAGAATTGAACTGACAAAAAAGAATTGAACTGACAAAAAAATGGTTTTAGCCTGTTATTAACTAGTCAGTGACAAGAAATTTCTATGAGATTATGAACTATTCAGAGTAAGGGTGTTGCAAACTTGCAATTGTTCATGAAAGTCTCGATGTGGCTATCTACAGTTACTTTACTCAATGTTATTATATATTTGGGACGGTAAGTTTGTGAAATGCATTCATGCGGTTCGTGATCATTGACTGCCAAGGGATATCACTTAACTCTTTTGTAAGAGCTGCAAAGTTGATATTTCAAGACACAATTTTATTCAATCCACAAGGGAAACTATCTTCTTATATCTCTTATTAGAATCCGGACTATCAAAAGTTAATATAGCAAAGATACAAAAATCCCACACTCGAGAACTCTATAGTATAATCAAATAAACGGTAGGATAACAAGTCATCATCCAGCAGACAACTGCTGCATGTTTCATGACATGACATGAGGACAACAATCAAAACGCAGCCAACTAAAACAGCTCATCAATCATCCACGGTAACAGAAAAACAGTCTTCTCTTTTTAGACCCTCCTAATCTCATTATCTTTACCAACATTGGTTCCAAGTTCTTTACTCCATGCAGAAACACAGTTCTCTGCTCTATGCTCTTTGTTGAGCGCCATTCAAGCAAATACCTGACTTTCAGAGAACACAGCACCCTGACTTTTCCAAAAGCTGCAAATCATACTGCACTGGGCATTGGAAGACAAGGCCACCCTACACTACTCCCATAGTGCGATATCATCGCATTCATGCTGTAGTTCTTCCCACAATCACGACATACGACCCATATTGTTTTCCTGAATCAAATTGTGCTGCATCTTCCATTCACAATTTCAGTAACCTTGATGTTCTTTCTGCAAGTGGATATTGCAATCTTGTGTTTTTGCTATAAGTTTACAGTGTTCTGATTTTGCAGACTGCAACTTTAGCCCAAAAGAATTCTGAGGCTACTCGAGTCCTAGCTGCAAAAGAAGATTTTCTTGAAAAAGAACTTGGTGAAATTCAAAAGGTTTTATTTGTAATGCAGGTGACAATTCTTACCTGCTTTCTTTCTTGGCTTCTTGTCCTCAAGTCTAAATACCTACTGTTAGTTTATTCATCGTTGTTGGGTATTTTTGATGTCACTATTGCAGCTATTCTTCAGAACTTCATTGTCCTGATTTCTAGTAATCTGTATCAGATAATTTCCTTATGATGCATATTCCATATTCTAGTTTTGTTTAATGCAATGTTTAGATCATTGTGGACGACTATCTTCTTCTGCTGCCCTATATTTATTGTTAAAATACATTCCTCCACATGATTATATGTCATTTATATTCTTGTTGATTGCTGTTATAAAGCCTAAATAGTTGTAACATCTCAAAACCAAATCCATCTTGTTTCCCATATCTATAAGAATCAGTATCAAACCAACAACAAATGAACATAAATTCAGCCCAAAAATGGCATGCTCAGGGTTTTTGTTGCATATGCGACTGAACGTTCCAAAAATGGCAATTGATGTACCCTCACTCTGTTACTTTTGCCCCCTCTCTGTTTAAATTAATGAGACACCATGTTCAGTAAATATATCCAAGTTCTTGGTCATTTGGTTGGCCAAAGGGTCTATTTAAGCTTACATCCTTACATTTGTCATCCCTTGCTTTTGAATGGTTTATCCAATGTCTAGAACTGAAAAAGATTATTTTCCCCATAAATTAAAAATGCACATATTTTCGCTTATGCTTATAAGCCAAATTTGAATTTTAAAAATTAAATTTGGAGTTGATTTTGGGGTTCTTTCATCATAGTTTATTTTTCAGCTTTTGCTTTTAGGTCACTAAAAACACATATGTCAAAGTTTTACCCATAAATTATTTTTTAATTGTTAATAAGTCGTTTCGCTTGTGCTTAATATAAGGAAAACAATGAGGCCAAAAGTAATCATCATGTGCTGACACAGCTTATCATCATTATTTGGTTAATTCTAAATCAGTTGTTTTGTTGTCTGTCAGAGGTGACCCCTTTCTTTCATAGCTGATGTTGTCCTCTGAAAGACCAAGATTTTCCAATTCGTGTGGAGATCAATAGATCATAGACAATTTTTTCCTTTGAGGCATTGACAAATGGAACCCATCAATCTATTCTGCAGGAACAACAACAGAAGCAACTTGAACTAATCCTTGCAATCGGGGAGGCAAGAAGTATATTAAATGATAAGAATGATTTGCCTGGCGAGGATACTGCTAGATCTAGCGTAACTCCGGAGGAAGAGAATAAACAGGCAGGTATAAAAGCTGAAACAGTTACGGGAGGCAATAACAAACCCTGAATTCATGAATTAAAATGGAAACTAGAACTTCAAAAGCCCCTCCAACAAGACAGGACTCTCTTTGGTTTTGTTCTACGCAGTATTGGGTGGGATGGATGGTTCAAGTGCCGTCATGATGGATATATCCATGCTTCAAATGGAATCATTGCTAACATTTCATTGGGATATTCACAAACACTGGCCGGAGCAATTGCGTCCTATTACGTACATGACTTGTACAGGGAGAGGTGGTTGTTCCCCAAGAGTTTGTACAATATACATGTTTGGTCAAGAACGAATTGCTTATTGGCTTCTAACTTTGTGAGCTGTAATTACATTGGTCATTTAAATGAGTTTGACACGTACATGCAGACCAAGCATAGTATATCTAGAACACTAGATAAGGGCCCTTTAAATCAAATGAATTGAAAAAAGGAGGAATAGAAAAAATATAGTATTTTGATAGGAATGTAAGTGTAAAATATAGGATTGCAAAAAACAGGAAAAACATAGGAATGACTGTTTGATTAGACCACATTAAAAACATAGGAATTTGAGGAAAGATAAAGACTCATAGGATTTTTTTCATAAGGTTCTATCTCTTGTTATATTTTCTCTAAAACTTGTATAGTAAGAGACAATCCATAGGAATTTTATAGGATTTCATAGAGTTCATTTCTTTGATTCAAAGGGTTTTGTAGGAAAAAATTCTATAGGAATAAAATCCTCTAAAATTTCTATGAATTCCTTTGAATCAAAGAGGGCCTAAACGTGTGTGGATATCTATCTGTATATCTATGAGCAGCCTAGGCTACGAGTTATACTCCAGTACTCGACATGTCCCTGTAATTCTGTAGATGAGTAAAGGGCGACATGGGGTGGTTGTCCTCTTGCTTCCTAGCTGCACACAATTCAGTGCTGTAAGCATGTCTTGGCCGGAGTCATGAATTGGACTTCCTTTTTGTGTGAACAATGGTACTTCTTTTCTTGATGCCATAATGCTATTTCCTTACTGGTAGAGATATTTCTTTTTCGTTTGGTTGGTGACCGTGCAACAGTACTATCAATATCTAGCGAGTTATGGACCTCAGGACCTGAAAGTCTGAAGCCATCAATAAACGGATGACAATTAGTTAGTCACCGCAAGGTAGGAACTCTATCAATGCATGCTGATGAGAACTAATTACATGATTACGTCCAAGATGAGTAGACCGACATCGCCATCAAATCATCGAGCTAAAAACAAAGACTGGAACAGCTCCTGTGAACAGTAAGAGCAAGTGCCAACCGTTGGCTCTAATTTGTCTATAGCCAACTTAATAGTCAATTCATACGATAGCATAGACTACACAACTAATATTCGGTCTCACCTATCATACACACATATGTCTTAGAGTCCGTGCTGCAGCTGGCTACAAATTAGTAGTCCGCTATCATTCTCTCATCTTTTATCTTCTTAAAATATGCTTATAGCTGATTTATAGCGTGCTATTGTACCTGCTCTGATGCAAAAGAAAAGAAGTGACCCACTCCGAGGCCAATGTCATTGCCACTTTGCCAGTTCGTCATACGCTTTAAAGATGCCCAGTCTTTGGCTTCTTTCATCATGTGATGTATGCAACTTTAACCAAGTGTGGCCAAGCTTTTCAGTTCCAGTTCTTTCATCATAGAGTATGCTGTTTCAGAATACAGAACCCTTTTCTCGTCAAGTCTCTAGCATCACTCACTCCTCTCCTCGCCATCCTCTCTTCCGTATACACAAGCTGACAAGCTACTCCATCTCCAGAAAATAAAAGCACAATCTATACAATTTTTCTTCTTGAGATTTTGTACCGTGCCCTGGGTAAATATTCCATGAAAGAGCATTGTATTTCTGGACTCTGCATCAAAATGTACATAGCCATTATTACTACGAACAACGGTGAACTTAGGATGCTCTAAGACTGTACTCACAACTGCAGATCTATTTATAAGAAAAATAAAAGCTGAATTCAACTGGTATGCACTGTACGTACTACTCTGTATATTAAGATGATTTGGCTACTGCTGATGGCTATGCTGCTGCCCTGCCATTTCAGCGAAAATTCAAGGCAAATTCATGGCCTCACGGTACACACAGGCAAGCACCCAGCACACACTCATGGCCTCGTGGACTCTCTTCTCAGCGTCACACAGGGCAAGTTTGCAATGATGCCGTGCGTGCCTGTCAACAATTCATTGCTGCCCCTCACTGTTGCACTATTAACTGGCATTTAACACTATCGCTGAGATCTGTCTGCATGAATTAGGCCTTCTTAGTTCCTAAAATTTTTTTTCAAAAACATCCTATTAAATTTTTGGACACCTAAATAAAATATTAAATATAGATGAATCAGAATACTAATTGCACAGTTACGGAAGAAATCTTGAGACGAATCTTTTAAGCCTAATTAGTCCATGATTAGTCGTAAGTGCTACAGTAACCAACATGTGCTAATGATAGATTAAATAGGCTAAAAGATTCGTCTCGCGGTTTCCAGTCTAGCCGTGAAATTCGTTTTTTCATTCATGTCCGAAAACCCCTTCTAACATCCGGTCAAACATTTGACGTGACACTTCTTCTAAAAATTTTCACAATCTAAACACCCCTTAGTAGTGAGATTAATACTAGCTGCAGTACTACACTATACTAGTACTACACTATACAACCTATCTGATCTATCTCGTGTTAATTGCTGCAAGAGAATCCTATACCTATACATGCTTTTGTAGCAGCCTAACTTTAGGACCATTTTTAGCTGTGTTATCCATTTATAGGGACTTCGATCCGCCAGCTTGTAAGCTTTCAAAGGTGACGAACAATGTCCGATCCATTTGGAGCTGTTTCAAGCCTTAACTTTAGGACCATCTGTATGATTGTTGTATCCTTCCATGTGACCCAACCAGCTTCAAAGATGAAAATGGCCGATCTCACTTGAGCCAGAGTACAGAAACGCGACGCTAAGGCCACCTCCAACAATAGAAATAGCACACTATCTCTAAGTTATCTAAAAGACAATTTTTTTAATAGTCTAGCTCTTAGCAAATAGCTCATAATACAAATGACCCTACATGTCATTCTCACTTGACATTAAAGTATGTGCAAGAGATTATCTTTTAATTAAGAGATAGTTTTTATCTCTCTTCATTAAAAAAAATATATAATATATCTTATAGATAACTTATAGATACCCATTGAAGGATGTCTAAAGAGTACTAGCACTGAAAGATACATCGAGCTGCGGTCCAACCTGTGGGTTACGGTGGAGTCCAACCATGTAGAATAACCTTTATTACTGAGGAGCAGTAACCACATCATAAACTATTAGTACAATTTATTCTCTTTTTTTTCTCGTCTTAGTTTCTCTTCTTAACATTTGCTCTAAAAAAGCTATGGACACGTAAAAAATTATTACAAACTATTTTTTATCACTAATAAAACCGTCTAATTTTAAAAGAACGAATATTGACACTGTATATATTCCCTTTACGTTGTAAGTTACAGATAGAAGACGTATTATACCGTTATGTTCGTTGTTAGAGATCGGAGATGCAAACCAATTTTGGGCATGCTTGGTTCTCTACCCTATCAATTTTTTGGTAGTGCCAACATGTAGACAAATTTGGTACTACCAATTTATTGATATGATATAGTTGCATTTGGTTTATTATAAATATGGAGCCAAATTGTATATTAACATACTAGTGAAAACATTTCTACAATTACGCCAAATTGATTAGGAGTATTTGGTTTCAAACAAAACATCGTATTTAATACTCACTCCTTACACAATTGACAGTAGAGTCAACCACTAATTAACTATAAGCTCACATTAGAGCTAACATGTATAATAAGTTAGCTATGAGGTTGGCTCTAATATTTTTCTCGCCTCTTTCTCTTACATATGTATTTAACACATCTATTCTTAAAACATATATAAAGCGAACACTTGCATGAAAACAAATACCCTTTATTTTTTATTCTATCTATATCACATAAATTTATAGTTGATTTATAGTCTGATATTGTACTTGTGAATAGATAATCCTACTATCTACATGCGAATGTGCCGTGTTTATCATTTGTGGATTTTTTTTAATTGCTTATGCACTTATCATTGTGGATGGAACGAGTATTCAGACTAAAAAAACAATGGTTCGGCTCAATTTAGCATTAATCTAAATAGTCCCTTTTGAAAATACATATAGGCATGCAGCCACTGTGGTTTGGACTTTGGACTTTGGAGTTGTCACTCGGTTTCTCGCGAGTGCATACTCCTACGACACACACGCACTTGTCCCTATTGCAGGTGAGCCAGCAGACGGCAGCACAGGGAGGCAAGCAATGGTGGGATACAACTGGCTTTGCTCGGTTGGCCACTGCGGCAGTGTTTACCTTGCCTGAAGCAGCTGCGCGCACCGCCATGCTACGCGTACTCGCCTAATCGGTAATCACAAAATTTTCAATGTAAACTCCACTGATTTGTTCATCCTCTGTTCTTAAATATAAAAAGTAGTGGAAATTAATTTAAATAAGTGTTTGTCTTGGCTCATTGCTAAAATTTTTCAATTTAATCACAGAAGCAGTATGCAAATTTACCATTATTTTCTCTAGTAATGTTTTGGATGACATGTCTTCTCTTTCATTATTTACTTACTATCATATTGCATATTATTGATAACTCGTTTAATTTCATAAAAATCATTTAAGTCAATGCATTACGCATTACGAACAACGTACTACTGCTTGTAGGCCTAGTCCGTTTCGAAGGAAAACCACCGGAAATATCTATTTCTTTGGAATACACGTTGTTCATATATTCATTTCACAGGATTCAAAGGAAGAAAAATCCCATAGGTATCACGTAACAGTCCTCCAAAACATATTAATCCCATAGAAATAAAAACATCCGCTCAACCCTTATATTTACTCATTGAAAGAGAATTTTACGTGTTTTTACACGCGAATTCCAACCTTATTCTTTATACTTTTATATGATTCTCCTATTGCAATGGTCTGAAATTCTGGGCTCCCATCGTTTGGCTTTTTGGTGGAATAAGCGAAAACGCGTTTTTGCAAATAAAAAATAATTGCATATAAAACTTTTATATACGTGTCCATAACAATTCAAAAGCGAAATGTGTAAAAGAAATCATGATAAAAAAACACAAAATTAAGTTTAAAATTAAATTTTAAAATTCAAATTTTAGTTTATAGACAACTGCGAAACGATGCAGCCGTGGATATCCCGGGAACCCTCCTCCGAACTGCGTGAGCACAGCGGCAGCGTCGCAGCATCGCGCGACGAGCCGTACCACGCACGTACTACCACTAGTACGCTTTACAGGCGGTTCGCATGCGCAGCTCGCTGCGCGGTGGTGGGTGGGGGCCGCGTGACGACTGCGGCGCGTGGGGAGACGGGTTGGGTTGGATTGGATGCACGCGCGCGCGTGGGGAGACGGGTTGGGTTGGATTGGATGCGCTCGCGCGGCTTCCGCTCGGCGCGCGCGCGCGCGCACGCACGCACGAGCCCCGTGTCCCGGTCCGTGCGTGGGGCGCGGCGTACGTACCACCACCTTTATTCGTATAATTCCTCGTCGGTCCGGCGATTTGTGTGGGCTGAGGGACAAGCCGGTGAACTGAAGAAACCGCCGTGGACCGGTTCATTGGTGATTGGTCACTCTCTGTCTGTGTGAACAGTGCTGGTCTCTGACGGCGCGGCCCGGGTTATCCGCATGCTGGCGAGGAGCGACTCTCCCTTGAGTGTGACTGCTCACCGCTGTCTTTCGTGAAATGCTTGGCAAATGGGTTTGGACGTGTACGTACATGGATGAGAATGTACCGTACCTCCGTATGAAAGTAAGATTATTTTAATATCGTTTAAAATATGACTATTTTTTGTCCATTCTAATTATTTTACTTTCGTTTAAAATAGGATTATTTTTTGTCCATTCTAAATTATTGCAGGATAAGTTTATTTCTCGGTAATTATTGTACTAGAGTTTGTACAAATGATGGATAAATACATCAGAAATAGATAAGGTATAAATAAGTTATATTAAGATTTAATAAAATGTGATATTTTAGTTTTTTTAAATTGGTATGTGTAAGAGGAGTGAAAAAAATTATTTTAGGACGGAAAGTTCAATTTATCTTGTGTAAGAAATACGAGAAATTTGTAGCTGCATTTAGTTACTAAGCTTCTCAGGACAGACACAGTCAGGACAGACATAGTGTAAACCACTCGCATAGAATGAAACTATTAGGTCAACAATACAAACCACAATTTAACTCATTTTGTATTTTAGCCCTTACGTATTTTCTAGGATAAGATCTCCCGCTTAATCCCCTCCGGCCTATCTATCCTCGTCGCCTCCCCTCTTTCTCCTCTCTCCATGACAATGATGTGGGTGGATGGAGCTAGGGCAGTGACGGATCGAGGGGCATTGAGTTCATGTGGCACGGATCGACCTTGGGGGTGGCGGATCAAGCATGGGCAACTGCGGCAAATCAACCTCAACAACGACAAACAAATATCATGCCCGCCATAACCTACTCCACCTTTGTACAAATGATGGATAAATACATCAAGCATGGGCAACTGCGTCTTTCTCTCCTCTCTTATGCTTTCTGGACCTACATCGAGACGCGAACTCTACTAGGATAATGTGCACGGCAATCTGACAAGTCCTCTCTGATATGGTGGGCTAGAACCACGCGGCATGTCAGGGCACCAATACCATATAGTATGTCCGTACTTTCCCGTATTTCTTTATACGATGCCCGTTTTAGTCTATATTTCATCCTATGTCTTATTAAAAAATTATATAATTATTATTTTTTTATTATAATATGATTTATTATTATAGAAATTTTAAGTATACATTATAATTTTTTATATTTGGATATAAATTTTAAATAAAATAAATGATCAAATGTAATTCTAAAATCAACGATGTCATATATAAAAATATAAACACAGAGGGAGTACAAATTTTGTGACCTAGGACCGTGAGATACTACTAGTACTAACCGTAACGTACAGCGTAGGAGTATATACTGACCGCTCCCTCCGTCCCAAAATAAACCAATTTTTTATTTTTTATCTTTAATTTTTGACTTTTCGTCTTATATAAATTTTTTTGTGATTGATATTTTTGTTTTTGTTAGATAATAAATTATAAATAGTATTTTACGTATGACTAATATTTTTCTAATTTTCTAAAATAATTTTAAACAAGATGGATGGTAAACGTTGGAAATGAAAATCGGAAAATTCGTTTTTTTACGGAGGAAGTAATAAACTGCAATTGTGCGTTTTGGAGGGGAGGAACCGCCGAACAGGGCTGGCTCAGAGAGAGGTCAGAGCGGTCACGTCCGACGAGCCCAGCTCCGTGCACCGACGGGACGCCTTCCGTACCATACAAGTTTTTCCTTCGCTCTCCCTCTGCCACAGTGCCAGTGCCGCAGACTGGCGCCACCACTGTGCGCCCAAGCTTATCCCCTGGATGGATTCCCGTCTTGCCCTTCTCCGTACTACGAGTACGCATGTACCAGCACAGGGGATAGCCATGTTGCACCGCGTCCATCCTTTTCCACGATATTTTACCCAATCCGTCTCACGTCTAATAAAAAATTGGTCATATGTTTTCAGCTCATTATCTCACGTCTAATAAAAAATTGGTCCCTCCGTTTCACAATTACCGATGACTCTAACCATATACTACCACTATTACATGAAAAATTTAGATAAAATAAAAAATCTTATAATATAAAAGGAGAAGGTAATATTAATATATACTGTCTCAATCCCATAAT
The DNA here is from genome assembly GCF_000231095.2 of Oryza brachyantha. NCBI lineage: Eukaryota > Viridiplantae > Streptophyta > Magnoliopsida > Poales > Poaceae > Oryza > Oryza brachyantha. Next base: position 14,964,669 of record NC_023170.2, read on the forward strand.
AATCTTATTTTTGTTTTTCGTATCCAATATTTGACCATTCGGCTTATTCGAGAAATTTATATAAAAACATAAAAAAATTACTCACGTATAAAATACTATTTATATTTTATCATCTAGTAATAATAAAAATTTTAATCACAAAAAAATTTAAATAAGACAAATAGTCAAACGTTGGACACGGAAAAACAAAAAATAAGATTATTATGTGACGGAGATAGTAAAGATTATAATGATTTTATAAATAAGGAACATGTGAGCGTGGAATGGTAAGGGAAGGTAAAATAAGATAGTCTTAGAGTGATAAGTGGTAAATGGGATGAGTGGTTAAAATCCTTATGTTTTAAGTATATTATTTAAATCTTAAAAATACTTATATTTTATAAATAACAGTAAAAAAATAATTGTCTTACGTATATCAACACAAAATAGAAAGACTAGTCAGACATGTTTTTTAATCCAAACCGGTTAAATTTACAACCGTGTTTTAAATAACCCTAATTTCCTGTGACGACTACAAAACAGAAAAACAAGTTCGGACACTACAAAGCATAAAGAATACGGGTTCGATTCCTCTACGTTACTACAGGCGAATACTGTTCATTTAAGTGACAGTATTTTAATACCATGAACGCTATGAACAGTGTCGAAATTATGTAGGAAATACAATAGCGTTAAATCTAAAATGACATGAGCGCCATGAACAGGGTCGGAATACCAAATTCACATAGTTGTTGCTCTATGGTATCAACATTTTTACTGCGGAGATGTCGTTCGAAAGAATACTGGCTACTACTAAAATTCAAAATAAAAAAAAACATTCCTCGTATAACAAGTCCACTAGTCGTACTTCAGGACACGTCACGTTCAATAATACTACTACATCTGATATTATATTTATTTATATTAAGATGGACGGAGTACACTGTTCAAGTTTTGTTTTATTTTAAACTGACTAAACTTTATGTCATGTCTTTTCTTTTACTTTCAACCCATTAAATTAACTAATTAACTATCAGTGCAGTTGCCGTTTTACTAGCCCAATGTCAATTTTTTCGTCAACGGTAAAGAGAGTTATTTGAGTTTCTCTAAACCGACAATAACAAATTTATCTATTTCTTTAATACAATGTGGCCCAAGTACAATTCTCTCGTTTTTGTTGTGTGCATGCTTTCCACGATGACAAAAGTGGCATCTGATGGCTCATTGGTTCTTGGTTGCCATTTGTCTAGGGACTAATGAAAGCATTCCTATACTCATTTGACATTATTGGGAGGATTTGTCTTTCGCTTTTGTCTTTTCGATTTTCTTACCTCTATAATGTAAAATTTAAATTTTTAAAGTTACTAATATATTTTTCATTTTATTTTTATCTTAGCTTTCATATAGCTAACATCACATATAAAAAATATTTATCTATAAATTGGAATTATGGAGTACGGCATTTGGCTTCAACCAACAAAAAAGATGATCCCTATGAAACAAACATTCATTTGCATGACACTTGATCGAACAAGCCATGAAGAGGAGCGAACAGTGCCTTACCCATTATATACAGAACATCAAAAGCCTACGTTTATTACATTGTGCTGCTTTTTTTCATTTTTTTTTACCAACAAATATCCACAAAACCAAAAGAAAAACGAGACACCAACCCATTATTCCCTAACCCGATCCATCCGTACACCAGCCCACAAACCAAACCATCTTGGTCCATCGATCGCATCACGTCATGGAACAGAGCGTTGTCCTACACGAGCGTGGAGCACTGCGAGGTCTTGGGGTCCCACATCGCCGGAAGCAGGAACCGCCGTCCGGCGACCCCGACGGCGTTGTAGCTGGCCCCCGTGGCGGCGTCCACCGGCACCTGGCCGGGGTACCCCGGGTAGGCTCCGGCGCCGAACATCCCCGTGCAGGCTGTTACTGCCTCCAGCGGCGCCTCGGTGGGGCCCTGGAAGTAGCCGCCGCCGTAGGGGTTCGTCACGGCGCCGGCCAGCAGCGTGGCGAGGTTGATGATGATGCCGTCCATCCCCACGTCGGCGTTCGGGGACACCAATGGGGGAGCCTGTGGCCCGTAGGGCGGCTGGTGGAACGGCCACGCGCACTCCCCCGGGCACTGCTCCGCCGCGTTCCCGACCCACACGTACGCGAACCTGCCGCGCCCGCGTGCGGCGGCTCGCGCCGGCGCCGGGGCCGTGGCGGCGGCGGCGGCCGAGGTGGCCGACGCGTGGAGGCCGCAGTGGGAGAGGCAGAAGCCGTCGACGAGGACGTCGGGGGCCGTTATCACGACGGCGATGGAGCCCCGGTGCGGAGAGAGGCGCGCCGCGAGCGCGGCGAGGGACGTCTCCGACAGCCGCCGACCGAGGGAGAGAGACCCGTCGAGCACCTGGCGGCCGAGGGAGAGACGCGCGGCGCCAGGGTGGTACCTGGCCGTGGTGGCCCACCACGACGCGACGGACGGCGGCGCCGGACCACCGCCAGCAGCAGCAGGGGAAGACGACGGCGCCGGCGGCGAGGATAGAGACAGCAGGAAGTCAGCCACGGTCGCGCGCTGCGCCGGGGTGAAGCGGCCGTACCAGAGCAAGTTGACGGAGTAGTTCCCGGTGAGCAGCTGCCCGTGGTGATTCGTCAGCGTCACCGGCGCCTGCGTCACCAGGAACAGTTGCCTCGGCGTGGCCGCCTCCCCGCCGGCGGCACCCGCGGCGAGCAGAAGCACCAACACAAGAGCAACCCGCCCGTACAGGTGGGCCATGGATGTCAGTCACACCTCGCAAGCAGGAGCACACCCGTGGTGGTAGGGACGGGGGCGGGGCGGGGGCTACCAATGGCAAGCGAGGGTTTATATAGGGGTCAAGCCGGATCGCGCGGCCATGAGTTTCGCGGTGAGCTTGGTCCACTGCGCCGGAGTGGGCGCGACTTTTGAGGAGGTGTCGTGCCGAGGCGTAGCAATTTTTCTGGGGAAGCGGGGTAGGGTGGGAGTCCTGGGTGGTCGGGCCACACTTGTCAGAGGTGGAAGGAGGGTTCCTTGCGTGGGAAGGGAGGGGGTGTTTTGAATGAATTCGATGTGATGCAGGTTGACAGGAGGTGAGACATGGCGAGGGGTGAGAGCACGCACGCTGGCGGAGTCGTGCAGTGGAGTGTGAATGCAGCAGCTGCTGCTGCTGCCTTGTACAGAAAACAAAGGTGCTGCTGCCTTGTTTAGTTCCAAAAGTATTTTTTAAAAATATCATATTAAAATTTTGGAAACCTAAATAAAGTATTAAATATATATAAACCAAAAACTAATTATACAGTTATCTAAGAAAACTTGAGATAAATCTTTTGATCATAATTAGTCCATGATTAGCCATACGTGCTACAGTAACCAACATGTGCTAGTGACAGATTAATTAGGCTCAAAAGATTCGTCTCGCGGTTTCTAGGCTAGCCGTGAAATTTGTTTTTTCATTCGTGTCCGAAAACCCCTTCCAACATCTGATCAAACATTTGACGTGACACTTTTCTCAAAAAAAATTTCAATCTAAGGTGGTGTTTAGATTAAGAAATTTTTTAAAAGAAGTGTCACGTCAAATGTTTGACCGGATGTCGGAAGGGGTTCGGACACGAAAGAAAAAAGCCGTGAAATTTGTTTTTTCATTCCTATCCGAAAACCCCTTCCGACATCCGGTCAAACATTTGACGTGACAATTCTTTCAAAAATTTTCTCAATCTAAACACCACCTTAGATTGAAAATTTTATTGGAAGAAGTGTCACGTCAAATGTTTAATCAGATGTCGGAAGGGGTTTTCGGACACGAATGAAAAAACAAATTTCACGGCTAGCCTAGAAACCGCGAGACGAATCTTTTGAGCCTAATTAATCTGTCATTAGCACATGTTGGTTACTGTAGCACTTATGGCTAATCATGGGCTAATTAGGCTCAAAACATTCGTCTCAAGATTTCTTTCATAACTATGCAATTAGTTTTTTGGTTCATATATGTTTAATGCTTTATTTAGGTGTCCAAAAATTTTATGTGATGTTTTTGGAAAAAAAATTTAGGAACTAAACAAGGCCAAAATTTTTTGGTTGACATCCGAAGGGGTTTTAGGGGTTGTTTAGATGTGACTAAACTTTTTAACCCCATGTCATATCGGATGTTTGATATTAATTTGAAGTATTAAATATAGACTATTAATAAAACCCATCTATAATCTTGGACTAATTTGCGAGACGAATCTAATGAGCCTAATTAATCCATGATTAGTCTATGTGATGCTATAGTAAATATTTGCTAATTATAGATTAATTAGGCTTTAAAATTTGTCTCTCGAATTAGCTCTCATTTATGAAATTAGTTTTTTTATTAGTCTCAAATTAGTGTACAAACATCCGATATAACTAAGGACTAGAAATAAGTCCCTAGAAATAAACACCCCCTTAGGCCTAGGGGTTTGTGTTCCGTTATCGCGATGCACCGATGAGACAACTTTGTAAGAGCATCCCCAACAACTCATCTAAATTTGGTCATCCATATCTTTATTTGGATGATCATCTAAAATACTTTCATCCTTTATATCCCTTTGTACTCCGGCAGATCATCTATTTATGGCATTCTCTATATCTATTTGGAGGATTGGAGAGAGAACATCTAAATATAGAGTTTCTCTCTCCTAATATGGATAACATCCAAAAATAGATGATGTGATAGATGTTCTGCTGGAGCTCAACTTTTACTCTGCATCCTCTATTTCTATGATGGAGGATGGGATGGATGAGCTGTTGGGGATGCTCTAAGGTACCATTTGATTCAAACGAATTTTATAGAAATTTTAGAGCATTTTATTTCTATAAGAATTTTTCCAATAAAGTTCTTTGAATCGAAAGGATAAATCCTATGAATTTCCTATGGAATGCATCTTCCTATACAAGTTTTAGAGAAAATTTAACAAGAGGTTAAATCTCATGGAAAAAATCCTTTGAGTCTATATCTCTTCTCAAAATCCTGTGTGTTTTCCTGGCCCAATCAAACGGTCATTCCGTTTTTCCTGTGTTTTGAATCCTCTGTTTTACACCTACATTTCCGTCAGAATCCCATGTTTTTCCTACTCTTTCATTTTTTTCATTCATGTGATTCAAAGAGACCCTAAAATTGTTTGATAATTCGATTAAGTTTAAAATAGTTTGTTAGTCAAATGTGTTCAAAATTCATTGCTTTTGGTTACAGGATTATCCATGATATTGATCAATAGGAGTGGTGTTTGAGATAATTGTTATTTGGTTTTGTATAGATACTATATGATATAAATGAATGATTGAACTACTAAAAAGTTAACAAATTTTCTCAAAATATTTGGATGATATACTTTTATACAAGTAAATTACGCAACATACTCCATTTATGAGTTTTGAAGGTGTATCTGTATCTTTACTGCTATAAAAGTCTTCAGTGGTGGTGGCTGTAAATCTGCCAACCCACTCCTATTGGATTTTTAGAATTTACCCTTAACTTCGTAATATTAAAAATTAATCAAATCTAGATAGATATCCACGTAAAATCAAATTGATATGGATATTTCCTATATAAAAAAGATGATCACATATTTTATAAAAAAATATTTTTCTATTTATTCTAGAAATAATATAATATGTTTTCATTATTTGCAAAGTACGAGTATTCACCTAGTAAATACAAAATCTTTCAAGTGGCAGGTAACGTCTTTCTATTGTTTTTTTTTTACGATTATGCAGGTCGCAGGAGTCATGTAAAGCACACACCACCAGCACAGGTCCACCACTTAACATTCACATAACACTTACCCACCCAAGAATACGTTGACGTTCGCTCAAAAAAAAAACAAACGTAGATCACCGCCAAATCACTACCACACCACTAAAAACTTATTGGAACATATGTTTTGTGTGCACATTGACATTAGGACTTAAATCCTAACAGATAAAGTCATGCATCCACCGATCCATGACTTTATCACTACATCACTATTTCTTTCCAAATTGCCCCCATATCTTAAACCATGATTTAACATGGTAACATAGTATATAGTAGAAATAATTATATGATTATATATACGAGAGTAAAGGGTACCAGCGGTCTCTAAACTTGTGTGTATGTGTCATCTAGTCCTTAAACTCTTAAAATATATTTTGGGTCTCCAAACTTGTCGGGGGTATCATATAGATCCAAACGGGCTCTGATCCGCTTCATCCGCTGACGTGGCATGCCACGGTGGCGCCTACATGTTGGTGGTGCCATGCGGGTCTCACATGTCATTATCTCTCCCCTTTTTATTCTTTTCTCTCTATTCTCGTCGGCGTCACCGTGGCATGCCACGCCAGCGGATGGAGTGGGTTGAAGTCTGTTTGGACCTATATGACACCTTCGGACAAGTTCGGAGACCCAAAAATACATTTTGAGAGTTCAGGGACCTAGATGACACATACACATAAGTTTAGAGACCGCTAGTGTACTTCACTCTATATATAAACACATACAAAAGATAGACATGTGACTTATGACGGCCAGCCATAACATGCCATCAATCCTCTTAAATCGGTATAGTGATAATGTCGGGGCGTTTGACAGGGAGAGATGGATATTACTCCATATATGGATGCTGTTTTGTCTGGCCAACTCTATATGCGTGTTTGAAAGACAATGTACACCTAATTTGTTCGTACCACAACACTGATGAAAATGGTGGTCATCCGGCAAACGAAGGAGACCTCAATCACTGCAAGGAGTACGTGGCTGTTGAAGTGTGGCATGATGCATACTCCTGTATGCTGATATAACCACTTGCGATTCATGCTGAATTTTTTATGAAGATGAGCCAGCCTTTTGCTGGCTGCTACTGCGGCTGTGTGGGTGTGGTCCTGCCATGCTTAATGAACAGCTGAAAGGAACAGTGCTCCTGGCGTTGTGAAGGAGGGTGCACGATGCGTCCTTCCTCTGATGAATTGACCCACTAATCATGGACGGTGAGCATCATATTCAGATTTTGAAAACTTACATGTACGATCTCAACCACAGCTTGTTATCATCTGGCAGCACATGATAATGAAATAACAAAGTGATGATAGTAGGGGTAGAATAGCACTAAGTAGAGACTACCGTGAATTACTCATAGCCAACTGAATTAACCATTGCATAATTACCGTTCTCTGCAGTCTCCATGAGTAGACGCATTTGCGCAAAATATCACTACTGATCACGCCCATCTTTTTGCTTTTTCTTATGTTAAACCAAAATTTAAATTTTTAATCTTAAATTTATAGTTGATTTTAAGGTTTTTTCATCAAAGACTTTTATATCGCTAAAAATATATATATATAATTTTTATTCGTAAATTATTTTTTTCATTATAAAGACAAACGATCACCCTCGAGCTGCCAGAAGAACAGATCTCTGCATTCACGCAATAACCTATGGCTGCAGATTTCAGAAAGTCTGAAGAACCAGGGTTTCTCTTACCGCGCAAGCCACCAAAATCGCGGTACCGCGCTCCCGCGGATCCCGCACGGTAACCGCAAAAACCAGGATGAATTTGAATCAAAAAAATTGAATTTAAACTCGTGCGGTTTTCACGGCTTACCGCGCGGTTTGCCACGGTTACCGCGCGGTAAGCCACGAAAACCGCGGTTTCTACTTGCTGGAACAACACATGAGAACGACAGTTACCGTGGCTTACCACGCGGTTTTTGTAGCTGAAACCGTGGTTACCGCGAGGAAACCGCGGTTACTGCGAGAAGACCACGGGCGTGATGCAACTGTAAAAAAACTTTAAAAAATCTAAAAAAAATACATGAAAAATAGAAAAATATTTTGTGACTATATTTATGACAATAGGACATGTTATAGGGAAAACAAGAAAATTTTCACATGACATTTCCTAAATTCTTTATATTGCAACATACAAACATACACCGGCATATCACCCTTCACCAAATAATTCACTCCAATAACAAGTAATAACAACTTTATTTTGATTGTTGCGTCACAACTATACCTACTACCCATTATTACGAATAAAACTATTATGTACATACTAAGATACGTATAATTTTTCTCTATACATATTTTCCATATATCCATCGTTGTATATTTGTATTTCAACATTATGTACCCTAGTATATAGTGTAAATTAATAATGACTCAACACAAAATATTCTTGACCATCTTCCTATGAAATATTACTTGCAATAGGCTATTTTTTAATTTTGTTTCCCGAAATACTCGTTTATGCTTTTTAATTACGTTGGGAGTACATTTTTTCATTAATTTCTTTGACAAAACTACATTATATATCTACATATACCACATATATTTTTTCATTAAATTTCCTCAATTTTTTTAAATTCTCCTTAAATTTAAACTCGGTTACCGTGGTTTACCGAGCACGGCTACCACGGTAACCGTCGCGGTTTTGCAAACCAACGCCTCGAGGAAGCAGTGTGCCTGTGCGTGAAAATTCGACGAAAGATCCGTGTTTACAAAAGGACGGCCATAATTTTCAAAGGTGAAAAAGCTACTTGTTAAACTACACACGATGCGCTCTGAAAGGAAAAGGATGGCATCTGAGACAGCGCCGGTTGCTTTTGCGGGTTTTTATACTGATTGGGGAGCCATTCCAAGGAAGAACTGCGATGTTTAACGCTAAACTAAACTGTGGCCATTACTGCATACTTAAGCTTTTGAGTTTTGTCCGGTGGTCGAATGTCCCCGTGCCGACTTAACCGAACATGCTTCCAGTACAGTTTAATGTGGCATATACTCTAATGTTCTCGCCATTTTTTTTAAGAAGACATGCTGCAGCCATTGGTGAGTGACCATCACACGTGAAATGAGGCAACGTGGGTTAAACATCATGTGACTAAAGTCTAAAGTGCGTTCTTGGCAAAAAAATTTACTAGAAAGAAACGGATAACTTTAAAATTTGAGTTTCATTTTTTTAGTAATGGAGGAACCGGCCTCTACACCAAACACGGGCGTACAGAGCCAAAACGAGGCATTAAATTTGAGTTTCATCTGTTCGCTTCAAGTTATGCTGGTCAAATTTTGAATTGTCAATATTAATTTTTTTCCCATGATTTTAGGGGTGTGCTGTAAAATTCTAGACCTTTACATAAATCAAAGAAAAATAGGAGAACTGGACTAGAAAGTATGAGGGGCTGAAATAGAAAATTAAAGCCACTCCTAAAGCCACATGCCTTGTAAGAAACCAGATTTTTTTGACCAATTATTTATCCTAGTAGCACTTTGAGGCCACTCCTATCTCCTATGAGTGGTCTTCATTATGTATGTATGCATGCCCCTAGCAGCATCCACAGTGAAAAAAAAATGGCTGTCAAAGAAGTCCATAGAATTTGTACTTACATTTTCTTGCAGTAACGGAAAAGAAAGGTCAATCAATAACGGAAGTAATGCGAGAACTCTGAACTTAATGAGTGAGGAATCGATCAACATCGCTTCAGCTTTTACCTCAAGCTTATACACGCTCTAGCCCCTAAGTCCCATACCGTTGACCATCTTGTTGCCGCTGGCTACCATATGAAGAAGAAAAGAAACTGTCTCAAAATCTAATTCTAGGACCTGGATTATCTGCAGTAATATAGAAAAACATTGTTCATGAGAGGAGAACAATGAAAAAAAATATCATATATAGTGTCGGAATATTATAGCTGCAACACTTCTAAAATCGTTCCCTCCTGTAGCGACTAATATAGTGATCAATCTTAACCTTCTGTTTTGATCTAACAGCAACGGGATTCTTCAAATGCATGTTAAAGTTAATCAAGTTAAGTGGCTGAAATTTTCACCACAGCCAGCATTCCTTTGTCACTGTGAAAACCGCCTAGGAGCCATAGGACCGCCAGGATCAAGAACTTGAACAAACCAACTTCTGTCGGTAAATCCAAGTATCCAACTTCGAATGTTAATAGTATGTGTTAGAACTATGGGATCATCTAGGGTTCTAGCTCTAGTTCGATGACTCTATTGGATAGATCAATTGCATTATGATTGAGGGAAAAGGGGATTAGTTACCGACCAGTGGAACCGCTTGCCGAGGAGGAGGAACCGGCCATCGTCGTCGATCTCGGCTTGGAGCTAACGGCGGCGGCGGTGGTCGGTGAAGTCCAGTGAGGGCGCTATTGCGGTCATGGTCCTAGTGATCCTGGCGAGGTAGCGGCGCGGCTGTGGTTTACTCCCGTCACTGGTTGCTCCCCCTCGATCGGTTAGGGTTAGGGTTTGTGGGGTGAGTGCGGCGGCGACAAACTTCGTGTGTTGTGCCACGCCAGCCTCCACCTCCTTTTATTTAGCGCAGGGTGACAAGGGCCCACCGGCCAGTGGGCTGGGCGCCCTGATCAGGGCGCGTGTGAAGGTCCCTCTTAGGCCGTTGGGCTCAAGAAGTGGAGATCTACACTATGCAGCATTTGGTTAATGTACATCAGCGTGTACAAAGTTCGGTGGTTTTGGATTTTTGATTATGCTTATAAGCCGAAATTTGAACTTTTAACCTTTTCAACCTTAATTTGGAGTTGATTTGTATGTTTTTCACCGAATCTTATTTATAACATTAGCTTCTAGATCGCTATAAACCACGTATATAAAATTTTATTTATAAATTATTTTTTATTTGTAAATCTGCCGTTTGAATTTTTTTTGTTTTAAAAACTCATGAGGTGACCCGTACCACGCCCAGTTTCTTTAGTCACGTCGATCCACAAGTTCCAAATCTTATCGAAGATGTGGTTATAGTTTGGTGACATGGTTTCAAGTTCTGGTAGGCTTGTCAGTGAGTGGGCAAGCAGGCACAGCTGATCAAAGATGTGAGACGGGTACGCTCTGATCTGTGCCTCAAAGATCTGCAGCTACAGGCAAGGCATGGACATTATCGAGGGCAAGCAAGAGCATCGGAGAAAGGCTGGAGCCTGGAGCCTCGACGACCTCTGCGAGTTCGCGAGGATCTTGAACTTGAAGGGAGGAGGAGGATGCATCATCCGTGTTCAGTGCCATCTTCTTGGGCCTGGACCGTATAAAGAAGGCCTATGACAGGAGCCCCGCCTCCGCTCATCATGGACCCTGAATTCGCGCAGGAGAACATGGACAGGAAGACGGCATGGCGGAGGTTGGTAGACCTTTTTTTTTTATATTACTTTTAGCATTTTTATTTTTTTTAATTTTAATACTCCCTCCGTTTCATAACGTATAAGATGTTTGAATTTTTTTCTTATAATGTTTAAACATTTATCTTATTCAAAAAATTATGAAAATATTATTTATTTTGCTTGTGACTTAAGTTAGTATAAAAAGAACTTTAAGCATGAATTGTCATTTTTTATATTTGTGTTAAATTTTTAAATAAGCCGAACGATCAAATGTTGCAACTAAAAAGTCAAACATCTTGTAAATTATTGCAAAGCTTATTTTCAAATCCTAAATCTTGTTGCCCGCACCGCTCCGTCTAACATAACTAAATAACACCGCAAGTATATCACTAGCCAAATAACATTGTGACTTAGATAAAATGTTTAGATTTAAAAATAATTTTCAGAGTGTTTAATTTTAAAATTTTAAAAAGGTTTTCAAATGGTAAAAAAGAAAAGAAATCAAGATTGTATTCCTTTGCCTTTCACCGCCCACCGAGGGACTAAAATTGCTATACACATTCTCAACAATGAACGTGGTTTAGTATTTCCTAGTGGTTACATAAGGCCTTAGTAGCACTTGAGGTCCTGGGTTCGATTTTTCGTTGAAGCGAATTTTATGATTCTAACGGCTTTGTGCTTTCAGTGGGAGACGACGTGCCCTGATGCCCGGCGATCTTCGGAGGTGCTCATAAGGGTTGAGTTTGCGTGCGTGCGTTCTAAGGGGGAGGGTAGAGTTTGCGTGCGTGCGTTCTCGAGGGGAGTGCTTTTAGTGGGAGACGACGTGCCCCTCGTCAGCGAGGCGCCCATGGTGACTTCGTTATTTCATAGAATTTGCCGATGGTCTTCAGAGGTGCTCATAGGGATAGGGTTTATGTACGTGCGTTCTCAGAGGGAGTGTGCTTGTAAGCGTCTTCCTAGGCCGCGTTCACCACCTTCTCATAAGTTAACTTAACCTCTTGTTTTCCACGCGTACGCATCCTAAACGGCTAAACAGTATAATTTTTTTAAAAAAATTTCTATATATGAAAGATGTTTTAAAAATCATATTAATCTATTTTTATATTTTATTAATAATTAATAATTAATTAATTATGTATTAATCTATTACTACGTTTTTCAGTGCCGAGTAAATTAACTTACCCACTCCTTACCAAACGCAGCCCTAATCCATTATCATTTTTGCATGAACGTTACGTGATGTATTTTGCATAAACCTTTCAAAGATATTGCTATATAGTACGACACAAATTATGCAAAATAACAACAGAAAATGTTGGAAAGAACATTTTTTAAGAAAGGAAATATTCCTTTTTTTTATTATTCACTCAATTTGTTTCATATAATAAGACTTTTTGACATTGCCTAGATTATTTTTTTGCTAATAAATCTAGACACATATATAAAACATATGTATTGATACATGGATGAATATAGACAAATCTAAAAGTTTTTTAATATAAAACAGGAGAATATTATTTTTAGAAAAAGAATGAAGCAACATCGAGTATGGGAACAACTACGTCGAGCCAGCAGTGTTGGAGGAAAAATAACCACGCGTATAACTGAAATCCAGCAATGCAATATTTAGAGTGTCTTTTAATCGAAACTAATCTGAAACTAATCTGTAGCGCCAAAACTTATAAACACATACTACCCCCGTTTTATAACGCAAGATATCCGTTTCATAATGTAAAATATTTGATTTTTTATTATTTTATTAAAAATATTAGTACAAGTATAAAGTACGAGTATAAAAAATAATAAGTCGTGCTTAAAGTTCTTTTATTTACATAGTAAGTTACAAGAAAAAAAATGCTACTGTCTCTATTTCATAATGTAAGATGTTTGACTTTTTATTGTAACATTTGATCATTCATCTTATTCAAAAATTTAGTGCAAATATAAAAAATGACAAGTCATGTTTAAAGTTCTTTTGATAATAAAGTAAGTTATAAGCAAAATAAATGATATTTTCATAATTTTTTAAATAAGACAAATAATCAAATATTATAAGTGAAAAAGTCAAACATCTTGCATTATTAAACAGAGATAGTATTTTCATAATTTTTAATAAGACAAATATCAAATATTAAAAAAAAAAAGTCAAACATGGTCTCTTTTACGGTGTCTGCAGCCAATTTTCTCTTTTGAAGGAGGCAATAGAAATTTTCTTGGGGAAGACGGCGGCGCGTCACCGTCGTTGTCGCCGTTGCGCGCTGCCCGCCGGTACACTTCGACGATAAGCTCCTGCGCCCGCTGCGCGGCGAGATTATCCGCATCCTCTCGCCTCATTCGCGCAGCCATCATTGGCCACGCGCCGTGGGGGTGGGAATGGCTTCGCCCGTTCGCCACGTGCCATGTGAAGCCCCATGGCCAGGTGGGGGTGGGGGGGGGGGGGGGTGGGGAGCCGGGGAGGCGGTCCACATGGCGAGTTGTCAGTCGCGGCGCCTGGTCGCCGTCCGCCGTGACGTCCTCGCTGACGTTGGACTTGGATGGGCGGGCTCGGTGGAGGCGGTTCGCACTTCGCAGATGCCGCACGGCTCGTCGGCGTCGTCTACCTACCCTACTCCCGACACGTCCGCGCCAGCTTAAACCCGCTCCCGCCTCCTCGTCATCCGGCAGCAGCTTCCCCCCGCTTGCGCATCCCGTCGCCGTGCCCTGGCCGCTGCATCGCACCTGCGCGGCGAGATGGGGTGGAAGGGCATCTTGGGGTTCGACTACGGCGTCGTGCAGGCGCCGCTCGGGCCCGACATCTCCGGCCCGGAGCTCGTCGCCGCCGTTGCCAACGCCGGCGCCATCGGCCTCCTCCGCCTCCCGGAGTGGGTGCGCGCCCCTTCCCTCTCCCCCCAATCGCTGTGAACTCTTTTTCGATTCTGATTTCCTCCCTGCAGCCGGCGCCGGACCAAGTGAGGAATCTCATACGGAAGACAAGGCGCCTGACGGAGAAGCCGTTTGGGGCGGCCATCGTGCTGGCCTTCCCGCACGACGAGAACCTGAGGGTCGTGCTGGAAGAGAAGCTCGCCGTGCTGCAGGTTTACTGGGGAGAGTTCCCGAGGGAGCGGGTCGATGAGGCGCACCGCGCCGGTGTCAAGGTGTTGCATCAGGTCAGAGCTTCTCATATACCACGGGAATGCCTGCCAGTTTGCTTAATTGTCATTGTCATTTCCGAACTCCCAATCTGTGTTTTTGCCAGTGTTAGCTACTCCATTACTCCACCCAATTTATTACTGTGGTTGAATTCTTTTAGTAGATGAAAGATTATCTATTTTTTGATAGCTATTTAGTAGTATAAATGATGAAATTAAATACTATAAAATTAAAAATCTACTCTATAAATATGAGATAATGAACTTTTGTGTATGAACTTATTTTTGTAAAAAATGCACCGTTTAGAAGTTTGAGAAGTATACGTGTAAAAGCCGAGGAACAATCTGGCTTAAAAGAACGCAGCCTATGTCATGCCAATTTTTTTGTGGTTAGGGAGGTTATAGATATGGCCGCGAATACACCATTTGTTCCAAGTATATTGTACATGATCGGCAATTGTTTGTGATACTATTCTTATGTTTTACATGTTGGGACTTGGAAGTGCTTTGTCACTCCACCCAATTGATGGTTCTGTTGCACATTCTACAGATCATGTTGTCTTGTTTGCTCAGATTCCTAACTAATTAAGCAACCGATTTGCCAACACTGAAGGAAGAAAAACCATTTCATTTTCTCAAGAGTAGAGGAATAACAATCCATGATAAACTGATGATTCTTTTGCAGATTCTGTGGATCATGTTGTATTTTGCTCAGATTCCTAACTAGTAAGCAACCAATTTGCCAATAATTAAGGGAGAAAAACCATTTTATTTCTCTACAGTACAGGGGAAAAACATGAATTACAAACTGGTCATTGGCTAGAGATAGTTACCCAACAGTTGTTAATTAATCAAAACTTGTGTGGAAGCAGTTGGTACAAGCCAACAAGAAGACAGAAATCATGGCAAACACAATGATTACTAATATAATCACAAAGAGCACATGAGATTTGTGGACGAGGTTCGCTGATGTGTCTACATCATACTTCATCAGAAACTGCTCCTATCTGTTACATGGCCACATACGACAATATGAGCCACCTGGTGTTGGCTTCCTTCGCTATCGTTACTTGGCTTAAGTAGAGATATTGGAACAGGTGAACACTGTTAGTGTTAGCATGATTTATGTGATATAGAGCCATCAGGTTTTTATGTTCTTATTCTGGGGCAAAGAAACACATAATAATTGCCATTGCATTGTTTAATTATAGGTTATAACTAAAGCTTTGACACTATGATGATGATACAAGATTTCTTTTCTTTATATGTCTTTCATATTTGTTCAGTTGATTATGGACTTCTCCATATCCCTTGTTATTGTTCAGGTTGGTAGCCTTGAGGATGCAGCAAAAGCCAAGGAAGCTAGTGTAGATGGGATAATTGTTCAAGGCCGTGAAGCAGGGGGGCATGTGATTGGTCAGGTAAGTCATTGTTTATAGTTTCGGTTTATTAAAAGTCTATCAGGCAGCCTTCAAAGATGCACCTTGGCCATCTTCAGGAGTGCACATGTGTCATCCATGCATTTAGAATCTACAGCATGCCTCCGCTCTATATGAAGGGCTAATGATTAAGCTTAGGGGCCCTGTTTTGGTGCCATCTCTTAACACAGCACATCTCCCTTGCTTGTCACCATATAATTATCTTTATGGGATTTCTTCCCAAATAATTTTGTTTCGGAATAAAACAGGAAGGACTGCTACCTTTGTTGCCCAGAGTATTGGGTCTAGTTTCAGATAGTGGCATTTCAGTTATTGCCGCTGGTGGAATTGTAGATGGCCGTGGCTATGCTGCTGCATTGGCACTTGGTGCTCAGGGCGTTTGCTTAGGAACTAGGTATTCCTGCATTCTCTTCTTCACACGAGTTTCTAAAGTAGTGCCTCTGCTCTGTACTTTTTCATAGTCTGGTTTTCACATTCAAGTTCCATCAACATTCAGGTTCCTGGCTACCGAGGAAAGTTTTGCACATCCACTGTATAAGAAAAGGATAACTGAGATGAATTGCACGGACTATACCAATGTGTTCGGGCGTGCTAGATGGCCTGGTGCTCCTCAACGTGTCCTGAAAACAACCTTCTATGATCAGTGGAAGAATCTCCCAGATCAAGAAACAGAGGAAAATCAGCCTATCATAGGCCACACTATCATCCATGGTGTGGTATGTTTTTAGTCATTTGTTTTTCTTGAATTCATTTCCTATTTATTTAGAAGTTATAATCAGTTTTATGGCCTTCTTTGCTTGGCATATTTTGATACTGGTACAGAGAATTTCTATCCCTTCAGTTGAACATGATACTGGATATGGACACAATGAAAATCAGCTCAGGCTTTTAACATGGGGAAATTAGAACCTAAGTAGTCTATTCCCAATGAGAACATGAAGGCTTTGCTGTTGTAACAAGCACTATTGTCTAATATGAATGCTATAGATGAAGGTCTCTTCCATAGTCTGGAACACGGGAATACAGGAATTTCTTTGGAAAACATTGAATTCCAATGGGAATGAGAACATTTTTAGTGTTTCCAATGGGTCTAAGTTTTTTGACTGGCACTCCTATCTTTTCTCAGTGGGATCACAATCCATGAGATGCGATTCTAATACATATATACTCTTAGTAAATTATAGGCGTGCCAACTCATTTTTGGTAGCTGTGGGAGTATTGGACCTTTTCAGCACAAATGACTGCTTATCTCAGCAGTTAACATAAAGTAGAACTAAGTTTAGAAGATATCCCCAACGTGAAATTCCCAAATTCAGACAAACATATTTGAAATGGTTATTTTAGTCTTCAGGGTTCTATTTCCTTGGAGGAGTATTACACATCTCAACAGGATTTTATATTTACCTTCTTACCTTCAGTATTTTTCAAAGACTGACCATCTTGCTAGTTGTCTCTTAGGACATCTGGGCAATGTAGGGTAGCCCTTAATTAATTGCTTCGCTTTCAACCAAAATGGTACCACTTTCTGTTTTCTAGTACTGATAGATATTTATAATGATGCTTGCCAATACTTCTAGATAAAGCCTAGCATATTGTTTCACGGTATCCCGCATATATGTTTGTTGCTTTTGACTATACATTAACTTGCAGTATATGATTTATACTTTTGTCCTGAACTAAACTTGGTCACCTTGTTGAACTTGTGTTTGATGCAGGAATGCATATGAACCCGTAAATAATCTACGAACCATTTTTTTACCGTGTCTGTCAAATATATGTTGACAGAGTGCTGTTTGTAATTGAACCATACATGTGCTGAATAATGGTTATCTATTATGCTGTTTTGTACAATGATGGATCTCACAAGAGTAGTTTGGCATACTAATTACATCTTTAAATGCATACTTTGTTCTTCTGCCTCTGTACTAGAAATTGAACTACTAAATAACGATTTGTTGGTTCCAGCACAGGGATATTCGTCGGTTTGCTGGTACTGTTCCTAATGCGACAACTACTGGTGATATTGATAGCATGGTCATGTACGCTGGTCAAGGTGTTGGACTAATCACAGAGATCATTCCAGCTAGTGAAGTTGTCAATAGGATAGTTGCTGAAGCACAGCATGTCATCAGAAAAGCTTTCTGATTTTCCCGTACCGTCAGAGGAGCACCAGTAAATACTATATGTGGTATTTGTGAGCTACGACCAACGAAAACGAAAGTATAGCAAGTCCACAACGTTGTGCATAGTATATCTGCAAAATTATACAGTATAGCTTGCTTCCATGTCTATTTGCAATAAGAACTATTGAAATGAATGATTTTACAAAGGTGTTCTCTTCTTTTGGCTTCTACTGTTCTACATGCATGGTGTGGACTAATGGTCTAGTAGACTGGTACTCTGGTATTTTGAATCGAGTTGGACTTGGTTGGGGTCTTGCAGCTGGAGTATATGGCATGTTTTTCTGTCCAGAAGCCATTGATGCACTGGTCGGCCCTTTCACCAACCTAATAACTAGAGAGGGCTTGCTTCAGTTCTCTGGACCACTCTTCACTCCCCTGCCCATCCCGTTGGGCTTCTGGCTATATCATCCATCGGAGGTAAAGCAGAGCCAAGAACAGTGGTGCTACAATTTTTGGGACCAGCCTCTGAGGGCTGAGTTGGATACTGACATGGATTTTTGTCCATGCAATGGTTGGAATATGTCATTGATTGATGGCTCTGGAAGTAATCAAGTGAATGTTCACATGAGCAGTGTGCTGAATACACTTGATGCACTTGCTTTATGTTAATCAGATTATGAGAGGATATGTAAATGTAACATTTTTTTAATGGTTACCGGCTTATTGCAGCATAGGAAAAATGTATCCCATCCATATGATGTCGAACTCTAGTGAAAGCGTTTTCAGGTCCCGACGGTTTCGCTTGATCATAATGCTTAACTCCGTTTGCCTGACTATAACAGGAATAGGGCCTATGTGCAGATTGCAAGATTTTAAACGTGCACTATACTATACTATACTATTCTCCTTCTAGTACTGTCCAAAGGTCACCACCTGCTCCGTTGCCAACAGGACCCCAAGAATATGAAGAATATGACAGTTATGCCTTGTTTAGTTCCTAAATTTTTTTCTAAAAACATCACATCGAATTTTTGGACACCTAAATAAAGCATTAAACATAAATGAACCAAAAAAACTAATTGCACAGTTATGCAAGAAATCTTTAGACGAATCTTTTGAGCATAATTAGCCTATAATTAGCCATAAGTGCTACAGTAACCAACATGTGCTAATGATGGATTAATTAGGCTCAAAAGATTCGTCTCGCGGTTTCTAGGCTAGCCGTGAAATTCGTTTTTTCATTCGTGTCCAAAAACCCCTTTCGACATCCAGTCAAACATTTAACGTGATACTTCTCTTAAAAATTTTCTTAATCTAATCACCACCTTAACAGTAGAGAGCGTCCTTGTTCATCAGCAGCAACCATCTTTTCACGCTACGGCGTAGGTAGAGTACTCGCCTACACACCTACATACCTCTTGGTCTTTGACTCGCTTCTCTGCAGAACCATGCATGGACCGAAAGAAGACCAGATCCTTTCCCAAGTTTCCTCATCAGCAATCCGAGCAATTCCTCCCCCCTGCCACCATTCATTTTTCTAATCCAGTTTTTGGTGAGCTGTTTTATCAAAAAACTCCCACATTATGCTCCAACCTTGTCGAAAACAGCAAGCAGTCCAGCACACACTATATGGCACCCAGGTTTTCCTTACCACTCAGGCCGCTAAAACCGTGGTATCGTGCTCCAGTGGATCCCGCACGGTAACCGCAAAAACCAGAATAAATTTGAATTTAAACTAGCGCGGTTTTTGTGGCTTACCGCGCGGTTTGCCGCGGTTACCGCGCGGTAAGCCACGAAAACCACGGTACCTACTTGCTGGAACAACACATGAGAACGACAGTTACCGCGGCTTACCACGCGGTTTTTTAGCCGAAACCGTGATTACCGTGAAGAAACCGCGGTTACCGCGAGGAGACCACAGGTGTGATGTCAAATGCAAAAAAAAACTTTAAAAAATCTAAAAAAATACATGAAAAATAGAAAAATATTTTGTGACTATATTTATGACAATAGGACATGTTATAGGGAAAACAAGAAAATTTTCACATGATATTTTCTAAATTCTTAATATTGCAACATACAACCATACACCGGCATATCACCCTTTACCAAATAATTCACTCCAACAACAAACAAGTAATAATAACTTCATTTTGATATGATTGTTGTGTCACAACTATACCTGCTACCCATTATTACGATAAAACTATTATGTATGTACTAATATTATGTACGTAGTAAGATGCACGTATAATTTTTCTCTATACATATTTTCTATATATCCATCGTGGTATATTTGTATTTCAATATTATGTACTCTAGTGTCTAGTATAAATTAATAATGACTCAATATAAAATATTCTTGACCATCTTCCTATAAAATATTACTTGCAATAGGCTATTTTTTTAATTTTGTTTCCCGAAATACTCGTTTATGATTTTTAATTACGCCGTGAATACATTTTTTCATTAATTTCTTTGACAAAACTACACTATATATCAACATATACCACATATATTTTTTTTCATTAAATTTCCTCAAATTTTTAAATTCTCCTCAAATTTAAACTCGGTTAGCGCGACTTACCGAAACCGTGCCTCCGCGGAGAGCACGGTTGCTGCGGTAACATTTCGCGGTTTTTCAAACTCTGATGGCACCTGACAGATCAGTTGCACGACACCTGAATTAAGTGCCTCATATGGGTACGTTACATACCCACCAATATCCTCAGCACAACCCAATTGCACACATTGTTATCCTGGTTCTTGCATGGTCTAAATTGAGTGCCATGGCTGCTAATAATGGTCGGGAAGGGTGTGTGTTGCTACGGTCTTGTTTAGTTTAAAAAAGTTTTTGCAAAAACGTCAAATTAAGTTTTTGACATCTATTTAAAGTATTAAACATCCTCTAATTACAAAACAAATTTTAGATTTCGCCTGAAAACCGCGAGACGAATCTTTTGAGTTTAATTAATCCATCGTTAGTACATGTTGATTACTGTAGCACTTATGACTAATCATGTTCTAATTAGACTTAAAAGATTCGTCTCACGATTTCCCTATAACTGTGTAATTGGTTTTAATGATCATATATATTTAATGTTTTATTTACAAATCTAAAAATTCGATAAGATGTTTTTATGAAAAGTTTTTGAAAACTAAAAAGACCTAAACTTGCTACTGTCGGTTGGATCTGATAATGATTTCTCTCCTCTGCTGTCTCCTCAGTCTTCCAGGAATGGCAGGCTAGTCAAAGCTCCCGACCCCAGGTGGCAATCAATGGCTGGCCTGGTTGGTAAAACCACACCGTTTACCGTGGCGACCGTCGCAACGTACTGTATGCTACTACCACTGTTGCCCAGCCTGCACCTGCCCCGCAGCTAGACAGGCACGAGTAGCAGCAGCAGGGCAGAGATCTGATCTCACCTCACTCACCTCGACCACATTGCCTATGCCTGTCAGCCTGTGCAGTGCA
Source organism: Oryza brachyantha (assembly GCF_000231095.2). Taxonomy (NCBI): domain Eukaryota; kingdom Viridiplantae; phylum Streptophyta; class Magnoliopsida; order Poales; family Poaceae; genus Oryza; species Oryza brachyantha. Next base: position 14,985,938 of record NC_023170.2, read on the forward strand.
CAAGAGATGAGATGAGATTTGATGGGTTTTTGTGATTTTAGCCCTATGTCACGCCTACTATAAATATTAAATATAGATTAATTATAAAACTAATTATAGAAATGATAGATAATTCAAGTGACAAATTTTTTAAGCCTAATTAATCTATAATTAGCATATGTTTACTGCAGCAACACATAAGCTAATTATAGATTAATTAGGCTCAATAGATTCGTCTCACGAATTAATACAAAATTATGAATAAATTTTATTAATAATATATATTTAATATTTATAATAAATGCCAATTAAAGTTTAGTCACACGTTGCAAACCGGCTTAGTCTGAGAGATCTAGAAATTCTAGGGCCAAGAAAGCGAGAAGAAGGGCTAAAAAAGGGCCAGGGTCGTGACGGTGCCGAGAGCCGTCCTGCCATCCTGGAAATTGTGCCTACGTGAGTGTAGTAGCCAGCAGCCACACCCACACCGTCCTAGCTTCTGCTTCTGCTTCTTCCTTTCCTTCTCATCTTGCTTCGCCGTCTCGCGCGCCATTTTGACCAGAAGCAGCTCGCTGCGCACGCGGGGGAAGCTCTGCTCACTCATACAGTCGCAAGAGCTCACTAGCTTCTCGTCACAGCTCACCGGCTGAGCCAGCTCCGGGTATAAGTAGCTGCCGGCCTGGGTGGTTTCCGTGAGCGCGCCATGGCACGGGGTGGTGGGCGTGGGCTAGCTTGTTGGTAGCGCCGATCGAGTTGGTTGTCACTGTCTCTAGCCATGAGGAGAGCGGCCGCCGCCGCCGCGGTGTTCTTCTCCGTTCTGTTGCTCGCCTCCGCCTCCAGGCCCCATCCTCCTGCTCGTCGTCTTCCCCTGGTACGCGCACGCTCCCCGTCGTTCTCGATCGCGATCTCTTTCTTAATAACCTTACTGCAAATTTTCCATCTTCCCGTCGAGTTCTGGTTGGGTTGGTGTTGGATGCTGACATGCTGCGCGCGCGCGTGCGTGCGTCCATGGCGGATGCAGGGTGGCGGTGGCGGGGAGGAGGAGGAGGAGGAGAAGGTGCGGCTGGGCTCGAGCCCGCCGAGCTGCTACAGCAAGTGCTACGGGTGCAGCCCGTGCGTCGCGGTGCAGGTGCCCACCCTGTCGGCCCCGTCCGTCCCCGCCGCGCGCAGCGGCGGCGGAGGGGACGACGCCGCGCCGCTCGTGGCGACGTTCACGAACTACAAGCCGCTCGGGTGGAAGTGCCAGTGCCGCGACCGCCTCTTCGACCCCTGACGCGCGCGCGCCCCGCGTGTGCATGCATGTTCCCGCGCCGCGCTCCCTCCTCGCTGCGGTGAATTGCGGCACCGGCCGGCAGCACATGGCGCTGCACTGCTGCTGGTGGTGGGGGTGGTGGTGTCGTCGTTGTCGCGTCGGGTTGAGAGGGATTGATGGATTCCTGTGTGTGTGATGGTAGGGCTAGCGATATGTCAGGACAAATTTGGCGCGGGCCGGCGGGCGGCCATTGTCACCGCCGCTGCCCATGCAGCTACGCTACCGTAGCGTAGGATAGAGCACAGTGCTTCTGCTTGCATCTTTTGCTGGCCGCTGTTTGCCGTTTTGGAATCTGCAGTGTGGTGTGGGGATGCATGTATAGTACATTTACCAGATGTATGCATGAATCTGTTCTACATGGAATCTAGTATAGTGGAAATGCATCGCTCATGCTGGATGGATGGATGTGGTGAATAGTAATAGTTCTACTGGTAATCGGTAGACTAGTAGCAGCACTGTTTTTTTAAAGGTACGTTCCTGCTTTGATTTTTAAATCTAATATTAATTTTAGCTCTTAGTTTTTGCGAATTCGTTTTTGCCTTTTTTTTTTTTACCGAATGAACCGTTTGCCCCTATTTTGGATTGAAGTTACGTTGACTGTTAGTTGACTAATATATTTAGTTTAAAAAATAAAAGATTTAATTCCCAAAATAATTAATGACAAAATTATCCCTGTTTAAAAATTATAAGTTTTTAAACATGTCATTTGAATTAATAATATATTGCTTTTGTATATTTCTATGATTATGATTTAGAACAGAGGTAACAACACAAATAACTAAAAAAATATCAAAATGAGGGGTAAAGTAGTCCTTTAATATATCATTTAACACCGTTAGTCATTCCATCCAAAGTAGGGGTAACTGGTTCGTTCAATTCAAGAAAAACAGTTTGTTCAATTTATAAAAAGTAAGAGCAAAAACAAAAATCCTAAAAGGGGATCAGCATTACAGCATGAAAGAGGATCAGTATTAGAATATGAAATTGCTTTTGTATATTTCTATGAAATTTATATTTTTTGAAAAAAAATTGACATAGTTTTGAAACTCTGTCAAATATTTAAAAAATTATAATTTTTAACATGTCATTTGAATTAATAATATATTGCTTTTGTATATTTCTATGATTTAGAACAGAGGTAACAACACAAATAACTAAAAAAATATCAAAATGAGGGGTAAAGTAGTCCTTTAACATATCATTTAACACCGTTAGTCATTCCATCCAAAGAAGGGGTAACTGGTTCGTTCAATTAAAAAAAAAGTTTGTTCAATTTATAAAATAGTAAGAGAAAAACAAAAATTCTAAAAGGGGATCAGTATTACAGCATGAAAGAGGATCAGTATTAGAATATGAAAGAGAGGCAAAAACGAGATGAGTACACATGAGTACGCGTCTGGGCTGCTTGTGCCACCCGAGCGTTGCTCGGTTCTCTAGTAGCAGCACTGTTTCTCTGCCATGTTTTATGCTTAGGCCTGGTTTAGGTTGTAAAAAATTTTTACAAAAATATCACATCAAAACTTTAAACACACATTTAAACTATTAAACGTAGTCTAATTACAAAATAAATTTTGGAGTCTGCTCGGAAACCGCGAGACGAATCTTTTGAGTCTAATTAATCCGTCATTAGCACATATGGTTACTGTAGCACTTATGGCTAATCATGTCCTAATTAGACTCAAAAGATTCGTCTTACTATTTCCTCCATAACTGTGTAATTAGTTTTAATGTTTATATACATTTAATACTTCATTTAGATGTCGAAAAATTCGATGTTATGTTTTTTGGAAAAATTTTTGGGAACTAAACATGGCATTAGGAAAAAATCGATCATGCTCTCGGCAACTTCTGCCGCTGTAAATCGATTGATTATGTATTTATGTAGTCGACATACTACATTTATGTGTTAGACCAGAACCAAATGTGTACAAAAGCTAGATTAAACCTTCATACTTGCTCCGTCTTAATTTTCACTCATCACGTGTATATTAATATAAAAGCAAAAAGATTAGAATATCAGCTATTTTATCAAATTTCAATACTTTATATATTTCTAATGCATTTATTTCTTAATTTCATAAACTCTAATGCATTGGTTGCTAAAAAAATAAACTTATTTTGGGCAAGCTATAATAGACAAAAAATGATTTTATTTATGATGGATGCGGTAGTAATTAATTATAGTTCATACCAAGGATGAGTAGGAGACTATACAATTTAAAGGCATTTTGCGTAGGAGCATCACACTGTAACCCTGACATTGAAGGATTAAGTACAAAAGATATTTTAGGGAGAAAGATAGCACTATAATATCCTAATCTAAAATATGCAGAGAAACTGGAAGTACACTGCCCACCCTGTGATTTCTGAAATGGCATTAGTTTTCATCTAATAGACGCCCTGAACTGGAATCTTACTGCATGTAGTAGCAACAAACATATACCAGACATAAGTTTCATATATTTGCCTCGGGCCTGCTGCCAACCCTCAAAGAGCCATAAGTTTGCCTCGTTGAACAAGTAGAACTAACCTCAACCGTCCGTTAGATGGAGATGGATCACCATTAGCCGTTGAACAAGTAGAACTAACCACACATAACTGAATCACCATTAGCCGTGTTGTCTTCCCCAACTTTAGCTGGAACACGATTGCACGATTCTTGGATTCTGTGAGTTCCACATCAAACAGCGGGGTGGATTTTTTTAGCAACCCCGAGTGCCGAACTGTGTGGTGCGTTTGATGCTGGGACAATGAGTCGTTGCTCTCCATGCAATTGTCTAGCCACTGCTATCTGCCCTGCCCTGCACTTACTTTGCTGGTCTCCACCTGACCAATCGTTAGTCATTGTTGGAGCTAATTCTAAATCATTAACTTGAACTATGTATGATCATCTGATTCTTAGATGAAATTGATGGTGTTTTTGACCGATGGAGCTTAATGAAGTCATAGACACCTTAGAACATGCCGGTGTGAAGTAGCAGAGCGCTATTGATGGTGATCACCATGGTGAATTAATTGCTATTTTCACTCATTGCTTTGGTTTGTTGATTTACTGAGACTAGACTCGTTAGCCTCAAAGTCAAATGGGAGAATGCTGGTTCATCTCTGGCATTGAGCAAGAGAGATGAGTGATGGATCCGATCCACACATAACCCATCCACTCCTAACGACAGGGAGTGAGTCGTTAGGGCTCATTACGTATGTTGCTTTGTTAAGCGCGATGATCAGATGCACCATTTCTCCTCCAAAGGAATTGCGCTTGATCCCCTCAATATATAAAAAAGGAACTGCTACTTGTTCTCAGTGATGATTTATAAACAAGTTAGTCAATCCAAAACCTAGAGGTACCGATCTTTAAGGGCATTGAAGGGGACCGAAGGGTGAAATCCATTTTTGTTCTCTATCCAAATACACTGTTACTGCGTGATGATCACCATAACCGACGCTTTTCTACTTCGACACCTATCACACTGACGGACGTGTTCTAAGGGATTTATGGCTTCATCAAATTGCACCTACCAGTACTACCATCAATTTCGCATGAGAATTAAATCATTGTGCATAACATAAGTTAATAATTTAGAATTAGCTTCAAAAGACATATTTAGAGCATCCATGCGAGCCCCGCATAGAGCTCACCTGCTAGTGAGAGAGGAGGGGGCGTAGGTGGCGGTGGCACAACCATAGAGCTTCTTGCACGAACATGACGACAAGCTAAGGGCTTGGTGTAGTGTGGACAACAGGAAGGGAGAAAGAAAAGACAATAAATAAAGAAGGTGGATACTTGCTTAGAGCATCCCTAACAGCTCTTTTATCCCATCATCTATCCTAAAAATAGATGATGGAAGGTAAAAATAATGCTCTAATAGAATATCTATTTCATCCTCTATTTTTAGATGTTCTTTATATCAGGAGAGAACATCTAAATATAGATGTTCTCTCTCCATCATCTAAAACTCAAATGTCCTCACTTTGACCACTATAAAACATAAAACAAATACATGGTAGTTACATGTATCAATAAAATATAATAGAATATAATATAGATGCTCTAATATAGATGATCTATTGGAGCACACAAATATATAGAGGATGAAACTATTTCAGATGACTATCCAAACTAAGATATAGATGACCAAATTTAGATGAGCTGTTAGAGATGCTCTTAGATAATAACATATTGTCCTTCTTTGAAGGTGGAGGATAATACTAACTTTTGGGACTCATCTCCTAGCAGTGACTCTAAGAACTAATTAACTAAAGTCCTAGCCAAGTTCAGGTTGGAAAACAGCTGGGAGGCAATTGTTCTTTGTTTGGATTATCAACTGCGCTTGGGCGAGGAAAATCAGACTCCGCTTATTAGTTGCGCGTGCTAGAATAGAGTTCTTCATTCTGTCAAAGTTGTGCTAATTATTTGTGGTCTACATGTTTGCTTTTAATGCCTAGGATTCATTATTTATGAGGTTGTCGAGTCGTGTTTATCTTCACACTATTGGTTGGGCCGGCCCATATGTCTCTGGCCCACAAGGAGACAAGATCCAGGAGAAGTCGGCCCATGTAGGCCCATCCGCTCTCATCAATAGCCGCCCAACCACCCCAGTCAAAGCCCTTGCGGTGCGGCTCTCCGTTTCGTCGTTGAGCGCGGCCGGCGCGCGTCACCCTCTCTCTCTCTATAGACCCCCCTCATCGGACGGCCCCAGGCCGTCGCCGCCCAGATCCAACGGTCAGCACGACGGTCCTTAGTTCACACCAGCCCTTTCTCTTCTCTCGTGGAGCCCCAACTGCGGAGCCACCTCATCCTCGTCCCGGCCCGCCTCCCCGGCGAGCGAGACGGTCGCATCGGAGGCAAGCCCGCCCGCCGCCGCGCCGCCGCGCCTCGCCTCGTCGTCGTCCTCCTCCTCCTCCCGCTTGAAGCCGCATCCGCGCGGGGAGGGAGAGCTGGGAGGAGGGCCAATGGAGACGGAGCTGCTGCCCGTGGTTGACCTCCGCGTGCTCTCGCAGTCCGACCTGGACGCGCTCGCCGCCGCCTCCGCCCACGCCGTCTCGCCGCGGAGCTGCCCCGATGCAAACCCCCTCCCGCCGCTGAAGATCGACCGCGCTATCTTCAACGAGAGCGCTGGCTCGCGTAAGCAGACCTTCTCTCGCCTCCGCTTCGGCACCGCCTCCTCCTCCTCCGGCTCCCCTTCCCCCGCCGCGAAGCCTAGGGGCAACGACAAGGAGGATAGCTTCATCGCCCACCACCTCCGCCTTCTCTTCGCCCGTGGCGACCCCTCCTTCCTGTCCCCTATCGACCAGCCCGAATCCCAAACCCTAGCTCTACCCGCGCCGCCGTCTCCCGACCCCGACCTGTTGACTACCAACTCCAGGGGGGTTTCCGTCGATCTGGTCAACCTCGCACTGCTGGTCGACCCGTACGACGCGGAGCTGGGGAAGCGGACGGCTGGGATGACCTCGGAGTCGGAGCTGATGGGCTTCATCGCTAGCCTAGCTGGTCAGTGGGTGAGCCAGAGGATGCGGAGGAAGTTTGTGGATGCGGCGTTCTTCGGGGATCACCTCCCCAGCGGGTGGAGGCTGCAGCTCGGGATCATGCGGAAGGATCACAAGGCCTGGTTGCACTGCTTCAGTTATGTGAGGTTAGTCTCATCACCCTTTCCTTACAAATTCTGATATTTTAACTTATTACCTATAGGCCTGAGTGTTATTATGATGTTTAGAGATGTGGTAATGTGTGCCTATACAAGCAAAGGATGTGTGGTGGATTTTGTTTGTGATGAGTGCTTTACTCTTGTAATGTAGTCAACTGATGCTAATTAGCCCCCATGCAGAAGCACACATTTTCTCAGTTTAGCTCCTGGTAGTTTTGAGTGATTGATTATTTTTCAACATAGCCTTCTTGCTTTAATTCTGTGGATCGCTTACTTTACAAGGAAGGAGACCTGTTGACAATATTATTATGCAAACATATTTCATGGAAAGGAGGAAATGCTATGGCTGGATGTTATGTTTTAGTATATCAGTGGTATCAGCATGATAAGGTCAAGTCAGGATTAGCATGTGCTGCAGAAATTGGAGAATGCTATTAGTGTAATAGATATTTTGCTCCTCATTTCTCTATTAAAGTTTCCTAGTTTTGTCATTAGAATCCTAGTAGTTTAGATTACTACTCCATTTCTTTTCCTTATCTAGAAGTACCTCAACATATAAAGGTAGCTTACTATTTTATTTGGCCTTAAGCAATAATAAATATCTAAAGGGGATTCACCCAGACGTCCAGACATATCAATGACATGCTGGTTAAATGATAATACTGAGAGTATTTATTTATTTATTATTTTGGGTGGGTCGGGGGGGGGGGTGTTACCAAGATTATACTTTCAATAGTATAATAAATAATAATAGCTTGAAGATAACTGGTTTTATTTTATGCCATTGATTCTTTCTGCACTTTCTTTGATTCGTAGTTTTAAGGCATTCATGTTCTGCATTTACAGCAGCACTATCTACAGTGCTCGCATAATTGGTAGTCAATGGCAAACCGATTCGATCAGGGGCAAACGGTAAATTAGTTGGTTTGACTGATTAGTTAATCAAGGTCAGTTTAGTCGGTGACTAGTCAGCTAAATATGCTGACTAGGATATAGAGAAGTGGTGCAGGCTAAAAATTTAGACCAAACAAGCGGGCTAAGAGGGGCAAGGATGTATGTTAGGGTTAGGACCTCGGTATTATTCCCATCTGTCACACTCTCTCTTGCCTCTCGCATATCATCCTGCAATAAATTTAATGATGACGAAAAGTTGGATTTGCAATACCTTCAAATTCAAATATACTTATCAAATATCAGTTTCGTACTTTGTTTTTTTCCCAATAATCAATATACTCACTAGACTGAAATTATCAAGGTAATCAGTATCAGGATACTAGGTAGGATTTGTTTTTCAGTATGGTAGTATCATAGAATCGGGAATTCGGGATACTATTCTAGGATCATGATACTATCGAATTTTACAAAGTATCAAGGTAATATGTTGTATATATTGAAGCATATAATATTGACTCTGGTAAATTTAATTCACTTTTGGTATACTTGAGCATACTTTTCAAATCATTTTCAATCCACCTTATTTCAAATCATATTTTTGTAGGATTCTAGGGATCGCAGAATCATGATATTACCTAAGATTTGGTATTATCTGTGGAAGTGAATGATAAGATTGGGATACCACAAAAATTAGGATACTGAATGGGATTGGTATCATTTTGGCTTGGTCGGATCGTAGTATCGCAAGATACTAAGACATGGATTGATATACTAGTAACCTTGGAAAATATGCTACAAAACATGTCAAAAATAGGTATACTTGTACACAAAGTTTTAATTTTGGCATATTGGAGCCACCAATTATTCATTGACTAGTCATCGACTAGCTTGCCTAGTCACTAGTCGGAGGTTCACCAATCGACTACCAACTAGCATGTAGGTGAACATTGATTATCCAGCATTGGTTTGATTGATGCTTATTAATCCCTCCATCCCAAAATAACTGCAATTCTAGGATCCAAATTGTCCCAAATTACGTGCAATTCTAGAGTGCTACTTGTCCCATTAATCACCTCTCATTCAAACTTCTCCCCACCTTATCCCCAACTACCCTTTCACTCCCAACCACCCCTCATCTAATAAGGGACATCTTTGTCATTTTCCTTACCTCTTAATTTTGCCCTTTTACTCTTAGCATTGTAGTTATTTTGGGATCGAAGTAGTATTTGATAGGTTAAACATAGTTGTGCATATGATATCTCTGTTTTATAACATAACACATGTACGTGCAAATTTGCTTCTCCCACCGTTTCTCACTGATATACAGGTCTTAATCCAACCTGTCAATGAGAACCAGCGGATAAAGTGAATTGAGGACATGGGATGGTGGCTAAAACAAACCATTTTTTTTTCATTTTCTGTATTCAATTGCAATGCTTGTTTGAAGTAGTACCTAGAGTACATGAGCATTCCGATCATTATCTTGATTGTTCCTCAGAACTCAGGTGGTCCACCATATATGCTCAGATTTATCATCTGTTGTTGATGAATCATTTCTCTGTAATGATAGTAAATATCACTTCTCATCGTTAAGCTAGAAGGTATTGTTGAGATAATACTTTCCTATTAATATGCTTTGATTTTATCTATCATGTATGCTACTATCCATGAACATATACTGTGGCTGGCTGCGCCATTTCAGTGCAACAATTTGTTTATCATATTTTTTTCCTTCACTAAATGGGAATATTGTACTTTCCAGCCCCAAGGGACAGCAATTTGGTACTTGCAAAGAAGTTTCTGCATACCTTATGTCACTTCTTGGGTATCCGGATCTCAAAACGGGTAACATTGAGAATAGCAACATGCAGCAACGTGACTTGTGTGCTGAAGATGGTGTTAATGTAAGTTGATAGTGTATGTCGCTTTATCTTTTGTATCTGAGTTCATCTAATTGATTTTTTGGATTTTGTGGCAGGTTTTAGGTGTTCAACACCAAATTGGTTCAAGTATGGACAACCAAAGTATTTTACCAGCTGCTTCTGTTACCTTTTCTAGCCATTCAAGAGATGAAGATGAAAGGGGTGCAGATGCAACAGATTCTTATTACTGTCAAGAATGCAATACAACTTTTCATGGTCAGAGTGCCTATGCACATCACCTGATTGCTTTCCACAAAGTGAGTTCTAAGAGGCGTAAGATTAACAAGAATGTCAAATTTGGTGAGCCAATTATAGGCAAAGACGGGAAATTTGAATGCCCAGTATGTAATAAAACGTTTGAGGAACAGTCACGGTACTTTGGTCACATTGGAGCCCATGCAAAGTATCATGGGCTGACTCCTGAGGCATTCTTACAAACTTTTGCAGGAAAGGTTGGTAGCGAGTCTTTTTCTGAGTTGTCATTTAGCCTTCAGGAATTGACAGGATCACCACAACAGATTGAAAAGACTAATGCTAGTGAAACACGATCACAGCATCACAATTCTTCAACTAAACATGGAGGCAATGCTACAAGAGGTATAGATCTATTAAACTCAAATTGTCCAGACAACTTCAATGGGCATAATCAAACTTGGTGTAGACCTGAAGAAATACCTCCCACTACAGATGCTCCGAGCACATGGAGTTATAGAAATGATGTCATGGATGGTGCTGATAGAACTGTTCCAAGAATAGCACCTCAGACCAATGATCACATGGATAGGATTAGTGGCTTTGCTGAAGCAACAGATTTTAATGATCAAGCAGGAAGACACCAAGTTTTTAGACCTTCCTCTTTTGGAACTGCCAACAATTGTCAAGGCCAGATTGTTGATCGTGCAATGGCTACTTCCAAGCATGCTGAGGTTAACAATAGTATCAAAGCAAGAGATGCCAACCACAATTCATGCCTAAACACAATATCATTTCCTATTGCAACTGCAAACAATGAAACATCAGCTGCCCTTAATGACGGGAATGGGTCACGCATTACTGGAAAAGGCTTTAATGGAAGTTTCAGTAACAATGATGGTGCTGCATCTGCTGTGTTCTCCAATTCTGGAGTAAACAATAAAATGCCTGGCTCCCTTGGTGTAGCTGACAGATCCTCTGTTGCTGCCAGATCCTTCAATGCTGGTTATGTTAATGATAATAGTGCTTCTGAAGCTAACAATATTGGCAACAAAAACAATTCCATGGTTTATCAGACAAATTTGACTATGCGCCCAATCTCTCCTGTAAGTAACCTGGATTGCTTCACTTCCCATTCAGTGCATTTTGAAATAGTGACAGAAAGCATTCGTATAATACAAATGAATGAATGGATAACATACAAAACAAAACAAGTAATGAAGCTAGATTTGTTGTTGGTGCCTATAATAATATCTTGACTGGCAACACTACTGAAAGGAGTCTAGCCCAGTTTAATATTAACTCTAGTTACATAAGACCTAACATTTCAAGCCATGGTTCACTTCCTGAATAAAGCACACTGGCAACCAGTAACTAAAGTGATGTCAATGCAAAGGTTTTTGTGTTAATAGAAGTGATGCCAACTGCATAAAGGGCTCTTTTGTTAATAGACCCACTAGTAAGTAGCAACAATCAACCAAGCAGGTCCGCTTGAGGTTATGGGAAGGACTAGTGGTATGCAAAATTGATACAATGACTGTGCTACTGGTTGTAACTCGCTTGCATCAGCAAGTACTCGCCAGAATGCCAACAGTTTGTGCATATGCAAGACAATTTTGGTAGCGTGTACTCTATGGTTTGTCTGTTGGTAATGTTCCAGCTAGCAGCACAACCAGAGATCAGTTAGACTGTGTAAAATATTCTTTCTAGTCTTCGATCATTTCTGTTATGTTTAAAAATGCTTTGGATATTTATTTTTGTGAATCTGGTGGGGAACCAGTAATTTAGTGCCTCTTAACTAACAAGTATAAGACTATGAAATAGTTGATTTCATGATTTGGCATGCAACTAATTATGATTGGGTGAAAGGAGGAAATAAACATTGTGTTTCTCGATACTATTGCTTATGTATACCATAATTTGGTTTGCTTCGGCATTGTTAAGTGAATATTTATTCCCTCATGAATGATTATGGGATTTCATGCGGAGTGTCCTTCATGCTAATTTGATCTTTTTTTCCCTACAACAGTGTGATTTGCAACTTGGATTTAGTGGCCAGAAGCAGCAGATGTTTCCTGGTTATGGAGAACTTAGACCAGCTGCATCTGGGTCCCCTCAGCTTGGGAGCATGGCAAGAAACAGTTCGATACCGTCCAGACCTCCTCAGACGCAGTTTGGGAGCATGGCCAGGACCGATGCTTTGCCTACTGGATCCTCTCAACCAGGGAGCTTGGCCAGACCAAATCTTGTGCCTACAGGATTTTCTCAGTTTGCAAGCATGACCAGGCCGGCTACTTCTGTACCACCAGCTGATCCCTCTCAGTTTGGGGGCATGGGCAGGCAAACTATTGGAACCACGTCTGAACCAACTCTAGTATTGGGCTATGCTCCTCAGATGGTCAATGGCCCTCCAACCCAGCTAGGATGGGATCTATCTTTGTCAAGGATGGTCAGTGAGGGCGTGATCCCAGTATTATGCATATGGTGCAACAGCCAGTTCCACCATTTTGGCCCCATTGATGGACAGCAGTCTGGTTCGTTTGGTTTCATTTGCCCAGCTTGTAAGGAGAAGATGGCAGGTAATCATAATACCCCCAACAATGGCCCATGGCAAACCTGACAACTGTTGTGGCTGGTTTACGATCATTTCTGTTGCTGAATGTTGGTGTCTGAATTTTGCTCCATGGCTGTCGTGGTTCGAAGATTACCTGCACTGGCCTTCCTTCAAGGTTTTAGTAGGCTATCTAGGAATTATGTCCGTACTTGGTAGACTCGCGTATGTACTGTCGAACTGTAAAGAAAACTGTCCCAAGACAAGAGAAACCCAATTAATGTTGTAACTCTGGCAAGATGGACCTCCAGTTGAAGAATGGTGGGAGATGGAATGCAAGATTCAGGGCTTGTACCCAACCATCATCCAGAAAGAGTTTACTAGATAGTAGTAGCTTTTGGTGTATGATTGTTTGGGAACTAGTAGATAATTTCATCATACTTTGATCACGTTACCCTTGATGATCTTTATTCTGTGAACACCCACTATCATCTGATAATCCTCAGCCTTGTTCGTCCGTAGACAGGCTCAGACTTTTTGCTGTTTCTACGAGTGATTCCAGCTTTTATTCTATTTATGCTTATATGCCAAAATTTAAATTTCCAACCTTAAATTTAAAGTTGATTTTAGGTTTTTTAATCAAAGTTTATTTTTAGCTTTGGCTTCTCGATTGATGGAAATAGGTACATAAAAATTTTATTTATAAATTATTATTTTTTGTTTGGCACGGTCACCCCCAAAGATGGGGCAAGTATACACATCAAATACTGTCGTCTCCATTTTTTTTCTTATGTTCATAAGTCAACATTTAAATTTTTAATCTTAATTTAAAGTTGATTTTAAGTTTTTTAATCAAAGTTTACCTTTCGGCATTGGTTTTTAGGGCAGGACTTTCTGCTCCAACTTTTATTTCTCCGCTACGAAAATAACCAGCCAAATAGGTCTAGCTTCATAAACTCTGCTCCAAGAAAGAGATGGAGCTATCAGCTAAGGGCTAACTCCATGTTTTTTTAAAGGGACAATTGCAAATTTGTTACTGGCTTAAAATATTATTGTAAAATTACTATTAGCAAATTAAAAGATGTCATTAGAACTGTCATTCGAGTGACATCTTTACAATTTAGAGAAAAAACGAGTGACAAATTTACAAATGCCTTTTTCTTAACTCCTGAAGAGGTACTTAACTAATCAAACTTTTGTATCTTCTCATGGAGTTGGAAGATAATTACCTACAATTGCCATCGGTTACATACGTAAAGTTTTTTTATTTCTTTTTTCTAGAACGAGAGCCCTTCCTCACCAGACCGCGTGCCCCTCGTCCACCCTAGCCAGCCACCAGGCGTCGGCGCCGCCTCCTTTTTCGGCCACCACGACGAGGATTCCGGAGATCTTCAAGACGACGATGAGCTGTAGGGACATGTCCCTGGACGAGATGGACGCGACGGTAAGGAGGATGGAGTTCGTCGTCTTCGACCAGTGCGGCACGAATGACTCCAACGAGAAGGGGAACAACCTTCATGTCCGAGGCGACGACAATGACGACGCGAGGCTAGAGGAGAGGTTAGGTGCCTTCCGGGACAACTCGTCGGAGTGCAGTGACGCGTCGACCTTGGGTGAATTCGTCGAGGAGTTGACGCGGATGAGGTACCAGGGGTACGAAGATGACAGCTTGGATGGCGAATTTTCAGATGAACACTGGATCGGTGATAAGGAGATTACTGGAGCTGTTGTTTTCGAGGAGCAAGATGACCACGGTAAAGAGGGTACACCAGGTAGATCAGACGATGAGTGCGAAGATGAAGCTGCTCAAGAACATGAAGCAAATGATGAGGAGAATATCTCAGATTTGTCGATGAATCGGATACCGCAACACAATAGGAAGGTGGTGATTTCAGAGTAGAGGCTTGCGCTGCAGCGCTGAGCAGGAGGGAATCAATGGAGAAAATATCATGGATGTGGCACATCAGACTGTGGTTTGCACAGAACAAGAGATTCAAGAACAGAAGAACTTTGCTGCTATCTGTAATTTGGAGATTCCTGAGCAGGAAGTAGCAGAATCAGTGCTGAAAATCCTTGATGAGACCAAGCAGGAAGAGGAGGTTGATGGGACCAACATGGAGTCTTCCAGCATTTTAGAGGTCACTGTGGAACAAGGGCATGTTTGGGACTGCCCCGTTCTAACTTTCGTTGTCAAAAGAACCAGCCAAACAGGTCTAACTCTAGAAACTCTCCTTAAAAAAAAGTGGAGCCAATGACCAACTCCATATTTTTTAAGCTCCTGAAGAGATACTTCATGAATCAGAGTTTGTATCTTTTCGTAGAGTTATGAGATAAGTACCCACATTTATCATTACAACATATAACTTTTCGTTTCTTTTTTTTTTGTCACAGTACGAGAGTTCCCAACCTACCGCCAGGCGCCGCCGACGACTCCTCTTCCGGCGTGGACATCGGCGAGGGCACCATCACGCAGGCCGCTGTGGTGCACATGCTAGCCGAGTGCGCCGGCCTCCACTAGTTCGAGGACTGGGGCGCCAAGTCCCTCCCCGAGCTCGGCCTCACCATGACGCGTGTGTGCAAACTGTCTACAACTAGAATATGGACTCTTTTGAAACACGGGCATTTTTACATGATCAACATAATTATGGTAAATAATCTATGGAAAATTCTTCATTCCTAGGAATACCTCAAAGTGTGACTTGTCAAAATTTCTCAAATGTATGGATTAATTCATAGGGGCAAACATATGGATTTATTTGACCAAAAAATGTTTTTTAATTTTAAATGCATTTATATTAATATACATCGTATTATAAATCTTATAATATTCTACATAATATTACGTCGCTTACACGAGTTCCACGTACAGCAGAACAGACACCAATTATTAATCAGGGGTATACCTGACCTTTGTCAGATAAATCTTATGTTTCTATGGCTAGAGCTATGTTGCGTGACAAATAGAACCACTAGCTCTACAAACTTCTCAATAGAGCTACTCCTGGATGAAGCTAGTGGAGCATAGGAGTGCCAAATAGACCTTAAATATGGAAGACAAAGAGAATGAGCAAGGTCATATGGTGGATCTAAAATCCAACTATAATATTTTACATCATATCGTAACCGGTAAAAAAATAATCACGTACATAATTTATGCATACATCAAAACATACAACAAACACTATTGAGGGGCATACTTAACCTTTCTTAAGCTATGGTGCTTGCCAAATAGAATTATTTGCTCCACAAACTCCACGGTGCAGCTGCTCCCGGCTAAAGCTAGTGGAGATAGCATGAAAAAACTAGAGCAGTTGCTCCAAGAATACGTATTATTTATAAATTATTTTTCGTTTGCAAATATATCATTTGACTTTTTTTTGCCTGAAAACTCATACCATCACCCCTGCATCTCAACTTTAAGCAACGTATTTATTTCATGATGGTATAACTGTGAGGGTTAACTTAACCCCTAAATTATTACATTGTTTAATTGGCCAGGAACATTATATGTAGGGCAGTCTCAACTCCGGACCTCCACGGGCAACCCCTGAAAAACAGAATCATGTGCCACATTCATGTACAGAACCTTCACGAAAATTGAAAATAATTCTGACAAACTTTCAATCATGCGTTCTAAAGAAGACCTGTTTCCATAAACCGGAGCCAAAAAAAAAAACAAATTTGTAACAGAGAAAAATGAAAAATTATATTTCCTTTGGTTTTCAATAGATGACGTTGTTGACTTTTAGTCATGTTTGATATTCGCCTTATTGAGAAACTTACATATTTATCATTTTTATTGATTTATTATTGAATGTATTTTAACCATAACTTTTTTTTCAAGTTTGCATATGTGTTTACTAATACAAATGGTAAAACACGTAATCGAAAATCAAAAAGAGTCATCTATTGAGTAAAACGAAAATAAAAAAGAGTCATCTATTGAGTATGTCAGCCATGCCCCATGCATCCACACTATCTCTGTTTCAAAAGGTTGACATCCTAAGAATGTGTGAGGTCAAACCTCAAACTTTTAAATATTTACGGAGTAATAGATTGAATAATATAAGGATTTTCAATACATGAAAATAACAGTGATAGATTTGTCATGAAACATGCTTTCACATGGTTATATTTATATATATATATTTCAAATATATAATTAGAAAAGGTAACATTGAGACATGAGAGTATTAGAGCTAGAGCTAGACTAAGGGCTTCGCTTTGCTTAGTTCTTAAATTTTTTTTCCTAAAAACATCACGTCGACTCTTTCAATAGAGCATTAAATCGAAATAAAATAAAAAACTAATTGCACAGTTACTGAAGAAATTATGAGACGGATCTTTTGAGCCTAATTAGTCTATGACTAACCATAAGTGCTACAGTAACTCATATACGCTAAAGATGGATTAATTAGGCTCAAAAGTTCGTCACGCGGTTTCTACATGGGTCGTGAAATTTGTTTTTTCTTTCGTGTCCGAAAACTTCTTTCGACATCCGGTCAAACGTCTGACATGATCTATTCCCCAACTAGTTAAAAAAAGTTTTGGATTAGATGTCACATCGGATGTTTGACCGGACATTGAAAGCCTATTTCGATGTTTAATTAAAAAATAATCACATATGGTGTTAGGAAACCACGAGATAATTTTTTTAAGCATAATTAATTCTTCATTAGCACATGAGTTTTACTGTAGCATCTATGGCTAATTATGAACTAATTAGGCTCAAAATGTTCGTCTCGAATTTTTTTCAAACTGTGCTATTAGATATTTTTAAAACTATATTTAATGATCTATACATGTGTCGAAAGATTTGATATAACGAGTAAACACGAGAAACACCTAGGGATTTTCTGGCTAGCTCTACGAGATGGTGGGCTAGCCAGTCTAGGTTCAAAGACTCACTTCTACCTATTTAGTTGATATTAGATTATTTTCTAATATCCTAGTTTTTTTAAGTAAACGTGGAAATTTTTTGGAACTAAACATGGCCTACGTAGAAAAGAACGGTGCCACGGAGGTAATTAATAGTACTTACGTCGGGTTGTAGCTGATCTTGATGATGCCGGCGTCGAGGTTGGCGATCTTGGCGAAGGCCTCCCTGGAGAGGTCGATGGTGCTGGTGCACCCGTCCTTGCTCGCGCAGTTGTCGACCATCTTGATGGTGACACTGGCGCCGGTGCAGGGGTTGCCTCCGCCGCCGCCGGCCGCGCCGGTGCACTCACGGCGTAGCACCGCCCGCACACCGCGCCGTTGTTATACAACCTGTCGTTCGCCGCCGCGACCATCTTTCCCATGCCCTTGTTCCCGTAGCACGCCGACGCTGTGCAGCACAGCACGCGTCGTCAGCAAACAGAGTGGATTAGATCGACGCCATTGGTTCAACAATTCTTTTAAGTAAAAATGCTTCTTCTATGGTAAAAACTCAAAGCAATGAAGTAAAAAGCACTTTAATTACTAGAATTTTGGTGTTAATTAGTCAGATTTAAGTTTATGTTGTTATGAAGCATGTTAAGCAAAAATCCAGCTTAATTAATTAATTACTACTAGCAAGTACTACACATGTCCCAAAATAAGATTATTTTTATCCATTCTATTTTGTCTCAAAACAAGTTTATTTCTAAATAATCATCATATTGGAGTTTATGACAACAATAAATAAATACACTGAGAATAGATAAAGTAGGAAATAATTGCACGTAGATTTGATAAAGTGAAGAGCATATTAGTCTTTTTTAAAAAAATTTTTTATTAGTATATGTGTGTGATGATTGATGAGCGGAAAATAAAGTTATTTCGGAAGGGTGTCAGTGAAGTTTACGTGTGTACTGAGTGTAGAAGGTGGCGATTCCAGATGCTGCCGTGGCAAGGGAGGCCGTCCCAAGCACTAGGCCCATCACCAACAGCAATAGCATGGAGCTCATTCTGCTCATTGCCATGGCCGGTTTCAATGTATTCAATCTACCCAGAAGAAAGTGAAGCGAGCACGAGTAAATACACAAAAAAAGGGGGCCTGGTTTGCCATGCATTTTATAGGCGAAAATCGTGTGGAAAATATGGGATTGCCAGGCGAGCAACGGCGAATGGTCAATCAATCAAGAAAAATGTGATAAATCATCGTTGAGGCCGTATTTTTCCAAGCGTATTTACGCATTATTCATGGACAGAATGGAAGTCCGGCGAGCAACGGCAAATGTGATTAAATATGGTCAATCAAGCAAGAAAAATGTCAAATCGTCGTTGAGGTCATATATTTCCAAGCATATGTACGCATTATTCATGGATTGAATTGAAGGACTTCAGGACTCAGGACGACGATGACACTTTAGTTCTCTCCTGTACTCTACACTATGATGGACTTCTAAGTGGTGAACATAACATAGTAGTACTTGACTAGCTACAAGCCTATCCGAAACAAATGGATTTTCTTGGCTTTTGGCACCATGCCAAATCTATCTGATAGTGAAGAGAAGCACAAAGCTTCCTTTGGAGACATTCCGTCACGTATTCACATCATCATCAAACGAGATGCGCAGCAAGGAGGCAAGTACCAAAGGAATCCAGGGTTAAATGAAGAGATTGGAGTTAAATTACTGCAACAAGTTCAGTTCTAGTAAAAGAGGTAAAAATGAGCAGAATTTGCTGCATATATAAGCAACAAAAGAACATGTTTTCTTTACAACTATATATTCCAACAGATGTACTTCCCTTCCTGACAATGGTTTCCAGCAGTTTGTCAACATCATACCAAGAGTTTCCATGTGTACAACACTATCTGTAGAATATCAAATAGTCAAATTATAGTTTGTTTATTTACCCAACACAAACCGGTCTATTAAATGAGTAAATGCCTGCTTGTTTTTACCTGCTGTTCCACTGGCAATTTTGGTATTTTTTTGTGATTAGTAGCATTTTCCTTCTTTTTACAGTACCATATAGAAATTCTCAAAGAATGTATTGGCATATATTCGTTCTCCAACATTTGGTCGATCTTGAAGATACCAGTAGGCTGAAACAAGATATATTCTAGCTTCAGTCTAGACCTGAACTTCTGCATATATTTTTCAGATAGGGAAAGGTGTTTAGGACATAACAATTAGCCTAAAAGGAGAGAGAGAATGGATAGCCGAAAAGAAAAATAACTTACTGTGGATAGAAATGCGTATATAAATTAATCTATTATGTTTGGACAAAAGTGCTTTGCTATCCAGTGACAAGAGATTTTTGGAGCAACAACTTGAGGTCTTCAAGGCTGTAAAGATTAGCACCTATAAGTTACACATGATTAGAAAACGCCATTGACAAATCATTACCTACCTCACATTACTGAGATCAGGATAGGTCGCAATTGCATCCGTGAAATCCTATGCAGAAGTCATCAAATCAGCATATGGTGCTTTCAAAGAGAAGAACTTAAACAAAGCTCAAATCTTACTTGGTTAGCAGTTGAAGGAGTATATGTTATTATACACGACATTCCTGCTCCTTTCGCTGCCTATCAACAATAGAAACATCTCGTCTTCAAAAGAACTAAATTGATTGGTTAAATAAACACTCAGAAGACCTACTTGTAGTCCAATAACACTGTCCTCGACTACAAGGCAATTCTGGCTTTGCACACCTAATTTCTGGGGACAACAATAAATTATTCCATCAGATCTCTCTAAATTTGAGAAGATCATGAAAAAAATAGACAATATCTTCTAGAGCTGTTTTCATCACCTTTGCTGCCGTAATATATATTGATGGATCAGGCTTCTTTAGTTTAACATCATCACCTGCAAGATTTAAGAATGTAAATGTCATGATATCATTAAGATATCTGAAAAAATAGCCAACTGTCAAATCCAAATCCCTCATACGAATTCAGATGAAAGCATATCTGTACACTTTCCAGAATTTGCTAATATGCAAGACTATATTTTCTTCATTTTTGAAGAGTAAATTGCACTTTTGGCCACCTTCCATTATCCAAGTTTCACTTTGGACTACCCTTAAACATATCTTTTTAAAATTTGACAGTTGTTTATATTTATGTTATTATGTTATACATATAAAAAATATGCATCTCTTGCCTTTTGTAAACCTTTTCATATCGACATGTTCATCACATCTTTATATAATGTATCCAGTATAACATTTTGTTGAAGTAAAGTAATACAATATTAGTTCCAAAATTAGTTTCACCAAGACAGAAACCTAGGCACCTTCTTCATTATGGTGATTGTTGTAGGATCATTTCTAAAAGAATGAATGCAAACACATGAACATAAAAATAATAAACGTAAACTACAGAGAAGAATGCAGAAACAACAAAAACCATACCAGCAAGGAAGCAATCGAGGCCATTAAACCGTTCCTGTAAAGAAACCAAGAAATGTAACTACGACTAAGGAAATAAAACAAATATGAAAATAGTCAATGTTAACTTACAAGTCCAATAAGGCTTTCAAGGCACAGAATCACTGAACTTTTAGTCGCAGCAGAGCAAACAGCTAGCTTGATACCCTATACCATTATAATCAAAATCAAATCCTGAAAACTTCAGGTTCATGTAATAAACTAAGTACATCCAAGTATACATGTGGTGCAAACGGGTATGTAGCCTAGTGGTTGCAGGCTTGCAGCCCCTCTAGTAGCACCTACCAGCTCATGGGTTCAACTCCCCTCGGGAGCAAGTTTTCAGAGTTGGCTAGTTTCAAAAAGACTGCCTCTTAGTTAAAACATGTGTGAAGAAATGACCTATGGTGGCAGGGCCCAAAGCATGGTGTTAAGGTCCAAACCATGAGGCTGGATCTGCGTGTCAAGGGGCCAGGATTGATGCCCTTCTTGGCTGGCTGCGGCTGAGGTTTCTTTTAGATTGAAAAGACATGGGGGCGGTCTTTCCCTGACGGTCGAGTTTTTTTAAGTATACATGTGTTAAATAGTTCTTAGGATATGAAACTACTTTTCATAGGAAACTTAATCCATGCTGTTTTAGTATATCCAAACTACATATCTTGGAGAATATATTTGGTCAACTCTTTTTAGAACTATTTGGTCAAATTTAACAGTCTGAATGAACACGTTCTAGTATAACATGCTTCTTTTATTTGCGACTAGAGGGAGCATTACCGCACCCTTTACTTCATCCATCAGTTGCAAAACGCCAGGTCTTGGTTTCACCTAGCAATACAGAACATAAGATCAGTATGAGATGATGAGTGGATAGTTTCTTACTACTATTTATATTCATCTATTAGTATGAAAATATGTTCACAATATTCAAGCAGACATTGCACTTACAGTTCCAGATTTTAGTATATCTTTGTATCTTTCTGTTTTCCAGTCCTGCAAAATAAGTGGTTTTTGAAGTTATAATTATTGAGCAAATGTTTCACGGACAAACTAGACATAACAACTTCTCGAGGATGGTAAAATTACCCTAAATTATAAATGTGTCGTGCTTACTTCTGCCAGGAAAATTGAATTAAATAACTACATTATTTGATATGGTATCAAAGACACAAGAAAACGCATGCCTGGACGATGTCAACTAGCTTCTCCTTATCAGAGTCACTTGAAGGTGGTGTCTCAAAGATATTTGAAGAAGGCCACCCATTCTCCCCAAAATACCTACCAAATCCAATGTCACAATCAAGCCTTGGAAGTCTAAAACCTTGCAGCGTGTGAATGCAGAAATTCCTTTATGTGCTAAAAATGCATTGCCGTGCACTCAAGCTATTTCTGCCAGATCAACATACCCATATTATCATCTGCATGCATGCCAATGTAATGCGCAACTGTATTCTACTTCAATGTACCAATGGCATGCCTCCGTTGTAGGAGCATTCATATGCAGCTGCACAGCATGAATCATGCTTGTGCAAAGCAGCGCGTATGCCTTGCAACATTGGCAGCAACCACTGTTCCAGTGCGTTTGCTTAGGCAAAGTATCGAACAGGCAGAGGGCACAACAAAGCACAAGCTTGGACAAACCAGCGGCGAGCTGCGGGGGGCACATCAGGGTGCACGCTGATCGCCGGATACCAAGAAATCGTCATGCTAAGTCACAAGCAAGTAGAGATTCCCTTGACGCCATTGAGTTTATTTGTTGAATTGTTGTTCTACTTAAGGATCATCCCAAATTAGCATGGGGATCAGGTTCCCAGAGCACCGGCCAAGTGTCGCTCACGCAAGCACGTACCACCGCATCTTGGGCTTCCCGCCGCCGATCCGATTCTGGAGGTCGTCGTAGAAGGCCTCGTCCCAGTACAGCGTCCCGGCGGCCGCGGGGTCGCAGCTCACCCCGAAGTGCGCGAAGGCGTCGTTGTAGGCCTGCCGGTGGAGGTGCTCCGACTCCAGGATGACGCCGTCGCAGTCGAAGATGAGGGCGTCGAGCGACGTCGCCGAGGAGGAGGAAGAAGCCGCCGAGGCGGACACGACGACGTGCCGGAAAGGCGCGCGGCGGTGGCGCAGGCCGAGGCGGTGCGGGAGGAAATGGAGCGCGGAAGGGGAGGAGCGGCGGTGGCCGGACGCGGACGGGGTGCGGCGAGCAGAAGCAGCCGCCGCCGCCGCCGCGGCGGCGGTGGTGGGGAGGAGGGAGGTGGAAGAAGCCATCGGAGGCGGAGGCGATCGGCGCGACTGGCTCGAGGATGAGCGCTTATCTAGCGAGCGCTCTTGAGCTTTTCGCCTTCGTCTGTTTCTTATCGTGTTTGAGAGGAGGGAAACGCAGCAGATATGAAATGCTGAATCCACCTCTCGTGTTCACTGCTTTATTTATTTATTAGCTTATTATCGGTCATTGCTAGGCTAGAATTTTTGAAACTTAACTTTAGTTGATTTTAAGTTTTCATATTGTAGTCTACTCCTATTATTCGGAATTTGGAATTAGCTTTTAAACGACTCACAACATAAATTAAATGCTTCATTATTAGTATTTTCTCGCTTCGTTTTTATAAACCAGCAGATTACTTGTGTTGCAAAAATAATATTTGAAACAATATTAACATGCTATTATCTTTTTTTTTTCATGTGTCAAATCTTAATTGTTACGTATATTTATTATCAATATATGAACTTAGCTTTCGTAATTATTTTTTTTCTTTAGAAATTAAGTAGGTGGTGGGATGAGGGATAGATTATCCCCCATCACCACTTTTATATGTATAGATTATCACCCATCACCACTTTAGACTTTATTAACCAACTCTGCTAATTTTTATCGGAACACACAAATTTCATTAGATTTTTATAGGAAATAGTTTGTGAAAGACAAACGGTCTAGTTCACTCCCTAACATTATTGTCATCCAACCTTTCTAAAACACCTTTAAATCAAGAGTAGATTTACGACTTTTTCACAGCCGTATTAGTTGTAACAATAAATTAAATAATTACGTAAATATAGTAAACGATCCAATATATAACTACAAAACGAAAGAGTAATCATTTTGGTTGATAACATGCTTACTCCGTTCCAAATCTGTACTTCAACGGATAATATTTATGTAGGCTTCAAGATGTAATTTTGATTAATAATATTTGAAAAATGTGTTGTTTTAAATAAAAAAGTTGTAACTTATATTATAATTGTTTATTCAATGATAACTTGATTAACATTATTCTCACATGATGATTAATAGTTAAAGTAAAAAAATCGTCGGAGTAGTTTCTAATTCCTTTTAGATTTATATTAATCCATGACTAAAATTCAAAGTAGACAGCACAATGTCGAAGAGAAAGTCACGAAGCTACGTCAAAGAGAAAGGTACTGCACTGAGTGGCAGATATACTACGTTTGACGCGGTTGATGTTTAAAAAAAGTTGGATGGTATGTCTTATTTAAAAAATATTTTAATATATAGATATTTTTATTTATAAATTTTATAAAATAAACGATAGTTATATATTATTTAAATAAAATAAATAGTTACACATATATTCATGACATCGTAGTAAGTCTCTAAACATCAACTTCTAGCTCTACACTCTCTGAAATATGAGTTGTTTAGCTCCAGATTTTCTAAAATAGAGGATATGAGTATGTTGATAATATTACATTATTATTTTTTTAGGGTAAATAACATTATTATTTTATGGGTTATGAATGATAGTTTTATGTAATTACATCAACATGACAACATAAGAGTAAAGTTATGGAACATTAAAAACCTAACACTACCAATGTATACTATTTTTTAAAAACAATTCTATTAACTCCGCTATAAAAAATACTATCTCCGTCCTATAATAACTTCATTTTTCGTTTTTCCGTGTCTAACGTTTGATCATTCGTTTTATTTAAAAAATTTATGCAAAAACCTAAAAAAATTAGTCACATATAAAATACTATTCATATTTTATCATCTAGTAATAATAAAAATATTAATCGTAAAAAAATTTCAAATAAGACCAATGGTCAAACGTTGGACACGGAAAAACGAAAAATAAAATTATTATGGGACGAAGGCGGTAGAATATATCATTTGGCACGGCTTAAGTTAAAGTTGGTATTTATAACTATGCCAAACGAACGGCAAGAGCCGTGTCAGTGCTGTGCTCTTTTTCTAGTGGTGTTGCACGCTTGCGCCGCTGTGCGCACCAACCCAAAAGCCAAAAAGGGCGAGAGAGAGGCCAACCCAATCCACCGGTACGGCCGCTACCCTTCAAAACCCCCATCATCCTCGCGCACCGCCACGCGACGCCACCGCAGCCGGCGAGTGTGTCATGCTGCACGCCGCCGCCGCCGCCGCCGCTCGATCCTTCTAGAAGCTTCGGGAGGAGGGATGGACCCGGCCGCGCCCCTCCTCGCGCTCTCCAAGGCCGTCTCCTCCCGCTCCAAGCCCTCCTTCCTCGCCTCCCCGCGCCACTACCTCCTCCCCCGACGCGGCGGCGGCGGCGGCAGCGGGTGTCTCCCTGCGGCGGCGGCGCCTGCCCGACGCTCTCCCTTCGCCGCCTCCGCGCTGCGGCGGCTCGCCGTCCCTGGCGATCTCCTGCTACTCTCGCTCGCGCGCCTCGCGCTCCGTGGCTCGGCCCCGCGCGCGGGCGGCGCGGAGCCTCACCGCTGGTTCGCTAGCGTCTCGGCCTCGTCCGTTGCGTCCAACGGTCCTCCAAGCGGCGGCGCCGGCGGTGCGGGAAATGGCGATGAGGGCGGTGGTGGGGGCGGCGACGGGTGGAGGCGTCCACGAGCTTCGCAGGGAACGGCAGTGGCGGAGGAAGCTTCCGGCCAGGAGGCTGATGTCATAATCCTTGATGTTGGGGTTTGTCCGTTCAATCCTGTCTGATAGAAGTACACTACTCACTTGCTAGTCAAAAAATACGATGGATGAATTGGACATGGCCTTCTCTATCTAGAGCTGCTCAATTAAAACTTAGGTTCTACTGAATGTGATCTGCACCATAGTTTCATACTTTCACAGTACAGAATGATCAGGATAGGGTGCTATAGCATTATCAAATCCAATTTTACGCAAATATCCGTACCAAAGTTGCACTGCGTTCTTCTTACACTGTCGCAGTTGCGGGGTTAATGTTTGTTATGAACTGCTGGTTACCACATAATCCTAGTCATTAATATTGAGCTGTTTGGTTGGTTGATTGCAGGGGATGTCATGTGGTGGATGTGCAGCAAGCGTCAAGCGCATTTTGGAGAGTGAGGTGAAATAAGTTAAATCAGCTTGCCTCTGTCCCACATCTAAAACTTTTGGTGCGGTGTTACTAGCTTGATAGTTGTGTTTGTAAACGTGTATGTTGTATTGTTTTTTAGCCCCAAGTGCGGTCTGCAACTGTTAATCTTGCCACTGAGATGGCAGTCGTGTGGGCGGTGCCAGAAGACAAAGATGTGAAAAACTGGAAGCTGCAATTGGGTGAGAAGCTTGCCGACCAGTTGACAACGCGTGGTTACAAATCCAATCTTCGAGGTATACTTTGTTATAGTTTATGAGAATAAATAGTGCTGCTCACGTTGCATATGTGATTTGTACTAATGAAGTACTGTCGTTCTCTGTTCTACTTTCTTATGTTTAAATCTGAAATCCCCTCTCACAAAATAAATAAATAAACACACTGTCATTATCTTCAGTCTGATGTAAACATCTATTGTACCTGCAGATTCTTCAAAAGTGAGTTCACAAGTGGTTTTTGAAAGAAAGATGGATGAAAAACTTCAACAACTGAAACAAAGTGGTAAAATTAAAATTTTGAAATAATTATCCATAAATCTTATGATCTTTGTTAGAGTTCAAGACTTTTTTATGATGACAATGTGGCAGATTCGTATTTTACAACACATTGATTTCTTTTCTAGGTCAAGAACTTGCTGTATCTTGGGCATTATGTGCTGTTTGCCTGCTTGGACACATTTCTCACCTCTTTGGAGTTAATGTACCATTGATGCACCTGTTGCATTCCACTGGGTTTCATTTGTCTCTATCAATATTTACATTTATTGGTCCTGGTCGAAGATTAATTCTTGATGGAGTAAATAGTCTATTAAAGGGATCTCCCAACATGAATACATTGGTCGGTCTAGGTGCTCTGTCATCCTTTGCTGTCAGTTCAATTGCAGCCTTCATACCAAAGCTGGTAGATCCTACTTTCTTTACTGAAATGCATCTAGCGTACACATGATATCAATACACATCAAAAAAGAAGTGTTGCTTTTCTACTTGAATAGTATATCCTTTGATAAAAATTGTAAATGTTTCAATTCATTTGCACCTGCTCTATTTTATGCATGTTAATTTAATCTAGGTACATGTGGTATGCCATAATAGTTTGTTGTACAATTTGATTTTCTTTGCAGGGGTGGAAGACATTTTTTGAGGAACCGGTAATGTTAATAGCTTTTGTTCTTCTTGGGAAGAACCTTGAACAGAGGGCTAAACTAAAAGCTACCAGTGATATGACTGGTTTGCTCAATATTCTTCCGTCAAAAGCACGCCTAATGGTGGATAATGATGCTGAGCAGTCGTCATTCACTGAGGTCCCATGTGATACCCTTGCTGTTGGCGACTATATTGTAGTGCTGCCTGGGGTGAGTACTTAGCACTCTCTCGCACATACTATACCTTAGTTCTGCCTATGCCATGATGTGCAATGTTCACGGGTGATTGTTTCGATTCTACGTACTTTTTTTTTCTGTTATATGTTATTGCTAGTAATTTCCTTGTATGCTAACAGTAAATACAGGTGAATTTCAGCACAAATAATCAATAGAAATTTGTTATATGGTAAAGTCCATTGTGGGTAGCTTCTATATGGTCTCATGCTATTCTTAGTGTGACCATTGCTAAATGATGCATTGTCTAGGATCGTGTTCCAGCAGATGGTGTTGTCAAATCTGGACGGAGTACAGTTGATGAGTCAAGTTTGACAGGTGAACCTATGCCTGTAACAAAGATAGCAGGGGTTAGTTTCTATGACCACCTAATAATTCCTTATTGCGGATATATCGGCCACATCTAACTAAGCATTAGTATCTATTGTGTGTGCTGTGTAATGATGTTCCCTTGCTTCCTTTTTTAGACAGAAGTGTCAGCAGGAAGCATTAACTTAAATGGTAAACTCACTGTTGAAGTTAGAAGACCCGGTGGTGAGACTGCCATGTCTGACATACTTCGTTTAGTGGAAGAAGCACAGGCAAGGGAAGCCCCAGTTCAACGATTAGCTGACAAGGTATTGACATCTTTGCGTGCAGAAACTGAGTATCTCTGGAAGCTAGTAATTAATTTTATTATCTTATATAATTCTGAATTATGCTTTATACTGTGCTATCCATCACAATTCTGCACACATTCGTAAAATCATAGAGATAATTCCATTGGTTTTCCGTTTGAATCCTCTATGCGAAGTGGATAAGAATATATGGAATATGGGTTATCTAAATAGCATGGGACCATATAGAAGCTACCCACAAGAATTATGGAATATGCCACTCTACAATTTTTTTATTTTCAATAAGTAAGATCTAAATACAGTTTTTAGTTATTTTAAGTGTGTTAAGTAAGCATATGATCCTTTTATGCACTTGCTACTTAGAATGTTAGTTCACATGTTCACGAGTTTGTAGTTATGTTCAAATTGTAACTTGGTTCAGACATTTAGTGTTATATCAAGTGTGTCAGGTTCTTGATAAAAGTAAATATCGATTCCATTATCTGTTAGCTTATTAGTGTGTTTATTTCTTGTGGTATTTGTGTTTTCCTGTACTGTATCGTGGGAATCCATTGTGGATGAATAATGATACTTTTGGTGTTTTCCAGTGGATAGGTTTATGACCATCAGATTTCACTGCACCATACAATGCATCAACTACTCTATGATTAATTGTCTTTTTTTTAAAAAAAAATCACCACAGGTTGCTGGAAACTTTACATATGGAGTTATGGCCCTTTCTGCTGCTACTTATACATTCTGGAGTATTTTTGGTTCACAACTTGTACCTGCTGCTCTCCAGCATGGAAGCGCAATGTCTTTGGCATTGCAACTTTCTTGTAGTGTTCTGGTATGATACGAGGAACAAATTAATTATCACTTCTACTCTGACAATGTTGTTTAAATGAAGGCTAAATATTTTTTTAAAGCTAGTATATGGATAAATTCAAATTGTCCTATCAAAACGAGGTTGTACTGGGAAAAAATCTGCAGTGCCGAATGCAGTCATTTTGTGTGAATTTTAATATTGTGCATGAAGAAAGGCTGTTTTATAGGTATTATTTATGATTCTTTTTAAGGATTTAGTGTTTAGTTTCTTGTAAATGAAAATAAGATCAAGGGTATAGTGGATGCATCATTCTTTTGTTTTCACTAACATTAAGAAATTCTAGTAGAATAGTCAGGTATCAGTATAGGTACAACTGTCAGAAGTCCCAGCAAACATACATCTATTTTGAATGTTAAATTATAATTTCCATTTATGTTATTTGATTATCCCTTACCTGCGATGTGCCATAGTTTTCACTTTAGGAAGAAAATGTTAGTTCCATTTTTTACTCATTGTTTCAGTATAATTTTGTAAGTGATGAACCCTACCTCAAAACTGCTACTAATTTTATCTTCATCTGCAGGTAATTGCTTGCCCATGTGCCCTTGGACTCGCGACACCCACTGCTGTACTGGTATGGAACAAAGGCTTTGACCTTTTGCCTGAGTAAATAGTCCGTCCATAATTATTTGGGTATATGTTTCCAGGTCGGGACTTCATTAGGTGCAACAAAAGGACTACTTTTGCGTGGTGGAGATATTTTAGAGAAATTCTCAGAAGTTGATGCCATTGTATTTGACAAGACTGGGACTTTAACAATTGGGAAACCTGTAGTGACTAAAGTAATAGCTTCTCATAGAGAGGGAGATGAAGATACAAAGTTAAGTGTTCTTATGTACTTTAATTCATGTTCAATTCTTCAATCTCTTGGATGGAATATAATAAAAGTTTCATTAGGTTATAAATTTTGTTTCCCATTTGATTAAAATTCTTTGCAAATATCAGAGAGTAGGATAAGCAACATGCATTGTATTTTGCCTGGATGATTTGTTCTTTTTAACCTTATGTTGCCTATGTATGTAATGCAACCTCAGGTCTGGTAGTGAAATCTATTTACGAGATATTTCTGTTGATAAACCATATTTCCTTCGCCAGGGATTCCTGGAACAATGGATGGACAGAAGGTGAGATTCTGAGTTTGGCAGCAGGTGTAGAATCAAATACAACCCACCCGCTTGGAAAGGCTATCATGGAAGCTGCCCAGGTTGCCAATTGCCTCCATCTGCAGGTAATCACAGCAAAAGTGTACTACCTGAGCTAAAATGATCTGAAATATGAACTAAACAAATTAAATATTCAAAATTTACATGTCTTTTGTTTTTATGAAGTGAGATCGTCTAATTAACATTTCGGTTGCACTGCACTACTATTTCCTATCAGGGTTGCAAATTTTGCCATTCTTATGTGTTCATTCTTTGGAATGTATGCATTTACAGGCAGAAGATGGATCCTTCATGGAAGAACCTGGGTCTGGTGCTGTGGCGACCATTGACGGGAAACAGGTTTCAGTCGGAACACTTGATTGGATCAGGAGGTACATGTGAATTATTTACTGTGCAGTTGCGATGAATATGCGTTGTCCTTCTGATAATAAATTTACCAACTTCACTCGTCTGCTCTTCGCACTATCTGTTCTGTCTTGAGTTACAACTATTTTCTTAGTTCTAGTACTACAGCGATTCAGAGCCTGACGACTATTTTCTGCTCCGTTCCACTAGTTCTTAATGATGTACATATCACACCAAGGAACTCTGCTCACTACCAAATTGTTTCAGGCATGGCGCTCTTCACAATCCATATGCTGATGCAGAAAATTTTGGTCAGTCTGTTGCATATGTAGCTGTCGATGGTACTCTAGCTGGTCTTATTTGTTTCGAGGATAAGCTGAGAGAAGATTCTCGTCAAATTATTGATACCCTATCTAAGCAAGGGATTAGCGTGTATATGTTGTCTGGGGACAGGAAAAGTGCTGCTATGAATGTAGCTTCACTTGTTGGTATCCAGACAGATAAGGTAATATCAACATTATTATTGGCCCTGCTGATGTGGCAATTTCACTCATGTGAATGCATTATTTATCCATTTTGCTCCTGTAAAGTAGAATTCCATAATATGTATGGCATGCCAAAATACTGGAATGAACATGTTAAGTGATGCTAGCTATCTCTTCTGCTGCCATCTGGAACCATGTACACGATTTCTGTGATCTTAGAAGATTGCACTGTTGATCTTTCCTATGAATCTTTTAGATGACTAGTTCTTCAGAAGTTACTACCTATTATTTACCAGAGAATATGACTTGTCGCTCATTCATTTATCCCACATGTAGTTTTATAGGTAGGAACTATTTCATATATGTCTTAACTTTTTAACTATGGCTGGTGTTCAGTTTCACATAGGGTACCCTTTTCATTAAATGGAAAACACGATTCACAGATAACAGATGCAGATCAAACCTGATACCTCTACAACTGATCTGGTTGTAAAATATGAAAGGACAGCCTATTTACTAATCACGGGACAATGTGTCGCCCTAGGCTCTCAAATATTTGAACATAGGAATATATTTGAATGAAATCAATTGAATCACAACAAGGATATGTTCATCCATTATGATTTGTTATGTT
The DNA here is from genome assembly GCF_000231095.2 of Oryza brachyantha. Classification (NCBI taxonomy): domain Eukaryota; kingdom Viridiplantae; phylum Streptophyta; class Magnoliopsida; order Poales; family Poaceae; genus Oryza; species Oryza brachyantha. Next base: position 15,017,584 of record NC_023170.2, read on the forward strand.
TCATTTATTTTGTTTATGCAACTGAATGTGTATCAGGTTATTGCTGAAGTTAAACCACAGGAGAAGAAGAGGTTCATATCTGAACTTCAGAAAGAGCACAAGCTAGTTGCCATGGTTGGTGATGGCATCAATGATGCTGCAGCACTAGCTTCAGCTGATGTTGGCATTGCAATGGGTGGAGGTGTTGGCGCAGCTAGTGATGTGTCTTCAGTTGTCCTGATGGGTAATAGATTATCTCAGGTAATTTCATTTTCAATGGTTTGAAATTTACGGTTTCTTAAGCATGACAAATCCACTGTTTTATATTCTTGATATTGCAGCCAGACTCATTTAAGTTCTACTTTTTCTATGTCAATTTAATCTCTTCTTTTCCTGAATAAAAAAATGCTCCGGTGGTCTTCTTATCATGCAGCTTGCTGATGCTTTAGAATTGAGTAAATTGACCATGAGGACAGTGAAGCAAAATCTTTGGTGGGCTTTTCTGTACAACATTGTATGGTTCCCTTTCTTAACTTGTCTTCTCTTTTCCGCTGAACAAATTAGGCTTGAAAATTGATTGTTTCCTTACTAGTTTTCATCGTTTTTGTATAATACAAATGATGAATATGAAGTTCAACAATGCATTCAGCAAAATGCGCAAATTGTGTGGTGTAGGTAGGTAGTTATCAACTAGTTGTGTAGGCTGGGCCTGGATTTCGAGAAAGCAACTTATGAAGTTATGAAATTGGATCTGTTTTATGCTCTTCTTGCATCACCTCATAAAATCGAGTACTTTGCAGGTTGGACTACCCATCGCTGCTGGAGCATTGCTGCCGGTTACAGGGACGGTGCTGACCCCGTCGATAGCTGGAGCTCTAATGGGTTTTAGTTCGGTTGGCGTAATGGCCAACTCTCTGCTTTTGAGGATGAGGTTGAGTTCACGGCAGCAACCAATCCATCATCATGAGGCCAGTAATAAGCCACACATTTCCACTTCTGACGTCTTACCTGATGACACTGGCGGGTCACATAAAACTTATCCACCAAAATGGAGCACCTAATTAAATGTTTTAAGTATCTTAGCATGTGCATTTCTTCAAGTCCGGCGTGAGTTCAAATTAGTAACATGCGTCGCAGAGGATACGTAGTAATTGGCTCGTAACTGGATTTAAAATTAGTGATATGCGTCGCAGAGGATACATAGTAGTTGGCCGTAACTGGATTTAAATATAGGAACATCTCATCAGGCCGATAAAGCAAGGGTTAGGGGAGTTGAGATGTTTTTTTTTTGTTTGTTTATTTACAAATACATGTACAGACCATACTGGCTATTGTTTTCCTTTCGGGTCACCTGTTTTATTCTACTTCTGCATTGTCCAGAAATGGAATAGACGATATCGCAGAGGGTTTTCTCTGACTGTTTTAACGGTATACCGTCATAGTAAGATTTTATGACGAAATTGTTTTATAGCACTGACAATCTATTAAAATAGATTTAACCATAACTCTTATATGTTAGTGTTGATACTATAGTGTTTCTATGAATCTTCATTATTGATGTATTTAGATATGATATTACTTAAATGGCTGACTTATCTGTTCTTGTGATACATTATTTCTCAGGCTCTATTTTGAAAAATCCGTTAATATTTTCTGGTCTTGTGGCAGTACCGATATCGATCGTTTATAGCTTTATCATTTTTGTGAGAAATATATCCGGTGAATTTGAACAGTTTTCTGGCCGTTCTCAGTCCAATTCACACACGAGGAAAGTGCGATTGTCACTTTTGCTGCTCTCGAAGTTATCGTCTTTTCTTTTTATTACCTTAGTTTCAGTTTCGCATTATAAGACTTATTGGTCTTATCTAGATATATATATATAAACTATATATATGAATAAATGAATAAATCTAGATAAACCTAGAAAGTCTTATCGATGCTGGATAGCAGGGAGGTTATCATGTATTTAAACATCTCTATGGCGACAAACCGTCCACGAACAATGGTTAGAACTTGCAAGTAAATCAGACTGCAAGCAAACTTGCAGGCCAACAACCCTCACGGTAAAGATTTTGAGTTCAAATTTTATCCCAAAATAAGTTAATTTATCCTCTCACCTATTTATGTAAGATGTTTTATCTCTTCAATATCTCTTCCCTATCCACTCTCTAATACTATAAGCACTTTAATTTTTTTAATCCTTGTTAAATGTGTCTCCAAAATGTGATGGATGCTTTCATTTCGCTGACATAGCAGTAGACTCAAACGCCCAACGACCTCAAAATTGACGGCTGCGGCGTAAGGCCACCTTTAACAATAGAGATAACATAAGTATTCTAGATATATTCTAAAAGATAACTTCTTCAATGGTTTAGTTTTTAGCAAATAACTCAGAGTACAAATGACCTCATAATTCATTCTCACTTGACATTAAAATATATACAAGAGACTATCTCTCGATTAATAAATAGTTTTTATCTCTTCTATTAAAAAATTATAAAAATTATATAGTATACCTTTATAGATACCTATTGGAGATCGGCAGTTAATTGCTCGAATCAGTTTATTTTAATTTTATTATCCCATCAGAATGTTCAATTCAGATCTGGTACTTCTATTGTTCGGAACTTAAGTCATTATTAACTAAGTATATACGAGTAAATCTGTACAAACTTCCCAATGCAAGGCAGGAAAGCAAACAAACATCAATAGTCAGATTCAGAGTAGACCAAGGATCCTCCACGCTACTGGTTAATGTCACTTCTCTTCATCAGCAGTACACTAAACAATGCCTGCAGATCTTGTTGCTCAACAGCATGGCCAGAGAAGAACCGCAGGTTGACAAAGAGGAAAATGTGGAATAAGTACATTGAGAAGCAGCAAGGCATTGTTGTGCAAGGAAATTCCTACCTGTCATGTGATCCATATGGAATTTCATGATTTTGATTGGAACATTTTGAGCAAAAACAATTGAAGAACCTGTATCAGCAGTGAATAACATCAGTTTCAACATCCAGGCCTGCCTATAGACCGCATCAGCACCATCAGCACAATCATCAGCTGCACCATGGCGGCGGGCATCACACCAACAACAAAGACTAATAGCAAGAACATCCATCATTGGCGATCCCGTGCAATATCATTCTACTAGTAAACAGCAACCCGTCTCACGAACAGATAACTAGAAAATGACAAATGTTTTAACAAGTTAATACGACAGTATCAAGATAAGGTACAATAGAGGTGAAATACAAACCAACGACATAGTTCTGACAATACCAGGAAACATAATCTAGAAACCGTGAAGAACTAGCACCCTTGGATAGTGCTTCAGTCATGCTCCACCAAACTTATGAAAACTCTTCTTAAGCGTCACTGGATCAACAAGCCTTAGTCCTGAAAACAAATTTTAGTTTCCAGAAGTTAAATGGGTACATAACACATGCAGAGGAAGAACATTACCCTATAACCAGCTGCTAAGTCTCAAACTTACCTTGTCATCACTACCAGGGCTACGGGATCCAGCGCGCTGAGGTGATGGTGAGACACTGCGTGAAGGAGGTGAACCTTTTCCATTTGTCTGTTTTTCAGGGCTTCCATTGTCAACAGGGCTCCTGAGTGGTGGCGATCTCTTTCGAGGAGGGCTAGCACTGTGCCGAGTAGGCGATGCACTAACAGAGGACATCAAATTATCGTTACACAAAACTCAATTACCAAGTAATAGATTAGCATAAAGCGGTGAAGCACCTATGATGTGAGCGGCTCTGACTCCTGCTTCTGCTTCTGCTCCTGCTTTTGCTCCTGCTCTTACTCCTGCTCCTGCTTTTGCTTCTGCTCCTACTCCTGCTCCTGCTCTTACTCATGCTCCTACTCCTGCTCTTGCTCCTGTGCTTATCATCATCCCTTCCTCTACGACGACTCTTGTCAACCGGGCTTAAGCTTTGGCTTTGGCTTCTGCTTCTGCTTCTGCTATGACGACGATAGTCCCTATCCCTGTCACGGCCATGCCTTTCTCGGCTTCTGCTGCGACTTCGTCCCCTGCGTTCTCTATCTCTGTGGTCATCTCTGTGTCTGCTTGAAAGAATAAATAACATAAATTACCTGGACTACTAAAATTTGTTGAAACCAGATCAAACAAAATCACTGCTTACGTAGTTATACCAAACTAAGTTGCTCTGCAATAATAAATGTAGCAACACTATTGCAAACAAGTAATCTTTGAGAAAGAGGGCAGATGCCCATATTTCATAATGCAAAATAGGAACCTGCCTAGAGTCTCTAGGCCATTGAAGCCAACATATAAATATATGTAAGTTTTTTATTTTAAAAAAGCAAGTTCTCTGTATGCAAAACTAATGTACAAGGAATTAACGTCTTCACCTTCGCCTTGGGCTACGGCTTCTTGACCTATCCTGTGATTTCTCAACCTCTTCAATGATCCTTCCTTTTCGTCTACAGAAATTGGAAAAACATAAACAAAACGGAAGACATGACAACTTCATTTACATAAGTAGATAATCAGAACAAAACAAATGTGTCTTACAAATTTATATAGATGAATATAAGAATGCAAAGAAGTGATATGTATCATAATTGCATGGTTAGAAAGTCCATGCACATCACAGCTATTCTTTAGTGAATGATAAATTATGTATTAGCTATTTCAAAGTTGAAAAATGAATTAACATGATTTTTAAGAAACTTTTAGGTTTTTTGTAAAAAATGCCCCGTTTAACAATTTAGCAAGTGTGCTTACGGAAATTGAGAGAAGTTTCTTTCTTTTCCTCACTACCCTCACAAACAAACTGAGACTAAACAATGTTAGTGTTCCACTGCGCAAGATCTTTGTGACAAGTTTTTGGTTAATCGATCTGTTTCAGTTTAATGCATTCACTAATTTAAAGAGAGAAGCAGACTTTTCTACTCCCCCAGTTCTTGTTGGATTCTCTTGAACACAGTATCTTCAAGATAATTTCCAGAAAACATTCAGTGTTAGGCTGTCTCGTCAATCTAATTTGTATAGAAGAAAATTAACTTTTTTATAGATGGTTAAAATAGGAGACAAACTCCATACTACAGAAAACAACAAGTAAAAACTCCATTAAGAATTAACAATCCAATAAATGTTCCCTATTAACATAGCATTCCAACATCCAATGATCCAATATTGCTGCTTGCCACATTAAATCAATATCCATTAACAACAAACCAAACAAGCAGTAGAAATAACATGGCTGCGATGTTCGAGCAATAACCACATATTGACGCACAAATATAACTAGAAATTGGCATCACATTAGATTGAATGAGCAACCCAACTCACATTGGCTCCGCATTGGGCCCATACTTGGCAAACTGCACCATGATGTTCCTCCCATCCACATTACGCCCTGAACAGAGCGGAAAAATAACAGACTCAATTAACGGAAATTAAGAACCGAACCCCCAAAAAAACATGAGAAGGATTAGAACAAGGGCTACGCACCATCAAGCCGGTCTATAGCCTTCTGCGCCTCATCAGCGTACTTGTACCGCACGAACGCGAATCCCCTCGAGTCCCCAGTCCTTAAGGGTGGCAATAATTTGAGCAAACATCCAGGCGACCATGAACAGAACAAACACCACCCCCCCCCCCCTTCCCCAAAAAGGACAAAGAAAACACGCTCACGGCCGCGCGGCCCCTCACCTCCGATCCCTCGGGATGAAGACGTCGACGACCTTGCCGTAGCGGTCGAAGAGCGGGAAGAGGTCGTCCGCCGTGGTACCTGCGAAGCGGCGGAAGAAGCACCGTTACAAGGGAGGCGACGAGAGGCCCGGCGGCCCGGCTTAGCGCGATTCGGGCTAGGGCTAGGTTTCACTCACGGAAGCTGATGTTGAGGACGAGGAGCGAGAAGGTGTCGCGGATGTCCGGCGGCCCCGACCTCCCGAAGTGCGACATGGCGAACCCCCGCCCGGCGCCGCCGCCGCGGAGGTCTAGGGTTTAGGGTCCGGCGCCGCGCAGGCGTTGGAGCGGCGGAGTCGAGTCGAGTCGAGTCGGGCGAGAGGAGAATTTTCAGAATTTAACACTGAATTCGCAGCAGTTTCAGAATTTGACACGAATTTCGTATGACTTTCAAAATTTATCACTGGGAGCGCAAATTTTTCTATTTGGTACCCTTTTCTCCTCTTTTTCTTATTTTAAATTTTTTCCCCTGAATTTTCCTTTTACTGCACACGTGCTATTATCTTTTTGCTCTTAGCTTTGTGATATAGAAAGATAGTTTTCATAGCATCAAGGAGCCCACTGAACGGCCTAAATACAAAAATAAATATTTTTGAATGATATTTTTCACTAGTACGATTTATTAATACTATTTAACTACACAAATAATTTTGTATGAAAAAGATCAGCTAACAAATTATAGATCTTATCGAGATTTACAAGTTTGGTATATAACTTATCCCCAACAGAGGTGTTTGTAACATAGATCTAATATTTTATAAAAATATATTTGAGGTTTTGGAACGAATATTTAGACCTATAAATAATTTTAGATGAAAACTTTGTCAACTACAATGTTCTAGATCTAGTCAAGCTTTAAATTTTAATATACAACTTGACTTCATATGGCATGTTTAAATTTTATAGAACCAATATGTACCAAATTATAGGAGAAATTTTGCGTTTAGACCATTCCGGCCATCTAGGAGGGCTTTAGGAGGCTCAAATGCAATTTTTTTTCTTGTACACTGCCACGTCATATTTACCGCCTTTAGGAGACTGTATTTTATAAACGCTCCTAGAGAGCGTTAAGAGTATATTACTGCAAAGGTTGGAATTGAAGATATGTTTTTATATTTCTTAAAAAGAACATTTATATAAATAAATAAAATTCTGAACCAGGAGGCCTCCTTTGGATCGACTGAAATTCCAGCCCATCATCGTCGGATTAGGTGTACAACTTTCGACAGAAAATGCATTTAAATACTTTAAAATATAAATATAAGTATATTATAATTATATTTAATTGTCTATATAAGTCAAAGAAAAATCATACAGTGTGTCTTATGGCGCAGAAGGTTTGTAATCATGCCATCCTAAGTTGGAGCCATCGCCTCGGACTTGCATTTCATGCAAATTTATGGAAACTTATATTTTGTGCAAACCAACTAACAAATATCACCAAAAGTTCTGAAAAACTTGTGATATTACTGAAATGATTAATGCTAACAAATAATACTAGAAAAATTATACATGTTATTGCAATAGTATTACAATTATATATACAATCTCGTTTAAACTTTATTATACATAGAGATAAAACAAAATTTTGACATATTTATACTCTCTAATTTTTAGTATATGTATTTTTAAAAGAATTTTTCATGATATTTGTTGGTTGGTGTGTATGGTTGGAAAGCTTGTGTGTTTGAGGAAATGTTTCCATATAAGCTAAAGCTACACGCTGGCATAATACTAGGTAGCAGACACATATTCTATTTAATTCATTCATATGAACATAACTTCTTTCTAACTTGGTAGCTAACATGTAAGCCAATAGAAAACAGTGGAGTCCTACGTGTCAGCCACTCTGTCAGAGGCACAGTAATATCAGAGAATCTCAATCTCATTAATACCTACCACTTCTCCTAGATGACCGTCATAAAAATACCCTCTTTATTTCTAAATACTTATAGCTAGGTATTATTTATGTCTTACGTTGGACAGGTCCTATTTTAGCAATGAGTTTATAAATATTTAAAACTATTATATAGCCCTAAAATATATTATACACTAAATACAATGTACTATTTATTCGTTAAAAGTAGTTAATTTAAATGCTTCCTATGGTCAAAGCCGAGACATCACCGTCAATTGTGTGCCGAGACATCACCGTCAATTGTGTCAACTGTATGGTTAGACTATTTAGACTTAAAAGACGATAACCTAAGACATCTCAAGAAAGGGATAATCCTACAGGACAGAACAGCAAGCTGGGTTGCACAGTGCCATGTGTAGGAGCTCCGGACTTGTCATTTTCCCTTTTGAAACAAATGATTTGTGAACGAACTTTGAAAAGATTTTAAATTCTATAAAATTTCTTTTTCTTACTTCGTCCTTTGAAACAAATGATTTCCTATGAGATCTACAAGGAATAGCTTAATGCATGTAGTTTTGAAGAAAAAATAGTAAGAGTTTCAACATAGTAGAAAATTCACTTTCAATCCATATCTTATTCGGTTCTTGTTTTCCCTATATTATATTATATTATATTATATTATATTATATTATATTATATTATATTATATTATATTATATTATATTATATTATATTATATTTCCAATGAGCATTCCTATATTTTAGTGTGTTGATTTTGTAATCATCTATTATATTTGTGTTCTTATTATAATCTTTTATTCATACCTGAGCCCTCTATCTTCAGGCCATCAGCTGGTGATATATCATCTCTATATGACCTGTCAGAGTCTAACCAATTAAGTTACATGGGACAGGCAGGGATTAGGAACATACGAGAGCGCTACTATATCTCAGATGGTTCAGTCTGAATGAAAGTGTCTCTCTTTCCAGTGCATACTGTGCTACCATGCTTTCTTTCCCTGAGCTGTCGTTATATCAGCCACGACCAACTCCACGTCTCATGGCATTGCAGCCACCCAGCTACTCCCTCGATTTCATATCGTAAACCATTTATAATTTACTTTTTATGTTATAATGTGATTTTAATTGGCTTTTTATTTTGTCCTGACTCGGGAAAAGAAAGAGAACTGCTTACTACACATTGAGATTCAAAATTCAAAAGACAGAGCGAAGTTTTGTAACAGAGGTGACTAGCTACGATCTATAATTCTATCTGGCTATAAATTCAAAAGACAGGTGCATAGTGTTTTTGAGCATGTATTGCATCTAGCTATAAATATATAATATATTATTCTCCACTCTCTCTTCTTTACGTAAGCACAAATGTGATGAGGTATTTTCAAAGACCGCATACATTATTTATTATAATTGCTATAAAATATAATTCATCCTCCTCTGACCTCTCTTTCCATGTGATCACTCGATCCTATGTGATACTATGAGAGCATCGTATATAGGTTCATAGTACTCTGATTAACTAGTCGATCAACGAATGAATATCTCATTAGGAGTTCAACATGCATTCTTTTAGTTTTTTTCTTTTGGGGGAACTTGATAACTCTGATCTAGATAATACTTTAGATTCTATTTTTGTTCCATTGTGATTACTCAATGCAATCCTATAACAAATATCCTTTTTTTTTCCTTAGTGGAACAACCACTCCTATCTCTTGCTAAATCTAGATGTGCACTGCAACATGGGCCAAAGAGGACTAACGATGACTCAACATGAATGAGGAACACGTATAGGCTCCTCCCGAAGGAGATAACTGACTATTGGCCAAACCTTATTTTCATCAAGTTTATAAAAAATATAATGACATATATTATTTAATTAAAAATATTATTATATTTTTCTATAAACTTCCTTAACATGAAAGTAGATCGATCGGTTCACACAATGAGCCATGTCATCTCATGTGTTCTTTTACAACATTTCAGATGTTAGTTACAGTACGTGGGCAGTTTGATACAGATACATGCACGTGTAACCACATGATTCGGCTGCATCATGCATCAAGCCGTGATTATTGAGCGAATCAACTCATACCTGCTCACCTGCAAAAAAGGGAGAGAAAAAGGAACGTCTGGATTATTTGTTAATTATATGTGTCTACTATATATGGAGTGTAGTTTACTTAATCTCTTTTATTTTTTTTGTCTAAAGCTTTTGTGGGACATGTAAAATCTTCTCAAACCTAATTGTCTCAAGAGTAGGAGGTTCGGTCGCCAACAGCAACGAACACAAAGAGAGAAAGAAAGCATCTGCTTTTATTATGTCATGTCATGCTCAAAAATTCAGCAGAAAGGGAATCGAGTCTGACAGTAATTTAGAATCTACTCTCAAACTGATAATTGCAAAATGCACAAAATGATTTCTATATTTAAACCCTAGGCATTTAATCTGTCATGCATTGCTACATGCCAGGTAATCACTGCAACAGTAATCTGTTCTCTGTTTAATTAGTTACTTCAGGACTAGCCGGTTGCATCTCATCTTTGTTCAGTACTGACAAAAACGGTAAATTTGATCCAGTAAAGAAGCACGGTATATATTAAGCATCGTAGTCTCAACTACGTCCGGTTTCTAACAGATCGATGACACAACTGACCTTTTGTCGCATATCTGATCACTTGTCATATTTTAAAAATTGTACAAATAGAAATATAAATTATGCTTAAAAACCTATTAGTAATAAATTAAATTATAACAAAATAAAGAATAATTACATATATTTTTGAATAAATATTTACCTAAAAATCAATAACATCATCTATTAAAAACTGAACTGCATGCATCCTTAAAACCCTAGATGATGACTGCATGGTGCCACTGCCATGAAAGCTCCTCCGATGAGTTCTTCGAAACTTTAATAACGAAATAAATTGTACTTCTATTCAAATATGAATACAGCCACCCCAACGAGTCCCATGCATAGAAATGGAGGGGAAAAGGAAGCAAAAAGTGACAGTAATCGACTCTCTCAAGCTATATATATATATACTCTCGTTGTTCCATATTATAAAATTTTTAGAATTTGTCTAAATTCATCCATGTATCAATATATGAAAGTTTTATAATATGTGACAGATGAAATAAATGATTTATGCTTACATGTCGCGACATCGTTCAAAGACCAGATATGGTACACACGTATCTAAATATAAGGTAATTAATTTTATCTTCATAAAAAAATATATTGCGGTATCGCCAAATCGACCAACATGAGATCAAGTTAAAATATTACACTGTCCATTTGCGCTTTGCAAAGTTATCTTTGATGAAGACTACTTTCTTGAAAACTATGAGATATAATTGTATCTTTACTTTTAGAAAGGCACTTGAAACTTCCATATCTTTTCTATATGCATTTGCGCTTAGATTATAAACAATAGTTTAAACGATTGTCATCTATATAAGATTTCCATGTCACATCTAAATAGCATACAAACAACTCACACAATAAGTTGCCTATTGAGATATTTCAAATTAATTAATTGATTCTATAGATGACACGTATAATGCTATAGGTGGTATAAAGCCATTTATCCCCTTCATTTCAAAATATGCGATGCATTTTATTTCGTTGGAATAAGAATTTGACTAAAGACTGCTATATTATATATCATTTATGTAACATAAAAATATAGTCATAAGAAAATACTTTGAAATATGAATATAACAATATCAAATTTGTGTCACAATTTATTTTATTCTAATAGAGTAATCTCTGGTTAAATCACTAACTAAACAAAATACATGTATCGGGATTTACATCCTCTACCACAATGGCGGTGAGATTCACTTGTCAATAGTTGTAATGCTATAATAATTATTTGGGAAATTTACAAACGTGCTGTTATAATTTTGCAAAGTTGTAGATATGTCCTAATGACATATAGGGCTGTATGAGTCAATGATATATGGGTTAGGATGACATATTTCTAATTTTATAAAATTATAATCACATCTTGCAATTTTCCCTAATTATAATGGTAGAGGATCCTCGTTCTAGGCCATTAGTTAATCAACAGACAATAATCCTAGGTGGCATCTACTTCTTGACGCAGGCATCAGCAATTCAGCGCCACATACTTAAGAATGAATACTGAACTTTTCACATCTCTGCAAATTCTAAATAACTGGCCTTTCTTATTGCTGAGCTGGATATTAAACAACTGTAAATCAGCCTAGCTATTCCAAGCTTCTAATTTTTAATCTTCAAAGAGAAAGTTGCAGGTGTGATCCTCACAAAAAATACGTCTTTTTATACATGCATACGTAGGACGTACGTTGTATATGCATAGATCTTACAAAGGTTCAGAGATAGATCAGCGTACGTATATATATGGTGTACGTATATGTATATATATACGTTCATTCGTTATAATGGTATTTATTATGACGTCATAGGAAATCAGTGACGAAGGGGTCGTCGGGGAAGAACTCCGGCCACGGGAAAGGGCTGCTCGCGCCGCCGCCGCCGCAGCTGGACGACGCCGCCGTCGCACTGCACCAGTCCGCCACGGGGTTCGTCACGTCGGAGAGATCGGCGAGCGGCGGCAGCGAGCCACCGTGGCACGTGAACCCGTCGGCGCCGAGGAGCCTTAGGTTGGCCTCCACGTCGCTCGTGATCACCGGCGCCTCGGGAAACGTGCATGGTACCTGGCCACCGGAGTGGCCCATGGCTGTCGGCGTCGGGACGGAGGAGTTGCCAGGCGGCGACGAGAGGGCGGCGGTGGCGGCGAGAGCCGCGTCGGCGTCGTGCGCGGAGATGGCGCCCGAGGACGTGGAGCCGCCGGAGCCGGCCGAGGCGATGGTGGTGGCGGCCGACTGGAGGAGGCACTGCAGGTACTGCATCTTGGCCGCCTGGATGGCCACGTCGGCCCCGACCCCGGCGCCCTGCATCTGCACCGCCGCCGGGTCGCCGGAGGCGGCCGCGGCGAGCTGGTCCCGGAGGCTCGCCAGCGCGATGAGCTGCGGCAGCGCGGCGAAGAAGTCGGTCCGCGGGCGGTGCGTCATGGGGTCGAAGCCCATCTGTATGAGGCGCTTCTTGAGGTGCGTGTTCCAGAAGTTCTTGATCTCGTTGTCCGTCCTCCCCGGCAGGTGCGTCGCGATCGCCGACCACCTGCGATGCGAATTCCATTGCACGATCAGATCAGATCAGATCACCATGCTCGCAGCGGATCGATCGAGCTCATTCATGGCCGGCCATGGCGGTCAGAATCGGTGGGGCGGAATCGTACTTGTTGCCGAGGATGGAGTGGAGGTGGAGGATGGTCTGCTCCTCCTCCTGCGAGAACTTGCCCCTCTTGATGTCCGGCCTCAGGTAGTTCGTCCATCTCAGCCTGCAGCTCTTCCCACACCTATTCAAACCTGCAATGTTCAAGAAGATCCAAATGAGTGTTCTTCGAATCATGAAAGAAGTGACTTTTTTTTTTCAAAACTGTGTGTCTGTCCTTCTGCTGCATTGCACTCTAATTCAATTCTAATATGTGTGTTGGAGTTGAATTCAGCTGCAGTAGTGGAGTTGGTAATCGTGGTGACAAACTGACAATCTGACATTCTGAAGATGTTTGCCGATGGGGACTGACGAACTGTACCTGCAAGCCTCGGCAGGGTCCTCCAGCTGCCATGGCCGTTCTTCTGGATGTACTGGAGCAGCTTCTCGTCCTCCTCCGGTGTCCATGGCCCCTTCTTGAGCCCACTCTCATCGCAGCAAGGTGATCTTCCCATGGCAAGAACAAGCTGAACTCACAACTCTAACCTGCACAACTCAGCTGAACTGCACTGCGCTGCAAACGAAGCCCAAACCGATCGATCGATCAGCTACTGATCTGCTGATCGATCAACTTCTGATCCTAGCTTGAAGTGGTGGCCTGGAAACGGGCTGCCTGCTGAATGCTTATATATACTGGTTGGCGCCTGGGACCTGCAGCTGATGAACCTGTCGCCTACGTGTGGTCTTTGTCTCGCTATATGCGGTATCAACTTTTGCAGAATTTTCTATTGCGATTGTGCAGCTAAATCGCTTACTTGTGCAGAGGCGACTTTGCTGTCCTGCACACGCAAGATGATGGAAATTTTCGGCCAAGAGATAGTAGCTCTAGCCCGGATCAGTGAGTATAGCATGGTTCGTGTCCTACTGAAAGAAAATAGGGTGAATAGTATGATCTGTCTACTTGACTAGCTCCACAAATTCAGAGTTTCAGACAGTTAGTATGATCTGACGGCAGTGTAGTTGGCTACCAGTACTAGATTATAAGATTAAGTATTGTGTCCACATGTCACAACTCTATTGTGTACACATGTACGATTCATGGCTGCACGGTGGCCTGTGCATGATCCATTACAGCAAATTCAGTAAATTTCAGTGTTCGCAAGAATTTGATATTTTCTTGTGCATACACCAACCTATTTCTAATTTTAAATTCTATAAGGCCTGTATATTTTTCTGTTTATACATCTAAGTGCAATGAAGTAAGCACTTCTCTGCATCATTCAGATAATCATTCAGTCATGTAACACACACTAATGCCATACACTACAGCATATGTATGTACTGTGATTACTGTCACAATATTTCAGAAGTGAATACTGGATAAGAACTAATACACCTTGACTGCTGCATGGTTGATGGATTGATGCATGGTTTGGTTAGGTGACAAGCAAGCATCACACACATGCACGTAGCACGTAAATATATAATGATTGGATGAGTTCATGCAGGTTTGTCACCTAGCAGCTTGGCATCTGCCTGCGCTGGAGTCAAGGTGAAGGAACTGAGCAAGGGCCTAGCTTTTGTCAAAGGAGTCTTCGTGTTTACTACTTTGATCAGAGTGAACTAATCCGAGGTCAGCCGCAGCAACTCCTCCCGTCAGATCATCAACAAACCATCTTCTCTCTCTCTCTCTCTCATCTCTTTGCGAAATGGTTAATTTTGCGTGCGTCATTTGTGGACTGGTTCCGTATGCATGCTTGCTTAATTAGCACCCCATGCACGCAAAACATTTTAAAGATTGTTTCCTTCAGATCAACTGTCTCACCTCCCCCCCCCCCCCTCTAAAGGCCTGAGCTTTCTCCTTGCATCTTTGTGTTCTCTCCTCTTCTCTGTAAAAACTGTGGTGATGTAATATGATCTTCTTTGTAATGCGCTTGGTAATAGAATTGAAAAGATATGCCTTTTAGGAAAAAAATTGCTGAAAAGCTTCTCTTTTTTTGTTTTCTTTTTGAAGGAGAATTGTGAGACCTCGAATGTTTCACCTCACCTCTTTTCGCTTTTTCTTATACTTATAAGCTAAAAATTAAACTTTAACCTTAAATTTAAAGTTGATTTTGAGGTTTTCTATCATAGTTTATTTTTCAGCTTTGACTTTTAGATCACTATAAACACGAATATAAAAATTTTATTTACAAACTATTTTTCGTTTATAAATATATCATTTGGCTTTTTACACCAACAAGTCAAAAGATGACCTTTGTGTTCGTTCTCTCTGTAAGAACTGCTGTGATGTAGCATGATCTTCTTTGCAATGTGCTCAGCAATATCATTGAAAAGGCATGCCTTTTAAGTAAAAAAATGCTGAAAGGCTTCCTTCTTTTTGAATGGAAGTGCAAGAGATATACGTATGTATAACTGAATGAGTAAATGGGGGTAGAGTTAAATATATGTAGTGGAAGTGTTCTTTTTGTTTATTACTGAATATGTACACACCTAAGGTTAGATAAAAAAAAGTAAGCTCAAACAACGTCTAAAGTTGGCATAAATAATACACCCGGCGGTCAAAAATATTTACCATAACGGTTAACTTTTTTCAGTCAAAATTTTGATTACCAATGAAATTTAAAGTACTTAGTTTTAAAACATATAAATAGCATGTGTAGATTTGTCTTGAAAAATACTTTTATAATTTAATAGACTTCTTAGTTTTATAAACTTATGCTCATGAAAAATTATGTGGTCAAAATTATTGTACCTTGTAAACTGTAAAAATGACAAAAAAACATACTTTTTTCGCGAACACATAAGTCATATTTTTACAGGAGAGAGTGCATGTTTAGTTGTTTCAAACCATATCCTTTCGACCTCTTCAGAACACATAAATTTTAACGAATTTTTTTATAGAAAACAATTCAATCTCTCCAATTACCATTTTAAAATCCTCCATATCTAATAGGACCTTAGTGTTCTGATATATACACACACTCCATTTAATCAAATTTAAAGGCATGTTGAAGTTAATTAAGCTGGTGCAGCTTCCATGATATCTGACGGGCAATCCAGAGCTCTCAGTATTCTTTCTTGGTCTTGGAGTTGTTTGTCAACTGGAGCCAATTGCCAGCTCTCTGCTTGCATGCTCTGACGCTGACCATACGGCAGGGAAGGTACACTAACTAGAGTTCTTTCTCCCAAACTGCAAATGTCCAAATGCCCAACTAATTTATCAATGCAAATGCAGAGATGATGAACAATCATGCTTGCAGGGCACCGCCAGAGATATCTGATGAAACGCACATGTGGAAGTCAGTGGCCTCCGTTTGCATGCATGCATGCAAATCCCTGACCAAGCTGCAATGCTGCTGCTGCATGGTTTGTTCGGACGTTCACAGCATGGTTGTTAGTCTGTATTAATATTGCTGTAAAAAAATGTATATGCTGCCCAATCAGATTGGAGCAAAATTAACCACTGCTTGCAGGAGTAGTTCAGAAAAAACTAAAGCAATATGAGTTAAAATGTAGCTTAAAATATTTAAAATATTTTTAGTACCCCCCCTCCACTTTTTTCCAACGCTATGGAATTTTGGATCTGATCGTTCATATTATTTTAAAAAATTATATAATTATTTTGTTGTGATTTGATTTATTAATAAAGACATTTGAGCATGACTTACAATTTTGCATATTTGCAGAGAAACTTTGAATTAGATAAACTGTCAAACGTAGATCCAAAAGTTAACAACATCCAATAAAAAAAACTAGAGACTACACTTTTGTCTCCTTATCAAATATATTTATCAGATAACCCGGTGTTTTTGTTTGACTATGCAAAAGCAAAAAAAAAAAAGACAAGAAGGGAACTTCATTTCTTTTTCATTTTGACCGGAGGTACTAACTATGCTAGTAGTTGACCTCCTAATTGGCACATATATATTATGCATAAATACTGCAGTTGCTCAACAGTTTTCAGAATTCCAGTACTCACAAAGGTCTAGGTTTACTGAGTTTGTGATGAATAATGAGTCGAATAGCTCGTTATCTAGCTTAATTCTGCAGACAGAACCTGAAGATTATACGGGCCCTTGCCCAAAAAATGTGTACAAGTTCACACAGTTGATTGTGTCATGCTGCTACCCAATGTACAGACACACCCGTATAAACGGCCGTTCGTAGAACACATGGGCCTGAAAATGTTGCCAACTTGCCATGTCTCTGAACAAAAATATGCACTGTGGTAGTTAATTAACTGACATGTTTCCAGGCACTTCTTGTATATACGTACGGATCATGTTCATGTTAGATTAATCAGACATGTGAATCTTTGACCTAATTGAGCAAAGCAATTGTATAATTAAAGTACTCTCTATCTGCTCCAATGCCAAGCCACCATCACCAGCTAGCTGCCCTAGCCATGGCAGCAGATTGTTTTGGAAATTGTGGTTGATTTTTGCAGATATGGCATTCAATATGAGAGTGTGCAGAAGTAGTGGTACGTATTGCATGATGATTTGCTCAGCCCAGTCAATGATCGGACGCGACAAAATGGGATCATAGGCTTCCCTGCAAGCATGGAGGCTTCGTAAGTATTTTTGTGCGACTGTAATTAATGCTGTTGATGATATTTGGATTTGATTCCGTGATGCATCGGCCGCGTTCGGCACCCTCTAAGTTAATTTATCCCTTGTTTTCTACGCGCACGCTTTCTAAACTGCTAAACGATGTATTTTTTTAAAAAAATTCTATAGAAAAGTTGTTTTAAAAAATTATATTAATCTATTTTATATTTTTTTAATAATTAATTAATCATGTACTAATCTGTTACTGCGTTTTTCGCGTTAGGTAAGTTAACTTATCCCTTTACCTGAACGCGGCCGAAGAATGATGTCATGGTGGGGTTGTTTTAAAGGAGAAATATACTATAAATTTCAGTTAGTAGAGTACATAACTTCATGGAAAAGTTATGTTAATTAGCTAAGTGATTAACTTTCTTACTGCATTTTAGCTTTAGCTAGCAATTAGGCTCCATTTGGAGGACTTAAACTTTGCTCAAACATTCTGTTACTCCCATAGGAATATGAAAGATTTTGTTAATTCCAAATTTTGTCCAGTTATTCCAAGGTTATGAACAGAGCTCTGAACAGTTTAGGAAGTTTTGTCATAGCTTATGAGCAGAGGCACATAGCTATGCCCGATGAATGGTCCAACTTTGGCAACAACCAGGATCAAGTAGAATGCAGCACAAACACATACATGAAGAAACGAACAAATCAAGAAATGGCTGGGACCCAATTTCGTTGTTCTGCACTCTTGTTCTTTTGAAAAGTAGATTGGTTTGGTAGGAACTTGTGATTTAAAACTGTACTGGAACAGTTCATGGTGTACTGGCTGAAATGAACAAGGGCCCTGTGTAATGCTTGATCTGAAAAGGCAAGAGCTATCTGACCAAAAAGGATTAGAGATTATAAAAATCACAAAATCTGAAAAAACAGGTGTTACATGAGACCTCACCGACTATAAGGCCTCGTTTAGTTGCCAAAAAGTTTTGGCAAAAGAGTCACGTCGAACGTTTGACCGGATGTCGGAAGAGGTTTTTGGATATGAATGGAAAAACAAATTTCAGATTCCGCCTGGAAACCGCGAGAAGAATCTTTTGAGTCTAATTAATCCGTTATTAGCACATGTTGGTTACTGTATCACTTATGGCTAATCTAATTAGGTTCAAAAGATTTGTCTCACGATTTTTCCCATAACTGTGTAATTAGTTTTAATGTTTATATATGTTTAATGCTTTATTTAGGTGTCCAAAAATTCGATGTGATGTTTTTGAAAAAGTTTTTAGAAACTAAACATGGCCTAAATATAAAGAATGTACGTAGTAAACTGAATGCCACTAAAGCATAGCATGCTAGTATGGTTTATGATTCGGACTCCAATTAATTTGAGATCATTAGTCTGTTTCACAACATTATGAGTTTGCCTATGTTTACATGCGGAGCAAATTTACTATTCTTAAGAGGTACCTTAAAGTACTACTGTTTTCTATGTAAAATTTGGTAAATTCTAGTACCTAAGATACTAAGAGGTACTAAATTTTATATAAAAAATAGTAGTATCTCTTGGTACCTACTCAAATATGGAAAAAAAACTCTTCCATGCTAGTTGGCTTCAAGAGACATCAATGTGGTCCATTCAAGGTTGAAGCCTGAATTTCATGTGATAAGGTAAACTTCATCTTAGGCAGAAAGGTGCTTTGTATTGCAGTTTAGTCTAAACTGCTTCATGATTTGTTAATGAAAAGGCTAATTCATGGAGCCAACTAAACCCACAAGAGAAGTAGGACCTAGCTTGGAAGAGGATGGATCAACCCACTAAACAAGTCAATGCAGGTCCTTTTCTTCTCTGCTCCTCCTTTTTGCATGGCTGTGTTCTAAACTTGCATCATTTATCGTCGGCAACAAGCTAAGGCGTATGGCTTATGCTAGCTAGTATTTTTTTTTCTTTCTGAAAGAAACTTATACTAGCTAATGGCTTCTGATATTTCTATCTGATTGCCTGCATGATGAAGTTTCCTAGTTTGATGGGCAACCCATCAAAAGAAAATCTTTTGCAAGCAGTGACTATACTCCTCCAATAGTCTTATGTCACCAATTTGATTATTGTATTGGTGATTAAGAACTGTAGCAATTAACTGAGCTCACCTCAACTGCTTGTTTTGCTTGCATGTATGGATTTCTGACCATGCTGTAACTGCTAGAAGGCACATTTATATCTGGCAGAAGTCAGAAAAGTGGAGCTGATGATCAAGATCATTATAGTTAACACATAGCATATTAAGGCCTGCAATGACAAGGAATGCATGCTTTTTATTTCATTCCCATTGCATCCTGTAGTTATTGTTAACCACAGCTAGCCAATTATATAAGTCAATAATAAGAATTAAAGGTAGGAGGTAATCAATAGGTGAAGTTTAGTCTGATGCAATACATGGAACACTAATGCAAAAATAAGATGTTTTGCTTGAACAAAGAGGAATGGTTGACATGATTCCTGTTAAGAACGGGTATCATGGATCCTGTCCAGAAGTACAAGATTTCCTTCGAGATAACAAATATTAAGAAAGAGATTTTTTAAAAGAGCTGTCAATACTTGCAAGGGGTTGTTTACAATGCCTGCAGAGACTACAAAATTCTCATCTCTAGAAAAAAAAAATGGACTACAACTTCTCTCCATTGTTGGGTACTGTACCTTCTTTCTTTGTCATATTGTTATATGTTGGTTAGGAACCAGACTTTGAGAAGAACCCGGTGGTTGACTTCAGGTAAGCTGATCTGTTCCGATTACAATCTTTGGTGACATTGACACTGGACAGGAACTAATATTCCCCTTCACGCCAATTATATACTCATCATAAGCGTCGGTACCCTACAATCCAGTGTAAAATGTATCATCCTTCCATTTTGCAAGAGAATTCCCCTGCAGCATGTTCATCAACAAAGACAGCATCCTTTCAAGACGCTCTTGGTATAAAATCTGACAAACTTGGACATATAAATTAACAATATAAAGCTATAAAATTTTTCGGAGCAATTATATCCCTGCGGATGGCTTTGCATGCATGACAAACTTATATTCTGGAGATAAAACAAGATATTAACAATATATAAAAAAAACTATTTTTTTAATATTAAAGAACATGTAATAATTAGTAAAATTAAAAAAAAACATAGGTGGTATGGTGACAAATTCACTCTCAGTCACCGGTGTTTTTTTTCCTAAAGGAGTATAGATTATTTTTTAAAAAAAGTATTGGAGGCAAACCTTTATTCCACTCACGAAATTCAGTCTGAATGTTCGAATTCAATCTTGAATTTTCTGTGCGAGTACTTGTCTGTTTGCTCTTTGGCCTTTTGCGCGGTAAAACATTAACATTGCAGTTTGGTAATCCACTCGTGGAGCCCAACGACCTGACCTCACCAGGACGCGGTTGCAAGAGAAAACAACAGCTACGGCTCGTGTCCCCCTTGACTTCGCAGTACTCTCGCTTTCTACACGCATGGGGATATATACAAGTGCTTATACGACACCTTCAGGCTGAAAAAAAATGGCAAAAAGTTTAACCAGTTCCTGAGACAAGTATCAGTATTGCATCACACCAGCAATAAAAAAAATTCAAGAAAAAGAAATCGGTAAGGGAAAAGTTAAGTTTACTTCCTAAACGGATTTCGCCATAGGTGGTGTGGTGCATCACACCACTAACGCCTAAAATTTTCTCTGGCCCATTTGAGCCCAAAACTAGGGAGATCAGCACATCAAACTTACAGATTTCTTTTTTGTATATACATTTATTCATGTTGTGTTAAGACGGAATATTATGAGATTGATAAAATAATATGCTACTTAATCTTTTCAAAATTATTCACGACTAGTTACATCCATTTCCAAATTAATAGGATCAAACCAATCCCAGAAGCTCCTGGCATGTGCAAATAAGCATTAACAATCTATACTCCTTTCAAAGGAAATAACGGTGATGGTAATGAATCTATCATATCACTACTCCCATTATAAAATTTACAATTACCCCTAGAGCTTCTTAGTATTATAAACAATCAAATATAAATCAATAATCATATATAAAAATCAAATTAAGGTAAATATTTCATACAGAAAAATGATGGATAAAATATTTTTTTTGCTTTATATAACATTATAATATCTTTTATCCATAGCAAAGCACGAGCATTCATTTATATATATCACCCAAAAATTTTATACTCGAGGATTTACATAAGAAAAGAAAAATGAAAACTATTGTTGGAGAGCAAGACCATCCCCAATGTGTGTGTTTAAGTAGATGCTGATCAGAAATAACCCTTTTTTTCTTGCCACGTGCTAATCCTAAAATATCAGTGTTAGCAGAGCAGGTACTCCCTGTATGTAAAATTTTGCTCAACTACTTGATTTAAGCACCCAGAAGGAGATGCTTCATGCTTGCATTGAAGAGAGTTCTTAGACAGATGTTTTAATACTATTTAATTATGTAACTATATTAAGCACATTATATTAGACCTGATGCTCTAATGCCAATTTAATTCAATACTTCAGGGGAGTAATGAACCGAAAAATGTTCCTGGTATTAGTGATATGGCTGCAACAAAACTGAAAGAGCCGGTGCATAGGGGTGCTCTATGCACCGGTTGCACTCATATAGCCATCTTGCACTAAATGGCCGTTTCGTTGGATGCCAGAACTTGTTAGAAATTTAATTCAACATAGTTATACTAATATTTAGTTTTCTGTTATTCCTTTGTTGCATGATGTGCCACTTTTCTGCATCCACGTTTATGTCATAAAATAATTTTTCAACGCAAAAATGATGGCTTATAAGTTGTAATCAATACTATAGAACTTTTCTCTTTATCGATTTTGGATCATCACCGTTATGCTTTACAAAGCCATAAAAGATACTTATATACTCCATCCAGTTCCATAATTCCTGTTGTTGAACAAAAGTGAAGTCAAACTTTTAAAACTTTAACTATTAAATTTAGTTTAAAAAGATTAGGACAATATGTATAGATGAGTCATAAAGAGTAATTTAATAAAAACAAATATTTTTTTTACTTTTTTCATATATTTTAATAAAAAATCATAGCCAAAGATAGATTTAGAAACCGTGTCGTTATCCGGAACAACGATAACTATCACTAGAGAGTATATAAGTTTTTCATACGGCATTTCCAAGGAAAGCAGATTAAACTTTGTACTTGTATAGTTATCACAAGTAAGATAATCTACTTAAAAATTCTAAAAAACTTGTGATAAAATAACAGAGCCTTAGGGCTCCTTTAGTATGGATGAATTTTGCGAAAATCCTAAAAGAACACCAAGTAATTCGTGTGGAAATAGCACTACGGTATAAAATTTACTGTGTTCAAAGGAGCCGGCCATGAGCATGTTTCAGATTTAACTGTCAGATTTCGTTGGTTAGTATAGTAGTAGGAGTAAAACTACCTCTCCCCGCCGTGAAGCGCGCCGGGTGCTGCCGCTGCCTGGAAGCATAGGCGCATAGCTTCGCATGTGGCCGCAGCGCCGGCAGCCAGACATCTCAAACGCACCAGCGCACGGAAGGCCACATGCACGCATGCATGCATGACACTGCACGCACAACAGCATTTATTAGTATTTTTCTCCACACAAACAAACATCTACCATTTTCACGCTTATCTTTTTCTCTTGGGCTAATGTTTATATGGTAAAATTTAAATTTTCAACCTTAAATTTAAAGTTACTTTATAGTTTATTTTTCATTTCATTTTGAACCGTTAAGAACAAGTATATAATTTTTTTTCCATAAATTATTTTTAATTTATTTACAAATAATGCTCTTTTCACGTAAAAGCCAAAAGATAAGTCTTTTCTGTTTCACGGTTCTCAATGAGTTTCTTTTGTTTCACAGTTCTCACTTTCTTTGCTCCCATCTACTCTCTCTCCCTGAATTAGTTTTATAACTGGACATTGCTAATAAAAAGTCGACAAAGTTAAATAAGAAAAAGATTATGATTATTTAAAAAGAGAAATTACTTTAGAAACTTCGGTAGTGGAAGTTTGTGATTAAATATAGGTACAAAAGTTGTTATACTTTGGAACATATTTTGAATGTTATCACTTGTTATATTTTGAGACTGAGGGATCCTTTTTCTTTTAGAAAAATGAAACTAAAGAATGTCAACTTTACTTCTTATAATATATTCAGAAAAGAAACTGAAGAATGCCAAATCTTGCCCATTAATCATTGACCATTAAGCTGAAGCAAGTCTAGCAAAGCAGGAAACAAACGAGAGCAAACTAATCATCATACGAGCATGCAAAATGCCGAACGCAATTGATCATGAGTAGGAAAGAAACAAAACGGGGTTAATGCGTCAGGCTGGACCGGTGAGTGAATCCGAGAGCGGCGGCAGCAAGATTGCGTAGGGCTCGTCTGTTGCTATCCCTGTGGTGCAGTGCAGTGCAGGGAGAGGAGGCTGGCTAGCTAGGCCCTCATCAAATCCAGTTGGGCAGGGGAGGGGACAAGGGGGCATGTTCCACTCACCTACCGGAGGACGACGAGCCGGTGCCTTCCATTGGCCCAGAATTTACACCTCCGCCGTCGCCGCCGCGGCAGCACCGCCCCGTCGCCTCGCCATGTGCTGCCCTGCGCCAAAA
The DNA here is from genome assembly GCF_000231095.2 of Oryza brachyantha. Taxonomy (NCBI): domain Eukaryota; kingdom Viridiplantae; phylum Streptophyta; class Magnoliopsida; order Poales; family Poaceae; genus Oryza; species Oryza brachyantha. The sequence continues at coordinate 15,041,630 of NC_023170.2, forward strand.
CTGCAAAGCTCTGCAAAAAAACCAAAAGCGGGAGCTGATCGACTGCCTGCTGCTGCGCCTGTTCCTGCATGGGACGGCCGGACGAGCAGTCGAGCAGTGCATGCAGGGCAGGCATCATTGAGGTGGTGGTGGTGGTCGCCGTCGCCGGCTGTCGCCGTCAAGACCAGCGATGGGGGGCGGGCGATGGGCGATGGCTCACCCTCACCGCATGCACCGGCAGCGGCGACAGCCTTGCACGTGGTGACGGACGGACGGACGCGGGGGGGTGGGGGGTTGATGGAACAGGTGGATGCGACGCTTATGATGGCTGTGCGTGTTCTTGTGGATGCCGTCATTGGGTACAACTACAGGAGGAAGTGAAGGACAAGGACATGCATGCCTACGTTCATTGTTCATGCCGACGGTTCGACACACAAATCCACAGCAGCTGTTTGGCTAGGGTGCGTGCGTTCTCGACAGGTTACGGATTATATATGAAACGAGCATATTGTTATATTTTTTTAGAATTTAAGATTCTAATAGGCAGCGGATAAGAAGTCAATTTTATATAGGTTTCTTAGCTTTTGGCTTATAATTCATTTTGTAGATTCTATATAACTCTATATTATTAGAAACTAAGCGTTGTTTAGAAGAGCTTCTGATTTCTAAAGATTCTATGAGAAGCCACGTCTGTGAAGCTCTCCTAAATATGTCCTATGACTATTGTTTGAGAGAATAACAAGCAAATGAATTGGATATTAAAACATGGCTTGCAATGCATTTTACTATGTTGGTGAATGAAGATTTCGGAAATGCATATCATTAATACCATATTTGAAAATATGTATGCAATAAACCATGGATTATAACCTTTTGAGAATACGTGAAGAATTTAGAATTGAGAGTGACTGATGAGAAAGTAGTAGCATGAATAAAATTTAAATTGCTTATATTTTGTTACAAGATTTAAATTTTATAAATATCTATATTTTTGAAACGGATAGAGTAGCTCCAACATGATGTCCCACATGCATATTAGAGAAGAAATGCCATTGATTTATGGGCTCGCGTCCCATATGCATACTTTACTATGGGACTTTTTTTCCCTCAAACAAAAAACGCCAATGCAATCGGCATGTAAGGCTATAATTTTTTTTAAAAAAAGGTGTGAGTCTAAAATTACAAGAGTACGAAAAATACTGGAAATGATATGAGATATCTTAATAGAAATTCTTAGAAATCCTAAGATGCAGACAAATGACTCGACACAGTTGATACTATTTTGCAAGGAAGAAGTCTTTCAAGACACATGATTGATTTAAAATACAAGTAAAATGCAGAGATGGATATGCCCATTATTTAAGTACCTACATGAGAAATTCAAGAGACAAGGAGGAAAAACACGAGACCAGTGGTGTAATACTTATAGGGGGTCATCCTTTGTTCCGAAAGAACTTCGTAGGAACTTTTAGGGTCTCATTTTTTTTCACTTTTGTTTATATTTATAAGTTAAAATTTAAATTTAGAGTTAATTTTAATTTTTTGCCATAGTTTATTTTTCAGTCTTTACCTTCATATCACTAAGGACACATATATAAAAATTTTATTCATAAAATACTTTTTATTTGTAAATATGCCGTTTAGCTTGTTACATAAAAAAGCCAAACAATGATCCTGCTAATTTCTTAGGAATCAAATATTTCTAATCGTTATATTTTTCATTAGGTTCAAAGGAGCCTTAAAAAGGGTAATTTCTCGTGTTCAAGAAAAAAAAGAGAGAATAATTGCTAGTACGTGATTCAATCCCATGTTAGGTTTCATATATAGAAAAGGAGGAAGGAGGCTAATCCTACAACATTCCTCTATTTTTTGCTTTGTTTAATTCCAAGCAGCTTTAAAGTTTTTCAAAATGTGACCTGAATCAAAGGACCACAGTCTCTTCCTACGTGTCTGCACTCTATGTGCACACTGTTTGTGATGCACTGAACAGCAGCTCGCTGCGTCGGTCTCTCTATAGTCTGTACAGGTTTTCAGTGTCACGTCGCTGCCTGGGCTGGCCATGGCCTCGTGGGTGTGTCATGCGTGCATGATATGCAAAGTCAGGTTATGGATAGAACATTCAGGACAGGGTGAACAGAATAATGTGTTTTCAGAGGATTTACCGCTGTCAATATCTGTTCTTGTAATGTAGTGTCAATTCTCTACTACGTACTTGTTTTCAGTCAACCGATCCCTCTCCACCGTTGAAATTTGGAGATGACATGTCAATATGACATGAATATTCACCCTGCATCCAAAGCAAAAAGAATACATGAAATTTTCAGGGAGAAGAGAAGAAAGAATGCAGGAGCACATTTACATAAACTACAGTTAGCATTTACGCAGTGCAGAGGAACAATTCAGTTAAGAACTACCCCGACCCAACAACACCACCATTTCATGATTGCATCTGCATCACTGCATGGCAACGACTTCTACAAGCTTTGGCTAGTTGGTTCAAACTAAGGTGGTATTTAGATTGAGAAAATTTTTGGAAGAAGTGCTACGTCAAATGTTTGACCGGATGTCGGAAAGAGGTTTTCGGACACGAATAAAAAACGAATTTCACGGCCAGCCTAGAAACCGCGAGACGAATCTTTTGAGCCTAATTAATCCATCATTATCAATGTTGGTTACTGTATCACTTATGACTAATCATGGACTAATTAGACTCAAAAGATTTGTCTTAAGATTTCTTCCGTAACTGCGCAATTAGTTTTTTAGTTCATCTATGTTTAATGCTTTATTTAGGTGTCCAAAAATTCAATATGATGTTTTTGAAAAAAAATTGGAAACTAAACAAGGCCTAACTGAACACATGCTCTCTCTCTCAAGTCCGAAGAGTATGCATTGCATAGGGATGCATTAAAACAGGTTGGTCAATTGGTGACCGGAGACGCTATTCGAGTTACTACCCGTGCCTGCCTCATTCTAACAAACAAACCCCATAGATAGCCATCTTCTTGTGCCCCAACATGGCAGATTGGCAGACCGGGCTCCCCAAGGCCACATGGGCAACACAAGGTGGCCACTGTGGCAACGAACTGGAAACAGGCCTTCCCCTCTCCCTCTCCTCCTCCTCCTGGCTTGGTGACAAGACAAAGAACAAAATGGTTGGCAAAGTTATTAGAGACAGTTGGAAGGATAACCTGTCTTTCCCATTTAAGGACACTGCCACCCTTTTGCAAGCCACAGGAGAGAGGAAAACACACAACACAGCACACACAACAAACAACAAAGATCCTGGTGTCTCTCCAGTAATCCTCCTGCTGCCCTCCTCTCCTCCTCTGTAATCACCTCACCTCTATGCTACTATGAGAAGGAAGATGGTTGTGTGTCAGAGGCTTCTTCAATGTTCTCCTCCTCAGGTTGAGGGTATTCAAGAAGCACAAACAAGAGCAAGAGCAATGGCTTCTTTAATGTTGCATTGATGAGGGGTCCAGAAGAGAAGCATAAATAAAGAGGAGCTAGCCATATATTCTTCCCAGCAGCCAGTGTTCCTAGTATCCATTCTCAGCTTCCTCCTATTTCAGCTTCCTTCTATTCTATTCTATTCCCTTGGCTAGCTAGCTTTATCAGTTTTTACATTTCTTGATTCTCCCTCTCCTCTCCTATCCTCTCCTCTCCTTTCCTACCATGGAGTCCTCTCATATCACTGGGGATGATGGCGAGGGCTGCAACAGCAGTGAGTCCGGATGGACAATGTACCTTGCCTCTCCCATGCATGGCGACGATGATGGTGGCGGCAAAGTGAGTGGCAGTGAAGGAAGCAATGTTGATGATGGCTATGGCTACATCAGTGGCAGGGGAAGCCGCAAGAAGTATGAAGACGACGGCGATGGCGATGACGATGATTCCCTCGCCTCTGATGCTTCAACTGGTCCAGCTAAAGTGAAGGTGCCCTCCACGCCGGACGGTGATGAGGACGGCGGCCGTCGGAAGCACCACGACGACGACGACGGCGGCGGTAAGGAGGAGGAAGAGGAAGAAGATCATGGCATGCATACCAAGTTCTTGATAAGCTCCGGCAAGAAAGCCGGCAAGACGGAGAAAGGTGGAGAAGGGAAGTCATCAAAGAAAGGCCACAACAAGAGAGGCAGCTCATCAAGAACAAGATTCTTTTGGTAATGGCTAAATGCATTAGAATCACTGTACTAGGAATATCTCTCTCTTCTCCCTATCCCTCTCATGCAGCTTTTCAGTTCTTGTTAAGATTGAATCCTTGCTAGGAGTATGCATGCATGGAGAAAGGAAGGCTTTTTTTGGATCCTTGTTTTTGCCTTCCATAGAGCTCTCCCATGGTTGACCACCCAGTAGTAGGTTAACTGTTGCTACAATGTAAATCTACTGTAACCTTCGGTTATTCTTCAATGCCCTGCCTTTAATGTCGCTTGCAGAGCTTGCAATCTTCTCCTAGGAGTAGTAGTAGTAGATATTAATGAACACTGCTACTCTGTGTGTTTCTGCCCAGGTAGATTTCCTCTCACACGGTATGATGCATTGAAGCATGGAGATAACAGTAAAGAGAGAAGAAGATAGGTCAATTAATTTAATTCTCCTCTGCTTCCCAGTGTCTAGAAAGTCAGAAGTGTTTATGCATATTTTATTACAACTTTATTAGAAAAATAGGGTACATATGTCACACATGTTATCTTTCTGCTAAGAAAATCGCACACCATCACATTTCAACAAATAAAATCACCCCACTTTTATCTTTCTGCCCAATGCCGCAATGATTTATGCCTACCTAAACCCAATCCAATGATAAAGAAATGGGAACATGTACCCACAGGCAGACATTGAGGATACCACTAGTTTTCTGAAACTTTTGCTTGCCAACTCACATTCTTGAGCATTGCGGTAAGCAGAAGCTGAAAGCAGGTGACTTGGCTTGAACTAATTTGTTTGATGCCCATCATGTGGTAAGTACTCCAGAGGAATTATGTGACCTAAACTCCAGAGGAGGGGAATATTTGTCTAACCACACCACTCATACAGCATTAAGGCAGCCATTGCTGCACATGTTCTAGACAGGGTGGAAACAATGATTTGTCCATCTCACAGAGCGGTCTAATTAATAGCCATAAACATAACAACAATGATGTAAGCTGGCTTATGTACTAAAACAGCTCTGTCTCGTTTTCTCCTCCCCTAGCTATACCAAACAAAAAAAAATCGAGATCACGTTCTGCAAGAATATATGAAAATGGGCAACATGACTACAGCTAATGCACCACTTTTGCAACAAACCATAGCAATGAGCTGCTATACTTTACACAAGAATTAAACAATGGCAGTACGTTGCATCTTCTATATGTGGTGGCAATAACATGCTGCATTTAAGCCTCAGGCCAATGATTTGTCACTGAAAATCTTCATGATGGAAACGTATAATGTAGAAGGTGTGCATGACACAATAAACAAAGCACAACAGAAGATGTAGTACAAGTGAGTCCAGCTATCACCTGCTAATAGAATGTATCATTCCTTCGAATCCAGCAACCGTCTAAAAGCAGCTTTTGGCACTGTTTGGATCATTCTTGCTGGGAAAATCATGCAGGAAAAGTAGCAATCTCTCTTTCCTGGGAAAGAAAGAACAATTATATGGAGCATTTTAACAACAGACTGGTAGCTTGGATACTGCAAAAACTATAAACAGAAATAGCAGAAACACCATTGTGCAGTCTTCAGATAAACAAAAACGAAACAGTAAACAAAAATTACCGACCAACATAAAAAAATAGAACTGATCGAAGTTGATCAGTGGTTTATTCCCAATTATAATCTAGCACACTACCACACTGCCATATACTAATCACAAGGGCTTTGTTTCTACTAATACCAAAACACACGGATTCTGTCGCGAGATACTGAACTCCGCACATGCTCCTACCCTGGTCGGCACGACGAATCGGATGGGCTGCGAGCGAGATTGTTGCCGTCATTGCTAGCTTACCTGAGCGAGAATGGAGGCGGCGGAGCAGCCGGGGAGAGCCCACGGGAGTGGCACCGGAGGGAGCCGCGGCGGCGAGAGTAGCGGCGCCGATCGATCACATGGGGGACGGACGGGAGGGTGGGTGGCGCTAACCTACCGATCGACGGCCATGCCGCGGAAGAGGGGGAGGGAGGCAGTGGTTGGGCCTTGGGCTGAGGGAAGAAAAGGCCCATGGGCTGTGCCACCGGGTAGGCTGGTATTCATGGGCTCAAAGCAAATTTTGCATTTGGGGCCATGACTGAAAATTGAAATAGGTGTTGGGTTTGGGTATTTTTGGATAGGAAGTTTTGTTTGAAGTGAGGTTTGAAATTGATATATTTTGTGTGCCGATATTTTCAGAAGTAAACTTTTTTCAAGAAACATGATGCAAAACACACCCATATATGCATATATGCATGTGCATACTCCATTTATGCAGCATTCTCGACAGCTCATCTAAATTCATCGTCCATATTACCATTTGTATAACCATCAAAAAAAATAGATTCTTTATTAATATTAGCTATTACTTTAACAAAATATCCATATTATATTATCCGTATATATTTTATTAATATTTTACAACCATCTACTCATATGGTTATTGCTCTTTTCTATTAAGATTGAACGTTGACATATGAATTGTGAAGATAGAACATCTATATTTAGAGGTTTTTTGTCTAGATGATGCTCTATTTTTAAATTATGGAATATAGTATATGTTGGAGTAACATTTTCCGCTTCATGTACTCTATTTTTAAAATGAATAATATGACATAGTATCTGCTAAGAATACTCTTACCACCTATAAAAATGAAACGGATATATGTCTTAGGATAAAGCGAACACTATTATAATTTTTCTAATAATATATGTGGTATTTACCAAAAAAAGAAAATTATTTTAGACGGAGGAAACATCATCATTATGCAATGGACTCAAGCCATGGAATACATCTATTTGTTTTGGAGCGAAAGCGACTTCATGAATAAAATCGTGGATTTGAAATAATGAATTTAGGACTTGTTTAGATGCTGTCCACAGGATCTTGCCTGACTCGAGCGTCTCTCTCAAACGTCTGATTTCGGTCGCCAGCGGCCGGATCGATGTAGTGTCCAGGCGAGGGCATTAACCAAACACGCCCTTGCTTCCATTGTAAAACTTGGAGGCATGTTTAGGATACAAGCTTTGATTTTAATTTAATTTAATTTAATTGGGTTTTCCGTTAAAGAAAAGGCAAATATTTATCCAACCGCCCGATCCGAGATGTACAACTCAGATCGAACTCCCCAGCCGCTTCAGCGGCGGCCTTCCAAATGCCGTCCTCCCCGTGGATCCCCACCGCCGGCGCTCCGCCGCCGCGAGCAGCGCCGCCCGTGGTCTGCTCCTCGCCGTCGGCGCGTCACTCTGTCAAGGTACCCAGATTCCTTCCCGTCCCTCTCGGACCAACAACCAATGATCCTCTCCGGTCGTTTCGCCGCTCGGTTCACTGAACCTCCAGGGATTTCCGATCTATATTTCCTACCGCAGGAGGCAGGGGCGGCCGCCTCCGACGCGCGGGAGTCGAGGCCTCGCGTCCCGCCGTTCGAGAACTTGTAATGCGCACTTCCTTTCTGTGCCTCCCCTCTCCGCCTTTCTCCTCGCCGCTTCTGGCTTTCTGCGATGCGTGCTTTGTGTTTGTTCAATTGTCGCCATGGATGATATTCTCTCTGCAATGTATATCTATCAGTAAACGAGTTTGGGCGTAAGAACTAGCCTGTGTTGCCTTGAGTCGAGATGTTGGTCTTTTGCTTAGTTGTCTGTCTCTGCTTGGATGAAGTGAGGAGTGGATGGTTGATGTACTCGACTTGTTGCTTGGAACATATATTAGGCAAGATGCACCACTGCAATTTTACCTGCATGCACTCGTTTCTCTTGCATGAGCACTTGAACAATAGCGTGAACAAGCAGAAATGGTTCATTATGATGCTTTTCATTTGGTTAGAGAAGATAGATATGCAGAAATGCCTGAATTCAAAGTAAAATGGGGGCGAGACCTACTTATTTCCTGACAAAAAAAAATAGTTTTCCTACCTTAGGGAAGTTGATCCATGAAGTTTTTTTGCCAAAGTAGCATTTGCAAAGTGGAAATTGGAATTACCACAGGCAACACCATGCACAGAGCACATCTGCTGATTTGCTGTTAACTGAAGATGTTGCAAGAAGGTTGCTTTGATCTTTCCTTCTTGGCATTCAGCTTTAGGGTCTCACATATATAACACACGAAATTTATGCTATTCTTAAACTTCATATACTGTGACATAGTAAATGTGCAAGAATAATATTCTGATTATGTTGTTTTAATTGCATAAAGACTTAGACAAAAATGGTTATGTTGAAACCATGCAAACTATATTTTTAACACATTGAAGACCAACTCTGTTTTCTATTATCAAGTTATGTCCTGATTTTTCTTTGGATTGTTACCATTCTGTTTTTTTACACGATAACTATCTTTATTCAATGCTGCTAAAATGAAAATGCACATTTCCAACAATTGTGTTGAATTGTTTTTGCATAGTCTGTTCTTGATAAAATGATTTGGAATTGTGAACTTTCTTAGTTCGGAGTTTAGCTTCTGATTAGTCACCAGGACAGATCATGAATTCATATAGTAAAATTTCTTTTTTTTTCTTTTACTTTGCACAGTGAAATAGAAACCCGAGAGCATGAAAAGAAGGTCAACAAATATCAGGCTGTGCTTGCAGCTCGTTTGAAGGCCAAATACTTTTCTAGCAAGGCTTTTGATAAAGGTACCATTGCACTCTAACTTATGACAATAGTATGACATGGTATATTACTATCTGCAGAAGTTTTGTTTGTTTGCTCAGGCAATCAGATATCTGTCTGAGTACATTATCTGTCATTTTACTTTGATCTGTAATAGCATTTTTGTGAACTACGGCTTAAAAGGAAGCTCAGCTGTATGGTTCAACAATTAACATGGATCTTCAAATGGTCTGAGTCATGATCCACTGAATGAGCAAACACTATTAGTCTGAATCATGTTTTGGCCTTGAGGTGCAACCTAGCATTACTAAAGATATTTATGTTATTGAATCAAAGATATGCCAAGTTGACTATCCTAACAGTCACGAAAAAAAATCATTCACATGCCTTCCTTACATTGTAAGGATAACCAGTGACCAGATGTGGTAGTAGAGTTTGCCTTTTTTGTCATGTAACTAATGAGTTGACTTCAAATGGTAGCCTTTTCCCCCTGTTTTGGCAAATAAGTGTTTCTCTTTACAATTTACTATTCGGTGAACAGATTTGTTTGAAGAAATGACTATCCAGTCTGAGACCATCCTTTTAAGCAGGTGCAATTATCTTTTCAATTTGTATGTTTTTTCAATATTGTTATTAAATTCCATTGTAGTAACAATTTGCTTTTTGTTTCTTAGGTGCCCGTTTTCAAGTTTATTTGCAGATCCAGCAAAATTTCACCGGGAGAAGAGCTGTTCTAAAGAGGGCATTTGTCCATGTTTGACAAATGCCTCCTTTGCTAAGCACAATCATTTATCTCTAGTTGGTGAAGTATCGTCAAGGAAATTACCATTGTCTTCAGAAAACTCTTAACACCTGTCATGTGTCAAGTAGCACCTGTCTATGAATGCCACCTTGTGAGGGTCTGGTAGTTACGTTTCTAACTGCATTTGCTATCTTTAAATGAGGAGACCTGAAGCATGTAAAATATCAACAGGCCTAATTTAAACTCGAGAGTTTAGCTTAATCTTTTGTACCTGTTGAGGAGCATATTGATAACTATCAACTTAACTCTATGCAAAACCATATGTTGATATTATTCCTCTGGGGGATGTCTTCAACTTTTTACCTGTCACCATAGTTATGTGCATTGATCTTTGCATGTTTTTATATTCCTTTCTACCAAATGCTGTCATTTTGTAGGGACTAGTATCTTGAACTTTCTATATTCTGTTTTTAGTACCAACATTCCAGGCCTCCAGTAACAATTATTCCAGTGATCTTCGCTACATGCATGACAAGCTTCATCTGCAACCTGCAAGTGCCCCTGGAATCATGACGGACAGATGTATGACCAAACACACCTGAACTGCATCTGCAGCCATTCTTATCTTCATGCAACTGTACCAGAACAGCACACAGGTAAATTGGCTCCTGGGAGGGACAGTTTGTTGAGGTGCTCTTGTACTTTCCAGTTGTTTCCTCATATTTGTAAAGAAAGCTCCATTGCCACCACCGTGAGACATTGCATGGTGCACTGGTGCTTCTTCCACCGTGCGCCGCACAAGCCAGGGCCCTGCCCTTTTAATCACTGTTTGCCTGGGGGCCTCTGATGTGAGCATCTCACTCTGGTGGGGCCTTTCTCCCTTAGGTTCACACGTAGTTCCCTGGACTGGACATCCTTTGGCTGATACCGCACTTGCAATAGCAGTGCATCACCTGTCTCTAGATTTGTTTTTTGTTCTGCTCTGGTGTACAGGTGGCGTTCCTATCTTCAACAATACAATTCTCGATTGAAATGTGCCTTTTCTTTTCATTTCCTATGAAAGATGAGTCAATATATGTACAATTGCCTGTTTATATTTGACATTGGGATTCTGTGAGCCTAGTGCCTACTGCACTTGCTTCCAACCGAAATCTTCGCGTTGAATTCATATCCTCATAAAGCTCAAACATGGCAATTCAACGTCATGTTCAGTCTTATATGCTCTGTTTTTGAATTTGCTCGTTTGTTTCGATGGACAATCACGTTTATGCATTGAGCATTGGAGTTTTCATGTTCCAAAAGACTAGATTTGTTTTGTGGCACATGTTGCCGGCCTTGTCCTCAATATTCTTTTGGAATCCTATCCGAAAAGCATCTCAATGAATAGGAATATGTGGTTCAGATATTGATGTAACATTCAAATACCAAAATTGTTTGATACACATTCAGAACCTTGTTTGATACAGCTAGGTAAAATAGCTAATGAAGTACAGAACAAGAGGAGTAGAAATTGGGTAAGTTAACATTAAAAAAAACATGCCGTCCATTAGCAATCCCCAAAGCATAATCCATTACATGTTAGTTGAACACCATGACATCATTACATGAAAGGCACTATTTTTTTTTCTTCATAGTTGCACAACACTATGGCGACTGGCAAGTCTACTTGTAGATTTGTGCATGCTTCTTCTACCCCATCATTTGTCCTGTCACTCTTCAATTGGACTGCAATTTTACAACTTGTAAATATATAGTACATATAATCCATGTTAATTTATCCGTTTGTAAGTACATAATTAGTTGTAAAAATACACATCAAAAACCTCCTCAAGATAGGAAAATCAACCTCTCATGTCTCATGCATGAATGCCTCCATCTCCAATAACTATCCTTGTTTACTTATACATGTTCTTATTGATAAACAGTAATTGTTATTATTATCCTCTCAACTGAAAATTTTGTTGGATAATAATGATTTATGCAATTCATTCAGCAGCAGTAGTCGTAGTAGTGCTGTTCTTGCATGGCTCCGATGAGCAGCTACTGCCGTGGTTGCTCGAGGCCGACGGCGAGGATGCGTTCTTCTCCGGCGCCGGCTGCGGGAGCAGCTGGAGCTTCTTGATGAGCTCGGCCTTCTCGTCCCGGAGGCGAGAGCTCTCGCGGCGGACGTCGGCGCAACCCCTCAATGCGCGGTTGAGCTCGTCGAGGAGGCGGCGGTTGGCGCCGCGGAGGTGCTCGACCTGCGCCCACAGCTCGCTGAGCTGCCGCTGCTTGCGCATGCGCGACCGCCGCGCCGACTCCCGGTTCGAGACCATCCGCCGCCGCCGCCGCTCGTCCTCCGCCGCGGCAGCCACGCCGCGACCGTGGTAGCTGTACCCTCCCCCGACGTCATCTGAGCCCGAGCTGGGCGAGCCATTGCGGCCGCCGCCGCCGCCGGCAAGACGACCTGCCGCTTCTTGCAGGATGCGCTCCAGCTCGAACACCTCCACCTCCATCGCGTCGTCGTCGACGCCAACGCCGGCGCCGGCGGTGAGCATGGCGGCAGATGCCGCCTCCTGCAAAGGCGGCGGCGCGGCGGGGACGAAGTAGGCCTGAGGCGGCAGCGCCATGTTCAGGCTGTGGTGGTGGTGGCGCGCCGCGGCGCCGAAGAAGGGAGGGTTCGGCGGCGAGAGGAGGTGAAGGCTCGCCACCTCGCCATGGCCATGGTGGTGGTGGTACATGATCTTGCTCTTGTCTCTTCTTGGCCAAAAAAGCTATCTGCTTTGTAGCTAGCGTGGTCGTAGTAGAGTATAGCTGCGGTTTGGACGATCGATGGATCGTCTGGGTGTTGGTGATGATCGATCGGATGAGGAGAAACTGGGTTGGTGATGGCCTTTTATAGTGTGCCAAACAGTGGCTAGCTTTGGGTGATTCCATGCCCTCCATGAGAGAGAGAGAGGACTTTAGTTCGGTCCACCATATTGAATTTTTATTTTGGATCTTGTTGAGCTACACCTTTTTCCCCTTATGAAAAGATTGGTTTTGCTAGAGTTTAGCTTTAGCATTTCTCGATCTCACTTGATGTAAATTTATATACCATGACTAGTAAGTTAAATTTAATTAACACTACCACATAACACATCAAATGTGATGCTTACGCTGATTAACTCGCAAAAGGTTTCTTGCTCGCTCGGCTCCACACACTTAGGGGTGATAATGGTCTAACCATTTTATCTATAAAATTTAAGAGCCGGGTTTAAAACGGGCTGAAAATAAAATTCTATAGAGTTTTGAGCTAAATTTTTTTAAGAATTAAATAGGATTGTGAAAGAATCTACGGATCTTGGCACATTCCTACTCCTACGCACGTTGGTCAGTAAAAACCGGGATAAGATAGGATCTTATCATGAGTGGTTCATAACAAAAACCAGTAGTAATAATAATTTTCAATAATATAATTTTTAAATTGGGGTCAAGGCTATCAGCATTTGCTCTACCTATGAACTATGAATAATAAGTGTCTCAGAGCTGGTTTTGTCTGAATTTTTCACAATTTAGACATTTTCCCCCAAAAATTTTATAAATTGACCCATCCAAAAACATTATCAAAAAATAGACCTGTTCAGCTCAGTGCCACGCATTGTGGCGCCAAGGTGGGGTTGATTGGTCTAACTCCGTGCCAACCCTACCTCAACGCATACTAGATTCCAATCAACCCCATATCAGCGCCATGCATCGTGGCGTTGAGAAATGAATTTATTTTTTATAATGTTTTTGAATGGATTTATTTGTGAAATTTCTTCGTGGAAAAGCCTAAATATGAAAAGTTCACGCTGGTTTTGGCTATGAATCGTCACTGGTGCCCATAATGGTTTCAAACATGAAAGCAACTTTTGCACTCCCTCCTTCCCTAAATGTTTGATGCCGTTTTTATACACGTTTGACTATTCGTCTTATTTAAAAATTTTATATAATTATTAATTATTTTTATGTCATTTCATTTATTGTTAAATATACTTTTATGCACATATATATCTCATATTTGACAAAAAAAATTTGAATAAGACAAATAGTCAAATGTTTATAAAAAAGTCAACGACGTTAAATATTTAGAGACAAGGGTAGTATATGAATTTGAGATCCTCTATTGCATTGGCTTGGATGGTAACCGGTGAAAACCAATGGGTTCCTTTACAACCCTAGTAAGCTCTTGTATATTTGAGCTAAAAAAATCTAAAATTTCAATCAATCTAGCCCTTAAATCTTATAAATTTTATAGACCCAAAAAGTTAAACTTATTACCACCCTTCATGTAATTGATCGTAATGATAACTATAAAGAATGTGCACCTGTTGAGATGGTTTATATCACCTCGGAAGGAGAAGGCGTAGTTAATTAGGTCCACCATTTGTTCATATTTATTGCAAGGTTCTGAACGCCAGTATGTGTGATGTTTATGGTTGAGATAAAATATTTCTATAAATGATATATGTCAAAGGTTTACATAGAGCATTATTTTCGGGAACATGTACACTCCATCTTTAAGAAACTACTAATTTGCCAAATTCCCCTCAAACTAGATATGTGCCTTAAAAAACTACTAGTTGCTAAATTCTGCGTCACGAGTAATTTCAAGTGGAAACTAGATATATGTTCCATCTTTGGCCGGCATTAACGTGCCGTCGATTGTCTCATCATGGTATGCATTGTGCATTTGTGCAAGCATCAGGGCATGTGACACACATCCCATCCCTTTCACATATATGTATGGTTATCTATTTATCTACAATGGACATTTTAAAGCCATCACATGGTACATATTTTCTTGGATAAATTTGGTACGTAACTTGATGTATCAAAATTTTCTACATCGAAATACTTTCTTAATAACCATACAAAGGCCGGGTTCGGTACTCAGTATTACTAATTCAGGTTTTCTCTTTTTTTCGTGCGCACGCTTTTCAGACTACTAAATGGTATGTTTTTTAATATATATATATATATATGAAAGTTTCTTTAAAAAATCATATTAATCTATTTTATAATGTTTATAACTAATAATTAATTAATCATGTATTAATTTATTAGTGCGTTTTCTGTGCCGGATAAATAACATCTAATTGAATGCGGCCAAATTCTCCTATATAAGAGCATCCCAACAGTTCATCTGTCCCATCCTCTATCATGAAAATAGAGGAAGAAGACTTTGAGCTTCAACAGAACGACTATCCTATCATCTATTTTTAGATGTCATCCATATTAGGAGAGAGGACCTTCATATCTGGATGATCTCTCTTCATCCTCCAAAGAGATATAGAGGATGTCATATATAGATTGATCTAGTGAAGTAAAAAAGATATGAAGGATAAAACTAGTTTAGATAATCATCCAAATGAAGATATAAATGACCAAATTTAAATGAGTTGTTGGGGATGCTCTAACATCGTTCAGGACTCGTATATAACATGGTTCACGAGCTCAATTACTCATCATGAGTTCAGTATAATTAAATCCCTTCTGCATATTATCAGTCTGGTAACTACATTTTTTATCGATTAAATTCTCGAACGTTTAATGCATAAGAATATGAAGAAAATTTTGATTCATGTAGCTCATAAATATTAGATAACCATTCCATTTTCGACTACTGCATACCAACAGTAAAAAAATAACAGCAGTTTGAGTTATTATAGCACGATAATACGTGTGGCTCTTAGATCCCTTCTCCAAGTTATATGCAGCTAATTAATATTTGGATTGATTTTATTTATATACTATTTAGCATGACTTGACTCAAGTCAGTCTCTCGCCAGAACATGGATTTAAGTATATATATCCATGCCAAACCCAAACTTTTACATATTCTCCTACTGCAGATACCTTGCTTTCGGTTACCACCTTTTAATTTGTACATTAATTGTTGCATGGATCAAGCATAAATCTTTCTGCTAGCCAGTAAAATTCACAGGGGACACACCCACTTGCTGGCTTATGGATACTGGATAGACACCATCAGACTAAACAAATTAAGCATAGGATCGAACAACTAGAGAGCAAACGGCGTCGAATTTGCCTTTGTCGAAGCTTCAAATGAGTCTAATAATATATAAATTTTATTATTTATTTAATAATTTAATAGAGCAAATAGGTCATCTATATGTATCTTCCTGATGAATTAGCATTTTACGGTCTTTGAGAAGGTTACCAAAATTTCAGTGTAAAATTTTGGTACCTGGACCGTAAAATTGTTCATATATATTATTTCCTTCTCTCCTCATTCCTTAATATGGTTAACTTAAAATTAATTACCAACATGTTATTCTTAAAATATTATATCACTTATGAGTCAAGCTTGGTAGTCAGGCTTGAACCGAGCTTGTTTGAATACTTGAAGGTTATATAGGCTCGATTTGAGCTTGAGCCTAGGAAGACGTGAGCTCAATTCGTTGACAGTACTAGCTAGGAAGGAAGTTGGTGTGCATTAAGGTCTCGTATAGAGTATTAGCTTAATTTCTAAAATTTGGGCGATAAAATCTCTCTATCTAAATGACAATTATATAAATAAATGTTGCAAGTTACATAATAGTACTCATCACACCTTTTTTTTTATTTAGCGAATTTCCTGTTTTTTTTCACTTTGGAGCAACATATAGGATAATCAAGGAAGAACGTATTAATTGTAAAGAGAGAACGTATTGCATTAATCTCGTGTGGTTAATCAGGCATAAAGATGGCGGGTTTCAATTCGTGTGGTTTGCAAGGAGCGACATTAGCTGAATAAATGACAAGTTTGGTTGGCAATGCCGGCGACGGATGTGGGCGCAACACTGAAATTAATTGGGGGTCTAAGCACGGCTGGTTCTGACGTGTTTTTGTGCCCGAATTTGTGGCAAGATGCGTTGGATTAGAGGAGCTTCTTTCTTCTTATCTGGCTCCACCAAATGGCATGGATCAACGAAAACAGTAGGGGCTCCACGTTGATGGATCTAAATCGATTGGATCTAACCAGATGGTAGGGCATGGTGGCACATGGTCTAGTAAAATATGGACGTCTTGTGAATTATACTAGGATCGACTCAGGCCCCGTTCGGCATAGGGGCATAAGTTAACTTATACCTGACATGAAAAATATAGCAATAAATTAGTATATAATTAATTAATTAATCATTAATTATTAAAAAATATAAAATATATTAATATGATTTTTTAAACCAATTTTCCTATAGAAAATTTTGCAAAAGATACATCGTTTAGCAGTTCAGAAAATATGCGCGTGAAAAACAAGAAAGCTTAGTTAACTTATGATCATAGCGGAACACGGCCTCACTGTGATTTTGGGCGTAGATAGAGGAGGATTCTTTCGGCGGAGAAAGACTTAGTCTTTTACTTTTTATCATCGATCAATTAATGAATCTAAATAGATAGAGTATTGTTTCTCAGTTATGAGACTTGAAATCAAAGTATTATGTAATATTCGGTCGTGTAGATACTCATGGGATAAAGATGGATCGGTCCATTATTAAAAAAATAGGTAGAGTCGTAGGGGAACTAACATTGTCCACAAATTAAAAACCCCCACTAATGCTGCATTATTTCTGCTGAGACATTTTTTGCATTATTTGTGGTAGCGGTTGCCAATTGGATTTGGATGGAAATGTGACGCCATCCAAATGGTCGCTTTGTGCAAAGGCAGAAGGGGCAGGGGTCCATGAAGCTTTACGATGATTGAGGTGATTGTCCACTGCAATGTATGCCACCCAGCATGGTGTAGAACTCACTACAAAGTGGATAATTATGAAGGGGGAACAGTTCTAGTTATGCGACCAACACTGTTCCCAATCGACATTAATTGGGTATGGCTGCTTGAGATGTGGCTTACAAGGTGCATGTGCTTCATCTGTTTAAGTTATTTTGGGTTTGTAAGAAATTAAACATCTCCAAGTTTATTAGAGTTTAAAGAAAATATATCATTTACAGCCATAAATATGGGATAAAAACATATTCAATAATATATTTACAGTTTTCTATATAAACTTTTCAAACTTTGAGATGTTTGAGTTAGAAGAGACAAATGGAGAAAGTAGTTGTTAATCTTGAATTTTAGACCTTGGTTTTGAATTAATTTAGACTTTTTTTACTCAACCTTGATTTAATTTGGATAGGAGTCTAAAACAAGTCAATTATCTTTTTTTTAAAAAAAATATCAGTCACGTGTCTTCGAAACAGATATATTGTACTTTTCGTTCTAGCGCATGCAGTTGGCTAATTACCATAGCTAGTTATTCTTATCTGCATTTAGAATTTAGCAACACGTTATCCATGAAAATAATCGAAGTCATGAAAAGTGAGCTGAATACAAAGTCAACTAGAATGCTCTTGGTGAATTTGTTTTGATGATAAAAGAAGCACTAGATGCAATAATAGAAGAATTTTGGGAACTAATATACTTCGATTTGAGTGATAGCTAAAGTGTCACTGGCTAGGAATATGCTCAATTGTTTGTGTCAAGTTGGTAAAAAAACATCTAATCTTTTCCAGATTAAATATTACTTATAAATACTTCTCCATTACTGAAGTACATATCGATGTGATACTGCCAAAAAATATGCAACCGGAAGTTCCATCTGATTTTGTCCGGTCATTTCATATTTTTTAAAAAGAGACAATTGCAAGTAGTTTAAATCATTCCTGCAAAATTATCACTATTGATTATTCTAGTGGCATCTTGCAATATAGAAAAATCTAGTGGAAATTTACAAAAGCCTCTTAAAACGCAGATATCTAACCCAGATTTTAAAATTTTCATACGCACGCTTTCCGAACCGCTAAACGGTGTGTTTTGCAAAAAAAAATCTGTAGGAAAGTTGATTTAAAAAATTATATTAATCTATTTTCTAATTTTATACCTAATAATTAATCATATATTAATCTATTAATATGTTTTCCGCACCGATTAACTAATCAAACTACCGAACACGACCTACGTATATAACACATGAGATTTTTTTTCTAAAGAAGGATGTAACTGTAGTATAATTATATGTAGTGTAATCATAATAAATTACTAGCTAGTATGTAAGTATTGTGCAAATAAACAAAACTCATAGCTTAGTACTAGTTACACTATAGTTTTGTGCTAGTTGTATTGTAATTAATTATATATTATTTACATTATAGTTAGATTGTAATGACGTACGTGTGACTAGAGAAAACATTAAATGACAGATATAACAACTTAAAATCAGCTGGTAGAAATTCAGAGATCAATGAGTTTTCAAGAAGAAAATATATCCGACGAGTATATATTAAATCGCATGCATCAATCACTTTAATTAGCTCAAGGTTAAACTAATTAATTGAAGTACGGGCAATTTACTTATACTGGAACACTCACTGTATGCATGCACCCCTAGTCTTTAGTTAACTGAGCAATGAAAAGTAATGAACAGCTTATACTAATTTAAGCGTGACTATCACAAAAGTGTTGTGATTTTTAGCTTGATTTAGATATCATCTCTTTGGATTCTCTTCTGCAGCAAATATATATTCTTGGGGGAATTTAGTTCGTTTTATATCCATTAATTAGCCGGCCTTGCAACGAAGTGGCTAGTGTATATAGGATCGAATGGAATGTCACTTAATTACATAATGAGAATGGAACATATGCCCCAAAACAAAACTTAGATTAGTGCTAATAAAGTGGTTCTTCGATGGTTGTGACCCTCGTGAATGAGCATGTGGAAAGTGCTAATTAAGAGAATGTAGTTTGGCAAGATTTATTAAATCAATGACTGGAATAATTAATTAAGATGCCATAGATATATATACTGTGCTGAATTAATTATGAATCTGAAAAGTTTTATGGAGAAAAAGAGCATACATATTAAGAATTAAGCAGATCAGAAACTACACATCCAAAGATATGTATATTTGCATGAAGAAAACATGTCATTATAGAAAATGAGTTGTAATATGTAAACCAGGTTCCACACGGTTTGCTTAGGTTCTTACCACTTCTCTTATATCTTATGAGGTATTATACTGTACATCAAACAATTCAAAATTATAACTTAACGTCTTGTTAGTGCCAAGGCCATGGTACTCCCACTTAGGCCCCGTTCAGGGAGGGGTGGGTTAGTTATTCGGCACGAAAAACGTAGTAATAGATTAGTCTATAATTAATTAATTATTAATTATTAAAAATATAAAATAGATTAATATGATTTTTTAGAACAACTTTCCTATAGAAAATTTTTTAAAAAAATATAACGTTTAGTAGTTCAAGAAGTGTAAGTACGAAAAATGAGAGGTATAAAATAACTTATGGGTGGCTGCCAAATGGGACCTTAATCATCTCGCTTAGTTCGAAAGACAAGTCATCTGCGGCTTATGGACGGATGTTTCCCCAGCCTATGCCAAATCCAAACTCTTGTAGGGAGATCCATGTATCTATCATATGTTCAGAAAGGTAGAAAGCTCCGGACAATGGTTGGGACGGTTGACCCAAGTCAAGTTGCACGTCCAGAGTTGCTCGAAGATTGCCACACGAATTATGCTCTAGAGAGGGATGCTTACTTATGGTCACCCGAGAACCATGTTGTGGCAATTATTTAGGCTAGTACTCATGGCTTTGGTTTGCTCGGGAATTACCAAGTTTATCTTGACAAGTCATGATATATGAAGCAGTGCTCATGGTATTAGTGATGGATCTAGCACACGATGTTAAAGAGGTCTGATCAAACTAAATAGAGTTTTAGCGCACATTTCTATTCATCTTTAATATACAATTTTAGGGCAGAGGGCTTCTATGGACCTAACGGGGTAGTGGGTGCCTGAGCCTCCACCGTCCCCATGATAGATACACCCCTGGCAGGCATGGCATCTCTTCTCAGAGTACGGTATGTGGCATGAATGAGAAGGGGAACCTTGCACTCTAGGTGTCAGGCCATAAAAATTATCTGTACCTCCACGGGGAGCTAGGTGGCATTCTCGTAATAGATGCAAGTGGGTGCACACCCAGGTAGGTATCCCAACATCATGAGAAGCATTGTGTGGATCCAACGCAGAATCCCAAGGATGTGTAAATGCATATAGATACGACATATAGTTTTAGTAGCTAGTTAAGGCTAATGATTACAAAAATATTTTTTTCTCTATTTGGAGGGAGAACCAATAGTCATATGGTATAAAACCAGAATTGGATTTCTCTACCTTTAAAGTCACATGACTTTATCACTGACATATGGGTCTAAAGATTCTTAAGTCTATATGTCAGTGACAAAGATACATGTCTTTAAAAGCAGAGGATCGGAACCCCACCTTATAAACTGTTGAGAGGGGAGGGAAAGAAATCGGCTAGCAAACTTGGTAGCTACAAAGAGCTTCTATGAGCTTCCTGGATATTGACAATGAACGGGAGTAGAGTGACACATCGGTGAGCACATGTTTTTCTCTATCTGTGTAGCAGCTTAGTCCCATCTTATCCTTCAAGGGGCCCGAAATTGTATACTCATTCATCAATCCCAGACATCTCATGACACATCGGAGAATAATTAACTTTTTGTCGCTCTTAGAAATGGTGCTAACATATTTGTCACTCGGTCTATATGTCACAGACACATGAGGATCCACATATCATAGACAGCGGGTGACAAATATGTTAGATGTTAGTTCTAAGAGTAGCAAAAAGTTAAAAGCCCTCCAAAGACACTTTGACACTTCAAAACCCCTGATCGATCCTACACCCTTGATTTGTCACGTTATACATTCATTCGGACACCGACATGCACATTACTGAACTTAAAATTACAGTGTTACATAATATTTTTTACATCGAAGTTTGAATACTTTTACATGCCAGTTGGTGTGTTTACTATTTGTAAGTTTATTTGATGAATAAGTTAGAATAATTTATTGTATAACATTTTCCATACTTCTTTAAAAATAGATCCTAGTGGTGATGAACCTGTCACCCCACCTCTTATGTTGATTTTTTTACTAACTAATACATGTATTTTAATGTTACAAAAATCTCCTACATATTTGTAAGGATGAATATCATATAAGTTTACCATGCAAATCCATCTATAGGGATGAAAGTTTGAAAAATCTCACAATTAATCCGTTCCAAACAATACTAGCACGTGCATAGTTCATTTTTATCCATAGTAAAACATGTGTATTTAGCTGGTACGTAAAAAGGAAGACTTTGTTTATATGAGTAGTTGCGGAGTGATGAGGACTATTGGGCTGTTATTAAATGGATGAGAAAAGTGATAGTAATTTTTTTGAAAAAATAAAATCCGATGCCTGAAATCTAGGCACACGAGCCATGCTAATTGTAAGATGCCTCACAAGTCACAGTGACTCACAAGCGTACTCATGCTTTTGCAAAGGCACCAACCCAACGGAATTTCACTTTGCTCCAAACCGAGGCAGCATCAAGCTCCGAGGATCAAACCTTTTGAGGTCACCAACCAAACCCCCTCCTAATATCTCGTTCGCGGCCTAACCATGACGTGATTTTACCAATTTTAGCACCTTCGTACACAGGAATAACATGCTCCACATTCGTTGGCACCTTCGATTGAGGGGCACCATGCATGTCAATCTCTCCCTCTCTCTCTCTCAAACAAAGGCCGCTTTCGTTGTTTCTTCTTTCTCTATATGCACACTTTCCGAATAACTAATCAGTATACTTTTTACGAAAATTTTAAATTAAGAAGTTATATTAAAAGATATATTTTTTAAATTTTTATGATTAATAATTAATTAATTATATAGTAATATATTACTACGTCTCTTTGCGTGAATTACTTACACTACTACCCGAACATGGCCAAAGTTGTTGCAAGATGTCATGAGTGATGTGAAGGAAAAGGAAAGAAAGGAAGAGTCCCCTATCAGTGGGAGTTGATATGCCCGGGACTCCAAATTTCGAATGAGATGTGTCATGTCGCCACATCTATAGTAGTTTCTATCTATCCGGTTCTACTCTTAAGTCGCATTTGCTAAAGAGATGCACATGTAGTTCCATTTGGTAGTAGTAGTTTCCATGCTTAGACTGCAGCATCAGACATGGATGGTCAGTCCACTGCATCCCACTTGCATTCTCTCTTGCTTAAGTGCTCATGGAATTGACATTTCTGTCCCACTTGTCAGTCAAAAACATGAAATGTGCTTACATGCTTTTCTCTCTCTCTGTAAACTTTCTTAAAATTCAGGGGGTGTTTAGTTGGTGAAATAAAAATTTTACATGTCACATCAGACGTTTGACCGGATATAAGGGGTTTTCGGACACGAATGAAAAAATGAATTTTACGGCTAGCGTGGAAACCGCGAGACGAATCTTTTGAGCCTAATTAGTTTGTCATTAGCACATGTTGGTTACTGTAGCACTTATGGCTAATCACGTACTAATTAGGCTCAAAAGATTCGTCTCACGATTTCTCACATAACTGTGCAATTAGTTTTTCATTTTATCCATGTTTAATACTCTATTTAGGTGTCCAAAAATTCGATATGATGTTTTTGGGTGAAAATTTTTGGGAACTAAACAGCCCCTCAGATAGGCTAATTACTGTGCAGTGGTTCAGGATGAACTTCAGGTGACAACTTTGTGTTCTTGCCGGTTTCTTCCTTCTGAATTTGTACTGTCTCTGGCAGAACCCATGCAATTGCTGTCATCCTCACATCCACAATTAATTCTGGATTAAGTTCTTAAGATGCCATTGAGGCTGATACGTAGCATCTGAAACTGTTCAAGTTGACGTCGTTCTAAAATGCACCATGATCGTTGAGGACAGAGTAGTGCGTGCAGATAGGGACGATGCAGCTTTTACTTTGTATTTCTTTTTGGCTACAAGCACCACTGGATCTGGATTATTATGGTATTCTCTGCACACACACAAAGAAGAAAAAAAATAAGAAAAGAAAAGGCAGGAGTGAGTGGCATGCAATGCAATTTTCTCACGGCAGGTCTCCAGCTTTTTTTTTTCCTGCCCTGAATTTACTTGATCAGACCAAACTCTGCATCGTCCTTGTATCATTCACCATGCAAAAGACAGAAAACTACATGCAGAGCTAGCTGTTCCATCGAGAAACCAATTATTTGGCCGAGTTCTTGACACGTCCATTCTCTTGCAAAAGAGCTCCAAAAAAACCATGGTTAAACAGGCTTTAAATAGTTCTTTGTTAATTATTCATTTGTTTGGTTTCCGGACTGTAACAATGCATCAGAAAATGCAGGGGCGGAGCCATGCGACGATCATACCACTGTATCTTGTATTATCTTTATTTTATATTATAAAATATTCCGATTCTCACAGAGATTCAGATGGTTCCAAGATAAGATTATAATATGTATTATCTTCGTTTTATATTATTAAATGTATACATGAGTTTATGAATGAATCTAAGATAATAATATAATATCTTATAATATAAAACGAAATGGATTAAGTACCAGTATTTCTACTGTTCACTGACAGCTTAAATTATTCATGCGTGTATTTATTTATGTTGTAAGAAATCTCTAGATCCGCCACCAAGAACAGGAAAGAGTAGACCTGAACAGCCAGCGTATTTTTTTCCCAGCTTTTAAGTATGAAATAGTGGACGCTTGTCTGATCCTTCTCGTGTGTAATAGACAAAAATAAGCTTTTTTTTAATATCTAAAAAAACCCTCAAGATATCATATTTTTCAGTGTAAAAATTTAGTATCTCAAAATAACCATAGTTTTATACTAAATTTTTATTAAGTACTTCAAAATACTTTTCATGGACGATAGAAAAAGGCCTGTGCAATTATATAGGAGTACGCTTGACTGGTGGTTGCCGTTGATGCTCTACATTGCCAATTAAATAAATCGGCCTCGTGCAACACCTGTATTCTTCGCCGCTGATTTGGATCATCAGAGTGATGTGATCTATGAGGTTAATCTCCTCCCGTCAGGCTCAGGCAGATATTTGCACGTAAGTGGGCAGCAGGAGTCGGTGTGAGGCGGCCGTGTGACCGTGATGTGTATGTAGTGCTGAAGGTTTGACGGATGATCGATCGAGTCCAATCTGACGAGCCTGGCCACAATCACAACACGCTCGACGACGATTAGACAGTGGTCTAATTTGACTACCCAAATCCCCAAAATTTTCTGGGGCTCAATTGCCCAATTAGCATCGACCAAAGGTGGTGCGATTTGCCTTCAAACTGGCGAATCGCATGCTACACATGAGCAACGAGATTTTACTAGCAAAGTGATCTTTTTTTTTTTGGGCGTGTGCCAAATTAATCATGGATCTCCGAGACTAACACCTAACATTTTCTCTTATCCTTATACTTACGAACTAAAATTTAAAATTTTAACCTTACATTTAGATTTGAATTTTAGAGTTATTTTACTGAAGTTTATTTATCTGTCTTGGCTTTTTAGATCGCCAAGAATACATATATAAAAGTTTTATTTTCAAATTAGTTTTTATAAATATACTGCTACGCTTATTTCTCAAACAAATCGAAAGATGGGCACCCGGCACGATTGTCCATTCGTCCAGTCCAGCGCGTACGTGATGTCTCGTCCAACTCCCCAGTTTCATCTGGCTGGATCACGCCAACAAACGTATGGCAGCTCGACAGATTAGGCCCTCTCGATCGATCCACTTGACGGACGGAACACGATCGAGTTTATTCCGCTGGCAGTTTGGGAGTAAGCAAACGATGGAACTAGCCGCAAAAGGCGAGACCGATCGAGGCCACCACCACGCGCGCACGCACGGGGCGTTGCCGGCCACGCACGCAGGGGCGGGCACGGCGCCCAACCGGCGCGCGATACATTAGCGATGCGCGATAGATCCCCCGGGTCGTCTCGATTCGTTGCCCTCCTCCCCGACCGACCGATCGACGACCCAGACGAAGGCCCACGTTACGCGACGCCGAGGTGACTGACCCCCGGTCGTCTGTTATTCCCGTTCCTGCCGTCATCACCCACGCGCGTGGAACCGCACGAAGAATAGAAAGAATTTCACCGGAGACGCACGGGATTCTTAGGCCGTTTTTAGGGGGTTCAGGATTCTAACAAGAAGATTATTAGAAGGGCGCTTGTTCGGTTGGTACCATTGATACGATTATTATTTATGTATATTTTTAGAAATAAATATATATCGATTATACATGAGACGTAGAGTAGTTATAAGAGTGGATAAGATATAGTTGTTGCTCATGCTTCTTCTCCCATTGTCTCTAAGGATTAATAAAAACCCATGTGAAAAAAACTGGATTTTACAAACAAGGCTAGATTATATAGCTAACACTGGCAGATCTAGAGGATGGTCCCAGGATCACCCAAGAAATCTCAAATAATATAAAAAAGAAAATTATTTATTAACATAGGCAAGACACACATTTAATCAGTTTTATACTTCTATTATATATTGTATGTTATTTTTGTGATATTTAAAATTTTGTTTAAATTAAACCATTAGTACTAAAATTCCTTGATACACCACTCATCGCTAATCACAAAAGTATGAATGAGACATCTATAATATGTAGACAAGTTGAAAACTAACCGCTAGAAATTCTTTAACAGCACCGAGATCATCTATAGCACCGCTCGCTAAAATATAAAACCTACGTCCCAAAATAAATGAATTTATGAGTTTTTGATAGAATTTTTGACTCTTCGTCTTATTTGAATTTTTTGATCATTTTTTTATTAGATGATAAAACATAAATAGTACTTTACATATGACTATTTTTTAATTTTTTAATAAAATTTTTAAATAAGACCGATGGTCAAACGCTTCATACATAAAACTCAAAAATCTTTTTTTTTTGATGGAGTAGTAAGTCTCATATGATATTAGATCCACGTGTGAATGAGGAGAGAGCCGTGCTATAGATAGATACCAAGTTCCGAACCCTGCCAAACAAGCCCGTACGTGAGATAGATTCTCTCCGTCATTCCCCGACACCGACGAAGAATAGCAAACGGGAGGGGGTATCATCGTAGTGGCGTCTGGTAGTGGTATACACTATACAGCGGAGCGGTACGTACGGCGAGAGGAGGGAAAGAAAAAAAAAAGTTGAGGTGATCGCCATCGAGACCGGTTGAAACTCGCGTTGCGCCTCTGGGAGCCAAGCGTTTTCGCTTTTTTTCTGCGCTCTCTGCTTTGCTTTTGCGCGCGGATGCGTCCAAACGCGCTCGTCACCTGGCCGGCCGGCCGCGGCCTCTCCCTTTTCGCGCACTCTTTCCCCGGCGTAAAGCCGTCGTCGCCTTTGCATTATACCGCTTAAATTATTGCCAGTTTAGCTGCGTCTGATTGGCTCGTCGGCCGTGTTCTTTTGAGGAGCTGTAAGTTAACTTAACTTACCGCATGAAAAAAGTATTAATAGATTAACACATAATTAATTAATTATTAAAAATATAAAAGATTAATATGACTTTTAAAATAATTTTTCTATAAATTTTTTTATAAAATATACATCTTTAATAGTTTTGGAAAACATATACGTGAAAAATAAGAGAGCTTTCTTAACTGCCGAACGCGGCCGTCGTCGTCGTGGTTGCTGCCTCCGAGAGGACTCGGCGCCGATTGGCCCTCTCCGGATAAGATCATAGTAGTATCTCTCTCTCACACACGCATGTACGTACGCATCTGTAACAGTTCAGGAGACGGTCACGAAAATGACCGTGTTGGTGAAAAACAATCCAATCTTTTGAGGCCACTTTGTGCAGGTTGTAGTAGCACGTTGCTGCTGCCAGTGCAGGTCACTCATCGATAGTGTCACCAACTTTGATCCGGTTTTTCTGATAACCATTGATGGTGTTGGTGTTAGCAGCAGGCTAAGTTGTACAGTAGTACAGAACCTCCTTGCTAATTATGTGCACCCCCAGATGGCTCCAAAAAGGCACTGCATATCACATAACAAAATGGACCGTATCGCA
This sequence comes from Oryza brachyantha, assembly GCF_000231095.2. Lineage (NCBI taxonomy): Eukaryota > Viridiplantae > Streptophyta > Magnoliopsida > Poales > Poaceae > Oryza > Oryza brachyantha. The sequence continues at coordinate 15,069,054 of NC_023170.2, forward strand.
CAAAAGGGGAGTGCCGATGATTATAATCTAAGCCGGATTAATTAGGGGGCGAAGGAAACGGAGGCACGGCCGGGTCGTGCACACCAGGTCACCACGCGGGGGAGGGAGGGTGACGCAAACCAACTTAGGCGACGCACGCATGCACTGCACGTCGCGGGTTGCGTTGCTTTTAGCTAATTAAATCCCCGCAATTAGGCGTCGCCGTCGACGTCGATGCGTGGATGATACACTTGCGTGATGATGGATACGTTGGATACAGTAGAGAGACGGAGAGAGATCACGAGAGGGCATTAGGGTTTGCCCTGGCCTCGTGCTAATCAAGGGGCCGGGAGCTCCTAATTGGGGGATTGGTACGTAGGTTTTATTATTATCTCCCCCCACCCGGCGCCACCGTCAAATCATTGGGTGGTTTGTTAATCCCGCGCGCGCGTAGCCGTCGCCGTCGCGGTCGCCGCGCTGCCGCGTGACGCCACGCGCCACCGCTCGGTGCGGTGCTCTCGCTCTCGGCCTCGGCCTGTCAGGTGTGTCGCCGTGTCGAGCGGAGGCGGCCTCCGGTGTTTTTTTTTTTTCACTTGGTGTTGTTTCGGGTGGTGGTGCAGCTGGTTTCAGTGCAGGGCGCATGGTGTGTCGTTTTAGCCCATCTCGTCCGTCCTCCACGCCGACCGCCGGAGACGGCGAGGAATGCGTGGCACGGCCTGCCTCTACGGCACCACCCACACACCAGGTCAAGGCGGAATGTTCCTCGTCTTACTACGACCATCCCCTCGCGCACCGACAACGCACGCCGCCGCCGCCACCGATCGACGACGTCGCAGGGGCTCCGGAGAAGGTCGATCTCTTCCTCCGACCACGCCGTGGATCCGCCGCATCGGCGTCCGACTCCGCCGGGGCGGCCACGAGAGCAAAGCCCGCGAGGAGGGACAAAACTCAAAAGGTTGTTTAGGCCGAGTGGGCCCATAAATAATTGGACAGGGGCGATCCCGCAGCGTAAATGTGGGCCCATATTGATTGCTTCTTACGGCATTGGGCTGAAATAGGATAGCTATCTACGTATAGGCCCAAGTTAATTGGGCCGGATCTGCATAGAGTATACAGTAGAATAAGTTTACCTATCGTCCCTCAACTTTACATCAAGTACGTGAGACATCCCTAAACCCTAATACCAGAAAACTTAGCCCTTCAAATGTTTAAAACCATGCAGATTAGATCCAGGGCAGTATGCATGGATGGTTTCACTGATGTGACATCCTAGTCAGCAAAATAATTTTAAAATGGTGTAGGGAGCCGCGCACCTCACACTTCCCGAGTCCCGACCATCTCTTCATGTGCCTCTTCATCACGTTGTGGCTGCGAGAGCTCGAGGACCATGGCCAAGGATGTGCTCGAGGAGCTCGAGATTAAGGCTCTTTTTCAATAAGGTAGGCCCGCGACTAGCGGAGAGCCGGTGAGGCCTAGGAGGCTGGTGGCAAGTGAGCGTAACAGCGATCATCTGCACACCGCCCTCGCGCCCGTCGGCCTGCCACCCTCGCGCGGCGTCATCCGTCGGCACGCCCTCGCCCTCCCGCCCGCTGCTCACATGGCCTCCGCCCTTGCTCGCCTGCCCGCCGTGCTCGTCGACCGTCGACGACTTGTTTCTCCCAGAGAGAGCGTGAGAGAAGGGAGAATTATGACATGTGGGTCCCACCGCTAAAAAAAAGAAAATGATGATTGGATTGCCACGTGTATGCCACGTCACGTATAACAAAACCGTTTTGGATTATGTCGAGGGGGGTAACTTGCCCAATATTAAAAGTTCAGGGTAAATGATATCTGATTTTTGGGTTTAGAGGGTAATTCGGTCAACCGCGATACTTCGGGGAGGTAATTCGTACTTTTTCCTTTTACTTACTAATCATGGTTCAACAAGGCACTAGCATACTCGTATTTCCACTTATGCTTATCCTGGTAAGCTATAATTTGAATTTTAAATTTCAAATTTAAAGTTGATTCTTTGGGGTTTTTATCATTTTTAATTTTTTTCAGCTTTTACTTTTAGATTGTCAAGAACACGTATATAAAAGTTTTACCCATAAATTATTTTTAACCATCAGTTCTGCTTATGCTTAATACAAGCCAAAAGATAAGACTCCTGGAGTTAGGCCTAGACAAACTAATCAAATCCAAAAAAAAATGACTGCCACCATTCTACAGAAATATAAGTATTTGGCTGCTGATTTTCATGATTCTAATCATTTCAAATCTTGTTAAGACAACCAGGGGCTTCCAAAAGAGAATCCAATACATTCAAAATTTTAAAAATGGCCATTAAAATGACTAAAAGACATGGATCCAATTTACCCAAGAGAATATTGTAATGTAACCATCATACTTGTTAAACAACCTAGAAATATGCTAGAACGAACAACAGGAGCACTAAGCATATTGCATATAAATTATTACACTTATAAACAACATAAGAGCAACCAAAGGTTGATGGGTGCCTAATGCAACAATAAAATGCCTAATCACGGCTGCTATACAGAGCCTAGACCCGAGTTTTAGAACATTGTTACTGACTAACTCTGATAACTGTTAACAATATACCTCTATTTTCAGCAACAATACCACTACCATTCTAGAAAGTCGGAACAAGGAGCAAATGAGCCTGCCCTAAAAGAATACCAACTGAGATTCTGATAGTAATGCTTCATGCTCCCAAGGTAGCTCCCATTCAACGAAGGTTCTTATATAGCCAGAACTTTCCACGGGGGAAATCAATCAAAACAATCACATATCCTAGGAACAAATATTTATCGTCTTGTAGAGAATAAATTCGAAATCACAACTTTTGCCTGAAACATTTCAGTTGATAACATTGTCCCTAAGCACATGATATGAGATGGCAACTTGCAGACATAGTTAGTCACGGTCTTAATGATTAAGCATTGTTGATCATCCTGGAAGCAAACAAATTGATTTAAATGGTAAATGTTAAATAGACATATCTAAAATGCTGTGGATGGCATTAGTATCTAAATAGAGTTATATGAGAATCTCCAACATAATCTTTTATGAGTATGCTAGTTCATTGCTTAAGATTCATTGTTGGGACATTGCCCAGAGTATATGGTGATTACGTCAATTACATCTTTTTGTTTTCTCGAAAACACAGGAAAGTTTGCACTTCATTTTGTTACGAAGCGAAAAAACAATATATAAATGGATCAGAAACAGCCCCACCAAAACCCCAGAACGCATCCGAAACAGGTGATGCTTGACGCCTTGACCAGTCATTTCAATAAATCCAAATTTCCGAAGCTACCAAAGTGATCAAGTAATTCAGCCCCTTCTGAGAATCTTTATGAATTCCTTAATAGCTTTGCACTACCAACTTGAGACACTTAGTTCAGAAGGTTCGGGTGCAGCTGCACTCAATCTCAATTTCATGAGAACCAAAATCCAAACTTGCCAAGAGAATGCACATGAAACTACAATGTGAGATGAATGTTTTCCTCCTCTTGATCACATTTGGCAATGCAGCCCGATGTCTAACATCGATTTTTAACCGCCAACCAAATGAAAAATTACCATCTTAACGATCAGGCTCTCCATTTTAATAAGTGCTGATGTTCGAATTCTTTTTCAACAAAAGGGGACACAATTTTGATCACAAAAGATTTTTTTTTAAAAGGACAAATGGCATAAAAGAAAGCCACGTTGAGTACTGTTTCATACTTTCAAATGTAGTTGTCCATACAGCTAAGACTTCTACATACATAGTCGCCACTTACCACAAGAGATTAATCAAAACAATCCCAACTCCTAGCAAAAAAGTATTTCTCCATCTAGTAGAGAACAACTTAGAAATCACTTACCTGAAATATTTCACCTAACAACATCACCTCTAAGAAAACAATATGAAATTATCACGTTATTACGAATTTGCAACAAATAAACCGGAGAAAAATTACTTAAAGTTCCATCTGGAACACCACATGCCGGAATTTTCCCCACCATATCCATTTACAAAATTGTGCTGCAGTGCAACATGTAATACAGAAGCTATTCTCTACAAATTCAGAAGAAATACAACAGCATATAAGATTTAACTTATGTAATACCCTCGCAACCTTAATTCACAACACAAATCTCTCCTGAGTAAAAGGAAACAAATCCAAAGGTGCAAAACCATCTCTACAACTACCTCTATGTTTTCTTTCATACAACTGGAGCAACCAAGGTTGAAACCAAAGCAATACAACTCTATAAAGCTGTGCAAAGAAAGGCTTGCCTTTTTGGCACCACGCAATTCAGGCAGCTGCAGCTCGCGAAGCCTTCCAGCTCTCGTACTGGGGGTCGTCGGTCGGCAGCTCGAAGCGGCAGAGCGGGCACGAGTTGCGCACGTCGAGCCACGGTACGATGCACTCCTCGTGGTACCGGTGCGAGCAAGGCAGCCTCTTCACGCGCTCCCCGGCGGCGACGCCATCCCTGCACACCGAGCACTCTTCCCCTTCGCCTTCCTCGCCGGCGGCAACGACGGCGGACGGGAGCGCCTCGACGGCCGACCTGGCCGCTGGCGGTTTATTCTTCAGGAACAAACCCTCCCCAACGAGCACCTCGTAGACATCACGGTCGGAGGTGTACACGAATCCCTCGTCGGCGGCGGCGGGAGCGGGCGGCGGCGGCGGCAGATCGGCGAGGACCTCCCACTCGGGTTCCGGTTGATCCAGCCCGGCGCCGGAGGGAGACGCCACCTCCTCCCAATCGAATTCGTCGGCCGCATCAAGCCGCAGATCCGGCTCGTCCTCTTCATCCAATTGGAGGCAATCCCACCGGATCGACTCCTCGTCGGGGAACCCGAGGTGGTCGGGCCCGGGCGCGACGAGCGCGTCGTGGAAGAGGTCGGGCTCCACGGAGAGGAACTGGCTGCGGACGCGGTCGGCCGCCGCCACCACCGACGCCGCGGAGAACCCCGACGGGTCCGGGCGGAACACCGGCACGAAGGCGTCGTAGCACGACGCCGCCGCCGACGGCGGCGCCGCCTCCAGGGCTTGTAGGATCTCGTCGGAGGCGAGCCGCACGAGGAGAGACGAGGACGCCATGGACCCCGACGCGAGAGACACAGCGGAACACGAAGAGAAAAAAAAAATCGCGCCCTGGATGAGCGTCTCTTCGGCCGCTTGCTATTATATCTCGTGGCCGACAGGAACGGCGACCGACGAACCAGCCACCCACCCTCACCGACAGATCGGGCCCATGGAACGTGGGTCCCATCCGTCAGCGACTGCGTGGTGGTTACGTAGCGCGTCGTCTCTCGGGGCCGTGTCGTGCGGGCGCAGAAAAGGCGTGGGCTGTCAGCTGCGCGATCTCCATTTCGACGATGACAGGTGGGGCCGGGTTCACCTGTCCCCACGTGTCGGTGAGAGAGGCAAGTGCGTGTGGCGCTGTGCAGTGTGAGCGGAGCAAAGGGGAAGGGTTGGGTGGGTTGCTTGTGATGTGCGCGTGCGACAGGCTGGACGAACAGCGACGCAACCGACCGAGCCAAGCCAGGCAGGCAGCGTCTGGGCGGAGCAACGCCCGTTTGTTACCCGGTAGCTGTTGGGTTGACCAATACGGTGTCGTTGCAGGTAAGATTTTAGTTGAACTTTTACGGTTTTTATAACTGATTTATTGTTATAATAAATTTATAATATCAAATATTCTCTTATTATACGTTATAAGACTAGAATTATATAAAATATATATATTAATACACGGATAAATTTAGGATAACCCACATACTCTTATAATATGGAATATGGAACGAAGGAAGTATGTTTTTGATAGTATAATGGTAGCTTTCGAGGAAAATCTTTATATGTTATTTGTTTTGTATTTAAATTAAGTATTTCAGAAATAATTGATGATTGGAATTTTAAAAGTTTGATTAAATCTCGGTATAAATGATAAATAGTTTTGATTGAAGGGTGTACCACGTTTGTTACATTTTTGTAAGGATGAAGTTTGTTTTTTTTTTGGTCTTTAAGTTGTTTTAAGGAGTTATTTTTGTAGTTAAGTTGTTTTCAGAGCTTCCCGTAAACAAATAGTTCTTTTCAGATATTAACTGGTGCCGTCATTTTTTAAATGGAGTAATTATTGCTTGAAATTTTAATGTCGGATCAATAACATTTAATATTATGTGCTATTTCACATAGAAAATTATAGTTGTATCAGTGAAAATTATAAATATAATTGATAGTATATTTATAGTACTATTTGTCTGTTTTAAGAAACTTGAGAAAAAAATTGCTCGTCCCTTTTAGCACCTCCCTCCAAACAAACAGTCCCTAAGTGACTAATTTAAATCTTAGAAATTAAAAAACCAGAGTAAACAGGGATATGCACCTCTTTTTTATCACCAAAAGGTCCAAAAGTGATCATTTATATTGGGGCAGAGTAATTAATGTTACAATAAAAAAAGAATTTAAAGTAAATAATTCAAGGGATAAAAAATCTATATTTACTTACATGAATAACGCACAGACACACACCACTACACAAGATCACCACATTCACAGAAACAAAGTCGCCTTAGAGGAAAATCCTTTTTTTCACTAAAATCCTATAAAAAATGCATTCGTATATGAGTACATAATATTTACAATATTTGTTGAGACCAAATTAAAATTAAAACCCAGTAGATAAAATCATATAGTCACAGCTCCACCAGCACCATATATGTGTTTGACCTGTGATTTTTTAGGCAACGGGTGGTACGGTGACTTACAGTTTAGAGGTTTGGAGCATTTTGGCATGATACGGTACAGGTGTACTCGGCTAGCACATGCTAACTTTGAATCTATGTCATGTGAGTATTTTATCTTTATCAAGTTGGGAGTAATACACGTACATGCGAGTAAGTGTTAGCAAATAATAAAATGTTGTGCTAAACTGCTGACTAAGTGTGTGGGTTGGCAAACTTGTGATGTGGACATTTGAGCTGCAATTTCACTTCAAAAATAAATTCCCAATGTTAATAAACTTGGCTCTCATGTTTGCTCCATAAATTAAGTTGCCCTCTAATTTTCAATTTTGGCACGAGTGGGTTTTTTTAATATAGCTGATGACTCTTAGAGCAGGTACAATAGCAGGCTATAAATATATTTTAATGAGATAAGAGAGAAGAGAGAAAAACAGTAGGTTATAGATTTGTAATCAGTTGTAGTACGGACTTCAAAATAGTGTGTATGACAGACGAGACATGTAGTATATGTTTTGTGGCTACGGATGAATTGGAGCTAGTAGTTGGCTATACTATTAAACTTGCTCTTAGATTAGCCGGTGAGAAGAACTCATCAACTGTGGTGTGTACTATACGAGGAATCATTTGTAGTTTGGACTAAGATGAGATTGGCTTAGAAAGTTTCTTGCTTGAGTAGGTAACACATAATAAATTTCCCCTGCCAACTATGAGAAGCCTGACCCAGCTTCTCTGTTAGCTAAAATGTTTTGAGATTGAATAAGATTTGGGTTCTTTTGAACAAAGAAAAAGTAAGAGGATTAAATCCTTAGGATAAAATTCCTATGAAGTATTTCCAAATAAATTATTGAGGCTTCAAACTTTTGGAAACTCGTATAAAATGAGCTATTTTTATAATGATTTTGGAGGAAAATAAGCATAAGGCCTTACCTAGAGGTTCTCCCTTCTCGTATCTACAGTTCCTTCGCTTTTTATATTGTCATTCAAACGATTATCTTGGAACATTTCGGCCTTTCTAATTCATATAGGAATTCGTATTTTCATAATTCTGCATTTTAAAGGAGCCATTGTCAGGCAACATAATAGTGAAGAAGAGAGGTGTTGAAACTCGGTCAAATCATCGGTAGCCTTATTTACAAGAGATTGTGCTATATCATCTGACGGCATAAAGAGCGGATAAATAATTGTGCATCCACAAGCTTACACCGTAACTTTCATGTCATTGCTAAAATTATCGATTGATGTTTGCATAGCATAGCTAGCCATGCACTCCACTACTCATCACTAAATACAGGTCATCCTGTCATCCGTGAGATCAAACATCAGGAAACCTTGATCATTACTGCATGCATAGAGTATCAGCATCATGCAAATTAACAATGCAAAGATCGCGGTTAAAATCTCGTAGGGTTTTCTTTTTCTGCGCGTGTAGTTTGCACTGCAGATTGCACCATGAAACAGAATTTTTGGAATTTTTAATTTTATTTATTAAATTATTTACCATTTTAATTTTCTGATTAAAAAAATCACAGAAATAGCCTCCTCTCGCCCTCCTAGAGGACGGAATGCTGACGTAGCGCACGGCGCGGCGCCAAGGAGGAACGGCTGTTAGGGCCGAGGGGCGGATTTTTGCACCAAGCCCCCTTCCGCCCTTACGGAGGGCGGAAAGGGCGTAAGTGCAAATTTGCCGACGCGCCCGCGGGGAGGGAGGAAGGGGCCTAGCCATTTTGCAGGTGACCCCTTCCGTCCTCCGTTTGGGCAGTTTATTCGACGGCCTATATAAAGCCGCCAGCCCTCTTCCCCCTCCTCATTTCTCCCCTCCCCACTTCACTCACTTAGAGTTGAGGGGAGGGCTCTGGAGCGGTGAAGCCCTGCTAAAATTTCTCGGTGGACTACAGTAAGTTTTCGAAATATTTGTTATGTTCAATAAATGTTGTTTATTTAACGATTGTATTATATTATTGGAAAAAAAATCATTTTAGAGTGTATAATTAAGATATTTTTGTTGTACATAATTACTGTTGTCAATGTATGATTTGGTAGTTGATCATTGATTTAGCGATTATATAATTTAGTCTGCATGTAATGTATTGATACGGTATGGTAAACAAATTTAATTAGTACATAATTAATGTAGTCATTGGGTAATTTAGTTAGTAAAAGTGTATTTGTAGTATACAATATAGAAAATTTTTTATTGCATAATTGATTTAGCGATGGTACAACTCAGTAATGGTATAACTTAGTGAGTACTAAAATGATCTATAAGTAAGACATAATTACGTTAAATAGAAAATGAAAATAGTTTATGTTGTAGTTAAGGACAGTGCTAAGCATATTTAAGTTAATGTAAAGGTAAAGTTTTTTGTTGTTGTTAGCATGTTCTTACTATTGTCTCTTACATAATTAAAATACAATGATTGCTTGTTGGTACCGGAGTATTGACATTAGAAGTTAAATATGATTTATCGCTTATAGGTAAAATATAATCAAACCTACAATCAAATATTGCGTGGACTTATTATTGTTCAAAATTAATGATATAGTTTCAGAGAATAGTGTGTACTGGCAAGTTAATGTAAGTTAAATTTGAAGCTAAAAAAACGATGTAGTTAAAAATATAGTTACAGGTAGGATGTAATGTCGTGAAGCTCAGCGTCTGCACGTTCTGACACGATGCACAGTGAGGCACCGAAAGTCGAGGGGCGCCGAAAGTTGAATGTCGTGAAGCTCAGCATCTGCACGTTCTGACACGATGCACAGTGAGGCACCAAAAGTAGATTCTCGTGGCTCGTGTGGATAGTGAGAATTGTATATATCGACGCGCCGAAAGTTCAATGTCGCCTAGCTAAGCCTCTGCCCCTGCGCATGGGCATGACAGCCCTTTCCGAGTTGTCGTGTCATGTCCAACCAGTTACAGCAACCGTAGCAGAAACTCACTCGGCCGAACGAAAGCCCCTGCTCGAGGTGTCGCAATCAACTTTGAACGCATCACGACAACAAACTTTCGACGCCGCTCGTTATAACAGCGATGACATTCACACACCACCCGAACAAATAAGTTTATCGTCAAATCCTTGTTTACCATGGGAGAGACTCGGTTCGTTGAGCATCTCCAGTGGCGAATGATCCTTTCACCGGCTGTTTGCCACCATAGTGTGATCGTCCATTATGCTATTCTGATGACCGGTGCATCCTAATGGCCTCATTGCACAGTGAAAGTCCAGGGAGGAGGTTCTTCAGATGTGCAAACTTGACTCAGGTATGGTTGACCACAACACCTATCCCAACGTTCGTCATAAGTACCTACATTCTAAATCGTTTTCCAAAATTTGGATTTCTAGTACCAAAACCCAGTATGTAATTCATTCGATGGGTTGATAGAGAGAATCTCACCCGCAATGACTCACGCCCCTATCCATGAAATGAACATATATCCGACTACCACAAAAGGAAGGCTGAACACAAACGGCGTATAGCGGCTGAGAATCACGATTGGTGGGTCGATCCCAACGGACTACCAACGTGGAGGGAGCGTCCCGAATGTAACTGCAGTGAACGTTGCCAGGTTGTAAGATCTATTTCACGGCGAACTCTCGGCCAACGATGCTTCGTTTGCCCTTGCATTGTCGACGACGATCTTGTTATAAGTATCATTTCTTCTACATATATATACTGCCAGACGTTCTAGTTTATAGATTAACATTATTCTTATTTTCACGCAAAAAGATCAAAGATAATGTAACTTCTTACAGTGGATAGATGCAGAGAGAATTTCTGTCGCAGGTTCATCAATTACGCAGCCAGAAACCCCTGACAACTCCTTCAAGCAGGGATGAAGGACGTACGGCGTGTAAAAGCCGCTACCCTTGATTGGAGGAATAATCCATTCGGCGTACCAGATTGGGTCGAACGTCCAATATGCAATTGTGAAAATCGCTGCCAGATAACTACATCATTCGAACCACAGAGTTATGGGAGGAGATATTTCCTTTGGCCAAACATAACCGATAACCACACCGTAAGTAAACATCATCCCAATATGACATTATGCCTTCCACGTTTCTATCTTTGTTAACCTCCTTTGGGAGCATCTCCGGTATTTTTAGGGGGACCAAAGAGCGTGTTGTTTCACTGCATGGATCGACGAAGTCATGCCTGATTACTACGGACATAAAATAACTGAAGCCGAAACATGTCATGAGTACAAGCGAGAGGAGGAGTACCACGAATGATCACCGGTACAACGACGCTCAAGGGGACAACTCCAAAGATGACCGCAATGTATTTTCAACGATTATATCCCGATTTGAGCTTTGTTGTAATACGTTGTTTCCCGAATTGAGCGATGGAATCGCACTATATTTTCGCTTCTTGCACCATTATGTTCTTTCTCTAGTTTTGTCGTTCTCATGTGCTACAATTTTACTTTGCTATTATGTTGTATTAACATTCGGAATATTTTTTCTTTACTTCAACATATCTTTTAATGACATTATTATATACGAAGCCAATTTAATACGAAGCTTAATTTAGTACTAAATGTAACATTAAACAATACTTCCTAAATCGAACCTTCATAATTTTTAACTTTGCTTTTAACTTTTATTAACATTCGGAACATATTTTCTATATTTTGTTTTAAGTTGTATATACAAAGCCAATTTAATAAAATATTACCTTAATTTAGTACTAAATATAACATAAAACTAACCTAAATCTAACCCTTTACCTACAGTTATTAGCCAAACTAACCTAAACCGTCCTTACGGAGGGCGGCAGGGGGCCGCCTGCAAAATGGCCAGGCCCCCACCCCCCGCGGGCGCGTTGGCCGGCCGTGCGAATTTTGCACTTACCCCCTTCCCGCCCTCCGTAAGGGCGGAAGGGGGCTTGGTGCAAAAATCCGCCCCCGGCCCTAACGGCTGTCCCGCCTGGGCGCCGCGCCGTGCGTCACGTCAGCATTCCGCCCTCTAGGAGAGCGGTAGGAGGCTAGTTTTGTGATTTTTTGAAACAGAAAATTGAAATGGTAAATAATTTAATAAATAAAATTAAAAATTCCAAATATTCCCATGAAACATTTCTAGCTACTGGGGCAGGCTGAAGCCGCTGAACCCAGGAGCAAGACAGCAGCGTCATTTCAATCATGACATTTCACTGGCGAGGGCCCAAGTGATCAGACTGTGCAAGGCTCCCAGATTCTGCAAATGTGGCCTGTTCAGCTTCTGCTTGCTCTTTAGACATTTCAGTATCCAAATTGTCTCCTTTTACTGTAAATGTGGCCTGATCAGAATCTTTTTACTGGACTATCTAGTACTCAAATTGACTCTTGGAGCCAAATCGGTTCTCCATTGGCACACAAAATGCTGGTATTTTACTCTTCAGTCAAGGATCTAGCTTGTTAATAAACCAATCAAACTATAAACCATGCCTTAAAGAGTATAAACAATGTTGGGAAAGATAAGCTCCTGCACTATCAGCAGCAAGTCAGATAATTGCTTATCCTTTCGCCTTTAGAGCAGGTACAGTAGCAGGCTATAAGCCAGCTATAAGCATATTTTAAATAGATAAGAGGGGAGAGAGAAGACAGATGAGCTACTAATTTATAGCTAGCTGCACACGAACTCTAAGACAAAATGTGTGTATAACATATGGGACCATGTATTGATGTTTTGTAGATAACTATTATATGGATTAGGTATTAGATTGACTATAGATGAATTAGAGCTAGCAGTTATTGAACTTGCTGAGCTGAGCATGCAGGCCTACACTAATCAAAATGTCTACCTGTAGACCTGTACTGTAGTCTCTGGCTGATAACGCTGTGTCCTGAACTGCTCCTTCTGAATATTTTGACTAATCATTTCTATCTTCTCGGTAATGATCCAATCAGGTGCTCTGATCAACTGCTCTTTCCTTCTCGTTGCGCCTATCGAAGAACCGGTAATACTTAAGCACAAACTCCCCTATCTCTCTCTTTAGTCTTTACACAGATGGATCACGATGTTCAGAACTGATCGTGTGCAAGTTCAATAGTAATTGCTGGCTACAAATTGTCTATAGTCAACTTAATAGTCAATTTATACAACAGTCATATACTATACAATTATTAGTATATGGCCCCGCTTATCGTACACACATGTATCTTGGAGTCCGTGTTGTAGTTGACTACAAATCTGTAGCTCGCTGCTCTTCTCTCTCCTCTTTTATTATCTTAAAATATGCTTATGGTTGACTTATAATCTACTATTGTACCTGCTCCGAGGAACTGGCGACGACAGAAAAAATAAATGGGTCAATTCCCTGTATGACCCTGTAATTTCCTCCGATCTTTCTACGCCCCTGAGATTTACTTGATCTTTTATATACCCATTAGTTATTATTTAGTTCCCTTACATGCTCATTCTGTCAGTTGACCGTTAGTTTGACCGTTAATTATCGTAAAAATGACTTTAATGTCCACAGTATATTGCTAAAAGCTAGAAATATTTGATGTGTAAATTATTTGGGTTGTGAATAACAATAAGAGATAAATTACTAAATATTTTTTAAAAAAATAAAACATAATTTCATTAACAATTTAAAATATTTATTTGAAACAAATCAAGCTTCCCATCAAATTTGAAAATTGCCTTTCAACGAATGCAGTGAAAAAAGATTCGTTTTAAAGAAACAAAGGGGGTGAAATTATTTCATCACAAACTAAAAACATATTTAAAATTAATTTGTGGATTTAATCATATTTTTTAAAAAATATTTTTTTCTAAAAAAATAAGTTTTATTTTTTAAGTTTAGAATTAACTGATTATATCCCTTTTATTTTAGTATAAGTAATTTTTTGCGCATTAAAATTTATCGAGTAGGTAGCATATATGTATAAGGGGGTAATATAATCATTTTAAAAATATTTAACGGTCAACTAATGGTCAATTAACGAAAATGGTATAGAGAGAATCTAAATAAAATCTCAAAGGGTATACAAGGAATGAGGTAAAATTCATGGTACATAAGAGATTGAGCAATTTTTCAGGGGCATGTAAGGAATTTTTCCAAAATAAATTGTATCCTGGCCTGACAGACACTCCTGTTTGCTTCAGGCTGGCTGATTTTCTTGGCAATGCTAAAGGTGGCCATTTGCACAGGGAAAGCTTTAATCATGTTGCCCAAGAACCCTGCACAGGCAGCAGACCACAGCTGCATTGCAATGTTCATGTCGAGAGAGGGAGTTACATGTCACGTCCTTATCATCTTTATCTCGCGGTCCTTCGCCTATTTTGCGACGTGGTTTTTATAGGAGTCATCCAAACTATCTCCTTTCCTTCATGGAGCCCGGCGGTTTTTAGCCGGACTCCGTTAAGAGAAGGCTGCAGTGAGGATGAGGAGGAGGAAGAAGAAAGGCGAAAAAAAAGATTTGGAACAGTGCCCGTCACCGAAAGGTGAAGTACTCCATGCCCAGAGGAAGAAAAAGGCGACAAATTTGTAGCAGTGGTAGCACTACAGTGGGTGGCTTGCATTTCACTCCTTGCAAACTTTGCAATGTTGCAACTTAATTAGCTAGAATTACTGTCAGAGAGGTACACAAGATTACTGTGCTGTAAAAAATGGGATTATGAGGGTAAGTGCCAGTGGTAATTACAGTGGCTGTGCAAAAGCGTTTCTGGGGTGGATAAAAAGAATTGCCCTGGGTTGGCTTTGCTTTGCCAATCAAAAGGCTTGATTCGGGGCAGCGCGAACCCCGAGGGTAAATGATAGTTTAGTTTAGGGTTTGAGTGAGGTTAGGGGAATCAGAAGAGCATCTAAAGGGTTCAGTCAGGTGGTAACCTTAACTAGAGTACACTGGTTGTACAACTTGTACTATATAACATTAGGAGTTTACAATTTGCTTCCATGATCAATGGATGTGATACTTTAGTTTGGAAGCTATGGACACAAAAATCACATTTTTTTTCCTTCTCAATCGTTAATACTAGACATATTGATGAACTTGGGAGTGGATATGGATCGTTGATACAAGTATATGTTAGTATAAGTTAATCCACTCTAGTTTAACTAATTCTAGTTGAATTAGAAAGCTGAAAGGGACAAATCTGTTGAACGGGAGAGTGATGCTTCTACTGTACATGTTATCATGCTGATCACGAAGGGTAGACAGTTGTTCGTGTCCAATAATAACTGTATTAAAGTAACTGTACCGACATGACAGTGGTTGGTCAAACGATGATGAGAGAGAAGGGGCCTGTATTTACAGCAAGGCTGCTTCAGAAAGGCATCAGATTAAACAAAGCCTGTGATAGTTGGCACTGTCAGAGACTTGAGGATGCATGGATGGATGCCTGCCAGATGAGATGGCAGGAGTAATTAGTAAGGAGTAAGCAAGCTAAAGCAAAGGTTAAAACAGCATGATTAAAGGGTTGTTTCTACCTTTTACTGTACTTGGTTATCAGAGCAAGTTTAATCGTACAGCCAACTACTAGCTCGGCTAGCTCCAATTCATCTATAGGCATTATAATAATCAATTCATACAATAGTTACCTATAAAACATCAATACATGGTCTCACATGTCATACACACATGTTGTCTTGGAGCCCGTGTGCAGCTGGCTACAAATTAGTAGAACACATCTCTTCTCTCTCCTCTTATCTCTTTAAAATATGCTTATAGCTGACTTATAGTCTGCTATTGTAACTGCTCTCAATAAAGGTAAAGGCAGGGGTAACTCAAAACTATCTTCTGCTTGGCTAGCTGTAAAAAGATCATGTTGCTGGATGCAGCAACTGCCTATAAAATCAAAGAAACACTAGAGCGTCTCTCTCTTGGGTCTCTGTTTGATTAATTAGCTAAGTGAGCAAGATGATGGATGCTAATGGCGGTAATGGGTTTGGAGTAGAGAGCAACGCTTCGCCTGCTCATGGCGGCATGGCGATGGCGGCGTGGCAATGGCATGGCCAGATGAGCGGCGGCAGCGCGTGCGGGGCGCCGCCGGTGCAGCCGGGCATGGACTCTCTCGCGTGGTCGTCGTCGGTCTCGCCATGCACGTCGGCGGCGGTGGTCATAGCCGGCGACGGTGCTGGTAGCTTCTTGCCGCCGCCGGCGGTAGCCGTGCGCGGCGGGTTCGGGCATTTCCCGGTCGGCTCCGGCGGCCGCGTGGAGCGGGCGGTGCGGCCGTCGTCGTGCTCCGGCGCCGCCGGCAGCGGGACGGCGAGCGCAGGCGCCTTCGCCGTGGCCGCGTCCACCAACCATGTGAGCGACAACGACGACGCGCAGCCGCCCGGCGACTGCTCGTCGGACTCCAAGAAGAAGAGGAGATCAGGCGAGGTACTCAATTACGGACCACTATTGCATCGCCATCAATTAATCTCTCGATTTAGTTAACCTTCATGAACCATTTGCACTTGCATCTTCAAGATTACCAGAACGGATCACGCGAGCGCGTCGAAAGTGCTTGCCGACTCTGCAAATGACACCGAGTGCAGCAAAGATGCCAACGGCGAAGTGATCGGCCCGCCGCCGCCGGCGGCGGCGGCCGGCAAGTCGAAAGGGAAGGGAGCCAAGGACGCCGGCGAGCCGCAGAAGGAAGGGTACAGCCATGTCAGAGCTCGGAAGGGGCAGGCAACCAACAGCCACAGCCTAGCAGAGAGGGTATATTATATACACTACATACATACACAAAATTTGAAGAAATCCATTTCTTTTAAAAAAAGGTTTTAAAGTTTCTTCATAACGCAACTGATCATCTGAATTAGAGTTACACTATTCGTGATTATTATGGTTCTGTATTTCTTTGCAGTTGAGAAGGGAGAAGATTAGCGAGAGGATGAAACTCCTGCAAGACCTTGTCCCAGGCTGCAGCAAAGTGAGCACTCTATTCCAAAACAGAAGCTACAGTTTGCAGGTTTCTGATATGTAAATTTGATGGTAACTCGTGTTTCCTGAATTCGATTCCATCAGGTCACCGGCAAGGCGTTGATGCTTGACGAGATCATCAACTATGTTCAATCCCTGCAAAGACAAGTCGAGGTAGTAACATGACATGATCATCTGCAGGGGGAATGACTGCAAATTCACCTGACAAAATGGCAACGCAACGCTGATCTTTGCCTTTTTCATCATCTCTGCAGTTTCTGTCGATGAAGCTCTCTGCAGTCAACCCAAGGATCGATCTCGACATAGAATCACTCGTCTCCAAGGATGTATGGAACTCCCGAACTTGAACCATCTTCCGTTGTCCCTCTCTGTTTTTCTTCCTCAGTTTGCTTTGCAGGAAACCAGAAATTCAGAAATGCGTGTGACCAAGTTCATCTTTTTTTTTTCTTCTGGATGAGTTCAGGTTCTTCGCTTTCCCGGGCCGCCTCCGTCTGCTCCATTCTCCTTCTCCCAGGAGATGATGATACCCGGGCTACAGTTATCGCGACCGGCCATGCTTCAGGGAGGTATCCGTGGCATGATTGATCAAGATTTGTTCTCCAATGTCATGCAGAAGCAGCAGCAAAATGATAAGGGAGCATTCAGAGAGCCTCAGGTTTGCATCTGATGCATGTCTTTCACTTCAGTTAATTTGTGAAGGCTTAAGCCATTAGAGAGAACTACAGACCACCCAAATACCATTCAGTTACTTCTAGTCTCATATACTGTTCAACCATTCAACAATCATTGCAAACGCTTCTGATCATCCGATGGTCTCGTCTGATTCTTGAACAGATGCATCAGACGATGGATGGATCATTCCATGGCACGGCGCAAATGCCGTATCCACAGGTCGTGGGTGCAGAAGACCTAAGCATTAGGCAAGATCAAGAGAGTTTTCATGTGTGAAATGCAGCAACATGGGATGGGGCAGGTTTCTTCTGATCAGAAGGCAGATAGGAGTGACACGCACATAAACAGAATGTGCATAGGACAAACTGCTGCTGAGCTGACCGGTAAGAAACTGATTGCATATGGGAAGGGAGGAGGCTCTCACATTCAGTACATGGGGTGTAGCTGCGTTCAAATATCAGAACTGAAGCTTCACCGACTGAGACAGCACGAACTGCAATCCACGATGGCCAGAAACTCCTCTGACATAGGAAGAAAAAGAAACTGAAGAAAAAAGATTGAGTATCCGATGCGAGCAATTGAATCGCAGCAGGATGCATCTGGTTTTTCTTGGCTCCTTCCAAGTAGCAGCGAAACGTGATGTTTGATAGAAACACTGAAATACAACTGTTTTTGTGTGTGTGTGTGTGTGTGGACAGATACGGCATGAAATTTAATGCTTATGCATCATTCTTTTTTTCATATTGAGTACCTCCCTTTTCAGAGTTCATTTTCTGTTCTGGTGGCCCTTGTGCGATTTTATGGGACATGATGGCAATAGTGTAAATCTTAGACAGTCCTAAATATCATATTTGGATGTCTGTTAAGCATCCTGTAAGCTCCCTATGGATATTTGGGCTATCCAACTAACTCGAGTCACAGCTGAGTAATAAGATATAGATTCCATTATAAAGATGATGCAATAAGCCGCCGACAGTTACAAGTTTGGCATAGTAAGAATGCTTCGTATCCATCGTGAATTTTTATGCGTCCTCTAAGAGCAGGTACAATAGCAGTCTATAAACTAATAAGTCAGCTATAAGCATATTTTAAAGAGATAAGGAGAGGGAGAAGAGAGATAAACTACTAATTTGTAGCCAGCTGCACACGGGCTCCAAGACAAAATATGTGTATGACATATGAGATATGAGACCATGTATTGATGTTTTGTAGGTAACTATTATATAAATTGGCTATTAGATTGACTATAGATGAATTGGAGCTAGTAGTTGGCTATACTATTGAACTTGCTCTAAATGTGTAGCTCAAGAATATTAGGCTCAAGCATTGATCTCCACAAGGCAATTTGTTAAAGTAAATACCGCATTTATATAGAAAATAACAATGGGAAATTTGAGGTGTACTGATTATTTTTCATGCTTTTTTTATAAGACCACCCCTCCAATAGATGGAGGTGACCAATGAACCTACAGACTCCACCTACAAAAATGCTGGGTAGCAACCCATGTAAATATCTATGGCAAAATCATGTTTCTAAACCATGATTATATCCCCATGACAACTAAGTCTGAAGTTCTAACAAAGGATGCCCAAGAGATAACTCACTTATTAATCCCTCCATGGGTCACTCTCAGGCCTCACTTCGGAAGGCTCAATCACCTCCGTCACTGTGGCTTCAGATGAATCTGTGCTGGCCTCACCTGTGGTTGCTGCTTCGGCCTCATTGTCTGGCCTCCCCCATCTCCCGCCAAGAGCAATTGTCATCATCTCATAGATCTTGCCACCCAACTCTGCAGGACTGTCAGGCTGGACATTCCGAGTAAACAAATAGTCAAATGGTAGGGTTCATGATGACCAAGAAATGAAAAATAATGAGTGTGTTTTGCTTACAGTATATCCACTGGAGATCAGAGCAGTCTCATACAACAGTTCAACAGCCCTCTTAGCTTCTGTACTGTCAGGCTCGTTTTTGCAGGCCGCCTGCCAACAATTGTTTCTCATTCATGTTAATTGTTGCTTATGTAAAGAAGATCAATTATCGATGAATACCAGGCAGCAACAAATCTTACATTCAAGTCCTTGACAATAGGGTGATCAGGGTTAATTTCGAAAATTCTTCTTCCCCTCATGAACTCCAAGCTTGATGTGTCCCCGAGTGTTTGTGCCTTCATGAGCCTGAATTGTTGAAAAAACATGCATTAGAAATCAAGCGTAATATAGCACAATGATTTAATCATACAGTAACTACCTTTCCATGTTGGCAGACCAACCAAACTTGCCAGATACAAGAACACACGGTGACGAGCTGAGGCGCTTTGATATTTGAACCTTTGCAACCTTTTCACCAAGCTGCTGTTTTACCCAGTCACACAGAAGAGTGTATTCCTGCTTGGTTTCTTTATTGTCCTCATCTTCATCACCTGTGCAAACAAATATATATCAGTGTGATGTAGATAACCATGAAAGAACATATCCAGAGAAAATTTCAATATTTCCTCACCCATCTCCAGGTCCTCTTTGCTGATATCAACAAACTTCTTCTCTTTGTAGGTCTGTAAATTCTGAATGGCAACCTCATCAATTGGCTCAATAAGGTAGAGAACCTAAAGGGGAAAAATAAACAGTAACATAAGTTAAGCAGAAGCAACAAATAAGTGAATAACAGTTCTTGTCTTATCAGTATTATGTTGTGTCCATACTTCAATGTCTTTTTGAACCAACTTTTCCAAGAAAGGAGCAGTCTTTGCACTCTGGAGACTATCCGTAGCAATATAATAGATCGCCTTTTGGTTTTCTGGCATGCTTTCTACATACTGATCAAGACTTATCATATCTGCCTCATTTTTTGAAGTGTGGAAACGCAGCAGAGGGGCAAGACGCTTGTGATTTCCGGTGTCCTCAATGCAACCGAGTTTAATGAACTTGCCAAAGCTCTCCCAGAACTTCTTGTAATCCTGCAGTAAAAGTGACAGGGATTCAAAACATAGTCAAATAGAACAATTGGGGGAAAGGGAACTCACGAGTTTTTACCTCCTTGTCATCCTTTTCAGAAATCTCCTCGATCATATCAAATGTTTTCCTAACAAGTCTCTTTCGCATGATTCTTACCTAATTAACAACATAAATTATCTTGAGACCACAGGAAGGTCAATAATGATAACCCTCGCAATATGTAATGTTGAAATATAAGAGCTGGCATGCATTTGTTTATTAACTTACTATTCGGCTCTCCTGAAGAATCTCCCGAGAGACATTGAGGGGAAGGTCATTTGAATCAACTACACCTTTTACAAAGCTCAAGTATCTGGGGAACTGCGAAATGCATGCTCAACTCAGAAGTCTGTTCCATCTTAATCACAAGCAAGGACAATGCAAATGCATATTCATAAGAAGCTATCGTGTGCAATGAGCGATAACGTACCAGTTCACCATCAAAGTCATCAGAGATAAATACTCTTTTGACATATAGCCGGATATTTTTGGTTTTGGGATTCATTATCTCCTCATTACTAAGTGGAGCCATTCCTGGAATGTAAAGGACACTCCTAAATTCTACCTCACCCTGGTAACAGAAAATATAACGTCATAAACAATATTCCATGCACTTAAGTTAGCAAAGTGATGTTTGATGAATTCATGTACCTCTGTTGTGAAGTGAGTGTAGGCAAGAGGATCCAAGAACTCATTAAATGCCTTCTTGTAGAACTCATTGTATTCTGTTTTCTCAATTTCCTTTGGACTTCTCATCTGCATGAAGGGAATATGATTCAACTATCTGTTTTCTTTATCGGTGAATGGCATCTCACATGCATTTTTTGGGAGAAAGATCATACCTAATAGGTGTGGTTCAATGCATGCATATTGTGTGAAATAACCAAGTAACGAAAGTAGACTTACCCATATAGGCTTTGTTTCATTGGCTAGCTCCCAGTCCCAGTATTTCTCAGTAACTGTCTTCTTTTTTTTCTTTTGTTCACCCTATATTAAATCAGTTTAAAAGAACAAAGTCAACATAAGGGTAAGAGAATCTAGAAGCAGGTCATCCAATATAAATAACTAACCTCTGTGGCCTCTTCACCCTCTTTTGTCTCTTCATCTTCTTCAACCTGTCAAACAAGGAGGTTACATCAGTGACTCAAATCTGCAAGGAATTAATGGCAGTTACTCTCAAGAAATTGTTAGACGAATTCTAGGAGAATTAGCAAAAAAAAACTAAAACAATAAAGGGCCTTACCTCAATAGTTCTGGATTTTTCCTGCCACGTGTATATGGGGAAGGACACAAACTGGGAGTAGTTCTTAACAAGGCCTTGAATCCTTCCAGGATCAGCAAACTCATACTTATCATCAGGCTGCAGAGTGACACAATATGTGAGGTTTATTTTTTTGTGAGAAAGATGTTAGGTTTCAGTAACAAAAGGTATCCATTTCATGAAAAAAGGCAGCAAACTCACTCTTAAAACAAGAGTAATCTGAGTGCCACGTGTAAGCATTTTCTCAGGATCAGTCTCTTCTTTGATGACATAAGAGCTACTGTCAGCTACAGCTTCCCATACATATTGCTTATCTGATTTGGGGCTCTTAGTGGAGACAACAACCTGCAACACATTTGGGGGAGGGGGAGAAAAGCTCAATGCACAACATAAAGAAACATAGTCCATGAAATATATTTTACACTGACTGCATCCAAGAAATGATTCATACCTTCTCCGCAACAAGAAAAGCTGAGTAAAACCCAACCCCAAACTGACCAATCAGACCATTATCAGCTCCAAGGTCTTTATTCTCCTGAATTGTAATTCATTTAGCATTAGGAATGAAACAGTGAAGCAAACAAACTAATAGTGCAATATTGACTAGACATTGGTGCAAGCATTCAGAAAATAGAAAAGAAAGGAATGACACTCTACCTTGAGAGCCTTCAAGAATTTTGATGTGCCACTCTGAGCAATAGTACCAAGGCAGTCCTTGAGTTCATCTTTGGTCATTCCAATACCAGTATCACTGTAAGAAAAATCAGAAAATTGCACAGGTAAAGTATCTACATTAAACCGTCAAAAAGCACAGCTACTAGAGAACAACTTACGTGATAGTGATGGTTCCTGCATCCTGGTCTGGCTTAATCCTTATCTCCAACTCGCCACCATCAGCAAGGAGAGAAGAATCAGTCACACCAAGAAACCTCAACTTATCCAATGCATCACTTGCATTACTGAGACACCAGATAATTAGCACATAAGTAATGAGCCATGGCATCAAATTAAAAGGCTGTAAATGTAACTGTTGCTAGATCATGTCCATGCTAATATTAGTGAAACTTTACATTTGACAAGAGTTACAGACCTCACGAGCTCCCGAAGAAATACTTCTTTGTGACTGTAAAGGCTATGGACAATCAAATCCAGTAAGCGGCTGACCTACACAGCACAAATGAGACAATTATAGTAGGTTTAAACATCCTGACCTAGCATTACATATGAACTCAAGTGAATTATGAAAAACAAACACTTTTCATCGCCGTAACTCAAGTGAAATGCTATCAAAATCCAACAGCTAAGAAACAACAGTAAAGTGATAGGGATTTTCCCACCAAACCCCAGGCTCTCCCCACCCGCCACTAACCTCCGCCTGGTACTCGAACTTCTCCTCCGCTCCCCCCTCCTCCCCGGCGGCCTTCTCCGCGACGGCGGCCTCGCACCTCGCCCGCACCAGCCTCCCCCTCCCGCCGCTGCCGCTCCCGGCCTCCCACCTCACCCCTCCCGCGCACCTCGCCGCGCCCTTCCCCCGCGTCGCCGCCACCAGCCCCGCGCCCGGCGCCCTCCGCGCGCACGGCCGCAGCGCCGCCACCGACGACGCCCCCAGGCTCCCGCTCAGGGCCGGCGCCATGCGGAGAGGTCTAGACGCCGCCGCACGCACGCCAACAGCTTGACCCCTCTCGCTCCCTAACGGCGGCGGTGGTGGTGGCTGCACGGCGGAGAAGGGGTAGCGAGGCGAGAGGATAAGGGGAGGCGGGTTGTTAGGGTTTTTGTAAGCAATGGAAGCGGGCCGCGGGCGGGCTGGGTTTAGGAGAGAGGAGGGAGGAGATGAGGCGATGGAGAAGCCTCTAGAAGCCTCGTGTCGGAGGCGCTGCAGTGACGGGATGACCGTACGTTGCCGCGCGATTGGACGGCGGATGGAGGAGGAAGGTGAGGTCGGGCTGGCCCACCTGTCAGTGAGAGCACCTTTTCATGGGCCAACGCCTCGCTGTTTGGGCCTAAGCGGGTCAGAAAAATTTGGGCCTTTGGGCTACGTTTGTCTTGTGATATTACCGTTTCAAGGCCCGTATTAGAATTTGGGGTCGTTTGAAATTTGGAGCTGCTTTCACGTGAAATTCATTCATTTTGGAAATGAAGAGATCGTCTGCAACCCGTGCAAAATTCATTCGTACGGCAGCATGTGACCTTCATCTGGAGCGGCTGGTTAATGCATACACAATAATGCAATGCACAAGAATAGAAAATCAAATTGAGGGACACAGAAGTTTTTTTTTAAAAAAAATGACGTGCTATATTTCTCTTTACTGTTCATGAATGGTTTGTCATTTTGATCATCATCCAGAGCACACGGACAAGTGTTGGCAATGGCATCCGACGTGGCAGAGCTACAGCCAGAAGGCAACTCACTGAGTCACCGATCTCGGCTAGGCTCAGTGCTTCGAGGAGACTCCTTGAAGCAGTCAACATTGCAGAGCCCCATAGATCTGATCATCTCACCAAGCCTGTCAAAAAATCATATAAATCTTTAGCAAAATCACTTTATGATGCAAATTGTCTTCTGTAAAAATAATGACCAATATATATTTTTGAGTAAAGTGCACCAGTGGTCTCTAAACTTGTATGCATGTATCATCTAGATCCTTGAACTCTCAAAATGCATTTTTGGATTCCCGAACTTGTCCGGAGGTGTCATATAGGTCCAAATGCGCTCCGACCCGCTCTATCCGCTGACGTGGCATGGCACGGTGACGCCTACGAGAAAGGAGAGAAAAGAATAAGGAGGAGAGAGAAACTGACATGTAGAACTCACGTGGCACCACCAACACGTAAGCGCCACCGTGGCATGTCACGTCAGCGGATGGAGCAGGTCGAAGCCCGTTTGGACCTATATAACACCCCCGGACAAGTTCGAGGACCCAAAAATATATTTTGAGAGTTTAAGGATCTAAATGACACATACATACAAATTTAGAAATCGCTGGTGCACTTCACTCTATATTTTTCGTTGGGTTAGTGAACATGATTACTGCAACTCTGTATTGACGGTGAAAGGGGAGAATTGCAGAGAGAACCAACCTGTCGATGCTTTTTCTTGGTTTATCCGGCTGATCATATTCATCCCTCGTCCTGTCAAATGTGTCAACGCTTCTCCTTGATCTCTCTTTCTTATCTGCTGCGATGGACGACGATCTTGGCTTCTCTCTGCGGCCCGTGCTTCGCCTTCGCTTGTCGACATGATCGGTGCTCAGTCGAGGAGGCAGCTCATGCCTTGTGCTCTTCCTCGGTGGCTCCAGCCTCTGTGAGGTCGTCCATGGAGCGTCTGAGAGAGCAGAGCTATCAGATGGTGTTTCGTTTTCAGACAACCTCTCCTCGATCTCAATTGATGCTTCTTTTTCAGCAGGCAGCTTCTCGATTGCCGATATGAACTTCTTCAGATGCCTTATGTACACTGGGAAGGTCTCCAGGTTACAGTGGTCTCCTCCCTCGATCCATAGAGGTTCATACTTATTTTGGCACATCTCCCATAGCTGCTTCCCATGGGAACAATCTACAATATCATCATTTGTGCCCTGAGAAACAAGTGAAAATGATATAACGAGTTACATGGGAAAACACTTCTCCACCATTGAGTATGAATTTCAGATTAGGTATTCGAGGGGTAAGTCCTCTATTTAGGCTAAGTTTCTAAAGTTCTCGAAATAAAAAATGGCTGCATATATCCTAATGAATATAGAGGCCGGATAAAAATACCCTTCTCTAAATAAAATATAAAAAAAATGGGAAAAGACTTCATCAGTGCCCGCAGAAATGCATATAACTGAACTTACATGAATTACCAAAACCGGAGATTTAACCAGGGG
This sequence comes from Oryza brachyantha, assembly GCF_000231095.2. Taxonomy (NCBI): domain Eukaryota; kingdom Viridiplantae; phylum Streptophyta; class Magnoliopsida; order Poales; family Poaceae; genus Oryza; species Oryza brachyantha. Next base: position 15,094,421 of record NC_023170.2, read on the forward strand.
TATTTTCTCAATGTTCTGCAAAGAAAACAGATGTTTATCATAGACACAGCATTGGAAGAAATTTAGTATCTCTTGATAGTTCAGTCAGTGAGGCAGACCTTGTATATGTCAAACCAGTATGTTTTCTTCACAGAATACATGACACGCAGACCAGACAGTATGGGGCTGTGCAGAACAACCGCTCTTATATGATGTAGATGAGCAGCTAAATCGACAGTTGGGCCACTACCGACAGACTGACCATACAGAATGATGTCTTCTTCTCTAGTGCCATATACCTCCACGAGGCATTTGTATGCAGCCTCTATGTCAGCGAAGGTATTAGCTTCGCTTGCCTGAACATGGAAGAAAGCAGAAACATTAATTTGATATAACTATCTATTTAGCTTGGGTTCAATAATTATGGGCAAGCTCACTGCAAAGAGAATCGTGGAACTGAATGCAATCGCGTGATGTTCAGATTTATGATGTCTTCCACGAATATGGAAGGCCTTAGCAATACCTTTTTAAATTATTTCTATTTTTCTACTCCATTCATTTCAAAATACATGACTTTTGTTAGGACAATAGGTTAACCAAAGATTACTCTATTATAAATTTATAATATCATTTTTAGAGTAAATTGTACTTTGGGTCATATTTTATTACCTAAGTTCAATTTCAATGACCTATAAACCCATATTTTTTACTTTCGACCAAATACATTACCAATGTTGCGGTTTGGACCATTCTGGATGATTTTTTCAATATACATCAATGACCTCAAAAACATTTATGTATAGTTCATATATTTGCTAAAAGAAAGATTAAATATGACGAGAAAAGTTGTTCATAATGGTCCAATCCGTAACAATGGCAGATTCACTCGGTCCAAAGTGAAAATATAGGTTTAAGAATGGCTCAAAGTGAAAGTTAGGTAATAAAAGGTGGCTCAGAGTATAATTTACTCTAATTTTTATGACACAAATTTATATCATTAGATTTATATTCAAAAGTATTTTCTTATTATTATACTTGTGCCACATAAGTGATATATTGATAGAGAAATCTTTGATCAAACTTTTATCCTATCAAAATAAAATGCTCCATATATTTAAAATGAAGGGAGTATAATAAAACATTCCGAAAATAATGTTAGGTGTTGCTCTCCCTCTCCTATAAAGGCGAGGACAAGAGCGTCGTTGCAAGAAAGAACAGAGAGCGTTGTTAACCTTGCCTGACGACCGTCCATAACCAGAATAATCATACCTGCGAAAATTGAGGAAATTATTCCAGATGCAGGAAAATGAGGTGCTTAGTACATAAATACAACCATTAATTCGTCTTGCCATGAACCAGTGATTGGCAAATAAGGTTGCGGGTAAAATTTTTAGTGGCATGTGAGGAATTTATCCTTAAAACAGTTACAAGTAGATGTATCGAGGAGAATATGGACTAGCAGCATCGAACAAATATGTGCATGGACTATGTAGGATAATTGAAAAATATTTCTATGTTATAAAACCAGTCACAAAGTCCAGAAAACAATGAATATGTGAATAGGTCCGGATACAACAAAATTGACAAGAATCTTTTGCATTCTGTATAAGCAACAGTTCTGAGTATTGAGCAGCAAGCAACGAATATGAAACATAAAATGATTTTTTGTGATTAATAATGAGACAAAAACATCTCAAACATGATAGCTGTTGGAGGAAGTGCATCAGCTTCATTGGACCATTTGCTTTCGTGAAACATCCAAAAAAACAATTAATTGAGGTAGGCAACCTGGAAAGTTAAGTACTCGTCTTTCCTGTCGAGTGTGGGATCAGGAAAAACTCAAATTGCATGCATGTTCAGACAATATCACTGCATAACCTTAGGGGAATTGAAAACCACTACTGTGACTCTAATCCTCCCCTCTGTAGACAAAAACACCAGGTGACTTCATTGTTCTGACATCTTTTTTTCTCGGCACACTTGCCTCCGTCCCAACCCACTTTCCAGAATGAAATTTCCTTCTCGTGTACCTATCACAACGCATAACGTGGACCTACAACTAGTTATTACCAGGTTCATGCGAAGTCAACCAGCATTTTTTTTTCATGCTGGGTACAGGAAAGGTAGCCCCTATGTCAACAGAGAAACAGTTTGTACAGCCCTCAATCACTGTGAGACGAATTTAGCTGTTCAATCATGTGTAACGAAATAGTATTATCCAAAAGAGCAAGTGTGTTACAAATCCAGTGTGTATAGTACATGTGGACCTAATATACTGATAAATTGATCGGGATAAAGTCTATCAACTGAACCTAATGAAAGATCAAATAAATGGGCCATTTAACTTTTTGCCACTTTTAGAAATGATATATAACATATGTGCCACCCACTGTCTATGACACGTGGACCCTCATGTATCTATGACATGTGGGTCCAGTGGTAAATATGTTAGTGTTATTTCTAAGAGTGGCAAAATGTTAATTATTCCCAAATTAAATAGGTGCCAACCAATCCAAATGATCAGTTGGCAATCCAGCCTTTACAACACATACTCGACAGGACAATCAAGTGACAGAGGAAGTGCTATCTAGCAAACTAATGTATCATACAATTCATGTTATACTCGAAATTTAGAAAGCTAGCTGAAAGCCAAAACTGCAATTCGATGAACAGTGCCCTATGTACTACAGGGTAATACTAGTACAAAATATCCTAAACATTAGAGTAAAAAGTTTCCAATAAAATTTGGGATCATATGACTTTGTTAACGATGAATATGAAGTTATAAACTTGTCTCAATAAATAGATAGAGATGAAATTCTAGCTATGAAACGATCAATAACTGGTCTCCACTAGCAAGTTCATCAAGACACCAACGGAAAGCCAATCAATTCACATCACACGGATCAAACCAAGGCCTGATTACTCACGCAAAGCCATCATCCACCAAGGCGGCAATTTTTGCTGGCCCAAGAAATGGAGAGTCAAATGGCCCGAATAATCCATGCGAACACTTACCCCATGAGGTTTACATGGAGGCGGGCGCTGAACTCGACGAAGAGCTCGTACATCTTCCCGATGTCGGCCGCGTTGCCGTGCGAGTACAGCACGGTGAGCCTCGCCCTGGGGCACCGCACGTACACGGCGACGATCTCCGTGCCCCGCCGCGTCCGCACCCGCCTCGCCTCCACGCCTTCCCTCCACGGGACCCCCGTCAGAGACACCCTCCTCGACGACGTCTCCGCGCCGCCCGCCGCCGCCGGAGGAGGAGCAGCAGGAGCCCCCGGCAACGGCGGCTCCTCCTCGTCGGCCACGCCATACGACGGCGGGTCGGGCGGGAAGAACGCGAACTTCGCGGCCACCGAGGAAGTCACCCCGCCCATACCCAACCCAAACGACCTCACTCACGGCGCCGGCGGCTGCGGCATCAGGGCTCCTCCTCCTCCGGCCAGCGGCGGCGGCGGAGGGATGTGTCCGTGCAAAGACACAACTATTTGGAGGGCTTTTATGGCAAAGTTCGCGGCGGGCGCCTCCACCAAAAAGGGTCTATATGTAAATTACTAACCTTCTCTAGGGACCTAAGTGTAATTAGTGAAAATCTCGGGGTTTATCGGAGGGCGAGGGGATAAAGAGCAGGGCGGGGAATTAGCGGCGGAGTTGCCGGGAGAATTAAAAGGAATGGATGTCACGTGACCTCCGGCAAGGGCGCACGTGAGGGCCCCGGCTTTACATGTACAGCCAATATTTTCTTTCCTTTGATACGGGTCTTGATGTCCCAAGATTATGGATTATAGCTGTAATTATGGTCACTGCTAAAAATGGGGGGAAATACATAAGTGATTGTGACACAGCACAAGATTTCTCTCTCTTTCAGTTTTCAGTGCTGCTGCATATCTGCATTTAGTTGAAATTCAAAATGATGCATGACTAAATGCCAAGGAATTCTAACGGCACTGTGTTTTTAGTGGTAGACGATAGAACCCGTCGACAGCGAGATACATGTGGTGACTTCGTTAATCTCTAGGATGTGTTGGCCAAGCTTTAGAGATGCTCGTATAGATAGGGCTTGCGTACGTACGTCTTTGGGAGAGAGTGTGCGTGCGTTACGAGCATCTGCGTTATACTGTGTTCTAAAAAATACCAAGGAAACAACAGCTCTGGTGTGCTGTGTTTAATAATTTTTGTCAGTGGACTGTATTGCATGATCCACCGTTGACAATGAAATTTGTGTGGATTGGAAAAGAAGCTTAGTAGTTGCTGTGAAAATCTATTCATCAAGAAGTTTTCTGCATTAGGAGGTTGTGAGACTTGAAAGTATGTCCTACTTCTTTTATGATCATGTTTTCTTTTACACTGCACCTGAATTATTAGCAGGCAAGAAATCTGCTCTCTTTTTTTCAGATGGAGTCATTAGCTGAAATTTGTTCAATAAACATGGACAAGCTAATGTAACACCACATGAAAAGGCATGGTCCATGCAAACTGGCTTTTCATGATTTCTGTATCTCCTGCTGCTGAGCTGAGGACCAGACCCAGTGTAAGCTCCGGAGGTGACATTGAATTGAAGAATTGGTTGGCAGTAGCTCTAATCTGCCTGCCACTGTCTCTTCCTGCACCCCAGCTCACCCTTGCAAACCCATACCTATATGCTTTTTTCATCAGAATAAACAGTACATAAATCTGCAGCAAGCCTGAAAATTTTCATCCATTTTATCACATTGCAGTGGCATGCAGTAACCTTAGCAGGGACTAGCTAAATCTCTATGTATACAACTATACAAGTTGAGATTCATCTTGGTGGTTGGAATTATTAGTACCAGGAAAGGCTGGTCCTAGTGGAAGGCAGCAATCGTGTCCGATTAAATTAACAAAATGGCATTTGATATCATTAGCCTTTTTCCTCCCCAAGAGAGAAAAAACAAAGATCATTAGCCTTTTCTAGCTCTGCTTTGGATGCAACTAAGCTCTACACTGCATGAAACGGGGAAAGTTGGTGTCTCTTTTGATGCTGCGTACACTTGATTGTTTTGCTTTTTCATGGTGCCTTAGATAAGAGGTTGTGTTAAGCTAGTGAGAGAATCAAGGCTCTTCAAAAGAAGGGAGACATCTGAATGTCTGATCTGGATTATCTGAACAAATGCATTTGATCTGGTATTTTGTCTGAATTAGTGAGTCATTCGTGTGTGACAGATGATGCACTGCCCTTGCAGTCATCTATCCTCGCTATCTTCAGTTGTGTCTGGTAACAATGAACTGATGAGGATTCCATGCTCCCAGTTGGCCGAATACAAAAGGCTGAAGAGGTGAAAAGATGGTCAAATCAAATGCGCATGCCTACCGTTACTTTCTTTTGTTCTGTCTGTCAGAAATTCAGAACGACATGTATGTATGCCTGCTGTTTGGAAGTCAATAATCATCACCTGAGCTGCACTTCCCTGGCATTTTATTGTCCGGGCCAGCTGTGACATTCCTTTTCTCTTCTTTACTGCTAGCTCCGGCCCTAAATATAAAGGACATCAATGGAGTATTAAGAGCGTGATTTACATGTACCAGCAGCTTATTAAAATTTTGTTATTCATATCTCTTCTATTTGAATGATAATCCAAAAAATATCCATACTCCATATCTGTAGATTCATACCCTATACATGTTTATATTAGAACAAATCATCCATATTATATCCAGCTATATTTATTAATATATATCAACTACTCATTTTCGCTTGAGCATATACTACACAATATAATTCTTGCATCCCCATTTGGAGTAGAGACGGATTAGAGTTTCTCTCTCCTCGTATCGATTATAGCTAAAATGAAGGATTTGTTGGAGGAATTATTGAACCACATTTTTTTAACTTTCCTCATCTATTTTATAGATAGACATGAGCTGTTGAATATGCTCTAGCTGGCACTTTTGACACTTCATCTTGGTATGTGTATACTACAGTTGTGTTCGGCAGCACCTTCTCACCATCTATATTCTATCATTTTTCACGTATATGTTTATCAAACTTGTAAATAATATGTTTTTTATAAAAAAATTCTATACAAAAGTTGTCTATTCATTTTTCAATTTTTATAGCTAATATATAATTTCGTATACTAATTGCTATGTTTTTCATACTAATTACTTAACCAACCACCGAATATTATAACAAAGTATTGTGAAGTAGGAGTAGCAAGTGAGGAGTACCATTTACCAAATAAATAGAACTTCTCTATTTGTGAACGGAGGAAGCTATAAAAGGAAGTGAAGCCTCTTCATCATGATATAGTGCTAGAAATAAAGTTTTTAAAAGATGGAGGGAATAGTTAGGAATTTTAGTAAATATTAAGGTTGATATGAATTACCTTTGTCTCCCCTGTTAGTTAACTCTATTGGGAATGATCACGCCCAACGATGAATTAATAAATCCATGAATCATTCCGAGCGAGCAGTCGGATTAGGATTAGAAGTGATACTATATAAATGTTTAGATTTGTAGATAACCTTCAAATGCTAGATATTGCTATATTTATGAACGGAGGGATTAATATCCCATTTTGAAAACAAAATCTTTAAGACTAATTTTATCCGTTAATCATTAAAATTAGTATCTATAAAATCAACTTTTCGTGAAAACACTGTGAAATATGAATCCGTTGATATACACTGTACATATGAAACGTAATAATGATTTGACTAGTTGTTTGTTAAAATATACAAATGTTTAAATGTTTAAAACCAAAACACGACTGCTCAAATCTATGGAGGGAGAGGGACGGCAATGAATCAAAAGATTCTACAGTACACTTGAACTCACTTCCTGCATCACCACAGGCTCAGAGTGAAGCAGATTCAGACAGGCCATGTCTGAACTCCGATTTCGGCCTTTGCACTCGAACTTTGGAGAGCAGTTGGGCCTTACCGGAAATTCAGCATGTTCGGTGATTGGGCCTTGGGCCTGGCCCTTGTTCGGTTTCGGCATTAAAATATTTAATAATGATGACAGCAGTGTAATAATTAGACCATTGTCAATGTAAGTTCATAGACACGATTACCTAGAGTATATGTTATCTAAAAATATTTGAAACTAGGATAAAACACAACTCTCTCAATGCGTAGTTTTATCTATTGTTATTTTGTAGGTTATATGCAAAACACAAGTTATCTAGCATAGCTAGCATCTACTACCTCCGTTTCCTATTGTAAGATTATCTATCCTTACCTAAATTTATTCATCGATGAATATATATAATTTATATATATGTCTAAATTCTTTAACATCCATATGAATTTAGACAATGTTAAAAAGTTTTACGTTGTAAAATAGAGAGACCAATTAGTTTGAGTAAAGTACTAGGAGTTGGTAAGCTAGCTAATGAGCAAGTTGCCAATGCTCATATTATTTTATTATACACACACATGACATCGGTTTGCAGTTAACCTTTTCTTTTTTGGGTTACTTGCTAGTTGCTACTATTAGTACCAAGAAAGAGGGATGAGTTTGGGTTTTCACCTGAGTGCTCATAACGTGGGATCAAGATCCTCTATTGAGAAAAAGACACCATGTCTTTCTCACTAACATGTGAGTCCAGCAATCCACGGATCTACGTGTCAGTGACAAAGATAAAGATATGATATCTTGATTATAGAGAATCTCAATCCCATAAAGTGGCATCAGCGTGTGGTTTATTATGGTATTGTTGTTTTTCATAATGGTTAAACTAGGAGAAGCTAAGGGTGGCAGTGGTTCTCAACATGGTTCAGATGAGTAAGATGCTAGTGTGCTTATTTTTTTTATGCTAAGTCGTTGTCTGTTGAAGTTAAAAGATGGATTGGGAGATGCATGGCTTTAGCTGGAAAAACACGTGCACACTCATCTTTTCGCTTTTATTTATACTTACAAAACAAATTTTAAATTTGTAAACTTAAATTTAGAGTTGACTTTGATATTTTTTCTCACCGATGTTTATTTTCAACCATGGCCTTTAGATTGCTAATAATACATATATAAGATTTTTATTCTCAAAATATTTTTTGTTTGTAAATAAGTCATTTGTTTTATTTCATAAAAATACCAGGCAAATGGTAGCCATGATTGATACCCACTACCTAAGCAACATGGGTATGACGCCGGAGATGAGAGTCCATGGTTGTTTTATTTCATAAAAATACCAGGCAAATGGTAGCCATGATTGATACCCACTACCTAAGCAACATGGGTATGACGCCGGAGATGAGAGTCCATGGTTGGTAAATATTTACTTGACAAGTATATAAACCATATACATATGTACATACAGATTCTTAATATGTTTGCTAATATTTCTACGCATGTTGTAATAGAAAAATACTGGTCCAAGTTGTTTTTTTGGATGCTGTGTTCTTCCAAATGACAAGTACTACCTCAATCCCAACATTCCCTAAATGTAAAGTAATATTTATGTATTATTTAGTAGAGGTTAAGATATATAAGTAGATACTATAATATCACATAATAAATAATAAATGTGTGGACGTACGAGGGTATAGGTGAGAATAAAATTAACAAAAAAAATTCGAATGTTAAGTAATTAATGAGACAAAAAGTGTCATAAATAGTGACAAAATACTAATATTTTATTATAAGATTTAAACTCTATAAATATTTATATTTATATTTTAAAAACGGTAGGGGTTTGGTGGAACCAGAAAGAGAGTTAGTACATGTTTATGTTTAAAATGGCAATTAACAAACAAGGGACGTCGCTACGAGAGTTTAAAAAAGTTTCCCACTTGAGTTAGGAACCATCGGCAGCTTCAGCTCTGGCTGCACCCCTGCACCTGCTCGTTATGCTGTCGTCGGCCATGGACGCATCGCCCCGGAACCATGCGAGCGGTGGCGGGCGTGGCGACGGCTATGGTGACGAGCAGCCGCACGTCCTTGTCGTGCCGTACCCAGCGCAGGGGCACATGCTCCCGCTCCTCGACCTCGTCGCGCTGCTGGCCGCGCGCGGCCTGGCGCTCACCGTCGCCGTCACGCCCGGGAACGTCCCGCTCCTCGCGCCGCTGCTGGCGGCGTGCCCGCCGTCGTCGTCGGTCGCCACGGTCATGCTGCCTTTCCCTTCGTCGCCGGGGATCCTCCCGGCCGGGTGTGGTGAGAACACCAAGGACCTGCCGGCCCACCTCTTCCGGCCGCTCATGGTCTCCCTCGCTGCGCTCCGCGAGCCGTTGCTCGCTTGGTGCAAGGCGCAGCGCCGCCGGGTCACGGCCGTCGTCTCCGACATGTTTACGGGGTGGACGCAGCCGCTCGCGGCGGAGCTCGGCGTGCCGCACGTGACGTTCTCGGGCTCCGGTGCTCATTACCTCGCCGTGTCGCACTCTCTCTGGCGCCGCATGCCAAGAAGGCACAGCCCCGACGACGCCGACGAGGCGGTCGCCTTCCCGGACGTGCCTGGCTCGCCTAGCTTCCCGTGGCGCCACCTGTCGTGGCTCTTCCGGCAGTACGTCGCCGGTGACGAGGTCTCCGAGGCGATCCGGCAGATCTTCCTGTGGAATCTGAAGAGCTCGTGCTTCGTCGCCAACTCCTTCACGGCGATCGAGGCCGCGTACGTTGAGCGCCCGCTCCACGACCTGATGGAGAAGAAGGTGTTCGCGGTGGGCCCGCTGTCAGACGCCGTGGACCGGTGCGCCGACCGTGGCGGGAAACCGGTGGTGTCGCCGGCGTGCGTCGCCGCGTGGCTGGACGCGTTCGACGACGGCTCCGTCCTGTACGTCAGCTTCGGGACGCAGCAAGTGCTGTCGCCGGCGCAGGCAGCGCGGCTGGCCGACGCGCTGGCACAGAGCGCGGAGCCGTTCATCTGGGCGGCGAGGAGCGGCACCGCCGTGCCGGAAGGGTTCGAGGCGGCGACAGCGGGCCGTGGCATGGTCATCCACGGGTGGGCTCCGCAGGTGGAGATCCTGCGCCACCGCGCCGTCGGTTGGTTCCTGACGCACTGCGGCTGGAACTCGGTGCTCGAGGCGGTCGCCTCCAGCGTGGCAATGCTCACCTGGCCGATGAGCGCTGACCAGTTCACCAACGCGTGGCTGCTCGCGGAGACCGGCGTGGCCGTGCCGGTGGCGGAGGGCGCTGACGTCGTGCCCGACGCCGGACAGATGGCCAGCGCTATAGCCTTGGCCGTCGGGAAGGGCGGGACGTCGGTGAGGGAGCGCGCGGCGGAGCTCGGCCGGAGCACGGCGGCGGCGGTGGGGGAGGGTGGGAGTTCTTACAGAGATTTGGAAGGGTTGGTGCGTATACTATTTCAGTAGTGGTAGGAAGCTGTATATTTTATGTTTTGGAAATGACTCAAACAATATTGAATAGTTAATGTTTTTTATTCAAACTAGTACCAGTAGTCCAGTACTACTACTCATAGGAGTATGTTATTTCAAATTTATTAAGTCCTTGGTTATTTTAATGAGTGAATCGTAGTCTGGTACATAATTTTTTAGTCACCCTTAAATTAAATATTTCACTTTAAAATAGGTAATATTGTGATTTTTATGGTTTAGGCCATCCAACTCTCTTCTGCCGTGTCTAGCCACTTTAGGGAACATATGATGTAAAGTTGTAGTATCTTCGTTTCATAATGTAAGATGTTTGATTTTTTCGGTTGTAACGTTTGATCATTCGTCTTATTCAAAAGTTCAGTATAAATATAAAAAATGATAAGTCGTATTTAAAGTTCTTTTGATAATAAAGTAAGTCACAAGCAAAATAAATGATATTTTCATAAATTTTTGAATAAGACAAATAGTCAAATATTGTAACTAAAAAATCAAACATCTTACATTATAAAATAGATGAAGTAATTAGAGCACATACAATGGCAGACTATAAGTCTAAAGAGATAAGGGGAGAAAGAGAAGTGAGTGGACTACTAACTTGTAGCTAGCTACAACAGGGGCTCCAAGACGTCACGTGTGTATGACATGTAGAATATGTATTAATGTTTTGTAGGCAACTATTGTATGAATTGACTATTAGATTGACTATAAATGAATCAGAGTTAGCAGTTGGCTATACTATTGAACTTGCTTTGAGAAGGAGGAATGCAATAGTGTATCGGAACCGTGGATGTAATTTAGATTGTAGATATGTTTTGAATAAGTTATTAAGGATTGTCTAAACTAAACAATGACAAAATTATCTAATTTGAAGTGAAAATATTGCGTTATGGCGGTGCAACGTAAAATTTTGACAATAAAAAATGGCTCAAATTTTGATCTGCTCATATTAATTAATGCAGTATATTAATTATCACATAATGTTCTCGACAAACATATGCCGATATTTATACAGTGACATGGGGACACTTGTATCAGTGAAGTGAACTATGAGGTGCACGACTTCTTTATAGAATTTTGAATTTGATAAACACATTTTGTTTAAAAATTTATAATGTATTTTATGGGATATTTAAAACATATTTTGTTTTATTTTGATTGATGCCACGTGGAACAACAAGACAAGGAGTTGAGGCTTCAATCAAACCGACGGATTCTGTTGGCTCGTGCCGTCGTGCGTCCTGTCACGTGCTTCCAATTCCAATTCCACGTTGTTAGAAAATACAACCTGGTTTTAAAATATAATTATTTCTACGTTATTTATTTTTGGCTAAAGATATGCCAAAAGATACCCTTTTAATTATTTTAGTGGTCAATTTTTTAATTTTAGAGCGATTAGATTTCTTTTGTAAGCATACGGTTGGCTCTAGAGTCAAAGTAATCAGTGCAGAAATATTTATGTTATGATGTAAAATTTGATCCTAAAAATGCTTATATATTGGAATGGGGGAGTAGTCAATAGACTGACTCGTTACTTTCAATGCTTTCGGTTATATTCTTCTCCATTCAAATTTCAGCGAAAGTTTTACGCGTGTTCTGCCCCACAAAATGAATACTACGCTGAACTTAGTTTGAACACATGCAAGATAGTTCTGTATATTTTGTTCCCAAAGGACTTCTTATTCTAAACGAGGACAGGTGCAAAATCTGCATTTGCCTGCCAATTTTGCAAGTGAGAAGAACGTGGTGAAAGCGGTGTTTGCGAGTTGCGACTTCCGATGGCTCGCTGTTCTTTTTTTTTTCCCCAAAGGCCAAAGCTACCAGACGAAATTTGCGACTTTCGCTGGCTCGGTGTTCTTTTTCTACGTTTAGTACACGAAATTCTGGTGCTTTCCATGGTTAAAGGCCTCGTTTGCAATAACATCGTATCAGATATACGAATATATATTTAAAGTATTAAACGTAATTTAATTAAAAAATACAGATTCCGTCAATAAACTGCGAGCCGAATCTTTTGAGTCTAATTAATACGTCATCAGCACACGTGGATTACTATAGCACTTATGACTAATCATGCACTAATTAGACTCAAAAGATTCGTCTCACGATTTTTCTCATAACTGTACAATTAGTTTTTATTTTTATCAATGTTTAATGCTCTATTTAGATATCTAAAAATTTAATGTGATGTTTTTTGAAAAAACTTTTGGCAACTGATCGAGGCCAAAGTATCGGGCGGCTTTCTATGCCGAAGAATGTGGTCCAATTTTATCTGCTAGCACCTAGTGAGCCAGGATCCATGTGCACGTATAGCGAAGGAGCCGAAAACGCTAAAATATTTCTCGTCCTATTCCAAAATATAAGCATGTATATGATTTAAATTTTTTAATCAAAATATAGGTATTTTGACACTATTCACAATACTAATTATTAAATTAGTTATTTTTTAAAATATTTTTCTATTTTACCTTACCCAATATTTTACCTCTGATTTCTTGTTTACTAAGGAGCATGATAATCTTTTCTCGTCAATCTTATGGCTCTTTGGAATGCATGATTTTAAAACATAGAAATAGAAAATTACAAGATTGGAGTGCACCGTCAGCCAAATCCTATGAATTGGAGAAGAGCTTTTTAAACATCCTTAAAAAAGTATCCTTTTTCAACGTAAAAATTTAGTATCTTGAGGTATCATAATTTTATACTAAAATTTTTGGTACCTCAAGATACTTTTCAAGTATGCTAAAAAAGTCTATTGGAGAAACATAAGAAAACGTCTGGAATAACCATTTGGATCAAGCACATAAAAATATAATAATTAGAAGTGATAGATAGACACAAAGGGAGTTTCCAAGAGGTTAGACCTCGTTTTGAAAATACTTCAAGATTCCTACATTTTAAGGTATTCCTAAGGAATTCCAAAGAAATTTGGAAGATACATTCCTTTGTCCAAATGGTCATATAGGAATTTTTTTCCAAAGAAATCTAATCCTTCAAAATTCCTCCAAAGCTTTTTATTCCAAAGGAGCCCTAATCCCCACTCAACAACCTAAACATGTTTATATTTTGGGGCTTTTAACTTTTTACTACTCTTTACTATCTATATTTAATCCCTCTCGTAATACTTGCGAGAGAAGTGTGATAAATCTATTGTCAGTTAATCACAAGAGTGTTAAAAAGTTAAATTTCCGTTATATTTTGGGACAGCAGTACCATGTTGGATGAACCAATTGTGTTAGTTTTTTTTTAAAAAAAAATTGCTAGAGCTACGATGAATTTAGTGTAAACTTTGAAGAGAGTGAGAGGCCAAGCCCCTGCCCCTGCTTGCCTCCGGGGAAGTCCAATGGGCGAGCGGGCGCCCCCCGCCCTCGTGCGCGATCGGTTTCGCATACGTACTGTATACGTCCGCTCTCTTTCTCACACACACGTATACTTTACACATATAAACTTTATATTATTATATATATATATATAAACTTTATACCTATAAACTTTATACATGTAAACTTTATACTTGCAAACTTATATATACATACACAAAAAGATATAATTATTATATATACGAAAATATAATAGATATAAACTTAATATATAAAATTCTTTAAACATATAAATTTATACACATAAAATTTATATACGTAAAGATAAAAACCTATTTGAAACTTTTAAAAAAACTCACACTTGTTGCGTTACTGTGCATCCGGCCCATCAAAGCCCCGTGCTGACGGCCTAACAAGCCTTTCATGGGCTGTGTTCGCGCGCGCCGTGCCAAATAGCCTTTCAGCCTGTGTTGGCCCAACTGATGTGATCCGGAAAGAAACGAGGAGCGAACGGCGGCGGCGTGCAGGCATGAACGGCTGAGGCTAAGCTAGCCGAAGGAACTTTAAAAATATCTTATAATGCTATGTATTTAGACTAAATTTTTGAACGAGAGGAAAGATCACATGTTGATCGAAAAATCAATGCTGTTGAATAAATAAAAGTAACGGAAAGGAGTATTAATTTAAGAGAGAGGACTTTTTGATCAACCGGAAATAGGGACGGATCTATCACCGGAGCCTATGCGTCATTCAAGCCCCTACTTAACCCCCGTAACAAAATTTCTAGTATTAATGAAGAGAAGGAAATGCTAGAAACAATTCTCTTTCGTTCGGCCTCTCCTAATATTTTTTGACCGGAAACTGACAGGCTTGAGCAAAATAATTACGAATGCAATTCTCAGGTAAAAGAAAAATAATAAATCAGTTATACTACCAGCATTTTCGGCAATAAGCGTACACCAAGAATTACTTGTTCGTCAGGCCAGCGGAACACCTCAAAGACAAGCAAACGTGGAGATGCAGTACGCGATCAGACTCTGCCATGATCTGCCGTGCCATGCAGTCTGACTCTGACAGTGACAGCGACACGCGCTCTCACGGAATGGCGCGAGAACGCCGCAATGGCGCGAATTTCACCGATGATCAATCGGAAGGGGAGATGCATATGCAGTCTCCAGTTCCTTCACCATGCCGTCCAAGGCGACCCACGAGCTGCCGCCTTCCTCCGAGGCCTCGGCGGCGGCCGCGGCGAGCGCGCTAGCCTTGGCTCTCACGTCCGCCCACTTCGTCCCGTCCACGGCGTCCGCGAACACGCGCGCGAGCGTCCCCGGGTCGGGCACGGCGGCCGCGCCCTCCGCGGCTTGCACCGCGGCGCCGTGCAGGTCGACCACGAGCCGCGCGTCGATGAACTGGTCGGCCATCATCGGCCACGCGAGCAGCACCACCCCGGCGGCGACGCCCTCCAGGGTGGAGTTCCAGCCGCAGTGCGTGAGGAACGCGCCCGCGGCGGGGTGCCGGAGGATGTCCACCTGCGGCGCCCAGCCGCGCACGACGCGGCCACGCTCGGCCGTCCTCTCCTCCAGCCCCTCCGGCAGCACGGCGACGCCCGCTCCCACCGCCCAGATGAACCGCGCGCCGCTCGCCTCCAGCGCGGCGCCCAGCGCCGCCGTCTGGGCCGGAGGCGGCTTGTACATGGTCCCGAAGCAGACGTAGACCACCGAACGCGGGGGACACGCGTCGAGCCAGGAGAATAGCTGCTCTGCTTCCGGCGACCTCTCCGCTCGGCGGCAGCCGGAGTCGGCGACCGGGCCGACCGCCCAGACGCGGCTGTGGCCAAAGAACCGTTTCAGGCACTCCAAGAACTCACTCTCCATCTCGTCAAACGTGTTCACCGCCGCTCCCCAGGCTGTGGCGTTGAGCCGGAAGCCTTCCCGCACGAACTCCCAGTCCGGATCGCCGGCGACGTATTTCTTCACCACCGACGGCACGTGATCGTAAGGGAAAGCCGGGGACCCAGGGAGAGAGTCAAGAACGACGACCGGTGAGCTGTTGGGATCCAGCGGCAGTACACCCTTCCAGAGGTGCTCGAGCGCGGCGACGGCGAACGCGCCGCTGGCGTAGAACACGATCCGCGGAACACGGAGGTCGTCGGCGAGGTGCTGCGCCCATCCGAGGAAGAAGTCGGAGATGACGACCGTGGGAGGATCTGGGTGAGACCGCGCCCAGGAGAGGAGCGGCTCGCGGAAGCCGGGGAGGTGGATGGCGAGGAGCGCGTGGTGGCTTCCCGGTGGCGGCCGGTGGCTGGAATGCTCCGGGGAGGAGGCGTCCGGGAACTCAATTGGGAGGGCAGCGGCGAGGGGGGTTGATGCGAGGAAGGCGGAGATGAGCGGGAGGTTGGAGGAGGTGACGGCGACGGTGAGGGGGACGCCGTGGCGGGTGGACAGGCGGTGCGCGAAGTCGAGGAGAGGCAGGAGGTGGCCCCGCGACGGCAAGGGGATGACGAGGACGTGCGGCCGGCGGCGGGAGGGCACGCCGTTGGTGGTGGCCATGGCGGAGAAAAGCTGGTGCAGTGCAGGAGCAGAGTGCGGGTGTCGGTGGCGTGTATCGGATGAGCGTGCGTGGACCGCAGAGACGACGAGGGAACAAATACGCTTTGAGTGGTGCACACTGCCCAGCTGTAAAGCGGCGTCTTTTCTCCGTTCCGCTGAAATATAAGTATTTTTAGATTTAAAAAACTATATATATTAAATATTTTAGCGTTAATTTTTTCATATTCTCGCTCTTTCAATTGGGTAAATGGCGTTAAGTTGACTAGCCAGGACTTAAACTCGAGACTTCTGGCTCTAATATCATGCTAAGTTACATGCATTAGCCAGTTACACCTAAAAACCTAAGCTGATAGGGAAAGATGAATAATTCACTTTATATACTTCAACAAGTAGTTTTGAATGGAAATCTAATCAGTTTAAAATTTAAAACTTAATCACCGAAAAGACTAAAGAAAAAAGAAAGAATATTTTAACTCGATCTTAGTATGCGCTAAGTAACTAGAGCTGATTATATTTTGAAATAGTTAAAGTAGTTTTCAACAATAGACTTTGATCAGGTGTTATTTTACGAAGATCTCGTTCCCAGCATTTAAAACGAAATTGCTCAATCACATCCCGGAAGAAATTTTGGACAATATCTAAAAGAATTAGCCATAAATATGATTAGAATGTCAAAATCCAGTATTTAAACCTGGGTGGTATATTTTACCGTAAGAAACCAAGCCAGTTAAACTAAGCTCAGTTTGCGCTGATTAGCTTTTCTAAAAGCACACTCACTTTCTTTTTATTTTTGCGAAACCATTTAATGAATTTATATTAGAGAATAGTAAATTGAATGATTAAATGACTATAGTTAAAGTTTCAAAATTTTGAGTATATTTTTATATAAATAAATAAATGATTTCCAATTTGAGTTGTTTGTTTTGAACTTTTAAATTTGATTTTTTTGAATTTGAGTTAAACTTTTGTTTTGAAAAAAAATGTAGGAATCTAGTACAAAATTATTAACTGCCTCATGCAAAATATGCTGTGAATTAGATCCACACCGTGTGTGAAATTTAGTCTTCATGGCACAAACAATCTGTTCATGACATGGAATACCGTTGCATATGTGTGTGGACCTCGCATCTCTTATTCCTGATATTAGGATTTATATAGTGACTCGTGCTCCAATGGCCCTGACTCCTCTAACTTCGGTAGTCTCTTCTGCTCTAGCTTTAGGGGCCTCAACGAATGCCAGTAGAGTCGGGGTTTAGGTTTCAGTGTTGAGGGAGAAGGATAGGGGTGGGTAAACCGAAAAAATAGGTCGATGTGCGGTCAGGTGGCGACATCACAACAAGATCAAAAGCCAGGCCGTTGACGTCAAAAATATGATCGTTGATATGTCACACACGAAGGGTCTAGGAGTCAATCTTAGACAGCTCCAATGCAAGATCTAAATATTAGAAGATGTACGGGTGTGCCAGTCAGTTTGATCATGTAACTGACAAGATAAATAGCAAAGCAAGCCGATCGGCTATCAAGCCAATAGGTGACTAATAATCCAACCGATCGGGTGCTGATACTGCAACGGTTAGCCGATAGGCAAAGCAATCAGCTGTAAAAAGCGTAGATCGGCTAGAAACTCGATAGAAATAGACTTGAATTAAATATTAGAACAACATAATCCGCCAAGTCACTTATTAATCTTAGTGGATCGGACAAGCCCCTATAACCAGATCGAACTAGACATACAGAGATTGGACTTAACCAAGACAGTATGCAGTCAAGCGCGATATGATTATAGGAAACATGAAGATCAATAAGGCTAATAAATAAACCGATGAATTACTTGGAATAAACTATGAATCATATGTTACGATCGACTAAAACCAATTTGCATATAATTCTGATAAGCCGATGCAACATAAATAACAGCCGATCTAACTAAATCAAGCCAATTGGTATAAAAACAATGCAATAAGGCAATCGACTGCTCTATTGATGTAAATATGATAAGCATGTAGATCGGCACAAATCATCGGCTATAGACGGCGGACAAACAACCAAGATCTATAAAATACCTAGCCCAGATTGCTAAGAATAATCATAGAAGATCGGATCAAATCGAGACAGTTCAAGATTAAACCTAATAATGTCAGGCTAGATACCAAACAGATCTAGATTGCTATCAAGCCAATGAGCCAATGACTGGTAACTTATCGGCTGGTACTCCGATAAAACAATGAGTAAAATACATTAATCTGATATAAACCATTTGACAAACGCAATCTACTAAATCAGACCTAACCAAGACAATACTAGATTGAATGTGTCAAATAGCGAATATAGAACCAACATAGATCGCCCAAAGTGGTCGACCAGATCAACTCAAGACACGAAAGTGATCTAAGTTGAAACTGATACGATAACTAGCAATCGCGCAACTAGATTAGAAGATCAGACCGAACCGAGACAATTCTAATCTAGCCGAACGATTACCGTGGCCCGGCGGAACGTAGGACTTACCCCTCCGTCGAAGATCGAGACGATGCAACCCCATGTCAGGTGTCAAGTTCCGCCGGAGTTGAAAACTCGGTTAGGAGGGTGGCGATGCACTGAGAGTAATTGATCTAATTGATTGGTAGATGATTTACAATGACCCGGGGCACACATATTTATATCCTCGGGTGGATAGTAGTCCATGTCAGACACAACACACTACTCCTAATAGATAAAAAGAAATAACAAACTCCTAAATAAATTCTATCTCTAACACATAAGTCCCGATCGGACTCTAACAACCTTAGAGATAGAATAAAAATCTTAACTAACTCTAATTAATAGATAAATTTATGCCGCCAAGCCTTGGTCTTCACGATTCCTTCTTGAATTCGGTCTCTTCCGGGTAAAATATCTATTGGCAATTGCACCTTCTCTTATCCGAATCCAATACGAAAATTTACCAAATTTTGGTGTTAACATAGGCATGGGCTAGTGTTGACAAGGAAAGCGGTGATAACCCGAAAAATTAGACGGTAGAGGCAACATGGGCGTCAAGCTTGGCAGCGCCGGAGACATCGTAGAATAGAAAGACAACAAGTTAGGGCTCACCGCCATCAACTTGAGGATGAGGATAGCCAAAGGAAAGGAGGGCTCACCAATGCCGACTAAGAAGAGGGTAGGAATGAGCATCACAACGACGACACGTGGCCACGTGGGCTAGATGCTTGAATGAGCGCATCGATATGAGTAACAAGAGTAAAGGGAGAAGTTAAGGAGGTGACCACGTAGTTTCATGAATCCCAAAGTAAACCAAATGATTAGAATTTGAAGATTTTTGGTTGTTTTCTATGAAATATGAATAGACAATCCCAAAAACATTGAAAAAAACTACTTGATTTGGCACCTCTTTTCTTATAAAGAAAGTACTCGTATATCCCAAAACGCAAGATGTATAAAGCTTTCTACACTATAACCAATTTATAACTTTTTGCTAATTTTTATTATCGACAACTATATAATTAGCATAGTATCATTACCTGAAAGCATTTTTTATATGACGTAAGTCTAGTTTAATTATTAGTCAAATACTACAAAGGTTGAATTGAAGTCTTATAATTTAGGGTGGATGGAATACTTCTGACCTGCTCGGGGAACATATTGGTCCAGTGAAATACTCCTACCTGATTGAAACATTTCTTTTAGCATTCTCATGTGTTTTCTATCTATTTTTCCACCATTGCTTTTTTAGTTGTAACTTGGTAATATTGACATGAGAGATGTTTCCAATGTCCATTGACAATATTATCTTTACTGGATAGTCTGTTCCTTCGTTTCAAAATATATTTTACCTATAACATTCAAAATACAGTTACTTGTTTGAGCTTAAATATTGTTAGTTACTTACTTCTTTTATCTCAATTAATCATAATTGTCTCCGATTTAATTTTCCTAACTGCCTTTTCATCTATATCCTTCACAATTATTCCTCGTATGAGATTGGCTTGCAGCCCGTGGGCTCGCATCACCGCAGCCTTACTGCACGGCGTTGGCGACGTTGGCCGGCGGACCCGGCGCTCACGGTCGCGGTTCAGTGGTTCACGGTGTACCCGGGCCGAGGCCCAGCGCGGCTGCGTTATTCCGTTCGTTTTGGTGGGCCGATCGGCACGCCCGGCCCGACGGTCCTCCTGGGCTCGCTTTACCGCAGCCGTCTCTCTCCCGCGCGCGCGGGCTGGAGACGCTTCTCTCCGGACCCGGCCGTTCGTCTGGGCCTCCGCGCTCTCGGGGGTTTTCGCGGTGTGGCGGCCCAGATGAATGCTCTCCAGGCTGTCTAGGCCCAACCAAACGTGACGAGAGGCATAAGCTGGTCGACGGAGACGACGGGGTCGGAATCACCGGCGGCCGTCGCCGTCGAGGAAGATGGGGGGTGGTGCGCTCCGGTTCCGCCGCCTGGACCTAACTGAGATGGAGACCCAGACTCTCTCTCACATGACCTTCATCTCCATCACCGCATGCACACAAAGGTATTAGTACTCATGAGGTGATTGCCAAACAACATATTTGGAAACAAAATAAAACTTTTATATATGTATTTTTAGCGATCTAAATTAAAGCTGGAAGATAAACTTTGATGAAAAACTCTAAAATTAATGTTAAAAATTTAAATTTTGATTTATGAGTATAAACAGAGGCGAAGAGACGTGGCATCAAACATAATGCGCATTTCAGTTAAGCATCGCAGCATCAGCCAGAGCCATGGCCTGTCGGCTGTCGGCGATATGTGTAGAACAAGTCATGCATGCAAGTAGCTAGCTAAGCATATACTACTACATATATAATAGCAGCGTAGCCTATCTAATTGCTGATGTTAATTAGTGAGTCAGAGGCTTGCCGTATACGGCGGTTCGGTGCATGGTCTCAAGTCGTCGCGAAAGCTAAGCACTAGTGCGTGATCTCTCGGACATCATGATCGATCGATCGGTCTCTGTGGCTTTGCTTGCAGTAGGTGAGCAGGAAAGATTTGCACAATGAGTACATGCGTCTGTGCACTTCTCATAAACAAAAAATGCGATCTCTCAGAGCAGTGAGATATAATTTTTTTTTTCAGACGATGGCCTGAACATTGTAATGGACCTATCACCTATATGTGATGGCCTCTTTCAGCGAAATCGGAGAAAATCTTTGCAGATGAAAACTCTCCTAAGATCAAGATTGCATTGTGCCTTTTCACTTATTGAGATGATATAATTGCGAGGGTCTGAAACATGATCAAGTCATGACAATATATATATTCAGAGCTACTAACATTTTCTTTGGGGGACACAAGCTATTCCTGAAGACTAAAGTCCATGCTCGTATCATGGTAGTAGATGACAGAAGTGCTATAGCTTCTATGCATGTCATTGCAAACTTAGCTTCCAATCCTGCTATTTCCGAGAAAGGCCTCTTGGATCTACCGGCAAAATATGTGAGCTGTGAAGTACAAGCCCACAATGAGATGAGCATCTTTGGAGTCTTGGTTAACAAAACAAAAGAGGGCACTTCGTTGTCCTCATGGACAAGAGGTCACTTGCAAACCCTACTGACCTCACAACTAAACGGGGAAAAGAGTTTCACGGTGCATGATGACGATGGTGCAAGTTCATGAACATTTCCCTCTAATGAAGTGACGTAAATGTCTAAATCTATTCCGGTTTATAATAATAATACCCAACATGTATGCATGCATACACGCCATGCCTAAATTATTACCCCTGGATGTCCCTTTTGTAAGGAAATCCTCCTCTGTGTTAATTGCATTCTCTTTCTTTGCATGCCTACTATATACTACTACTATCTTTTTCTTTTCCTCTTCTCTGAAATGACATCTCTGCATGCATATCTGATATATATGTTGTCACTTTCTATCTGACCCTTCACCAGAGCCATTAATTCTTAAGCTGCATTCAATAATTCGAAGGATTGATCTTGAAGCCTCTGATTTTACTAATTAAGACTTAACTAACAAGAAGCAAACAAGAACTAGCAAATGTGGAGTATATGTGTGCCAAAAGAACACTGCTGATAAAGAAAAGCTGGGCAAAATCAGCCATGCATATGTATAGCCTGGAATCCGTCCTACACAAAGTTCAAACCACCGCTATTTCTTTCATCGGTTAAACACAAGAGTAAATGTCGTTTTGTTCTGTCCAGCTACCGGAAAGGTTAAAACGATGGAGATAAGTGAGGTGAGTTTAGCCATGCAAATCATGGAAGAAGAGACTAGAAGCATAACTGACGTCCAAAAGAACAGGTGCACCAGGAGCAGGAAGTCCTAAGTTTCAACTACCTGAAACTAGCAAGTATTGTTTAATGAAGCATCGCAGAAATGTGGACATGTCAAAGAATAGAGGTGTAAATGATTCTACTAGATAATGGATAGTATTAGTATCCAATTAAGAAGAAATTGAACTACTTATACTTAAAAGTACTACTATAGAAAAAAAAAAGGGAAACATGCAAACATTAGGGGTGTGTTTGGTTTGGGGATGAGTTAGAATGGGTTAGACCCATTCCTTTTTTTTGGGTTAGAGCGGTTTCATTTTTCTGTTTGGATGAAGGGTTAGAGCGAGCATGTTTTCTGTTTGGTTAGAGAGATGAAAATGGATGGAATAAACCTATCCTGTGTTTGGATGGATGAATTTTGGTAGGACAAGTAGGTAGAGTAACCTCCTCATATGCAAAGGTGAGATTACCTCCTCACAACAAATATGTGAAGTTACCAACTGAGTTTACAAACTGAGAATAGTTATGTGCATGCATTAATATATCAATTCTTCACACATAAATAGTATTTTTAAAACATTGACAAGCCAATTAATCCACGTTCTAAGTAATATAAGGATAATAATCACAAATTATTTTTCTTTTGCCAATATGTCTTTTGGCTATCAACAAGCAACAAATGACACGGTTGAACAATCGATCAAACTTTGAAATGGATGAAATTCGCACGAAATGTTAACCGCTTGTTGTACGGTACTGCCGATTTGCAGATGTTGGAGTGATGAGAGGATGCATCATATTCATCTAGAAAGACCTGTACATCAATGAAGGGCAGCAAGAAGTGCTCGTCGAGTGCCTTAGCTTCATCTCCCTCCTCGGCAGCCTCGACACGTCATCGGCCGGAAATGGACCATCGGCCTCGCCGCCGCCGTCTTCCGATAGCGAGGACGAGGCGCAGGAGGTGAAGAGGAGAGGAGGGAGGGGAGCACCTGATGCCAGCGCCGATCTATTCCCTGTCGCCGCCGCAGCCTTCTCTCCTCCCCCTGTCGCTGTTGAGCCGCCTACGAGGAAGAAACGCCGAGGGGGATAAAAATCGCGAGCGGAGGAGGGAGATGCGGTCTATGCACCGGTGATTTTTCCGGAGAGTTCACCCTTGCGTGGGCCCTCTTCACGCGCGCCCGCGCACGCTGCTGGGTCGGCTCGGTCCGGCAAATTTTGCCGGATCATCCCACCCCGAATCTGGCTAGAATATTCCCTCCTAGGTCCGACCCACTCCTTCCGACTCCCAAACCAAACAAGGGCAAAACCAGGTTGGCTCCATCCCAACCCATGAAATCTTCCCAACCAAACTCATCCTAGAATTCAGAAAGTGTTCTGGCTTTCTGAATACAACTCTGATGCCTAAGAAATTAAATGAATCACCTACAATGCTTAAGACTATCAGAATTTTCGGCATTAAACTATTATGAAGATGCCACTTCTTATACATGGAAACATACAGCAAATAATTGCTTGTTCCTCAGGCCAGTGAAACACCTCAAAGCCAAGCAAATTCAGAGATGCAGTACTACGGCCGCAAATGCAATTACTGTCAAGAAAATTCAGGGGAAGTTTACTGCTATAAACACTCCAAATTATCTGCAAATATGGGATGCCTAAAACATTGCATGATCGCCATCACCTTCAGATTTCTCTAAGATAATTAAATTACTGATTTACAGTACAAAATCACTCCCTAATTGCAGATATACTCTGCCTGCCATGCAGTCTGACAGCGAGCCACGCTCTCGCGTGGGCTCAAGAACGCCGTGTTGCTCGAACGCGAGCGCACGCCATGTAGGGATGGATGGTGATGTGTGAGAATTAAAAGCTTGAGCCTTGATAACCACAGATTTGTGTAGGACAAGTCATGCAAATACTCCCAGTTAAATGTGTTTTCATTTCCATGTGGCTAGCTACATCATACGAACTCCATGCTAGCTAGAGTAGTAATTTGCTGTAGTCTACGGTGGTTTGGTAGTCTCAAGCTCTCGATCATAAAAGTGGGATTTGATGAGTTGCGTTAGGTGAGCAGGCAAGTTTGGCTCAGCTTCACCGAGGGCTTAAACAAATGCAGGCCCTGACATGACTCAGCAGCCTGCACCTTATCACAAGGCTGAAGTGACATGATCGAGCTTCACAGCTAGCTAGCTGGAGCTCGACAGATAGCAGTGCATATATTGGCATTTGAAGCTCAAATCTTAGGTCTTGTTTATTTCTTAATTTTTTTTCAAAAACATTATATCAAATTTTTAGACATCTAAATAAAGCATTAAACATAGATGAACTAAAAATACTAATTGTACAGTTGCGGAAGAAATGTTGAGACGAATCTTTTGAGCCTAATTAGTCCATGGTTAGCCATAAGTGCTACAGTAACCAATATGTGCTAATGACAGATTAATTAAGCTCAAAAGATTCGTCTCGCGGTTTCCAGGCTAGCCGTGAAATTCGTTTTTTCATTCGTGTCTAAAAACCCCTTCCGACATTCGGTCAAACATTTGACATGACACTTCTCCCAAAATTTTTCTTAATCTAAACACCCCCTTAGTAGTGCAAGTTAACAACTTAATTACTTGCAGGTAATGGTATCGAGGTCATTTCTCTTATGTTGTTTGGTTGGGTGTTCTCTGGGTAGATAAGCTCATATTGCCATCTGGTATTACAATATGGTTTTTGATAAGGGTACAGGTAGAAGGACTGAAGGGTAAACATTCTTCACTTTTGTTTATAAGTATAAGTCAAAATTTAATTTTTTAGCTTTAAATTTGAAGTTGATTTGGACTTTTTTTATTAAAGTTTATTTTAGACCAGTAAAAATATGTATATAAAAGTTTTATTTATAAATTATTTTTTGTTTATATATACGTTGTTTGGCTTTTTGTTTACAAAAAGCCAAACAACGAGGGCCAAAGGCCCAAAGCAGCCATTTCCTATCTAAAGTAGCCATTTCCCATGCCCTTAACAGTTTTGTCCTGAAAAATTTGGCTGGGCGACAGAGAATCGACCAATTTCTTCAGAAGTCACCTGATACACCGCTGCCACCCAATCCAACTAGAGCTTCAAAGCTCTAACACCATTTCAAACTTGGCGTCCAATTTTACAATTTGATGGAAAGGCTTGTTCCACCAGAAGATACGAGATATCTACGCACGCTGAGCATCTTTGATTGAATGTGAACTGAAAGATGATACTTCCTTGTCCATTTGGACAAGGGGTCACTGGTAACCCTAGTGACCTCGCAACTAAAGCAAAAGAAGAAATTCAATATGTATGAATATGATGATCCTTTGCTTCTTTCTTCATGATTGATCTGTAGATCATTCTGATCTAAAGTATGTTTGCAAGCTTGGATTTGTTCAGAGTTGTTTACATCTAGCATAGAACCTATCATGCACTGATGCACATATATTATATTCTGATCAGGTGCTGAACAGCTGCATTCAGCACGTATTGGGTTGATCAGCTAAGAGCCTTCAATAATGCTTTGCCGTGTACACTTTCTTTTTTACCTGATATCTCTTTTGCATGATACAACTGTGTATCTTTCATCATATAAAAATGATCCAACTGTGTGTGTACGTATTGATATACTCTACAACAAATTCTGAACCGTCCAGTAACTCAAGGCAGTTGGCAATATCAAAATTTTACGTAAAAAATTATAGTACGTTTTCAAAGATGATAAAATTGTTCATTCTAACAAGTACTGTTTTTTCTATACTGCTAGTGACATTCTACTATCTCTGATCTCAAAAGCACTGACATTCTCACGAGCGTGCAGACAAACCTGAAAAATCTTAAATCATTAATAAATAATAAAATATTATCAGAAAATTATATAGGTAGATTTTTTATGAAACAATCTTTCATATGCTTATATTTAAATATTTTTTATAGATATATAGTTTGAAAAGTTATAATAACATATATGTGTATTGTAGATTGTGTCAATATCCAAAACGTCAAATAGGTAAGATGGAAGGTAGTAATTTGTTAGCGGTGAGATGTAGACTTGAGTTGCTAGGGGAGCTAATGTACAAGAAGGTCATCTGTAATTAAGAAGAGAAGGAAAAGTGAGCCATGATATATACCTACCCAAAGCCCAAGTGCATGCCCAACAGAACAAATACCAAATATTTCTGCTTTCTGAATTTGTGAAATAACGGTTGGAAAGATTAATCCGAAAGAATTAAGACAGATCGATGAATAGACAAGAAAACATTAATGGCACCCAAACAAACACATGTACCATGAAGTCAGGCTTAAGAAATCGGCACTTTTCCCCTCTTCTCCGTCATTTAATACATGTAGCACTTTTTCAAAGCTAGTGGAATTCATTTTCTAGTAATCAGAAAGTGTTTCGAATGTGCTAATGAAACTAGACCTTCCATTCATTCACAATTTTAGGATGGATGTAGTTAAGCGTAAAAATCTTAAATTAGTAATACTAATCGCCGTGCAGTATACGACTATCGGTATTTAAAAGAGAGATTTTATAATTTTATCTATACTACTCTAAAAAAAAAAGTAATGGTGACGATAGTGAATCTGCCATCCACCAACTATATTATATATTATCTTACCAACTTTTTTTAAGTATATAAAATATTTTAAAATAATCCTATATGTTGGTTCTATTTTTCATCTCTAAAATACAAGTTTCAAACAATACTAACATACGTATAATTATATTTCTCCGTAACAAAGCACGTGTATTTAGCCAGTAATTATAAATTTCGTTAGGTTTCAAGCCTTAGCCGTAGCCTTTCCATACTTTGATAAAGTCTGAAATTTGGAATAGAGACGCATGAGAGAGGAACGGAGACATGCAAGAAAGACATCACAATGTAGGTCAAGTGCAAGTGCAACACAGTACATGTACAGTATTCAAAGTTTAAACTACCATAAATGGTTTAGTTACTCGATGAAATTAGATTTGGAAATTGACAAAAGGATGAGCTATCTGTGACAAAGATAACTGGGATAAAACTGACCATGTAAGTGAACAGGTACTGTAGGTGCAAATTTGAAGGCCAAGGAAGCAGTTGATGTCTGAACCATCAGTGTTTTCTAGCCGTTAAACTATATATAGTGCATTGTTTTACATGATCCATGAAACTAGGCAAGTGTGTGTTTGTCAGGTCAATGAATTAAACCACCTAAAAGATGATCAATGAAAGAGAAAACCAGGATGAAATTAGCCATGTAATCTGAAAGAAAAAAGACAAATGTACCTTACGTTCCCTATGCTTGAACTACCAGCAATTCATGCTACTAAATTAACAACTTACCATCGGTTGGAAAAGGTATTGCAGTTAGCTTAGCATTTATCAGCCAAGTAGAACTACCGGAAAGGTCATGAATGAAAATGAGTAGTGGAATTAAGTTAGCCACATGTAATTTGAGTCATCTAGATGATTTACCAAACCTGAAATAAAAGGACGACTCAGATACTTGTGATGCTAAAATTATTCATATAGTCCAAGAGCAACAAATTAAACAAATACTCCCCATTCAAACAATGCACACAAGGCCTAAAGATCAACTTTTACGATAATGTCCTATAGCAAAATTTGCCAAGACATGCATAGCCTCCCCAAAATTTTTGAAAAATTACATAATACTACAATGATAATTAGCGCCTACCTTTTAACACTTTCTCATGTTTGCGCCCTCACCGAAACTCTAAGGGTTTTCTGAAGTGCTAGCCGGTCTAGATTTAAAGCCTCACCCCTCTTTATAAATATCAATATGAGAGCCCTTCCTCTTATATCCAACATTTTTTTATTAGCACCCTCAAAATGATAATTGAAGCTCTGCCAACGCATGGTATCCAATGTGCATCTTTGTCCATTAATTTTTATATGACGATGTAAGTGAAAAAGAGTCATTTTATTTTTAGTGAAAATCTAATGATTTCATTTATACATTATAAATAATTGCGTTTAGATAGGTTGGCGCTCAAGATTATAGAAGGCTGACGTTACGTTTTCTAAAATGTCATCATACGTTTCTGAATGGATGGAGCATTACAAATATAGTAGACTCAAATATACTCCCTCGGTCCCTAAATGTTACACGTTTAACTATTCATCTTATTCAAAAAATTTACATAATATTAATTATTTTTATATCATTTCATTTATTGATAAATATGCTTTTATGCATATATATATATAGCTTTATATTTTTTTAAAAAAAATTGAATACGACGAATAGTCAAACGTGTATAAAAAAGTCAACTGCGTCAAACATTTAGATACAAAGGGAGTATTAAGAATTTCCACTAATGTGTAAGATTACCATCCAGTTACTGTTTCTGAGGAACTCCAAAAGGCACCATCTATGGAATGGACTGATAGTGGAATAGTGGAAAAGGCAGGGTGAAATAAACTTCAAATGATTAACCATAGTTGCAAACCGAGGAAGCAAATTTACCATGTGACTATTGGAGGATGTTAAACCTACCTTTGAACTACAGGTGTTCTCCTGCCCATAAATTCGCAATTAAATTATTACCTGTGAATTACCGAAAAGGTAATCAGTGACAGTGAGTAGCAGTGGAAAACCAGCCACGTAATCCCAGGAGGAACCAAGCATCAATGTACCCCCAAGCTCAAACCACCAACACTTTCCACTCACTAAAATATCACATCCATCACATTTTCAATAAGATCCAGTGGAAGCTGTCTTGCAGCTAGCCAGCTACCATGAAGCTCATATGCCACCAAACAAGGCCAGGACACAACACCTCAACCATCAAACCTTATAATAGAGACCCAGAAACACACATTGCAAAGAAAACCACACATTCTCTTCAGTCTTCTTGCACCCTTTTGCCTCTTGGCAATTCAACACAATGCTCACCACATCATCACACAGCAGGCACCACCATGCATTTGAGAAGAGCCCTAGCCAACACATGGTGAAGAACATAGACAGGAAGCAGCTGCAGGGTGCCATGAGCCATGCCAGCAAGTACCTGCAGAGGATCTACCCTCTGGGGATCCAGAGGACCAGCTCCAACCTCACACTGTCATCACTCTCCCTGTCACAGAACTCCAATGACTCATCACTCAGTAGCTCAAATTCTAGCTGGGAGCCAAAGGTCCCTTTGCTGTATGGTGGCACATTTAGCCCCTGGGGAGATGTGCTCATGTCCTTGGAGAGGAGGAGAGAAGATGACAAGGTTAGTGATCATGATGTTGAGGGGGAGGAAGAGGACTCTGATTGCAGTGAGCCAGGGAGCTTGCATAGGTGCAGCTGGATCACCAAAAACAGTGGTAAGAAATGGTTTTTACTTGCTATATATTCTTCTCTCCCTCTCTCTCTCTCTCTCTCTCTCTCTCTCTTTTTGCTAATTTTCATGCAGTCATGCAGACATATTTTTTTGGTTTCATATTTCATTTGGTGGACAGATTCTGAGGAACAATCACCTCATCCTACTTAACAACAGTAGGCAGTCAAAAAGAATATGTACTTCCTTGCAAAAAGAAAAGATATGTACTTGTCACCTAAGGCAAGCATCAGTTTATTGTTAGGAGAACTGCAGGATATCGGATAAGTGAACATGCAAGATAAAAAGATTAATTAATTCTTTGTGCACCAACTTATGATTGAAGTTAGTAATTAATTATGATTTGTTGAAAAGAGTAGGTAACATTACCCTCGACAGAAAATAAGTTTGGAACTTTGGATATAGCAGAAGTCGGCATCACTGGCTGATGAAGCTCTTTGATTTTGACCAAAGTTTCGGTCGTCACTTGATGATGCCCTCACGAAAAATATTCAGTTGACAATTTCATCAGAAAGGGACTTCTCTCCAGTTTCTTGTAGTCCCTTTTTTTTGGCAGTTATTTGCAATTTGTTGAGAAAACACAAATCCAAAAAGGGAGAGAACAAAGTACAAGAGCTGAAAACTGATCACTAACGACTGAAACCCAACTTGTGCAGATGAGGCGTACATTCAGTTCCACGACGAGTGCTGGGGCGTCCCTGTGTACAACGACAAGTATGTACTGTGTACTGTACTGTCCATTTCTACTCATTTCTGTATCTATAATTTTTGCGGTACTGTTAATATCTCACTCCATCTTTACTGCAATTTGCAGTCGCCTCTTCGAGCTGCTTGCGTTGTCGGGGATGCTCATCGACCACAACTGGACTGAGATACTCAAGAGAAGAGACATGTACAGGTACCTGAAACTCTGAACACTCCTGTTCTTCAGTACATATACGAAGTACGCAGCCAGTGATTTCTTCAGGGTTGTGTTCTAATTAAAAACGGGTGATGAGCCATGCATGGCGATGGCTGTGGCTGATCCATTTCAGGGAAGCGTTCGCCGACTTCGATCCCAACACGGTGGCGAAGATGGACGAGAACGACGTCGCCGAGATCAGCGGCAACAAGGAGCTGAAGCTGGCCGAGTGCAGGGTCCGGTGCATCATCGAGAACGCCAAATGCATTCAGAAGGCGAGCACTGCGCGCTACTAATGCAAAATCATGCACACCCGCAACGAACTGTTCATATACCTCCTCTCAAAAACTAATTAAAAACTTGCCAAACTTCAGATCAAAACAAGCAAAAAATTTCAAAACTTAAGCACAAACTTTTGAATGAACTGATTAATACATAAAAATGAATTCCAACCGGCATGCATGTCACCCCGTCTATTTTTTTCTTATACTTATAAGCTAAAATTTAAATTTTAACATTAAATTACTAAGAACACGTGCATAAAAAAATTATTTACAAATTACTTTTTCTCCGAAAAAAAGTCAACCAATCAACCCTGTCGCATGCAGGTGGGGAAGGAGTTTGGGTCATTTAGCCGGTACATATGGGGGCACGTGAACCACCGGCCGACGGTGGGGAAGTACAAGCACCACAAGTACATCCCGTTCCGGACGCCCAAGTCGGAGGCGGTGAGCAAGGACCTCGTCCGCCGCGGCTTCCGCCTCGTAGGCCCCGTCATCGTCTACTCCTTCATGCAGGCCGCCGGCATGGTCATCGACCACCTCGTCGACTGCTTCCGCTTCCCGGAGTGCGTCCGCCTCGCCGACCGCTCCTGGGGCATCACCAACGTCGCCGCCTGAATCCTTCGGGGCTTCTTCAGATCATATAAATTTTACAGGAATTTTAGATAAAACAGTTCAATTTATCTTTTTTTTCTCTGAAAATCATTCAAACCGAAGAGGCCCTAAGAAAAAACCAAACTTTTTCATCGGCGCTAAGTCGCTGATCCTCAAAATTCCCCCACGATCTTAAACTTTCGTTTTTGTTTGGTTTTCTCTTCGCTCTGTGAATTGGCGATGATTTGTATGATGTGCGCTGAACTAGGCTAGTGTTAAGTTATTTTCCTTTTTTCCTGCTCGCTCCCGCTTGGAATGTGGTGAGGTGAGTAAGTTAGTGGTTGGTTGGTTTGCAAGAATAAGTTAAGAAGATCTTCCTTCTGTTTGGGCTTAACTGGGGTGTTGCATGAGAATGGAGCCCACAACTTACATGCTCACTAGAATAGGTTGGGTTGCTCCATGTGTCATGTGTGGCTTTTCTCTCTCAAGATCCTTTAGTTTAGTCTATTTTGTATGAATATTCGATCATCAAGACGAGATGGTATTTATTTTTCATTTGTCAGGTTACCAGAAGATGTCTACTATCTGGGTGTACTCACTATATCTGTCACTATATCTGCCAGATGATGGATAAAAACCATGGTTGGCAACTTCTCCCTCCATCTCAAAAGATTTAATAATATAGTATTAGATATATTATAACATGGAACTATGGGGTTGTTTAGATGGGGCTAAACTTTTTAGCCCCATGTTACATCGGATGTTTGAACATTAATTTGAAGTATTAAATATAAACTATTAATAAAACTCATCCATAATCTTAGACTAATTCGTAAGACGAATCTAATGAGCCTAATTAATCCATTATTAGCCTATGTGATGCTATAGTAAACATTTGCTAATTATGGATTAATTAAGCTTAAAAAATTCGTCTCGCAGATTAGCTCACATTTATGAAATTAGTTTTTTTATTAGTCTATGTTTAATACTTCAAATTAGTGTCCAAACATCCGATGTGATTAGGGACTAAAAATAAGTCCCTAGAAACAAACACCCCTATGAATCTCAATCAATCTGGACCTTCAAGGGCCACATGGCCAAAGCCAAAGGGCAGTGAAACATGGATAGACCACTCCTATAAGGGCTCCTTTGAATCAAAGAAATGAAAAAAATGGAATAATAGAAAACATAAGATTCTGACAGGAATATAGGTGTAAAACAGAAGATTGCAAAACACAAGAAAAATGTAGGAATGACCGTTTGATTGGACCACAGGAATTTGAAGAGAGATATAGACTCAAAGGATTTTTTTTTCATGAGGTTCAGCCTCTTGCTAAATTTCCTCCAAAACTTATATAGGAACATGCATTCCATAGGAATATCAAATGATTTCATAGGGTTCATTCCTTTGATTCAAAGGGGTTTGTAGGAAAAATTCCTATAGGAATTAAATCATATAAAATTACTTTGAATCAAAGGGGGCCTAAATTCTAAAGCATCTTGAGATTATTTTTCCATCGATGGGCTTGATCTACCTATTCAAGGATAGATGCATATATATTTGACCAAATGGTCTATGCTAGAGCGTGCTAGCCTGATCATGAGTATACTATGTATGGCCCACAGAGACATGACCCTTTTTGGTCCTTGGCCATGCCACCACATCCCAATAGGTCGTGTCATGATTGGGATGAGGGC
This sequence comes from Oryza brachyantha, assembly GCF_000231095.2. Lineage (NCBI taxonomy): Eukaryota > Viridiplantae > Streptophyta > Magnoliopsida > Poales > Poaceae > Oryza > Oryza brachyantha. The sequence continues at coordinate 15,127,618 of NC_023170.2, forward strand.
ATGGCACAACAGGACCCAAAAACGATAATGGCCTACCAACCCAAGCACGAGCATGCCTGGCCGACACACCTATTTTCCTCATAATTTTTCTATGTTTTCTAAATTTTTTAAATGTTTATATTTTTTCCATTTTCTATATTTTCTAGAAATTTTCCATATGTTTATTTTTCTTTGTTTTTCCTTTTATGTATTTTTTCTTTAATTTTTGCTACCTATTTTGAATTGTATATGCCATTGATACTATGGGTTGTTATTGCCCATGGGCATCTATGGATGCCCAAGCCAGCGTAGTACAATCTGGCTTCTTACTGGCCGTGCCTGGGCTGAGGGCATGACACAGGGGCATGTACGATATGGCCCGCTATAGCTGTCAATTCTTACCAAGCCAGGTCATGAGGTCATGCATGTTGTGGACCATGCTAGTTCAACCAACCTATCTGGCCATGTAGAACACATACAGTAACACAAACACTATTTATATATATGTAAATAAAATAATATCTAAAGCTTTTCTCATGAATATTTAGAATGCATAAAATGGTCAATCACAGTTGTGCTCTCGATCCCAATAATAGCCCATACGGTGATTGATGCTACAGTGCATATGTTAATATGTACAAGATGAAAACAACACATATAAAGTTAGAAAGTATGTACAGACATAGCACACATGCTCTATTTTCTTATCTTGAACATTCTGGTATGTACATTAGAGACAAATTTATTCTCCTTGACCTCCTAGTAAAGGGTTAATGCATCTGCTACCATGGTAGAACACATCATCTCAACAATACAACTTGGTTTGACCTACATTACTTTACCTTGTAATCTTCGCTACCATTTTAAAACTGACAAGAAGTGCCCAACCTCTGAATCAACCATGGATTACGTGATGCATTTTACTTTCGATCTTGGAACATGCTTGGAAGTATAGTCTGAAACTTCTCAAGAAATGCACTCCATTCGATAACACTTAGGTCTGATAACCTCACGAAACTCGAGGTGAGTGGTAGCATCTCATTAGCGCTCCAACCTCCACGGTTATGCTCACTACGATTACTACCATACTTGTTATTTTTATTAGTTGCACGGGTATGGCGCCATTTGTTTCTTCCACTAAAACTAAGCTTTTTTGGTGAAATCAATAACTTTGAGGCAAAAGTAGCCCTAGTAGTATCTGGACTTGTGCAAATGTCCGCATCATGCTTTTTGAACTCACTATTATCACCTTCATCTTCATTTACTTTAGCTAATTTTGATAGTGGGTTTTTGGAATTGCCTTTAACATGGTTCAATTTGTTGACAAACGATGCTTCAAATGCAACTGGATCATCCTCATAGTCAAGATCAAAATGAGTGGGCTCATTATCATAGTCTCCTTCAAAGTTAGCTCCTGGAAGCAACCACTCTCCTTCCTCAACCCACTTCTTTGCCTCCATGCACACAACCTCAAGCTCACTTGGCTCCTCCTTTTTTCTACTAAATTGTCGACTCATCATCTCTCCTATCTCAGACAAGCAAAAGCCATAGGCAGTAGCTTCCTTGAGAAATGTTGTTGAGATGACCAACACCCTAAGACTTGCCTCATGGATCATATGCAGCTCCATGCGAAGCATTTCAGCATCTTTTATAGGGTCTAGGTTTGCAATATATTCAAGTTCTTCCTCAGAGAAAGGAATAGATGCTTGTGGCCAATGAATCCATTCAAAGTAAGGGTCCTCTAGGCTTTCTGGAAGACAAAGGCCGTGATCAATAGGAATAAGTTCTGTCAGCGTTTCGAATTTGTCGGCACCAGTTGGAAGCTTCCTGACTAGAATATTTCCTGCATGCCTATCTGTGTTGAAAATTCTAATATCTAGTATGCCAATCCTATGAACAACAGAGATAGGAAAACAGCAGAGACAGGAAAGCTTGACGTACCAAGGTCATTGGCATCATAGTCATGAGGAATGAATTGTTGCAAAGAAGCAAGCTTGCTAAGAGCTTGTGTTTTGTTGCCATTGGCCTTCATTTTTTAGTTGACTCCTTCATTCATATGGAACACACTATGGGTGATCTTTACTAGCATAGTAGGAGGTATATTTACAAAGTTCTTGTAATCCTGGAGGTATGCAGCGACCTCTCGAGACCCTGTTTCACCAACACGAACTGACTTTTTAAGGCCTGGTAGTCCAAGGGACTTCCCTACAAAACCTTTAGGATTATTTGGAGCAAATGGTTCCTCATCGGTTGGCTTAACTATTGCAACATGCTCACCTCACATGTCTCTAAAATAGTAGGCACCACCCATCCCTCTGCAGATAGATACTGGTTTAATGCCTTTATCAATTCCTTGAACAATATCATTAACTAACTGCTTCATCCTCGCAGAAGGGCTTGTGCAACCCACGATTTCAATTACTCTACTATGATCACCATGTTGAACTTCCTTTCCAATAGGAGAGAGGCAAGGGGTGGAGCAACTTCTGTGGATGTGATTTCTAGTGAGAAGCAATGGTGAATCATGACAAATATAGCTGAGATCATTGTTCAAAAGTTGATTACCACATGTCAGTGAACTCTCTTCGGTGGAATATTAAGGGCTAATTGTAGCTTCTTTTTTACCATGTGTGCATTTTCTCCTCACTCCAGTTCAATGCCTAAGACAGAGCCATTATCAGTTTGAACAAATACACGCTTCCAACCAAGTGATCTCCCCTCAATGCGGTTCTTCGATGGGTAGTCATTGTTGAATGTGTGATCTAGAACTGAAATAATCATCTTTGTCTGAATGGAACTACTGAGGTTCTAATCTTTGACATAAAGACTGACAAAAAGAAACAGTCAGTGTACGGTAGCTCCTGCCTTGTGCCACATCAAGGAGGCAAATTGTATCGGTAATGAGATGAGAGCAAACAATTTCCAACAAACAATATCATCAATGTAATGAACCATCAATGCTCACGCTGCTCATGGCTTAGCTTGTCCAAGGGTACAAATCAAGATGCTTGAAATAAAAAGCTACACAAATATATAGGTTCTGCAAAAGATACAAACCATGAGAACTCATGTATTTATTCATCATTACACGTGTTTGAAAAATAAGAAAAAAAACATAATAGCAAGCTTCAACTATATTGATCACGATAGCAAGAGTGAATCATATATTGAATGAAATAACAAGGCTGCATAGAAATAGGGATATAGGTAAGACATGAAAAAGAAAGTAACTCTAATCCAAATGTAAAAATGAAAACTAAATGTGAGAATTCTATGGAAGATCTTGTTATTGCTACACAAAGGTGAATGGAAGTTAGCATAGCCTTAACGTACTTAAAGGAAATTAAGCACATTTTTTTCTTCTATATGAAGCATGCATATGTATATCTGGCATATTTAAAGTAATCATCTGTGACAAACCTAACCCAAGTGTGCTCACAGGTAAATAGGATTATATAGTATTATCATTAAGAACAATTTCTATATAGATGATTCAGACATAATAGTAAATGGCCAGAGGACAAATGATAAAATAAAAACATAAATGTATTTGGATTTACAATTTAGAACATAATATTGTGCACAATCAATGGGTAACATAATTTTGACTCAGGTGTTGCTAGTGTTTTTTTAGATGACATGTAAAAAAATCAAAATTAAAATAAAGTATGGCATCCGAGTCATGTGGTGTTAGGACTGGAGACCATCAATTCTACAACATATACAATGCATTCTACTAATAAATTGACACAAGGTAGTGGAAATGAATTGCTTACCACCCACATGGATCATGATTTCACCCTAAAAATATGGCCATTCTGATAATGGAATCAAATTCTTTGCGCCACAATCAGATTCCCCTCAACCAACGAACAAACTAGAGCCCTACCAGGAGAATCTCACTCACTCTCTAGAAAGTCGGAGCGAGAAACGAGTGCAGCGACAAAGCCGGTGAGGGTAAGATATTCGATGATGGAGCATGTGTCACCTGTCATAGACCTAACGGCCAGTCCATGCACTGCCGCGATGCGATGGGACACACTGTCTTCCTCTTTAACTCTCTTCAGCAGGCCAAGATCGTAGAAAAGAAGAAGTTAAACTAACTAATCACCATAGTTAATAAGGCGAGGTAATCTCTCGATGAGCCCTTTATAGCCATGGTTAACAGCTAGAGTTCTTCCAAGATAAACCCCTCTCTAATCTCATGGAAGATACCAAGAATAGTTCTCCCTCGCAATTTTTGGGGGTAGTTTACACTTAGCTGGAAGATCTTTGTAGGAGTGTCTGTGCAGGAGGTTATATAGAATGCACTATTCTTAGCATGTTTGGAATCGAAGAATCAACCATGCATGCATGATTTTATTTTCCAATCACATGATGGAGTGATTAGCTGAGGAGATCTAAATAACCATGACTCATTTGTGGAGGTGCTAAATCAAGACTATAGATTATTTCATGACCCAACTCAGCTCTTATATGTTTTCAACTCAAAACCATATGAAATTTCAAGCCATCTATTTTTAATCATAATATTTAAATTTTGTAAACTACTAAAATAAAGTGTCAATTATGACCCCCTATATATGCCTGGTGGAGTATTAAATCAGGAAACACATATGGATCGAGTGCCCGATCGGGCGTCCATCCCACGATCTGATTCACAACAAAGAGTGAGCTTTGCTACAATGCATGCATGTGCATAGTAGCGCGCAAGGAAGTGACCCAAATATGTAGTATACATTAATGGCATTCCTCAGCTTTAGAAAAAACTTTAAATCATGATATATTTCAAATATCTACTTGATTTACAACAGGATTAAACTGATATGTTTGTTGTAATTAATTCTTTAAAGCATGATCTCACACTCTGCAATGCATGCATTCACATGGTCACATGCAAGGAGGAACCCCAAATATGTAGTATACATGTACGACATTTCTCATCTTTAGATCATGATATCTTTAAAATATATATTTGATTTACAATAGGATTAAATTGATATATTGTTGTAACTAATTATTTACAACAAGATCTTGTAGGACTATATTTCGGGTTCTACTCTATTTGTGTTTCATCACATATAAAAAATATTTCGTTATTTGCTAAAAAAATGTTCAACTATTAAAATGATGAAACATAACTGAATCATATTATGAAAAATTTTCATTGTATATTATGAACCATCAAATTTCATCTATTAAAACAACAATAAGTCCTTATTCATCAAAAGACAAAAATAAGTCACTGCAACATTTCAATTTAACACAAGGAAGCATTGAAAATATTGATTAAAACATCGAAGAATTCACAAAAGGAGTACCAGATCTGACTCTTCCCCCTCTCCAGTAAACAACATCAAAGTACCCAATGCAACATCTCGATCCAATACAAAGAAACATATATTATTATTTTAGTATAATATAATCATATGGGGTCTTATAATAACGAATTAACTATAATGAACACAATAGTCATATCAAATCATAGTTTGAAAAGTAGTTAAAAATAAATATAGATTGAAGGGATCTAAACTTACATGAATATATGTATGAGAGACCAATGTTGCTACTCACCAAGCACGCGAGGCATAATCGTGAGAATGTAGTCGTGACTCACGAGTGAGCCATTTGGGTCAGGAATCTGACGCCCGTGAGGCCGTGACAAATCATTTTCCATTACATCACACTGAACAAACAAAGGCGATCAAAGTAAAACACAACCACCGAATGATCAGAGTTGGGCTAATTTACCCTATTTCAAACCCAGTTACAAATTGGCCTATTTCAAGCCCAAACACAGATTGCAGTGCGGTAGCATGCTCACAAAACTTTCTTTTGCACTTTTAGCACACGAATACCAACAATAATATTGTGAAAATTAATAGAAAAACTTCTTGTATGCAACAAAATCTGGTTGGTACTATGCTAGTAATATTATTATGCAAACTCTTGTTCCGCTTTCAAATTTCCAGTGCAATAATTGTTTAGAGTTAAATTTATTTATCGTACGAACCAAAGTGAAGTAAAGTTATTTCAGGATGGAGTTTGTACAAAATACAATAGAGTACTATTTGGTAGTACTCTTTATTTCTCATAATATAAGAGATTTTGTCATTTAAATTTGTTCTAAAAATAAAAGGGGTTTTATAATCATATATCCTGCGATATAAGAGATTTTATCATTTAAATTTGTTCTGAAATAAAAGGGATTTCATAATCATGAGACAATAATTAATTTATCCACCTACAAACTTTTATACTAATTAATTATTCACAAATCCACTTTTGTAGTGCCTTATCTCCACCAATTCATGTTTGTATTATTTTCTTTCTTCGCCTAACAATATTTTTTATATGGGCTATTGCATAACTAACTCTATTTTAGAAGCGTTTTGACCATCTTATTTCCACTTTACAGATTTAATTCCATTTTTCAAAAATAAAGGCACCGACTAACCCTAATCCGTTAAGCTCACTTAACGGTGTTAAATGAGAAATGAGACATGAATGGACGATTTAATCCTTGCATATTGTAAATGATTATTGCACGAATAGCACAATTGTACATATATACTTTGTTACAATTAATGTAATCGTAATATTTGATTTATTTATGTTTACTATTTGAGACAAATTTGTTTGATATTTCAGTAAAGTTTGATTAAATTGATAAATGTACTAAAAAATTGAACTAATTGAGCTGCACAGCAGTCGACCAGCGTAAGCAAAACTGTTACTGCAATCTCAAGCTGATCCGAACAGAACAAGCTGACATGCAATTCTGCACTGCAGCCATTAGCACAAAAATATCTCGTTCTTCCTCTTTGAGATGTACCCCAAGATTCAGGCTTTTCTGCTCAAATTCAGAGCCACGTTTCCAAGAAATGTCTAACAATCATGTGAATTGTTTCAGGAAAAGCCAATGATAAGACAAAACGAGCTCCAAAGGGGAAAAGAGGAGCGAAAAGGTCCAACCCACAGATCTAAGTACCAAAAGAACTTGATCTTTTTGCAGCAAGCAAGTCTCCGCCTTGACGGCCACGGTGACTTCCATGGCGGACACCGCGGAGGAGCTCCCGACGCAGAACCGCGTGGCGGCGAGCGGCTGCAGGTGGAACGATCGCGGGCGCGGGTAGTAGTAGAGGTACGCGAGGCACGCCGCGGCGAGCGCGAGGCAGAGGGCGAGGAGGACGAACCCCGTGGCGAGGCAGCACACCCGCCTCCCCGAGCACCCTCCGCCGCGGTGGCCCCGGTACCGCCGCTTCCGCCCACCCGCCGCCGCCGGCTGCTGCTGCTGCTGCCGGAACTGGTGCGCCGGCGGCGGCTTGAGCGGGCGCGCCTGCGTCGGCGGCGCGAGCCGCGGGGGCTTCTTGAGCGGCGGGGTCGTCCTCGCCGGCGCGCCAGGAGCAGCCGCGGCCGGCATGGGCTTGGGCTTGGGATTCGCTGCCGGCGCCGGTGGGGGAGGCTTGTCGGCCATGGCCTCGCCGGCCCGCCCCGCCGCGCGTGCGCCCGCCGCCGCCCCGCTGGCCGCCTCCGCTGCTTCTTCTCTCGGCCTCTAGAGGGAGAGAGATAGAAGATAGGTTTGGGAGGGGGTATTTTGGTCTTTTTGCGTGGCTTTTTTTCTTTTAGTTTTTTCAATTCCAAACTTCAGGGTGCGTCTCTATTTTTTGGAAAACGATGTTAAATCTGTAAAGTGGAAAAAAGATGATCAAATACGTAGTTTGCTCACAAAATAAGATCAGTTATGTAATAGCCCTATTTTTATATTAATACTATCTCCATCCTTAAAATAGTTCATATTTATCTATTACTGTACACACGTATGAACACATAAATCAAAATGGCTAAAATAACCTTCACTTTTGTAAATCACAATGTGCTTGTTCCTGGGTTTATCAATCTCCAACCAATTAGTCTTCCCTTTGTTTAATACTCTCTCCGTTTTATAAGATGTTTTACTTTTTTCATTTGTCTTATTTAAAAATTTATAGAAATATCATTTATTTTTTTATGAATTACTTTGTTATAAAAAGAACTTTAAGTATAACTTATATTTTTTATATTTGTACTAAATTTTTAAATAATTCAAATGATCAAACATTATTGCATTACCAAATAATGAAAATAAGGTCTTTCCCGGGTGGGGGGGGGGGGGGGGGTTGGGGGAGTACGGTACGTTATGGTAGCACGATATACTTCCTCAAGACCACTACAGTACGGTGTACTGCGCTACCTGTTTTTGTTTTTTAATAAGAACGCGTCAAACAATTAAAAGTTGCGCTCCAGTGCTGACAACACAATGCAGCGCCAGGAGAGGGAGACGTCACCGAAGGACAGGGAACAGTAGCATCTCCAGAACTACTACTGCTGCCATGGGGGCAGGGCTTGTCGCGGACCGGATGAGGAGGCAGCGCTGTCAGACAGAGCCAGACGGACGGCCCGGTCTGGCCGGCCCGTGCCGGCCTTCTCACGTGAGGCGCTGGGCCTGGACACGTCGCCGTCGCACGAACGGGGCGCCTCGCGCGGTGGGGCCCCGCCGCGGAGCGGAGGGAGGAAAAAAAAAGCCGCCTTTTGGGCTGTGCGGGTGGAGCCCACGGTACCGCACTTCACACGTCTCTGCGCGTGCGCATGGGCCGCTACCTTTTTGCTTTCATGCCACGTGTTAAAAGTAACCTGAGTGGGTAAGTGGTACTCCTCCAAAAAATATACTCTCCGAAGACATTTTAAAATATATGTAATTATTGTTTGGTTATTATGATTGGATTTATTTCTAAATATATTATAATTATAACTTATATTTTTAAATCTGTAGAAAAAATTTAAATTGAATGAATGGCCAAACAGAGATTAATGTTGTCATATAAGGAGACAGTGATTATTTTTAGGATCCAAAATTTATACCATTGATTACTATAACTCTCGAAAAGGGAGTGTAATCAATTTTAAATTTAACTACCTAAATGACTAAAAAAATATTGATATCTTCATAATATTGTAAACATCATAGAAATATTTATACTACTATTTCGGAACAGACGTACATACTATAATCAAGATGTAAAGTTGAATTTAAATTTATGTAGCTATTCATTTATAATCCCATCATTCTAAATACAAGTGTTCTAGATTATTTAGCACAAATTAATTTTGAGAAAAATTGTATTGTTCCTAAATAAAAGTGAAAATTGGACAGAAATTACAGAGTGTTGAGATAAAATGAGAAGAAATAAAAATAATTGATATGGCCAACAGTAATGTGAATAATGTAATAAATGCTTGTATTTGTGAAAAGATTGATATCATATAAATACTTGCATTTGAACCGAAGGAGCGGTGTTTTCTTGTTTTGCAAGTTATTAAGGCCCTGTTTAGTTCGCGAAAAGAAAATCGTTGGGTGTCACATCGAACGTTTGACCGGATATCGGAAGGATTTTTCACACACGAATGAAAAAATTAATTTCGTAGCTCACCTAGAAACCTCGAGACGAATCTTTTAAGTCTAATTAATCCATCGGTTGAATATGTGGATATTGTAGCACTTATGACTAATCATAGACTAATTATGCTTGAAAGATTCATCTCACGATTTCCTCTCTCATTGTGTAATTAGTTTTTTGTTTATCTATAATTATTGTTCTATTTAGGTGTCCGAAGATTTGATGTGATTTTTTTGGAAAAGGTTTTTGAAAACTAAACAAGGCCTTAAGTTTATTTTAGATTATAAGATGTTTTGTTTTTATTATATTTATACAAATACTGATTAATATGGACATATATATAAAACATACACATCAGTTTATAAATAATCTAAAAAAATAACAATGCACGGATGGAGTACAACCTTAGCTTTCATACCATTAAAGGTTTATTTGTAACACAAGACTTAATAAACACTGTAATATAAGAGAAATAAAGCAATATAGTATTACGAGTAGCCAGATCGTTCAGGAAGCAGAAATAGAAGAATTTAATAAAATATCTGTATGGATCCTCGGTGGGAAATTATACGAGTTTTGATTCAAATAACTAATCCGAATATACCGAAGAGGAGAGAGAAAGAGGCATGTTTCACTGTCGGTGAGGGGCTATTGTTTTGCTTTTTTATTAAAAAAAGACAGAAGAACATATTTGTAAACAATATATAGCTTGCTAATAAAATTTTTATATGTGTATTTTGAGTGACCTAAAAGTAAAGGTAGAAAAATAAATTATGATGAAAAACATCTAAATTAATTTCAAATTTACGTTTAAAATTTAAATTTTAACGTATAATTATAAAAATAAAAGAAAAGGTATGGTAGTCCATGACACCGTGACACCTTTCAGACCTAAACCATCAGGGGTAGAACTAGGCCCCTTTGTTGAGCCCACCAACCTCGATAAAATATATATTTTTTTAATAAAATACTATTTATCTTTACACATAATTATATCGTTTAACGAAGTTCACCGTTTTTAAATAGCTTCGCCACCATTGCATGTAACCGTGATCCAAATCTTAAACGAAAACCGACGGAGTGCTGTGGCAGGGTACGGTTCAATGGCGCCACGTGCGCGCCCCGAGCCGAGCCATCCCACGTAAGTAGACGGCGTTTCACTTTCGCCCCCTCTCCTCCTGACGGCGTCGTCCCCGCTCAGCGACAAACGCCCGAAGCAAGGCGGAGCCCGCCGCACGCGGTGCGGTGCGCGGGGAGAGGGCCGCGCCGGCCGCGGCCACGGGCCACCTGTCGCGTCGCGCTCAGAGTGCGTGCGTGGGGGGAGAGAGAGAGAGTGGAGAGAGATGGGGAAAAACAAACCGAGCTGGCCGCACGTGGGGGGGGGGGGGGGGCGGCGTGCCCCTCGCGTCCCGTCTCGTGAGTCGTGACAGTGACGGCACCGGTGGGGGCCGGCGACGGCGTGCCGGCACAGCCGGCCCCACTTTAATAAATTCGGTTCATTCTCTCTCCCCGCATCGGTCGCCCGGACGTTTTCGCTATATTTTTTTATTCGTTTCTTATCACGGTACAAAGCGTTCGTTTATCTCGCGCGAAAAGGCTCTGCATCTGTCTACTTCTATAAAATATAAAAGGAAATATAAAATAGGGCAGTGATGAATTTGTCATCTGTCCCACCATCAACTCCCTTCTATTTTCTATAAGAAAAAAGTAACTTATATATATATATTAAACTATTTTATTAACTTTACTTTAATAATATATTAATGATATTTTTAATAAGATCTCGTTACAACGTAACGTATGGGTAATATGCTGGTAAACACCAAAACAAACGGGTTACTAACTCTGTCCCGAAATAAAGTTATTTTTTAGTTTTTAGATATAATATTTTGATTTTTCGTCTTATCTAAAATTTTATTGTGATTAATATTTTTTACTAGATGATAGAATATGAATAGTACTTTATGTGTGACTAATTTTTTTAAGCTTTTGCATAATTTTTTAAATAAGACAAATAATCAAACGTTAAATACGGAAAAACCAAAAATAAAATTATTATGGGATGGTGGCGGTAAAAAAAGACATGGAAATCTGATAAGAATATCCATATAGTGCTAGCGACACGACACAATACAGGAAATAAAAGCAGGTTTAGCATTAGCTGAGATAGCTTTATTTTTTACCTATCTCCACTCGTACCAATATAAACGCAAAGACTAATGTTTTATTTACTGTATCAAATATCAATGTATTTATTCTCATTTATCTATTTCTATTCGTACTTTCACATTTTTAATAAAATGATTGCTTGAGAGATGAAGTTATTTTAATAATTAGATAATAAAAGGTAAAGTTATTTTGGAGAAGAAATGACTAGCAGTAGGATGAGTACCCCATTGCTAATTTGCGCGCGCCATTAGCAGCGCACGAATGGCAAACAACGTCTCGTATTGTTTTGCTTCGTTGCTGTGCGGTTCAAGCTAGACGGAGAGGAATGGATAACGTAGTGAGAAAGACACGAAAGTGGGCCGTGGGTCGGCATGGGTAGAGAGAGACAGAGGCACTCTCCGGATATCATATATGTCGAATACATGATATCATACATATTAAATAGGTGTTACATTAGTAAAATTATTAATTTAATAAAATCATTAAATAAGAAAATTTTATGAGATAAAGAGCTCATTTACCTAGTCTACGGTTACTAACACTTTTCAATTCGTCCGTGGGACCCGCGTGGCCACCGCCCCGGGCCGGATGAGTTGGCCACGTGATGCCGCCGGGCAAGCGGCCCCGGATCGACCGCCGATGGGCTCGCCCCCGCGGTCACGTGATCCGCCCACCACCGAGCGCGTGTCGCTCGTCGCGGCGCCCCCGCCACCCCCGTCACATGCATGCATGCGCGCCAAAGCCAGGGATTACCGGAGAATTATCGCTAATCTAATCCGCCACTCTGTTGTGCCCTGCGCCGTAGCTACCCTTCCTCCAATTAATAATCTAACATAGTTAGCTAATTAATTAGCTCGCTAGCTAGCTAATTAATTTACTGATCCCTAAGCTGATCCTACGTACAGACAAGAAAACACAAGAGCCGAAAGCCTCTGCAGGGGAATGTCCATCAAGTAGGGTAATTAATTAGCCCGTCTATAAATTACTAACCTGTAGTAGACCTTTTCCATCCACTGGAATCTTCCCCTCTGGCGTCGTGTCGGTCCTGTATTAATCTAATCACACCGGATTACTATTTTTCTTAATTAGTCGGGCAACGCAAAAGACGACGAAGCTACATGCCACGCACCGATCAATCGATCGATGAGAGTGTGTTTAAATTTTTAATTAGTGCTAGCTTGCTAATGGCGCTTTGTATTTGGGGAGGTTTTTTTTGCCAGCGAGCCTTGTCTGCCTTTAGCGCGTGATGGCATGTTGTGGCGACGAGTGTATTGTTTTGTTCCTCTGGTGGTTTTTATATTTTTCAGCCACGAAGATGTTTAATTAATAAAGCAGGTGAGATGTCTAGGGTCATGTGGTGATCCATGATTTGTTATTGGCGTCATAGTCATAGTAATCAGGTTCACACTTTATTTTACAATAATAATTGGGCGGACCAAAATTTCAGGAAGTTCTATTGAAAAGAATGAAATTTAATATCTTTTATTTATCCTAATCCAGGAAACAAAATTCCCCTGAAATTTTAGAAAGTTCTCTTCAATATATAAGCCTGGTATATACGGACTGGTGTCACTGGTAGTAGAGGACTTTTAGCAAATGACGATGTTGTGTAAAAATGGGTGTGATGGTATAGCATTCATGTCAGTGACATCTTATCAATTTGTTGATGTGATTAGCTTGATGATTTGACATGATGATGGAGAAATGGGAGGGAGTGTGTGGCTAGCTATCACATGGGGGATGCTGCAGGCACATGATGCATGGGGAGGTGGAGATCCAAATGCAAGGCAGTACACGGTACAAAAGTTTTAGTTAATTAACGTAACATGGCAATGCAAACAAGCTAACAGGCTGTTTTGTCTGTAATGACACGTACGTAGTACATGCACCATATCGTGGCCTTTGAGCATGTGCTGCCCGGCCTTTGAGTAGCTTAGATCTTTGCAGAAATGATTAGCTCCAGGAAGGAACTTTCTCTGACATTGGGATACTCCTGTCAGAAGAGGTTGTCATTAGTTAATTCATCAAGAGAAAAGTATAAATTTGATAAGTGATGTGTGTACCGTGCAGTGTTGTAGGACCATATTATTATTCGCGTTAGTGGCACTACTCTTAATCTCTTGTCCTTCTGTGCATTGTTTATTTTTTGAAACTAACCTGGCCCATGCATTGCCGGCAAAGGATACTACAGTGCGTTGTTGTCATTAATATAGATCATTGTGCATATAGTATATAGTACATTTCTAGACTCACGGATCATATAAGGCTGATTTATCAGGATCGATCGATGCTACATGTAGGAGTACATTAGCAAGATCGAACTAATGGGTTTGGCCGATTCAACATGGGCGAAAATTAATCAGGACAGATCACAGAAACAATGGGGCATTAGTAGGTTTAACCCCTTCTACTAGTCGGTCCATGGTACTCCTAGCTCCTGCAGTCCTGCATGCAGATCTATCAGCAGATGCACAGCTACACTAGCTTGCTATAATTCCAGGAGTATAATCAATCTAGCTAGTCGGATCCATCGTTAACACGGGTTACACTAACACGGGCCAACCAAAAAAAAAGTATTGCTGGAGTAGTACTAACGACACGGCATATGCTGTCGGCCACAGCTACTGGCGAGAAATAAAATGGTGTGTAGAGCTAGCGTGTGCCCAGGCAAGGGAAGGATTTGGTTAATCAAGGAAGCGAAAAGGATATCGACGGTGGTGATGAGTTGGTGCGTCACATGCAATTCGGTGCACACAAGCTGGAAAAGAAGCTATGGCAAGCTAGCTCGCGTCAGTGGGGAAGCCTAGCCAAGGCGCTCAGCTGTGTCGGCCTTGCTCGCTTAATTTTACGCACGTCACGAGCTAGGGGCTAGGAGTAATAAACGAAATAAAAAAATAATTTATAAGTAAAAATTTTAATATATATTTTAACGATTTGAAAATCAAAACCGAAAAATTAACAGAAAACGTAAAATTAATTTGATGATAGGGCGCTAGTATACCGTCCACTGCTGTCACGCGCGCGCTCTGTGGCGCGTCAGGCCAGGCTACCGCATCGCGGCCGTACGCTGGGCGGCGACACGAGATCAGCTAGTGGCGTCAGGAGGGAAGGCTGCAGCTAGCGCCTGGGAGTTGTTGGGACGGGACAGCAGCCGAGAGCGCGGCGGTGGTGGCCATCGCGGGCTGAAACTGCTGCGCATGCAGGGCGCAGTGCGACGCGCGCGTGCGCGGCGTGAGGCGCGCACGGGGCCTTGTCGCCGTTGGTCGATCCATCAAAACAATTTTCATTTTTAGCTTCTTAGGGCATATAACCACGAGATAATTGTTATATTTATGTAACCACGTCAAATTAATTATTCTATATAACATCGCTAGCTTAAAACGTCCGTTCGTTCGTCTATTGCTCACTAACCTATAAAATATAGGTTAAAAACACGAGCAGTATACCAAAGTTTACTCTAGTTTTATATTTACAACAGAGGAGGAGCCACTGTCCACTGCTATGAGCAAACACTACTGCTAGATAAGGAGATGACAAAATATTTATAAACAATAAATGTTTTAAATAATGATTTTATATATGTGTTTTTAACGGTTTAAAAACTAAGATTGAAAAATAAACTTCGATAATTTAATATTAAAAATTTAAATTTTGGTTTATTTAACAAAAAGTGAGAACATATGGATGTACGCGTAGTTCGTTTTGTTTGACGTTCAAGCTTACTTTGATTGAAAGAAAGCACAGGGTTGGTAAAGCACGGTGTCAAGTGCAGGGATTAGCGAAGGGACCTCGGATTCTGCACGGCGGTTAACACAACACCACGCAAGTCAACAACGAGCAACGAAACCGACGCATGTTTCTTTCGTGCCATCTACTGGAAACTGGAGCACTCGTTTTTTTATTCGCGTCGTTAATTTTTTTATATAATTTTGCCTGCTTGCAAAATGTATTAAATAAAACAAATGACTCAATATAAATTTAAAAATCAACTATATCCAATAAGAAATCCAACAAAACAAGGTTGGAGTAGTACGTACACGTCCCGTCCAAAAAAAAACCTGGATGTAACCTATCCTATTAAAACGAGTTTGATATATGCATGTCCATATCTACAGTAATAAAATGGGCAACTTATTGTTTTGTTTTAACGAAGGGATTAACTTTTGCTCATGGGGAATCGGCGTGGGCCGTGTTCGTACGTCGGATAACTAGCCAGCGTGTAAAACGTAGTAGTAGAGTAGTATATAATTAATTAATTATTAAATACAAAACCTTAAAAATAGATTGATATAATTTTAAAAATCAACTTTATATATATATTTTAAATTATACACTGTTTAAATTAAATAATTTAGAAAGCGGGTTTTGGAAAAACAGAGAATGCAGGATGGTTAAACTGGGCAAAGAAGACGGCCGTGGTCGCTGTGGCGGGAATCCAAGCGCGGATACGGCCTAACCTATGGACGTGGAAACGTCCACTGCCACTGGTACGTGCCGTACATATGGACTCAAGCACTGCTACACGTTATAAACAGCAGTAGAGCATGGCCAAGATTATTCACACAAGGACTGTGTTAAGGTGGTGGGTTGAGGAAACATGATTCTAGCCCCCCGGAGTCAAAATATTAATACACCAATTATAAACAAACATGGTTTTTTTTCATATATTTGCTATCTAACATTCGACAGCACATTTTTTTGAAAAGCTTGTATCAAATTTTCAGCCATATAATACGCTTTAAAATACATACGGGCAAACCAAATGGGAAAAAAAAATCCAAGCCCACATAGGATTAGCGATGGCAATGGGTTGGTTTTGAACGGGTAGAGCAATTACCCATCCACCAACTCGAAGGTTGTGGGTAAAATTTTCAATCCGTGCTAGTGACCGCGGGAAAAATATGATACCACTATCCGTATCCGTCGGGTCTATCATTTCATATGTCATGTCAAAAGCACATCAAAATAATCATTCCAACATATACAACAAACTGAACATATTGCTAATAATACAATATTGCATCACACATAAAAGTTCAACAAATATAACATATTGCTCATATAAAATATTCCAACAAATACAATAAACTAATCATATTATTTGATGTTCAGATTTAACCATTCAATATTGTATCACATATCAAAAGTTCAAGACATAGATCGTATTAAAGTTTGTAGCTAAAAGGGAGTACATGATAAATATTATTACATAAATAACATTAAGTTTTTAGCCAAAATTAAATATCCAGGCTACGTTCGGGTACTCGACGAGTTACCCGCGGGTAGGAAAAAATACCCGTGTCAATTTGGGTCAGTTACGGATGCTACCCGTGTGGATAAAAAATTATACCTATATCCGTTCCTGTCGGATCGGGTGCCCGACAGATACCCGGTACCGTACCCGAATTAGGATGGTTCAACATCTAGGTGGTAGCAACATTATCGTTGCCAGCCTTAACCTTCCTGTCAGCAGCTCGCTGATGTCGAAGGAATCGGCGCCAAAAATATTAGCATCGGAGAACTATTTATAAATAATTTATTTACGCCAATGCTCTTGATAGGATCAAGAAGTAATAACGGTGATATATTTGTAAATAAAAAATAATTTTTGATAAAACTTTTATATAAATGCTCTTGATAATCTAAAAGCAAAGATTGAAAATAAAGTACGATGATAAAATTAAAAATTAAAATTTTAGATTAAATATAATCAAAAAACGAAAAGACGAGTCTATAAGCTATTTTACGCTGACGCCATCCATGTTAGTAGTTATGGGAGCGAGGGCGCCAGTTTCGTTGTGTCAACAACGCTGGCACAGTGGCACCTAAAAATGATACTACCTCCCGTTTATAATGCCGTTTATAACGTAAGATGTTTGATTTTTTATAATATAAGATGTTTAACTTTTTCGGTTATAACATTTATCCATTAGTCTTATTAAAAAAATTAGTATAAATATAAAGAATAACAAGTTGTGTTTAAAGTTCTTTTGATAATAAAGCAAGTCAAGCAAAATAAATGATATTTTCATATTTTTTAAATAAGACAAATGGATAAATATTGTAAGCAAAAAAGTTAAACATCTTACGTTATGAAACAGAGGGAGTACCTCCTCGGATATTTTCCTTTTCAAGGATGTGTTTAATAAAATGAGTTTTTTTTTAAAAAAAAGGGTTTACGTGTAAAAAGATACTACTTAACTGGACTGCGCAAGCGATAGGTGTGAAAAAACTAGCCGTGGTATGCATGCTGCAAGCGCTCTGAAGTCACTGGCCAATCAGGATGCTGCATGCATACGGTTCTGGGACGAGATTTTTCCACAATTTTTTTGATTACGTTTATGTTTATAAGCTAAAACTTAAACTTAAATCTTAAATTTAGAATTAATTTTGAAATTTTTATTGTATTTTATTTCTTATATTGGCTTTTAAATAGCTAATGACATGTATATAAAAATTTAATTCATAAACTATTTTTTATTACAGATATATCATTTCCCTTGTTAATTGAATAAAACAAAAGATGAGCACGCGCACAATTGCCGCCGCCTCCTCCCCGCACGTGAAGGCATGCTCCCGTCGCTAGACCTACCCCTATTTACGCCAAGCAAGCAACAAGTAAATTTAAACGGATCATCACTCCAGTGGGGAAAAATTGTGAAAGAAAATGAGAGGAGAGGAAGAAGAGGTGATGAAACGCAAGGGTCACCATGCTTACGACGTCAAGCCGTTTACCCCCATGACATCAACACCGGGGCAAATGCAACGCGGATGCCGCGCGCATTAGGTAGAGGTGGTGGGCGAGTGGGGCGGGGGTGGTGGTGGAATCCCGGGGGCACATGACCCCATCCACCCCAGCCGGACGCGACGCCTCCCGCCTCCTCCGTTCCGCGCCCCGCTGCGTGCACCGATCTCTATCCACGGGATGCCCGCAATCTTCGGCCTCATGTGCCGCCCGCGCGGCCGGGGGCCCGCCAAACCCAACCGTCACGTGAGTGAGTACGCATGTTCTTATCGCGCGGCGGCAGGCGGGCCGCTGTTCGGCAATGTGGAAGGCTCAGTTTGTGTTTGGCTGTCTTGTGTCCCCAAAAAAATTTGAGAAGAGGGATTATATTGCCGTTACATATTTAAATATTAAACGTAGTATAGTTATAAAATAAATTTTAGATTAAAAATCACGAGACATATCGTTGAGTCTAATTAATTCGTCACTAGCACATTTTGATTATTATAGTATTTATAGCTAATCATGTACTAATTAGTCTCAAAAGATTCATCTTATGATTTTCTCCGTAACTATGTAATTAGTTTTAATTTTAATGTTCATACATATTTAATGTTTTATTTAGATGCCTAAAGATTCGATATAACGTTTTTTTAAAAAAATTAGAAACTAAACGGTTTATCTCCATCATCACCACGGAAACAGTGGTACAGTACTCCTCCCTTTTTATCGGGGAATACTACGATCCTACTTCCTCGGACGAAATTTTTTTAACGTGTTTAGCGTTCGACCGTTCTTTCTTTTTAAAAAAATAAAATTTAAATTTAAATAAGACGAAAGAGTTAAATATTGTATAAAAAACTCAAAATAAACTTAATGACGAGAGTATTTTGCTTCCAAAGAGCACAACCTGAATCAATTTCGTAATTTCCCACTCCATCTTTTCGCTTTCACTAATACTTAAGCCAAAATCTAAATATTCAACCTTCAATTTGGAGTTAATTTTTAAATTTTTTCACTAAAATTTATTTTGAAATATTAATTTGTAGATCGCTAATGATTCATATATAAAATTTCTATTTATAGATTATTTTTTATTTACAAATATAATAAACCGTTTACCTTAATCACCCCTTTAACCTTGCAATCTGTTTTCTTTTTCATCGGAATGTTTAACTCGTGCTACATGCCACTCGTGTTATCATGGAGTATCTGCCCGTGTACGTCGTGCAGTAGTAATTTTAACTGTAGGCTAAACTAGGCTCTCACCTCACGTCAACGCCTAAGGCAACCGCGGTCAACTCACGCCGAGCACTCAGGCACGTGCTCGCCCACCCAAGTCCAACACTCCTCCAACCGGCGCCGCTAACGGCCGTCACACTACGCCGTCACGGAGAGAGAAAGAGAGGTAGAGAGAGAAAAAAAAACTCGCCTCGCCTCGGCTACGCGAGGAGAGAAAGCAAAGACAAGGACGCCGTATAAAGAATCGTTCCCATCCCATCCCACCACCACCGCAGGCCAGCGAGCGAGCGAAAGAGAAGACGAGCGAAACGAAGCGCACGAGAGCCGAAAGCACTCGCCGCCCCGGAGAGATTCGCGCGCCTCCGCTTCACCACCCCGAACAAGTACTTCGTCGTCGTCGTCTACGCGTCGCAGCCAGCCGCCGTGCCGCGCGGGCTAATGCGCGGCCATGGGACGGCAAGGTGCGCGCCGGCGCTCGCCTCTCCCTCCTCCTCCTGTGTTCGCCGCCGGCATGGGTTTCGCGCCGAGGGTTTCCTCCCCTCCCGATTTTCTTTCTCATCGGTTCGGTGCGTGCAGGGAATAAGGCGACGAACGATTTCCTCTCGCTCTACGCCGCCCCCGCCGCCACTGCCACGGGCTACTCGCCGCCGCTGCCGCGCCTCTCGGACTCCAAGCCGCCGGCGCCGGCGCCGCCCGCTCAAGGTGAGCTCACGCAATTCTGCTTGTTCTTCTTTCCCGCCAGATGTGAATCATTCACGCGTGCGTGATGGTAGTATGGTACTTGGATCTCCCGTCTCCATAAACTTTGCCAAATTCGGTTATTTTATCTCTGAATAGGAGTATTAACTGGCCCGGATTAAGCAATTACCGTCGTAATCCTACTATTTGCAGTCGTTTAAAACATTATGCTTTATATCTTGCGGAAAAAGAGAGACTTTTTATGGTGTTTGGTCCAGGAAAACGACGAGTTAACGAAGGGAAATGATCACGTGTAGCTAGCTGGGAGAGAGGGTGGGACTGGGACGCAAAGAGCCGTCCTCGACTTCCTTTCTGTTGCTATCTCGGTTTTCTTTTTCAAAATTCCGATTGCTAGTGCAAATTAAAAAAAGTGGAGGGCATATCATTATTCTTGCAGGTTGTCATGCCAGATCATTATCGATCGGATCTGCGCAACTTGATTTTTGGATTCTCGTTGTTACCACAAGTTTAAACTGCTTCGTCGAAACCATTTATTTGACTGTATCGTGCATATATGCTATGGATTGTGAATTGCAAAAAAATGCCATTTTTTTTGTTGGTTATGAACTGGATGAGTTTAGTACTGTGCTAATGGTTGATTGAAACTGTGATCATTTCCGCTGCAGGTTTCTTCCTCAAGACGCACGACTTCCTGCCGAAGGTCGAGAACAGAGCCGACCAGTCGCCGCCGGCTCATGCCGCGGCCACCGCCGAGAAGCAGCTGCGCCACCAGCACGCGAGCGGCATCGCTGCGTTCACCATCAGCCACGCCCACGCGGCCGCCGCCACCGCCGCCGTCAAGCAGGAGCCGCCCTTCGCGCCGTGGTGCCAGCCCGTCGCCGCCGTAGATCCCCGAGGTATGTTCCCGCCGTGTTCGTTCGTTTGCTTGCCCCGGTTGCGCGTCCGATGGTCGTGGCGCCGGTGCCGGTGGTTGAGCGGAGCGCCGCCCTCCTCTCCTCTCCTCCACCCACGAGCCCGGCGCGGCGCCTCTCTCTCTCCTCCTTCCGGTGGTTGGCGCGTCGCCGCCGCGGGCGCCCGTGCAGCAGGTGCGCGGCTGCCGCGGCGAGCACGTCGACCCGCGTGCGTAGCTGGTGGCCACCGCTGACACGCGAGGCTCTAGGGTAGGCGGGGCTAGGCGGGTAGGCCTGGCCGGCCGCACGGGGGACGTGGGCTCACGGGGGCCCAGATGGGTGGGGGACGGGCCGGGGTCGGTGTGGGTCAGAGGCTGCGTGCCGGGTGCACGTGGATAGCCGCAGCCAGAGTAGGGCCGGGGGACGGGCCTGCGCGTGGGCCATGCGACGTGAATATTACTAGACGGATTGATAATATAAACCGCTCGGTTTTGTTATTTGTAAAAAAATCAAAATAAAAGTTTATATTTATGAGAAATTTATTTGGATTTTAGCATTTTTTTGTCTCTTTATTAATGGTTTTCGTAAAATCTAGATATATCACTTTCGATTTTGATCAAATTTAAGGTTAAATTTTAAAGTTTTGATTTATAAGTATAAGCAGAAGCGAAAAGACGGGTAGATAACTAGCGTGATCATTTGTATGTAAAGTTGTTATTAGTGAATATTGGGCTTATTAGGCACTCCTCTCTGGTTTTTTCTGACGTCGTTGACTTTTTGATTTATGTTTAATCTTTGTCTTATTTAAAAATTTTGTCTAAATATACAAAATTATAAATCATATTTAAAGTTACTTCAGTAATAAATCAAATTATAATAAAATAATCAATAATTATATAACTTTTTTAATAAGATTAAGGGTCAAACGTAGATAAAAAAAGTCAACGACGTCGAAAAAAAAATCGGAGAAAGTAGTACAGTACTAGTAGTGAAGGTGTCTAACCAAAGCTAGAATTCACAAATTTTGTAAAACTTTCACGTGATACAATTTGATTAACGTAAACATTCTTACGTCTGAATGAATCATGAACCCGAAAATATCGGTTAACTTCTGTATTGCCACTCCTTTAGTCCTTTTTAGTACTGTATTAGTATAATCTTGTTGTCCTTTTGATTCGGGTTTGATTCACAACACTGTTTACTTTTTGATTTTTCTTTGCATCTACTACAAACTACAAGTAATAGCTGTCCTTTTGTCGTTGAGCAAACTCTTCTTTCCATCACATGCTTATTTTCACTTTTGTATAATCTTGTACTAGTACCTGTAATCTTTCCAATATTCCAAGTCCAAACAGCACATCCAAAGGCGAGTAGATGTGGATTAAATATTAACAGACCGTAGGATCCTAGGACGTGGAAAACAATTCAATAATCATCCTCACTTTGAACTTTGGAAACATCTAATGATTCTCTTCATGCTAGTAGTACAGTAGTTCAGAGAAACCGGACGAAAGGGGCAGGAGAAAAAGCTAAAGGCGTGTGCTTTGTGCTGTTTATCCACCCGGCAGGTCACCAGTGGTCGCTCCCCTTCCCCGCGCGCGCCGTCGCCGTCGCCTCCTCCAGGCAGCAGCAGCAGCAGCCGCCGCCGGAGCGAAAGTGTGGCGGTGGACTCATGGACGCCGGTTCCAGATCCAGTGGCGGCGCGGGCTTCGACGACGACGACGGCCTTGCCGCGCGCCGCGAGGTTTCCTCATCGCTGAAAGGTTAGCTCAATTCTGCCGAATCAGTTTCGAATACGCGCTTTTGGAGACGTTTTGGATGGGGAGGTGGTGGAAAGGAGCGATTTTTTGTGGTGATTTGGTGTTAATTTTGTGTATTTTTGGCTGCAGAGCTCGCGGTTAGGGTGGAAGGGAAGGGTGGGAGCTGCAGTGGCAGCGCTGGCACGGATCAACTACCGAATACGCCACGCTCGAAGCACTCCGCCACCGAGCAGCGGCGGCGCAGCAAAATCAACGACAGGTGAGTGGGGAATCCGCTCCCATAATCCATACAACGACTTGAAGTGCTCTCGGTTACTTAATCTGTTGGTGGTGTATATACATAAGGATCTTGGTCCGATCTGAAAATGAGGTTTGTCAACTTTTTATGTACCATTCAAATGTTTGCACTGGTAATTAAGTAAATGTGGATAAAAATATGCGTCTGCTGCCTCGACGTATTTCTGTTTTAGCTGGGAAAGATGGTCTGCATGTAGAATGTGGTGATGCCACTGGAAAGTGGTCATCTTATCAAGACCAGGTGTCCATTATCTTAACCTCTGAGTTGGTTTGAGGAGACACATATCGGTACGACTTAAGGAGTGATTGAAGACGGTGCCCATCTTTTCTACTGCATGTTGTCCGTTATCTGAGATGCTGGCACCTGTAGGTGTGGTTAGGCTAGGAAAGGGATTAATATAATAGGTCATTAGGTCATGGATATCCTGCTGCTAGTATATTGGAGTTCAAGAATCATGTGCATTATGATAGTTAAACTGATGATGCACTATGATATATCTCTTAGTTTAGGTTTTCGGATTTACATCCAGAAGAAAAACATTGTTCCTGTATTAGATAATATTGTTTAAACGCTCCATTCAAATTTATTTTCCATGTGCGATTATTTTGCAGATTTCAACTACTTAGAGAGTTATTGCCTCATAATGATCAAAAGAGAGACAAAGCATCATTTCTGTTAGAGGTAAGAAAGTAAATCAATTTATGGTCTTTTTTTTAATATCTTGATTATCAATAATGATGCTGATTTTAAACAGGTTATTGAATACATTCGGTTTTTACAAGAGAAAGTTCAAAAGTATGAGGTTTCATATCCAGAGTGGAACCAAGAAAATGCAAAGATTGTGCCATGGACAAACATCTATTTCCGTTCTTCCTGGAAAAATGCGCAGGTAAGTTTCCTACCCATTACCAAATCTTTCCATCTCAATTGCTAAGGCCTATAATGAGGTTTTAACAAGACTTCACTTCATCGCACGCTTGTTTTGCAGAACAAAAGCCAAATTCCTGCAGATACTTCACCTGAACCTCCAGAACATCTAAAAAACGGTTCCTCGTATATATTCCCTTTTACAGGGAACTCTGATAATAACAATGCAGTTCAAACGGCAGCTGCTTCAGGTGCACAGGATCAGGCAGAAACTGATCCCATGAGTCGCATGCCTTACAGATCAGCTGATACTCCCAGTCCCAATAATGTCGCAGGTACAATTTTAAGTCCCAACTATAGCTTTATAACTTGCAGAAACTTGTACACACCTTCACCGGAGTTGGAAACTCTCTCAACCCTTGTGTTTGTTAATATCTAGAGAAAGTTACATCTCAGTCGCAAGTTCAACTGGTGAGACCATCACCTGCAGAGAACAACGTGGGAAATGGCAACATGTTAAATAACTCTGGCCTTGCAATCGATGAAGGAACAATCAGCCTGTCAAGCCAATATTCCCAAGAGTATGTACTAAGAATGTTTGGCTGTAAAAACCGCTTTCCCTTATCTGTGTCATCATTTTTTACTCAGTTCTTTTCAATTTTGATGTGCAGCACCTGACATGCATGGTTTACTTTCCACATTTTTTCTGTTGATAAAGTTGAGTTTTGCTTTTTGTCCATAACAGGTTGCTTAACAAGTTGAATCATGCCTTGGAAAACTCAGGTATAGATTTGTCCCAAGCCAGTATCTCAGTGCAGATAAATCTTGGCAAGAGGGCATCTACTCCTGCTGCAACCTCCACTTCTAAGGTCGGATTTATTTACATCATATAGACACTAAGTTATGTTTCGCAATGTCGAGTTTGTTGGTTATAACACAATTTGGACGTCCAACTCTCCGAGGCATTGCTTAGACAATATCAGAACTTATTAGCAATGTGACACTTATTAGTTGTACAATTGTTATCTGACATGCTATGTACGTTATAGGAGCACACTGATCCAGCCTGTAATAGTCAAGCAATGGGGCATCAACTTAGGTTGGGCGATGGCGCTGAAGAACACCTACAACTACAAGCCTCAAAGCGACACAAATCAGATAACAGCTGATGGTTACTACTAAAAACCCTGAGAATTCAACCATTTTTTGCTCCTGCCCACTTACGGGGAGCCCCAATGTTTGTATATTATGTTTCCGTGATATCTCGAGAAAACAAGGCCTTGGTGTATTCTTTCATTTAATCACTTCGCCATTCTAGTTCTCTAGGGAAGAAAGGAAGCTTCCATTGCAGATTGTGAAGCTGCTTTTGTCCATATGCTTCCATTCATATGAGAAGTTTCTCCCTCTGACAGAGTTCTCTTTTGTAACATAATTCAAAAATGAACTATTCATAGTTCCATCACTCCCCTTTATGCTCTCTTATCTATCTCTGAAGATTGAAGTTACACAGGAGTAACAAGGACAACCTGTAATTTGTTTCTACTGACTATGGTATCTGTAATTTGGTATTCGGACGTTGGTAAATTCATATTCCACTTGTCATCCCATGGTGTCTACTTGTGATTCGACATCGGCTAGCAGTGAAGGTGGAAAACCAAAAACCAAAAATTAATTTTCTGTCATGGCTTTTAGAATAGTATGAACATATATATATATATAGATATATATATATATATATATATATCTATATATATATATATTATTTATAAATTAGTTTTTATTTATAAATATGTTGTTTGACAGTTATCTATAATATAAAGGGTTAATTAGATTCATACCATTACAATATGCTAGCTTAGAAAAATACCATTACAATTTAACTAATTGGAAATATGCTATGATTTTCCATCTCTTATAGGCATGCCATTTTCTACACCTTAAAGGGTACTATATTTTCGTATTACCTAAAATGTCCTTTGCTTCATCTCGATCCTCTTCTAAAAGAGGACTGATCCCCTCGACGGCCACTGTTGCTGCACCCTGGCCGCCATTGTCTCCGCGCCATTGCTGCGCCGGTCGACCACCCTCGTCGTCACCGTGCCAGCCTCTCGCCACCCAGTTGTTGTGTGCATTTCGTCGAGCGTGTCGCGTGCAGGTTGATCTGATGGACGGTGGTTGCTCCATCCAGCGCCAGTGCCGGCGTCGGGGCCCCGGAAGCTAGCGAGAGAGCATTGAGCACACCAGGCTGAGGGTATACCACGACGTGCTGCAGCGGCTCAGGGAAGCCGACGCGCTCGAGGCCGTCGGGCTAACAAGCTCTGGACGCACTTCCACCACTTCAACGCCAGGTTCCTATCCAAGCTTAGCTCGCCCTTCATCTCTGTGTTTGAATGTTCGATTTCGTCACAAAGTTTCATCTTTAATCAATCCATTTGCTTGTTCTTTTATTTTGATGCTGCAATTATGCGTTTGGATGTCAATGTTGAGAGGGCAGAAGATGTTCTGATGCACATGAAGCTGCTCGACAAGCTGCCGTTGTTGACTCCCCCGTCGTCGCACCAGCCGGCTTGCCGCCCTCGTTGTCTCCACACCGGTCGGTCGCCGTGGTTCACCTCCAGCCTTGGGGGCATTTTGGGCGATATGAAGGTCCAACAGCCTTTAATGAGTAGAAAATGGCATGCCTCTAAGAGAGTAAAAATTATAATGGCATATTTTCAATTAGTTGAATTATAATGGTATTTTTCTAAACTGGTATATTTGTAATGGCATATATCTAATTAACCCTAATATGAATATGTAGCAAGCCTGCCTTCAAAAACCTGGGATCTATACCATGTGTCCCAAAATACTTTATTTTTAGGACTTCTTTAAGGGACTTCCTGGTTCTATTTTACCATTCATTGATCATTGATCCAATGGTTAATATTTCTCCTACCCTTATTGGAGGTAAGACCATATAATTAGAAAATGTAATAATGGTTTTACACCATTAAAGTGTTTGTCAATATGGTAACAACAACATGATACTGCATACCATGTGTCGGAGATGTGGGCCAGGAGTATCCCCTGCACGCGGTTGACGTGCGGCAACTGTGAGCCCAATTCTCGAGCCCCCAAAGATGAGGGGGCAAAGGGGTCGGCCCTGACAAGGACGTGCCCCACTAGGTCAGGGCCGAAAGAAGTGCCACGAGCAAGAGCCGGGGGAGGTCAGGGTGCCCCGACCCCCTTGGGCGCGTGGGCCGTGGCTTTCGGGTCCACCACGTGTCGGGTGTAGTCGGGGCGCCCCGACCCCCTCGAGCGTGTGGGGCGCGGCTTTCGGGCCCACCACACGTCGGGCATAGCCAGGACACCGCATGACCGCATTTATTGCGACAAAACGAGGGGCATAGCGCTTAACGCCATCATTATGATGGGTGCTTGTCACGTTCGGAGTTTTATCCCAAGCCTAAATCGTAAAAAGAAATTCGTAAATAACAATTGGCTTAATTAACTCAGGAAAAATCCCTCTAAAAGGAATTAATTTAATTAAATCGAGGTTCCAAATCTATTAACAGGATTTAAATTCAAATTGCAGAAATATAAAATTTGATCAAACAAATTAATTTAAAACTCGGAAAAAGTGGGGTTTTCCTTTTTCCCTCCTTTTTCCTTTCTTTTTCCCTTCCTTCTCAAATTGGGCCGAAGTCCAATTTTCCTTCCTCCCTTTTCTTTTTCCTCTCCTCCTTCCCGGGCCGGCCCAGCCGAGCCGGCCCACCACCTCTCCCCTCGGTCGGCCCAGCCGAGCAGGCCATCGGCCTCCCGCCCTCTCCCGCGCGCGCCTCCCCTCCGCCTGGGCCGTCGGCCTAGCTCGCCCGCTCGTCAGCCCGCGCCGCGGCGAAGTCCGTCTCGCCTCCCTCCTTCCTTGCGCCACTGACAGGCGGGTCCCACCTGTCAGCGACCAAGCTTCGCCCGCGCCGCACCGCACCAGCCGAGTCCACCGCCGCCCCGACTCCTCCGCCCGCCGCTCCGCCACCGCAACCGCCGCCGCCGAGTTCGCCGCGTCGCCGACTCGGTCTCCACCGGCCGCTCCGCCCTAGCCGGCACCGCCACCCTTTAAAATCCCCGTGCCTCTGCCCCGCCGCCACTTTCCCCCTCTCTGCCCGAAGCTTCCCTCGTCGGCCGTCAGCCGCCGATCTCCTCGTCGGCCGTCGGACGTCGCCGCCCACCCGCGTCACCACCGCCGCCTCGTCTTCGCCGACCTTCCGCCGGCCTTCGTCGCCACCAGTGGTCGCCGAGCTTCGTCGCCGCCCCCTTCGTCCCTCCCGCCGCCGTGCCCCGTCGTCTCGACGCCGTTGGCCGACCTCGCCACCGAACGTCGCAAGCCGCCGCTCGTCCGCGTCCCCACCTCCGCCTCGCCCTCGCCGACGCGCCGCCGTCTCCATCGCCGCTGGTGAGCGCTCCGCTTCTCTCTCCCTCTGTCTTCCCTCTTTGCCGCCGCTGCCGACCTCCCCGTGCCATCGGTAAGTGCCGGTCGTCGTCCGCCGCGCCGCCCGCTTGTCGCCGCCCGACGTCGTCGCCGTCACGCCGTTGTTGCTGTGCCATTCGCCGTCACTGCCGTGCGCCACTGCTCCGGTTGCGCCGTCGTCGTGCGCCGCCGTCAAGGCCGCCTCTCCTCTCCTCTGTCGCTGCCGCTTGGCCGCTCCGCTCACCTCCGCCACCACTGGTCACCGGACCCCGTCGCCATCGCTGGTCGCCGACCGCCGCTCGACCGGCCACCGAGCTGCGTCGCTGCTTGGCTGATGCCACCTCCTCCCGCGCGCAACCATCGCTTCGCTTTCCTCGGTCACGCTGTCGCTCGCAACGGTCGCTGCCAATCCCACCGCCCCACTGCATCCCCCTCTTCCTCCGTCCCGCGTGCCGTCGCTGGGTGTCGTGCGCTGCTGGCGCTCGCCGTCACATCTCCGCCCTTTGTCACCGTCGTCGCACGGTCGCCAAGCCCCCGCTGCCGGCGTCCGTCATCGTCTCTCCCTCCCGCCGCTCGTCGCCGCTCCGAGCCGCGCCACCTCCACCTTCTCCACGCCGACTCGTCGTCGCTGTTCTCGTCGCCGTCCCTTCGCCCGTCACCACCTTCTCCGTCGCCGCCACCCCTCCGCTCGCCGTGACCCCTACCTCGCCGTGCGCCGCCGCCCGTCGCCTCGCGCCGGTGGTCGCCGACGCCGTCGTCGCCCTCCGGTCGTCGGTCGATGTCGCCGACGTCGACGCCCTCGCGCCGTCGGTCATTGCCGTCGCCACCTTCTCCTTCTCCTCGGCCCTCGCCGTCTCCGCCGCGTCGTCGCCACGCGCCGTCGCGCCGCTCGCCGCCAGCCGCGCCCTCCTCCCCTCTCTGTTTCCCTCTCACTGGCCAGCGGGTCCCACCCGCCAGCCCCTCCCTCTCGGTCGGGCCCGCGTGTCAGCCGACCACTTCCCCTCTCTCCCACCGACAAGTGGCCCCCACCCGTCAGCACCTCCTCTCTCCTCGCTGACGTCAGCAGCCCCATTAATTGCGCAATAATTGATTTAGGACTTTCCTGTTTAGTTTAAAAACCCAGAAAACTTCTAAAATTCATAAGTAATTCATCTAGTCTCCGTTTAGGTCCATTCAAGTTTCATTAAATCCAGAAAAATGCCAAGAATCCATTAAAAATAGTTTCTTTCTCTGTTTCAGTAGTTTTTTAGCCTGTTTTTCTTGTTTTGCCTTGTTTGTCGTAGGTTTTTCCCCCGTCGCAGCGCCGTTCGTTCTCGAAGTCGTCGCCGAAGTTCCTCGTGGGTCTAAGCAAGGCAAGTGGCACCCTTCTTTGATCATATTGAACCTATGTTTATAAAATCTCCCGCTTTTACATTCAAACATGCATTGTATTCAAATGTATTTACTTTATTTATCTGTTGGGCATTTACCTTTATACCCGTTGATCCCTATTTATTATTATTGTCATCCCAGGGTTAATTTGACTAGACTTAGGGTTAGGCAATGCTTAGCCATGCTTAGTTCAACTAGCTCACCAATTATTATCTAATTATTGTCACACTTTGATAGACATTTAATGGTTGTAATCATTATTCATTTCCCAATGTGGATTAATACAACTAAAATATTGCTTATGGTGGGTTGTGGGTGCATGGTTTTGAGAGTCGCACCCATGGCAATTAAGGACCGGTTCTCAGGAAACCCTGAAGGTCTTACACGTACTAACCACAAGCCAGAATGGGTAACGGTGAGACTCGTAATCTAGCTTGTCCCTATTCGACGTACCGAGGCAAGGGTAGGCGTGATGGAGTATGAACGGGCAATCGTGTTGTAACGAAAGCCTCTGCTGCTTTCGGATCTACCAAGGCACAAGAGGGGACTGCCCGACTTGGTGTAAAGGAGGGGGTGAAACCTGAAGTGTGGTGCGATTGTTTAGGGAGGGTTAGGTGAAAGGTCTTATCATGGTTTCCGTACTGAGGTATCGTGGTGATACGTTGGGGCATGGTGACATGGTTTGCAGCCATGTCTTGTGGGTAAAGTTGTACACCTCTGCAGAGTAAAACTATTCGAATAGCCGTGCCCGCGGTTATTGGGCGAATTGACAGACTCACTGGGATTAGTTGAACCCCTTTAATAATTTTATTAATCTCGGAATTGGTTTGACCCTGCGCAATGTGGTGTAACGTTGGCAGAGGTTTGGGTCTGTCGCAACGTGGTTTAACGTTGGGCAGAGGGTTGACCCTGTCGCTACGTGGTGTAACGTTCGACGGTGGTTTGGGCCTGTTGCAACGTGGTGTAACGTTGGACAGTGTTGTGGTATTTTACAACTGTTATTCACTTATCCTTTAATGTATTCTATTACCTTTATTCTTTTAATCTCTGTTATTTGTTTAACTGCTGCTTTATTGCAACTAACCTTAGCCTATCCTTGATACCCTATTGCATTCATTATTCTCCCTCTCTTGGGTGTTACTCGTTGAGTACGGTGGTTTGTACTCAGACTTGCTTAATTTTTCCCCCACCAGAGCAAGTGTCAGAGCCTGTGTCAGAAGAAGGTTGTTTCGAAGGTTGAAGTGAGGTTCAGTCCGCCGTCAAGAATGCCTGTGGTGTGGAGCCGTCTTCGCCAGCTGAAGCTGAAGATTAGATGGTTTAGTTTGTTTTTCTTTTCTGTTGCATTTCGATAGATAATTGTTTTTATTTGTTTTTAAGACGTGAAACTGTGTATTAATTTGTCATAGTGTGTACTCGGACTGATGTCTGAACCGAGATTTAATACATGCTATTGTTCAGAAATTTGGTATAAATTTCTGGGCGTGACAGTGCTGGCGTGTGCCAGCGCTATATTAAATGTGACGCAGGCATGCGCTCACCTCACCCCTATTTACCCCGGGTAAATAGGCAGTTAGGGCATGTCGTTCTGGAAGCACAGTGGCATCTCTGCCGCTTTAGGGTTAGTGATCTTTGTACTAACGAGCTAATCGATAGCTCGAGTGCTGGCTCGATAAACTAGCAAACTAAAAGCCAAGCTCGGCTTAACTAATTAAGACAACAAGCTTGAGATGACCTTAGGCTTCATACGAACTGATCTGAGCCATAAGTTTCGAGCTTTTGTCTACCCCTAACTATTTCATACCTTTGCAGATCCTAAGTCAATTATATTTTATTCTACCAAACTCTAATAGCATAATTGCTCAGAAAATGAAGTTTTTTGTTGGACAAACAAGGATGACAAAAAATGAAGTCTTTATGCGATAGGGGAGAAATACTCCATCCGTAGCAAAATAATTTTTTTAACCAACTTAACATACACAAAACTAATTAAAAATATAATGTTCGTTGCTCTTTTTTTCATAGCTCAATACATTTTTTTCCATTTGTTCTATGTTTTAACCAACTTAAACATAATAATTACTTAAAAATAAATTATTTATAGAACAAACCACATGAGCTAAAGATGAATGGATCCGCCTAGTGATTAAATGTTTAAAATTTTAATTTTATCAATCAAATCCGGTCACTGTCGTTGGATGATAATCTGAAGGCGTGCACACGCAAGTCAAAAAGCCCATACACGCACCCCTAGCCCCCTTGTGCGCGTGTTTGATTGAAGAAAAATCAAACGTTTGATCAGTAGCAAAAGTAATGCCCTATTTAGTTCTCAAAAAGTTTTCCCAAAAATATTACATCAAATTTTTAGACATATAATGGAGCATTAAATATACATGAATATAAAACTAATTACATAGTTATAGAGAAAATTGTGGGACGAATTTTTTGAGTCTAATTAGTACGTGATTAGCCATAAATGATACAGTAACCTATATGTGCTAATGATGAATTAATTAGGCTTAAAAGATTTGTCTCGTTGTTTGTTGGCTAATCTATAATTTATTTTATAATTAGACTACTTTTAATATTTAAATGTGTGTTCGTATATCTGATATGATGTTTTTTTAAAAAAAAATTACAAATTAAGCGAGAACTGAAGATGGATTCTTTACGAAACTACTAGCAACTGATGAGAAAAGATTGTCAACCGTACCGGCGCCGCCGTTGCGTCATACACATCTTATATTCCCGTGATTTCCTGCCGCCCACGCCGATCGATCAAGTGGCCGCCTGCCTGCCTGCCTGCCGCCGCGTCATCGCGACTCGCGAGCAGCAAACCACGAACGACCTGCAGCCGAGCACGACGTGCCAACGCTGTAGCAGAAACGATTAAATAGGGTACGCATTGTACCGTTGTACGTTCGCTGGTTCTCTGAATTTGATCAAAACAAAACGTGCAGGACGGACGGATAGGTTGCTTCCAGTCCAAGGGAAAGTCGGCCTCCTCTGCCGATCGAATCTGCGAGCCACGCGAATTCGCGCATTATCCTATCGTAGCTCTCAGCTCTGGACCGACCCTACCAATGACAGCGGCGTTGAGACGACGGATTGATCGATTGAAATATTCCCCATGTCAGTCATGGCTATCCATGAAACGCCGGATCATAATCCTTGAGACGCGCAGAGATCAGATCACTCGTCGTCAGGACCAACCTAGCTACACCTACAACGCCGAGCAGCCGACCCATTTTCTATCCCGTCTCTTGGACGGCGTCGCACCATGTCGCCACCGCCGGAGTCAAAAGGAAAGCCTTAATGGCTCGAGACGATGTAGGCATCGCGAGAGTGTAGTGACAGAGCAGCTGATACAATGGCAGCTCGTTCTCAACGTCTCATCGTCACGTTACCGCGACATGCGAGGCTGGCTGTATCCGGCGTACGGCTAATTAGCGACTTCGTTTCTTGCTCGTGTTGTTGTACCAGCATCGATTGATCGAGTGGACGACACGGGAGGCGCCCCGGCGCGGCCCCACGCGCGAGAGAGACCATGAGATGTTGCTACCGGAAATTGTGTCGGGGAGCAAACAATGAACCCCTAGCCGACGAGATCACGAGACCATCGGCTCGAGAGGGGAGGGGAGATGCGCGCCACGCACTAAACCTGCCGTTGGGAGGGTTTGGGGATCCCCGGCCTCACCCATGCCCACACCCAGTGTATATCATGCCCATGCATCCCCTCCCCATATCCACTGTCATCTAAATTATCCATATCCATTGGAGAATGGGTAAAATTGATGGATATGGGTAAGAAGATTTGGGTAATAGGCATAATAACACATTAGCCTGATAAAAACCAGGACATATTAGGGATAAAGACTGAAGTTTTCAGTGAAAAAACAAAGCAACTGCAGAGAACGTTGATTTTCTCCAAATATCAACACAAAATAAATTATGACATTGGATGGGGAGCACTGGCCCAGGCAAAATGACAGAGATGTCTATTGTTTGAAACATAATACATCATCAAAGCCATATAATAGCAGCATAACAATATCTGTTGTTAATCATAAGATGCAATTCAAAATTAGTGACTGGCTAGCATCAGGAGCAATATGTTTCACTGTAGTCTTAACAATTTTAGAAAACATGCAACATCACATCCTCGTTCAAGCTGATGTACAGCTGGCACTTCTTGAGTGCAGGACACACTACCTGCAGTCATTTGTTCCACAAAATCACCTGTTTCAGAAAAAAAAGTTAGCAAGTTTATCAAAATTGCAACAATATTGCACTATAATATTTGTGATATCTACCTGTTATATAACCCCTTAGCCAATCCTGTGTACAAATCACAGCTTCAAGTGTTTGAGGGAGTAGGCTACATCTCTTGTCATCAAGTGTTTGCTTAGCCAAGCTGAAGCATGATTCAGAAGCTACCGTTGACATAGGAACACTCAAGATATCACGGGCCATTTGAGAAATAATCGGATATTTTGTACCATGCAATTTCCACCAATTTAAGATGTCAAAATCAGTATCACTTATTCCAGGGTGAGGAGGGTCGTCCAGATAGACATCGAACTCTGATCTTTTCTGCTGATTTGAGTTGCTCTCTTGAATAAACTTTTCTAATCCTAATCTGGTGGAAAATAAGCTCACCGAGGACGGTTGCAAACTACTCTCCTGAAAGTTTCTTGAAGTGCCAACAACCGATGAGGATTGGGTTGGTTGCTTTGAATATTCATCAAATAAGTCACTAAAACATTTCCTAATACGTTCAACCTTCACTTCTTTTTCAAAAGGATAAAGTAGTCCATAGTAGTACTCAATAGACTTTAACTTGTAACGAGGATAATAGTTGCTATGGATAACAACTTGTTACAAGTCTCCCAATACTTCTCAAATTTCTCTGCCATTGGCACAGCCATTGCAGCAATAAAGGCATCATTACTCAACTTCCACTCTTGCAGAAAAATATAAATTCCACAGAAATCATTGAAGTAAAGACTCGTCGTAGGAAATTTTGAGCCAGAAGCTCTTAGGGTTGCTTCATAAAAGACTCTCAAGCAATCTGTTACTTTGGCAACATGTATCCAATCCTCATCTGATGGGCAAAACTTGTAAGAACTATCACATTCTTTCAGTCGAACAAAAGCTTCACGAAACTTAATGGCTGTCTCAAGCATGTCAAAAGTGGAGTTCCATCTAGTTGGACAATCAGTTTCTAAAGATAGGGCTGGAGCACTGACTTGTTGGGCAATCAATTCAAACTTTTCTAACCTTGATGTAGATCTGTTGATATAATTTATTGTCTCTCGAAGATTAACCATAATTGGAGCAATGACTTTTATACCATCCTGAACTATTAAGTTTAACATGTGTGCAGCACATCGAATGTGAAAGAAATCACCATTCAAGTGCAATGCTTTCTTAGGTACTAGGACAGCAAGTACTTCCCGCACCACAACATCATTTACTGAGCAATTGTCCAAAACAAAGCTAAAGAGTTTCCTATCCAAATTCCATTCATACAACCTAGTCATAATTGCTTTAGCAATGGCAACACCTGTGTGTGGGGGTTTTTACATGCACAAGCCCAATTATCTTTTTATGCAGCTTCCAATCAGCATCAATGTAATGAGCTGTCATGCTCATATAGGCAGTCATTTCTGTTGATGTCCACATATCAGACGTTATGCTGATTCGACTCAGATTTTTATCCAATATTTCATATAGCTTACCCCTTTCCTCCTTATATAACCTAATGACATCCTCTTTCACAGCAGTTCTATGCATTAACTTAAATTGAGGTTGTAGGTTATAAACGAATTGTCTTGTGTAATAGTGCTCACACATGCAGAATGAGTAATTGTGGCACACTACCATTCGAACAAAATCCTCGCGACTTCTTTGCTGGTCAAAAACAGAAAGTGTTGCCTTTGGAGTACCGGTCTTCTTTTTCTTTGACTTTTGAAGCTCCGGACAAACACGTATATGATAACTCAAATGACTTGTTCCATTTTTATTACCAGTGACTAACTGTGAATTACAATGTATACAAACTGTCTTAGCACAACCCTCCACTAGTGCTATTTTAAAGTCTTTCCAAACTCTCGATCTTAACTTTTTAGTAGCATGATGACTTTGTGCATATCGACCTAGCTCAATTATTCCATCAACTCTATCGAATTGAATCAAAGGTATAGTATCAGTATATTCTACAATAAAATTGATACTCTATTTCAAAGCTATAAATATTTTAAGTTCTTTTAGCATGAATGATGAAAATAACACAAAGAATTAATTCCAAGTATGTGAAAAAGAAATATTACCCATCATTGGTTTGCTCTTCAGATGATTCATTCTGAAAACTCTATAAATCTTGATTACCACCTGAGCTCTGAATCTCACATGTGTCACTTGAGCTCATGACAGCAAAATCTCTCATGCCACCTAAACTTACGTGAATTGATGAGAGTAATGAAGTGACAGAATGTACAAGTATATTATGTCTTTCCACTTACTAGAACTTTCATTTACAGCATGGTCATAGCTAAAGTCTTGCATTGAACCAATAATAGAAGCGCTCACCAATTAATAGTCTGTATCTGACAGAATAAAAGAAAAAATTATTATCGCAAAACAAAAGGATTAGATGGCAACGTCTATCCTAGATCTTTTTATTTTCTCACTGTCTTGTCCCCCATCCACAAGAGCAAACCAGAAATAAAGGATTATCAAATCAAAGATTCGATCAATCTCCACCACAAGCATAAATCTAGAACTAGAATCATGCCATAGCTGAGAGCACAGGAAAGATTTGGTTTTTCTCTATTGATTGTTACTAGGGTTTGAGAAGGGGAAAGATTCCAGAAATCAAAGGAGTAGATCAAGCAATACCTTGTCACTGTTGCTCCTCAACACCTAGGATCACCGACGGGGATGGCATTGTGCCGCTGCCTCACTCTCCACCACCGCCGAAGCCGCCGCCGCCGAAGCCATCACCAGTTCGCCGCTGCTGTCGAAGACATGGTTGGGGACGGGTATGATGGGGCACAAAGCGGGTAGAAATATGTCCATATCCTTTTAGTTTGTGGGTATACCCATACCCTCTGTATTTTTAATGGGTAAAGAAAATTTAACCCATACTTTACCCGTTTGACGTAGATGTGGGTATGGGGAACGGGTAAGAATACCCAACGGCAGGCCTGCCACGCACCCATCGTTCGTGTGTGCGTGCGTGTGCGCCCCCACAACGATCGAGAAGAAGAGGAGGAATCCTAATCCGATCCCCTTCCAATCGAATCCGGTCACTCCCCCTCCGACGCGTCGCTGTCCTGGGATCGATCGATGTGGTGGATCACCGCCGCTCGTCCGTCCGGTCTGCCCCGCGGAGGGGGGGCCAGCAAGCCCTCCCGCCGCGCCGACGCAGCGGGAGACGAGACCAGAGCGGCGCGGGCGCGACACGGGAAGCCGCGGCGCGGTCGGGGGGATTCGTTTGGTTTGGTTTGCGTGATGGGGCCCGCGCACGCGGCGACCGAGAGACCACCGTCCATGCCCCGGCCATGTGCTCGGGCCTCGGGGACGGGGGCCTACACGGGGCGTACGGCCCATCCCGTGGTGATCCGGTGAAGTCCAGGCAGCTCGGCCCCACGCACCCGCCCTGTCCCGCTCTACTGCAGCGGCGGCCACCGGCTTGCGACAGCGTGTGTACTGCTGCTGCTGGGAACCCACCGTTGCCGGATTCGAATTCGTCGCATGTTTTTGACGCGAGGTGGTCACCCCACACGCTGCAAATGTTATACTGCTCCTCGTAGATCTTTTCCACAAATTTCAAACTTAGGTAGTGTTTAGATTAAGAAAATTTTTAGAACAAAAATCACGTCAAACGTTTGATCGGAGGTCGAAAAGGGTTTTGGACATGAATAAAAAAAATTTCACGGCTAGCCTAAAAATCGCGAGACGAATCTTCTGACCCTAATTAATCCGTCATTAGCACATGTTGGTTACTGTAGCATTTATGACTAATTATGGACTAATTAGACTAAAAAATACGTCTCAAGATTTCTTATATAACTATGTAACTAGTTTTTTTGTTCATCTATGTTTAATGTTTTATTTAGGTGCCTAAAAATTTGATGTGATGTTTTTAGAAAAAAAATTAGTTACTAAACAAGTCATTAAAAAAGATGGGCATTTTTTTTTTGGAAGCCTGGGTGATTTGAACTGCTCGTCTGCTCCGCGGCAGCGAGCGGATCGGTCGGCGTCGCGTTGAAACGGCTCGTTTGCGAGGCGGGGTTTGATTGGGTTCGGTGGATTCGCGTCGTTGGACGCTGGGCGCGGGCAGGCAGGCGTCAACAGGGTGGGGGCCACACACCGGCGTACGAGACGGGCCCACGACACAGCTCCGCGCCTCGCGAAGCTTGGCTGCCCAACTATTGCCGTCCGCCCACGTGGCTCGCCCGCGACCACCCCCGCCGGTGGCCGACACGGCGCATAGTTCCGTGCCCGAGACGATAATGCCCCATCCATCCATCCATCCGTCCGAACCGAACCCCCCCTCCCCCTCATCCAGACCCGCTGACGCGTGGGCCCACGGTGGTTGCCGCCGCCCGCGTCATCGACGCGAGGGGTAAGTGGGTGGTGGGGCCCTGACGAGACGGTCGCTGTCGTCCTCCCGCGCTACTACGCGCCACGCCGGCGAACGGCGGCGCGACTGATCGCGGTTACTACAAAATCTCGCCTCCCTGACACGTGGGGCCCACCACCTGCCGCCACATGACGAACCGACCGCTGACCCGTGGGCCCTGGGGGCGGTGGCGGTATGTGTAGAGGACCCGGCGTCGTCTAACCACCTTCGTCGTCACCGCGACTGCGACCATAAGAGACTCCGCCTTGCGCCAACCGCCCACGACCCGCTCGACCAGTTGTGCCGCTGCGCTGCTCTGCTCTCTCTCCCTCCCAACTCCCTAGCTCCACCGGCGCGCGCGGCGAGGAAGGAGATAAACACGGCGCCGCCGCGCATGCAGGAGCAGCAGCTTGAGCCTGGCCGCCGGCCGGCGCAGCAGTTCGCCACCGTCGACCTTCGCCGCCCCAAGGGGTACGCCGCACCCGCGCCGCCACAGGCTTCTGCGGCTGCCCCTGCCGCTACGGCGGCGACACCGGCTGCGACGGCGGCGGCGGGGGAGGGTGACCCTTGCCCGCGGTGCGAGTCGCGGGAGACCAAGTTCTGCTACTACAACAACTACAACACCTCCCAGCCGCGGCACTTCTGCAAGTGCTGCCGTCGCTACTGGACCAAGGGCGGAACGCTCCGGAACGTCCCCGTCGGCGGCGGCACGCGCAAGAAGCCCTCCACCTCGTCGCCGTCCTCTTCCTCGTCATCCGCTGCCTCCGCCGCCAAGCGACAGAAGCCTTCCAAGAAGCGCCGCGTCACGCCCACCGAGCCCACAGAGACCTCTGTCCTCACGCCGACGGCTGCTGACTCCACCAAGACCGAGACGACCGAAGCAACGACAGAGAAGACGACTTCAACGACGACGACGACGAAGACAACTACACCGCCGGTGGCCGACACCGCCAGCGAGATCACCACGGAGCTCGTGGTCCCAGCTGTAGAGGAGGACTCCTTCACGGACCTCCTGCAGCCGGACTCCGCCGCCGTCACCCTCGGGCTGGACTTCGCCGACTACCCATCCTTAACCAAGGGTCTCGCCGACCCGGACCTGCACTTCGAGTGGCCACCGGCGGCGTTTGACGTGGCCTCCTACTGGCCGGCCAGCACCTGGTTCACCGACCCGGACCCGACCGCCGTCTTCCTCGACCTTCCATGAGCTCGCTCACTCGCGGCGCAGGCTCCGGCGCGCCGCCCGCGCAGGTGCATGTGGGTCTCCGCTACACCCGATGATGATACATCGATTCCGATTAATTAGTAAATTGCGCGTGGGGTATATGGTGAAAATGATGACCTTAATCTTAGTTTTTTGAGATTAGTGGCCGTGTTTTACTCTGAGATGGCTAACTCAACCAAGTTTGGGTTGTTTTCATGTGTATAACTTATCAAGGCTTGGGCTTTTTCTTACAATGG
Source organism: Oryza brachyantha (assembly GCF_000231095.2). NCBI lineage: Eukaryota > Viridiplantae > Streptophyta > Magnoliopsida > Poales > Poaceae > Oryza > Oryza brachyantha. The sequence goes on from NC_023170.2 coordinate 15,167,582, forward strand.
TCCTGCTGATTTGCTTGATTTCTGGAAAATGTCTTTTGCATCGGATGCATGGAAGTCATCTGCTGCATATGGTGAGCATTGTTTTTCTGTCCCTTGTTGCATAGCGAGTACGTAGTACTTCCATCCTTTGTCACGATGGAAAAAAAAGATTTTTTTTTTCTCGAGTTCTTCGAGCGTTACGATGAAGTGGTCAAGATGTTCATGTGGCGGAGGCGACTTGGGGCGTGGCATGGGGGTGGTTTCGTGTGGTGTTGAGCCGTGCGAACCACGACGGGTTGATGGATGCGTGGATGATTCGGCGGATTGCAGCCGCGCATGGCGTGTAGTGCGCGTGATTCGGAGCGCACGGAGCGTGGCGTTTGGGGGGGCGGCGGGCAGAAGCATCCGATTCCGGGTTGGGCGGAATCGCTGTCGTGTGCGCATCTCCTCCCGGGCATCGCGTGATCGATCGGTTGATCGATGGCTGGCCTCGGTCGCCACTCGCCAGCCAGCCACCGTAGCAGCAGCGGCACGGGCCCCCGGGAATAATTGCGTCCAGTGCAGCAGCAGGAGCAGCCAGCCGTTTCGCATCCCTCGTTGGCTCCGACGCAAGAGCGTGATGACTGACGAGACGAGGCCACTTGCCGCTCGTATGCACCGATGCACGCACGCACGCACGCACGAACGGGCGCGGGTAAGTTAGGTGACGACGTGTCGGGCGGTGCGAGCGCGACGCGTCCCGCTCCCCGCGTGCGCCGGTGCGTACGGGCGCGCGGAGTATACGAGCGGGAGAGGAGGCGCCCGCGCCGGGGCCGTTCGTTCGGTTGGGCGTCGCGGTCGAGGGGTTAAATGGTGGGGTGCCCGATCGGTGGAGGCCGACTCGCCTCCCCGCGCGCCCGTGACCCACCCCTCTCCCCCGGCAGCCGCGACCGCGACGGCCGCTTGCGCGTCGGGGTCAAAAAATCGCCGGGGCGCTGTGGTGCCCGAGCGGCGAGCCCACGGGACAAGTCGTAGTACTACCAGACCAGGCAAGGCAGCGGGCCGTGCCGCGCATCCCGCGCCGCGCCGGGTCGTGGCGCCGTGAAGCGTGGCGTGTCGTGCGCGCTGTCGGTAGCACCACGCACGCCCGCGCAAATAATTAAAAAGAGTTTTAAGAGAGCTTCGGTGAACGCTGGCGCGCGCGGACGAGGTGGGGAGACGGACGGACGGTGACGCGACGCGCCGCTGTCATTCGAGCCGGGTAGTAGTGTAGTACTATTATATTATGCGCGTTGCCGGCGGGAGTGGTTCGCGACGCAAGCCATGTCGAGCGTTCGGCGTTCTTCACTAGCTGTGGGGCTCTGGTTGGGACAGCGGTTGACCGGGTTCTGGAGGCAGCTGTTTTTATAATAATCCATGGTGATGGAGAGCTGATACGAGTAGGGATTTTGACAGGTACTGGACCATAGGTTTTTTTTTTCTGGTGCTATGACGACAGGTTTTTTTGCTTTGATAATTAGGGATCTGCCTAACTTCGACGACGGCACGACGCTGTCTGTGTATCCGGCTGGAGTGGACCGTCTTCGATGGGCGCTGCAGTGGTATGGAGAAATCGTATCCCTCGATGAACAGTCGGCATTGATGAGGAACAGTCGACGTGCAACGGTACAAAGGGTGACAAAATGGGCGTCGTCCAACGAAGAGTACTGTAGACGCCACCAGTCAATGTGTGCGAGGGGAGCTACCGGCTGCTGCTCTGCCCTGATGCAGCGCACAGTGCGTGTGTTTAAAGGCCAAGCTGTTCACAGCAGTTCCGAACGTGCCAGGAATCCAGATGCCCATGTTGGATGCTTGTAGGTGCTCGAGTATGTTTGGGTAATTAGTTACTTGAAGTTACGTTGGATCTATCTAGATGCAAATGTCTCTCAAACTTAAGGGAGGGCTGTTTGGCTTATGCATAGGAAAATAGAAAAGAAAAACTACGTATTTGTAAATAAAAATAATATGTGAATAAAAAATTTATATACGTTCTTAGCGATAAAAAACAAAGGCTAAAAAATAAACTATGGTTAAAAAAACTCTAAAATCCACTCTAAATCTAAGATTAAAAAAATTATTTCTTATAGGTATCTTTACTACTGTAAAAGCCTCTAATGGTAGTGGCAGTACCACCTACTTCCATTGCATTTTTACAATTTACCTCATTAACTTTGTAATATTAAAAATCAATCAAATCTCGATGAATACCACATAAAATCAAATTCATGTAGATATTTCCTATATAAAAAAGATAGTCATATATTTCATAAAAAAATATTTTTCTATTTATTCAAGAAATAACATAATATATTTTTATCCTTTACACAGGACAGACATTTAGCTGATAATCACACACGAAAATAGATGCTCTACATGACTCTGGCGGCCTGGCCCGTCGCTCCGTGCACGGAGGGTACTGAACACCTCGCCAGCCTGTCAACCCGGCTGCAGCCACCGGGTTTGGAAGTTGCTGATCACTGAAACATAACTCTTTAGAGCAGCGTGTAACTATAAGCCAGCTATAAATATATTTTAACAAGATAAAAAAAAAGAGCAAAACAACGGCCTATAGATTTATAGCCAACTACAGCACAGACTGCAAGACACATATGTGTATGACAGGTGTGATCAGATATTAATTGTGTAATATATGTTTATAGAGAGATATTGTATAAATTGATTATTAAATTGGCTATAAACGATTTAGAGCAAGCAGTTGGCTATACTATTAAACTTGCTCTTAAAATAGCAACGTGAGTACCACCAAAGACAAAAATACCTAAATCAACTGTAGCTGACAACAAGAGAAATATAAGGAAGCAGCTTAAAAATGGTTCGTCAGTACAACTATTATACACGTGTAAATCATGAGTTTGTTGTTTTAAAGCTCAGTCTAAAAACTATAGAACAATGTAAAAATGTAAATCAACTCTAAAATTAAATTTTAATAAAATTTAGATTGAACTGCATGAGTAGTGTTTTCTACGAAGGTGCACATTAAACTAGTGTTAAATCAGTGATCACTTTGTACCAAAGATGGGCGGACCATGCCTCCGGCAACCTAGGCCATGGCCCAAGGGCATGGATGGTAAGCCCATTGCACAATCTAATTTTTTTGGGAATAAGTCCATTTGACACCCCTCAATTTTATACCGAGTTTGATTAGCGTCCTCTAACTCAAATACCAGGAATCTTTACCCTAATCTAGTGTAAACCATACAGATAAGGTCCCAAGGCAGGATAAGGGTGTGGTTTAGATGACGTGGCAGTCGACCCGGTCATATGGGCTGACGTGGCAGTTGACCCGGTTAGCATTTTGAAATCCATTTCCTCCTTGTCCACCAACGGAACCCCACAAATGGAACGGCAGTACCCGCTGCCGTCGCCGTATCACCATTCTTCTCGACGACACCACCACCACCAGTCTTCTCCTTCACCATCTGCTCTAGCTTGACCACGAGCTCGTAGATCCTCTTCGCCTGCGGATGCGAGTGGTTGTCGGCCATGAACAGGTGAACCTTCCCCATGTGCTCGACGTAGCTGCACCCGAGCCTCCTTCTTGAGCCTGCGCGTACCTTGGCGACGCCGTCGAGCTGTCCGAGGAGGTCCACCATGCAGGTGTAGTGCTCCAACGTTAGCCGCATGTGGTAAGCGCTCTCCATCGCTGAGAAGTATTTCCGGCCCTCGATGTGCATCCCCCGTGTGGCTGCACGCCGACAGGAGGCCGACGCCGACCATGGCGACGTTGTCGGGCCAGATGCCTTCCGACACCATCGCTTCGAAGAGGCTGACGGCGGCGTCGCTGTGCCCATGTATGTCGTGCCCAGCGATCAGCGCCGTCCACGAGACGATGCTCCTCTTGGGCATTTCGTCGAACAACTGTTGCGCCTGGGGGAGGCTGCAGCAGCGCGCGAGGAAGTTGATGAGCGCGTTGCAGAGCTACACACTGGCGCGGAAGCCCTGGGAGTCTCTCCCGCACGTCGCGCTCTGTTGGAATTCAAAGAAAATGATCAGCCTCTCTCACAAACTCACTGGTATTTACACGAACGCAATCAAGTTTGCTCCTTGCTAGCTTCTCTCGTGGATGGAATCATGGAAATACAAAGAACACAAGACTCACGCACAAGAAATTTTGTGGTGCTGCACACCAGCAACCAATGCACTGTCTATTCAGACCACACCTTTTAATTCACCACACACCGCTTAATCACACGTACATGCAGCAAACAAACTTGACCTTTTCTCTCTCAACGATACAAGCTCTCAGCTGCATGAGCACATACACATACGTGCAAGCTAGCCGATCTACTCTTCACGCCACGACTCAGACTTGGCCGCCCCTCCAAGCCAGCAACGTGACGGTGTCGAAGCAGACGCTGGCGCGGCGCATGTGGCGGAACAGGGAGAAGTAGACAGCCGGGAGCGAGTGGAAGGCTCAGTGGCCATGCGCGAGAGCTCGAGCTCAAAAGGGAGACTCTGCCACACCAAACGGTCGCGGCCACATGGGCCTGACGTGAGCGGGAATCCCGTCCCGGGCCTTATCACCACTCTTCTCGACGACTCAAGAACATACGACCGGGTCAACAGCCACGTCAGCTAAACCACACCATCATCCTGCCTTGGGACTATATTTGTCCGGTTTAGACTAGATTAGGGATAAAGATTCCTGGTATTTGAGTTAGAGGATGCTAATCAAACTCAGTGTAAAATTAAGGGATGTCAAATGGACTTATTTTATTTTTATGCCCCCAAAGCTCCAGCTCCTATGCCCCCCCAAAGCTCGAGCTCCAACGGCATGACCCCAAATCGAGCGCTCAAGTTCGGACTTTTTTTTATCCTTTGTCACATCGAATATTTAGATGTTAATTATGAGAATTAAATATAGACTGATAACAAAACTAATTGTATAAATAAAGGGTATTTCATTAGAGAAAATTTTAAGACTAATTAATTCACGATTAGCAAATATTTACTGTAGCATCACATTCGCTAATCATGGACTAATTAGGCTTAATAGATTCGTCTCACGAAATATTCTAGCGTATGAGGTGGGTTTTATTAATAGTTTATATTTAATAATTCTAATTAGTGTCCAAACATTCGATACGACATATACTTTAAAAAAAAAGTTATAGGGTCCCGACACCCCCGTTCATCGTGTTGTCGAGTGCCGCAACTCCTCCAGGCCCCAAAAGTCCAGTGGCGGATTCAGGTATAGGGTAGCTTGGATTTTAGCCCTAAAAGCCTAGCTCCAAATTTTCGTTAGTCTTACAAAAATGGTATTCAGTTCTGTGGATCCGCACCTGACTTTGACATACACGCTACTTGAACGCCAACGTCCTAGGGAGAATAAAAATTTTAGCCTCACGTTATTTGTTTTGGATGTAGACCGTGGCACAAACACAGGTCGTGTGAGTCATGCTGGACATGCACACAAAGGTGGTAGAAAATACAGTTTCAGTTGCACCCTCATCAACAGAGTTGATGCCTACTCTGACGAGCTGCAGCCGAAGGGCTAACGTTTCTGAGGAGGAAACTGGCATCCCCCATTGCAAGGCATATCGTTACAGAAGAGTTGCAGGGTATACCCTACTATTCCACAAACTTAAGTTCCACTGGAAGCTACTAAACAATAAATAAAAAATGAACAAAATTAACTACGAAATGGGGATGAACCTGGATTTGCTGAAGGTGAAGGCTGATTCACAGGAATGCTAAAATCATTTTGGTCACCAATGAGATAACAAAGCATTCTCATAATACAAACCAAGATGATTTTGGTCACCAACATAATGAGATAACAATGCATGTTTATAAAGTTATAACACAAATAAGCGGTGAAACATCCTGCTACCAAACGGTACAATCTCAGAGTAATCTTTCTAACTCTTAAGCTGCAATGCAGATTACACATTTATAGATTCTTTATGTTTATATGCTTTCTCAGACACTTCAAAAAACATCAAGAGACAACTGTCCATCCAGGGAAGACGATGTTCATGTAGCAGAACGGATTTCCAAGTTTCCAACAGCATATAGAGCTGCAAATAAAAAGGCATAAATGGTAATTCAAAAAGGATGCAAGGATACAATCCGTTAACTGGTAAATAGTGAAGTGGTTGTCTTAAAACACAAGTAGTAGCGATGTATTGATGTAGCATCATGCATAAAGGTCATTTCATGTCAAAATTATGACAGCAAGCATAATGTTGTATCACATGCAACAATGTATAAAGTTCATGATGCAAAAGAACTGATTCTATTAAGTACCCTCCAAAACCTACCAAAAGAATACTAGTTAACAAAAAAAAAGGCAGTATTGTTCCCTTCGCGAGGATTTTTCAAAATCCTAACCAAAAAATTTACGAGTGTCTATCCCTCATACATGCAAGGTACATTGCATGAGATTTCATAACACATGCTAGGCACAAAAACATCAGAAATATGATTTAAACTCATTAAGTAAATGCTAAAGTATATCACCATAATCAATTAATAATTGTGTAAGGAGCAGTGAGAAAAGAATATCTATCCAATTTAGTTGTGGGTGTACCTGACATTCTCCAAGGGTGGATTAATATAAGAAATATAACACTTCTCACAATTGTCAATTTACTTATGCACAAGCTAAGTCAATTAATCAAGATTTGTGAGTGGAGGAATCTTTCTTTATAGTTGTGGTTGCACTTGCTTAGGAAATAGAATTAGATTTCAGAAATAAATTATGGAGTTGTGCCAAGTTGTATAATATAGCAAGTTGTCTTAAACTTTCATTGCGCATAAAGATGAAGGTTCACCAAACGTATTTACTTTATGCAGCCAAATCAGCTTCCTGAAAATGTTATATTACTAGGCTTCACTGCTATAAGACAACTTTTATGTTGTCAAATTCTTTTATGTTATTAGGTCATTGTCACATATTTCCATAACCCTATTTATATGAATGATGCTTCAGAATGCTTGTGTGTGTTCTTACAGGTACTTGAACTATTTCTCTATGTGTTTATATGTATACTAGCAAGAAAATATGTTCTCACAAGATTAAATTCGGAATGTCGTAATGCAAAGCACGCAAATATTGTTTTCATCATCATGGAATTGAATGAAATCATTAGTTTCTCATAGCATCCATTACATCCACTAACAAAGGGCAAACATTGTCCGTTACAAAGAATTGGTATACAGCCTTTACAAACCCCCCTTTCATGCATAAAAAATGGCTGGGGGAACCTGATTACAAAGGGACCTAATTGCTACAACAGTCAAAGTTACATTCCATTGTGATAAACAATGGTCCTATGATACAGCTTTTGGCTTGAACAATGCCGTACTGCATGTAGCTCAAAAAAGAATAAACCAGAGGAAAAAGAACTAATGTAGTTTACAGGACATGTTACATGATTAAATCAATACAAAAAAGATGTGTTACATGCCACAGAATGCCAGCATACTACAGAGCAAGTACAATTAAATATGAAGAGTTACAATTGTAAACAAGCAAGGATCAGAATAAGCTTCAACTTACATCTCAAATAATGCTATAACAGATCGGCAGAGACACAAGCAGTTAGAACCACCACAGCTACAAGCAGGAAAGAGTTGGTAGTTGTTACCGAACCATGCTCATAAGCAAAAAGAAGACGCTGCCTGGATTGGAATTGCCTCTATGACACACTACTCAGGTGTCATCCGCCTACGCTTGGAATGATCAACCTCCCTTGACCTGCTGCGCACACCAGAAGATCTCCCCCTGTCCCAATCTTCATTACGCTCTGAATGACGTTCCCTGTGCTGGTGATAATCACCATAACGGTCCCTGTCATCTCTGTGTCTATCCCTCTCCCTTTCTCTATCCCTCTCTCTGTCCCGGTCTCTTTCTCTCTCCCTATCACGATCTCTCTCCCTCTCTCTGTCATAATCACGATCTCTGTCTCGGCCCATGTCCCGTTCATCCCGGTGCCTCCTCTCTGGCCAATCCTGAGCAGGGGGTATATCCTTCTCCCTCTCTCGCCTCCTCTCTGATGCACCAGACCACTCCCTATCAGGTGGCCTATCAGCCCTCTCCTTACCATGGTTTCCACCCTCCCCATACTGCTGATCAGAAGCTGCATCATCCCCGTAGCTTGATTGTTCCTCCCCGCCCCAGCCACCCATGTTGGGGTCAGGCCACATACCAACTCCGCCAGCACCCATCCCACCCCTTCCAAAGAAAGCAGGATTAACATGTGGTGCAACCACCGGTGGGAATGGCTGCATCAACCCAGGGAACGGCCCTGCCCCTGGTGCACCAGGGAACCCACCGAACCCAGCACCCATCCTTCCCATTGCGCCATAACCAGTAGGATCAAAACCCTGCCCCATCATTCCCCCTGGAGGTAGCATTGGAGGTGGTGGTGCAACCATGCCACCATTACCCATGATCCCCCGGCCACCTGCAGGTCCTCCCATCCGATTCCTCATATTCCCAGCAGGGCCTCTGTTCCCCATCCCTCCACCACCTCTCCCCCAATTTCCACCACCTCCACCTGCACCGCCACCAGGTCCACCTCCACGGCCACCACCATAATTACCACCAACCTGGGGGGCTCCACCACCGCCACCACCTCTCCCACCCTTAGGCTGCATAGATGATGTCTGTGCAGCCATGGACTGCTGGTTCTTAACCTGTGCCTCGCCCATGCGACGGACGGAATTCGGTGAAGCGAATGCCACAACGCATGGACGACCATTAAACGGGTGGCCGTTCATTGCCTCCTTGCAGGCAGTGGCAGCAGTAGGATCATAGAAGTCAACTTGGCAGTACCCCTTGGACTTGCCGCTCGCCTTCTCATCGAAGAACCTCACTTCCTTCACCGGCCCATACTTGATGAGCTCCACCTCAAGATCGGCATCGGTCGTCCACCAGTGGAGCTCCCCCACGAAAAGCGTCGTGCCACCAGGGCCATCACTCCCACCAGCAGGCCCGCCGTTTCCGACCACGATTGCACCACCACCATAATTGCCTCCCGGGCGGTGGAACCCGTCGCCGCGTTGCTGGATCTGGTGGTGCTGAGGTGGCAGAGGCGCCGGGGCGGCCGGCGGCTGAGGTGGAGGCGGGAGATTAGGCTGGGCCGGAGGCTGATTAGGAGCTGGGACGGCCACACCAGGGATGTGTACCTTCTGCTGCGGAGGCGGGGCCTGCGGGGCCGGAGGTGGCGGGGGCAGGGAGTACTGGGCCGGCGGCGGCTGCTGCTGCTGCTGAGGAGGAGGAGGGAGCTGCTGGGGCTGAGACTCCAGCTGCTGCTGAGGCGGCGGCGGTGGTGAGAGTTGCTGGGATGGGGGCGGCTGGGAGGAGGAGGAGTGGAGGAACCCGTCGCCGACGTTGACGTCGTTGTAGAGGTCGTCGAAGTCGTCGTCGTCGCCGTAGTACTGGTCCACGTCCTGGACGGCGGAGATGGCCTCGTTCCGGTGGAACGCCGCGTCGCCGTCCGGCTCCATGGCTCGTCGGCGACGGCGACGGCGACGCTCTAGGGTTAGGGTTTTCCGGCTAGGGTTTGCGGCGGGGCTAGAGGCGGGGAGCCGGACAAAGCTGCGAATTCGAGCCCGAGAAGGTGATTTTGGTTCTGGGGGAGGCAAGTGGGCCCCGCGACACGGTACGCGCTGGACCTCTCTGGTTGCTGGGTTTGTGTGGTGGGACCTCGATGTCAGTGGGATAAGGACTTCGCTGGGCTGGTCCGTGGCCGAAATCTGAGAACGGATTCATTTGAATGGGTCGGCCCATCTAATGTCTACCGCGGTATTTTTGTTTCTTCTTGTTTTTTAAAAAAAGAGAAAATGGTACTCCATGAAGCAGGAATGTTTTTGTTTCTTTTGAAAATTTTTCTGACGGAACATATGGAAAGCATCCGTCTTCAAACTAAGATTCTGAAGAGAAATTTTGTTCGTACCAAGTTTAAAGGAATTGGTGGAAGCAAATTCTGAAGCGGAAAAGATACAGTCAAGAACTATATAGTGTGCCGCGGGGATGCTTACTAAAAGCATGGGCTACCATCGTTTTCATTTTCAGATGAAACAACGAAAATGTGTTTTTGTAAAAAAAAAATAATTTACAAGTAAAACTTTTATACAATTGTCCATAGTGACTTAAAAGCGAAGGTTATAAAAAAATACGATAAAAAACAACAAAATCAAGTCCAAAATTAAGTTTTAAATTTAAATTTTGGCTTATTAGCCGTTGTAAAACTATGAGACGATGTGAGCCTGGAAGCCTGAATTTATCGTTAAGTGTCCCGAGGGAAAATATACCAGACTTATTAAGGTTATCTCACGGGCTCATTTTTGAAACAATGTGTCATCATAGCAACTCAAATTCAGCTCTCCCCGCCGCTATATAGTTACTGAAGTACATATATATAAAAAGGTCGTCAGAGTTGGTCGGAGCACAGGCCGCGATGCATATCATAAGGTTAGAAATTTGCCAGATTTTGACATGATTTTCAGTCGAATATAATATCGTAGTTTAGTATATTCGTAACTTCAAGTTCTGGTAAATAGTTTTTTTTTTAGACAAAAGGCTCGAAAGCCCTGCTTTTACTGAAAGCAGAATAATGTTTTGGCTAGGGTTACCAGCTTACAAATTTTCTAGAGAACAAAAAAACTGCAGCACCAGAAAGGCCAACCATCCAGGCCAAAAACAAAAAGAAAACCAACATGGCACAACACACCTAAGATAGCAAACCTCCTTCTTCAAAAGCTAACCCAAGCCAACAGACAAACTCTACTGATCTAGAAACTAAAAACACGAGAAACCACTGGTTTTATCCAATCCCAATTCTCCCTCTGGCTTGAGCTAGCTGCGCTACGCTATCCTGAAGTTTTTCAATTGCCTGATCCAGCATAGGCTCCTCCTTGCTTTTCAGAAGAGTCCTCCAATTTCTGAGAAGGTAAATAGTTTATGGACGTTTTACCAACTAGAAATTGGATTATTTTTTTTCTACAATGAAGATGGACAAGCATGTAGGTATAAACTCGAATTTTTAAATTCTTGGTCCTATGTCAGACGATGACCAAAGAACAGAGGTGAGTTCAACAATTCCAAAAACACATCCACATCCAGCCACACAAAGCGTCGCAGGTTGCAGATCCAACGGCGGTAATCAAACGACCCAAAATACCCGCCACTACGCTCAATGCCGGCAATGGCATGAGGCCGCTTGGCGCGCTTGCGGCGGCACCATGCACCACGCAACGGCCAAGGCGCGCGCCCCAGAATAGCCACCGTCTCCACCGTGTTTGTCTCGCCGCCGGCCACCTATATATCTCCGCCGCGCCATGGCACCTCTGCACGGAAACCAAGCCATAGCCGGACGAGGTCGAAGCACGACGACGCACCATGGCCCGCGCTCTCGCCCTCGTCGCCGCCCTTCTTGCCGCGTCCGCCGTCGTGGCGCTCTCCGCGGAGTCACAGGCCCCGTCGTCCTCGCCGAAGCCGTCCAACTCCTCCCCGTCGTCCTCTGGTTCATCGGCCTCCCAGTCGAAGGCTCCCAGCGCGTCCCCCGAGAAGTCCGAGAAGGCTCCCACGGGGTCGCCGACCGCCAAGTCCGCGGCGGCGACGCCCAAGGCCACCCCGGCCAAGGCCCCTTCCGCCAAGTCGGAGACGCCCACCGAGTCGCCCGCCGGCTCAGAGTCGCCACACGCCAGCGGGGCGGCAGGCAAGGCGCCGGCCAGCGCCCCCAAGGACTCTTCGTCGAGCCCGTCCTCCTCCCCTTCGGAGGAGGAGGCCTCACCGCCGGACAGCGGCGACATGGAGGAAGACACGAGCCAGCCGGCCGGCGAGGCACCGTCCACGGAAGAAGCGTCCGGCCCTGCGGCTGACAGCCCGCCGGAGACAGCGGCTTCAGACTCGCCAGCAGAATCGCCTGGCCCCGGCGCAGCTGACCAGAGCGGCAGCGCGGGCATGAGCACCGGCGTCGCAGCAGCCGTGGTGGCCGCCGCCGCCGTGCTCTCATTTTAGATGGCATTGGTGTTTCGATGGTTTATATATTAATTAGAGAGGAGTTTGGTGGTAATTTGTACGCTGCAGGGGTCGGTGATTCTTGAGGAGCTGGGCGATTAATTAGGCCGCTGTTAATGTCTCCTCAGTCAAATTAGGCCGTTTTACGTTGTGCGTATGGTTAATCTGTCCCTTACTCTTTGTTGATTGTTTGGCCGTGTGTAATTTTAACGTCGATGAAATTAATACGCAGTTTCCTCTGGGTCTGGGCGTCTTTTGCAGATATATAAATTCACTGTATAGTGATTTACCTGCGTAGGGCATCTCCAATGTATCTTCACCAACTAGAAAATATAAGGTGAGAGGTAGCAAAATTAGGTATTTGTTAAAAAAAAATATCACAATGTATAGGTAGGCAAGAAGATGGGTCCACGAGAATATAAAATTTTGATAACATTCAACAGTGTGGAGAGAGAGGGGGGGAAAGAATCGACATGTTTTGCACGCTCAACTAATATTCTCTCGGACACGACACAGTTTTTTACACGCAGATAAATATTTACACATTGTATATCATCTAAATAATCATAAAAATATTAAATAAATTGATAAGATAAATTAGTATGAGTTATATCACTTACAAAAAATATGTAAGTTTAAATTCTAATTTTACATATTATAACATAAATAAAAAATAATTATGAATGTGTGTGTCTTTAGTTTAATTTGTTTTTTCTACGACATGTTAATTTAGATTAACTAGAGCTAACCACGATTACCGGCAGGTCGACCCATGTCTGTCCGTACTTAGGTTTTTTGAACTAATAAATAATGTTTTTAAAAAAAGTTTATCATCTCATAATTCCATAATATATTTTTAACATTGTACTAGAAAATTTCATTAAATACTACCTCCGTTTTATAACATAAAATGTTTGACTTTTTTGTTGTAACGTTTGACTATTCGTGTTGTTTAAAAATTTAGTGCAAATATAAAAATGACAATTCATGTTTAAAGTTCTTTTGATAATAAAGTAAGTTGCAAGCAAAATAAATGATATTTTCATAATTTTTTGAATAAGATAAATGGTCAAATATTGCAACTAAAAGAGTCAAACATCTTACATTATGAAACAGAGGGAGTATTTATTAAAAATTTGAGAAAATCTACTCCATACCATTGAGTTTGTATCGATTCAATGATCTGCCATTGACTTTGTCAAGTTCTAATATATACCCTCGGTTAGCAGTTTTCTCTATAATATACCCTTGGATCCTATGCATTTGTAATAAATGTCCAATGTTCTTTAGACATACAAGATTGACTATTAGTTTATCACGTTAGAAGATCAAAAAAATTATGAAAATTTTTGCCTAGCATACTAACAAATCATTATATGCTATAACGATAAAAAAATTGCATAATTTTCTCGATCTTCTAACATGATAAATTAATAGTTAATCTTGTATGTCTAAACGGCATTTTGGATATTTATTACAAATGCAAAGGTTCCAAGGATATATTATAGGGAAAACTACTAACCGAAGGTATATCTTAGAACTTGATAAAGTCAATGGCAGATCATTGAATAGATGCAAACTTAATGGTATGGAGTAAATTTTCTCTAAAAACTTAGCACTCTTTCGTCTTTCATCAACCGATAGAAAAGGCTCCATTATGCCACCTCCAACAACAGCTATCTCTATGTATTCTAAAATACAATTTCTTTAATGGTCTAGAACGCTTTTAATACAAATAACCCTACAATTTATTCTCACTTCACATTAAAAATATATACAATAGACTATCTCTTGATTAAGAGATACTCTCTCCGTTTCCCAATATAAGTCTTTCTACCATTGCCTAAATTCATATGGATCCTAATAAATCTAGACACAAATATAAATTATATACATTCATCCATAAATAAATTTATGGCAAGGGTAAAAAAACTTACAATGTTAAATGGAGGTAGTAGCTTTTATCTATCTTCTATTAAAAAAAATTATATAGTATATGTCATAGATACCTATTAGAGGTGGCCTTATAAGTACTCCCGCTCCAATTTTGCTCCAAGCCACAGCTTCTTCTCACATAGGCGCATCCAGCATGGCGGTCAATGTTCCTTGCTGCACGTTCGACAAATTTTGCTAAATTGCTAGGCTTCATCGGTCGCTCGGTAGGCACCACGGGCCATGGTCCCATGGAACGTCCGAGACCCGAGCCGTTTCATTTGCATGGCGAGCACCTACGCGTTTGTCGCAAGCGGCCCAAATTCGATCGTCTCCTGGCCCGCGGGCGTCTCGGCCGGATGCACACGCGATGACGCGATCCGCTGTCGGTGGCAGCCACCAGTCGCCGTCGCCGTCGGGCACCGTCCTGAATAAAATTTTCCTTGGCTTCTCGTCGCGTAAACGGGTCGCGACTCGCCAGCAACGGCGCTGTGTTACGGCTGCTGTGCGCTAGCACGGCGTCCGTGTAAGCTGGCAGACTGTACAGCGTTGCATTACACGAATTCTCAGCCCCCTTGTTTTGGCTGTTTAAAAACATAAGCAAAGCGTTTAAATTCGCGGATGAAAATTTTACATAGTTTTTATCCATCTAACAGCAATGACTGAAAAATAAATTATAATAAAAAAACTCTAATATAGGTTTTAAAATTTAAATTTTAACTTATAAATATAAAAAAAAGGTAGAGTTATCTACTTGCATAAGGTAGAGAAAAAAAACTGCAGTTAACAAACAAAACAGCAGGGAGCTGACGAGGCATTGTACAATTGCCGTGCACACATGTCGGTGGCCCACATGTACTATCGGCAGTGTGTGTGTTTTGCTCACTGTCCCCACGTCAATTATAAGGGCAAATAGGTACAAACATTGGCGATCCGTGGCATAATTAGAAACGTTATTCATTGCGTCCGGCAAGTTGCCGTGCTAAGGCGAACGGGCTGTAACCTAGGGATTACAAAGGTCTAGTTAGTACTTAAAGTTTTGGGTTTGATTCCTCGTCGGAGCGTTTGCGTTCTCATGGGGACCTCCGGCTCTTCGTCCATAATCCATGCATTCCGGTGTCGGCCATTGAATTATTCTTTGCCTTGCTCGTTTGCAAGCTAGTGCTAATCTTTTGGGGGGTTTAATTGGCGGGAGTTAAACGAGTTAAGAATCGTCATGAGGAAGTAGGGCGTAATTTTAAGTGGGCACTTGCAGGTGCTTCTTGTCAGACCGTTTTTTATAAGTGGAGGGTAGCTAGTTGTCGCTAAAAATGGCTTTCTAAAATATGCTATGGACAAGGTTAATTCTTTATTTTTTTTTGAATTTTATTTCTTTATAGTTTTTACTCCAATATTCATCCAAGTCAACTGTTAGGAGTGTGTGTGTAAACTTTTCTCAGAACCAATATATGCAATTACAGGATGGCATACTATACAGGGAAAAAATGAAAAATTTCGAACTCGTGTGGCAACCTCCTCTATTTCAAAACAAATTGCTCCCAAACACCATCAATTAATCCAACATGACCAATTACAATATCAGAAAAGGACATCGAATCGAATTGTTTGAGAAAAAAAAAAGAAACGGACCTGAAGACCTGTTTTTTTTTAAAAAAAAGAAACAAAAGAGCAAGCAAGGAATGTCCTCATTGTTTGTTTTTTCCCGATTTATAAATAAAAAATAGTATATATTATTAACTATCTAAATCAAGGTTTAAAAAACAAACTAGTTTGACGAATCTCAAAATCAACTTTAAATATAAAGCTAAAAATTTAAATTTTGGTTTATAAATAGAAGCAAAAAGATTAGGTACAAATTTAACCTGACAGAATATGATTAGACTAGAGAAAAAATAGAAGGGCAATTCATGATATTACTGCTGAACCCCATGGGTACTCCATAATCCATTACAAAGCCAGCTCACCTCCCACTCTGTTTACACTCATGACTCATCACTACTACACTGCTCCCACTTCCCCTCACTCGCACGCAGACACTTCCCACACGCTAGGCACAATGCCGTCAATGCGCCTCGCCGCGGCGCTGCTCGTCCTCCTCCCCCTGGCCGCCTCCGCCGCCGACGGGAAGGCGGCGGCGAAGGCGCCCGCAGCGCCGCCTGCCCCGCCGAACATCACGGCGTCGATGGCGAAGGGCGGCTGCAAGGCGTTCGCGTCCCTGGTCGCGGCCTCGCCGGACGCGCTGGCCACGTTCCAGTCGGCCGCGGACGGCGGCGTGACGGCGTTCTGCCCCACCGACGACGCCATGAGGTCGTTCATGCCCAAGTACAAGAACCTCACCGCCGACGGCAAGGCGTCGCTGCTGCTCTTCCACGCCGTGCCCGTCTACTACTCGCTGCGGAGCCTCAAGTCCAACAACGGCGTCATGAACACCCTCGCCACCGACGGCTCCGCCAAGAACTTCAACTTCACGGTGCAGAACGAGGGCGACAAGGTCACCATCAAGACGGACGCCAGCGACGGGGTCGCGCGGATCAAGGACACGGTGTACGACAAGGACCCCATTGCCATCTACGCCCTGGACACGGTGCTCGAGCCGGTGGAGCTCTTCGAGCCCGTCGAGGCGCCAGCGCCGGCGCCCGCCCCGGTCGCCGACGCGCCCAAGGCCTCCAAGTCCAAGAAGGCGTCCCGCCGGCACGTGGCGGACGCGCCCGCGCCGGCCGGCGACGACGCTCCGCCAGCGGACCAGAAGAACTCCAAGAAGAATGCCGCGGCCGGCGCCCCATGCCTGCGGTGGCTCGCCGCCCTACCGGTGGCCGTGGCCGTGGCCGCCGCCTTGGCTTAGCGGCGCTCCCGTTTCGAGGCGGATCTGCAGGAGAGCGGCGGCGGTGTGTCGGTGGGCGGTGCCAGAGCGTGTGCTAGTGGCGTGAGGGCTGAGACTTGTGTTTTCTTGGATCGAAGCTGCATAAATTCGTTTTTTTTTTCCTGTGTTCTTTCTTACTCCGTTGATGTTGTTAGCATGAACAAAAAAAATCAAATATTGATGTGGCATGGTATATTCAAACATTTTCGATCAGAATTTGCGAAACTCTCAAATCCCAAATGTACATTTACATTTTGGCAGCTATTACTAATTTGGGAATTGCTTGTTATACACACGAATCAGAAAATTGACCGTGTGCAGTATAGGAGGTGAATTCTGTGTTGGTGCTCACCTAATTTTGTCCGCAATTTATTGAAATGGGTTCGTTGAGCTGAGCCTGATGCAGGCAGCTGACTGGGGCCGCGTGTGCCGCGTGATTTAGTAATAAATCGAATTTACTAAAAGGCACTTGCCGCTCTAGTAACGTACCCAGTGCTACTTACTGTTTGTGTTGTCGGTGGGTGTAAAGCCCCATCGCTGCATCCTCGGCCTCGAGTTCTTGAGACCACTGAGGCTGCGTTTCTTGACATGGAAAACGTAGTACTAAATTAATATATGATTAATTAATTATTAATTGTTATAAATTAATATATGATTAATTAATTATTAATTGTTAAAAATATAAAGTAAATTAATATGATTTTTAAAACAATTTTTTTATAAAAAATTTAGAAAAAATATACGGTTTAGCAGTTTAGGAAACGTGCGTGCGAAAAACGAGGATGATAAGCTTAACTCGAGGAGGGGCGAATGGTATTTCAGAAAAGGTGAAAAGCTCTGTAAATTACCGATATTAATGAAATCAGGATGATCTGTCTTCGATCATCCTGGCAAAAAAGAAAAAAGAAAAGGGAAAAAGGTCTACTATTATTTACTGCTAATTACAAACGTAAAATAATTTATAAATAAAATATATATATACATATTTTTAAAGATTCAAGGTAAAAAATTAAAAGATAAAATACGATGAAAAATCATAAAAATAATTTTGGTCTATAGGCATAAGCGAGATACTACAAATTTTAGTTCATAATGCTTCTCCAAAGTGTAGTTTCACTAAGAGAATTCACTGCATATTTATAAATAAAAGATAATATAGAAAAAAACTTTTATATATGTATTCTTAGTAATAAAACAAAAACTAGAAAATAGACTTAAGGCTGATAACTTAAATTTTAACTTACAAATATAATAGAAACGAAAAGGTGAGATTCAAGGCCTGCATAACTTTGATGCTCGTCAACTCGCGTGCAGTTTAACCCAGCTATGCACGGAATGGCAGGATCACCGGAGGCGAAAGAGAGAGGATTGGTCCTGTGTCGCGAGTCGTGACGGGCTGGCCTCCTCCTCTTACCCCATATTTAGAGCAAGTTGAGTAATACGGCTAACTGTTAGCTTCAATTTATATATAATCAATTTAATAGCCAATTTATATAATATTATCTATAAAATATTAATACATGGTCTCACGTGTTATACAAACGTTGTATCTTGAAGTTTGTGCTACAACTCACTACAAATTAATAGCATGTTTCTTTTATTTCTTTGCTCCCGTCTCTTTAAAATATATTTATGGTTAGTTTACAGCCACTATTATACGTGCTCTCAAACGCAACCCCTTTGTGATCTCTTTCCCCTGCGACTTCGCCCGCGGACATCGGTGATGATAGATACGCATCACTTTGCGTTTCTGACTTTCTGCAGCCGTGCATGCGACGACGCGACCGAGCGGAGCGGCCTGGACGCGCTGCGCTGCTCGTTTCCTGGGCCCGTACCGTCCGCGACCCACGAGAAAAAATCCACCAGCGCGCACACGTCGGTCGAACCGCCTGGTACGTGCTGCCGCTCGCTGCCATGGCCCCCGCGCGCGGCTGCCACCACCTCGCTGGTTCGCGGCTCGCGTTACGATACGGTACGTACCCCCTCGTACGGTCGCACCAGTACCACCAAAGTCACATGCTATGGCGGTGTTTAGGTGACACATGTTTGATACTTATTATAAATATTAAACGTAGATTAATTATAGAACTAAGACCTAATTCGTATGATAAATTTTTTAAGCCTAATTAATCCATAATTAGTATATATTTACTGTAGCATCACATATGCTAATTATGGATTAATTAGACTCAATAGATTCGTCTTACGAATTAGCCCTAGATTATGATGAGTTTTATTAATAGTCTATGTTTAATATTTACAATAATTGTTTAAACACCCGATATGACATGAGGCTAAAAAAGTTTTGCCTCATCCAAACACCAACTACATGTAAGTAGCAAGCAAACAATACTGACGGTCAGTGTTGGGTAAACCCATGAAAACAGTCACGAATATTGGAATAATCAGTCGAGCCGCCGTTCCATTATGTTTTGAAAAGGTTTGCGAGATTTCGAAACTTTAAAAAAAATTGGTAAAAATTCAAAAAAAAAAAGTGTGATGATATATCGTGACATATCGAGGTGGTTTTAACACTCAAATCGTGATTAACATTAACAATATCGTGCCAGCATGTGATAATTAAAAAAGATATTGTAATTACCGCTAAGAATATTGCAATATATCGTGTGGTTTTGCTTATCAAACCACAGCAGCACGATTTAATTTTTTAAATTTAAATTTATGCGGTCTCTACACGATGATTGCCAATTTTCACCGAGCTGCGGGGGCGGGGCTTCGTAAAACAGTTTTGAAAACCCTCCGCGTGAGAAGCAGAGACGCCAAGAATAGCATCGACGCTTGGCGGAGCGCTCGGCAAGCGCGGCCGCGAGCGTGATGCCGCCATTTTTTTCTCTCTCCCTCCCGTCTTCCTCCACCTCCATATCGCCCAACTATTTATATTGATCCGTAGCAAGCAATGGAGCTATTCCACGTACCGCATCTCCACGCTCACCGCAAGACAGACGGATAGTTCAGCAATGGCTCGCGGCATCACCGTCGCGACGACGCTCCTGCTGGTCGCCCTCGCCGTGGTGGCGCCGCCGTTCGCCCACGCGGCTTCGGAGTACCTCGCCGACGCGCCCGTCGCGGCCAAGGAATCACCCGCCGGAGACGGCAAGGCCGGCGCGCCCGCCGCGGCTGAGGAATCCTCAGACGGCAAGGCCGACGCTCTTGCTGTGGCTGCGGAAACCCCTGGAGCCAAGGCCGATGCGCCCGAGGCAGCCGCGGAATCCCCACCGGCCGACGCGGTCGCGGAATCCTCCACCGAAGACGGCAAGGCCGACGCGCCCACCGCGGCTGGGGAATCTGCATACGCCGTGGCCGACGCGCCCGCCGAGGCCACTGATTCCTCAGCTAGCAAGAGCGGGGACCTCCCATACGTCCAGTTTGTGATAAAAAACCCAGTCAAATCAAAGGAAGATCCGGATGCCCGCGCCGACGGCCTCCCAATCGACCCGACGCCTGACGCTCAGGCTGCGTTCAGTTTGGGAAAAAAAATTTTGGGAGGGGCCAAAAAATTTTTGCGAGGGAGGTCCAGTGGACGCGTACGGTCACGCCGTGGTCGCCGGGGGTGATAAGTTTTCCGCGCACGCTTTTCCAAAACGACGTTTTTTTTAATAAAAATTTTCTATACGAATGTTGTTTTAAAAAAATATATTAATCTATTTTGTATTTTTTTAATAATTAATAATTAATTAATTATGTATTAATCTATTCCTATGTGTTAACGACAGAATTTGGTAATTTGCCGTTTGAGATAAAGTTGTGATTAAAGACTGAATCAAACAGAAAGCATGGCAATCGAATAGAAGACCAGGCGAAATACGACTCGGATTCATCCGATGGAGTCCGGATTGGATAAGAAATAGAGTCTGATTAAGCCTAGAATGTCACAGATAGATTCGGTAATAATCAGAGTCCGTGTAATTTAATTTTATCTATTAACTAGAATTAGTTTGGATTTTTTTCTTTATCTCTAAAAGAGTTAGAGTCCGATCGAGACTCATGTGTTAGTGATAGAGTCTATCTAGGAGTTTGTTATTTTTTTTTATCTATTAGGAGTTGTATGGCGTGTCCAACACGGCCTAGCCCCACCTGAGAGTATAAATATGTATGCCCCGGGTCATTGTAAATAATCTACCAATCAATAGATCAATTTCTAAGCGCATCGCCACCCTCCTAACCGAGGTTTCAACTTCGGCGAAACTTGGCACCTGACGTGGGGCTACGTCATCTCGATCTCCGACGGAGGGGTAAGTCCTACGTTCCGCCGGGCCACAGTAATCGCATCGACTAGATTGGAACTGTCTCGGTGCAGTCTGATCTTATCAGTAATCGCATCGACTAGATTAGAACTGTCTCGCATCGACCAGATCAACTCAAAACATGCTAGTTATCGTATCAGTAACTTTCATGTTTTGAGTTGATCTGCTCGACCATTTTGGGCGATCTACGTTGGTTTGATATTTGCTGAAATGGTCGATCTACGTTGGTTTGATATTTGTTTTTCGATATATTCAATCTAGTACTGTCTCGGTTCGGTCCGATCTAGTAGATTGTGTTTATCAGATGGTTTATATCAGATTGATGTATTTTGCTCATCGTTTTATCGGGGTACCAGCCGATAAGCTATCGATCATCGGCTCGTTGGCTTGATAGCAATCTAGATCTATTTAGTATCTAGCCTGACATTGCTAGGCGTAATCTTGAACTGTCTCGGTTGGGTCCGATTTTCTATGATTATTCTTAGCAATCTGGGTTAGATATTTTATAGATCTTGCTTGTTTGTCAGTCGTTTATAGCCGATGATCCTCGCTGATCTATATGTTTATCATATTTACATCAATAGACTAGCCGATTGTCTTATTGTGTTATTTTTATACTAATCGACTTGATTTAGTTAGATCGGCAGTTATTTACGTTGCATCGGCTTGTGAGAATTATATGCAAGTTGGGTTTAGCCGATCGCAGCAAAGTATTTATTGTTTATTCCAAGTAATTCGTCGGTTTATTTATTAGCCTTGTCGATCTTCCAGTTTCCCATAATCATATCGTGCTCGACTGCATACTGTCTTGTTTAAGTCCAATTTCTTTATACGTCTAGTCCGATCTGGTTATAAGGGCTCGTTCGATCAGCTAAGATTAATAAGTAATTTGGCAGGTTATATTGGTCTAATTTAGTTCAAGTTTATTTCTATTTGAGTTCCACCCGATCCAAGCTTTTTATGGCTGATCGTTTACCCTATCGGCTAACCGCTGCAGCATCAACATCCGATCGGCTGGATATTTAGTTACTTATTGGCTCGATAGTCGATCGGCTTGCTTTACTGTTCGTCTTATCAGTTGCAGGATCAAACTGACTGGCACGCCCGCGCATCATTCTAAGAATTTAGGTCCTGCACTGAAATGGTCTAAAATTGATTCCAGACCTACGTGCGTGACTGTTGATTGTCATTTTTGGTGTCAACACTATGTTTCCCAAACGCGACCATAGTCTAATTAAAAAATAAATTTTAGATTCCGACTGTAAACTGCTTGACGAATCTTTTGAGCCTAATTAATTTATCATTAGCACATGTTGGGTACTCTAGTACTTATGGCTAATCATGTACTAATTAGGCTCAAAAGATTCGTCTCACAATTTCTTCTATAACTGTACAATTAGTGTTTTGTTTCATCTATGTTTCATGCTCTACTTAGGTGTCTAAAGATTTGATTTGATGTTTTTGGGAAAAATTTTTGGTAACTACACAAGGCCTAAGGCCTCGTTTAGTTCCCAAATTTTTTTTCCAAAAACATCACATCGAATTTTTACACACCTACATAAAGCAGTAAACATATATAAACCAAAAAACTAATTGCACAGTTACGGAAAAAAATCTTAGGACAAATCTTTTGAGCTTAATTAGTCCATGATTAGCCATAAGTGCTACAGGAACCAACATATGCTAATGACGGATTAATTAGGCTCAAAAGATTCGTCTCGCAGTTTTTAGCCTAGCCGTGAAATTCATTTTTTTCATTCGTGTCCAAAAACCCCTTCCGACATTCGGTCAAATATTTGACGTGACACTTCTCCCAAAAATTTTCTCAATCTAAACACCACCTAATTTTTTCCGCAATTTATTGAAATGGGTTTGTTGAGCTGAGCCTGATGCAGGCAGCTGACTGGTGCCGCGGACGCCACGAGACAAGGCGTGAAAAAGCGTACGTGTGCCACGTGATTTAGTAATAAATCGAATTTACTAAATGGCACTCGCTGCTCTAGGAACGTACCCGGTGCTACCTACTGTTCGTGGCCTCGGTGGGTGTAAGGGCATATACAGTGTAAGTATCCCTATCGAGAGGTTCTAGAGAAAGGAATAGGTTACGATGAATAGAATGAAGCCACACCCTCCATAGTGCAGGCTATTTTTATGTGGGGCCCACAAATTTTTTAAGCTTTTCTTTTTCTCCTTTCCACCGCCAGTGCATCCTCTATCTCTCTCATCTCTTTATCATCGAGCAGTGGAGCAGTCGGGCAGGGGCAGTGGTGTGGTAGCGCAGTGGCGCGGCGGTGCATCGGACGGTGGAGCTCGCCGGCGCTTCGGGGCGTAGCAGCTCACTCAGGCCATCGGGGCGAACGGCAGCAGATCTGCGTCAGGCGGGCGGTAGATGCCAGATCTAGGCAGCGGAGGACGCCGGATCCGGGCGGCGGCATCGTCGGGGACGCTGGATCCGGGCGGCGGCATCGTCGGGGACGCTGGATTCGGGCGGCCGCGTCGTCGCGGAGCCAGAGCCCACCGGCGGCGCGTCGCGGACGGTGGCGGTGGCCGGCCTCGGCATCAACGGGCAGGGGTGGCGTCGGCGTCTCTCTCTTCCTTTTCTCTGATTTCTCTCTGTAATCTCTAACAGAGACACCGGCTCTTGGTAAGGGGACATGCACCCCGGCTGGGGCACGGTCCACGCCGCCCTGGCGAACCAACTCCTACGTGGCGAGCTAGAGCTCTATGTGGGAGCGCTATTTAGTTCCAAAATTTTTTTCCCCAAAACCATTGTAGCAAATCTTTGGATATGGAGCATTAAACGTAGATGAAATAAAAAAAACTAATTGCACAATTATGGAAGAAATCTTGAGACGGATCTTTTGAGTTTATTTAGTCCATGATTAGCCATTAGTACTACAGTAACCCACACGTGCTAATGATAGATTAATTAGGCTCAAAAAATTCGTCTCGCGGTATCTAGGCGAGCCGTGAAATTCGTTTTTTCAGTCGTGTCCGATAACTCCTTCCAACATCCAGTCAAACGTCCGATGTGAATAACAAAAAATTTTGTTTTGCCATCTAAACTCAGCCTTAGGCCACCTCCAATGGGTATCTATAAGCTATCTATAAGATATACTATATAATTTTTTAATAGAAGAGAGATAAAAGTTATCTCTTAATTAAGAGATAGTTTTTTGCACATATTTTAATGTTAAGTGGGAATGACTTGTAGGGTCATTTGTATTATGAGCTTCTTGCTAAGAGTTAGATCATCGAAGAAGTTGTCTTTTAGAATGCTTAGAGCATCCCCAACAACTCATCTAAATTTGGTCCTCTATATCTTAGTTTAGTTTGGATGATGATCTAAAACAGTTTCATCCTCTATATATTTGTGTGCTCTAACAGATCATCTATATTAGGGCATATATATTCTAGTCTATTATATTTTATTTATACATGTAACTGTATTTGTTTTATGTTTTATAATGGTCAAAGTGAGGACAATTGAGTTTTATATGATGGAGAGAGAACATCTAAATATAGATATTCTCTTGATATAGAGGACATCTATAAATACAGGATGGAATAGATATTCTGTTGGAGCACTTTTTTTACTCTCTATCCTCTATTTTTAGGATAGATGATGGGATAAAAGAGTTGTTGGAGCTATTGTTTGAGGTGACTTAGTGATAAATGGAATTTACTAAATGACACTTGCCGCTCTAGGAACGTACCCAGTGCTACCTACTGTTCGTGTTGTCAGTGGGTGTAATGCTCCATTGCAGCATCCTCGGCCTCGAGTGCTTGATTGCTCTTGAGACCACTGAATGGTCTATCAGAAAAGGGGGAAAGCTCTGTAAATTCCCGATCTTAATGAAGTAGGTGTTTAGATTGAGAAAAATTTTAGAAGAAATGTCACATCAAATGTATGATCGGATGTCAAAAGGGGTTTTTGGACATCAATGAAAAAACGAATTTCACGGTTAGCCTGTAAACCGTGAGACAAATTTTTTGAGCCTAATTTATCCGTCATTAGCATATGTTGGTTACTGTAGTACTTATGACTAATCATGGACTAATTAGACTCAAAAGATTCGTCTCAAGATTTCTTCCGTAATTATGCAATTAGCTTTTTAGTTCATCTATATTTAATATTTAATGCTTTATATAGGTGTCCAAAAATTCGATGTTATGTTTTTTAAAAAAAATTTAGGAACTTGTTGAAATCATGGTGGTCCGCCTTCGATCATCCCGGCAAAAAAAAAAAAGAAAATGTCTACTGTTATTTTTTTTATTGGTAACTGTACTGTTTAAACGTCTCCTTGTAGCAAAGTCCACGGCAGGGCTGAACATCTCTGGCTCTCTGCTACTAAACATAAAGGCCATGCTAACGACCTATTTACGACCGCTAAAAAAATTATATACATATACTTAATATACTTAATGATATAAAATAAACACTGAAAAATAAACCACGATGAAAAAACTACAAAACTAATTTTAAATTTAAGGTTAAAATTTAAAATTTTGGTTTGTAAGCATAAGCGAAGAGAAAGAAGACGGTGCAAATTTTAGCTCATGATGCAAATGTCTAAAGAAACAGTTTCACTTAGATAATTCACTGCATATTTATAAATAAAAAATAATTTATGAAAAACTTATATATGTATATTCTTATTAATAAATTAAATATTGGAAAGGTTATAATAAAAATCTTAAAATCAAATTTAAAGCTAATAATTTATATTTTAATTTATAGATATAAGAGAAACGAAAAGGTGAGGTCCCAGGCCGGCATAACAGTGATGCTCGTCAACTGTGTGCAGCTTAACCCAGCTATGCACAGAATGGCAGGACCACCAGAGGCGACAGAGAGAGGAATGGTGATGTGTCGCGAGTCGTGACGGGCCAGGCTCCTCCTCTTCCCCCAGATTTAAACGCAACACCTTTGCGATCTCTTTCCCCTGCAACTTCGCCCGCGCGCATTGGTGATGATAGATACGCATCACTTTGCGTTTCTGCACCCGCGTGTGCGATGGAGACGGACCGAGCGGAGCGGCCCGGACGCGGTGCGCCGCTCGTTTCCTGGGCCCGTACCGTCCGCGACCCACGAGAAAAAATCCACCGGCGCGCACACGTCGGTCGAACCGCCCGATACGTGCAGCCGCTCGGTCCCATGGCCCCGCGCGCGGCTGCCACCACCTCGCGGGTTCGCGGCTCGCGTTACGATACGGTACGTACCCCCTCGTACGGTCGTACTAGTGCCACCCACGTCGCAGGCTACGACGGTGTTTCAGACGAGACTATACGATATTTGGATATTTATTATAAATATTAAAAAGAGAGGTAATTCGTGTGACAAATTTTTCAAGCCTAATTAATCTGTAATTAGTGCATGTTTACGGTAGCATCACATAGGCTAATTATAGATTAATTAGACTTAATAGATTTGTCTTGCGAATTATTCCAATATTATCGATGTGTTTTATTAATATTCTACGTTTAATATTTATAATAAAAGTCAAATATTCAATGTGATACGGACTAAAATAGTTTAGCCCCATCAAACACCGCCTATATGTATCAAGGAAGCAATATCGACGGTCAGTGTTGGATGAAACCGCGAAACAGTCACGAATATCGGAATAATCGGTCCAGCTGCCGTTCTAGTATGTTTTAAAAAGGTTCGTGAGATTTCGAAACTTTTAGAAAAGTTTGGTAAAAGTTTTAAAAAAAGTGTGATGATATATCGTGACATATTGAGGTGGTTTTAACACTCAAATCGTGATTAACATTAACATTACCGTGCCAGCATGTGATAATTAAAAAATATTGTAATTACCGCCAAGAATATTGCAACATATCGTGTGGTTTTGCTTATCGAACCACAGCAGCAAGATTTAACTTTTTAAATTTAAATTTATGCGGTCTGATTGGCTCGGTGGGGTGGGCTCCGTAAACAGTTTTGAAAACCCTCCACGTGAGAAGCATAGACGCCAAGAATAGCATCGACGCTTGGTGGAGCGCTCGGCACGCACGGCCGCGAACGTGATGCCGCCATTTTTTCTCTCTCCCTCCCGTCTTCCTCCACATCCGTATCGCCCAACTATTTATGTTGATCCGTAGCAAACAATGCAGCTATTCCACGTACCGCATCTCCACGCTCACCGCAGGATAGACGGATAGTTCAGCAATGGCTCGCGGCATCACCGTCGCGACGACGCTCCTGCTGGTCACCCTCGCCACGGTGGCACCGCCGTTCGTCCACGCGGCTTTGGAGTACCCCGCTGACGTGCCCGTCGCGGCTGAGGAATCCTCAGACGGCAAGGCCGACGCTCCCGCCGCGGACGCGGAAACCCCTGCCGTCAAGGCCGATGCGCCCGCGGCAACCGCGGAATCCCCACCAGCCAACGCAGCCGCGGAATCCCCCGCCGGAGACGGCAAGGCCGACACGCCCATCGTGGCTGAGGAATTCTCAGACGGCAAGCCCAACGCTGCCGCCGTGGCCTCGGAAACCCTTGGAGTCAAGGCCAATGCGCCCACGGCAACCACGGAATCCCCACTAGCCGATGTGGCCGCGGAATCACCCGCCGGAGACGGCAAGGCCGACGCATCCGTCGCGGCTGAGGAATCCTCTGACGGCAAGGCCGACGCTCCTGCCGTGGCCGCGGATAGCCCTGGAGTCAAGGCCGATGCGCCCGAGGCAGCCGTGGAATCCCCACCAGCCGACGCGGCCGCGGAATCCCCCGCCAGAGAAGGCAAGGCCGACGCGCCCACAGCTGCTGCGGAATCCGCATACGGCGTGGCAGACACGCCCGCCGAGGCCACGGAATCCTCAGCTGGCAAGACCGGGGGCCTCACGTACGTCAAGTTTGTGATAAAAAACCCAGTCAAATCGAAGAAAGATCCGAATGCCCGTGCCGACGGCCTCCCGATCGACCCGACGCCCGACGGTCAGATGTAATGACAGCCGGAAGTTCCATACGATTGATTTGATGAATACTGCATTTGTGTTTAACTTTGTACAATTTCTGTAATTGAGTTTTGTGTCGTCCAACTCGGAGGAAACAATGTTAGTTTTCTAGGAATATGGTCCGCGCATTTGTGCAGCTAGATTTAATTTAATTTTAAGTTTCAATAATATATGTTTGTTCTTTAAACTCTTAAAAATGGAATTTTTTTCTTTTAATTATTAGTTATTTCACATTAACACTATTAAATATTGCTCACCTGTGGTTGCTGCCCCGTTGATGTCACCTAACACCACTGCTACAGATCGATGTCCCAAGTTTGAAACGATATGTTGCTCAATGTGGGGCTCCCATCACATCACAGATGTATACTCTCATTTCTAATGTTGATGTAACTCTATATTTTAACTATGTGTTTATATACTATCACAGATGTTAATTATTTTTAGAAGATTTATTAGAGTTAAATAATTAATATACACCGAAAAACACTTATAATATATAATATATAGTAGAACATATGTTGTAACTTATTTGGGTCCTCACCCAAGCTACCATTCTACTTTACTATATTTTTCTATTTACTATTGTTTGTCTGGTCTCGTTACCATCATTCATCATCATCATTTCGCTTTTATTTATGTTTATAAGTTAAAATTTAAAATTTTAACCATAAATCTAGAGTTGATTTTGAGTTTTTTTATCTTATTTATTTTTCAGCATTGCCCTTTTAGATTGATAAGAATATATATAAATAAATGTATTCAACATTATTTCTTATTCATACATATGCCATTCGAATTTTTTTTCTTAAAAAGCCAAACATTTGGATAGAACAACTCTATCCAATAAAATAAGTGTAATAATTCTAAATACATTTATCTTTTATATGTTAACATAAATTTATCAAAAGTTGTGCCCATATTTTCTATGCCTAACTTGAATTCCCATGTTATTGCACTTAGATTTTTTTATAAAAGTAAATGGCTAAACATGTAATTTTTTTTTGGCGAACATGGAGAGTAAACAACAATGGATTTGTTTTTATCTGCCTAGCTATTGAATTTTGAATACATCAACGCATACATGCCTTGCCTACTTATCTTCCCATAATTAGGTTGGTGTGTATGAACACATATATATGATTGATGCTAGATGAAAAATATGATTAGCTGAACATAATCATATATTAGAACCAAAAAGATAGATATGAATATAGATGATCACTGAGCTAATCCTTATTGTTCCAGCCCGCTCTTGTGTACTTATACGTCCGTAGAAAGGAGCAAAAAAATCGATCAAGGACTGCTGGGTCAAATGAAAGTCCGCATATACTTGGACTCCGATTTACCATCTTAATCTCTATTCTTTTTTGGAATTTTGAGCAGATTCCAAAAAATTGAAAAATAATCAAAGGGAATTAGATCGTGGTGCACTCAGCCGCCGCCGATGCCCGTCAAGCACTGAAAGTAAGCTAATAATATAGTCAATAAACTGGTTATAATATTTCTTATAGCTTTCTTTTAGTTCATCTATATAATAGTTAGCTCTTCATCATTAATGCAGGACCCACATATCACTCTCACAGAGTTTTTTGGTTCCTATGCCCGAGTTGGCTACAAGCTTATAGTCTGCTTACACTCTCTCATCTACTTTCTCCTCTATATAAGCATATATTCAGCTTATATCTTGCTATTATACTTGCTCTCAGACGCCACTAAGCTTTTACGCTATACGATATCTGAGGATATCTTTTTAACTGTGCACACATGAGTTTACGCCATATGATGTCCGAGTCATGTATATTCAATCAAAGCCAGAGCAAGACACAATATGTCCGACTCCTGCAAATTTGATCAAAACACCTAATTGTTCATAAGTATCTTCCTAGAATCAAGGAAATAATAATAGATTGGTCTCAATTTATAGAAGCTGTTTTCTATTCAGACTCTTAATTTCTTTTTCTCCATGTTAATCTACATCGTTGAAATCGATGTGATCCTACTACGATCAAGCGGTTGTGTTTTTTCTTTATTTCTCCGGTTAATAATTATCCTAGAACTGTTATCTTTTCAAAAAAAAAAATCCTAAAACTGCTAAGTGTTAAAACATGAGTTAATGGCAGGCTTGCTTGAGCACTTATTTGCTAGCTAGCTAGTTATCTTGTGTGTGTGCATGCACGAGAATATAGCCCTGTTTCGACGACACACCGCGGCTAGGTTGCATACATATACTTAATTGGCTAATTACAGTTTAATTAAGTCCTTTGTTGTTTCAACATAGTAAGAGTCCGATTCCATATGTGTGGCCAAATTGAGAGGGTTCCCGTAATCTTTTTTCAAATGTTTCCAAATATGATTATATTTCTTACATATATTTAAATTAATCTACACCGTTATATTCTAGACCCACTGTGATCTTATGGTGTAGATTTCTTCTTTTTCTTCGATTAACGTGGTAATTTCTAGCCTCCAAAGCGAACGTCGAGCATACTTTCAAGCCTTTCTTTATATTACAATAGATAGATAGATAGTTTATGGTTGATAGGTTTACCGTAAAAGTTTGGACCTGTGAAGATAAAATAATAAGATGACTAAAATAAAAAAAAGATGAGGTCTGAAATAGAAAGTTAAGGATAATTGTAAGAGCGCTCAATATTTTGTTAGATTCTTTATATATATATATATATATATATATATATATATATATATATATATAAAGTTTATGTGGCATCAACGTGATACTTAGGCCGCGTTCGCTTGCTCCCTTTAGTGACCTCGTTTTTTGCGCGCACGCTTTCCAAACTGCTAAACGGTGTATTTTTTGCAAAAAATTTCTATAGAAAAATGTTGTTTTAAAAAATCATATTAATCTATTTTATATTTTTATAATTAATAATTAATTAATTATGTACTAATTTATTAGTCTATTTTTCCCGCTGGGTAAGTTAACCTACCTCCTCCTCCATGACCTCCACAACCGAACGCGGCCTTAATACCTCTCAGTGAAACCACTTGGTCCACTTGCATTGTTGGTGCCCAGGAGCAGCCATCGGGTTTTTCTGGTCCCGGCGGCATCGGCGGGCGGCCGCCATTGCTGTGCTGGGTCAGTTCGTCTACTCGCTGGCCCGTTGGGCACTAAATAATCATATTTTTCGTTTGATTAATTTCTCTTTATTTTTCGTTCTTTGCAGTTTACTTTCTCTTTATTTTTCGTTTGATTATTTTCAAACCATTAGAGCATGTCCAAAAAATGTCTAAAATAAATCCTAAAAACCAAAAAATTGGAAAATTGATCAAAAAACACTTCTCCAACAGATACCTAAATACATTCCTAAAATTCGGTTATTCCTAATATCATCTCAAATGTATCCAATATTTGGGGCGATTCTGGGTATTCCCAAACCAGTTTTCGTTCAAAAGTGGATCGATCGTGCCATTTTTTTCGCGCGCTCAGCCTCCACTTCGCCCTTCCCGCGACGGCATTTCCGCCTCCATTCCGCCGCATGCGTCCACCGTGCGTCGCCTCTGCACGCTCGGCCCCCACTTTGCCCCTTCCCGCGACGGCGTCTCCGCCTCCATCCTGTCACGCACATCTGCGGCGCGTCGCCTCCAACCTGACATGCATTCTGTCTCCACTTCACCCCTTCCCGCAACAGCATCTCCGCCGTGCGTCGCCTCCATGCCGCCGCGTGCGTCGCCTCCAGCAGGCCGCTCGCGCCATCTCCATCCTATGTGTGTAAGTATGTTCAATCTCCATAACCTAGTTATCGCACTACTAGAAACTATCCCTATCCCTACCGTAAAGTTAGGTTTCAAAACTAAACGCACCACTTACAGATTAATCAGATTATCCAGGAATACATTGAAGTCTTACAATTGAATACTTCCATGTGCTGGGCAGTGAAAGAACTTCAATAGTATTAGTTGAGAAGGGCCCACATTGATGATGTGTCAAAATTTAAAGTTTTTCAGGAATCTATTTTAGGCAATTCTTGGAGAATGGAGTGATTTTTCATCCCAATAATTTTTTAGATGTTCCTAATACATGAATTTTAAGACTTTAATTTTAGGCATCTCCTGAAGATGCTCTTAAATAACATGTTTTGTGTAAAAAGTTCTATATATATATATTTTAAAATCAAATAATATTTTTTATTTTGTAATAATTAATACTCTTTGTGTCACATATAACTGCATTTATGAATTTATGTGTTCAATATTTGACCATTCGTCTTATTTGAAAATTATGAATAATTTTGAAAAAGTCTCACATAAAATACTAATAATATTTTACCATCTAATAGCAATAAAAATAATAATTATAATTTTTAAAATAAAACAGACGATCAAATGTCGATCCTAAACAATTCCCAACATTTGGATTTTTTTCTTAGGTAAAAAAGACAAAATTTGGATTTTGGGTCATACTGAAGCAATTCGTACCGTTCATGTGCCGGTGACTACCAACATCCCCGCCACGTCACCGATCCGCGCCTAATCGAATCCGTTCCGTCGCTTTCGAACCAAACCGACGCTCCAGATGCTTCCCACGTCAGCGATCTGCGGCACCCCTCCTCCCACTAATCGCAACCCACCTGTCACCTCTATAAATTTCCACCACCGGCTCCGTCTTCTACCCCACAACGCAACCCAAACTCCCAAAGCAAAACACTCCCTTTTGCCCAGCTCGTCGCGACACCACCCGCCGCCGATCCCCGATGGCGCCGAAGGCCGAGAAGAAGCCCGCGGAGAAGAAGCCGGCGGAGGACAAGGCCGGCGAGAAGGCGGAGAAGGCCCCCGCGGCGGGGAAGAAGCCCAAGGCCGAGAAGAGGCTGCCTGCGTCCAAGGGGGAGAAGGGCGGCGAGGGCAAGAAGGAGCGCGGCCGGAAGAAGGGCAAGAAGAGCGTCGAGACGTACAAGATATACATCTTCAAGGTGCTCAAGCAGGTGCACCCCGACATCGGGATCTCCTCGAAAGCCATGTCCATCATGAACTCGTTCATCAACGACATCTTCGAGAAGCTCGCCGGCGAGGCCGCCAAGCTCGCGAGGTACAACAAGAAGCCCACCATCACCTCCAGGGAGATCCAGACCTCGGTCCGCCTCGTCCTCCCCGGCGAGCTCGCCAAGCACGCCGTCTCCGAGGGCACCAAGGCCGTCACCAAGTTCACTAGCTCTTAGGCAGTTAGGTTCTTCCAGCGAGTCTCTGGCAGCGGTGGTAGTTGCCGTGCCTGTCTCTGTTTCTCCGTCTCGTTTCCCTGTTGGATGTGTCTAGTGCTTGCTGATTATTGTAAGAAGCTCATGGTTGTGCCCGTGGAGTTGTGGTGTTCTGATCTTGAATATTATGATGATTGCAACCTCTGGTTGCCAAATTGCTATCATATAAGGTGTCATTTTGGTGTGAGGTTGTGGATGCCGTTTTGCTAACTTGCAAATTGTGAATGCCTGGTGCTTTTTCAGTGTGGAGTTTCTGCCATCTTGTAAATTTGTTTCAACGTTCCAGTTCCATGTGGGAAATTGTTCTAATAGCTCTCTGCTTTGTTGTGCTTGAAAAAGTTCCGGCTTGCTAAGTGGACTGGTGCAATTGATTTAAGAACAGGATGGAATGGTCAGCATGAGCTGCACTTTGAAGCCAAGAGCGGGAGATCTGATTCTGTCGCATGAGTTTGCTTTCGTTGTAAACTGTGGCTGAAGCGTTAGGCGTATTGCAGTTTTGGCTGTCTTTGAAAATTTTGAATTGATATTCGATTCGTCCTGGTCGCGCGAGAACGAGCTTCTGAAATTTGCCGGGACCGCGAAGCCGCTTGAATATTGAGGGGTCTGAGGCTGGGCAGCTGGCCACGTGGTTTGCTTTTGGCGGGAGCTTAAATTTTGGCGAACTAGTTTTCATTTTGGCGGATGGAACTTGAAATTTGAGGTTTTGGCGGGGTCTGGTTTTGATTTTTTAGGTTTGGCCGGAGCCCAACGGAGTGACAGATCCAGATTCTAATGGAATATAGGATGAGAGGCATCACTGGATTTGCAGCTTTTTTCTTTTTGTTTTCTCTTTTTGCTTCAACGAGTTTACTGATAGTTTATTTTGCAAATTTTCTGGAATGAACAAAGGGAGACATTTTGGGTGTATATCAGTAATAATCTAGTCCTATTCATCAACAATGACAACAGTAGTACCTATTTTCTCTAGCAATTTCCAAATTTTACTTGGATCAACCGTTATTATTTAATCCAGAGATAAAAGAACACGATTCACTTTGAAACTGCTCCTAGTGCTCTACCTTACACAAAGCACAAACAACACAAGTTTTATTTGGTCGGCAGGTTGCATCTTCCTACGGCCTTTTGGAAAACAATCTTCCACGACTACCAGCATTTAATTTTATCTCAGTGGTTTGCACCCCTATCTTTTCATTTTTGTTTATGGTTATAAGCCAAAATTTAAATTATCAATCTTAAATTTGAAGTTAATTTTGAGTGTTTTTTATTGTAATTTTTTAACCTTTTGCTTTTATATCACTAAGAACACATATATAAAAATTTTATTTACAAATATGACATTTGGTTTTTTCTTTTAAAAAGCAAAAAGATGTCACCTTTTGAGATTATTACCAATGTTTGCAAATAACCACAAAATCCTGACAATACTATGGAAAACAAGTTTTCGATTCAACTAATCGCACCAAATCAGTCACAGTACAGCTTATGCAGGGTGAACACAAGGATGGAATTCGTTTTGGCTGTAAACCGGTTTTACAAGTTCTAAGGTTCAAGTGTTTTTGAAGGGTTGAATCTGTCGTTGGAAGTAGTTTTCGAGGAATAAAACTTAACTTACAACCTGGGCCAAAAATTTCCCATTTTCGGCCCAGTTTAGCATCGGAAGAACTGGCCTACGCCAACTGGGCCACTTCCCACCGCTTCTCAGCCCAGTAAGCCTACTCGACTCCTCCCATCCAGAAAGTCTAATTGGCGCGCGTGCGCTAGCAGGCTCTACTCGTGAACATGCTCAGCCCATGGTGAAGACGGCCCCGTTTATTCTATATATAGTTCATGGGTTAGCCCGTTTATGGTATATATGATTTTTTTTTACTTTATGGTATAAAGTTTGGATGTATAAATTTTTACCTTATGGGTATAAAGTTTTTACAACCATCCCACCCAGCGTATTGAGGAAATATTTCCTACTGGGGCCAACTGTATCAAACTGTTCGTGGTTCAGTAGTTCTCTAATTCTAGTTGCATCTGTTTTGCCTCTGCATTTCAAAGTTATGTATGTTTAGATCTTTTAATATATATTTCCTGTTGAAGATATAATATACTTCCAAACCTGCAATTTGGCGTCGCTGATGAAACTGAGAATATTATGTCATGCTAACTTTAGGAATAAGAGACCACTAATTTTACAGTTTCACCATGATTTTCCCCCTTATTTACAGGAATGAAATCTTGGAGAAAATACTTTTGTCCAATCGAACCTTAGACCCCAGAGAAATTTTCGAACGCAAGTGCTCTTTCAGTTTATCTAACGGTAAGCTTTGGCACAGCATTCATCAGTATGCACACTTATTTTTAGGTATTGCTGTGATTAAATCTGTAGCTTCCTATCTTTTTCTGCAGTTCTTTCTCCCCCATATTCCTGAACGGCGATTAAATGAGTAGGTTGTTTCACAACCTTGTGAAAGTGGTATGCTACAACATCGCTGAGCTCCTTGTTTAGCAACAAAAATGTACAGGCAAATCTCGTCTTTTAACATTCCTACCGGTAGCGATACATGTAACTCAGGTGGGCAGTTATTGTGCTGCAGATCCTCCTAATGATAATTTCTGTACATAAGTTTGCTTACTTCACAATGAAAGACCGACCTTGTTTGATGCTCGTGCTAGCAAAGCATCCATATGATATGCCAAAATGGTGCCATGCTGCTAAGATACTTGTAAGATTTCACAGTTACTACTGTTGAAGCGACAGTGGCTTCATTATGTTTGCTTTTGTAGCAGGACTGCAGGAGATACATTATTCATCACGATATATGTGATTTGCACATAGCCCTATAGTATGTCTGTGTTAGCGTACATACATAGCCGGGTCATTCTCTTGTTCTGTTTATACATGGATTAGCTAGCAGCCCGTCCAACCATCCTGTACCTAGTCATACGGATGTACCTAGTTTGTAGTTCTGGTTGTTCTGAGGCTGTACGCCCATGTTATATATGTTATATATACGAGATACGCCACCATATCTTGGTGTGGCTTCACTCAAATACTCTTTCAGTCTGGACTAAGCTCAACCAGGAGAAGCAATTCTTGATTATACCTTTATGCCTATATAGGCTATACAGCTCTCTTGGATCTGGGGCTTGTGACATCAGCCAAAAATTTCTACCGTAAGAGCAATCCAACAGATTATACGTTCCATCATTCGTATTGAAATAGATATTTTAAAAGAAAAAATGAGTTCCAATAGATTATACATCCCATCATACAAAAATAGATAGTCATCCAAATTAGGGAGAGGCTATTCAAATTTACATGTTCTCTCTCCTCCATGCATATTTCAATATTTATTCGCAAGAGGAGAGGGTGATATCAATATGAGAGCAGATTGTTGCAAGATATTAATAAAATAATATGGATGATATATTATAGATGATCTCTTAGAGTGTAAGGTGAGATGGAAGAGTGATCTTTTTTGAATAGTCATTCAAATAGATATATATAGATGATCATATATATATATATATATGAGCCGTTGGGTTTGCTCTAAGGCTTGGTGACGTGATTTCCCATCTTTTCTGTTAATGAACAAATCATGCTGTTCTGTCACTGATGCCCTGTAGGCAGACCATCTTTCCGATCTGAGTTGCAAGTTGCAACCTTGTCAGCATCATGTGATGTGTATGGAGATTTAAAAAGAGAAAAAGGAAAGGGACATATCTGAAGAGCAAAGCTTCTGGCAGAGTATCATGTTAACTACATATCCTGATGCCAATCCTGTTTTTAGGTCAACTATAATCTTCTTGCCTTCTACTCCTAATTGCCTGTTTAAATTTGAAGTTGCCTAACATATAGCATCATATTCTGGTGGGTTTCAGATTGCTACTAGGATCAGTCTTTCAGTTGTAAGTTAATCACATTTTCCAATTAATTACACCGCATCTTCTAGCCTGTGATGCTGCACCTGCTGTTGGTGCGCACTGTTCCTGCAAGTCCTTTGTACTAATGAAACCTTTTTCACTTTGCAGGTGACTGATAAAAGCCTGCCGTTTTTGTCCCTCAGCTTGTTTTGCATCTAAGGTCTTGTTTAGTTTCTAAATTTTTTTTCAAAAACATCACATCGAATTTTTAGACACCTAAATAAAGCATTAAACATAGATAAACCAAAAATAATTACACAGTTATTAAAGAAATCTTGAGACGAATCTTTTGAGCCTAATTAGCTCATGATTAGCCATAAGTGCTACAATACCAACATGTGTTAATGACGGATTAATTAGTCTCAAAAGATTTGTCTCGCGGTTTGTAGGCTAGCCGTGAAATTTGTTTTTTCATTCGTGTCCGAAAACCCCTTCCGACATCCGGTCATACATTTAATGTGACACTTCTCCTAAAAATTTTTCCAATCTAAACACCACCTAATTGGGAGTACTCACCTGCCACTGTCAATTCCAGGTATCGTCTAGTATAACCGTTATACCATTCTGATTCTTTTTTTTAAGGATAAATCATTCAGAGAACAAAGCCAAACTTGTTTCATTGGACACATCCTACTCAACTCCAATTTGACTAGTTTAGCAAGCACGTTTTGCACTTAGGATTCTGCTATATCTACCTCATTATCCCCTGACACTGCACATGTAGCCTCCATAGATTAGAACAAGTACTTGGAAGGTATCTCCATTAGATGCCTTCGCACATTGAGGGGCTCCATGTGCTGGGTGGGGCT
Organism: Oryza brachyantha; assembly: GCF_000231095.2. NCBI lineage: Eukaryota > Viridiplantae > Streptophyta > Magnoliopsida > Poales > Poaceae > Oryza > Oryza brachyantha. The sequence continues at coordinate 15,205,520 of NC_023170.2, forward strand.
CGTGGAGCCAAACCTAGATAGGCTTTGTTGTATCAAAGCTTAAACTAACCCCCCATCTGTTTTTGGCTGCTATAAACCATCTTATTTGACCATTAATTATAACTCATTTGACTGTACATAAATGGCTATTAGCCCTTCTATATAATGCCTACCTACTGCAGCCAAGGGGGCGTTTAGATACTGCTAATTTTTTTAACCCATGTTACATCGGATATTTTGATATTTATTATAATATTAAACGTTGACTAATTATAAAACTAATTACAGAAATGTGAGCTAATTCATGTGACAAATTTTCAAAGCCTAATTAATCCATAATTAGTGTATGTTTACGGTAGCATCGCATAGGCTAATTATGGATAAATTAGGTTTAATAGATTCGTCTCGCGAATTAATCTAAGATTATGAATGAGTTTTATTGATAATCTACGTTTAATATTTATAATAAGTGTTCAAACATCCCGTATGACATGGGACTAAAAAAAAGTTTAGCCCCAAACACCACCTAAATGGAGTTGAATCGTCAGTCAAGCATGTTGCAAATCCTAGCATGGACCTGGGATATGACCTAACAACCCTTGAATGATTCCTTTCGAGTTGCACTTGCTCAGCTCGCCTTGACGTAGATCCATGGACCACGTACAGTAGAATAGGCCATTTCTTCTCTGATGATAGCGAGAATACAGCAGGAAAAGGTGACACAACAGTGTAGCCTAGCCCTGATCCTTTTCCCGTGTCTACAAAACTGTCAAAACTGAGCAGAAACAGAGAAGCAATTAGCTGTTGTTAGTTCAGTTTTTACTGCTCGCTTTTGAAACCAGAATTTACCTTAGCCCGTTCCTGCTCCGTACGAGCTCCCGTTTTGGTCCTGCCAAGATGTTTGTGAGCGATGGGAGTTGTGAACAGATCTTTTGGTAGTAGCGGTAGTACAGTACTGCTATACTACCTCCGTCCATAATAATCTTTTTTTCGTTTTTCTGTGTTCAACGTTTGACTATTCGTCTTATTTGAAAAATTTATAAAAAAACTTAAAAAAATTAGTCACATATAAAGTACTGTTCATATTTTATTATCTAGTAATAATAAAAATATTAATCATAATTTTTTTTAAATAAGACGAATGATTAAACGTTGAATACGAAAAAAACGAAAACTGATATTATTACAAGGAAAGTAGTAGAATAGGAGCTTTCGGAGATTTGGATGGTGATGGGATTAGCATGGCTGCTCCGTGCTGTTTGCTGATGAGGCAACATGGCAGCTACAAAGATTCTGCAACCCTGGCCCCCCTTGATCTGGCTGTCGCAAACTGTACATGTCCATGGATATACTTATCTGAATTTTAATTATCTATCAACTCCGTCTTGTATTAAATTTATTTTTTTCTTAGATTTAATGTTTTAAGTCTTCGTCTTCTTTAAAATATTTTACAATTAATATTTTTATTATTACTAAATGGTAAAACATAAATAGTACTTTACGTGGACTATTTTTAAAGTTTTTAAAATAAGACGAATAATCAAACATTAGACATAGAAATAAAAAATTAAAGTTATTATAGAATAGATGTAGTAGATTTTATTCGGCTAAAAGCTGGCCAATTGAAAGTCGGTGAAATATGGCACGAGCAACAAACAAGCATCAAACAACCAAGAGAGAAAAAAAATGATCCTGCATAATACTAGACTGCTCAGCACAGAGTACAAAATATAGTGATTATACGGACTACAGTGTAGTAGTGAATCCCGGGCTCCTAGCACAAAGCTGTTCTCTTTCACCGAAAGCCGTTTTCATTTCACGAAAGCGGCTTTCCGGCACGGTCAAATGCCTACTGGGATGAAGTGAAGTCCATCTCGGTAGTAGCGGCTGGCTGTTTCAAACTCTTCTTGGTCCTCGAGGAAACGGTTTACTCTATCTGTAAAAAAAAAACCAATTCTCTAGTTTTCGTGTATAGCATTTAACCATCCGTTTTATTTAACTTTTTTTAGAAAATTAAAAAAAATTAGTCACACTTAAAGTACTATTCATGATTTATCATCTAATAAAAACAAAAATATCAATTGTAAAATTTTTTTGAATAAAACGAAGAGTAAAAAATTATAAGTAAAAAATAAAAAATTGGTTTATTTTGAGAAGGAGAAGTACGTTTAACCACGCTTCAAGATTGGTGCGCTCAGCTCGAGATCAGCCAGCCCACCACCAACCGTCCGTCCGTCCGTCCCACACATGGAGCCGGCCCGAATTCCGAGGCTCTCACCACCATTTTGCTTTGGGCGGGCGCCTCGAGATTAGCGGCGGAATTATCCGAAGCCAAAGCTGCGTCGGGGCGGGGGGACAGGGAGTGATTGAAGGCTGCGAAGGTTGTTTCCTGCCTGCCTCTCACAACGTGGGTTCCGAATCTGCCCCTTGGCGAAATAAACGGCGCGGGGCTTTTATTTTTTTTTCACTCTTTACCACTCTCCCTTAATCCCTTTCACAGCAACAGTAAGAAGATGGTGACAAATCCTTTGCCACTTAATAGGTAAAAGTGGCAAATAGAAAATGTTGAATATCTTGGTGGAACTGATTAGTTCATGACAAATAAGCTATTTTATTTCAAAATTAGTAAGATGTATATGTATTGAAATGTGTTTATATGACTGGGAACATAAGCTTATGCAACTAGAAATAAAGGGATAATTTTCAAATGACATATTTAAATAAGAAAAATAATTATACATATTTCTAGTGATTAAAGGTGAAGCTAAAAATAAACTTCGGCAAAAACCTCAAAATCAACTGTAAATTAATGTTGGAAATTTATATTTTAACTTATATTTCCCTATTCACATTATAAAACTTTTTGATCTTGTCTAGATTATAGGTGTGCTAATAAATCAAGACATATATGCAAAAAATATATATTGGTATATGAATGAATCTGACCAAATTCAAAATTCAAAAAGTCATCCGTATGAAACAAACGAAGTAAATATAAATAGAAACAAAAGTATGGAGATGAATTATGTTAGAAAGATAGATCGAGCATTTCAGCTGACCTGGTGTGTGATAGGATATAGGAATACACTAGGGACATGGTGTCGTGGGTAACGGAATTTAACCGGTTCTTTTTAACAGTAGGTCTTCGGTGGGTTTTCTCTTTGCGACATGAGCAGAAGTGGAGGGATGACTTTACGTTTGAGCAGTAAAATTGCATATAAAGTCCGAATAACAATGATAAGAATAGTATTCTCTTCTTCTAAGACGTAATTATCACTAACATTACTGGGATAACATTATTTAGAAAGAGTTATAACCATCTCATTATTTAGATTACCTATGTTGTATATATACGTGCATGTTATATTGTTGGGACGTTTTGATGGTGAGTAATTTAAAATAAGTCAAGTTTTAAGAAAAGATATGTGCTACCTTATATTATGGGACATAGAAAAAATACTCCCTCCGCCCCCAAAACAAACCAATCTTTCGGTTTCGTGTCCAGCGTTTTACCATCCGTCTTATTTGAAATTTTTTAAAAAATTGAAAAAATTAGTCACACGTAATGTACTACCCATGATTATCATTTAATAAAAGCAAAAATATTAATTGTAATTTTTTAAATAAGATGAAGAACCAAACATGATAGGTAAAAAATAAAAGATTGGTTTATTTTGGAACGGAGTGAGTAGTATATATAAGATGAAGAGAATATTAATAGTCCAACAGTGAAGTAATTAGAGGTACTAACAAAGCTACAAGGATAGGTCTGCTGTTTTAATTGGAGTCACATGTGGAGTGAAGGAGAGGAACAGAGGGGGGCCTAGGGTGCTGCATCCAAAAGTGACATTGGGTGGGTCAAAGCAGGATTAAATTTGAGGGTGGTGGTGGTGGCCTTGATGGAAGTGAACAAGTGCAAGGGAAAAAACAAGAAACTAGCTTAAGGCCTTGGGAGGCCACCACACCATGGTACCACTCTCTGAGTTCACTTGTTTATGCAAGCACTTCTCTTCTTTACAGGAGCTTGTTTGTTTTGCAGCCACCACCACCCCCACCCTCCCAACTGTCCAACCCCACACAGGTCAGCACAAGGCATGGGGGAGGAGCTAGCTTTGCCTTTTGCCATCTCCAACCCCAATTCATGCCTCCATGGCTCCGTTCTGTGAGCACATATACTACTACTAACCCACTCATAATCCGTTGCAAAAGAAGGCGTACATACCCTGCGTTGCTCCCCTCCTTCCTTCCCCCATCGTGTCAAGCCAGCAGCTGGAGCTGGAGCTGGAGCTGGAGCCATGGCCTGCTAGGCCTAGCTAGAAGAAGGTACCTTGGTTTTCCCTTCTCTGATGGGTTTGACTGACTGACTGATTGGTGTCTCTGACTCCTCGGTTGCTGGCTTTTCTTTCTTGATCTGTTCATGCAATGTCGCCGGTCACTGTCTAGACATGGTCTGTTTTGTTTCCCTCGCCTTACGGCTCATCCAGTTACTGCTGGAGTTTTAGTGCTCATATGATTTTTGTGCGCTGTATCATGCGCCACCGTTTTCTTTTTATTCAATGTTGTGGGAAAGAGGAGGCTTGTGATCTTGCTGCTAGCCTTTTCCAGGTTGCATTGCAACGTATTTCCTCGTTTTCTCCCTTATCTTTGGGTATTCAAAAGATCCCCTTTTGTTTCCAATCCCTGTTTTTGGCTCTCGTCCCCTATTTTTCCCCATGGGAAGAGCTGGTTTTGCCATTTGAGGTTTTCTCTGATCAAGTTAAATTCTTGGATAATTCTTGTTTCTTTTGCTTTCATGCCCGGAAGATTGAAATTGGGGATGAACAGGAGTGCACAATACATGTTCATTTGATGCGCTAATGCATTTATTTCTTTTTTGTGATGGATTTCAGATGTGGAGTTAGGCACGGTCTCTTTTGAGCTGCTTGAATGTTAAATCAGGGACCTTTCTTGGATGCTTAAAGAAAGTGGAGTGAGCTTTTGCTAGATTTACAGTCGCACAAGTCATATTGACCATCATGTCTGTTGAGGTGGTGGAGCAGACTGTGCCTTCAAACCAGGCTAAACCGGCTGTTGATCCTGTTCCTGCAAAGGCGAGCAAGGCCGGTAAGGATGGCAGGTCAGACCTTATTACGAAGGAGATTATAGAGGAGCAAAAGCCATCTCATCAGCGGCAAGAGTCTTCTGAATCTATATTGGACAAGGGTCCTTCTAATGTTGGTTCAGACTCAGGTGTTTTGGATGTGCCACTAACCCCAAAGGAGGGCTCTGGTGAGCTGAAAGAGATGCAAGAATTCGATTGCAACGGGAATCAGCAGAAGAAGACATCGCAAAAGAGCAGCACTAGTGAGAGCTTTGCTTCTGCTAAAGTGAGCGACGGGACGAATAGTCTGAGGAAGACCTGTGGAAGTGGCAAGGTCAGTGATACAGCTGATTCTACCGAGAGTGGTAAGAGTAGCATGTGCCGTCCGAGCACTAGCAGCAACGTCAGTGATGAGAGCTCGTGCAGCAGTCTGAGCAGCAGCACGACGAAGCCACACAAAGGGAGTGATTCAAGGTGGGAATCAATCCGGATGATCCGGTCTAAGGATGGTGTTCTTGGTTTGAACCATTTTAGGTTGCTCAAGAAACTGGGCTGTGGTGATATTGGCAGTGTGTACCTCTCTGAATTGAGTGGTACAAAGAGTTACTTTGCAATGAAGATCATGGACAAGGGGTCTCTAGCAAGTCGGAAGAAGCTGCTTCGGGCGCAAACAGAGCGGGAGATCCTGCAATCTCTGGATCATCCATTTCTGCCAACACTGTATACACACTTTGAGACAGATAAGTTCTCATGTTTAGTTATGGAGTTCTGCCCAGGAGGGGACCTGCACACTCTTCGACAAAGGCAGCCTGGAAAACATTTCTCAGAGCAAGCGGCAAAGTATGTGAAAACTATTGAATTTACATTTATTATTATATATACAATGCATGCCATTTACCTTTCAGGTTTATGAGTATCACTTATAAAAATTTACGTTCCCATCTTCATTATTATTTTGTAGCGTCACTGCGTTTATACATTCTTTTGCATGAATCCCCTTTAAATATCAGCCATAGCTTCTATTATATATAACTATACAATCCCTGCAATATATAATCATTGCTTAGTTGTAGTCCAGAACTTCAGAAGTGCTCATGATCATTTGATTAATTCTTTTGGCGTCTTCGAAGGCATGAATGACTCTTCTTATTCAAACTTTTGGGGATGTTATATTTCAGGTTCTATGTGGCAGAGGTTCTACTTGCATTAGAATACCTGCATATGCTTGGGATTATATACCGTGATCTGAAACCAGAAAATGTCCTTGTCCGGGAGGATGGGCACATAATGCTGTCTGATTTTGATCTCTCCCTTCGTTGTGCTGTAAGCCCCACCGTCGTCAAGTCCGCCAATCCTGGACCAGATGCGTTGCAGAGGAACAATCAAGCTTACTGTGTTCAGCCTGCTTGTATTCAACCATCCTGCATCCAGCCATCATGTGTAGCTCCAACAACCTGCTTCGGTCCCCGGTTTTTCTCCAAGTCCAAGTCCAAGTCCAAGTCCAAGGAGAAGAAATCAAAACCTGAGGTTGTCAACCAAATTAGCCCACTGCCAGAGCTCATAGCTGAGCCAACCGACGCTCGGTCCATGTCTTTTGTTGGCACCCATGAGTACTTGGCACCGGAAATCATCAAGGGGGAGGGTCATGGCAGTGCTGTGGATTGGTGGACCTTTGGCATTTTCCTCTATGAACTCTTGTTTGGCAAGACCCCCTTCAAGGGATCAGGAAACCGGGCTACACTCTTCAATGTTGTCGGCCAGCCCCTGCGGTTTCCGGAATCACCATTGGTGAGCTTCTCTGCAAGGGACCTGATAAGAGGATTGCTGGTCAAGGACCCGCAACACCGTCTCGCCTACAAGCGTGGCGCGACAGAGATCAAGCAGCATCCATTCTTTGAGGGTGTGAATTGGGCGCTCATACGGTGCGCAAGCCCTCCTGAGATACCCAAGCCAGTTGAGCTTGAGCGCCCACCAAGGCCAGCACCAGCTCCAGAGAAGGTTGCCCCAGCTGCCAATCAGAAGGGCTCAGACAATTATCTAGAGTTTGAGTTCTTCTAGGTTTGCCTTCCTTTCTGCTTCTGAAAAGGGTTTGGTGCATGCAAGCTGATGTATGAAAGGAGGATGCTTTAGAAATATCTGTTTAGATTATTAGCTGTATTCCGAGCAACCTTTTATTTTTCCATGAACTGCTTATGATCTAATCCGTCCTGTGCATGGTGTAATTTGTAATCAAATCCAGGGATGATGTTTGAAAGGATATACACTGCCCTGTTTCCCCTGGTACAATTAACTCATGTTTTGCTTCAGAGTGAATTGCAAGTTTGCAACTGAAGCTTCTTTGCTGCATCATGTATGGTGCAAGCGTACTGCCGAAAAACTACATGATTGTGAACACAATATTTAAACTTACACAATTTGTGAATCTACAACCAGTAACTACTGTACACTATCATTTTGTGAGAGAGTTGTACTGTGTACTAGCAGGTTGGCTGATTGCAGTTTTTAACTGGGCTGGTGCAAAGTTGCAAAATTTAAACTCCAAATTCGATCACAGATAGGAGAAGAAAAAGAAAACCAAGCCTCCCATGTCCGATCTTTCACTTATGCTTTATAATTATAAGTTAAAAATTGATTTTTAGAACTTAAATTTAGAGTTTTTTCATCACAGTTCATTTTCCAGCCTTTGCTTTTCATCACTAATAAACATGTATATAAAAGTTTTATTCATAAATTATTTTTAATTATTAATAAGCTGTTCTGTTTATACATATAATAAGCAAGAAGATTAGGCTGCAACTTTCAACATATGAATCATTCATTGATATACATTAACATGTGCATATTCAGTATTACTATGCTTGTTAGCTTCAAATGACTTACAAGAACCAATATATCACCCTAAAAGTTAATTCATAACAGGATCATTTCAGGTGTTCCTCCAGGAACTGAGCTACTTCACTACATAAAATTCCTACTGAATTCGCACATCTCCGAGGGAGCCCAAATCAAGTCCCAACTCCATTTTTTGCAGAAAAACACAGAGATTAGTACAATTGATCTAAATCCACGAAACCAGTGCGACTTGCTGGGAAGCTTCCGCATGTCGCCGATCAAGATGCCCAGCGCTGCGTCCCTGCACGTCCTGCCCTCTCAACTTGTTCACAGGCTTCACGGCGGCGAGGACATCGGCCTGCAAGGTCCCGGCGCCGCCGTTCGATCGTCCTGGCTGAACTCACTGACGATGCTCGCCGGCCCCAGACACGAGTGTCAGCTGGTAATCCCAGCAGATCCGGTGCTAGTCCGCAGTCGAACTTCTCCGGCGATGCGTTGAAATGGAACACCTCCTCATCACGCCGTCGCGCAGAAAAATGCATCTGTCGCTGCTGGGTCATTTAATCGCTCTTAAAAATGGATGAGCACAACATATATTTAGCAACCATGCGCGGTGCGCGTGTCCTAGTTCCGTTATACCATCAAAGTTTGTATATGCGAAGATACCAAATATAAACCATCACGTCCCATTCAAAAAAAAATATAAAACAATCCTTTCTTTATATATATATATATATATATATATATATATATATATATATATATATATATATATATATATATATATATATATATATATATATATATATATATATCCGCTGTTCATTTGATCTTAGAATACATGGACCAAAGTCGCAAATCGCTTGATACGGTGTAGGTTCCCACGATCTTTCTTACGATTTTGCCAGATATACGGAAATAAGAAACAATCTGGTGATCGGCGTGCTAACAGATATCTTGAACTTGAGGGTGAAGTAAGTCATTTCTTCCGAGAAAGAAATAAGAATTGGAACATTTTGCCAATTACAAGATACGACATATCTAAGATGTTTTTTGTTCAATTTTACGAGACTAGTTATATATAAATATAAATATAAATATAAATATAAATATATATATATATATATATATATTTAGGCATCGCAAATTTCCCTAAAAAATTTAGTAATGAATGATAATATCGTGTGCCATATTGAAAAAAAAATTGTCGGGCATATTGAAAAAAAAATTGCAAACTCCAAATTCAATTAAATTATTATACATAATGGAGAAAAAAGAAGAGAAAAGTAACACCCAACGATCAGTACTACTAATGATGCAGCGCAATTCAGAACGATGTAATTTATTTTTCTGATTCCTGCAGGTTACTGAAAATTAAACAACATTATTGAAATTCATTCCTGCGCGACTAGTAAAGTTCATCTAAATCTCCGATACCATGGTGCAACTTGCCGGGGAGCTCCCGCATGACGCTGACCAAGAACTCCATGAAGCACACGATGTGCAGCGCCGCGTCCTGCCCTTTCCTCTTGTTCATCTCGTTCAGGGGATTCACGGCGGCGAGCACCTTCGCCGCGAGGTCCCGCTGCTGCTGCTCGCCCTGGTTGAGCTCACCGACGACGCTCGCCGGCGACACGAGCGTCGGCTTGTATCCCCAGCAGACCCGGTAGTCACGCATCTCCGGCGACGCGTCAGGCGGCGGGTTCAGCTGGGACACCTCCCCCGTCGCGTCGTCGTACAGAGAGATGGTGCTCTGTTCGTCGACGGCGAGCACCACGCCGCCGCAGTCCCAGACGCCGGCGATACGCGGCCAGGCCCAGCCATTGCGTAATATGCACCGCCGCTCCCACTGGCGATCAGCGTTGAGCAGCCACACGGCGAGGCGCTCTTTGTCGCCGTCGTGGACCGTAGCCACGCACACGCGTCCCGACATCTCTATGAGCTCCGATTTGACGTGCAGCTGCGGTTCGCCACCGCCTGTGGCTGGCGGCTCTCCGGGCAAGTCGATGGAGGTGATGATCTCGTCGTCGACGTCGAACGCGAGGACTGTCCCCTTGTCGGGGTTGAGGAGGTACACCGTGCCGTCGATGTAAACCGTGCGGCTGCGTATCGTTTCGTTGCCCGGCTCGCCGGCGAGCAACGTCCGCGGCTGCTCCTCCGCCGCGCTGCCCAGCGAGTAAACGAGCAGCTCGTCAGCACGAACACTAGGGCTGGGGGGACGGCGTGCCCTACCGCCATAGGCCGGTCCGCCATAGCTGAGCCTTGCCATACCACCACTGCTACTTCTGGGGTATTTGGGGTTGGGAACCCATTTGTGTTCGGAAACGAGCAGCTTGTAGGTTCCAGTCCTTGGACCGTAGCCGAAACCCAATATGTGAGAGGAGGAAGTGTCGATGGGGACTTCCCTATGGCCGTCGGCGACGGCCGGGTTCAGCAAGAGGCCGCCGGAGAGGAGGATGACGCCGTTGCACGTGCCGACGTACTTGCGGTGGTTGTACATCTTCCCGGCGAGCGCGCGCATCGGGTTGGTACGGCCGGCGCCGGCGACGTGGAAGCCATGGTACCTCGACGAGTCCGGGTCGGCCGGGTCGTAACGCGACATGCAGGCGAAACCCCCGGTCCCGAAGCCGAGCTGCGCTCGTTCTTGGGCCCATTTCTCGAGAGATTTGACGCGGCCGATCGTGTGGCGGTGGGAGAAGACGGCTGCCGTCGCGACGTAGGCGATGTGCGGGCGCGGCAGGGGCTCGCCGTGGCGGCAGTGGAGGCGGCGGAACTCCTGGCTAGTGATCAGGCGGCGGTGGTACGGCGAGAGCACCATGGACGCGACGGCGTCGCGGGCCGGCAGGCGGGCGAAGATGTGCCGGACGACGTCGTCGCAGATGGCGCCCGCCGATGGCGACGAGGGGGGCGCTTGCGCGCCGGCCACGATCTCTTCTCCATCCGCGGCGGCGCAGCCCTCTCTCTTCCTCTTCGTCATAGCCCACGCACCCGTACAATCGGAGATGTAAAAACTGCAATGCGCTTATATTTACGGAGGTCACCGTAATCTTGGGCACGATTAGATCTGAATTCCGGAAATTACGCTATCACTATCTCCTTTTTATGTTATAATAATAATAATTAGATCTATATGGATATGGGAAAAACCAAGGTGGTGTTTGGTTCTTTAGTTATAGGACTACAAATTAATTTATGGCTTAAAATCTTTAGTCCCTACTATTTAGTTAGAGGGACTAAAAGAGACTAAAAGTGTATCATGTATAGTAATGTTTGTTAGGGGGCATGTGTAAAAGGAAGTTTTAGTCCTAATAAGTACCTATGGAAGGGACTAATAGACTAATAGCAAGGCTAATAATGTAGCCAACAAGCTGACTATAAGACTTCTTATAGCAATCTCTTAGCCCACCCATATACTAGTTAGCTCTTCATCATTAATATATGACCCACATGTCACTCTCACAGAGTTTCTTAGTTTCTGTGCCCAAGCTGGCTACAAGCTAACAGGCTGCTTACACTCTCTTTCATTCACTCTCTCCTCCACATAAGCATATAGCTAGCTTATAATCTGCTATTATACTTGCTGTAATACAATTTTAGTCCCTACTATTTGGTTTTTTAAGGACTAAAGGTGACTGAAGTGGAGTGACTAATGGATTAGTCACCTAAACCAAACAGGATCTAAAACAAGTTATAACCTAAAACAATAATAGTATTACTTTTTCGATTCCAAAATAAATGACTATTTAGAGCCATTTTAAACATATTAGTGTTTCCTTTTGTCCCGAAAAAAAATTATCTTAAGCCTATCTCACATATACATCTTCAAAACTATTAAGACTAGAATGTATTAACGTTTTCAAACCCCAACGTACATGTATCCTACTTTTCTAAATCCAAATACATTTGTGTCTACTATTGCTGCGTTCGGTGGAGGGGTTAACTTACTTAGCACGGAGAACATAGTAATAGATTAGTACATGATTAATTATTATTTATTAAAAAATATAAAATATGTTAATATAATTTTTTAAAATAACTTTTCTATAGAATTTTTTTACTAAAAATACACTGTTTAGTCATTTGGGAAATGCGTGTGCGGAAAACAGAGGTTAAGTTATCTTAACTGGGGGCGAACGCGGTCTACGTGGGATAAACATGAGAAGTTAAAAATAAAACCCTTTTAACAGAGACAGTACTTAAGTAAAATGATCTTCGTGCTCATATCTATTTACTATTTTGGTCATGATGCATGCCGCACTCCTGTTTACTTAGGTCTGTCTTCTTCTAAATCCTGAAATAATAATTTATTTTTGGTAAAGATCTTTCGACCAAAATGATAACTTATTTTGTGATAGAGTAAGTACTTAAAACCAGCCGTCTTCCTTATAGACATAACTATATGGCTCCGTTGCCAAAAAAAAAATGTTACTTGAAGAACTTAAATCTAAAGTAAAATGTTGACACATTATAAAATATTTTGTAGTACTCTAATTTGCTTAGATTTTGGAATGTTCAAAAAGCTCTACCGAATTTCTATATTACTTGCACCTTTAAATTCTTATTTTTAAAAATAAAAATGTCCTAAAAACTTATTTTCAAAATCTATAGCGTCTTACCACGCTAGTCTCGACAAAGTGGTGAGACAATGCTGATCGAGTTGGCAAGGGTTTTGCCATATCAATGTGATTGGTGTGCCAAAATAAATACGGCCATGCCAACATATTACAGCATGACGGTGTTATAATGCCTCGCCAGGAGTGATGATGTGACCAAATGACGCACATTAAAAACGTAGCTTTTTGACGGTTTATTTTAAAATGAAAATGAAAATATTCATTTAATTAAAAAAATCAGGTTTAGTCGGCCATATCTGTCCTGAGTCCTGACCAAGAAAAACATTAGGCTAGGCTCAGGTCTAGAATTCTTGGCCCAAAGAACATAAAAAGCGCAAAAAAAAAAAAACCCACCTGAGAACCCCTACAGTTTTGACTAGGCTCAACATTGGCCTTTAGGCTTGAGTTTATGGTTCGACTTTTTAGACCATTTATTTGAATATGTCTATTTAGACCATTTATGTCATTTTGAATATGGGAGCGAGCGAGGCTCGAAGCGCCAATAATAACGCTATATGGTTCGTTTATGATGTTACTGGAATTCGATGACAAGACGAGAGACTTTTTGAAGTCCTTCTGGCATACGGTTGGGCCAGATAATGTGGGCTTGGACGGCAGAGAACATGTTGGGCCGTGATTTATTCGGCCACGATGGGCTTCCTTCGACCGTGAACTCTCACCAGGCCGAAACGGCATATTGGGCCGTTAGACCTGGAAGACGATGATCCTCGACGACTAAAATACAGGACAACGTTACTGCTCGTATTTACTACTACAAGTCCCTTTCACACTGTAAGAATTTCTAGCCTTATTTAAATTTATTTATTGATAAATATATATAATTTATATATGTATCTAGATTTATTAATATTTATATAAATCTAGTCAATATTTGAAAGTCTTATATTACAAAACAGACCGAGTTGCCGCCTGCCTGGCGACGAACAGCGACAACATCTTCAGAAAAAGAAAAGAAAAGATGGCGATGCATTGATGCAATGCAGATCACTCTTTCCTAGCCAGCCGGTTGCCGCCGACGGTGAAGTTAGCATTTTACGCTGCTCTGTATATTTTATAAGAAGCCTTTGTCTTTTGAAATTAGCACAGAGCAAACCTTCAGGATGCAGTCTGAAAGTCTGAACTTTGCACATTTCGATGCCGTGAGCAACTGTGGTTGCACCGAATCTGCAGTGAAGCACGGGCACTTCACAGGGCTGCATGTGCCTGGCTAGAGATTCTAGTTTTCTTTATGACCAGTTGCCTGTTGAATCTTTGTTTGGTTCCTGAGATGGATAGATACTTGCCTCGTTGGAGATCAGCATAGTGTTGGAAGTGCAGTACAATGTTGGCATGCGAGTTGCAGCGACCCTCTCTTGTTTTTTCGTTTGGTTATACTCATCAGTCCTGCTAGTTCTCTACTCCTGAAAGCGCTAAACATCTCATCATCCAATGACATCAACTTAGAGCAAGTTCAATAGTACAGCCGATCACTGGCTCCAATTTATCTATAGTCAATCTAATAGTCAATTTATATAATAATTGCCTACAAAACATTAATAGATACATGGTCCACATGTCATATACATACGGTGTTTTAGAGCTCGTGCTGTAGCTAGCTACAAATTAGCTCACTCTTTTCTCTCTCCCCTCTTATCTTTTTAAAATATATTTTATAGCTGGCTTATAGTTTACCATTGTACCTGCTCTACTCAGTACACCCGACACAAAATGTACTTCAAAACCGATGTTATCTAGCTGTCTACTGCTGCACCTGCATAAATTGCCAATTCATGCTTTTTCTGTGACAAGTGGGCTGAATCGGTGCATTTGATATGTATACAGGTACTGCACATTGATGCATGCCTTCAAGGGCTCTTTTGGTTTCAGAAAAGAAAAGAAAAAAAAATCCATCCCTGCAAGCTAACGAAATTGTGAACAGAGTCACATGTCGAACAATACGGGACAGTTCGTCTTGAATACTGAAAATGATCTGCTCAGCTCGTCACATGCATCCTACGCCGGTAGGACATGGACACAGCAGTGCAGTGCTTTGCCGCTGGAAGTATATCAAATGAGCATTTTTCCTATCCTATCATTGTTTTCTATAAAAAATTTAGAGTATAGGTACCAAATTTTACGTAGAAAACAGTGAGATCTCCTGATATCTTATCTTGCAAGATAGTAAAATTGCTCATACCCAATCCCGCTGTCCCTAGCTACTGTCCTTGAAGTTATATGCTGCGGTGATAACACTATAACAGTACACTCTTCTTTTGCACTGCTACCTTGCTGGTAGTAGTAGCACATTGAGAAACTATTATAAACTCTTAAGAGGACATCTCTTATCTATTGTATATTATCTAAATAGTTACTAAAAAAATTAAAATATTTTATAAAGATAGATTAATAATAATACATAACTCTAGAAACATACAAATTCAAATATGTCTTCTACAAATTATAAAAAAATAACAAATATGATTGTTAATATACGTATACTATTCAGATTTTAAATTTGTCATTTTTGTTCCAAATTGTAGAAGTTGTACTTAAACTTGCATGTTTGTGGAGTGACATATATCATATTAATCTATCTTTATTTTTTTTAATTTTTTATAATTATTTATATGGCATGTAATATATTATTTTATCACTCTTAAAAAATCTCTTGAGGTACCAAAAATTTAAATGCAAAATTTTGATATCTCAAGATACATTATATCTTGAAGTACTAAATTTTTATACTAAAAATATGGTAACTTGAGTTATTTTTTAAAGGATATTAAAAAAGCTCACATATAATAGATGAAGAGACGTTCTCCAATTTCATAGCACATTGTTATTTTCCAATGAAATTGTTTCTTCAGAACTGTTACACGGTTCATGTGACCTCTCCCCCACTTGCCAATCCAAAACTATCTTTTTCCGTTACTTCAGATCCGGTGCACATCGCCGCAGTGTCGCTAAGAAAAAAAAAAAAGATGCACTTGCTGTAGCTGACAGCGAGCTAATAGAGAAAACCCATCCTTATCGGTGTATTTTCAGTGACAGTGCCCATCTTGAAGCTGACTTGACCGTGGACTACTCATGGCGTGCTCGACGGCATTTGGTGCTAGCTGTCATGGCATCGTGCAAATGCTATGCAAACCGAGCCACAAAAACGCTGTAAGAAAATGGGATATCTTGAGCAGAATTAGGAATCTGTCCATACACAATATCAAAGCAACCAATTACAATGTCACTATCACCAGTGTAGCTAGATGCATTCATGCTAGTATGTAATGCTACAATTAGCTAGCTAGCTAGCTTGAGTTCAGAGTAGCAAGCATCAGATATGCATAATTGTATATCCATTGCACATAGCATGTGATCCTGAAGTGTGGAGCACACCACAGTGAGTGAACACTGGACTGGACCACACACACACTGGATACCAACGGGGTGTTTAGATTGAATTTTTTTTGAAATAAGTGTCACGTCAAATGTTTGATCGGATGTCCAAAGGGGTTTTTGGACATGAATGAAAAAACGAATTTCACGGCTAGCCTGGAAACCGCGAGACGAATCTTTTGAGCCTAATTAATCCGTCATTACCCCATGTTGGTTACTGTAGCACTTATGGCTAATCATGGACTAATTAGGCTGAAAAGATTCGTCTCAAGATTTCTTCCGTAACTGTGCAATTAGTTTTTTAGATCATCTATATTTAATGCTTTATTTAGGTGTCCAAAAATTCGATACGATGTTTGCTAAAAAAATTTGGGAACTAAATAAGCCCAAGTATGCTTGGATTGACCAGTTGACCTATATATTTATATATTCTGCATCCATCATGCACATATATACAGTGTGATCTTGCGAGTCACGCATGCCCCGTAAGCTATGCACTTCGTACTACTGTGTTACAACATGTGTGGTGTATTTTTTTAGAGAAGGGTATTTTTATCTGTCCTCTATATCCACTTGGATATATGCAGCCATTTTTATTTTGAGAACTTTAGGAACGGTAGGAACTAAGTTTAAGCAGAGGACTTAGCCTCTCAAATACCTAAATCAAATTCATGCTCTTATGAAGATTTGAACCAGGACCTTATATGCTATTTAGGTCACTGCAACCACTACGCTATATGCCTTATGGTGTTTTCCGATCCAGATTCTGAATTTTCTCCAGAATTCTGTACTTCAAGACCGCTGCTAACACCAGTATTGATAAGATCCCAATTGAATTGGATTCTATAGATAGTCACAGAAGTTGTCTCTTTTTCATTTTCTTTTCCTTGCAGCTAACGCCCACAGGTTTCAAATCTACTCGAAAATCTTTTCCTACCTGACGTTAACCACTATCAACGAACAATGATCAGCAGTCTCCTACCGAAGAAATGACGCTGAAATCCAAAATCTTGTTCAGAGAAAGCAGGGACCCGGCCGTCTCTGGCCGCTGAATTCACATCAGAAAGCATGCAAGAAAATCAAAGATTACTTATTGAAGAGTGACCATGGAATAGCAGCAGCCATGGCAATGATGGAGTCATGGATCAGATGACGACGACGACGAACCCAGCCATTACCACGCAATGCAACCAATGTCGTTGTATTGGGGATGGCACGAGCGAGCTAATGATGAGGGTGATCTATAGTGCCAATCGTTCTCGTGCGAAATACGATGGAATATATACTAGGATTTGTCGATAAGACGAAAATAATCTAGATGCATAACTGTGCGAGTGAGGAGGACATGCAATTCACCTCTTTTCAGGTGCTCTGTTTTCGGTAGTCCCTACTGGTAGTAGAAATGATCAAAAGGGCGTTACCTTGAGCTCAAACTTTAATTACTTTACATTTTTACCCAAGGGGTTGAAATCTACTGAATTCGAAATTTATATTTGTAGCGAAAATGCAAATTATGCTTGAGATCTGTACGTCTATACTGGAATGAGACGGTAGATGGATAGGTATGCAGGATGGAAGGGGCTACAAATCTAAGAGAGATTAGGGGGACCATGCGTCTCA
The DNA here is from genome assembly GCF_000231095.2 of Oryza brachyantha. NCBI lineage: Eukaryota > Viridiplantae > Streptophyta > Magnoliopsida > Poales > Poaceae > Oryza > Oryza brachyantha. Next base: position 15,223,034 of record NC_023170.2, read on the forward strand.
GCGTGCTAAGATGGCAATTTCTTTCTTTTTTGTCAGACAACCACTGGATATTTCACGGGTGGTATGCAATTCAATCTTGGCTTTTTATGTGTGGGAGATATTTCTCAGTCCTTGGTAATCTTGATTAAAGTTCCACCAGGTAATCGGATCAGTCAAGAGTGTTTCTTACATAAAGAAAGTTACAGCCAAAAAGTTTGAGCCTTTTTTATAAAAAGAGAAAATGTAATGCTCCATGATATTATTAATTAGGCTTGTACATAGTCACACTCTTCTAAAAGTAGCCTCTTGATAGATTTGCTCCAGGCTTACAGCACCAGCTGTTTATCGCAGTGGGGGGTAAATATACGGCGGAAACCACTTCTTAGGTGAAACTGAAAACCACACAAACCGGTCACCATCTTTAAGCACTCCATATAGTGAGGACCTATTGATGTATTCAGCAATTTTTTTAATAAAAAAAGCTTTTATTGATCCTAGATTATTATATCAAGGTGATAAGATTACTCGAAGACTACTTCCGACCTCTGTATAACTAAAGATGGACGCAACAAAAAAAAACCAACTTTGTCATTTATTATAAAATAGAGCAAAGCGTAGTTAAGAAGAAAGTCTCAACCTAGACTGCCACCCATATTCCCGAGTAAAAAAAAACTCCGTGATTACCCGTTCCAACTGCTGGGACACCAATAAATTAACAAATAACTTTCTTACAAGAGAAAATTTATATAGATTTTGCAGATGCTCCAGCGGCTTATTGCTAGTATTCACTGTGAACTGGCAATGTAGAAGGATACGGTGAGTGTAGGGGGGCCAAAAGGAACTGGAGGGAAGCAGCTTTGTTAGGTGCGAGCTCTGAAGTGCACCGTACACATTTATATGCAGCACAAGATGGTGAGGAAACAACCCTTAACCTTTCTCCTTGTCATTTGGCACCAGCTACCAAGTACCAACACGGCCTCTAATTCCACAGTGCAACTTTGCAAAGCGCCCCCATCCACAGAAATCTTGTAAACTCCAAAACTTAGGTGAAAGGTTGGCAAGGACCTGTACCTGCAATGGAGCCACAGCCACAGCAGCAGCAAGCTGAGCTCAGCAGCTCGGATGGTCGTCGCCGAAGTAGCGGAAATCCAGAGATCGGAGATGGGAAAACCGGTGAGCTGAGCTGAGCTGAGCTCTCTCCTGCCAAGAATTCCCGGCAACAACAACAGCAACGTTGTTTGAGAAATCTGACGGCGTTTTTTGATGCTGTTCTTGTTGTGGTGCAGAAGAGGAGGTGGACGACTGCCCCATCGAGGAGGTCCGGCTGACGGTGCCGATCACCGACGACCCGGCATTGCCGGCGCTGACGTTCAGGACATGGCTCCTGGGGATCGTGTCGTGCGCGCTGCTGGCCTTCTCCAACCAGTTCTTCGGCTACCGGCAGAACCCGCTCTACATCTCGTCGCTGTCCGTGCAGATCGTCGTCCTCCCGCTCGGCAAGCTCATGGCCGCCTGCCTCCCCCGGAGGGTGCTCAGGGTGGCCGGCACGCCATGGTCGTTCTCGCTGAACCCGGGGCCGTTCAACCTCAAGGAGCATGTCCTCATCACCATCTTCGCCAACACCGGCTCCAACTCCGTCTACGCCGTCGGCATTATCACCATTGTCAAGGCCTTCTACCGCCGGGAGATCCACCCTCTTGCTGCCATGCTGCTCACTCAAACCACACAGGTACTTATGGCTGATAAGTTTGTGTCCTAAAAACTGTTCCCAAGTCCCAATCTGGACAGTGATTTTCAGTTCATGGTAATCTTTCTGTGGTGCTGATTAAATTTGCCGGGTTGTGTTGATTTTGTTGGTGTGTTTTGTGGCCAGCTGATGGGATATGGCTGGGCTGGCCTCTTCAGAACGTTTCTTGTGGACTCCCCCTACATGTGGTGGCCTTCGAACCTGGTTCAGGTTTCACTCTTCAGGTCTGCACATTTTCTTGGCTCTAAAGACTAACATGATTATTTACTAGAGGGTGATTGTTCACCGAACGACATATTAACAAACAGAAATAATTTTTAAATAAGATTTTTATATACATGTTCTTAGTGATTTAAAAGAAAGGTTGAAAAAAACCACGATAAAAGACTCAAAATCAACTCCAAATTTAATGTTGTCAATTTAAATTTTGGCTTATAAAAATAAAGAAAAGAGAAAAGACGATGGCGTAGATTTTTGCCACGGATTATCTACTTCATTACAAGAATAAATTAGATGGTTTGATAAATAAACTTAACAAATAACTTACGACAAACTATCTAAGCAATGCATGATAAGAAAGGCTTTTTTTTTTCGAAAACCGTATTTTTGGAGGCGTGGAACAAATAATCCACGACAATAATCTAACGAAGAAGCTGAAAATAATGAGTTGGGGGTGATTGTTTGGGTTTTTTATGAAAAAGTCAAATGATATATTTGCAAATGAAAAATAATCTGTGAATAATATATATATATATATTCTTAACGATCTAAAAGTTAAGGCTAGAAAATAAACTTCGGTGAAAAATCTTTAAAATCGACTTCAAATTTAAAATTTAAAATTCAAATCTTGGCTTATAGGTATAAACAGAAACAAAACGATGGGAGTGGACTCAGTAACAATTAACTGATTGATGAAGTAAATGTTTTTAAGATTTTGATTGATTCAGAGCTCTGCATGAGAAGGAGAAGAGGCCCAAGGGAGGGATGACGAGGCTGCAGTTCTTCCTGACCGTGCTCATCACCAGCTTCGCCTACTACATTGTGCCAAACTACCTGTTCCCGACCATCTCCACCATCTCGCTGGTGTGCCTGGTGTGGAAGAAGTCCGTCACAGCGCAGCAGATCGGCTCCGGCGTGTACGGCCTCGGCGTCGGCTCGTTCGGCCTGGACTGGGCCACGGTCGCCGGCTTCCTCGGCACGCCGCTGTCGACGCCGGCGTTCGCCATCGTCAACATCATGGCCGGCTTCTTCCTCATCGTGTACGTGATCGTGCCGGCGGCGTACTGGACCGACGCGTACGGCGCCAAGCGGTTCCCGATCATCTCCTCCCACGTGTTCACCGCCAACGGCAGCCGGTACGACGTGAACCAGGTGCTCGACCCGGCGACGTTCAAGTTCAGCCAGGCCGGGTACGACGCCGCCGGCAAGATCAACCTCAGCATCTTCTTCGCCTTCACCTACGGGCTCAGCTTCGCGACGCTCGCCGCCACGCTGTCCCACGTCGCGCTCTTCCACGGCGGGTCCATATGGCGGCAGACCAAGGCGACGGTGAGCAGCCAGGCCGGCGACGTGCACACCAGGCTGATGAAGAGGAACTACGCGGTGGTGCCGCAGTGGTGGTTCCAGGTCATGCTGGTCCTCGTGCTCGGCCTCTCCGTGTTCACCTGCGAGGGCTTCGGCCAGCAGCTGCAGCTCCCTTACTGGGGCGTCCTCCTCGCCGCCGGCCTCGCCTTCTTCTTCACCCTCCCCATCGGTATCATCACCGCCACCACGAATCAGGTGACTGATTAACGCAACGCTCCGACGATTTCACTTCAGATGAATCTGTGATCGATCAACTAATTGGTGTTCTTGAAATCATGGACAGCAACCTGGGCTGAACGTGATCACCGAGCTGATCATCGGCTACCTGTACCCGGGGAGGCCGCTCGCCAACGTCGCCTTCAAGACGTACGGCTACATCAGCATGTCTCAGGCGATCATGTTCTTGGGGGACTTCAAGCTGGGACACTACATGAAGATCCCGCCGCGCTCCATGTTCATCGTCCAGGTGATTGCATCGGAACGACCGACATGATCGATCGATGATCAGAATGCGTGTGAATTTTTGTTGTGATGGCGGCGGCCGGCGATGTTGCTCAGCTTGTAGGGACGGTGTTGGCGTCGTCAGTGTACTTCGGGACGTCGTGGTGGCTGCTGGAGAGCGTGAGCAACATCTGCGACCCGACGAAGCTGCCGGAGGGGAGCCCGTGGACGTGCCCCGGCGACGACGTCTTCTTCAACGCGTCCATCATCTGGGGGGTGGTCGGCCCGCTGCGCATGTTCGGCCGCCTCGGCCTCTACGCCAAGATGAACTACTTCTTCCTCGCCGGCGCGCTGGCGCCGGTGCCGGTCTGGGCGCTTTCGCGCGCGTTCCCTGACAAGGCGTGGATCCGGCTCATCAACATGCCGGTGCTCCTCGGCGCCACGGGAATGATGCCGCCGGCGAGGTCGGTGAACTACCTCATGTGGGGCGCCGTCGGGCTCGCCTTCAACTACGTCGTGTACCGCCGGTACAAGGGCTGGTGGGCGCGGCACAACTACGTGCTGTCCGCCGGGCTGGACGCCGGCGTGGCGTTCATGGGGATCCTCTCCTACGCCGTGCTGCAGTCCAGGGGCATCAATGGCGTCAGCTGGTGGGGGCTGGAGGTCGACGACCACTGCGCCCTGGCTCGCTGCCCCACGGCGCGGGGAGTCAGCGCCCCCGGCTGCCCGGTGCAGTGACAGTGAGTGAGTGGACAAAGGCTTAATAAAGCTGGGTTGGTAACTAAAATAGTCTGATTATAGTATCTCCTAAAATTCATACATGATCATGACACAAAGGTGAGATTAGAGATGATCAGCATTGTGTAATTGTGTATACACCAAGTCGCCGTATGTATTTAGGAATCATACATGCTCCAATGCCGTATGAGCTCTAGAATGGATTGAATTTAGTTAACAAATACAAGTTTGAGGCACAATTGTCGAGTACTCGAGTTGTTCAGTCCTCAGGTCCTACACAATGTAACATTCTCTCACGCATGGTCACAGAACAGAATACTAAAATGACACAAAACTAACAATACTGGAATTCTAGAATTCCATCATCCCAAACAGACTAACCGTCATTACAGTCTAGTCTGGAACTCGCCACCACCATTCTGACCAACCGTTGAAAACTGTTTTAAGCATACGGGTGGATGTTCATCCCATGTGCTTGTATGTCATCGAAATAGTCGTTAAAAATATGAAAAAATTTGATAAGATAGATTAATATGAGTTATATCACTCCACAAACATGCAATTTTAAATTTAACATCTATAAGTTATAGCAAAAATAATAAAAATAAACTAAAACTAGTATAAGTACATTCATAATTATTTTTGCTATTATTGTTACCATATGTACAAGTTAAATTTAAGCTTATATGTTTGTAAAGAGATATAACTCATTCGTATCTATCTTACCAAAAAATTTTATATTTTTTATGATATTTAAATAACAAGCAAGTAATAGATGGATATCCATTAAAAAACTATATCCCATCATGTATGCACGGTGTAATCCACAGATCTTTAGATGCAGAGTCTGTGTGTCTGGAGGCGGAGTGCCGGAGATGCCGCGTGCACAAAGAACGGATCCGAGATGACGTCGCGCCACACGCCATGCTACTAGAGATGACAATTTGGGTACGTGTACCTGGCCGGGTACCCAACCCACTGAGGACGGGTACGGGATGGGTAAGGATATAATTTTTTACCTGTATCTGATCCGAACCAACACGGTATAAGCATGGGTATTTTTCTCCACCTTAACCTGTCGGGTATCGAACATAGTCCATATATTGAATTTTGGCTAAAACCTTATTATGTTCATATAATAATATTTGCGATGTACTCTATTTTAGCTTAAAAATTTTGATGTGACATATGTCTTAAACTTTTAATGTATGAATTTTTAATGTGTGATGTAATATTGAATGGTTGAATCTGAACATTAGATAATGTGCTATGTGTTATTATTATTGCTATGATTAGTTTGTTGTATTTATTGCAATATTTTATTATAAGCAATATGTTGTATCTATGAAATTTTTTATGTGTGATGCAATATGTTTAGTTTGTTGTATATGTTAAATGATTATTTTGATGTGTTTTTACATGTGAAATGGTAGACCTGATAGATACCCGATACCCGCCTGGTACCCGATGGATACGGATACTTGTATCATATTTTACCCGTAGGTACGGGTATAGATAGATAATTCTACCCGTAACTTTTAAGTGGTGAACGAGTAATTGCTCCACCACACCCACACCAAACGGACCCGTTTGCGTTGCAGACCGAGCTGGTACAAATATTTTCTCATTGTCCCGTAGGAGTGCAGGCTGTGCAGCCCAAAGTCCAATTGCGAATCGGATTCTGCTTTCATGTGACGGGCCGTGGCTGTGGTGTCGGCGCGGTTTTGGGCCCGTGACTTTTTGACTGGCAGCGTGATTAATAATGAGAAAATTGGTGATTCGAAGTCAAACACGCTGAAGTATGTCTGCAGTTACTATACGCTTTGTGCATATCAGAGGAAGCTTCCCTCGCTTGACACGGCATGATTAGTTACATAAACAAGTAAAACAAATTAGGCTTATAAAGGTGTGGCATGCGAGTGATAATTCTACATGCTGTCGTAGGCCGTTGTGCAAGTCAAAATAGTGCGGCCATATCACGTTACGTATGTACGGCACCAATTACCAAACGATAATGGACAAATACATTTGCATGTAAGGCACTAGGAAGGGCTAGTCTTGTCATTTAGATTTATCTTTTTATGGATTATTTTTCATGATACTAAAGTTATTTTAACAAAATTATCGTAAGATTGTATATTTAAGATATACTGTAGATTTAGAAATAACTTTATCATAAAACTACTATGTAAACCAATATATCTTGAAACTATATATTAGGTAGCATCTTCTTTTTGTAAAACTACATATTCTACATGACATTATTAATATTTTAGTATATATTTGATCATTCGTCTCAAAAAAGTTCTATAAATACTATTTACTTTGTTGCAATTAAAATTTATTACTTAATATATTTTAATTATGAATTATATTTTTGTGAATTTTCACTACATTTTTAATAAACCGAATAATCAAACATGCCTAATAATTTCAATGGCAGTATCTAGTAAAATACGGATGGGTGCTTTTATGGTATTATGGCTTAAAATCTATAGTTTATAATAATTTTACCAAGTATATGCTGTTTTGTGAAACATACAGTTTTGGTCGTTACCATCAATCACCCGCTGTTTGAAAAATGTCGCATTCTCATTTTGTATAAGTCAACGAAACCGATGTTTCTATTCCTCTATTTTTTATTTAATGTTATTGTCTTTTGGATCTATATTTGATTATTCATCTACTAAAAAATTATATAATTATTAATTATTTTGTTATTATTTATTTGATTACTATAGGAATTTTAAGCATGACTTATAATTTTGTATATTTGCATAAAAATTTAAATAAGGCAAATAATTAAATATAGGTATAAAAGTCAATAACGTTAAATGAAAAAAACGAATGAAAAATAACTTTCTTACCCGCTTAAAATTATATACTCTTTATCATCAAAAATGTAAAAGGACATGATGTGCCACGCTACTTATTGTTTCATCACCTTGCTGATATATATCAACTTCTACACGAGGAACCTGTCAAAGTTGTCCTCATACAAGCTGCTTTGATTTTACAAATCAATATCTTCAATGCTTAATTATTTTTCTTTGACCAGATGCACTTAATCCCAACGGTACTGAACTCCCTCGTCTCTTATGCCACCTTTACTATCTGTAAGCATTCTAAAACACAAATTCTCCAATGGTCTAGCTCTTAGCAAATAGCTCATAATATAAATGATCCTACAATTCATTCTCACTTGACATTAAAATATATGCAAGAGACTATCTCTTGATTAAGAGATATCTTTTATCTCTCTTCTATTAAAAAATTGTATAGTACATCTATAGATACCCATCGGAGAGGCCTTAGACACTCACACTCCTTTAGTTTAGATTAGTAAAATACTCAAGCTAATCTAAACTAAAGCCTAAAGGAGTGAGTCTCTTATCAAAAAAAAATCATATGATGTAAAAATTATATTACTCCTTTAGATTAGTAATATACTCCACTCCCACGTGTAAGCTAATCTCCACTCCTTCACACGTGGGGGAACCCGCTTCTCAAGCTATACGAAACAGTTTCATGAAAAAAAATCTATAAAAGCTAATCATATGATATTTTCAGAGTAAGTTGCGCGATAGCCTCAAATAACTATTAAAAGGGTCCGCCTACTGAAAAAATGTTTGAAAATTTTAATTTCATCCATCAAATCCAATCACTTTTATTAGATGATAATTTAAAAATATGCATGCAAGTAAAAAATCTCTACACGCCCTTCCCTCAACTCTTGTATGCATTGCGCGTGTGTTTGACAGAAAAAATCGTTTGATCAATAATAAAAGTGCTATTAAAAAGTCGTGATCTATTAGTTCTTCAATCTCAGCTATCTCTGTACCACCAAAACACTTATACTTAATAAATTAGTGGTCAAAAGGATGTGTATTGTTTAGTCAATATAGTTGATTGCTTAAAAATAGTGTTGGAGTGTTTGGTTACACCTTGCAACACTTTTTTTTTAGCAAAAGTAATACACATTCGACTAGTATACTATAGGATAAGAGGATTAGAGAAGAGCTTTTGGACTCTAGCCTTAATTGAGTAATTATCATGTTATTAGATCAAGGCCGTTAGAGCATGTACAATATCAAGCTATAAACCAAGCATATTTTAAATAGATAAGAGGGAGAGAGAAGAGAGGTGGGCTACCAATTTGTAGCCGCCTGCATACGGACTTCAAGACAAAATATATGTATGATATATAGGACCATGCATTGATGTTTTATAAGTATATTATATAGTTAGCTGTTAGATTAACTATAGTATATAATATATGAATTGGATCTAACCGTTACATATACTATTGAACTTGCTCTCAATCCACCGTCTCCGGCGGTTTTGGAACCGCCGTTCTTTTCCGGAAGCCATCAACCTCCTTGGCTCCTTGCCAAGATTCGGGGAATCCCCGAGGTTTCAAAGGCGAAACGACGGCGACCTTCCTCCCACGCGGCGCGGCGGGGAGCGCACCGACGACGACGACGAAGACGAAGGCCGACACGAGGCGGGTCACGCGCGCGCCGGAAAAGGCGACGGCGCCGGCGAATTTAATATTCGTGTGGGGGTACGCATCATCATCATCGCCGCATCAGTTGGTCGATGCCTCTGTGCTTCTTCCTCTTCCTCCTCGCTTGCGCGCGCGTTGACGAAATCTCGCGTCCATGTGGCGGTGGGTTTGACTTGATCCAACCAAGAACGCGACATTGGAGGCCGTACGGAGTAGTATATAACTCGAGAGCTGCGAGTTTCCGCTCGCGGTTGGCTCCCGTCTCGTCCCTGTTTCCAGTCGTTGGCTCTGGCGTGCGTGCGCGATTACTCCTTCTTGCTCGAGTCGTCGTTGCGTGTGAAATCTGATCTAGCTGTGTCCCCCCGCGTCGATGGATTTCCTGCGTGGAAAAGGGGGAATGATCCGCGGAAAGTAGGCGCTGCGCTTTTTGTTCTTGTTACGCTGGGATTGTTTGTTGGGTAAACAAGAAGTGGGAGTTTGATCTCGGGTGGCCGCGGGAGAGTTCCTTGCTACTTTGATCTTGGATTTATCCTGCCTGATTCCGTTCGGGATTGGGGGAAGGGGCGAGCTGTGATTGGTTCCCACCACTTCTTGCCGTTTCTTGCTGCTTCTTGGGGTGAGTTCAAGTCGAGATGAGGCTAAATGTTCGTGTTGTCGAAGCCCGGAACCTGCGGGCCATGGATTCCAACGGGTTTAGCGATCCGTATGTGAAGCTGCAGCTCGGGAAGCAGCGGTTCAAGACCAAGGTGGTCAAGAAGAACCTGAACCCGACTTGGGATCAGGAATTCAGCTTCTCCGTCGTCGGCGATGTCCGGGATGTGCTCAAGCTGTATGTATATGATGAGGACATGATTGGAATTGATGATTTCCTGGGGCAAGTGAAGGTGCCATTGGAGGATGTGCTAGCTGCTGAGAACTACTCACTCAGTTCGCGGTGGTTTCAGCTTCTTCCGAAGGGCAAAACGGACAAGGCGATTGACTGTGGTAACTGATTGAGATTTCTCTTGTTCTTTTGCCCGTGATCTGTGTTATGTCAATTCAGGCCTTTTGCTTTATTCATGTGAATTCAGTGTTTTGGCTTTTGAAAGTTGCGGCGGCGGTATTCATATTATTAGCGCTACAAACAGCCAGAGATGTATGAATTCTATGTGGTTTCATTGTGCGAAAGGTGTGCTAATCACTTTATTCTTTCTTTTTTGGTTTCAACTTGCAGGAGAAATTTGTATTGCAATGTCTTTGGAAACAGCTGGAGCCACACGCTCATTGTCCGATGACCTTGTTAGTGAACTAACTGACATGCAGAAAGATTGTTCTCTATCAAGTCAGAGCACAGGATCATCTGTTGCATTATCTTATCAAGGAAGTGAAGCTTGTCAAGAAGAAAGTGTCAATGGGAATTCGGGCAGAGCTGATACCACTGAAGAGGACAACTGTATTCAAGATACTGACAAAAATCAAACTACTGCAGAAGAAAAAACCAATGGGATTCCTATTGCAGCTTCCAGTTGGAGTGAAGTTTCTAACACGGATAAGTCCAGTAAGCCATCGTTTGTTGATCGTTTCCGTCAAATGTTTGTCAGGAAAAGTGATGTTGTAACTACCCCCACGGTAATAACTGACAAATCTGAAGACATTCAAGAAGCAACAACAGGATATGAAGCTCCTGCAACTGCAAGCCATATTAATGGTGCGTCTACAGATGCTTCATTTGATGAACTATTGAAGTACTTTGAATCAAAGCATCAAGAGGTTGAAATGCCTGTAGATTTACAAGGAATTCTTGTTAACAAGGCATACATCACATCGCCTAGTGATCTGAACAATCTTCTCTTCTCACCAGATTCAAATTTTCGACAAACAGTGGTTGAACTCCAAGGTTGTTCTGATTTCAAAATGGAATCCTGGAAAATTGATAGTGATGGGGAGTCCTTGAAGAGAGTGATAACTTACACAACTGCACCATCCAAATTGGTTAAAGCTGTTAAAGCAACAGAAGAACAGTCTTATCTGAAAGCTGATGGAAAAGAATATTCAGTTTTACTGAGTGTTAGCACCCCTGATGTTCCATATGGTGCTTACTTTCGGACAGAGATTCTTTTCCGTATTTTGCCAGGCCCTGAACTTGATACTGAGCAACAGACGTCACATTTGGTAATTTCTTGGCGCATAAATTTTCTTCAGAGTACTATGATTAAAGGTATGATAGAAAATGGAGCAAAACAAGGGTTGCAGCAAAACTACGCCCAGTTTTCTGATTTTTTGTCAGAGAAGATCAAACCTATTGATGTAGAAGATGCTGGGTCTGACAAGGGACAGGTCTTAGCATCGTTGCAAGGGGGGAAGGAGTCCGATTGGAAGATAGCATTTCTGTACTTCTGCAACTTTGGTGTCTTGTGCTCTCTTTTTGTAGTCATATACATTACTGTGCATGTTCAACTAAGAAGTTCTGGTTCACATAAGGGGCTCGAGTTTCCTGGATTAGATCTGCCAGATTCTCTCAGTGAAATTGTCATGGGTGGACTTTTGTTTCTTCAATTACAACACATATTCAAAAAAATCTCGTGCTTTATTCAGGCAAGAGAACAAAAAGGTACATTTTCCCTCTCATCTTCAGTTTCATCATATTTCATCTCTAAAGTGTTGTAATTAAACAAATCTCTCTGGAAATGCAAGATTTCATGATTAAAGCCCATGCCTATACTTTTCATACTGAATTTCAGATGCAATTGATGTTTAGCACTAAATTTGTAAAAAGAAAAATAATGAATAAACTCCACTTCCCTGGCATCAACAAGTGATGCTTTTATTCTTTCTTCCTTCTGACACGTGAAGCTTCGGTCCTGACAGTATTTTATTTTCTTCAGAAACATATGACCGGAAACCATAATAATGTGATTTGAATTTCTTGATATAGTGCTTGGCCTTATTGAATCTTATACTCACAAATGTGTGCAGTTGGTGATCATGGTGTCAAGGCACAAGGTGATGGATGGTTGTTAACTGTTGCCTTAATTGAGGGAACCAAACTGGCTCCAGTCGACGCTACTGGTTTTTCTGATCCTTATGTGGTGTTTACTTGCAACGGTAAAACTAAAACAAGTTCAATCAAGTTCCAAACACTGGAACCTCAGTGGAATGGTATGTGTACGACATTACAGTTTCAGTTTGTTTTTTCCCATTTTTTATGTTTCTTTATTGAACTACGTGTTACCAAATAAAATGACTGGGTTTCCCTCGTTTTATTATAGAACAGAGGGCCATGTCACACACAGCTAAAATTTATCCCTATATCTTGCAGACATCTTTGAATTTGATGCCATGGATGATCCACCATCAGTGATGAATGTTCATGTATATGATTTTGATGGACCGTTTGATGAAGTTACCTCACTTGGACATGCTGAAATTAACTTTGTCAAATCAAACTTGTCAGAGCTAGCTGATGTATGGATTCCTCTTCAAGGTAACTTGGCTCAGTCCTGGCAATCAAAGTTGCACCTAAGAATTTTTTTGAGCAACTCAAAAGGAACAAGTATGGTTACCGAGTATCTGAGCAAAATGGAGAAAGAAGTTGGTAAGAAGGTGAGCTAACTTCCATCCTATTTCTAAGGAAGTATACTGGTACAGTGCAAATTTCCTATAGTCTGATTCAGTTAACTTCTGGCAGATGACATTGCGGTCTCCTCGAACTAATACTGCATTCCAGGAGCTCTTCTCTCTTCCAGCAGAAGAATTTCTCATTAGCAGTTTTACCTGCTGCTTGAAGCGAAAATTGCACACGCAGGTACTTCTCAAATTGCATATTACATGTATGATCGCTGTTATTTCACACTCCTTACTCTTTAGGAATGAATGGTAAATCTGGTACCAGTAATTTGGGACTTTGGGTGGATAACTTTTATCTTCTGTGAACATCTGCATTGAAATATAAGCTAAATTGAGGATTCTTTTGTGCAACTACTGCATATGTGATTCCAAATAGTAAATGAACAGTAGATGAAGCCAGCATCTCTTCTCTAATTTAGATAATCAGGTTCCAGTACCAAGTCAGTGCCATTGCCATATAGGAGTGGTATCAGTTAGATTTGTTTGTGATCAAATTCTTAGATAGATTCCTGTGCTCTCTTATGAAGGATTCATTTTTTGTGCTTCTGATTTCAGGGCCACCTGTTCTTATCTCCAAGAACAATTGGATTTTATTCAAGCATGTTTGGCCGTAAAACAAAGTTTTTCTTTCTATGGGAAGATATTGAACAGATACATGCAGTACCACAATCAATATCATCATGGAGTCCATCCCTTGTAATAACTCTTCACAAAGGTAGAGGCATGGATGCAAAGCACGGTGCAAAGAGCATGGACAATGGAAAGCTAAAGTTTTGTCTGCAGTCTTTTGCATCATTTAATGTGGCCAATAGGTAAGTGTCTATTTTCTTCGAGAGCAATTTTATCATCCTTGAGGAGGTACCAAAAGATACGACTGTTTTCTATGTAAAATTTGATACTATTCTTAGGTACTAGAAGATACTAAATTTTACATAGAAAAAAGTGGTACCTCATGTTATCTCCTCAAGGATGGAAAAAAAAAAACTCTTTCTTTAAATATCATGGAGTACTAAATATTTCCTTTAGCAAACTTAAAACAAACCCGCCTAAAGAGTTTTTCTGTTAAAACTGCATGTATAAACAATCAAATCATCTGCATTGATCCATATAGTACCTTGAAATCTCCTTTGAATGGAACAACCTTGAAATCTCCTTTGAATGGAACATGTGGCTCTTGACAGTTTACACTAGTCATACTAGATAATTATTTGGTTCTTTACAGGACAATCATGGCCTTATGGAAAGCAAGATCTTTGAGTACTGAGTACAAAATGCAGATTGCTGAAGAACAATCCCGAGGTAATGATACTCTTCAAAGTGAGGACAGTGGAATATTTGTTGGTGTCGAGGATGCAAAGAGCCTTCAGATGAATGAGGTTTTCTCCTCATCGATTTCTGCCAATGTAAGTTACTTAACTATTACAGGCCATGACGATTTGAGATTACACATATAATTTTGCCAGCTATTTATAATGCAGTTTCATTAGAAGATCTGAACTGACATAGATTCTTGCCAGATGGCCTCGCTAATGGAAGTGTTTGGAGGTGGTTCTTTCGAGATGAAAGTCATGAATAAAGTTGGATGCCTAAATTATTCTGCCACACAGTGGGAATCAGATAAACCTGATGAATATCAAAGGCAAATTCATTACAAATTTAGCAAGAAGTTGTCTCCCATTGGAGGCGAAGTGACTGGAACCCAGCAGAAATGTCCTATGCCCAACAAGGCAGGGTGGATTATTGAAGAGGTGATGGAACTGCAAGGAATCCTTTTTGGTGATTTTTTCACGGTATGTACATATACTTGAGACTTCTCTTAGTGTTTCCCTACTCAGCTTGAATGTTTTTTTATTTTTATGGTTTGACTTTGCTGAAGCTAACCCCTCCACCATTGCTCCTCTGGTGCTTCAGAGGTTAGCTGTTGTCGACTTGTCACCAGGGAAATTTAGTTGACCCTGACTGAGCAAAATAGTCCACTGTGCACGGTTATACTAATTGGCAGGTTGACTAAGACTAGCACAATCTTACAAAAAAGTTCCGTTGAAAAATAAAAACTGATCCTATTATTTACTTTCACGATTTTTGTTTACACCAATTGAAAAGGTATTTGTTGAATAGATGATTTTTTGTGATTCAACTAGTCATCGTGCTTACTTTCTGCATTGAACCAGAACAAACACTGTAAATGATCTGTTCACCTGACTTGTGCATGCAGATTCATATACGGTATCAGATCGAAGATCTTGCACCTAAGCAGAGGGCGTGTAGTGTTCAAGTCTTTCTTGGGATTGAATGGTCGAAGACCACTAGGCACCGAAAGAGAATCGAGAAGAGTGTTCTTTCCGGTTCATCAACTCGCTTGAAGGAGATGTTCGTGCTAGCATCAAAGCAGCTACCACACGCCAGATAAGAATTCTCACCTGTTTCAGTCCTGTGGATAATACTGAACGACTGAACATTTGTTGGACACCCTGTGTATACATTGTTTGATTGAAGATAGACAAGATTCATTTGTTGGACAAATTTAGACTTCAGAGTTAGTTTTGTAGATTCTTCAATAGCTTAGGCATTGTGATGGATTTTTTGCTTTAGATCACAATGCCAACTCAGAGTTTGTTGTCATAGATCATATACAGCTGCAGTTTGCGTGGACATTTAGATACCACACTAAGTCTACAAGCCTAATTGCATGGACATGACGTGATGAGCTATAATCTGGCTGGACCCTGCAGTTTTTCTATGTATTTTACACCTTTTCCATTGATGTATATAGGATAATAGTGTTTTGTCATTTGTTTCTTTTGTACCATTGAGCTGTACAAAAGCAGAAATAAGTGGTGATGCAATAAAGTTGTGAAATACACAAAAAGGAGATATCTCCAACCGCATTTGCTTGTGTTCATCTGTCATAGATCTTGTCTGTTCTCCTCTTCAGTATGGCCTTTATAAAAAAAACATCAGGATGGCGAAGGCTCAGATATTTTCTCAAGCCAAAACAATGAGTCGAACAGGCCTCCTGTTTTTAATCTGAAAAGGACCAGCACTATTCTTATCCAATCTGAGGCCCTGTTTAGTTCCTAAAAATTTCGGTGCTCATCCGTCACATCGAAGAACATATGTATAGATCATTAAATATAGTTAAAAATAACTAATTATCTTAGTTTGGAAGGAATTTACGAGATGAACCTTTTGAGCCTAATTAGTCAATGATGGATTAATTAGGCTTAAGAAATTGGTCATGTGGTTTCCCGACACCCTATGTAATTAGTTTTTTAATTAGTCGTTAAAATATCTTTCAATGTTCCATCAAAATCTGATGTGACACCCAATCTAAACTTTTCACGAACTAAACAAATCCTGAGCAAAGCAAAACTGGACTCAAGTCTCCAACAGCATTTTTCAGTCAAGATTCAAACGGTGCTGACGCGACATTGCAACCTGTGATCTCCAAGAATCCGGCTGCATCAGATATTTTATGAAGATAATGGGAATATCTGGCTTATCCTAAGAGAAGTTGAAACTTGAAACTACTGGAGCAGCCTCAAGTACTCAACGTGAAAAGAGTAAAACAGGAAGGGTTGCAGATCAGATAGCGGCTGAAAGAAGCATCTACCGCAGTAATTTCTGGGTTCGAATTTTTCACTACCTATTACTCCTATAAATGTTTTGCAGGCTATTTATATGTGTTTGTCCATTACAATTTAATTTGTGAGCATCAACATTCAGGTCGATTCTACCCTAAACAGCAATTACCAATCAGATTGGCTGCCGGCTGATTTAGGATCCATTCAAAACACACCTGATTTAAAATCCAAATAAAATACCCATCTGATTACTCCACCAGGTAAGCACCGTAAGAGCGAGTTTTATAATAGAGATAAATAGCATCTCTAATTTTATTAATATAAATAACTCATTAATTAAGAGGTGATATATATCACTCTATAGTACATTAATTTCAACCGTTAATTGGCTATTTACTTTTTCTATCTTTTCTTTTTCTTTTAGAGATTGTGTTGACCCTACCCCTTGCATGAGAGCAGGGGTGGACCTAACCCAAAAATCGAGCGAAAGCACCTTATTAGAATGGTTAATATACTAAATTTTTTTACTTAATTATACATTACTCATACACTAGTATTAAAGTGGGGTCATAAGACCCCACTCTCGGCCCTGCACGAGAGGCAGCTCATTTTGGGCCTTTTCGTTTTACACGAATTTTATAGGAATTTCAGAGGAAACAGTTCAATTTCTCTAATTTTCCTATAAAAATCTTTTAAAACGAAGAGGCCCTTCCTCTTTTCTCCTTGTTCCCCCACTTTACCATTTAATCTTTAGTATCTTAGGGTCTGCGTTAAGAAACTTATACTTGCTCTAATATAATCAACTAAATTCTTGGCCCTATTATAGGTCTATTTGAGACACATTTACTATTTGTGTTTGCTCAAAAAAAAAACAGTAGTATTTGTGAACTACAGGTCAATTGGTTAGGTTTACTGTGGTTAGATAAAAGTTCTAGATTTAATGTGAGTCCTATACTTTATACGGATACTTATATTTATATTTATAAGTAATTATTTTTTAAATGCTAGGCAACATATCCGTTGAAAACGATATGTTCATTGTGAATTTATCGATATCAAGATATGCCAACCCTTTTTTCAAATATGCTCAGAGCTGTAGGGAGTGCAACTACATTTGTACTACTTTTACACCTCAGAAGCATTCAAAATTTTAGAATAGGACTCTTATACTTCTATTTCACAATTATTTATATGGTCATGGTGAAAAATGAAACTAGACGCGGCTTTACTCAAAGAAGCAGCCCACGACGGCAGTAGTAGTAGTGCTAGTGCTCAAGTCTTTCCTGCCTTTGTGTGTGTCGTGCTGCCACTGGACCGGCCGGCCTCACCTGGGCCATCCGGCCAGCCACTCCAGCCGAAGATGAGATGAACACACAACCAGCCGAGCCCTGATCGTCCCATCCAACCATGGCGATCGACAGGCAGACACACGCATTTGCAACGAGCCACGCACGGAGTTAATGGCGAGGTTGGCCGCCGCTCCCACCACCTCCACCACCCCGGCGATGCGGACAACGCCGTGTGGGCGCCCACCGGTGACAAGCACGTCGCCGTCGCCGTCGTCCCCCCATGTGACTCGCCACGTAAAACAACAAACAACGGAGCCGCTTCCTCCTCACAAAAGTTCTCTTTTTATTTTGGCTCATGAGGCTCTCTAGAGATACCCTCCCCCAAAATATCGTCCATCCCTTCACGCCACTAGAACATTCCTCCCTCTTCCTCTTCTTCAGAAATTCAATAAACAAAATTGTGCTGTTTTTGTGTATTACTTGTTATTGTTTCATGTTTTTTTTGTTTGTATTTGTTTTGGTGTAAGAAGGTATTTAAAGAGGAAGAAAAGGCAAAAGGAGAGGAGCTTTTTTTGGGCAATGATTTTTCTTTTTTTTTTTCGTTCTCATAATCATCTCTTCTTCGCTTTCCAAAAGCCTGTACACAGAAGTGCTACACCTCCATCGATCGGAGCACTCTGCAAATATTTACACGGTACAACAACACGAGAAAGAAGGAAAAAAAAAAGGCCACTCGGAAATGGTAAAAACATGAGAAAGATGTGAAAAAAAATTAGGAAATGAAGGGAAAAAAAGAGCACTAAATGGAGCTAGCACTAGAGCTAAATGAGCCTCTCTTAATTTCCTACGCGCACACGGCAAGGCCACCCCAAGCTGGCCCAGTGGCGGAAGCGGTGAAGAGAAGGGAGATCTCTCTAAATCCGGGCGAAATGGAGGGTGGCCGGAGACGGCGACGGCGAGGGTGCTTCGTTGGCGGCGGGGAGGAGGCGGTGGCGGCAGAGCGGGCAGGTGGCGTGGTCGTAGTCGAGCCACTTCTCGAGGCAGGCGCGGTGGAAGAGGTGGCCGCAGGGGAGGCGGTTCACCACCGACTCCGGCTCGAACCGCGCCAGGCAGACGCGGCAGTCGGGCGCCGACCCAGCCCGCCGCCGCCCGAACCTCGCTGGCCTGAACCTGCTCCGGAACCTGTCCGCCAGGCTCGGGCCCCCCGCCGCCGCCGCGGCCGCGGCGGCCGCGGCCGCGATCGCCGCGAGCTGGTCGTCGCCGTCCTCCCACGCCGGCGGCACGGGGAGGCCGAGGAACACCAGCGCGGCCCGCACCATGTCGGCCAGGATGGCGATCGACACCGCCGTGTTGTACAGCAGGTACGCCACGAGGCTGTCCTTGGGCGCCGGCATGCTCGAGATGCCCATCTCGGCGGCGGCACAGACCCCCTCCTCTTCGCCGATCCGATCCGATCCGTGGGGGGGAATGGTTAGATCGATCGATTGGAGCGCGAAATTGCGGAACCGCGACGAGGGTTTCAGATTTGGGGGGTGGCTGCCGCCGCGGAGGACTGGATTGTAATTTCTGGTTTTTACGGGGGGCGAAGCGGAGTGGTGGAGACGGAGATGGTAGTGGACACAGTGGGAGGAGTCGAGGTATTTATAGACGCTTCTAGAGTTTGGGCGCGGGTGGTCTCCTCCCGCTCTATCACTACGGTTAGAGAAAACCTGAAAGGCCACGGTTTTTTTATTTGTTACTGCGGGCAGTGACACGTTGTACTGCGTCCGCAGATGGCGTTTTTTACTGCAAAGATTTTTTTTTCCACCTTTGCAGTGAGCTGGCGAAAGCGTGGAATTCTATCAAATTTTGTAAGAGCAGGTGAGCGTAAGTCAGTTATAAATATATTTTAAAGAGATAAGATAGAAGAGAGAAAAGAGGTGGACTACTAATTTATAACCAGCTGCACACAGACTTCAAGACAAAGTGTGTATATGATATATGAGACCATGTACTAATGTTTTGTAGATAAATATTGTATAAATTGACCATTAGATTGACTATAGATAAATTGGATCAAGTAGTTGGCTATAATATTGAACTTGCTCTAACCAGCGGGTATATGGAGTACAAGTAAGGTTAAAAATAAATGGTTCGGAATTTTTTTTTTTTGGCTCTTGACTTGTTTTGGAAATAGAATAGCATATGCGTATGACATTTTTATGACATTTGAAATTTTTATATGCTCCACAAATAGCATATGCATTGACGAAACGATATGATTTATAGGTGTATTTATCTGTAAACTGATTCATTGACAAATGATAGCCTTTAATTGTTCAAACTGGGGTAGTAGTTAGTAGTAACCGACACGCATATTTTTCGGTGATTTATTTCTTTGTACTACTACCTTCCAGTTTTTGGTGCAGGATTTATTGTATTGCTCCTATGCAAGTTGGTGTACGGGTTGTCTAACTGTTGTTTGGGGTTGAAATGGTCTACGACCTACACTGAATTTACTGGTAATACTGGATAAGTCCTATTTAGTTTCTAAAAACTTTTTCAAAAAACTTTCCATCAAATCTTTGGACACCTAAATAGAATATCAAATATACAGAAACACGAGGAAAATTATGAGACAAATATTTCAGAGTGTGCTTCTAGGTGTTGCCACGCAGACCATTAACTGTATTACGACGGCTCAAATGGGCGTCCCTTATTTGATCGGTGTACAACTTACAGTTCACATCATGTTACCACCAAAAATCAGACCACTTTTCACAAAATCTGAACTTTTATGAACCAGTTTGGTAATACAAGCCTATCTTTTTTTAAGTTTTTAAAAAATAAAGTAAATTTTAGATTGTGTGATAAGATTTGTCTAGATTTTTATCAGGTTTTGCTGGTTTATAAATAGTTTTTGCGAAATCCGAAGACACCGCATTTTGGTGGTTTTTAATGTGTTATTAGGATTGTAAACCCTGCTCGCATCAGCTTATAAATAAGCAGGTATCATAGATTAAGGAAAATTGAGATTGATTTCAGTTATATTGTTTATTAAATGGTTAAACGGGGATTTCCAAATGTAATCGACCATATGGAGAGAGTTCATGTCGCACGTTGCTCGCATGGTACTATGCAACAATATTACAGTGACGGTCCATTCTCTGCAACGTTATGATCCAAATTGATCAAATGTATTCTTATTTGTACATACTTATGAAGGTATGAGAATTGAGAAAGTATCTCCATGTGAAACAGGGGTGTTGAAACATAAGTCAACATCATATTTTTCGTTTTTCTTATATTTATAAGCTAAAATTTTAATTTTTAACCTTCAATTTATAGTGATTTTATAGATTTTTTACTAAAGTTTCAGTCTTGGGTTTTAGATTGCTAAGAATACATATATAAAAGTTTCTTATAAGTTTTTTTTAAATATGACATTTGTCTTTTTTCATAAAAAATCAAACCACCACCCAAAGTAACTTTCCACTTTTTTTAAAAAAAGGTAAAAACCACCTCAGTAAAATACAATTATTTGTGCATTTTTTAAAATATACCTACACAAATGGGTGGCTAGATGTATTTGAAAAACTTAAAAGAATACTTATATTTGAATAAATGGAATCATCCTAGCCTTGCTTCAAGTCTTCCAAGTTCCAACGCACTCTTTCTGTCCCTAAATAATCGATACCGTTGATTTTTTATACATGTTTTACTATTCGTCGTATTCAGATTCTTTTGTAAAATATGTAAAGTTATATATATGCATAAAAGCATATTTAACAATAAATAAAATGATATAAAAATAATTAATAATTATGTAATTTTTTAATACTAGCGAATGCCCCATGCATTGCTATGGGTGAAATAAAATATGTTAGCATCACTTGTTTGCTTATTCGGAAAAATAATAGATATTCACTTGTTTAAATCAAATATTGGGATGTTTTATAATATCAGCATGTATCAGGGATCAATTTGTAAATTCTGTTAAATCTTTAGTGTGCTGCCAGATTCACTGTTATCATCACTAGTAAAAATAAGATAAATAGTCATGCGTGTATAAAAAGTTAATGACGTCAAATATTTGAAGAATGGGGAGCATGAATCAAAAACATACACGAGCAGTGAAATTCAGTTTCCAGATACGAATCATAGCAATTATTGTGACCCTCAGCTGAAGAGGTACGGTGCATGTCCCAAACAATTTTCCAGAGAAACGACCGAGTACCCGGGCATGGCCGTCACGCTGGATCATGACAATGGAAGCTTCTCCTGCTGCCTAGCACGCACGCACGCACGCACGCACGCACGCGCACACCAACCAACCAACCAACCAGGCGTACGTTTTTCCACTCGGGTAGTGTATTTGTTGTGTTGATGAGACGCGGACGGCGGACGGCGATTGATGGTTACATGTTGCGCACGGCGACCGTCAATGGATCGGAGGGCGCGCGGTGGCCTTGTCACGCGACGACGCACGTACGCGACCAGCCGTGCGCCCGCGCGCGCGGCGGGGGCCGGATGCTCGCCACGTCGCGCGCCGTGCCGCATGTCCCTTGTGCCGGGATTGCGCCACCTGTCCGCTCCTCTCGACCAGAGGCTCGTTCAAACCCCGAGTCCTGGTTGAACATGACGACTGGAAAAGGAGGAAGAAAATAACAGCATTTGTTGTTGTGGGCTTGATGTGATATGGAGCCGTAGAGATTAAAAAAAAATCTGTGCAACGCGGCGTCCCAATCGATTTTCTTTCTAACGTTGACATGTATAACTGTGTTTTCTTTTAATTTTTATATTACTAACATTAGAATTACTGGTTAAAAATCTATTTTAGAAGATAAAATGATAAATGTATATATAGATTTTTTTATAAGAGAATCGTTTAACAGTTTATAAAGTGTGCAATCAGAAATCGAGAAAAAAAATGCAATGTTAGTTTAGGCTTAATTTAAAAAAAAATATTTAGGTGATCGAGTATGCGATACGTGCGGGGCATCTCCGGTTAAGTTGCGCCGAGGAAGGTTATCTAACAACCAATCAAGGTGGGCAAGGTTTGCATGTGGACATAGGGATTGGAAATTGCCACTTGACGATTTAAATTCCGTGAAACTTTGCTTGGCGACGAGGGGGACGGCCGTTCTTGCGGTTGAAACCTCCGACACTGCGAATATGTTCGCATGATTTGGATGTACAAACCTGATAAATTAAGATTGGTGCTTGTGCTCGGCGTTAAGCAGATAATAATTAAAACATGAACTAGCCGGATCTGGTGTTGTTGTTGTATAGTCACATGCAAAGGGAGCGCAAAGTATTCCCTAAGCGACTCTAAGGAAAAGAGAGCTCGCGTAAATTTAGTAATTGCTTTCAAATGTAGGGATTTCAGGTCAGTTGGTGCATGGAATTTCTTTTAGACAACGAAAATCCATCTTTGTTTCAACGGAAGCAACACCAGGGAATTGTTTGGTTTATTCAAGAAAAAGTTAAACTACATATTAAAAATAAAAAAATAATGTATAAATAAAAAGCGGAACTATGGGCTGAACAAAAGGACACGTGATTTTTCCACCTCTAGTGATTAGGCCAAATTTCATGCACACATCTCATAACTTAGCACTAGCCAGGGCCATGTTCGTTTCTAGGGGAGAGTAACTTACCTGGCATAAAAAACGTAGTTATAAATTAGTACATGATTAGTTGATTATTAAAAAATATAAAATATAAAATATGATTTTTTTAAAACAACTTTTATATAGAAATTTTTTATAAAAAATACGTCGTTTAACAATTTGAGAAACGTATGCGCGGAAAACAAGTCGTAAGTTAACTTACCGGGCAATGAACGTGACCCTAGTAGAGTATCATAGTGTGAACGTTTAGAGGGACTCCTTTGATATTATTTTAGCATAATAATAATAATAATAATAATAATAATAATAATAATAATAATAATAATAATAATAATAACAATAACAATAAGAGGGTGTAAAAAAATGAATATCATAATACATGATTGGTATATATTCTTAAAGTTCCAAACGGTTGGGCAAGCAAATCCAGCTCAGTGCGATAAATCATAAATGGCCGCCGCGGCTGATTATTTATTCCTTAAGCGGGATTTTGTTCAGAGATTTGCTGGTATGGGCACATGTGGAGGCGCTAATCGATAATGCATGGGCGGAGGGTCAATTCATTGTATCAAAATTAGGTGCCCCTAGTGGACGTTATATTATCCTTGTTCTATGCTAATTTATTTGTGTTTTCTTATGAAAGACGCCAAATAAAATAACGTGCTTCGTCCAGAACAACATAGGATAATCTACTAATCATTACATAAAGCGCATCATTTATCCACCTCCACGAGATATTTTGTTAGGTTGATCAAGTTTTTTAGCGGTAGTTCTATACTTCTATATCCGTTTCCACTCTACTGATTGGTATCTTGGTCTGCAACATATCAATATACGCGCCTGCTACTCTAGGGTACACCGGTGCTGTTGGTAAAAAGAAAAACTTCGGCTGTGTTATTCCGACGATGAAAGATGAAAAATCATCTGATTTTTATAGCTATTTAATAATATTGACGATGAAATTAACTGATATAAAGTTAAAAATATTCTCTAAAAAGATAAGATGACGTATATGAAAACTTTTCGCCAAAAACACATCATTTATTACTTCAGAAAGGGTGCAGTCAAGAGCCGAGGAATAGCCTGCTAGAAGAACGTGACCTTTATAGTACTATTCTTGTCCCAAAATAATTTTATTTTTAGCACCTACCATTTTTCTCAAAATAAATTTAACCTCCTATTCTTACATTTATCCGTAAATCAATAAGTGTTATTTCTTTGAACTCCCTTACCAACCCAGAGTAAGTTTAATAAATGTCTAATCCCTCCATTTTATATCGTATGATTTTTTAGCTATGGTTCTATTCATCTATTAATCCACACATATATAGATTTATCATAATCCATATAAATTAAGATAATATTGAAAATTCTTACACCGTAAAATGAAAGCAGTATAAGTTTACTCTAGAGCTAATATATAGAATATATTAGCAGCATTAGCTATAAGTTTAGCTCCACTGTTATTTCTTCACCTATGCATTTAGTGCATATATCTTGGAGTACGGGTAGAATTAGCTTTTTCTTGAAAGCGAATGTTCCTTATGTTTTATTTTTCCTCTAACTTTTTTAAATATATTTATAGTTGACTTATTTTTCCTCTAGCTTTTTTAAATATATTTATAATTGACTTATAGTGTATTATTATACTCGCTTTCCTCTATGTCTTGTTTCCAACTTGACATGATTACATATTCACATTGTACCACTTGTTGATAACTAAATCAGGTCGTGCAAATTCTATAGCGTATACGCCTCTGTTCCAAATACGAGTATTTTTGGGATTTTAACATTATATTAAAATATAAGCATTTTAGCATGATTAATAGTACAACCTGTTTCATTAATTACTT
Source organism: Oryza brachyantha (assembly GCF_000231095.2). Classification (NCBI taxonomy): domain Eukaryota; kingdom Viridiplantae; phylum Streptophyta; class Magnoliopsida; order Poales; family Poaceae; genus Oryza; species Oryza brachyantha. The sequence continues at coordinate 15,247,974 of NC_023170.2, forward strand.
CTTATTTGAGAATTTTCTCATTTCATTAATTACTTCTCATTTAAATGTTTTTCATTTAATCCTCAACTCTCCTCGTACTCTTATTTATTTATTATATATTAAGGGATATCAGGATCTTTTCTTCTTACCATTAACCTTTACAAAACAACGTACAAAAAGATTGTAATTTTTTTTGTTAGATGAAAGATTGTTTTATAATATAAATAATAGAATTAACTGCTATAAAGTTAAAAATATATTTTTTAAAATATAAGATAATCCATTTCAATATAAATATTAGTAAACATGTGCGTACAATTCGAGCAACGTAGGCAAAAAGTACTCAGCCAAATATTTATACTTTGGATGAATCTGATACAGGGGAACTCGGCCAACAACGTGCGTACGGCCTCACGGCGCCCGACGGTGCACGGGTGCATGCACCGATCGATCGGGTGGGCCGACGGCACCCGGACAACTCGGCGGCAAACCACCAAACCGGCCGTGTGCGCGCGCTACGGCGCACGCGGTGTTGCTTGCGACGGTGCGGTGCGGGAGCCCACGCGGGTGGCCGATGGATGGGACGGGGGCGAGGTGGCGCTGGCGCCTCACGAGCTTGGCTCGGTGCGCGGCCCGCGTCGGCAACCGGGCGGGCGGGCGGGGGGCCAATGCGGCGCCCAGCGCGCGCGACACTTGGGAGCCGTGACACGCTACACGTACGGACGTACCCCCCATCCCGCGGGTGCTTTCGTCGCAACCACGCTTCCACCCTTTCTTTTTGGTCGCTCGCAGACGTACGCTTCCGCGGGGGCCTGGGGGGTGGTGGCCTGGTGGGAGTGGGAGTGGGACACGTACGGGTGGAGTCAAGACTCCGTTGCGGATGTGCGCTCGCGTGGTGGCGTGTTTTTTCCGCGTTGGTGGCGCTCAGGAACCTGGTGACTCGTGTGTACGCGAACTGCAAAAGCCAGCAACCCTGTCGTGCGTGGGTTGTGTTGGAATAAACTGGTTGGTTCGACAAGGTGAAACTCGTGGTAAGATCAACCCTTTAGGTCTTTATGGGAGGCCTTTATCACCGACGATGTTTGCATCTGCATGTAGGTTGTTACGGCCCACGGGCAAAGCGTGCATCCATCGCTGCATCAGATAAGCATAAAGCATTTCAACACGAGGACATTCCAGCAACGCCCCACACATATACACTCATCATACACCACAACGACGATAAGGCGTGGGCACGGAAACATGGGATCCCCAAATTCTTAGAAGGAGCTAGAAACCATAGAACTTTCGTGCGACCGTCTGAGAGCTGCAGAATGAGCCAAGACGAGGGGAAGCGCCGCATTTTTTCACTTATATTTATGATTTAAAGTTAAATTTAAATTGTAAATTTAGATTCAAAGTTGATTTTTGATTTTTTTAAAGGTGATTTTATTTTTAACTTTTTTAATTACCAATAATACATATAAAAACACATATGTAAAAGTAAAAATCTATAAATTATTGTTTATTTGAAAATATGTTATGTAGTTTTTTTCTTAAAAAAACTAAAAGATGACCCTCCATGAGAGCCATGCATTCCAGAGCGCGCGGCAGACCGGCCAACCGAGAAACAGACGCTGTGCAAGTAGTGCCTACTCGTGCTCCACAAGTGCACCCCGTCGACCTCTCGAGCATACGGACGAAAGTCACGTGAAGCCGGCGTGGGCGCGGGCGTGCGTGACGGCGATACCGCCAGGCGCCTACAGCGATATGCGCGTCGTGTACCACACTACAGTATACTACATGCTACTAATACTAGCACATAGGTGGATCCCGCTGCGCTCGCTCCCGCGACGGCGCGGCTGTCTCAAATTTGCGTGCGATGAGCGGCGGGCGGGCGGGAGGGACGTCGGCCGCGTCCCGGCGGGCGGATCAGACGGCGGGTGGACTGCAGGGCGCAGGTAGCTTGCGGATAGTGCGAGCGACGAGCTGTCCCGGCCGGCGCGTGCGGGCGCGGCGGGGGGGTGCCACGGCGCGCCGCGTGGCGAGGTACGTGTGGGCTGCCGGGCGCGTAGATGGCTGCGGGCGCCTCTGGGGCGGACAGCTCGGCGTCATCCCGTGCCCGGTGTCACCGATGGCACTGTAGCGCGAGGAACCAGAAGGACAAACACGTGGAATGGTGGGGGCACGGCGCTCTGTATTATTTTTGGGGACAGTCTAGGCTTCAGAACGAAAGGATGTTTCTTCCGGTCTGTAGGCTGTAGCCAAAGTGGCACACTGCACGCGAATACGGCAATACGCGATCGCTAAACAAAGCCTTTAAATCTGTAATACATAAGTTACCGTAAAAAATGCCCACCCTCGTTGAGTGGATTTTTTTTTTTGTCATTAAAGCCTGACGGAGCCACGGAAGAAAAATTTTGCCAAAGCTTGAAGGGAAACAAACAGACAAATAATTTCCCCCGAATATTGATGGATGAAGCAAAGGAATTGGATCAAAGAAAAACTTCCTATAACGGTCATTTAGTTCGCAGGATTAATCATAGGAATTTCATATGATAAGAAAGTTTCCTCCATATTTTAGGCTCTCTTTGATTTCGTAGGAATTTTTCCTACAAAACCTTTTGAATCAAAGGAATAAACCTTATAAAATCCTATGAAATTCCCATAAAATGTCTCTTCCCATATAAGTTGCGGAGAAAATTTAACAAGAGGCAGAACCTCATAGAAAAAATCTATATGAGTCTTTATTTCTTCTCAAATTCATGTATTGTTCCTGTGATTCAATCAAACGGTTATTCCTACGTTTTTCCTGTGCTTAGCAATCCTCTGTTTTATACTTACATTTCTATCAGAATTTTATATTTTTTTATTTCTTCGTTTTTTTCATTTCTGTGATTCAAAGGGTCTTAGAGGATTTGTAGCATGATATCTAGACATTTCTCTCTTTTCTTCTTTCACAAATCACATCACATGGTCTTAATCTTCCATTTTTAATCCATTCACCTATTATTTAAGGCAATTTCTATGGTTTTTATTATGATTTTTATTTCTTGTAAAATTCAACCAGTAACAACCATATTTTACTTAATTTTTACATACTTGTCTCCACTGGCCACAACCATCTTCTATTTTATTGTACATATATTTTCTCATCTCAACTTGATACCCATGTCCAAGCCTAATATTCCTTATATTTTTCGAATTGAGTGGGCTAACATACTCCCTTTATTTTATAATACAAGTTATTTTAGATTTTGTCCTAGGTCAATGGTTGGAAAACGTTTATGAAAAACACTTACATTCATAATAACAAATTAGTTATATTAAATACAACATTCTATATATGTTATAATATATATTTTCAGTTGAATGTTACTATATTTCTTATGTAAACTTGATCATATTTAAAGATGTTCAACTTACGATAAACCCAGAATGACTTACTAAATGGAGGGAGTATAATTCTAGCCATGTTGTACCATTTTAGACATGTTTTCATTTAATGTCTGCACACGTTCATGTACCAAACATGCATTTTTTTAAAGTTATATACTCTAAAATATAACTATTTTCTGATCCGAACACAATATTCAAGATAATATTTTATAAAAATATGTTATTTTGAATAAAATAGTTGCATATTAAAATAAATTTGTTCATGATAAATCTAGTTAGATCAAACGTATGAAAAAAATTCCACCGTCATCACAAATTAATTTTCAACAAAAGCATGAAAAACATCTTTCCAACAAAATTGTAACACAAAGATCATTTTCACTGGTTCTAACAAAATTTTGTTCACTCAAAGAGTATTTAAAATAAATTTATTGTGAATTTTTGAAGATTACATATTTTTTTAGTTGGGAGGCATATGAGTCATTTACGGAAAAGAAAAACTAAAATTTGACTAACAGTGAACAAACGGTACGGTGATCGAAATGACATAAAAGAGTGGAAAATTTAAACCAATGGTATAAAAGAGAAGCCAATTTCGAATAGCATATAAGATAAACTGACCAATTTCAAACAAGGAATTCTATATAGTAGATTACACTCACCTTACAACTCTATATACAACTAGAAGGACAGCACTGTATAACTGTATTCCGGATCCTTCGATACCTTCCCTATTACTCATATAGGCCCACCTTCTTTGTTCGAAAAACACGTGATACTGGATACACACTTTGCAACAGTACATCACAGCAACCCAACAGTACTACCGGTGGGTTGGGTTCTTCCGTCCAACTTATTTTTAATTTTTTCTTAGCTTTACGTGTACGTTTTATGAAATGCTAAACAATATGTCTTTTCTAGAAATAACATAAAAATTTATCATCTTATATTTCTTAAATAAATTTTTAACTTTACAGTAGTTATCCCATTTTTGTACGATAAAATAGCTATAAAAAACCAGAAAATCTTTCGTTTTTCATCTAGAAAGAACACAGCCTATTTGCTTCACATTATCACATATTAAGAATAACAGTACTATTTGCTTCGAAAAAGTTTTTCATTATTTGGAAATTCCAGTTCCAAAACAAAGAGTTCTTTTTTAGTGGATGATACTGTATCTAGCTCCTTTTGGAGCATCTGCCAAGAGGAAGAGTGGAAGGCTGTCTAGGACGCTGTACGCCTCATGCTTGCAGTAATAAACTGCAAAGGAAAACCGGCAAATTGCTCTCCCAGCCGGCGAGCCTTCCACGAAGAAAGCCTGCTTGCTTCCACACGCCCGAGCCCACTTCCGCGTCCGGTTCCAGCAACCCAGTGGACCTGCTATTTTATGCCTCGAGGTTAATTGCAAAATTCGTCGCCAACCAGCCTAGAAGTTTTTTTTTTCATTCGGGTCGTTTCCAAGGCCCAAATTCACATGATCCGATTCGAATATTTACAAAAACAAAAGGTATAAGTTTATTTGAGGCCCTTTAACTTAATAGCGAGTTCGATTTTCGTTCCTGAACCGCAATACCTCAACTGTCAAAACCGGTGTAAAATAAGTCACAAGGTGGCTTGGAGATGTAACTATACTTCAAGTTCATTCGTATACTGAGAAAATTTGGCCAAGTATTTTGACAGGCCTTCACACAACTAATTTGTATTACGTGCATTTGCATATTGTGCATTCAGTCGGCTCATGTAAACCTAAGGAATTGATTATAGATTAACAAGAGTAAATTTCACAAAAAATAGTTTGACTAAATTATCCCAAAAATACAGATTTAATGATGCGTATAACAAAACTACATATTTAATAACAAACTTATCACGGAATTACATATCTAAGGCATAATATCATAAAAATACATATTATAGTTTTGCGGTAGTTTAGTTGAACAATATGTAGTTTTTCATTTAACTCAGGCTCATGTAAACCTAAGGAATTGGTTACAGATTCAATAGTAGGCAAGAAATTGATTATCAGTTTTCTGCACCTCGCTCACTGTCCAGATTTTGCCGGCCAATTCTGCAGTTCTGCACCGTACCGTTGTGTGATGAGCACCGGGCTGCAGGCCTTTTCAGGTAACCGTGGGAGTTCCCAGGAGCAGAGGTCAGAACGGCGTGCATCATCCTGCATTTCTGAAGCAGTTCACCATTTCAAGAATTACTGATCAGTATTAGCCAGTGGTTGCTCAGAGCCTGGGACCTCATCTGCTCATGCGTTTCTTCTAAAGGCAAGAGAAGGGGGATTCTCTGAAATTTGTGTTTGTTTTTGCTAAGCATAATTTGATGATGTTCTATTCAAGCCTGAAGACCTGTCTTGCTCTGAAGAATTGGTATCTTCAGGTTTCAGAGTAAGGAATGGGAACTTATCTTTGAAAAACAACAAAAAGCTTTTGCATTATTTGTGAAGAATCTAATAATTATGGAAAGAGCATACCTAAAAGTTAATGACACATCATACAAGAACAAGTTTTGCACGGGTGCTGGCCGGCCGGCATGCAAATCAAAACACGCCTGCAGAAAATGAATTTTTATGCAGATGCAACTGCAGGCGCGGCAACTATATATCCTTCGATTTATGGATGATAGATGACAAAACCCAAAATTTTCATTATTGCAGGAACACCCATGGCCGATGACTCAATTATAGAGTTGGTAATCTAATCAACCAACTCATCATGCAAGCATGCACGCCTAGTCAAAGCACTATGCAATCTTGTTTCTTGTCAAATAGCTGCGAAATCTTTCACTCACACAGTTGTATTGGCCAGTTGTTCGTTTCAGTGGACCTTCCAAAAATCCTTTTGCCTAAACTAATAAAAGCAATAGAGAATGGCCGTGCACAACCTATACTTTATTGCAGACTAATTAGTCTTTATAACCCACTCACTGTATACAAAATAACAAAAATTACCAGAAGCATAAAGATGAAGACAGTGATGTGGGTGCTAAAGACAACAAAATCCTGAAATTAGGGGGGGGGGGGGTGACAATAATATCTCCAACCACTAGGTCTTGTGCATAGGGGACACTGAAGTGACCCCATGCATCAGCTTGAACACATCACACTGTATTCTAAGTTTCTAACACATTTCATGCTTATCTTAACAATCACAATGAGCGAGTTTTCAATGCACAAATGGAAAGGGCAGGCAGAAGATTTGGATGTGACCCTTCTTGTGCTTTGAAGAGCACGACAATATATAGTCATTTTTGCCAAGTTTTGTAGGGAAAGAAACATGGAGTGGTGCCGGGTGAACTAACTGCCATGGACCCATGGTGCTAGTCACATCTTGCTGATGAACAGATGTTCCAGCGCACTGCTGATGATCAGCAATCAGCTATGGGGATAAGAGACCAAGGTCTTTTTGGATTGGCAGAAAGGGGCCAAAATTGTGTGCCCGTGCCATTCTACTGTGCTGCTCTATTTGTTTGGCTTATGTCTGAACAGAGATTTATGCACTTGCATTATGAGAATGAACAAATAAACTAATTAGTTAGGGTAATGAAGTGAGTATGATGGCCTCCTAATCCTCTTTGCGGCTACTCAATGACATTACACGTGGAGAAACTCAAAGGAGTTGCTAAGATTCGTTAGGATGCCATTTGATCCTAAAACTTTGGCTTTCACATATATCTTGTGGCCCAGTATGATCTCCTGCTATGTCACGCTGTGGAGCTCCCCAAGTCTCCAAAAGCACAAAGCTGCATCACAATTTCATTAATTTGAGCTTAATCGGATCATATCCTGATCAAAAATTGTAAGGCTGCAAATCATGGCAAGCTATCATCGGATAGACTCTGAATCTGTGAAGCAGACAGATGCCCCCAAACTCAGTAATTTGGGTTCAGTAGTGGTCAGGCTAGAAGCTTGGATGTGTACCTCTACTAGTACTTTAGGCATTGCACTTTGGAAGCAAGAACTGACTAATATGTGACCTTTACCTTTCTGCAGCTATCTTTAGCTGTTGCATTTTTGCTGTCGATAGAATGTTCCTGATCTTTACAGAGGTCACTGTAGGTAAATGCTATGCTCATGCATTTTAGAACATTTACATTTTGACGTTGTAGCTACTCCAGCTAGGTAGCAGAATTTTTTAAAGGCTAACTCTAGAATGTTAGGTATAGCATCTTGCAAGCTAGAAGTGTGTGTGTCCATTTGCAGCAATAGCTTACTGTTTCATTTCTTAGATGGTGAATGTTTCTATCTGAAAGTCACTGATCTTGGTGATGTGTGATGCCTGCAAGTGTTAATTATTTTACTACTACCATTTAACAGCGCTGTTACTCTGAACATATATATGGGAGACAGCACGTTGCAAGAAGTGTCTAATGGCTGGGAAGATAAAAACTTTTATCCTCTGTGCACCCGTATTTAACTACTCCCGGCAGCTTCTTAGCAGCAGAATGTTCTGAACTGACAGAAGTCACATTGGGTAAATGTAATACAGCAACAATCATAACGAGCTTTTGACAATGTACTCTGCAGGAATTCTTGGGTTGGATCTATCCAAGTACGTGAGGTTCAGACCATGTTCTGTAAAATTTTTAAGTGCAAAAGGATCAGATCTTGGCTGCAACCTGCAACTAGGCCTGAAAAATGCTCTTGGTGTCAGAGAACCAACGGAAGAATGAGATGTAAAAGAACATGCATTACAGCTAGAACAAGGTACAGGTTTCATCTTAATTAAACCCCCCGATAAGTCCCCTTAAAACTTAACCATGTGGCTCCATGTTGTCTTCAGAGTGCAGACTTCAGACCACCATTCACCACAGCTTTCTTGATGGGATCTAAATCTATAACCCTCTCTATATTCCAATGATGCTTCCATCCCCATTACACAAGCATTGTTAACCATGTGTGACACCTAACATGTCTCCTAACCCGTCTGTCACTGCCCATGTGGTTGCATTTTTAACCTAAAGTGATGTGTTCATGTTCTTGTGGTGTCATTTACTTGCTGTATGACACGGCTGCATAAATGTTATAGCTAACACAGGTCTAGTCTGAGATCAATTCGTGCAACTTGGAACAACAGTAGGGTGGTTCTTGAGGACTGAGGAGGATGCTAGCTCTTAAACAACCTATGGATAGATTTAGCTAGCACAGCGCATTAGTACTGATGTTATCTTAACATGTTATCCCTAATAGTCCCTTCTACTCAAAGACATGTACATGTTCTTGCCAAAAAGTGTTAATTTTTCACTAGCATCTATTCTTTTCAGTTACTTTCCAGCGATTTGCCACCCTTTCGCATGGGGTAAGTAGGCAGTATTTTTTCATGGCTAATAATACACTAACCTTCACTCCTTTACTGCCATGTGCACCCTAAGATTCCTGGCTTATTCTACCTCACTTGCTAGTTTCTTATGATGCATATCATAAGTTCACAGGCAGTAATAAGAGTTTTGCCGGCTCTTGTATTTCATTGCTATATCTTTATGGTTTCTTCACAAAGTTTGGCATGTGATGTGAACATGCTCTTCGAACTTACCAAAAACTGTACCATATGGAAGCTGCAGACAGAGTAATCTGAAATCTGTCAATACTGGTTAATTCACTGATTGCTTCTACAGGTGTATTTCCCCAGTAGAGTCTTCTTTTCTAATGTGCTGATTAGTGTTGACAACGTGACCCACCTTGCAATTGTTTAGTTCTAATCTAATGTGAATTACTGTGGAGGAAGTTAGTGCTGTGTATGTTCAGTGCTTCAGGCTACAGCACCTAGACCTGCCTAAAAGTTTGTTTCTCTGTCCATGTGCAACAGCACAATATCTTGTCGGATAGATGGTGTACTCAGTAATACGCTAAATAGCAGGGAAATGTTTAATGCTTTTGCTATATGGATTGCTGCACTATATACAGCACAGAGAGAAACATGACAACAGGGCTAGTGTATGCGCAGTTATCTGTGGCAGTCTGCTACTGTAAATTTTGCAGATCTGGGAAAGGTGAAGAGGAATGCAGTGTAAATAAAAAGAAGGTATTCTAAAGGATATCTTTAGCAATCATCAGTCCCAACAAGGTTGGATTACCAAGAGTACAGAGCATGTTTCACCTGCATCACTGCTGTATAATGTTAGTAAATTGTTAAATTTTCCAGAAGGTCAGACTTCTGATTTCTGAATCTTCATGCCAAGATGTAAAACCGGTAACAGAACAAAAACACAGTTAAGGAGTGCAATTTCCCAAATAGTACTCGATGGTCAATGCACTCGAGGGTAGGTTTCACAAAGCTTAGTTAGAGCAAGTTCAATAATATAGCCAAGTACTAGTTCCAAATCATCTATAGTTATAGTTAATTCATACGATAGGTACCTATAAAGCATTAATACATGATCTCACGTATCATACACACACTGCGTACTGGAGCCTATGCTGCAACTGACTGCAAATTAATAGCTCAATATTCTTCTCTCTTATCTCTTTAAAATATGTTTATAGCTGGCTTATAGCATGCTATTGTGCCTGCTCTTAAGCTACAAGTTTCACATGGTTGCTAAATTACCATTTGGTAAGCATTCTAATTACACTGATGGAGTAAAACAAGTTTGGAGCATTTGTTTTTAGCATGAAGGCCTGAACCTCTACAGAGCACCAGAAACATTTCAGAAGGTAATACTCAGAGGAGAGAGCATGTCAAAGCAATACAGTAAACAAACACCAGCAGCAGACGCTGTTAACTTCTGACCGTCCTGAATCAAAGCAGTACAAAAGAACAATCTTTCACAGGCACTAGAATACTGTACTTAACAATGTATAGAAGTTGGATTACCGAGAGAATTACATGTTTTTGCCCAGAACCCAAGAGAGGAGATGTTTTTGACAGCAGAAACCAATTAACAATTCAGGGTGACCTATAGCAATAATCAGTACATCAACTAGGGATAAACATATCCAAATGATGACATCAACAGGGCTCCATGCCATCTTCCTCCCATCTTCTCCTAGCTTATAAAATTGCACATATTCCTTTCTGATCCATAACTTCAAGAACCGAAATTTTTTTTCTGCACAATCCAAACCACTCACTTGCTCACACTTAAACTGTCAAACACTACTACTAAAACACCTCACCAAATCAAATCTGTTGTTTATTGCAAAAGAATATCCTACAAAAGCTAATTAGGCTATTGCTAATTGTTAATTAGGATGCTAATTTGGATCCAGATCTCTCAGGCCTTTGAGATATAAACAAATTGTGGGGTTTCCCTCCTCTGCAATCCCAAGGACGGGAGGAGGCAGCGCCACCACACCAAACCAAGTCCTCACCTCTCTCTCTACGATGCCTCCGCGCTTACGTGCCACGGCGGCGAGGCTTCTCGTGCTCCTCGCGTGCGCGTGCGCGGTGTTCGTCCCGCCGTGCCGCTGTGCCAGCGACCAGGGCGAGGCGCTGCTGCGATGGAAGGCGTCGCTGACGAACGGGACGCGCGGCGGCGGGGGTGGCGGAGCGTTGGACTCGTGGAGGGCGTCGGACGCGAGCCCGTGCCGGTGGCTCGGCGTGTCGTGCGACGCGCGCGGGGACGTCGTGGCGGTGAGCATCAAGTCGGTCGACCTTGGCGGCGCGCTTCCGGCGGTGAGCTTGCTGCCGCTGGCCAGGTCGCTGAAGACGCTGGTGCTCTCCGGCACCAACCTCACCGGCGTGATCCCGAAGGAGCTCGGCGACCTCGCCGAGTTGAACACACTTGACCTCACCAAGAACCAGCTCTCCGGCGCGATCCCGGAAGAGCTGTGTCGGCTGAGGAAGCTCCAGTCGCTGGCGCTCAACAGCAACTCGCTGCGGGGCGCCATCCCCGACGGCATTGGCAACCTCACCAGCTTGACGTCCCTGACGCTCTACGACAACGAGCTGAGCGGCACCATCCCGGCGAGCATCGGCAACCTGAAGAAGCTGCAGGTGCTCCGCGCCGGCGGGAACCAGGCGCTGAAGGGCCCGCTGCCGCCGGAGATCGGCGGTTGCAGCGACCTCACAATGCTCGGCCTCGCCGAGACCGGCCTCTCCGGCAGCCTCCCGGAGACGATCGGCAACCTCAAGAAGATTCAGACCATCGCCATCTACACCGCGATGCTCACCGGCTCGATCCCGGAGAGCATCGGCAACTGCACCGAGCTCACCAGCCTGTACCTGTACCAGAACACCCTCTCCGGCGGTATCCCGCCGCAGCTCGGCCAGCTGCGCAAGCTGCAGACTGTGCTCCTATGGCAGAACCAGCTCGTCGGCACGATCCCGCCGGAGATCGGCAACTGCAAGGAGCTCGTGCTCATCGACCTGTCGCTGAACGAGCTCACCGGCCCCATCCCGAGAAGCTTCGGCAGCTTGCCGAACCTGCAGCAGCTGCAGCTCAGCACCAACAAGCTCACCGGCGTCATCCCGCCGGAGCTCTCGAACTGCACATCGCTGACCGACATCGAAGTGGACAACAACCAGCTCACCGGCGTGATCGGCATCGACTTCCTGAGGCTGCGCAACCTGACGCTGTTCTATGCGTGGCAGAACCAGCTCACCGGCGGCGTGCCGGCGAGCCTTGCACAGTGCGAGAGCTTGCAGTCGCTGGACCTCTCGTACAACAACCTCACCGGCCCCGTCCCGAGGGAGCTGTTCGCGCTGCAGAACCTCACCAAGATTCTCCTGCTCAGCAACGATCTCTCCGGTTTCATCCCGCCGGAGATTGGGAACTGCACCAATCTCTACCGGCTCCGGCTGAACGAAAACCGGCTGTCGGGCACGATCCCGGCGGAGATCGGCAACCTGAAGAACCTCAATTTCCTTGACCTCGGCAACAACCGCCTCACCGGCCCGGTGCCGGTGGCGCTGTCCGGCTGCGACAACCTCGAGTTCATGGACCTGCACTCCAATGTTCTCACCGGCACATTGCCGGAAAAGCTGCCGCGCAGTCTCCAGTTCGTTGACATCTCCGACAACCGGATCACCGGCGTGTTGGGCGCCGGCATTGGGTCGTTGCCGGAGCTGACGAAGCTGAACCTCGGGAAGAACCGGATCTCCGGTGGCATACCACCGGAGCTCGGTTCTTGCGAGAAGCTCCAGCTGCTGGACCTCGGTGACAACGCGCTTGCCGGTGGCATCCCGCCGGAGCTCGGGAAGCTCCCTTCCTTGGAGATTTCGCTTAACCTCAGCTGCAACCGCCTCTCCGGCGAGATCCCGTCGCAATTTGGCGGCCTTGATAAGCTCGGTTGCCTCGACGTATCGTACAATCAGCTCTCCGGCAGCCTTGAGCCATTGGCAAGGCTGGAGAACCTCGTCACGCTCAACATCTCCTACAACGACTTCTCCGGCGAGCTTCCCGACACGCCTTTCTTCCAGAAGCTCCCCATCAACGACATCGCCGGCAACCACCTGCTTGTCGTCGGCTCCGGTGGCGACGAGGCCTCCCGGAGAGCGGCCATCTCGTCTCTGAAGCTAGCCATGACGGTCCTCGCCGTAGTGAGCGCGCTCCTCCTCCTATCAGCGACCTACGTGCTCGCCCGCTCTCGCCGCAACAGCAACGGCTCCATCCACGGCGCCGACGAGAGGTGGGAGGTGACCCTGTACCAAAAGCTCGACTTCTCCGTCGACGAGGTGGTGCGGTCCCTGACGTCGGCGAACGTGATCGGGACTGGAAGCTCCGGCGTGGTGTACCGCGTGGGGCTCCCGAACGGCGACTCCCTCGCCGTGAAGAAGATGTGGTCCTCCGACGAGGCCGGCGCGTTCCGCAACGAGATCACGGCGCTGGGCTCGATCCGCCACCGCAACATCGTCCGCCTCCTCGGGTGGGGCGCGAACCGGAGCACCAAGCTGCTCTTCTACACCTACCTCCCCAACGGCAGCCTCAGCGGGTTCCTCCACCGCGGCGGCGTCAAGGGCGCCGCCGAGTGGGCTCCCCGCTACGACATCGCCCTCGGCGTCGCCCACGCCGTCGCCTACCTCCACCACGACTGCCTCCCCGCCATCCTGCATGGCGACATCAAGGCTATGAACGTCCTCCTCGGCCCGCGCAACGAGCCGTACCTCGCCGACTTCGGCCTCGCCCGCGTCCTCTCCGGCGCCGTCGGCTCCGGCTCCGCCAAGCTCGACTCCTCCAAGCCACGCATCGCCGGCTCCTACGGCTACATCGCACCAGGTGCAAACTGCCGCTCAATTTCGAAAATTTTATATCTTTCCATCACATTTCAACAAAAAAATGAAATTTTTTGACTGAGATTTGAATTCATTCTTTGTACGTGACAGAGTACGCGTCCATGCAAAGGATCACGGAGAAGAGCGACGTGTACAGCTTCGGCGTGGTGGCGCTGGAGATCCTGACGGGGAGGCACCCGCTGGACCCGACGCTGCCAGGCGGGACCCACCTGGTGCAGTGGGTGCGCGAGCACCTGCAGGCGAAGCGCGCCGCGGCGGAGCTCCTCGACCCGCGGCTGCGCGGGAAGCCCGAGGCGCAGGTGCAGGAGATGCTGCAGGTGTTCTCCGTCGCCGTGCTCTGCATCGCCCACCGCGCCGACGACCGCCCGGCGATGAAGGACGTGGTGGCGCTGCTGAAGGAGATCCGGCGGCCGGCCGAGGGCGCCGGCGGCGAGGGGAAGGAGCAGACGTGTGGTGGTACGGCGGCGGCTCCGCCTCCTCCGGCGGCTGAGCAACGGTCGCCGGCGAGGAGCGCGCTGCCCAATGGCGGGTCTTTTAGCTGCTCGTTTGCCATGTCGGATTACTCGAGTTGAACTGCTTGTTGTAGAGACCTGTAGCGTTAGATAGTAAGTAGTGATTTCTTGAATTATTTTGAGGTTACAATGTTGTATTTTAGATGAATTTGTACTTGTAAATTAATGTAATCTGATTTTTGAAAAGAGAGAGGAGAGCACCGTATTTACCAGAGTATATGTACTCTGTTCTTATGCAATCAGAATGCTTGGTATATGCTGAAAATTTCACAGTTCGGCTATTTTTGTAATCTCATTTTAAAATTGAACCATCCTAAAAACTACCCATTTCACAGCGAGCTTTTAACCCATTTCAGCCTTGTTCGGTTATAGGGAGATTGGACGGGATTGGAGTACAACCCCCATGGATTTCTCCCCCACAGAATAAATCCTGGCCCATAGAAAAATCGCTGTTCGGTTAAGTCTAGTCGGATTTCTAGCCCGGTCCATCTGGGAGTTTTTCATTGTCTTGGCCAATGAATTAATCGTCTTCACCGATGGTGTGGAAAAAAATCTCGTCATCTTGTATTATAATGTGTAAAATCCCAACCTGCTACTTTTCTATAAATCCATGTCAAAACGAGCAGATGTTTTTATGGAGGGAAATATGAGAAAGTTGGAGATTCAAACCCCACAGAGATTGGGTGACACGGGAGGAGTTCACCCAATCCCCATTGGAATAGATTCCTCTTGGGGATTAAATCCCAACTAACCGAACAATGCCTTCTAAATATAGTTTTCATAACAGTTTAGTTTTGAATTAACTTTATGAAAACGGGTAACAGCGAAACTTTCATCAGTAAGTTGGTTAAATTGCCAAATTACTGGAAATTCAGGGTTGATTTGGATATTCAGTAGGCCGAGGTGATTTTGAATTTTTTGAGTTGAGACGGTGCGTTGGATTGGGATCCGGTGGCTGATATTCTCTGCGTGCGCTGCCTGCTGGAATCCCGGCCCACCAACGAGCAATGGGCCGGAATCCAATCCCGGCCTGCCAAACAAGGCCTCCGTGTGTTGCCGCCGCCGCCTTTCCCCCTCTCCTCTCCTCTCCGCCGAGCCGCCACCGCTTCTCCCAGCGCGCCGCAGCCGCCGTTCCTCGCCGCCGGCGATCCCCGCAAGGCCGCAACCTCCCCGCCTCCCATCGCGTAGTCCTCTCCCTCGAGCGGCCTCGCCACCGTGTTGGACTCGCGATGTCGCCAACGGAAGCAGGAGAGCTCGCCGGGGGCAGCGGCGCGGGCGGAGGGGTGGGGGTGGGGGTGGAGAGGGTCTTCGTAGGCGCTGGATGCAACCGCGTGGTGAACAACGTCTCCTGGGGGGCCTGCGGGCTCGTTGCCTTCGGCGCGCAGAACGCCGTCGCTCTCTTTTCCCCTTCGGTCCGATGCCATCTCGTTTTCTTCGTTTGCTTCTCTCTCTTCTTTGTATTCTTAGTAGTTAGAACCCACACACACATTATCTGTTGATTTAAACAATTTGGTTATGCGCCAGCAGAGAGGCGAGATTGTCTCCACGCTTCCGGGGCACAAGGCTACGGTGAACTGCACTCTTTGGCTGCCAACTAAGAAGGATGTGCACCAAGGTACGTTCTTTGTAGTTCTGTTCTTATATTGATTGTCTTCACATCTGTACATTAGAGAATTTTTCAGTCCGAACGTTGGATAATATGGCTGAAATAACACTTCTTCACATCTGGATTTTACAGTAGTTTCAGTTCAAGCTTTGTATAATATGGCCGAAATAACTCCTTTAGATATCACCTTGTTATTGTACCTCGATCCATTTTGCCAAAAAAAAATAATAATTTGCATTTCACCGTTGCGTTAGTGTAATTCGGAAATGAATGTGAGGAACTGGGAACTGGTTTTGTTCAATATTTGTAGGTGCTAACTTAGGTACTGTAGATTACTTTAGATTTTAGGTCAAAGGGGAAAAATGTTCTGATTCTGATAGATAAGTTGTTGGCTGTTGATCTTTGTGGTTTGTAGTCCGCTGCGCGGAGAGGCACTATCTATTATCAGGAAGTGCTGATGGCATTATCATGTCATGGAAGATTGATTCTGGAAAAGGAGAGGTCAATTTCTCGTGTTTCACCTTATCGTCTTTGTATAGATTGTTCTGTATCTCAATCTGTGGCTTTCACTGCAGTATACTATGACTAGAATTTGTTGCAATTGTATTTGCTGGGAAATGTTTCTATGTTGTCTTGAGGACTCAAGTTGTTAAAAACAGTTGTTTTTCTTTTTCTGTCTGCATTGCAGTGGACTCATGCGTTGCAACTGCCTGTGATGCACAAGAAAGGGGTCACCTGTCTTGCTGGAAGGATGGTGTCAGATACTGTTTCGATTTTTGCCTCCACCTCCTCAGATGGAACTGTGGTCATTTGGAAAATGGAAGATGAACCAGCAACTGTTGGTAAGATAAACAGACATAGATGGTAATAAATTGTAGTTAGGGCCTAACCTTCTTGTATCTGGAAGAAAGCCATATTGGTTTTAGCCAGTATCTAAAATAAGGTCTATTAGTTAGTCAAATTATAGTTCTAATAACTGTTTGATTTTGATCTTAAAGTTTAAGGATATGCGAGCTGCTGCCCTACTGAAGTAATGTGCTCCATATATGCAGGCAGCTGCAAAGTGTCTTGTTTGCATTCTATATCCATTGGTCCAAAGCCAATGGTTTCACTTTCATTAGCAGTATTGCCTGGGCAGGGAGGCCATCTCATTTTGGCAATGGGAGGTTTAGATCACAAGGTCCACATTTATTGTGGGGATCAGTCAGGCAAGGTTTGTATCTGATGCTTTTCATACTCGTTTTGCTATCCCTTCTCGCATTTCTTGTCTCAAGTAGGCATCTTGGCATGCAGTTCACCAAAGCCTGTGATCTTAAAGGTCATTCTGATTGGATTAGAAGTTTGGACTTCTCTTTACCTGTGATGACGGGCAGTGAGGAGCACAGCCTTTTTCTTGTTAGCTCATCTCAGGACAGAACCATTAGGATCTGGAAAATGAATTCAGATGCTGTTTCTTCTGGTCACACGACATCCAGAAAGGAAGATATTGGGATTGCCTCCTATATTGAAGGTCCTTTGTTTGTGTCCGGTAATACACATTACCAGGTATCATTGGAGTCCCTTCTTGTTGGTCATGAGGACTGGGTGTATTCTGTAGAATGGCAGCCTCCTACACTAACTGGTGATGAAGCTCATCAACCAATGAGCATATTGTCTGCATCCATGGACAAGATGATGATGATATGGAAGCCAGAGAAAAATACTGGTCTTTGGATAAATTCAGTGACTGTTGGTGAGTTAACTCACTCAGCACTTGGATTCTATGGTGGCCATTGGGAGCCTGATGGAAAATCCATTCTTGCACATGGATATGGTGGATCCTTTCATATGTGGAGAGATGTAGGACTGGGTTCTGAAAACTGGCAGCCTCAGATAGTCCCATCTGGCCATTTTGCACCTGTATCTGACTTAACATGGTCAAGATCTGGTGAATATCTGTTATCAGTGAGCCATGATCAGGCAAGTTCTTATACCAATTTTAATCCTAACTAATAGATTGTACTATTTTAGTTGTCATTCTCCTCCACTTACTAATCCTCTTTTGCATCAACATTTAATATGCAGACAACACGCATATTTGCTCCTTGGAGAAGCCAAGTTAGCCCAGGGGATGTGGCTTGTTGGCGTGAAATTGCTCGCCCTCAAATTCATGGGCACGATATTAACTGTGTGGCATTGATTCAGGGTAGTGGGAACCACCGGTTCGTTAGCGGTGCTGATGAAAAGGTCTCTAGAGTCTTTGAAGCTCCTTTATCATTTTTGAAGACTCTACAACATGCAACTTTGTTGAAATCCGATAAATCTGAGGATTTTGACGATGTGCAAGTCCTTGGAGCAAATATGTCTGCTCTTGGACTTTCACAGAAACCTATATATACACATGGTCAGCATTCATCATGCCTGTTTCACGAGTATACCACATTGGGCAATTATCCTTTGTTTGGCACTTGTATTAGTACATAATTTAACTTTTCTGAGTTCTTTCATTTAAATGGTACTTATTTCTGTTGATGGTTGTATTTTAGGAGCAAGGGAAACTCCAAACAGTATTTCTAATGATGGGCCAGATTCCATAGAGACCATTCCTGATGCAGTGCCAACTGTGTTCACTGAGCCTCCTGTAGAGGATCAACTAGCCTGGAATACTCTATGGCCTGAAACTCACAAACTTTATGGCCATGGCAATGAACTCTTCTCTATCTGCTGTGATCATGGAGGAAAGCTCATTGCATCATCTTGCAAGGTATTAGATGGAGCATGTTTATCTCTGGGCATCTATGAAATATTTAATCACAACATCTTGTATAGTACAGTGACATGACTTGATGCACTTTATGCTTATAGTTTGGCTTGATGGGTCTGATGTAGTGATGTGACTTTGTTGCAGGCTCAATCAGCACCAGTTGCTGAGATCTGGCTGTGGGAGGTTGGAACATGGAAAGCTGTTCGCCGCTTGCAGTCTCATAACCTGACAGTTACACAGATGGAGTTTTCTCGTGACAATGCTTTTCTTTTGAGTGTATCAAGGGATCGTCATTTGTCTGTTTTCTCAATCAGGAAGACAGGTAAGGACTTCTTCCTATGATCTAGTAGTTTCTACAAATTTGTTGCCTTCAATTATGGTGCTATAATTCAGTTTTTTTCTTTAACTGCTGACATTTGTCTGTTGTGTGATTATTGATATCATTCCACCGGTGTAATTCTAGATGATGGAGCAGAGCATCATCTTATTGCAAAACTTGAAGCACACAAAAGAATTATATGGGCATGCTCATGGAACCCCTTCAGCCACGAATTTGCAACTGGATCAAGGGACAAGACTGTCAAGATTTGGCGTGTTGAAGATTCATCTTCTGTCAATCTGCTCACAACATTGCCTCAGTTCCATGACAGTGTCACAGCATTGGCCTGGACGGGCCGTGATCGTGCTCGTAATGCTGGTCTTCTTGCTGTCGGCATGGACAATGGAATGATTGAGCTCTGGAACATCTCAGGAGGAAGAGCCTCCACAGACAACAGTGGTTCAGGTTCATCTCCGCTCAGCTTTGCATGCATGCTCCGTTTTGATCCTATGCTGTGTCATGTGTCAACTGTGCACCGTTTACGGTGGCAGAAATCTGACTCGTCCGATGAGAAATCAGTACTACAGTTAGCTTCTTGTGGAGCTGATCACTGCGTAAGGGTGTTTGAGGTCCATGACTTTTAGATAGTTATATGATAGTGTAGCACTCAGATCATGAGCTGCATCTAGTTATTGGCAGAACATAGGCTTAGACATCTGGATTTCATTGCCAAACTGTTGTGTTTGGCAGTTTTTGTGTTGCCAGTGTGTTCCCAGATATGTTGTAGTACCAAAATAGTCTTTTTACACGAAAATTGTGCTATTAAAAAGCATTTTTGTGTTAATGTGCAACCGTGACATTAGTTTACTTAAAGACATGGAACATTGGTTCACTGATAAATGATGAAGTGTGATAGATTACTTAAAAGGCATCAAACATTGGTTGACTGATGAAATGATGGGAGTTATTTTGCCTTCGACTACCGTTTGGTTAAGCTTGGTCTAGCACTGATGCATCCTCGAATGTCATTTCAATCTGTAGCAAACGAACAACTACTGATAGAATCAAGAATTTCCTGTGTTCCAACACACAAGCAATGTTTTCCATACTTCCATTCCATGTAGAGTATACTATGTTCAGGTTGCCACAACCTCTGCTGCTGTGCTGCCTGAAGCTTCCTTGCTCCAGAGGAGAAACTGAGCAAACAAGAAAGAGGAAGCAGCAGCCAGCCCCAGAATCCAAATCCACATCAGTATGATTTGCCTTGTCTTGCCCAATTTCATGATGAAAACACTCTAGAGTTTGTTTTCACACAAGAAAACAACAACAAAAAAAGAGAGAAAAAGGAGGAGAGGAAGAAATCTGAATCCCTAAATCAGTGTCAGTCTATCTTGTGCTGCACCTCCTGGCAACAAGAACACCACAGGGAGGAGCAGTGAGCTCCAGGTCACAGAGTGCAGACATCCAGTAGCTGTAGTGCCAGAACCAGAGCTTGGCCTGCACCTTGAAAGTGCTCCTGATGGTGTACACCACCCTGTTGCTCCTCATCTGGTTCACCATCTCCACGGCCAGCTCCGGCGGCAGCACCACCTGGCTGGACACCATGTGGACGTTGATGATCTGCGACTGCCCCCGCCGCTGCGCGAACGGCGGCAGCGCCTGCGCCGCCATCCGCCTGCCGCCGAAGAAGAGCTCCACGGCGGCCGACCGGAACACCACGTCCATCTTCTGGTTCGGGTTGGAGACGTTGGCGACGAGCGTCATGTCGCCGTTGACGTAGGCCGGCGAGCCGACGTACACGGCGTTGAGGGTGGCGTTCGCGGCGTCGAACGACGGCGCCCTGGGCTTCACCGCCAGGAACACGACGAGGATCACCGCGCCGGCGATGATCAGGAGGAGGCTGAAGGCGAAGCAGACGATCGCGGCGCACCACATGGCCGGCGATGTCCTCTGCCTCGGCTGCAGGATCAGCTTCGGCTCCGGCGGCGGCGGCGGTGGCGGCAGTGGCAGCTGCTTCATGTGCAGCATCTTGGTCAGGATGGTTCTTGGAGACTGGAAATGATAAGGAGTCGCCATTAATCTTGCGCTAGCTAGCAGCAAGATCCACCAAGAAGACGATCTAGAGACGAAGCTAGAAGAGCTCAGCTCATCAGCTCACACCAAGAGTGCAATAATGGCCTACTAGTAAAGCAAAAGCTAGAGCAACAAGACGCAAGAACATGAACAATGGAATGGGAATGGAGTGATGGAATTAAAAGGAGGCTAGGTAAGCTAATGGGGATCCAAATTAAAGAGAGGGATAGAAAAAGAGAAGCTTTTGGAAAATGGGGAGCCAAAATGGGGCCACTTGCCTTGTGTTTCGCCATTGAAAATTCGGAGCTGCTTCGAGTAAAGATGTGAAGTAGTGGGGTACTCTGGCTGCTGGCTGCCGGCAATTGATGGAGCCTGCTTTACCTCACAAAAGCATATTTCTTGAGCTGGGCAAATACAAAGCTTTAGTTATTTGTCGCTCTCAGCAAAACAATCGCTTCGATGCTGCCTGTTCCAACAGCGTTACAGGCTTACAGCTATTTGCAATGTGCTCTTCTTTTCTTTCCAAAGAAAAAGAAGTGTTCATCCACTGTATGCATCAAGTAAGTATGATTTCTGTCAGGTATATAATTTACCGCAGGATGCAACTAATGGCATGTGTCACAGTCAATACAGATATCTGTAATCTTGTTCCATAAAGCTGAATGACAAGTTTGACATATGAGAAATGTGCAAGTTGCAAGATATCAGCATATGAGAAGCATGCTCTGTTGAACACACAGGAGAGAGAGAGAGAGAGAGGAAGAAAACTAGCACAAGTTGCTTAACCTCGAAAAAGGCAAAAGGCAGCACTAGTCATGCTCTACCTCGTCTTTGTTCCAAAACGAAGACAAGGGATGGGGTTAATTCATGGCTAAGGAACCTAAATATGACAGAATCGCCTGGATAGATATTACTAGTAGTGACTGTAATAAGAACATTCCAGCAGTCCAGCTGCTGACTCCTGGCTTTTTAGTGGTTAGTGCCCTTCTTTGTCAGAGGTTCAGAAAGATGATTCTGCACTGCACATCTTTGCATGGTACAGTATCTTCCTTTGCGTCAGATTGCACATTTGCACTCTCTTCACCACTCTTCAGGTGTTCTCCAGACTCAGCTGGCCTTGGTTGACTCTTGACTGCTGATGAATGAATCAGACTGCATGGCAATATATTTAAGTATCCAATCATCTTATACGGTTATTCTTGTTTGCATTTGCCATCTTGATCTGAACTTTTATGAGCAGACGATTGATTAACTCAGTTCTGTAGTTTACACATGCGTGTGCGTCACCATGTGACTGCCTTTCTAGCTTGCAAGCGCAGCTCGGAGCTGCGAGATTATTCAGTTCTCTAGTGATTCGATCATGTGATGTAGTATTTGTACAGTGGATGGATGGATTAATAAGGTTAGAGTTTATAGGTTAGGTGAGCTCGATGATCAGGTCAGGCGATGTTCGCCGGCGGCGCGTTGCTGTCGTATGCCATGACCGGCGTGCCGGCCGTCTCGTCGCTGGGCACGTAGGAGCAGCTCGCCGACGCCTCCACCGGCTCCTGCTGCGCCACCATGCCCTGCTCCATCGACAGGTACTGGTCCTCCGGCCCCAGGCAATGCTGCAGCAATGAACACGCACGTACGTGAGCTCGTCGCCGCCGCCGCCGCCGCCGACCATGGCAAAGACGGCCGTGGACGGACAGTCGGAGATATAATATGCTCACCGGCATGAGGGGGAACGGCGTGGTGGGGATGAGCGTGGAGAGCAGCTCGGTGCAGGTGTACGCCTGCCTCCACGCGTCGGCGGCGGCGTGGTCATCTCCCGCGACGTCTTCGACGCACGCCGCCGCCGCCGCCGCCGCGGCGCCGCCGGCCGCGCAGGGGTCACCGCCGTGCAGCCCGGCCACCTGCGAGTTGGCGTCGTACACGTCGTGGTCCCTGAAAAAAAAAAGTCGCAACCTTATTTGTAACAGATGGACGGCTGAGATGCGCAGCTGGTGACCCTACCTGAGGTAGATCAACGGGTCAGATGCACCGAAAATCGAATGGCCAGGATCTGCCCCTCCGTCCGGGCCCCACATGGCAGCGTCACCACCGAATGTGGCCAATCCGTCCGCTTGGTTCACGTACATCTGATTCCCATCTGCACCCTGCAATTAACATGCAAAATTTGCCATAATTTTGTCAGTAATTCGTTTCAGTTCAGAGAAAAAAAAAACCCTACCTGCATCGTAGCTGCCGTTGGATCGAACGGCGCCATGTGATTGCTCAACAAGTTGTTCTGCAAGATCATTTTTTTTGGGGGACAAGGTTTGTTCAGAATTCTGACCGAATGGATAGTACAAGATTTGTTCTTGTCTGAATCTCTACAGTTTTGTTCAGAATTCTGCAGTTTTGAGAAACTTTATCTCGTTTCATCGTTGGGGTGTACCTTCCTTTCCATGACGCGGCTCAGCAATTCCATGATGAACTTCTCGGAGCCGTCGATCTCGCTCGTGGAGCTGAACGCCGCAGGATCTGGCTCGAACATCCTGCAAGAACACGAACCGAAAGTATCATGGCATAAAGATTATTCAGGGATTATCGCTAGGGATGGCAATGGGTTGGGTCGGTACGGATAGAGCAAGTTCGTGCCCGACCCGGTACCCGCTTCTACCCGCTCGATAGATATCTAATAGGATTGCCAGATAGAAATTCATGTCCATGTCCATCGAGCACTCGGTGGGTATCTAATGGGTTTTATATGATTAATATCTTAATAGAAAGAAAGATAATTAAATAAAAAGTAACAAAATCAATAAATTATAAAATTATCAGAAGAGCAATGTAATTATGCAAATTATAAACAAGCTAGCATAACTTCATCGAAATTCAAGATTTTAATAGGTTAAAAATAAGTATGAGATAGATCAAAATCAACCTCTATATTAATTTCGGGTTGGGTATGGGTTATCCATGGATAAAAATATAAAACCCAGCTACTATCCATTAGATTTTCGGGTTATTGGTGAGCATACCCACGGTCAAAAAATTAACCTCATGCCCATACCTATCGCTTAGGTTACTCACGAATACCCGAACCCGTGAGTAAAATTGTGATCCCTGATTATTATAGATTTGCAGTGATGTTTCTGCCTGTCAGTTTTAACTTGGACAATGTAATCATATTTGTTAATATATTTGGAGATGAATTTTTATCAATCGATTTGATATTCACTCATTTTTTGCACCTCACCTAAATATTTATTAAAAAAAATTAAAAATGAGTGTATTAATTAATCTGAGATATATCACTCCATAAATATACAAGTTTAAATTTAACTTTTACACGTTGTAACAAAAATAACAAATTAAACTAAAACTAGTATACACACGTTCAAAGTTAAAACTACTATTTTTTGTTAAAACTTATAGAAGTCAAATTTTAATTTACATATTTGTGAAGTGATATATTTTATATTATTAACTTTTGTTAAAACTTATAGATAGATATTTTATAGATAGATATCTTATTAACCTTTTTAAGAAAAAATGATAACTATTTAGATGAGAAATACAAAAATGATTGGATATCCAACTGAATGATGAAAATATTGTTCCCATATATATACCTGAGGCGTTCCTCGGTGATTTGCAGCTGTTGCTGGGAAGAATATATCTCTTGCTGAATCTCCTGAAGTGCATAGAAGAAACAAATTGCATTGTCAATACCGAGGATTTAACAGTATAAACTCTGCTTTGAAATCTGAACTAGTTCTTCACCTCTATTTTCTCGTTCAGCGCCCCTGGGCTGAAATTTTCAAGCAAGAAAGATAGTAAAAGAGATGAAACTTAATAAAAATATTTTTTACACGAAATAGATTCTATGAAAAAAAAAAAGCATCAGGGATACATGTAATATGTACGTGCATGCATACTTCGCTAGCTGTGTCGCCATGTCGCTTTCTCGCTTGAGCCGCTGGAGCATGCTGACGAGATACTGCATCGAACCACCATCATCACTTTGATTACGCGATGGCTTACTCCCTCTCGAAAAAGAAGAGATGATGTTAATTTACCTCCCGATTCTGGATGGATCTGCAATGATCAACCGATGCAAGCAAACAAAAAACACAGGTCACATGTCTGATAATTTGTTCATCGATTTGTTCAGAAGAAGGCAGGAGTAGAGAGTGTATATATGGATGGTTGCATTCTGACACTCACTCTCCCCTGTCGTGCTCCGAGAGGTTCATGTACCGGAGAATCACGTCCTCCACCCTGAACACAGCAGCAGAGCCAAAAAGATGAGCTATGGCATGGTCATCCATGGAGCTGAGCCTGAACGTCATCGACGGTGAACCATGCAAGAAAGAAGAGGACGATCGAGCGAGATATGCAGGGTACCCGCGGCGGCCGGAGAAGTGGCTGAGGCGGCCGGAGGGGGAGAACATGAGGAGGGCGATGTCGATGTCGCAGAGCACGGACAGTTCGTACGCCTTCTTGATCAGCCCGTTCCGGCGCTTGGAGAAGGTCACCTGCCTGTTCGTCGTGTTCTCGATCCTCTTGATCGGCAGCTTCACCCGCCCCATTTCCTCCTCCTCCTCCTCGTCGTTGCACACGCAAGCGCGAGCACGCAGCTACCACCGAGCTCGCCGTCGCCGGCGACGGTCGAATCGCTACGCTCAGCTAGCTCACGGACCAAAGATCTTCAAGAGGGAGAGAATCGCGAGCGCGATCGAGGCGAGGCACGGCACGCGGCGCGGCGCGCGTCAGGCGGGCGGGGGCGTTCGGAGCGGGTGGACGGGAGCGCGCGGCGGAGCGAGGAAGACGGCGAGGGGTGGCTGGCCCGCCTACGTGTCGCCCATGCGGCGGCGCAGCTCGCGCGCTCGCTGCGGTATAAATTTGAGTGGCGCGCGCGCTTCACTCGCTCGCTCGCTTGATCCGCGTCTCGGAGCGAAGCTGTTCGTGTTTTGGCTTAGCTGAGGTAATGTGCTGCTGCTATCTAGCTTTCCATGCAAGTTTTTCTCTTTCCAGCTAGATTTTGATTTTATGCCCACTGATTGCAGCAATAATTTCCCACTGATTGCAGTAATAATTTCTGATTTCTTTTGGTTGTTCAGTGAAGTAATGTCACATGCATGATCTTTGTTGATTGCAAGGTTTGAATGTGTATAGATTACGGCCATTCACCACCCATGATCCCAAATCAATCCCCGGGAATTCCATATTGATGGGTTACCATTTCCACATTTCGCCCTTGACGGACGCAACTTTAAAATAAAGATGGGATGGAGATATATAATAGATAAATACAACTAAATACGACACAAATCGTATCATATTTATATTGTAATTGTATAATAAAAACAAAACACAATCAATAAATTGAGTCAAAAATACATCCGAGATAATAAATTTCATTTGAAAACGAAGCGATAATCTTTACGCAATATGTAATTCATTAGACATAAAAAGATAATTATAAATCTATCATATTTTTTCTAAGAAAATCGTCAATTTATGAAACATGAGTCTTTAAAAAAATAGATTAGCACGTGAGACGACATATACCACTAATAAATCACTAAGCATGCCCAGATATCGTGGGAGAAGCATGTCTATGTCGTCTAGGAGGTTTGAACATATCTATTCTCTGATCACGTATAACTTGAGCATCTTCTTATCTTTATTAAAATCAAGTCCTTAAAAAACTCTCTTTTCTCGATATAGGACAACACGAAATCGATTCATTCATTGTTGATTTATTATTGGATAATATTTTTAAAATAGTATATTTATAAAATTTCTTTTAAAAAAGATTTAGAATGTGAAAAATTCACAGGAGGGTATTTGCGTATTCATACTTGTAAGCGCTCTACGACGACATGAACAATGCTCTGACGTGGCGAGTGGTCACAAGCTCACAACCCACCACGTCAGAGCGTCAGTGGCAGGCAGCCGTAGACCATACCCTTGAGGAGGCACACACATCCTGTAGAGGGCAGCCTTGTCAGGTTTGTCAGGAGGTGGCTTGGGCAATGGCTGGGGTGACGTGTTGGGCGAGTTTGCCGCCCCACGTCTGCCAAATCCAAAGAGGTGGAGGGGTAGCAGTCGAGAGAAGTACCAGTACTGGCTTGATCCACCGCCACAAGGCTGCTATCGTAGGGCTCTGTCTGTCGCCGCCTGCGCCCCATCCGTCCCCGCACTCCATGTGTCGCCGCCCCATCCGCCGCCACCGCACCCTATCCACCGCCACCCGCGTTGGATTCACCTTCACCAAGGAGAGAAGGACGCCGGAGGAGGGAGAGGGAGATGGGGAGGCTAGAGGAGGAGAAGGGTGCGGAGCCGCTGCCTCTAGGTAGAGGAGGACGCTGGAGGTGGGAGAGGGGCATGAGGTCACTGTCGGTGGGTAGGTGCCAGGCAGTCGTTGACCATGCGCTTGCGAAGGCACACACGTCTTGCAGAGGGCATGGAGGGCCTCGTTAGGCTTGTCAGGGAGGTGGCTTGGGCGAGGGCTAGGGCTAGGGCGACGAGTTAGGCGAGTTCGTCGCCCCGCATCCGCCAAATCCAAAGAGGTGGAGGGGTGGCGGTCAAGAGAAGTACTAGTACGGGCTCTATTTGTCGTCGTGCTCCATACGCCGCCACCTCATCCGCCACCTCCCGCGCTGGATTTGTCGCCACCAAGGAGAGAGAGATGTCGGAGAGGGGAGAGGGAGATATCCCGCCGGAGGGGGAGAAGGGCGCGGAGCTACCGCCTCCAAGTAGAGGAGGACGCCGAAGGGGGAGAGGGGCATGGGGTCGCCACCAGTAGCTAGGTGGGCATTGAGGACGTCTCGGATATAAATGTAATACTTTTTTATTTTGTAGGTGTTTAAGTGAATAAATATGTACATATATTTTAAATAAGATGAAACAAAGAGTATATGAAAATAGATGGATTGAAATGCAAAATTTCAGTATGTCCTACCATAGTAGGTCCAGGGCCGTCCAGGAGGGTGTGTGAGATGTTCGATCGCACAGGCCCCCAAACCACCTGAATTTTTTTTAAATTTTTTTAAGAAATAATTTTATTACTAAATCTCTAAGAAAAATATTTTACCGTATGAACCTTTTGGCCACGCCACCAACATTGGCCGAAAACAAGAACTCGCGAAAAATATGTCTTTTCTTTTGTTTATAAAACAAGAACTCAGCAGTGCTTTTATTTCCTCAATTTTTTCAATTCCTCGTCAGTCATAATGTAGTCTAGAAACATGAAGTATGATTCGGGTGCTAAAAAACATAAGATGCAAAGGCCATATGTATCAACTCAATCTTAATTATGTGGATATAATTGAAGATTTCATTTGATGGATCGATGGTACTTTTTAGTAGAAGATAAAATCAGTAGTACCATTTTTTTCTTGTAGCATTAATATTTGTATAAAATAACATATTAAAGTTATATAGTTAATTGAAAGTATGCTTGTTATATGAAATTTCTAAAATTTAGGGCCAATTAGTATTTCGCACATGGGTCCCAAATTTTTGGAGACGGCCCTAAGTAGGTCCCACCATAGATGACCCGCGTTGTAGTAGAGTGGTTTGTTACTAGCTAGCACCCAGGCTCACTTCTATCGAGTAGCTTTCATTATGCGTGCCCTAATCTACCCTGGATGACTAACAAAAGATCTTACGATTTGCTGCTAGTCTGATCTGATCTGCGATTTGGCAGCAGGCTAGCTAGCAGCTATACAGCTAACACATATGCATTGCATTGCATGCATGGTCCTAACACCGGCCGGGCATGCAGCTAGGTCACTGAGCTGTAATCCTGTGCACAGAGACGATCGTCCGCTACCTACACACACAACTGACAACGCTCACCACAAAACCAGACCTGGATCCTACCCAACCCAATCGCGCTAGCGTCCGTGCCCAGCTCGCGGCTAGCTTGTGACCCTGTCTACGACGAACACCGCCACTGCTGCTGCTGTTGGAGCTACGTAGTAGACATCACATACAAGTGGAGCCAGCCGGCCCGGTTAGCAGCTAGCGAGCAATGGCCAGCAGCAATCTGCATCCATCCATGTCGATCGTCTGCTCGCCGCAGTCGCGGAGACGGCCAAGGGTGCCAACCTTGACGCTCCTGACCGCTAGCTACTGCCAACCACGGCCCTACCGCCACTGCTGCTAGCTGTGCTGTGCTGTGCTGTAGCTAGCGTACAGTGGCCTCTCCCGGGCTCCTGTACGCTGTGGCTGCTCTTGTGTGCAGAAACGCAATGCATATCTATCTCAGCTAGCTCCTCGATCACACGTTTTTATATGCCTCTCTAGCTCCAACCCACACAGACACATTGGCATGCACTCGGGGTGTTTTCTAGCCTAGGAGATGCTGTGTCATTCAGCTCTTCAGAAGTGTGAGCCTGCTCTCTGCTCTGAATCTCTGGTGGCGCTGGAGCAACAAAGGTTTCAGCCTTTCAGGTGTAAAATGTATTTTCCCTCCTTAAATCGATTTATGTTCCATGTTTTTAGCTGATTAAGCTCCGTTTTCACTGTATTGTGGCATACATGAATACATGATGGAGGGTGCAAGCAAATGGATAGGAGGAAATGCGATTTAACTGCCTGGCTCCCTGAATGCCATCTGAGAAGCATGTCGCTGTGGCCGGCTGCCTCCTGGTTGGCATTGAGGGAGTCATGCAGGTTTGCTCACCTCCATCAACGACGACGACGAATAGCATGGCCTCCTTAGATATGGTACACATGTATGTCAAATGATGTTTATATCAGAATCAGATCTTGCACTTTCTTCATCAAACATCATTGCTCATGCACCCAAAATCCATCTCGCAAGTAATTTCTGTATCAAGCATATCATTGTTCAAGCACCGAAGCGCCCGTAACGTTCATGCAAACATACATCGAACAGATGACATTTGCATTTGCATTCATTCAGTCCGGCCATATAATAATGTACGGGCAATGTCTAGATGGGGGATTTTACGAGGTACAAGGAGGTATAGGGAGGTGGGGCGACGTGAGCCATTGATCCGCGAGTGCAAGGTACGAAAAGAAAAAATTGTAATAGATGACATTATTGTAAATACGATAGTATTAGAAAGGTAAAAGTGTCTTCGATACATATGAAAAGGTATGGAGAGATATTACCTTGTTACGTTGTATTATTTTAGAGAGTTATTTTTAGTTCATAGGTACGGTTTACATGCTCTTTGTTCTCATATGATTAAGTAGAGAGGTGAAGAGAATCGAGGGCCGACACAAGCGTGTGGCCAAAGTTAGGGGCACCAGTGGAGGTCGGGCTCTTGTTGATGTCAAAAATATGATCTGACGTGTCACATACGAAGGCCTGAGAGTCAATCTTAGTAGACAGTTTCAATGCAGGACCTAAATTCTTAGAATGATGCGTGAGCATGCCAGTCAGTTTGATCCTGCAACTGACAAAATGAACAGTAAAACAAGCCGATAGGTGACTACATATCTAGCTGATCGAATGTTGATGCTGCAACGGTTAGCCGATATGATGAACGATCGGCTGTAAAAAAGCATGGATCGGCTAGAAACACCAATAGAAATAGACTTGAAATAAGTATTAGACCAACGTAATCCGTCAAGTTACTTATTAATCTTAGTCGATAGGACAAGCCCCTATAACCAGATCGAACTAGACGTACAGAGATTGGACTTAACCAAGACAGTATGCAGTCGAGCATGATATGATTATATGAAACATGAAGATCGATAAGGCTAATAAATGAATCGACGAATTACTTGGAATAAACAATGAATCATATGTTACGATCGGCTAAACCTAATTTGCATATGATTCTCGTAAGCCGATGCAACATAAATAACTACTGATCTAACTAAATCAAATCGATTGGTACAGAAATAATGCAGTAAAGCGATCGGCTACTCTATTGATGTAAATATGATAAGCATGTAGATCGACGAAAATCATCGGCTATAGACGGCAGACAAACAACGATCTATAAAATACCTAGCCCAGATTACTAAGAATAATCATAGAAGATCGGACCCAACCGAGACAGTTCAAGATTAAACCTAGCAATGTTAGGATATATACTAAACAGATCTAAATTGCTATCAAGCCAATGAGCCGATGACTGATAACTTATCGGCTGGTACTCCAATAAAACAATGAACAAAATACATCGATCTGATATAAAGCATCTGACAAACGCAATCTACTAGATCGGACCGAACCGAGACAATACTAGATTGAATATGTCAAACGGCAAATATCAAACCCATGTAGATTGCTCAAAGTGGTCGACCAGATCAACTTAAAACACAAAAGTGATCTAAGTTGAAACTGATACGATAGCTAGAAATCATACAACTAGATTAGAAGATCAGACCGAACCGAGACAGTTCTAATCTAGCCGAATGATTACCGTAGCTCGGCGGAACGTTAGACTTACCCCTCCGCTAGAGATCGAAGCGATGCAGCCCCGCGTCAGGTGCCAAGTTCCGCCGGAGTTGAAACCTCGGAAGAGGGTGGCGATGCGCCGAAAGTAGTTGATCTAATTATGATGGAGATAGTTTACAATAACCCCGGGCATATATATTTATACCCTTGGGTGGATGCTAATCCGTGTCGGACACGACTCCTAATAGATAAAAAGAAATAACAAACTCTATTTCTAACACGACACAATTTCTAATAGATAAAAGAAAATAAACAAGTCTCAATCAGACTCCAATCTCTTAGAGATAAAATCCTAACTAACTCTAACTACTAGATAAAATTACGCTGCCAAGCCTTGGTCTTCACGATTCCTTGTTGAATTCGAACTCTTTCGGATAAAATTTCTATCGGCGATTGCACCTTTCCTTATCCAAATCCAATACAAATTTTTTTAAAATTTTGGTGTTAACAACCCTACATATTTTTCTTATAAAAATATAATTAATTGATATATTTCTATTTTATGCTTGAAAATCATAACTAAAACATCATAGTTCATCAAATAATGGATCACCAAATTGCTGTGTAAATCAATGACTAACTGAAAAGAATTATTAGCATCACACAATTATGATCTGTACCTTGTACATCGGGCTGAAGTTTGGAAACCGACGAAAACAGAACAACCGAAGATTGGAAACCGAATAGTATAGAACATAATTTCTGTCCCCATCACGTAATTCGTATTTTATGTTACCTTCCGAAACTACTGGTCCGATACTTTGTACCTTTCGAGACCTCCATAATTTATTGGATATAATTGCCCTCGTGATCAATTACCTATTTACCCTTAGTAAATACGACAAAATGTCTCTTTATAGATATATAGTTAGGCTGCGTTTGCCTTATGCAGTATTGGGGTAAGTTATCCGACGTGAAAAATGTACTAATAGATTAGTACATGATTAATTAATTATTAAATAAAAAATTAAAAAAAGATTAATATGATATTTTAAAGGAATTTTCTTAGAGAAAATTTTCACAAAAAACAAATCGTTTAGTAGTTTGTGAAGCGTGCGCACGAAAAAATAATCAACAAAAACAAAATGCATTAGATCGGGATGATTAGATGACCTCGTAAGGTTGTTAACCACTAGCTAACCATCAACGACAGTAAGAGCATCCCCAACAGCTCTTTTATCCTATCCTCTATCCTAAAAATAGAATATGAAGTGTAAAAGTAGAGCTCCAATAGAACATTTATCACATCCTTTATTTTTAGATGTCATCTATATCAGGAGAGATAAACTCTATATTTAGATGTTCTCTCTAAATCCTCCAAAGAGATATGAAGGATGTCATATATGGATGATCTAC
Source organism: Oryza brachyantha (assembly GCF_000231095.2). Taxonomy (NCBI): domain Eukaryota; kingdom Viridiplantae; phylum Streptophyta; class Magnoliopsida; order Poales; family Poaceae; genus Oryza; species Oryza brachyantha. The sequence goes on from NC_023170.2 coordinate 15,280,544, forward strand.
TAGAGTACAACGAGATATGAAGGATGAAACCATTTTAGATGATCATCCAAAGAAAGATATGGATGACCAAATTTAGATGAGTTGTTAGGGATGCTCTAAGCACTTGTGATGTTGTTAACCACCACTTGTTAACAACGGCGGTAGTAAGCAAATGTCACATTGAGGCGATATGTGGCTCAAACTTAAGCATACATGATATATGACGTATGACGTACACTTGAAACATTCATTTCACAAGTGATAAGATTAAAAACAAGGATAAATCAAATAAGTGAACTATTTGATAGGAACGCCGTTTCACTAACCAAAATGTAATATACGACAAAGAATCAATATTATATTAGTTGAATAACACGAGTATTCTATAAATACTGATAAACTCTATAAACTCTATATTTGCAGCTAGCGTGCCTTCTAGCAAAAACTTGAATCATAACAAAGAAAAATTTTGCCTAAAAGTGCTAATTGTGTATAGCTTCTGAACTTCAGTAGAGACTAATTCTTGTGGAGATGCCCCTCTGACAAATGGGGCAAACCTTTAGATCCTTCCCGTAGTCGAAGCACATATGCATTCCAAGGATTCATCAGTTTAGTATTTACATGATGTCCACATCCAAATGCAACTCTTTTTCAAGTCAACACAAACAAAATTACATCAGCAAGTAATATTTATATGTATTTTTAAGTCTTTTTCATACCTGATGGCTACATCCAAAAGCAAGGTTCTTTGCTTGAAACTAGCAGATTGGACAAGTCTATAGAACACAAGTTCGGCATGGGGTGAAAGCCGACGAACATGACAACGTTTATGCTTATATCATGCATACAATTTATCATCTATTTTGAAGAAAGTACCTGATCACCTATGTCACTATCCTGTGAATGTGCTACAGTCTTCTTATGTGGCGACCCATAGCTAGTAGATTGTGTTTGCTCTTTACTGATGATCACCCATAGTACTGTTGTAAATCACTCATAGGTGGAGGTAATACTATTCGATGTGGAAATCCTTGACGTTTTCTGCACCCAAAACAAAAGGTTGAGGTCATTGCTGCAAAATAATAGAGTTCTGGATTTTCATAAGTGACATGAGTTCGATTAAACAACGAAATACCCAAGCAGCTGGAGGTTTATTGCTGGCTTGAACTGTTCAGGAATCTCTATCAATGCTGAAAGTGCAAATTTTGTCTCCTTTTTGCTAGCAGTAACAAGTCTTGACATGATGTCTGTGAAGTTCACGAACTGCATTGCACTATCATATTAGTATTTGTCATGCTTAAGCTAAATATGGACTATTATTTTACTAGGGGTTGACAAGATAGCATACTTGGACGTTGTTGAATGCACGAGAAGGTATGTTGTCATCAAACTGCCTCATCATATCCCATGGCCCATCGCTAACTCCAACAAACATAATTGACAAAGCGTATTCACTGCAAAAATGGCATGCTTGAGTTGAAATGTATGACCTCAACGTCACAATATATTATTTACTATCATAATAACAACCCTAATCACGGAAATGCTAAGCATATGATTACCTGTCTTTCACAATGGCATCTATAGTCTCCCTTTCCTGAGTGCTTAGCTGCACATTACCAATGTCAACACTGCGTGTAACATGTGCAAAGTAATAAAAAACATCAAGAGTAGTACAATTGTAAATTCATTAGACCAGAAATCAAATATCATAATATTCATGTGCTGACGGAATTAGATACTCATTTCAGATCAAACCTGTCCATCTAGATTATAAGCAGGACATGATATTGCCCACAGCTCCTATACACAGTTCTAATAGTTGTCTCAATCATCGGTGCAAATGAAGTGGGACCTGTCAAGAAAAATCAAAATGTATCAGTAAAATGAATATTAATGTCTTCTATTTATAACCAAAGCAAAAGATGAACCAACCTGCCAAACGTAGTTGCGTAACAATTTCTCTGTATGGATTAAGTGCTTGTTCGAAACCATCACATGGTATGTTGTCAGGATAGAAGTTAAATACATTCTGATCATGAGTAGTTGCTGTAGCACAAACCTAGTGTTACAAATTTACATATATTTTTTATGTACAAAAAAATCAAGTTGAGAAATTATTAAACTAATCATCACCAAATCCATAGCATGGTATCAGGTTGTCCTCATCAAATCGTGCAAGAGTTCGCCCTATGATACATATGGCTTGCTCATAGGGGTTTGCAATATGCCCTAGAGCATGCATGCTCTGGTTGTTGAAGGAAACTTTGCCTGCATATAATTAGTACTTATCAACTCTTTTCTAAGAAGAAAAGAGAAACCAAAAGATGAGTTTATCATAGTTCAGAAAATAGTGCACTTAGACAAACCTGTCCATTCATTAGATTTCGTGAAATCAATCCTAACAATCAGATTTGAGGACTCAAGAACAGCATGTGTGAGAGCATCAGTTACCTAGATTAAAGGAAACGATATGCTATCATACTTCAGTTTTAACTGAAATTATGTATCGAAGTAACAAAAAAGGTGTCTTATGTCATATCCTGAAGGGGAATAGAAAATCCTATCAAAAAAAGGTACATAATTCTTTCTTTAGACCAATAATAATTAATTTCCCTACTTTACATAAACAAAACCATGGGTACTTGTAACTTAATTCCTAAGATACCAAAAACCATGCATTTACTTGAAGAATAAGAAAAAAAAATACAAAACTCTATACATTTAAGGCACCTTCTTTGCAGGACATGAACAATCTATTCTCACAACATATAAACATCAACATAAACAAACTAAATGGTACCAACAACATATAAACATCAGCATAGACAAAAACTAGGCAATCAAAAGGTGATTGCAGGTGTACCCACCAACCGATCCCTACAAACATGTGTGAAAGCACTTAATTCTTGAATCACAATAAACACATGGAGAAATCCACTTCCATTAAAGTACAGACAATACTATCAGTGACTAAATCACACATCATAAACATCACAGAACTATTCAGAGAACACTAGACCAAACCAGCAATGTTTCACACATATCACTATACCCGGAAAGCAAGAACATATGCATGCATCAGGAGGAGGTGACCGAGTTATTAATCTCATCTGCTCTAGTGTATGGTAATCGTCACCGAACCTGGCAAAACGATCGTTCCCTCTCGGTCTCGACGTGACATTGTTGATGCTGCTGCTGTAGCTGCAATAGTGCGGATGCTGCCCCGACGGATTTTGCTGCTTGGAGCCGAACGCCCCCATGGCCTCTTCCTAATCAATCTCATTCCCCTTTCTCCACTCGCTGGACAAAAATCATAACAGAGAAATTATCAATCTCGTGATTCCATTATAACCCCAAAAGAAAATCTTTGGAGGCTATATAACAAGAAAAAAACAAGAGAATGGTTTAACCGAATCACACACCAGAATCGGAAAACCCACGCAGAACAAATAAGAAGTAACTTATTACCATAAAAAAAACAAGAACAACCAAAAGAATAAAGATAAATAAACGCGAAATGAAAGAATCCCGGGATTCGGGCGACCTACATTGCGCAAAATCCTTCGTGGAACTTGCAATCCGTTGGCGTGGACGAAATCGATGGGCGAACTGAATTGAGCGACCGAACTGAACATAGACAGACTCGTAAGGATGAGATAAATATATATAGGAGTTCGTTCTTTTTCGAGCTAACTATCGATGGACTCGATTTGGGCCGCAGGAAATTACTAGGCTGGGCCGAGTTGTCAGGGACTCATTTTTTATTATGAGAAAAAAAAAGGAAATGTGCGTGGAGCGATCCTTATCTTTGTGGATGTGCTAGTATCATGCTTTACTACATGCCGTAGAAAGCATACAAGTCTAGAACGCAATTTTTTTCCATCGGTTTCAGATTTAGAAATTTTTTATGCCATACTCGTGTATCTTTGTTTTAAAATGTAATTATTTTTAGATTGTTTGTAAATATTAATATTGAGAATAAAAGGCGTTCATCTTTATGAATGAGGAAATATTGAGATGATAATGTAGGTTGAGGTAAAATAAGGAAAAAAATCAAATAAAAAATAAATGATGTGACAAGTAATATATAAATGACTATATTTTGATATAAGATTAAAATATTAAAAATGTTTATATTTTTACACAAGTAGACATGATTTTCGAACACAACTAGTTTCTCAGAAAGAAAAGTACGTGCTTTTGCCGTTTTATATACACTATTAATGTGTCCCCGTTAATGCTACGGTGTCATAATATGTTCAACAATACATTATAAAATTATAGCGTCTAAGTTATCATTTTTAAAGATAAAGTGCTCAATTATGAAATATAATTTAGCATGAGTAACTCGCAAAACAGTACGTGAGTGATTATTAGCAAGAGTAACATAAAGAACTATCCAGTTGTGATATGAAAAATATGATAGCTATAATCTTATTTTCTACTAAATAATATATGTTATGAGAAGTCAGAATTATTTATAGTCTAATATAATTATCGGATTTATAACAAATGTCACTCACTTATTTATAATGTACTATAATCATTAGATTTATAACAAATGTAACAAAAGTGACCACAAGTTTTACATAACTCCACCTTTTATAAATATCAAGTAAATTTAATGTTTAAAATAATATTAAATATTAAATTCACATAACTCACAGGCTTTTCTAACATCAACTTCTAATTTGAGTTCAATCATGCATTAATTAGGCTGAATGATACTCACCATACGATTGTTCATGACACATTGTAATCTCTTTTGTACTTTCTTCTTTTTAATGAAAATATACCGTGGGGGCCTCCCTCATTGTCTTTTATCCAAAAAAAAAAGAAATCCAAGCCAAAAAAAGTAACCAAGTACAAGTTGAGAAAGAATCGATGAAATAATATTTTAAATTTGAAGTTGACTTTTACTATATTTTGAATCAAACGCAATACCTTGGCTGTGTTATACATAGGTGCGCTCAATTTTTTTAGAACAAATCAAATAAACTACATATATCATTTACTAATATATTCCTGAACAACCCCTGCCAGCACAATTCTTTTAGGCTCTTCCATACTCAACTTTAAATAAAGAAAGTGTGCGCAAATTTTAAATTTTACAAAGAAAGTGGCATCCTTGTGATGATCGCATTTGCAGGTCTTTCTAAACATCATGTGCTCTATTTTCTAATTTGTCAAGAAAAAGGGTTTAATCTTTATACCTTTGGTAGTACAAAAGTATTGATGTCAACTTGCATTTGATTTGGCGCTACAACCGAGTATTTTATTATTGACCCCAAAATAGATGGCTACATGAAAGAATCCATTGCTTTAGTAGGCAAAAAAAAAAGAAACAACTAAATTTGATGGTTTGATGTGGTAAACTAATTTACCTACTTTTAGCAACAGATCCTACTAAATCAAATCATTCTTATAATAAAAGCATATCCATGGCGCGTATGCATGGAGGAGATCGATGAAGCCATCGAGCATGGGGCAATGCATCATTTGCCTGTTGATTGATCTCACTTAGAGAGAAAGGAAAGGAGCAATCTCTCTGCTTCGGCGATTCAAGCGTGAATTGTAGAGGACTGTAGGGGTTGACATCCATCTATTGCGTGAGGACGTTGTGGATGAAAAGCGGGCGCTATTAGGAGAGATGTATCTGAGCCGTTCGTTCGGTGCAGATGATTCTATCTGTTGGATTTGTCTCATGAGTCATGAGTCTTTTGTGTTGGTGCACTATAGAATAGATAGATACGTGCTTTGCTAGTGGTACTATTAGTAGTTACAAAATTTGGTAGTGATCCACCGAGGGCACTTTCTTTGAAGACTACCGTATACAATGTCGCAACTCGTTAAAATGGTCTGCCTACCTAGCTCTTCAAAAGCAATTTGTAAAATTTCGTCTGAAAATTCAAAACCTTCTGGAAACAGCAAAATCTTTAGCTGAGAGATTCCAAAATTCCATGACAATCTGACCTTCTTCAAAATTTTGCTCAAAACTTTTCACATCCGTGAGGCCCATTTATCATTAGGCCTAAACGTAGTTGGGCCGATAATAGATGGGCCGGAATGTGACTGCAACCTCCGTGCGGCCTATAAATGTTGGGCTGAAACTTCCACCTCTGTGGGGCCATACTAATTGGGCACCTCGAGTTTTTCTTTTTCACACGGAGACCTCGTCGGCGGCCGAGGTCTCGCCGGAGCTCTCACCGCCGTGACCGCACCGCGAAGCCCCGCCGGCCTCCCTCGGCTTCGCGGCTGTGGGCTGAGGGGGAGGGGGATCGAGAAGAGGGAGAAGTGGCCGGCGTGCTGCTCCGGTCGGCGACGAATGTGTTGTTGGTCCAAAATATAGGTGCATACGCGTGTCATTTTCCCACAGAAAGAGAAGACAAAAATTGTACTCCATAGGTCAAGAATGACTCATCGGTTGACAGAGGTAATACGAGGTATCGTGTATTTGTGTATCGATGGGTATGGGCTGCTAGGACACGCTAGCTATTCTAACATCATAGTCACGATCAATGCTTTGTGATGAATAATTAGCTTGTAAATTGATAGAATTTGGTTTGAAAACGATTGTGGTGTTGGTGTGAGTGTGTGTGACTAATGTGGGTCAGGTTGCGATATCTGTATTCGAATACGGTTGGTTTGTCTCTATGTGTGCAGGAGACTTGAGGTCAACTGAGGTCTGGATGGCGAGGACCATGACTAGGTTCAGGGAGGAACTGAGGTTTGGATGGTCAGGATGCCATGTGACATGGTTGGACTAGAGTCGTGATTCTTGGAGGTCAATATCAGTCAACAGCGGTGTGATCGTGACTAAGCTTAGGGAGGAGCTGAGGTCCGGACGATCGAGGATACCGGGTGACGATGTTGAATACGAGGTGACACATGTTGGAGGAACACCGTGTGGGAAAGGAATCGTAACGGGCTTCACATGTTGTATGTGTAAGCGCCGAAAAATCACGAAGTAAATCGGATCAAAATTGGAGGAGAAAAAGAAAAGGCGATTTGCTACCGTAGTACTTCGGACACTGTAGCAGCATCGGATACTGTAGCGTCACGCGACCGTAGCACTCGGATTACTGTAGCGTCATGACACTGTAGCTCTCGCGGTTACTGTAGTGCTTGCGCATGATTTTGGAGCTTGGACTATGGATCCTATTCTTATTTAGAGATAGACTTTTCGATATAAATAGAGACCGAGGGGTATGCTCTCGGTGTGTTTTTTGTGAGATTTAGAATTAGAAAATTTGAGTTGAATAGTTGTTGATTCTAGATCAACAATTTTGAGAGGAGCGTTGTTGGTGCACTTTGTAAATTCTAGTTGATGCAATAAAGTCAAGTTCATTCGATCTACGTCTTCGGTTTTCATCTACTAGTGATTTTCCGGATTCTAACAATTTGATCGGCGTCACCGGAGCGGCGTGATCAAGGTAGCGGTGGCACTGGAGCGAGGCGATCAAGATATTCTTCGACAGAGGTAATCTTTTATTCCACGAAAGACTTTTGGGTTTTGGTTTTGTGTACCATTCACCCCCCTCTGGTAGGTCTGTTTAACTCTGATTCGATCCTATAGCTATATGCCATAGTTTTGTTCTGCAATATCGCAAGAATTCAACATTTTTAAAACAATTTGGGAAAAAATAGAAAAAAAATATCACACGTTTTTCATACCACAACCACGGTTATCGGTATCATGTAAACCACCGCTATTATCGTTATTGTCAAAATCACCACGATACTCGTTCAATATCGTATGATTATCACTTAGTATCGCACGTTTGACCATCTAAACCACAACGTTTTCTCATAAAAAGTTTGAATTTAAATTCATAAGGTTTCTTCGCGATTATCGCAATTATTGGCAATAATTGTGTTCTCTGCCGGTGCATGGTTTCAAAGGAGAAAACGATAAGTGAACCCACAGTGTGGGCACACCTATTACAGAGAGTGATGTCCATATCCACCGTTTGTGGGCGTTGCGTACCAACAAGCACGCTGGCTTAACTGCCAATGAAGCAATGATCAAAAGGTGCTCAATACAAAGACACAATCAGAATCAAACATTTGTTAAAACTATTGCTACTAGAAGTTTCCATTGGTTCAAATAATTGCAAATGAAAGCAAAAAAAGAAAACCAAATCTCGGAGAGACTAGATTGAGAATAAAATCAAATAAGCCTAAAGGAGAAAGGATAATACCTTGCACTGTCTATTGGTGGTGGTCACCAACAACAAGGTTAGTGGCGGATGGTGGTGGACGAAGGTAGAGGAGGAAGCAAGGGGTGACTAGAGCTAGGCAAGGACTATAGGTAGGGAAGGAGGATGTCAACCAGAGGCGAGGATGGGAATGGGTGCAATCAAATGTTATGGAAGAAGGTTGGCATTGGCTGGACACGAAGGTGAGGAGGAAGGAGGCGTCAGTTGGGTGTGATGTGCTTATGTGCTTGCTACCCTACTCCTGTCCCTCTTGCTCACCCGCTTGTGTGCTACGGTGACGGTTGTACGTAAAGGAGGATGGTAGAGAAATTGAGCAATACTAGATGGCAAGAGAAAATTGCTTATACATGTGTGGAATTAATACATGACCCATATTTCATTTACACTTGATGGGTAAATGGGCGAAACAGGCATAGGCAGCATCTATCCATGCATGTGTTCGTTTTGCCAATGGATACAACTTTTAACCCAATAAAAAAAACCATGGATATAAAATAAGAAATAAATATAACTCTAATAGGGGTTTTATCAACGGGTAAACACACAAATAGGCACAACTATCATCCTACAGCAACATGCAAGAGGTCACATTTAAGCACAAGTTCTTCTATCAAACAGAGGAATTTAAAATATTTTTATAGAAATCAAACCAAATCTCATAAAATTTCTACGTTTCAAAGGAGTTCTATATGTTCCGATACAAAATCCCAGCGTTGCGACGTGAAACTCTGAATGATTGCAGATACAAATATGCATACACTTATTTTTGTTGTGCAATCACGTCTGCATCGATCGCCGGATATTAATCAGTGCTGCATTGACAACACGATGAATGCTCCCAAAATGCAGGTAAACTTGGTCGAGCCCACACCATTAGCACCACACACATGTCAGTGCTGCGTCTGTTACCTAGAAGCCACGAGTGCGAGGACAGATACAAGCTAGTACTGCTACTTAATTATCTGCAAGATGCTGATCTAACCTCTGATGTTTTTTGATTGTGGCACAAACCAATTCTTGTAGCATGCTGTGGTGCTGGTCAGTAGGGACAGAGCATCTCGTAGGCTTGTCTTTTTTTTCTTTTATTTGTGCTTATGTATGTCAAAATTTGAATTTTCAACTTATTTTAGGATTTTTCATCGTAACTTATTTTTTAATTTGCTTTTACAACACATGTAGTTATTTATAAATTATTTTTTTAAAATATATCGTTTTGTCTCTTCACTCGAAAAGCGTCACAACGACCACCTTTGTTCAGCCAAGCAGATGTAATGACTCTATCTCCCCATTATTAACGGAAATATCCTGGGAGGGTAGTACTGTAGTAGTAGTTTGAGCAGTGAAAATGCTTGTTAATTTCGTTCGATAAATTGGATTGATTCTTCCACTCGTAGCATAATACTCCATGCGTTCCAAAATACAAGACATAACCATCTTATATACAAAGACCAAGAAATATTTAATCGTATATTTAATTTGTATAAACCAACTATGTATTTTTGCTTTAGTTTATTATTTTACTAATACATATAGTAATATAATTAATATACGTCTTATATTTTAAAATATAAGAGTAAAGTGGTTGTGTATTATATTTTGTAACGGCTCCCGTACGTAGCATCGTTGTTGATGTCGACCAAAGAAAGACAATCGGGTAGATAAATTGAAGCTCCGTAATTAACCAGGATAGGCTACGTGTGCAGGAGCAATTATGCATAACTGCCCCATGTCATTTTCCAAGGTGTTGAGCTGTAAACTTGCAGCCTTATGCCGTGTTCTTATCCCTCTGTAACTAACCCAGATCCACTAATTTTGTGCGCGTATGCTTCCCAAACTACTAAACGGTGTGTTTTTTATGAAAATTATTTATAAGAAAATTATTTAAAAAATTATATTAACATATTTTTAATTTTTTTAATAATTAAATAATTAATTAATCAGTCCTTCAGTGTCCTACCGCATGAGCGCCAATCTTGACAAAAGAAACATGTCAAAGGAAGCTAATTTTGCACTTGTGAACCACAGTGTCCAAGTGATGATGCCTACTGTTCTAACATCATGCACCGCTATTTTTGTCCTTTGCTTATTTGCTTATGTTTATAAGTTAAAATTAAAATTTTTAACTTTAAATTTAAAGTTGATTTTAAAGTTTTTTCATCGTAGTTTATTTTTCAGTCTTGGCTTTTAGATCATTATGAATGTGTATATCAATGTTCCATTTGTATTTTTTTTACAAATATGTCCTGTTTGGTTTTTTTCTTGAAAAAGCCAAAAGATTACCCATGAACTGCACGTGAATATGATAAGCTGAACATCAGTGAGGTTCAATTCAGACAATTTGACAAAACTGCTCACCCAAGACAGTGATTAGAGTGAGTGAGCATGCTCCAGATTAATTAACAAAGTCCTTCTTGATTCACCTGGAAAAACTAATCCCTTTGTTCTATATTGTGAGTTGTTTTAGTTTTATTTAAAATTAAACTTTTCTACGGTGTAATCGATATTGTAGAAAAATATACAAATATGTATAATAACAAATAAAGACACTGTTAAGCTAGTATGTTTTAGGGTGGATTTACTAAAATCTAATTCGATAATTTAGATACTAGTATATTTTTATAAACTAAGTTTAACGTAGAACAAACTAAAATGACTTATGACATGTAATGGAGGGAGTAAAAACTGCTACTTCCTCCTTAAAAAGTCATATTTTTAGTTTTTTCTTGTTTATCCCATAAAGACTTCGTTTTTAAAGTAACTATTCTATTCAAGTTTGATAAAGCAGAGAATAAATACATTATGGTTTGAAAATTGAAGGACAGTGTACTCTTTTGTATAGATACATTGTATGAAGATTCCATTGCCCACCTTTTTGCTTATTTCACGAATAAGCAGAACAACATATTTACAAATAAAAAATAATTTATGAATATAATTTTTATATACGTGTTCTTAGTGATAACAAAGTCAAGATTAAAAAATAAATTACGATGAAAAACCTTAAAATCAACTCCTAATTTAATATTAAAAAAATAAATTTAGCCTATAAACAATAGCATAAATGAAAAGACTAGCGTGAACTGAGTATATATCAGAATGAAAATAAGTAGTATATGATCGTGACCACAGCAGGCACGGGGAACATATTGCAAGTCAAAAACTGGAGGTTGGCCCATTGGTCACTGCCATGGCAAATTGGTTGCACCTTCTGACCCGTATCTATTACTGCATCCACTCACCAACTTGCCATCTTTTTAATCATCTCGTATTACGTACGCATCAGCAATCAGCAGAAATGACACAAACATAACTGGCCAAATTGCAGAGAAATTAACACACGTCGGTTCCATGCTTTAATTAATTTGCTTTGGACACTTCTTCCATTCCGTCCCAAGGCTGTTGGCTTGCTAGCTAGCTTAATTAATTAGGTGCAGCATATCTAGAATTGGGTAGACATGTAACAACGCTTTGCTGATTAGGGTATGTAATGCAATAAAGCATCAGGTTATTGTGTCTTGATTGGCATTTTTATGAGAACAATATAGGTTTTCATGATGTTGATTAAGGGTATGATAGGATGTATTCATCCTTTTCTAAAAAAAAAAATGGTGGTCAAAACACATCAGGGTTTGCAAATTGCAATTTGATTGTGAGGTAAATGCGAGTCCTAGTGATGGATTACGAATTTCACCAATGTTGAGCGAAGTTCAATGAGTTCCATTCGAAATCGATAGAAACCGTGTGGCTTAAGCTTAGATGATTGGTGTTCTCCTATTTATTTAAAAGAGCAAACACAGGTCATCAAATGGCCAAAAAATTTATACTACATATTTGATGATTGTCACTAAGAGTCTGTTATTTTCTCCACTTTCTCACTTTCTGCTACTTCATATTTGATATGCAGATTTTCTAAATGGCTAAGCAATGTATTTTTTAAGAAAAGTTACTTTAAAATTTATACTAATTCATTTTATATTTTTTAGCTAATACTTAATTAATATGCAGTGATCCATTATTCTGTTTTCCATGCAAAAGGAGAGATTATCAACACTCTTAGCCTAGGTAGCTATGTCTTGTGCCCTACGCATAGGTCCGTAGTTCTCTAGAAATTAAAAAAATAGTTAACTTAGTCCTACTCTTAGATGACAACAACCTACGAAAATTATTTCCTAAACTCGTTACTTTCTCTGTCTCAAAAAATATATTATTTAAAACATGCCTCGTATATATCTATACAAAGCCTATAATGTTCTTTATATTTTCAAACTCCAGTATATTTGTCTCATACTCTACCGAAACTCTCAGCTCAAAAAATACGGCAAATATACTGAGTTAATGATGACGTTTTTTTTATATGGATGCAGTACATTTGAACTTAAAAAGTCTGTTCCGGATGATTTTCATTCAAAAACCGACCAAATCTCACTGCACAACACAGCCTTCCACATCGGCGCAGCCAGAAAGAATCAAAGATTCCTGAGAGAGTGGGGCCCCTGAGGTTGCTTCTCACCTTGGGGTGGTGTTGTCCAGAGAGAGAGAGAATCCAGGGGCCAAGAAGGCGGTGGGGCCCACATGGAATCACGGAGATACTTTCCTTGTCCACTCGGGATCTCCAAAGAACAGATTGCAACAGCAGCAGCTCACCATCTTGCCGTTCCTGCCTCATCCTGCTTCACACTCCTCCAGGTTTTTAACTCACGTCCGCTGTTTGAGGTAACGGAGAAGATGACATCAAGAAAATGACTAATGCATAATCTGAACGAAAACTAAATTAATTTAAGCAAATTTGGTCATGATCATGTGACAGTGGCCTGATAACCTCTGCAAGCTTGGATTCTTTGCAGTGATGCCTAATACTAACTTGCTTAGCCTGCATGCCATCCAAAGCATATCTCTCTGCACAAATTTTCCAAGCGAAAAAAAAAACGTTAAATTTTGCCCCCATGATTCCTTTTATTTTTCGCGCCGTGATTCTTTGCCTACGAGCCGGCAGTACGTATCTTAGCAACAATAATTAGGTTCCTGATTCTTTTCCCCCACTTGTGTTAATCCCACTTGTTGTTAGGAATTTAGCAGGTGATGGTGACCAAAAAAAAAAATCAGGGGGATGGGAGAGAGAGAAGATGAGAAGCAAAGTGGCCAATTGGTTGCGATTTTGTAGTCAAAAGAGAACACCGGTGACCACAAAAGCCAAATCTTTGCTAGTGAGTAGCGACCAGAATAAAAGGCAGCAAAATTTCAGTGCACAAATCTTGGGTCCATGGACAAGGACAGTAGATAGATACCTCAGAGTTCAGATACATACTCACATACATGCATATGCACGCATCAAATTCGGAATCATTGATCGGTTAATCTTCCAATAACCTCAAGAACTTGAGGAACAAACCTTGCAATGGTGAATTGATCTTTCTGAAATCCGAAACTGAAATTTTTTTGCTGTAAGATGAGGTGGTGTGTGGAGTGGAGTGGAAGCGACAGTCACGAAGGGAGAAAAAAAAATAATACGTATTGGTTAATGGAGGCCCTCGCCATCGTCGTCTTCCACTCGCGTAGAAGTAAGTCTCCCTCCTCCACTCCGCCGTAGCGTCCGTCCACCATTGCGTGCCCGATTAATCCTCTCGTCATCCCCCCAGCACCACCATATAGCCGCCACCGCACCCGGTTCTTGGTGCACAATTCCGTCGTGTCCTCCCAAGTTGGCGATCTTGGGTCGGGTGGGTCTCTTGTCTTCTTGTTTCTTGGAGATCCGTGTAGTCGTCGCCGTCGTGGGGGAGGGGGAGAGACGGCGACGGTACATGAGGAGGGGGTGTGGTGGCGGTGAGGGAGGGAGGAAACCTGGGGAGGGGGGAAGGGGAGGCGCTGGGGTTGCTGGGGTGCGTCAATGAGGTGGTGGCGGCGGTGGCGTCGTCGTGGGGGCCGATGAGCGACGGGGCGCGGGTGGAGGCGGCGCCGCGGCTCGCGCAATGGCGCGTCGACGTGCTCCCTTGCTACACCTACCGCAAGTCCGAGCCCTTCCGCATCGGCCTCTGGAACTGGTTCACCTCTCTTCTCTGCCCTCCTCCTACTCTGATTGTTGTGTGTGTGCAAAAGTTTGAGATTTTAGCCGAGTTCAGTTGCTTGTCGAACTGCTCACTGATTCGTTGCGGTTTGTTTCAGATGAATCTTGCACGAAGTTTGATCGTTTTGTGTGGTAGTTTGGGTGAATCTTGTGTAGTGGTTTCACATGGAATTATTTTTTGGTGTTGATGTGCATAGTGACTGAACTGTGCTTGTTCCGTTTTTCAGTGCGGATGGGGGTGCAGAAGTAGGCTGTCTCTTTTTTTTTTCCTCCATTTTTTGTTTGATTTAGTGTATAGTTCTTTGGGAAGGAATGATCTATTCGTTTTCGGGGCGAGGTGACCTGAAATATAATCAGATTACGATCGTTTTGATTGAAGCAGCGTGAAGCTTTGATTCTTATATATCAGATGAACTTGAATGAATTTCGGTGCAGCTGTTTTCAGCTTGCTACCTTGTGTATTCATTAATTTCGGATTATCTGCTTAAAGTTTTTATATTTCTACTCACGACACTTTTGAAATTCCTTTCAATCGGATTCGGATATTATTCCTCACCAAACTATATTTAGTCGGGATACTTTCTTAACCATATTCAGGGTCTAAGGGAAAAGCAAAGGCTTTGCTTGGAATAAAAGATATTTCAGACAAAAGTGGTCGCTTTATTCAACCTTCACTATTATCAGTTTATTTTCTACTATTGCCAAGAGAATTATATTAAGTTGTAGTACTTAATTCATATCCCCACTTATAGACGATTATAACTATAAATTAGAACTTCATTTCATTAATAGATGGGAATTATGATGGGCTGATATCATGTCATGGTCTAACTTATGGCTTATGATTCTGCAATAAGGTACCTATCTGTGGAGAGAAACAACAAGCAAACTTGTGTTAAGGTCTTTGCGGAGTTATCGAACTCTGCCAAGAACTCAACCCCAGCACCTATTGCTTCCTTCGTCGCAAAACTTCTCATATCTTTTCCTCCAAATCAGAAGACCATAATTCATCCAGGTAACCTTGCCCTACTAACAGAGCTCCCCTACCTCTCCCTGTATTTGCAAGGCATTTCATATGGACGTATACGGGACATGAAGATTCTTTTTTATCTCAATATATAAGTGACCTATTGAAAAGAAAGTGTGCCATGCAGCATACATTACAGAAAATCATGTCATTGAACATTATAAATAAAAGCAATTTTACAGTCCTTGAGTAGATACTGAGAGGTACTAAAATTTTACACCAAAATTTTGGTACCTCCTAATATCTTCTCAAGGATCGTAAAATTGCTCTATAAATAACTAGCACAGTGGCACTCGGCAGGTTTCAAATTGAAGGGGCATTTGTTTTTATTTCAGTTTTCAAGCTGACTTCTGCACGCAATAGTGTAGAGTGACACCATCCATCTGTTAACTACAACTAATAAATGATTTCCATTTTTGTAGGAATTTTTGATAAGCCGCTGAAACACGACGGTTTTGTGTGGGCAATTGATAGTACTGTTACAGGAAGATTTGTGATTGAGATAGAGTTTCTTGACCTGAAAATTGCAGACCCATCTGTAAGCACCGTGTCACTGTCTTCTTCTCATTTGTCAATGTTTGGTACAACAATTAGGATACGTGGAGTGACATCTTTGACTCACCTGAAATCCTGTTTGATCAATAGCTGCTCAGTGTTGAAAATTAAAGGCCCTGATAAATGATGCTCCCTCTTTTTTTTATTTGACACCGTTGGTTTTTCAATCAATGGACTATTCGTCTTATTTAAAAAATTTATGTAAATATGCAAAATTGTAAGTCATGTTTAAATTGTCTTTAGTAATAAACTAAAACAGAATAGAATAATTATGTAATTTTTTTGAAAAAGACGAATGGTCAAATAAAGACTCAAAAGTCAATGGTGTTAAATAAAATAAAGTGGAGGGAGTATCAATCAACATTTCATCTAGATATGCTGGTTCACCAGGTAAACATAACCTAGAAAATATAAAATAGAAACATGTAGCAGACCGATCTGGTGCCACTTGTCAATAATGTCTAGACCAAATTCAGCATATCCAATGCAATATCAGAATAGTGTCTTTCTTTCATATAACTAAAATTCGAGAATGTTGTAAATGAACATTGAATATAAACTTAGTAGTGATATCATCAACTGACCACACCCTGCCAGATGGAAAATCAACATTCTCCACACTTTCTAGGAGAGCAAAGCCAAACTTTTGATTCATTGACTGGTACACTTCAATTGAGGCCATACAAGAAATAATCCAGGGTATTGAGCAATATATACCTTTTGTGCTTTTACATAACTTTCAATTATTGGAATAATTTGATTGACAATCAACATAAAAAGCTCTAATGTTCAATTCTAGTGCTAGCAACTTGTAGCAACCTTTACCTCTGAGAAGTACAATTCCCTTGCTGACTATAACTCTGGATTCCAGGGTGGTGAACCAGCCTCAATTTGGGCCTCCCGCCAAATCAAGCAATCTTCAGACAATACTGCACTCTCATCCCTGGCAAGAATGCTGCAAGAAAGCATCCTCACCGACATCACTATCAACGCGACCGACGGCAGCATTATGGCCCACCGCGCAATCCTGGCCAGCCGTTCCCCTGTCTTCAGGAGCATGTTCTCACACGACCTCAAGGAGAAAGAGCTCTCGACGGTCGACATCTCGGACATGTCCCTTGAAGCATGCCAGGCTTTCCTCAACTACATATACGGCGATCTGCGCAGCGAAGAGTTCCTCACCCACAGGTTAGCCCTTCTCAGAGCTGCTGATAAGTACGACATCTGCGATCTTAAGGAGGCATGCCATGAGAGCTTGTTGGAGGACATCGACACCAAGAATGTGCTGGAGAGGCTTCAGATGGCGCACCTGTATCAACTGCCGAAGCTCAAGGACGGCTGCTTGAGGTTCCTTGTGGATTTCAGGAAGGTATATGAAATGCAGGATGATTTCAAGGTGTTCCTCCAGACTGCAGACAGGGATATCATAGCTGAAATCTTCCAAGGTGTTCTTGCAACATGGAGTGGACGATAGGCATGCGTATAACAGTATATCTGGGTTGGTTCAGAAGCATTCTTTCCACAGAATTCTTGCTGCTAAAGATGTAAATATATAGTGCTGCATTCTACATGCCATCAATTGGCTTTAAATTTAATGTATATATGCCTTGATTGGATTTGTACATATCATATATGTAAAATCTAATTCTTGTATCCGACACTTCTTCTGGTCTGGAAAAATACTTCAGTTTCCATTTTGTAATGCATCCATCGATAACACTTGGAGAATGCTGCTTTTTTTTTTCAGAACCGCCTTACGCAAAATAACAGCGATTATGTGAGGGAAAGTGAGCAGAAAGTTTTTCTACACTACCATGTGCAAAATAACAGCAACTATGTGAGACCAGCAGTACCGACAGTACGGCGAAGTAGTGTAAAGGTAAAATTTTATTGACCAAGCTATATTTAAAAATGGTTATTAATTCAACAAACTATGTTTAAAATGGCCTATTAGCTCAGTTGGTTAGAGCGTCGTGCTAATAACGCGAAGGTCGCAGGTTCGAGACCTGCATGGGCCACTATTTTTGATTTTTGGCATGGGCCGCTATTTTTGATTTTTGGGGTTTTGGTTTTCTTGCAAATTACAATGGAAATCTTTGTTTTTTGGGTTTTGTTTTCTTACAAATTACCGTGGATTTTTTTTATTTTTTGGATTTTGTTTTCTTACAAGTTACAATGGAAATTTTTATTATTTTTTTGGTTTTGTTTTCTTACAAATTACAAATGAAATTTTTTATTTTTGGGGGGTTTTGATTTTCTTACAAATTACAATGGAAATCTTTATTTTTTGGGTTTTGTTTTCTTACAAATTACAAATGAAATTTTTTTTGGGGGTTTTGATTTTCTTACAAATTACAATGGAAATCTTTATTTTTTGGGTTTTGTTTTCTTACAAATTACAATGGAAATCGACCTACATGGGCTGCGTATTCTACAATGGTCTTTGTTTTAAGTTATAATAATATATGAGGTCTCGATTTGCTTTTTTGTTTCCTTAAAAAATTACAATGGACCTTAATCGGACGCATGGGGCACATTTTTATGTAATAATTAATAACCCATTAATTAAATATGTAGTAATAAATTATATGTAAACCGATTACCCTGTGTGAAACACATGGAATTGATGTATCAACACATAAAAATTATACTATTTCTTTTTTTAAAATTACACTCACTTCAAAATGATCACAGGTAAAATTAGTTCATATGCAAGTTATTAGTAAACTCAGTAGTATTTCTAGAGCAACTAGAGTAGATCTTTAGATGTATGTTCAAGATTATTTGGTGATGTGCAACCTGTTAGTAGGGTGGGCAGAAAAAAGTGAAACTGAAAAACCGAACTAACCATAACTGAATTATTCTGTCACCAATTGGGTACCTCAAAATGATCACAGGTAAAATTAGTTCATATGCAAGTTATTAGTAAACTCAGCAGTATTTCTAGAGCAACTAGAGTAGATCTGTAGATGTATGTTCAAGATTATTTGGTGATGTGCAAACTGTTAGTAGGGTGGGCAGAAAAAAGTGAAGCTGAAAAACCGAACTAACCATAACTGAATTATTCTGTCACCAATTGGTAACCGGAATAATTTCAGTTAATTCAGTTATAGTTGTCAACCGATAAAACCAAAAAAAAAAACAAAGTAGTATGACAAAGCCCATCAAATTATTAAACTATTAGAAAAAGACATAAAAGAGGGGAGATGTTATCATTTTTTTTTCAAATTATGTCATTTTTGTTGCAACCTCATTCTGTCAAATTTCTATCATAAATGAATCGAATTGCTCGGTCCTGGCTTTTTCCAAACTAATTTTGGTTCTTTCTGATAACCGAATTTGTCCTATAACCAAAGTAACCTAACCAAAATAACCGAACTAAGTTAATGCCTACCACTTTATGGTAGCTTAGATGGGCATCACCTATGGGCTTCGTACATGGGCTTAGCTTGGGAGTTGTAACATACTGTCACTGTTACTCTGAGCCTGTTTGGGAGCTCTAGATTCTGAGAAACAGCTGTTTGGTAGCCAGCTTCTGAGAATCTGGAAAAGCTCATAAACCCAGCTTCTCCAGATTTTAAATTCTTAGTTTATTTTTCAGAATTTGTAACTGCAGATTATCAGAAGCTGTGAACCGTTTGGGGCAGCTTCTGGTAGAAACAGCCTTTGGAAAAAGCTGCAGCTGGGAGAAGCTCCCCCAAACAGGCCCTTAGGTTGGGTTCGTTTACCCGGCAAGTAGTCCATATTTTCTCGTTTTTTGTGTGGACGTTTTTCAAACTGTTAAACTGTATGTTTTTTGTGAAAAATTTATATAGAGAAATTGCTTTAAAAATCTAGAATAATCCATTTTTCTTTGTTTATAATTAATAATGAATTAATCACGTACTAATCTATTACCTTGTTTTCCGTATCGGTTAACATCGACACCACTGAAAGCAGCCTTAGTAGGATAATGAGGTGGTTGAGATAACTAAGATTAAATGATTAAAATAATATTTTGATTTTTGTAAAAGTTATTGAAGACATAAATGACTGAATTAATTATTATAAAGTGAAAATCTTGTTCTAGAAAGGTTCAATGAGAAATAACATGCATGTACGTGTTGTTGTGAGGGGAGAAAGAAAAAACAACAAAGTACGATCGCATGATGTAAATGGCATAGTTTTGAATATCTCTCGATGTTTTGATACCGGTAAGTTATCCTCGTTTTACCGCGAGATATTGAGTTATAATATACTCCGTATTGTTGATTATTTTATAGGTCTATAGGAATGCGTCTTATAAATAAATCGAACATAAAACATAAGTTATTTAGTATTTGGCTTGTTTGTCTCGTAAACACGATGCATTGCGTGTGTGGAAGCAGTTTTCTCTTTTTCATTTTTCTCGGGGTGAGTAAGCGATTGGTTCTTTTGGATTTCTCATTAGCAGAGTGTAATATGTTTAAAAAAAGAGTGATGAACGACTCCGCTATTTAATTAGTAGAGATAAAGATATCGTCCGTGGCCCACAGCATCGTTGAAGATATTAGATATCCCCCTCAATGATGAGAGAGTCGGGAAAAAAAAAAACTACACCTTCAACAGATCGACGGCCGACGTGACCTGCTTGGTAGCTGGCTCGCGGCGGCGGCGTTCTCCGCCGGAAATAATTCATATGGCCTCAGGCAACAAGTGAATGCATGGGCGGCGGCGGCGGCCTTCTCGTCGTCTCTCTCCCCGCGCCTTTTCCTCTCCATCCATGTCGCTCTCATGCAAATCACGCCCATGAGCGAAAGACGAGCCGACGGGTCGTTTGATCCGATCCAATCCATGCGTCGCTAGTTCAGTGACGGACGATCCAGAATTGCGTCAAAGCCAGCGTGCGGACAGCGCGCAAGAGGTTGCAAATTGCAATCTATCATCCTACGTATGATTCCAGAAAAAAGTTTCTCTCGATCTCCTACGCTGTTCAATCGATCGGTAGGATATATTCAGTGAAACCCAAAACTTTATACGAATGTGAGTGTCTCCGATGTAGAGACCGGTGATGTGTAAACATCTCTTCATTATCCAGAAATCATCGGATTTTCTTTTGTTTTTCGATTATACGGCAGATGGGCTCGCGCACACACCCGGCGACAGCTCCAGAAATTCTTTTGTTGGATGGTACTACTCCACTTGCCGCATTTTTATAATGCCTTGAACTCAGCATTTTTATATGAAATTTGTTAAGATATGACAAAAATTTAAACTATGCTTCGGGCCACATTTTATTTTGCAAGCTTCACTTTGATCAACCCTTAAATATATCTTTCATTTTAAACCGATAAAATTTATCATGGTTAGGGTTTTGATCACCTAGATGATTTTAAGTATACATTAACAAGCTTGAACACATCGGTTCTGATATATTGACGAAATTCCATCTATGCATAGTCCATATATTGTCCGAGAGGGAGACTAATTATAGCTAGAAAAGTTGTTTGGAGTGGTCCAAAATAAAACTTGGGTAATACAATATATTCCAAAGTGTAATTTATTCACAAAGCAATAATCTCTCGTAGCAGTACAAATACACTAAAACCAACGCTTTGAATCTAAAAAATAAAAAAAAATGGAGACCACCCCGAGAACTGCAGCTGCACATACCACTACACGCTCAACATCTTACGCACATACACGCAAATTAATCTCCTGACCTGACACACGCTTGATGAGTTGGAGACTAGTACCAGCTCAACCCTGGCATCAACAAATTTGTATTAAAAGCTTACTCACCTACGCACAGCATTTATACACACTCAATTTTAAACTTTGGTGGATCATAACACTACTAACACACCATCGATGATTTCCTATATATCATCAGAATTCTCACGTATATGGATGACCATGACATGACGTGCATATGGAGTGAAAACCAAAAAAAAACTACTTCCTCCGTTTCATAATGTAAGATGTTTGACTTTTTTACTCAAAATATTTGACCATTTATCTTTTTTAAAAAAATTACGGAAATATTATTTATTTTGCTTGTGACTCACTTTATTATTAAAAGAATTTTAAGCACGACTTGTCATTTTTTATATTTGTACTAAATTTTTAAATAAGACGAAAGGTCAAACGTTACGACAGAAAAGTTAAATATCTTACATTATGAAACAGAGGTAATACTCATCATTTCTAGTTCGGCTAGGACCAAAGCATGTCAAATGATTGCACAGATATAGCACTGTTTATCAGGGTCGGATGATCCCAACAAAATTCCTAAAATCTCTACTAAAACATAATTTTAATGATGACTCCCATGATATTTTTGACTGACTTCATCTATACTCAGCGGTGTGCAGAAGTGGAGACATATCGAAGCTCCTTACGTGACATGTCCATATAAGGGCCATAGGTGGGCCCTATCGAACCAGACATGTTCAATAAGTCTTGTTTGATTGAGATCTTATCAAATATCTATATTTTGATAAGGTAGCATCTATGCGATTTTACCCCTAACTTTATAACTCTTTTATTAACATATTTATTATTTTAAAGAAATCGTGATCTTGTTCTATTGCCTTCCTGGAACTAAAGTGAAACAGCAACATATACCTGCCCAGCAGAATATATACCCGCGGTCCCGAGAGTTCCACCGACATGTGGGCCCGCACACGGACGGTCGACACTGCACCTTCTGTATGAAGCATTCGTGTTTGTCCGGGTATAAAATTCAATCACAAACACAAAGCGATGCTTAGCAGGTGGGCCCTACCACTCAGCCGCCTTTATAATCGTTTCCTAATCCCAAGTTCCTTCCGTCTAAGAATCACGCGTGGACACCTCGAGCTGACGTGGAGGGCTTCAGCGTCATCCGAGTCAGAGTCTACGTGGAGTTTTGAATTTGAACGCGTGCAAGCGGTAGGAAATAGAGTTGTACTAGCTCGTGTAGTAACTTTTAGAGAAAGCTAAAGCATATTAGTACTACGCTATGGCTGTGTGTTTTAGGAGGAAAAATAAAATATCAATGATTGTCTAATTTTTTTATTTATTTAATCATATAAACGATAAAATTAACAACAATAAAATTAAAATATATTTAAAAAATATAAGATGATAAACTTTTAAGCAATTTTACGGTTCTTGAGAAGGTACCATAGGTACCAAAATTAGTACTCGTGGTACTTAGGTACTAGGATGTACCAAATTTACACTAAAATTTTGATACATCTCAATACATATTTAAGAACTGTAAAATTACTCTAAGAACTTTAAAAAAACATGTTGTGTTTTGTAGATATACGTAGTACTTAGTTGTACTTAACCTGCTACAAACGTAGTCAAATTAAAACTCGTACAGTCATATCTAAATCCTAAAAGCTTTTTTACCCTCGTTGAAAAAATACCTTAAAATAGCACATTTTTTAGTTGAGCTACATTATAGCTTGAGGTAACAAAAATTTATACTATTTTAAGTTACTTTTCAAGGATGATAAAAAAACCCAAATCCTAAACCTCTTATCGTAGCTAACTTCCAAATCCGCATGAGACAACCGCTGCTCTGCACCGGGACCATTTTCTCGATCGGGTGATTTCAGCTGAATTTACAGTTCCAAATTTTGATCCAATAGCTGTCGGCTCGCCGAGAGAAGAATTTAATTTGAATTCTAACAGAGTTTGCATCTTTTATTTGTGTCCAAGTTGAGTTGCAAACTCCTAATCTTGAAGAGGATGGAAAAAAAAAAACACCCCGAATTTGTTTTTTCGCTAAAAGACGAGGGGCTAATCGCAAAATTCGTCGCTCTGAACGCTATATAAAGGCAGGGAGAAGCAGCGGTGTCCGACGAGCGCGACGCAACTCATCGCCGGCGGTGACCGAGTAAGTAATCCGGCATCCGGTTGAGCCGGCGAGCCCTAGCTAGGAGGAGGAGGAGGAAGATGACGGTGGGAGCAGGGGTCGCGGTGCAGGACGGCAGCCTGGTGGCGCTGGGTGCCACGGTCCTGACGGAGGTGCACGACAATGTCCTCGTGACGCCGGCCGCCGGCGCCGGCATGACGAGCGGCGCGTTCGTCGGAGTCCGGTCGGCCCCCGCCGGCAGCCGCAGCGTCTTCCCCGTCGGGAAGCTCAGGTGTGTAGACAAGCACGTGCGCTTATTGGTCGCGTCAGACTGTCCGGCGCCATTAATCTTCCTACAGAGAAAACTGAGATAACATTAATGGTTTCATGGAAGCTCACTGTGTAGTTCTCGTACATAGAAGAAATTTTCAGCATTCTTGTACGAAGGAATTATGGAGTCAAATTTCAATATTGTCTTCTCAAGAAGAGATTTTTGGGACTGAATCTTTTGGTTAAATTAATCTAATTTTGTTTCTGTTCTGTTCTTGTCTTGTTGATCCTCCCTTAGCACAGCAATCTCTCCCCAAATAGGGATTAGGAAGGGTGTAAACTGACAGTATGCTGGTGATGATGATGCAGAGACCTGAGGTTCATGTGCACGTTCCGGTTCAAGATGTGGTGGATGACGCAGAGGATGGGGACGTCAGGCCGCGACGTCCCCTTCGAGACGCAGTTCCTCATCGTCGAGGCCGCCGCCGCCGACGGGTCACACCTCGCCGGCGACGGCGCCGCCGTGTACACCGTGTTCCTCCCGATCTTGGAGGGATCGTTCCGAGCCGTGCTTCAGGGGAACTCTGATGATGAGCTTGAGATTTGCCTGGAGAGTGGTAATTAAAAATCTCTCCTTTGACCTAGTACAGTGGCTCGATGGGATTAGTGTTCTAAAGTTTTTTTTTTTTCTCCGCCTCAAAATTCAGGTGACCCGGATGTGGAATCATTTGAAGGAACGCATCTAGTTTTCGTCGGTGCCGGATCGGATCCATTCGAAGTCATCACGGATTCTGTCAAGTATGTGGACGTTTCTTGTAACGAATCATGTTGTTTTAGGTGGTTGCTAACTTGCATTGCGTGTTGTAATACTGGTTTCCTTTGCAGTTTCCTCCTTTTCTGATCCAATTTGGCAGTTTCATTTTTTTTTCTCTCTGAAATTAATTGCTTGTTCAATGAGATCACTCGAGTGATGAGTCAACTTGTTTGCAGAGCCGTTGAGAGGCACTTGCAGACGTTCTCTCACAGGGAAAAGAAGAAGGTAATTAGAGGTTTCTTGCAGACATATTGGCACATGGGTTCTGCGATTACTCTGCATCGTTAGTGTAATCAGGCTGTCTAACTGTCAGCTTTCTGCAGATGCCAGATATGCTAAACTGGTTTGGCTGGTGCACATGGGATGCGTTTTATACTGATGTTACTTCAGATGGAGTGAAGGAAGGATTACAGAGGTGTTTACCAGTCTTATTTCATCCAATTATTATGCTTACCACATGATAGTTTACACTGAACTCGAGCATATTCTTTTTCTCAGTCTAGGAAAAGGTGGAACTGCCCCTAAATTTGTGATAATTGATGATGGATGGCAATCAGTTAGTATGGATCCTGCAGGAATTGCATCACTGGCTGATAATTCAGCCAAGTAAGCAGATCAACTTTGCATGCTAATTCGAATTCTGATCTTTTCAGGCCTGAAAAAAAAAAGGGCAACTGATCTTTGCCTATTCTGTCTGTAGCTTTGCAAACAGGCTGACTCATATAAAGGAGAACCACAAGTTTCAGCTAAACGGGAGGAAGGATCACAGGGAAGAGAATCCAGCAAATGGCCTTGCACACATTGTCAGTGAAATTAAGGGCAAACATGAACTGAAGTATGATGTTCTCTTCTAGCAGCTTGCTGTTTTTATTCAGTTTATGGCTATCAATCTTTTCCAAATCCATCTTTCTGACAACAAATCTGTGCCAAAAAAATTCAGATATGTTTATATGTGGCACGCAATTACCGGATACTGGGGTGGAGTAAGGCCCGGGGTTGATGGGATGGAGCACTACGAGTCGAAGATGCAGTACCCGGTGTCATCACCGGGAGTTCAGAAGAACGAACCCTGTGACGCTCTGAACAGCATCACGGCCAATGGCCTTGGCCTTGTGAACCCTGACAAAGTGTTCAGTTTCTACAACGAGCTACATGCATACCTTGCGTCAGCTGGGATCGATGGAGTGAAAGTAGATGTTCAGAACATTCTTGAGACACTTGGTGCTGGCCATGGTGGAAGAGTGCTTCTGGCCAGGAAGTATCACCAGGCTCTAGAAGCTTCCATTGCCCGGAATTTCCGCAACAACGGCATCATATGCTGCATGAGCCACAACACGGACAACCTGTACAGGTGAGGATGTTCTGGTCTTAGAAAGTTCAATTTGATGCAGTGGAACATGAAATTGGGGTTGGCTGTTTACATGTTTCTGGCTGGTGATGCAGTTCTAAAAGGAGTGCAGTTGTGAGAGCTTCTGATGATTTCTGGCCTAGAGACCCTGCCTCCCATACTATACACATTGCATCTGTTGCATACAATACAGTCTTTCTTGGAGAATTCATGCAACCAGACTGGGACATGTTCCATGTGAGGACTGGACCATCACTGCATTCCTTTGCTCCCATGGATTCTCTTATGTCTGAGCTTGCTAATCTGCATTTCTTTTGGTTGACAGAGCGTTCACCCAATGGCTGAATACCATGCCGCTGCAAGAGCAGTCGGTGGCTGTGCCATATATGTCAGGTATAAGCAGAATGCATTTTGCAGCATGAATTAATCTCTCTGCTTTACATCACAATTAGTTCTTGATGCTAAGTTAGATGTTCATATGTGAATATGCTATGTTGCAGTGACAAGCCTGGGAACCATGACTTCAATTTGCTGAAGAAGCTTGTTCTTCCTGACGGATCGATCCTGAGAGCCAAACTTCCTGGCAGACCGACCAGAGACTGCCTGTTCTCAGACCCTGCAAGGGATGGCAAGAGGTTAGCAAGCAGCAATCCTCTAAATGGTTTTTCTTTCATCAGTTCTTGGCTTGATTTTTACTGTTAACACGACACTTTGCCGTTTCATGATTTTCTGCAGTATCCTGAAGATATGGAATCTGAACGAGCATTCCGGTGTGATCGGTGCCTTCAATTGCCAGGGCGCAGGCTGGTGCCAGGTAGGGAAGAAGAACCTCGTCCATGACGAGCAGCCGGCCACTGTCACCGGCGCCATTAGTGCGCATGATGTGCATCACCTCGCAAACGTCGCTGCTGATGGCTGGAACGGCGACGTGATCGTGTACTCACACGTCGGAGGTAAAATCATCACTCTCAATGACACTGACAAAGCGTCAGCAAAATGACATTCTTGGTGATCTTCAGAGTTTAGGAAAGATAATAATGTGAAATCATCTGAACTTTTTTTTGTTCAGGAGAAGTGACTTGCCTGCCCAAGAACGCATCTTTGCCGGTGACACTGAAGACGCGGGAGTACGAGGTCTTCACCGTCGTTCCTCTCAAGCAGCTCGCCAATGGCGTCTCCTTCGCGCCGGTCGGCCTGATCAGGATGTTCAACTCCGGCGGGGCGGTGACAGGCGTGAGGCACGTCGGGGACGCCGGCGTTGAGCTCAGGCTCCGTGGCTCCGGGACGACCGGGGCCTACTCCTCGGCGAGGCCGGCGAGGGTGGCGATCAACTCAGAGGCGGCTGAGTTCTCCTACGACGATGGCTGTGGCTTGGTCACGTTCGAGCTCGCCGTGCCGGAGCAGGAGCTCTACTCCTGGACCGTGTCAATCGAGTACTGAAATCTGAATGCTGACACATGACATTGATTGTTGATGATTCTGAATTAATGGTTTTTTTCTAGACGAATATGGGGTGGATGAGATTTCTGAAATTGCTCAGGATGTTACCAAAACCCGGATTGGGCAGTTTCACCATGGCGTTGAGCAATATGAGATGGATGTTTGCAAACATCTTTTGCTGTAGATGTTGCGGCTAATTCTAAACTCATGTCACTTGGAACATAAGATGCAAAAACCCTAATGAGAGAATATTTTTATGTCATATTTTGCGAGATGTTTTGACCATATCTATATTCATCCATGGATTAACAAAATAGCATCAAGTGGGGGTGAGTCTTGAACCGAGGCTAACTCGTGGTGCTAGCCGTTAAGAACATAGATCATTCCTCTCAATGAATATGTTTTATATACATGATATTTAAATTTATTAGCATATATGTAAATATAGAGAGGATTGAAACATCTTAAAATATAAAAAAAGAGAGCTTATAGTATTAGCATTCGTTGATTCTTATGGTTCTATTTTGCACAACTTGTTAGAGGATTGAGGAAAAAGAAAGGCAAAAGCAATGTCAAGTGATATTTAGACTGTGCTACTCTGTCACACTTCAAGAAAAGCGATTTTTTTTAAAAAAAAAGAATGGCAAAATTTGGACCCATTTAGCCCACTATATTACAAGCCCACTCGGCCCAAACTAACTGGATCTGACAGCCAGCACGCATCGCGAGGTAGTTTAGGGAAGCGTTTTCCGGTGGGACCACCGGATTCAGCCCAAAACCGCGTGTCAGCGCCTGCGGTTATCAGCGACCACGCCGCCCATGGCGTCGACGTGAACAACGCCTAAACCCCACAATTTTTTTTTTCCAAATTCTAAACCTCCGCGTCGCCTCCTTCACGCGCGAGCTGTGTAGCCTTCTCCGGCGCGGCGCCATGATGGGGAGCAGGGTGGCGGCGGCGCTGCTCCGCCGGGGGAGGGACCGGGCGTCCGCGCTGATGGCCGCTCGCGTCCCGAGGGGCGCCCCTCCTCCGGCTCCGCCTGCTCCTAGGGTTGGATCCGGCCCCCGCGGCGGCGGCGGCGGTGGCGGCCTGCTCGCCCCGCCGAGGTCGACGGGATCCGTCTTCTCGGCTTCGCGCCTCGCCTCCTTCCACGCCTTCCGCTCGATCGGCTCCAAGGTGCGTGCGCACGAGCGTCGCTGTGCTCCCCCCCCACTCCTCACCCCTTGCTGTTGTCCCGTCCCCGTTGATGCCGGATTTTTTTGGATAATGGATCGTGGTGGAACAATCTGTGGGTGTGACAGTGGGATGCGACCATTTCTGAGTGGAATGGAGTGGTGGGAGGAGTATTACGAATCTGTAGCGAACATTAGTGTCGATTTGAGCGTGGAATTTTGGTATCGGGGCTAAACACGAGCATTTTGGGGCAGGGAGTCTACATACTTGATGAACTGGGTGTGTTAAAACTTGGCCATGCCTGCAAATTCATTTTAAACTTCGACTATGATATGTTGTGCACCGTGCACCACATTTGTCAGTCCTATTCAATCCATTTCTTGAACTTTTTAAGTGATACAAAATGCTAGTTGTGTTGAAATTGTGTCACAGAATTTACAGTGAATCATATGCTTCATTTCAGACCTTGATGAGCCAATGCACACGGAAAATGTCTACTACTGTGGCAGCACTAAATTCAGGTGTGGCCACTGCAGCGGCAAATTCAGGATTGAAGTTGCTTGTTACCAAAGGGCCCCAAGCACAAAAGGCGGTCGGGATATGGCTCTTTGGATGTGCTGCCTGGGTATTCTGCTTGGTCATACTTGGAGGAGTCACACGACTTACACGTTCAGGATTGTCAATGACTGACTGGAAATTTACCGGGGGCTTGCCTCCAATGTCAGATGAAGAGTGGAAGCTGGAATTTGAGAAATACAAATTGTCACCTGAGTACAAGAGGTAAGAATGAAACTGCTGCAGTCTGCTACTGCCAAAAGGACACTGGTGAAACTACGGGTTGAACAGTTCCACCTAATTGTATAGCATGTCCAATTTTGTGTATCCCCTGTTATGATCCTAAATTCAATATAAATGTAAATTTCACAATTTTAGTGCTGCTGAACTTGTGCTGAACAGATATTTAGGATGTTATAGATGTTTCAGTTGCTTGTGGATTAGAAATAGGTCAATGGTCTAATCTTTCTAGATATGCTTATCTAGGATTTTTAATGAATTTCCACAGGTAATATCTCCATCACCTGTACTAAATGGTTTATTTCTAGTATTTCCTCAATGGCCATTAGAATATACCAGTCTCCCAGGGAGAATATTTTGAACGCTATAGTATGGACATTAATAGCTTGTAAACAAGTGTTTAGAAGGTTTCACTGGGGTTGGGGCTGGGACCTTCGATCCAATTATGTTTTAGAGGAACTCATATAATTTTACTGTTATATGTAAACAATTTGAATTGATATGGATCTGATAGTCCTGTATCACAGTCCACAGAAATATTCACCATTAGGGACTTTTGTTCTAATTAGTGTGACTTGCTGAGATCTTTTTTTTTATCCAATATGTACAACTATTCCATTGAGATACTGTTTTGGAGATTATTTTTTATTAATGCAATAGCAGCATTCATGAATATTTCTAGGGTGAACAAAGGCATGAGCCTTGAAGATTTCAGATTTATATACTGGATGGAGTATGGACACAGAATGTGGGGAAGAGCCCTGGGCTTTCTATTTTCTGTTCCTTTTGCATATTTCATTGCAAAAGGGTATGTTACCCGCCAACTTGGACTCAGGCTATCGGCTCTTTTCGCACTTGGTGCAGGTCAAGGACTAATTGGCTGGTGGATGGTGAAAAGTGGTCTTGAGGTACTTATAGTTTATGCAACGTCCTTCTTGTTGAGCTAATAGATTTTGCTGCATGTGGGTTCATCGTGTTTCTTTCATTGCAGGAACCAGCATCTGAGTATGTTCAACCAAGAGTTAGCCCATATAGGCTGGCAACCCATTTAACCTCTGCATTTGTTATATACTATGGCATCTTGTGGACTGCTCTGTCAGTGGTGATGCCAGAACCTCCAGCTGGATCAATGAACTGGGTAAATTCTGCAGCCAAGATTAAAAAGTTGGCGATTCCTGTCAGTGCTGTGGTGGGCATTACTGCCATATCTGGAGCATTTGTTGCTGGCAATGATGCAGTATGCCAATTTTCTCACTCTTAACTTAAAACTTATGTGTACACCTTAGTATTTCTCCTATATGTCTAATTATTTGCTGTTAACAGGGGCATGCATACAATACATTTCCCAAGATGGGTGACACATGGATACCAGAAGATGTGTTTACTATGGAGCCTTTCATACGTGACATTTTTGAGAATACGTCCACTGTGCAGGTAATGCTTCATCTCACAATAAAGAGTTTAGTGCTCTGAAATATTGTGATGTCTTGGAGTCTATGCTTTTAGGGCTTTCAGATTTATTCTCTCATTTTTTTGTATACCTGTAATGCATTCTTTCTACTATTCTAGGGAAATGAACCGGCTTACTGGCTATAAACAAAATGTGTTCTTTTTCATAGCATGCAATCATCAACATTGCAGTTCAGTCCTGTAGTGACCAATTTATTATTATTTCTTCATCAACGCTGAGCACAGACTACATTTCTATAATTCTGGCATAGCACAATGTCTTGTGTTAACATGGAGCTTACATTGTTGTAGCTTAATCACCGAATTCTTGCAACAACCACCTTATTGTCTGTGGGTGGCTTATGGTTGGCTGCAAGGAAATTGGACATGCATCCAGCAGTCAAGTCTCTGATTGGAAGCACGCTTGGAATGGCTGCCCTTCAGGTAAAAAATTATAAAAAACGTGTCCTTCAATTTTATTTGTTGTTAATATATCAACTATTATTGTAGTTCTTTCACTTAAAATGGCCTAAAGTAATAATTCTACCTTTTCTTAACCAGGTTACATTGGGAATATCTACACTTTTGATGTATGTTCCCACCTCCTTGGGTTCAGCTCACCAAGCTGGGGCATTGACACTATTGTCACTGATGATCCTTCTCACTCACACGTTAAGAAGACCGTCACCAGCTCTTCTGAAGTCACTTGCATCAGCAGTAAAATCAACCTAACTCCGTGTCATGAAATTTTTCACCCGGCACAATAGATTGTTTGATATTTCCCCTCTTATGCTGATGGACTTTCCTTCCCTTTCTTTGCACTACATAATCACTGAACTCATTTGACCCAAGAGCATTCAATTCTTGAATAAGGGGTTCTTATCTTTCTAGTGCCACATATTACGTACCTTTTCAAAGTCTGGACAGGCTGCAATTTGCATTTTTGACATGCCGTGGGCAAGTGGTATTTGTGCTCTGTTTCGATAATGTCTAGGGAAACAACTGTATTTTGTACCAGTACCTAACACAGGCTACATTTGTATCAACTGTGTAAATGTGAGCGCATCATGCTTTTGATACCATACCCAGTAAAATCTTAACGCAGTAAATTGCATGAATACATTTGTATCAACTGTGTAAATGTGGCCAAGTGCTTGTCTTAGCTTTGCTTTGTATTTTTTGTGGTAGTAGCAGTGTTTTGATCTTCTCTCTCAAAGTATAGCAGGACAAAATTGGAGGATGTAAGCAGCAAACCAGATGATGTAGTGAGCATGTTGGAGGATGATTTGGGATGGAAGCTTCTTTGGATCACGTTTCGCATTTGGCCATTTGGGAATGTATGTACTCACCCCCTCCGGTTTTAATTAATAGATGAAGCCAGTTTTAATTGAGGATGCTGTTGATTTTGGTGAATGTTTGATCATTCATTTTATTTAAAAAATTTATAAAATATAAGTTAGGCTTGAAACGCATTTAAAATTAATCAAATTAAAAAATAAATAATAATTATGCAAGTTTTTTTCATTTTAAAATGAATGGTTAAACATAATTTATTAAAAAAATCGAAAGGAGTAGTTGACTATGTTAAAACGCCAAGATCACATAATGTCCTTCCGTGTTGTTTATCTATCTACCTAGAAAAATACTACTTTCTATGTCTTTTTTTAATGTGATGTCGTTCACTTTTCGATCAATGTTTTATCATTTACCTTATTTTACATACATATATATAATTATTATGCTATAATTTGATATAATTTGATTTATTACTACAGAAACATGAATTATAATTTTAATTATATGTCTCCACAAACTTTTTAAATAAAATAAACAATTAAATTAAACTTAGATTCAACTACACTAAATAAAAAAACAGAGAGAGTATATTAAATATTTCCATGTAGAAGAATATCCACACGACAAACCCAACCATCCATCTATGGAAATATATGATAGCTCTGCAATTGCAATCTTATCTTTTATCATTTTTGTTTATACCTATGAGTCAAAATTTGAATTTTCAAATTAAATTAGAGTAGATTTTAGAGTTATTTCATTGTATTTTACTTTTTAGCCTTGGTTCTTAGGTCGTTGAGAACATGTATATAAAAGTTATACTCATATATTGTTTTTATTTATAATTATGTTGACTGTATTTCTAAATAAGTCAAACCATCACTGTTTGAACGATATGCCGGTTTTGTGGCAGTTTTAACCCAAAGCTGGAAGTAACCAGTAGCGCATGATGCATGTGATGAACAGCATGCAACAAACAGTCAACCCAACCATGTATTAGTGTATGACCCGGAGTCCGGAGAGACCAGGAATACTGTCACGAGCCACGCGGTGCGCACCCTTTGCGTGCCTCGTCTCGGCGTTGCCAAATTCCAGGTCATCATGCAATCCTGAGCTGTGTTCATCGCTCATCGATTCGTTTTTTTCAGATTTAGATTAGGAGCTATTTCTAGCTGGATAGATTAAGTTGTGGTGAGATGTGTCAGCAACATGCATGGGTTTGGATAAGAAAAGACGAAATCAGTCGATATAAGAGTCTGAGTTTTAACTTCTAAGAAGTAATCGTGAGGATCATTGGATGAGAGATTACTTCTATTTATTGTGGAAGATTAAGTAACTTTCCTTTATTTTTTGTAAGTTTTATCTCACATCCGATTAGGACTAGGTTTTCTTTTATCTTTAGAAAATATGTCACATCCAATAGCAATTAGATTTAGAGTCCGATCAAAACTTATGTATTTCCTTCTATCTTTTAGGAAAAATGTATCATGTTCAATATAGATTGTTAGTCACTCGTGGGTATAAATATATACGCTCGGTGTCCTACAAAATCTTTTACATCATACTCTCTCCATGAAACTGATCTAAATTCATATGGATGTTAATCTAGACATATATATACATTTATCTATTGATGAATTTAGTCAAGGCTAGAAAGTCTTACATTATAAAACTGAGGTAGCACATATCAATAAAAATTCTGTGCATCACCACCCCTTATCGAGGTTTCATCCCCGACACAACTTGGCACCTGAATCTCTTCCGATGGAGGGGTAAGTCATACGTTTCGAGGGCCATGATAGTTGTATCGGCTAGATCAAAACCGTCTTAGTTTAATCCGATCTTCTGATCTGTTTGTACGGTTGCTAGTTATCATATCACTTTCAACTTAAGGTTGATCTAATCGATCACTTTGGGTTATTTATGTTGATTTGATATTTGAGTTTGACATCTTCAATCTAATACTATCTCAGTTTAATTTGATCTATTAGATTATGTTTATCAAATAGTTTATATCAGGTCGATACATCTTGTTCATTGTTTTATCAGAGTTTCAGCTGATAAGTTATCAGTCATGACCCATCGGTCCAATCTATTATTTTACTAGGTGAAATCACATCATGTCTTTGATGTTTTTATAACTTTGGTGTTAAATAAGGTTTAACTTTAATAGACTTTGAGAAAAAACATTGTGCACAATAATAAAATCTTTTTAGATTCCATCTTTAGTACATACTTTGCACATCTTAATTAGTTGTAGTAATTACCTTTTAAAAAATACTCTTTTGTATTATCTTGTTTTATTAACTTTGACTCAATGTTTCTCTTTCTCTTCTACCTGTCTATCATCAACATTTCTAATTTTAATGTATCTCAATTTTAGCTTTGGTTATTAGCAATGATATCAACATTTTTAACATTTGTATTTAATAATCATCCACCTTTTTGAAATCTATATATAATATAATTGCATTAAAGTACTTGCAACTTTTTTATATTTTAAAGAATTATTTATGAAATCCGTTATTGTTTATTTTATTTTGACTCATCGTTGCTTTATGCATGATGACATTTAAAAAACTAATTCAGAATAACAACAATTTAAGATATCAACATTATATAATACCGATATCTTAAGTTAGGACAAAAACTATTTAAAACCTTAATATACATAAATTTTCCTGATGGTATTTATGGCAATAAATGATACTTATTTTACATTTGTTTGATACATTTTTAACTTTAAGTACTAAAGTTGATATAATTCTGATCTAACACTCATCTACTTTACCCATAAAGAAAAAGACATCCACAACAATATTGTTTCAAATCAACATACAACTTCTAGCAACCAAAATTTAATTTTTGAAGGTAATTTTAAGTATTTTTATCATAGTTTATTGTTCAAATTGGCTTTTAAACCACAAATAACATGTATATAACAGTTTTACACTTAATTTACTTTTTCTCACTGTTATATCCTTAAGTTAAGTTACAAACAAAATGAGGATAGCTGAGAAAACATTTTCTTGATTACTACAAAATTTGAAGAATGTGTCACACGGTGATAGGAAAATAGGGAAATAGAGAGAGATAAAAAATATGTTATGTTAAGATTGAGTGAGTGAATACACATCTTGGCTTCTCATGTGTATCTATATAAAAATATACATATGTGGGGAGATTTCTCTTTTACCCTTTGTTATATAGCCTATCTAGTGGTATTTAAGTAAATTATAGGAAATATTCTTGGGTATGTTCTTTTATGTAAATTCCTTAGTGGTTTTCTTTGTTTCCGACACCCTAAGGATAATGATGAATATACTCTAAACTCTAATAATATATAGTGTACTACAAATGATTGGATAAATTGAGGACAATTTTTCAATTTGATGAACCCGTAAAACCCAAGATTTAGTCAAAGACGACCAATGACCAACAAATTAACTTAAAGAATCACAATAAAAACCACCCCTTCTTCAAACTACCAATTTTATTTTTAAACAATCACAATAATTCAAACCATCTAAGGCCCCTTTGGTTCAAAGGAAATTCATAGGAATTTTAGTGGATTTCATTTCTATAGGAATTTTTCTACAAACCCCTTTGAATCAAAGGAATGAACCCTATGAAATCCTATGAAATTTCTATGGAATGTCTCTTCCCATATAAGTTTTGAAGGAAATTTAACAAGAGGTACAACCCCATGGAAAAATTCGTGTGTTTTTTTATGGTCCAATTAAACGGTCATTCCTATGTTTTTCCTATATTTTGCAATTCTCTATTTTACACCTATACATTTATGTCAGAATCCTATGTTTTTCCTATTTAAGGACCCTAAAACTTATTGGATTAGGATATGTCAATGCATTTATCGATTTATCAATATTTTTAATGAAAACGGTCTGTGTCTTAAGCCTATCAAGCCTCTGGGCGTCGTGTACCAAAAACTCTTCTTTCTAATATATTGACGTGTAAATATTTTGCGCGTTCGAGAAAAAAGTTTTAATAAAAACAGGAGATGGCTAGAGCGGTTTTATTCAAGATCATGAGCCCTGGTTATATTTATTATAATGTATATGGTCACATACATGGTCATTAGATCGGATAGATCCAGGTTTATTTAGGTCGATCGGAGACCGTGTAAGACGCTCACCCTCTCCTCCCAGCCACCCCAGCTGCACTGTGCGCCTGAGCTTATATATATCCCACCGTCGTACCCATCTCTTGGACACATCCATCAACCCACCGCCACTCGCCCAACCACCACCACCGCCTTCTCCTTCCTCTCTCTCGCTCCGATCAGGTGATCGACCTCGAGCTGCTGCATGCATGGTCATGGAGCCATGGCGCCGCCGCCGTGATGACGACCAGATGGCATCTTGATATATACATGCATGTATATATAAAGGAGGGCGTGGTTCTTGGAGGCTGAAATCGATCGTTCGTGCATGTGCTGTTGATTACTAGCGCCGCGGTGCATGGATCGGCGGCAGGGCAGAAAGCGCGGACGGGAGGAGGAGGAGGCGGCGCCGGCGCCGGGGAAGAGGGTGTTGGCGGTGGAGGCGGCGGCGGGGCCGGCGGCGTTCGATGAGGTGACGTCGGCGGGGGTGGAGTGTGGTGGGGAGGAGGAGGAGGGGGCGTCGTGGCAGCGGCCGCCGGGGGTGTTCGAGTTCCCGTGGCAGAAGTGCCGCGGCGGGCTGGGCGTCGCCGGCGGCGGGGCGGCGTCGGAGCTCCGGGACGTGTTCTTCCGGTCGCTGGTGGACGGCCGCGCGGCGGCGATCGGCGTCCCCGGCGACCGCCTCTTCCCGCCGCCGAGCAAGCGGGCGCTGTTCGACGACGTGGACGCGTGGCTCGCCGCCGCCGGCGAGGGCGAGGTGGACCCCGTCTGGCGCTCCGTGCTGGAGGGAGCCGCCAGGCCCGCCGCATGACGCCAACGTGTCGAGCCGGGAGGTGCCGCGGGCCCACCTGGCAGCCAGCAGTGCTGTGCTGACGTGGCAGACTGGAGAGGATAGAGCTCCCTGATAGGAAGTGAACGATGGTCCATTTGATGAGATCATCTTTTTTTTTTTCCCTTCTCCTCGTCTTTTTGAACGCCTTTTTAGTTTTCGAAAATTTATAGTTTTGTAGGTTTGGGGTTTTACAACCCCTGTAATGAAAAGAACTGAAACCATATATGTGATGATCGATGGATGGTTAATTAGAGAGTAAAAACTGAATCCTTGTTTGGAAGATGTAAATATATTTGTTTTAAAAAGGACAAATTTAGCCTGAAACAACCTTCAAATTCACCAACCAATCTGAATCCTTGTTTGGCTCAATTTGACAAATGGCCGCCCAATCCAAAAACGGATTGACGTTCTCATGATTTTGAGCTAACTGAATCATTTCCGTTTTTAACTGAAACCAACCGGAAACCTGGAGATTTTACGTTAACTAAACCAACTGGAAGTATGCATGCATGGATATTGGAAACTGCATTGCGGAGCGTAAATAAACCAGGTGATGGAAACATATATATATGCATGGAGATTTGCAGAAACCGCAGAAGGCGTCGTCGCGATGCCCAAATCCACGGCCTTTTCCGTGGCAAACTCTTCCTGCAACTCTGCAAGGATGCAGGCGGTTCCGAGAGGATCCTGAGGCAAAAGATAGCCGGTGTGGCGGTGTCGACCAATAAAACATCAGTCCTTCTGTACCAAATTATACTAACTACGTAAGAAATACTATAATTATTGATTAGATAAAGAAGATCAAATAGGTGACATCTATACGACCCAATTGTATTAACTACGTACGAAATACTGTAATTATTGATTAGACAAAAAAGATCAAATAGGTGACACTGTAGCCGTCGGATGGTTGAGTAGTACTTAAGTTGGATGGTTGAGTCATACGTATATCAATTTTCATAAAACATTAGGTCAATCACAATTTGTTGCCACAGTGTTTAATTAAATGGTTGGTCCAAGTGACATCATACTTTATTTTTTCTTGGAACTAACCATCATCATCATATACTCAAATTATTGTCAAATCTTACCGCACATCTAGCCAAGGACAAGTTTGCTTCGCAACCATAACTTAAGCAAGTTACAGTTTAAACTTTGATATATGATTATAACAACTTTAAGCTACAATGTTATAGGTATTACAACAAATAGAAGTATAGCACAAAATATATGACTATATGAGTATATCATAATTTATGAAAGGAATTACGAGTATCACGATAAAGCTGTGAGATAATCAAGAGGGAAACATCGAGATTTGTTTACCAAATTTCAGCCCCCTTATAAAGAAGTTCATTTGTCTCTGTTGAAGACCTCACAAAACGCCGATCTCTTTCAGCCCTTTACCTCGTGAGGTTGTAAAAATGCACTTTTTAGATCTACTTTTGATTTATTCCCTTCAATGACGAAATCAAACTCAACACAAACTTTTCGCATCACATCACAATCCTTAATTGATCATTAGTAAGCCCTAGCCGTCTAGGATACCTCAATCTCTAAAGTAACAAATGCATATAAAGCTTGCTTGACGATAAACTCTAGTGCTCAAGATCAAAGATTCGTGTGTATACTAGAAATACAAGTCAAATCTACTGCCACAAAAATCAAATAGCATAGATCAAATGGAATTTGAGGGGAAGAAACATAGCTCAAGATTCAAATGAAGGGCTAACCCTAGAAAGGGTTTAGGTTGGGGTTTAATAGGAAAACAATGAATCTGCCCCATTGGTGGGTAAAAACTCATCCCAAGTCAGATATTCCGATTAGTTCAAATGTACTATGACAGTTGAAATTAAAATCTTGGTCTCAAATAAACATGTTGAATATTTATAACTATCATTGGAAACACTAATATTAAATTTCAAGCCAAATAGACAACCGAGTTACTTGGATTTAGTACATTCCGATTGATTGAATATTCTTATCAACCATCAGATATTCCGATCAACAATTTTAGTTCAAAGAAGAGAAATTACTTTCTTGAAAAAAATGGACATTTCGATGGGTCTTATATTACGACATAGCTTAGAAAAAATGTCATATTTTATTTACTCTAAGTCCAATTTCGATGATCTTGGATTGTATAAAAACATGTTTCAATGGCTATCAAACCATGAAGATAGACACCGAGCATACCACATACCTAATATTATATGGAAGACAATTACCAATTATGGATACGAGTACGGGTAAGATAGAAGAAACTTCGGACAATGAATGTTACTAAGTAATCTGATCTAGGTACGAATAGGACTATCCTGCCCGTTCAAGATGGAGAAGGTACTATCTCATAAGATAAACTAAATGGATACGCCACACGTTATGGCAAGAGAATTGTGTGATAATATAGTAAATATAAGTTCTAAAAAAAATTCTTACCTAGTATACGCTTTTTTATATGTTTATATATTTTTGTGCCTTTATCCATTATCCATATGTTATAAATGGTTGAGTTATATCTGTGCCTTTTGAAGGGAAGAGTTATAATTTACACTCTTGATGAAATTATCCAAATGCTAAAAATAATTGAGGTGATGTGAAGAGATGCAATTTACACTCTTGATGTATCATCCTAAGTCTAAAAAAAATTGAGATGACGTGGCTTAATTTACATCCTTGATGTATCATCCTAAGGCTAAAAACAATTGAGATGATATGACTTAATTTACACCCTTGATGTACCATCCAAAGACTAAAAATAATTGAGGTGATGTGGTTTCATGAAAGAAGAGAGGATAGCATTAATTTTGTAGAAAGTAGGGATACAAGGTCTCCCAGGAGAGTACGAAATTGAATAAATAACTCAAGACTTAGACACCACAAGGCACATCAAGCAAACTCATCAGGGAGATGTAGCCATAGCCGTCGAGTACAGTCACTGACTATAGCTTCTGACTTTTTAGCGAGATTAGCTGGTAGGCTAGGTAGAAACACCTTATACATTGTATTAGTGTGATTGTCTATAGTCCATATAAATTGGATTATGGCTATTACCATTCCGAGGGTCTGAACCAATATAAATCTCTATGTTTCAAGTTCTTTCTTGTTGTATCTTTATAACTACCCTCTGCATCGTACAACCCTACGTCCCCTGAATACCATAGTTAGGATCTCACTACTTAACAATAGTCCAAAACCTCTCAAATATAGAAAAAATATCTCAAAGAAATTGGATGTATGTTATGATATGGAAACGAATCAAAGTTAGTTTTTCCATAGGTTTCTCAAAATCAACCAGGTATAAATCATTTTGACCACCGAGACATTACTAAGCAAACAATGTGGCATCTTTCTCAATACTACAATAATCCTATATTTAATCCGGTCTTTACTAAAAATAACAAGGCGATAAAACACTAATGAAGTGATGTAAATAGGTTAAAAATAAAATTGTATATAGTTTGAACTAATGTTTTAAATAATTAAATAGAATTATGAAAGAACATATCTTGGCCAATTGCTACTCTGGCCCCAAGGCGTCGCATGGGCTAGAGCTAAAATGCAAACCGAAATGCACTAGAGCATTTTTTTTAAACGAGAATGCACTGAATAAATGCAGGTGGCTCATCAATCAGTAAGGGGCAACTTGGTCATCTCACCAAGAAAAAACAAGTTATGAAATGAGCATTTTAGTTTGCTGTACTATTTGATAATGGTATTTAACAAATCCTAAACCAGAAATGACATTTAAGTGAATATTTGTTCTAAAGACTACGTAATAGCACTTGTCTCGGATTAGTAATCCATCGTATTGGTCGGTTCTTACTGACATGAGAGTGTCAATTGGTTCCATAGTAAAACTGAAGTCTTTTAAGCTTAATAAAAATCTTGATATTTATTAAACAGTTGTTAATAAATGCATACATTTTGAAAACGAGAGCGTATTTATTTATACTGGACACTCCACCGTATTTGCAGTGCGCGAAGTGGTTAACCTCACTGCCGCCTCATTAATCCCGCAATTAATCCAGAAAGCAACGCTAATTAATCCCCCACGCGAACAGAAGCCTCCTCCCCCTTTCTCCCTCCGCATCGGCAGCAACCGAGGAGAGACCACTTCCCCCATTCCCCTTCCTCCTCCCCGGAAACCCTAGCAATGGAGCCCAAATCCACCACCCCTCCCCCGCCGCCCCCGCCGCCCGTGCTGGGCGCGCCCGTGCCTTACCCGCCGGCGGGGGCCTACGCCCCGGCCGTCGGGCCCTACGCCCACGCGCCGGCGCTCTACGCCCCGCCTCCCCCGGCCGCCGCCGCCACCGCGGCCTCGCAGCAGGCCGCCGCGGCGCAGCTGCAGAACTTCTGGGCGGACCAGTACCGCGAGATCGAGCACACCACCGACTTCAAGAACCACAACCTGCCCCTCGCCCGCATCAAGAAGATCATGAAGGCCGACGAGGACGTCCGCATGATCGCCGCCGAGGCGCCCGTCGTCTTCGCGCGCGCCTGCGAGATGTTCATCCTCGAGCTCACCCACCGCGGGTGGGCGCACGCCGAGGAGAACAAGCGCCGCACGCTCCAGAAGTCCGACATCGCCGCCGCCATCGCCCGCACCGAGGTCTTCGATTTCCTCGTCGACATCGTGCCGCGCGACGAGGCCAAGGACGCCGAGGCCGCCGCCGCCGTCGCCGCGGGGATCCCCCACCCGGCCGCCGGCTTGCCCGCCACCGACCCCATGGCATACTACTATGTCCAACCGCAGTAACATTCCCTACCGTAAAGCTTCAGATTTAGCGATTTTATTTAAGTCAAAGTGCTTATGCTGTTGTCGTAGTGTTATTATGCTTGCTTGCTTGTTGCTGCAAAATAACTAGAAGATGGGATGATCATTGTGAAGGGCATCCTCGCGGTGTATAAACTGTCCAATTTTAGGATTGGGGGAGCTTGTTGCGATTGAGGAAGCCTTTATGGTGGTAATTATGTATGTCTAACTTATATCACAATGAATTATTGCCGGTGTATTCTCTCAGTTGTTTTCAACATAAGTTGCTGAGAAATGATTTGTTATATATTCCTTTTCTCTATATTTGATTGTGTCATGTTATATTTTAGACATTTAGGATGGAAGTTAAACTATACAAATTGGATTGGGCAAACTTGTTTCGATTGAGGAAGCATATATGGTAGTAATTATGCAGGTCTAACTTAATGTCACAAATGAATTATTACCCGTGTTCTCTCTTAGGTCTTGGTCAACATCAGTTGCCGAGAAATGATATGTTCTTTATCTATATCTGGTTACTCCAGAATGTATTTTAGATATTTAGGATGGTGATACGATAGTGCAAGTTTGAAGTTGCTCAAAAGAGATATTTGCATTGTTTTGAACTCCTTTTTTTTTTTTGCTTTCGCTACAGTGCCCTACTCTTTGACTATTTGGTGGTTTACAATGATCAATGGGCATACCCATTTCCTCCTTTAACTAAGTATTCGATAATCGATATGTGGATATCTTTATTTACCTAATACCTACATTTTGTTATTTCTGATATTATAGACTTGTATGCAAAAAGGTGCATACCTACTGACATGTTGATTTAACAAATCTATATAATGTTATGCTTTTATTCGTCAACTTGCTGATTCTTCAGGACTCAGGACATTTGAATGAATAGGTGGATTATTTTCCATCTTTTGAACAGTGTCCCTAAATTATCGTGATAGTTATCTCCCAACTTAGGAATAGAGTTCCACAAGACTCCAAGCTATGCTTATGCGTGCCCAGCACTACCCATCGAAATCCAGTGGCAGTACATTGGACTTGGTAAACTGGAGTGGCCAATTCAGTAGCTGATTTTTTTATATTCGGTAGAGCCACAAAACTTGTTGCTTTGTGAGCATGATTGCCACTAGCACTCCACTGACAAGACCTCTTTTAACAGTACACCTGAAAACACCCCAATTCTCAGTAGATGTTCATGATTGAGGATTGAGGCACTAGTAATCATGGTTGAGGATTGGCAAGGCACTAGTAAGAGACAGGAAGCTGCCAAGCAGGTGCTTATCGTTCCATCATACTGATGTATCTGCTCGGTTGTTTGCCTTGTGTAGTAGTACTACCGCTAGAGTACATCAACCGACATCTTTTTTCAATGAAGTTTATTTTCCAGGCTTTTAGATAGCTAAGAATACGTATATAAATTTTTATTTATAAATTATTTTTTGTTTGCAAATATGTCGTTCTAAATACCCCCAAATTGCTTTTTATTGGTTCCATAGTATGGGGTGTGTCAAATTTCATACTTTGGCTAT
The DNA here is from genome assembly GCF_000231095.2 of Oryza brachyantha. Lineage (NCBI taxonomy): Eukaryota > Viridiplantae > Streptophyta > Magnoliopsida > Poales > Poaceae > Oryza > Oryza brachyantha. The sequence continues at coordinate 15,324,036 of NC_023170.2, forward strand.
GTTCTTTTGATTGATGAAAGATTATTTGATTTTTTTTAGCTATTTGAATTAACTACTGCAAAATTTAAATTCTACTTTGCAAAGCTGAGATGATGAACGTTTATGTAGAATCTTTTTTATAAAAAAAATACATCATTTAGTAGAAAGTGCGTGCACAAAAGCAGATTAATAATCTAGCTAAAAAAGCAGTCCTGAAAACAACAGGATTGCTGACTTGAAATCACAGCTCACTGGAGGATGATGTCAATGGCAGGTAGGATGTCAACTCATGGCTGATCCGGAAATAAAAGGCAAGAATCACGTCCGGTTCTACCTGATGTCTAATGGAAATATTGCTTACATGTACAGATAACCGTTGTGCGATTGATCTGGATCCATCACACTCAATGTGCAACATAGGAGAATTTTTGCAAGGAAAGTTCAATGACTGAAAAGGTATCGTTTCTTGGCTGAAATGCATGAAACTTGCAGTGTATCACATTGTCAAAATTGACTGGAAAGCAAACAAACACGGTATTTGAGTTTCAGGAACTAAATCAATACAAAGAATACGCCCTTTGAACATCTAAAGGGCAGAGAGAAAACGTTGTTAGTTCTGTCGTAAGCATTGGAGCACAAGCAGTGGTCAGTCTGTCCTATGCAAGCGTGCAACGACAAACATTTGCATATTGCAATCCCCTTCCAAATCCTCCATATCAACTCAAGAAATTGGTAAAGCTGCATCCTGCAAGTAAAAGAACAGAATCTCATTGAATCTGCAGTTCAGAATCAATTTTCACTACCAAGATAGTAAATTTACACAACCACAGTTTCAGCACACCGGTTATAAGTTTACTTTCTGGTAGTAGCACCAGATTCTAATTTTACTCCTGACAGATAAAACAGTTACGGCGTATCTATAAACGAAAAATAATTTATTAATAAAATTTTATATATGGGTTCTTAGCAATCTAAAAACAATAGCTGAGAAATAAACTATGATGAAAAAAACTCTAAAATATATTTTAGCTTTAAGGTTAAAAATTTAAATTTTAGCTAGTAAACGAAATGATATGCTGAAATTAGGCCGTATTCAGCAACACTAGTTAGTTAACTAAGCCTCCTCATTTTTTGTGTGTCCGTCTTCCGAACTACTAAACGGTATACTTTTTACAAAAAATTTCTATAGGAAAGTTATTTTAAAAAATCATATTAATTATTTTATATTTTTAATAATTAACTAATTATGTACTAATCTATTACTAAGTTTTCCGTGTCAAAGACATAAGTCAAGCCGAATGTGGCCTTAGTCATGTAATTTATCTGAAGATTTGCAATAGAAAACCACAAGAATGTGAGCGGGTTACCTTAAGGCTTAAGGATCGGTTCCGTCCTATGCGCACAAGATGAACTTGCCGGAGCACATGGTGGCGGCGGCGACGGCGAGCAGGCAGGCGGCGACGACGTTCTGGTAGCACCACCGGAGCGGGCGCCACGCACCGGCTCCCTCGACGCTGGCGCACTTGGCCCTCGTCACCCCGTACTGCGGCTCCTTGGACAGGTCGAACGCCGCGCCCTTCATGCGGAGCTCCTGCACGCACCGCGCCAGCGCGCGCGCGTCGCCGCGCTCCCGCCGCAGCCGCCGCGACGCGCGCCAGTAGGCGCAGACCCGGAGCTGCACAGCCGCCGCGAGCGCGAGGGAGGCGGCCAGCGACAGGGACGACGGCACCCACCACCTCCTGCAGGAACCGCGCTCCGCGGGCGGCGAGGCGGCGGGCGCGGGCGCGGACACGGAGGCGGCGAAGAGGAGCGCGAGGGAGAGGCCGTGGAAGGCGAGGAAGGCGGCGCAGAGGAAGAACGCGTCCCGGCGCGCCGCGTCCATGAGCGCCTCGAGCGCGCAGGCGCGGCGGCCGAGGCGGGACTCCTCCCGCTGCCACAGCTTGAGCAGCAGCAGGTGCCCCGCGCTGCCGGCGATCTCCCCGAGCGGATGGCTCCCAGGCTCCGCCACCCCCGCGCCGCTCCCGCCGTCGGGACCGGCCCCGTCGCCGCTGACCGGGATCTCGACGACGTGGACGTCGTTCTTGATCGGCTGCTCCTCCATCAGAAGCTCCCCTTTCAGGCGGTCCAAGAAACGATCTGATCTCTCTGCAAGGAAAGAGACGATTTTCTTTGGAAAGTTTCGAGTCGATGTGAGATCGGAAGCCGCAGAAGCGAAGATGGAAGGGGAGAAGAGCGGAGGCGCGATGACTTGTGGCGGCGGGGCGGCCGCGCGTGGCTTAAGGGAAGGTTGGGTCCAACGGTCGAGTGCTTTAGGAAGGAGGACGACGCAGGCAACGGTCGGATTTTGGACCGCTATGGTAATTTCGTAGACTGCAGGGGGTTTTCTGCGTATTGCTCATCGATGGCTATGGCGGGCGCTGCTCGTGATGACGCTCAACTCAACCATGTAAATCCGGGGGAAGGGCGACGGAGTCATCGGTTCGCGGATTGGGATTAGATAGGGTTTCCCATCGGATCAGATAAAAGGGCAGCAGCAACAAGATAGCTAAGCCCACGGCTCAAACAACCGACCACCCACCAGCCTGCCGGGGAGGATGAATCGATCCATGGAGAGGGGAGGCAACGCCGGTGATTGGCGGCGGTCGGAGTCGTAGGAGAAGGAAGAGAAGTCACAGGTTTCCTTGTTCGCTTGATCCAAACAACACGGAGAACTCACAGGTTAGTTGTTCCTCGATCCAATCAACACAGAGCATAATCAGTATAGTAGAGGAGAACAATTGTGAGGAAGGGGACTAATCACAGCCTCGTTCCCTCGTCCAATCAGCACCTAGGATGGAGAAATTTAACTTTTTTTTGTCATTTTTACGAGGATTTAAAACAGATTTATGTGCACACGTTGGGTGGGTCTTTCTGAGTCTATAACATATGACATGTGGGTCCGATGTTAAATCTATTATAAACATTCGTAAGAGTGGCAAAAAATTAAATACCCTATTTTAAAATTTATAAGATAATTTTATATAATTTTTAGAGGGCTATGGATCTAGATCTAGGACTTAAGCCATAGCTGCCGTAGGTTTGTATCGCCTTTGCACCGAAACGGAGTTTGTGCGAAGTTTTCTATTACTACCTACTGTTGTGAACATGTTTTAATTTTTAATATGACGTTGTTGAAATAATTACATGGACTTATCTTTTTCACTTCTGTTTAGGGTTATAAATCAAAATTTTCAATTTTCAATCTTAAATTTAAAGTTAATTTAAGGGTTTTTTACTGAATTTTATTTTTCAACCTTTACTTTTATATCACTAAGAATATATATATATATATATATTATTTATAAATTATAAATTATTTTTGTTTGCAAGTATACCGTTTGTCTTTTTCTATAGAAAAAACCCAAAAAATCACCCCACAATGTTTTATATATAAGAATCAAACAGAATTACTACAATGCTTGAAGAACATGCTATTCCCTCCATATTTTAATATATGATATTGTTGACTTTTGATATATGTTTAACCATCGTCTTATTCAAAAAATTATGAAAGTATGCCAAAAAAATTAAAATATATTTAATATAAATCGAAATCACAATAAAAATAATTATGTAAGTATTTTAATAAGACAAATGATTAACGTGTAAAAAATTAACAGCATTATAACATACAGAGGGAATAACAATGACATCACTGCAAACAAAATTGTCTACGTTCGGATGGATCAAGGCAGCGTCACGAAAAATTCTCCCATGCAACCCGCGCCCTGCCCCGGCCCGTCGTGCTGCCAACAGCGCGGCACCGGCGTATGTCACACCCAAGATTTGATTCCCCTCGCGCGCGCGACGTCGAAGCCACCATTCTTTTTTTCTGTTTCCTATCGCCATCGCCGTTGATCGATCCGAGCTCAAAGCCAAACGCCTATAAGTAGGGCCGGCGGCCACGCCTCGCACACCTTAATCCGGTAGACTACACGGCGGCGGCGTCGCCGGAGAGATATTGTCCGCCGGCTGCTTCGATTCTGTCTCTTTCTCTCGAACGCTTTCCATGGCGCGCTTCCTCCTCGCTCTCGTCGTCGTCGTCTTCGTCGCGGTGCTTGCGGTACTGTGCACTGAACACTCCACTGACCCATGCAATTAACGTTCGCCTGCATCGATCTCTTGATCACTCGTTGACAATGATCAGCAGCGACAGCGAGGCGACGCGGCGCCGTCGACGACCGAGGTGTTCTGGCGCGCCGTGCTGCCGGACTCCCCGCTGCCGGACGCCTTCCTCCGCCTCCTCCGCCCTGGTCGGTATTCTCCATCCGTCGCCGTTGCTCTCCTCAAGCTTTGGTCTTTGCACATGCATAAACGTTGTTGCAGGTATCGACTTCGTCGGCAAAGTGGACTCCGGTGGCGAGGCGCGGGTCAGGTACCCCTACGATTACAGTGACTACAAGGGATCTTCTCCGACGACGGCGAGTGGTTTGGACGGCGGTGACTCGAGCAACCGCGTGGCCACCACCCGCGTCGGGGAGCCAGGGCCTTTCGGCTACGACTACAGTGGACAGGGCGAAGGCACCGGCGCCCCAGCGGGAGAGCCGGTTCTTGCCAGGGACGGGGACTTCGACTACGACGAGTACGTCGACGCGAGGAAGCTCCGCGGCGCCGCCGGCGCCGTCGGAGAGACGGATGACCCTTTCGAGTACGACTATAAGGAGACGAGCAGCGGCAGTGGCGCCACGGTGGAGTCCACGACGCCGGCGTCCACGACGGTGTTCTTCCACGAGGAGGCGGTGCGCGTCGGCGAGAGGCTCCCGTTCTACTTCCCGGAGGCGGTGACGTCGGCGCTCGGGCTCCTGCCTCGGCGCGCCGCGGACTCCATCCCGTTCACCACGGCGGCGCTGCCGGGCGTCCTCGCGCTGTTCGGCGTCGCGCCGGACTCCGCCAGGGCGGCCGGCATGAGGGAGACGCTCCGCATGTGCGAGTGGCCGACGCTCGCGGGGGAGTCCAAGTTCTGCGCGACGTCGCTGGAGGCCCTGGTGGAGGGCGCCATGGCGGCGCTCGGGACGCGCGACGTCGCCGCCCTGACGTCGACGCTGCCCCGCGGCGGCTCGCCGCCGCAGGCGTACACCGTCCGCGCCGTGCTGCCCGTCGAGGGCTCCGCCTTCGTGGCGTGCCACGACCAGGAGTACCCGTACACCGTCTACCGGTGCCACACCACCGGCCCGGCCAGGGCGTACATGGTGGAGATGGAGGGCTCTCGCGGCGGCGGCGCGGTGGTGACCGTGGTGACCGTGTGCCACACCGACACGTCGCGGTGGAATCCGGAGCACGTGTCGTTCAAGCTCCTCGGCACCAAGCCCGGCGGCTCGCCGGTTTGCCACCTCATGCCGTACGGGCACATCGTCTGGGCCAAGAACGTGAAGAGCTCGACGGCGTAGGGCTCCAACTCCGGCGCCGGAATTGTGATCTATGCGACGTTATGTACGATGCATCTATATTCGTGTGTTCATGCCACCTGTCACCCGATCTACTGTTTCACCTCTAAAGCGACTATTACCAGAGCATCTCTAATAAAAATAACAGCTGGTGTTGTCCTTGTATACACATTGTTTTGTTTTGTTGAAATTAAGCATATAAAAAATAGCATATTAATGATTAAAATATAGTGGGTGAATAGTTAAATTGATTTTCTCCTATATTTCAGTCTATTCATTTTAGTTCATCAAGTTTTATATACATATTATTGTCGATAAAAAGCAAAGGTTAAAATAAACTATGATTAAAAAACCCGAAATCAAATTTTGGCTTACAACGTACAATAATAGATGAAACGATGGGACCTACACCATCACATGAACAAAACTGTTAAAAAATGCTGGCTTGTTTACATGATCACATACATGCCCTATAGGACAAGAATATTGCTTTCATTGTTCCAGTGTAACAAAGTGATAAGAATAGTATGTGTGTTCATCTCTCTTACCGGAAGAATTTGGTGAAAAAAAAAACTCACGACAGAAAAGGAAATGTAGAGCCGTAGACAAATTTATTTTAAAAGAAATGACAAGAAAACAGGTACTTGCAGTGGTAGTACAATAAAATTTTGACAAGGAAACAAGTATTTGGAACCGTATAGTGAATTTCGTCAAGAGCAGACAACAGCTATGTAATCTTCAGTTCACACATCAGAATTTTATCCAGAACGACAGGTGGATACATTTTCACGTCGATAAGATATAATTTTATCTGACAAGCACGGAATCAACAGCCTTGCTCCTAAACCCTTACAAAGCTGGTTGCATATATCTACATTAGTTCTAGCAGTTAAAACTCAGCAGTTGGAGTAGAGATAAGAAAAAAGCTACATCCGCTAGGTGGAGAATGCATTTCATCTTAAAGCATCTGCAGTTGATCAAAATCACCCCCAAACAATAAACAGTGCATCTCATAGTGAAGCTCACACCCACACAAAGGCGATACAAATCAAAGGCCATGGAATACAGTGATCTTCACTCAATCAATCTTCACGGATGAGAAGAGGTAGTGCACAAAGGAGAATGATGTCAAAAATCCAATGGTTCCAGTGGCCAGCATGATTGCAAACGCCATGAGAAATGAGTAACCAATGTAAAGTATGGCAGAGACAGGCCCGCTCAGGCTTCTGAGGTCAAAGACCAAGTAGTTGATGGAGTAGAGGAACACATAAATCGAAACAGATCCGGAGGCAAAGAAAGCTCTCCACCACCACCTCCAGTCCTCCACACAGAGGTTCATGTATGTTAGGACTACAGAGACCTCAGCGCAGACAACGACGAGCAGCACCAGGACAATCAGCAGAAAGCCAAACACATAGTAGAACCTTCCAAGCCAAATGCTTGACAGAATGAAGAAGAGCTCAATAAACAGGGTTCCGAATGGCAGCGTTCCTGCACCAAGGACAAGAAGCCATGACGGGTATTTCTGTGCAGGGATTTCTCTCGGGATCTGATTGGTACGCACAGGAAACTCTATCTGTGCTGCTCTTGCACCAACAAAGCCACCAACAAGAGTTAACGGCACAGATATGCAGAACCAAAGAGCTAGAAGGGCAAAAAATAGAGAGATAGGTAAAGCTCCAGTGCTCTTGCTTCCCCATAAGACAAAGTTTAAGACAGTAAGGACCACGAACATGACACCAGGGAAAAAGCAGGCAGTTAACCAGGAAACTGATCTCCACCCTTCAGATATGCCCTTAATAGTTTTCCACAGCCGCGCACTGACGTACCCAGCCGCAATACCAAGGAAAAGATAGAGAATGATCATCCCGGTGAGAAGCATTCCTCTTGATGCTGGAGACATGAACCCAAGTGTGGCAAAAACAATTGTTACTATTGACATGCCCAAAATCTGAACACCATCACCAATCATGACACACAGCAGCTTAGGGCAAGTCGGCTCTCTGAATACATCTCCCACAACAAGCTTCCACCCAGATAGCTCCTCATTCATCTGTGCCTGAGCTTCCTTGTCGAGCTCTTCATACCTCATCAAGTCCCTCCTGACAGTTCTCAAGAATATAACAAAGACAATTCCAGCCAAGAACAGGATCACCATTAGGGAGTTCATAATGGAGAACCAGTGGACTTTAGCACCTGCCTCCATCTTCAAATAAGCATCCCACCTAGATGGCCACCTAATGTCACTCTTCACAAACTCAACATCATAAGTGAAAGTGATCCTCTCCTGTTGCCTGATCACCTGAGACTTCTGAAGTTCCATTGGGCAGTTCACAGGTTCAATGATGTCATACATGTTACGCTTGGAGAAAGCCTCAGCATCACGCTTCACACTGCAAGGCACAACTTCAAAACCAACAATCTGATACCCAGACATCCCTTTCTTGTCAAATTCAGATATGACACCAGATCCTTCTTCCCCCGTGCCAATGATCTCCACATTCTTGCCCTCATACTCATGGACCAACACCTTAAACTTTAAATGGTTGATGATGTAATCTTCTGAGATTCCAGCTGGAGTGTAACCGACAGGAAACCCAGTCCACTGTACAGTAACACCATTCTGCTCAGTAAAACGCATGACAGGCAAATTGTCCAGCATCATGTTAACCTGGTAGAGGTCACGTGTGCGCTGCTTGAGGAGCTTTGTGTCATTCTCATTTAGCCCTTTTGTCGTGCAGAGGTAGAGGGACTCATTAACATTCACACGGAACTTGTAAGGCGAGTTGTCTATCTGATCACCCATGAGAAGTTCACCAAGGTTCTCAGCGCTCTTCTTGATGCCGCCTTGGGGCCGGCAGTATGGCAAGCTGTAGTAGCTGAATGGCATCTCTGTCTCAATGGATGTGAGAGAGTTCACCTTGGCCCATATTTCCTCACCTTGGGAGTATGTGTGCATGTAGCTGCCAGGCAAGTAGAATGCATTGCCTCGTGACACAGTCAGCAACAGAAGAGCCCACAATAATGGAACCGGAGAACAAGATCTACACAGAGCCCCAGCCATCTGAAGCAGAAATTCTTCAATAGCCTAGAACATGTGTGAGCTAACCTGTAACCAAGCCATTTTCTCGATCACAAAACTTCATAATTCATTAGGAATAACCAGAAATTAGTCGTGATCATGACAGGATTAGTTTGTTAGCCCAAAAAACACCTGAAAGTTCTAACAATTACATATTGCAGAAACCTACTCCCTCCATCCCAATGAAAATCAACTTCTAGGTTTGAATCTGGACAGACACTATGTCCATATTCAAACCCGGAAATTCGGTTTGTTTTTTTTTTCCTCTGGGACAGAGGGAGTAATAATTTGCTAGCGGATCTTGAGAAATCTCCATTCTACAATAATATAGAACTTGGATATTTCACAGCTGGTAGCAGACAACAATTCTCCTTCAAGAAGAGATAAGGGTTGCATAAACATACTGCTTTACCAAACAATCACAGCAATTCGCCAATCCCCAACCACAATAAAGCCGGAAATTCTCCAATAACCAAAAGACACATGCATTTATCGGGAGCAAGACATTGCAAAAGTTGCTGCAAAAACCTATAGTGCATCCAAACAAATCGTACACAACATCTTCGTTCTTCCTGAACACCCAGAAATCTAGAACTGGGAGTGTTCCACACACCATGAAACACTCTACTCTTCACAGATAACAGCCAAGCAACTGCGACCTAGAAGAAGGAAATTCCCGGATCTACAGGCGAAGCGGGCAAAGAGCTCGGAGATCTAGCGCAAGCGAACACAGTGTAGGTTAGGTTTGCGAGTTGCGACCCCCGCCCTTGTGCTCTGGCAGCTCAGCACAGAAGCAGCGGAAACGGATCAAAAAAAAACATCCGGAAGGTTCCAGAAGCAGGGGAGCGAGGGCGGAGGAAGGCACCGTACCTGGCCTGGCAGCCTCCCCCTCCGCCGGCGCCGCCGGTGGATGGATCGGGAGAGAGAGGGTAGCAAGGCGTGCGAGGGGAAAGAGACGCACGGCGAGGGTGCGTGGTGGGAGGAAGGAAAGGGATTTCGCGATATTTCGGTGGCGCAACCGCATCAAAATCGTTCCCCCCACCTCGTTGGGGCTGGCTGGTGCTGGTCTTGTTGGGCTCGATGCGGCTTACAGACTTTGGGCCGTGTCAGGATTTCCCTCAGTGGGCCGGAGCCAGGCCAGCATGTTCGGTTGGATTAGGTAGCGTTTGTCCATAAAGCCCAGAAAGGAGTTTGTAGGCTTGGAGCTTCGTGTGGGCCTACAGAAACAACGGCCCACTTGGAATGTTTCAAATCACTGAAAAAGTTAGTTACTGGGTGCAACTGTGCAAGCGCACCACGCATGCTGAAGCCATTAGGCCAATCTCAATGGGAGTTTGGTGGACAATAAATAGAGTGTTATGTAAACATTTTTGATGATGTGGCAATGTATTAATGAAGAGAAAGATGAAATACGTTTTATGGGGATGAAACCTTCTGTGCGCTGTTATCTAGACAGCCTGTATCTTGCATGTAATCTAGGAAATAACAATAGATGAAACTATGCATTGAGAGAAGGGTGTTTTATTCTAGTTTCAAACTTTTAGATAATATGTCATTATAGATAATTATGTCCATGAAACTTACATTGAGGATGTAAACAGTTGCGGCCGCGTGAGGCCACCGGCCGGCGAGGCGACCGGACCCGCGTGACGAATTTATAGCCGCCGCGGCGGCGACGTGGTGCGCAGGCAGCCGGCAGGGGAGGTGCAGTAGCGAGTAGAAATTTATAGCTTTCGTCGCGTCGCGTCGCAACGAATAGTGCGGTGCACGGGATCCCACGCACCCGTCGTCGTCACTCCTTTCCCTGCATGGGAGCGTCCGTGGAATGGCATCGTGCATGCATGGAGATGGGAGCGACCGTCCCCTACCTGCACGTAGTAAATGCTGCTTTTTTACATTCTCCTTTATTCACCCATTCATTCGGCCCATCCCGTCTCTCTTTCTTCTTTTAACTCCGTCGGATGAATTGAATTAACCCCCAACAAGCAATACCAGCTTGCGAGATTCTCAGAGGTTCAGAGGAATGAAATGAAGTGCTAGCAAGCGGAAGGAATTTACTCCCACATGCAGAGTACACTGCACACAGAGATCTCCCTGCACCATCTTTTTGCATTGCATTACACCTCTCCAGCTCTCCTCGTGGCGTAGCTGCCAAAGGTTCGTACGGCATCAACACTGAGAGCGCTATGCATCAACAGTCCATCACACAGCTATTATTAATCCTAGTGGTGACGAGTAGTACGTAGTAAAGACGAGACGCTCCCGAGGGCGCACGGAAACGGCCAAGGGAGTCCGCGCGGAATCTGTGACCGGGCGCGCTAAGCTTGGCTGCTTGACGCCAGCACGCGCGCTGTTTGTTGCCCATCGTCGCCGCGGCTCCCTGCCGCGCGCCTGTCGCGACGCCCGCCGCGGCCGCGAGTACAGCGCTGCTGCACATGCACGTCTCGGCTCACCGCTCACACCGCCGCTGCTGCTGCTGCTTGCTGCGTCTCTCGCAGCGCAGGGGCGGCACCGGATGCGCTAGCTAGAGCTGGTAGAGCCGGTGAAAATTCACAGGGAGGAGAGTATGTAGAGTAGACGAGACGAGGCGAGTACGCTGCGGCGCCTGTGCCCTTTCTGCTTGTTTTCTACAGGGACAGGGGGCAGCAACAAGGTGACGGGACGGTTCGCTTTTTGGCGCCGTTCTATCTGGGAATCACCTATCGTCTCTCTCTCTATCTCTTTTTTGCACGACGTGGGAGTACTGTGTCCAGGCGGACGGAACAAGCAAGCGGCGTTGTGACTAGATGGCCACCCAGCAACTTTCATCCTTGTCCACGCCTCCACGGTACAGTTCCACAGGAGTAGGGGTAAATACTACAGACTACTGTACTTGCGTCTTTTACTGACGTTGTTACAGGCATGACATGTGGGGTTGCACGCACACGCTGACAAAATTTCTTGGTCTTGTCGCGTACTCCATCCGTCAAAAAAAATCAATTCTTCAATTTTCGTGTCATCATCCGTCTTATTTAAAAAAATTTTAAAAAATTAGAAAAAAATTAGTCACACGTAAAATACTATTCATGATTTATCATCTAATAAAAAAATATTAATCGTAAAAAAAATTTGAATAAGACGAAGAGTCAAAAATTATACTCCCTCTGTCCAAAAAACCAATTCTCCGGTTTCCGTGTCCAAAGTTTGATCATCCGCTTTATTTAAAAAAATTTAGAAAATTAAAAAAAATTAGTCACACGTAAAATACTATTTATGATTTATCATATAATAAAAACAAAAATATCAATCGTAAAATTTTTTAATAAGACGAATAGTCAAAAATTATAGTTAAAAAATAAAAAATTAGTTTATTTTGAAATGGAAGAAGTAGGTAAAAGGTAAATAAATAGTTTATTTTGGGACGGAGGAAGTAAGTAGAGTAGAAAACGGTCTGTAGGCGTACCACTGGTCCAGGTGCCGCTCCTCACCATTACCGTAGTATTGCTGCATTTCTCTTCATTTCTCTCCAAAGTTCGAACTAAACTCAAAAGTTTCCCCAACCAAAATTTTGTGGCAAACAAAACAAGCACAGAAGAGCCAGAAGGCCAGAAACTTTCATTCATGCTGATCCCGGTGCCGCGCATCGCATCACATGCCGATGCCACGTTTTGCCGACCACACACCGCATCACTGTGCATCAGTGCATCACCACCCCACACCTCGTCCTCCCGCTCCGGCTCACATTAATGGCGCCGTGCCGCCGTCGCCCCCACGGTACAGGATCCCGCTACAGCCCCCGTTGCCGCGCCGACCTGCGTCTCAGACGGATCTCAGTCTCACTCTCACAGCCCCACGGGCCACGGCTGCTGCAATCGCAATTGCAACACTGCGAATGCAAACTAGTACTATACGCGACATGGATCTGTATCGGTCTGCAGTGCGTGGCCGGTAGTCCATTATGATCTCACCTGCATTGTTAGTTCCTATTGTTCCCACCGAGCCACATGCCAGATACAGTACTCCGGGTGTACTGTACTTAGGCCCATTTGGTCGTCGATCCATCGTCCACCATGGCACAAATTCATTCATGCAGCGTATGTGTATCCAGGTTAAACACCCAGGCCCAATTACGAGACCATCATGCTCCTGTACTAGTGCCACCGGAGTATTCGTCCATTGCGCAGAATCCACTTACGAGGTAATCATGGCGCTGCGATGGCATTGGCACGGCGGTGGCCGTGAGCTCGCTGGGCGGGCGCGTGGGGGCAAGGCTGGTAGGCAGGCAGGCGCGGCTTTCTTGGGCGTAGGTTTACCGGCTTTGGTGGTGGGTCGGCTCGGTTTACGGTGGCGCGGTAGCCGCCATGTGGGGGCCCGGCAAAAGGGCATCACGAGGCGGCGCTGCGGTGAGCCGGTCGATCGGTCAGACCGCGGTGCTGCTGCTGCTGCATCGAGATGCGCGTCCTGATCGATTGCCCAACCGGGGGTGCTCCTCGCCGTCCGTGAGCTCTTCCGCTGCTGCTGCGGTGGTCTGGAGTCTGGACTCTGGACAGGGAGCCGAAAGGAAACTACTGTAGCAAGTAGTCGCCTGTGTAGCCTTGTTGGAGACAGGAACGTAGCGTTGGAACGCTAGCCGGACCTGCACGAAGGAGAAGGAGAAGAGAGCGAGCTGTGCTGTGCGAGGCTGAGCCTTCTGTACACACGTATGGGATCGACGTAGTACAACGACGCATCGAGCGCCCTGATCCCAGCACGCACGTACTAGTACGACAAACACGCCAGTGCTGCAGTGCACGTACTGTGCACGCCGCGACGGCGACGGGCTGGTCGATCGCCTTTCCCGTGCACGGATTCGCGCCGCCCTCGCGCTCGTCCGCGCGGCGCGCGCCCGTGATCCGCCGCTGCAAGTGCGAAAGGCATGCAGCCGCTAAACGCGTGCGCCTATTGTGTGTTCGTTTTTACTTTTTGCCGGCGAGATCAACGCCCTCAATCCGAACGCGTGCGCGCCCGGTAGCGTTTGGGCGTTTTTCTAGGCCGGGTTTGCCCTGCGGGGTGGGTGGTGGGCAGCAGCGGTTTCTTGGTGCTACGTGCTTGTCGTTTAAAGGGCGCCTGCTTGCATCGGTGGCCGTCGTCGATCGTGTCGTCGCAGATGAAAAAGTTTGGTTTGCTCGGAGTACTTTGGTGTTGAAAGGCATATTTGCCCACCTTTCGTTCGGTGAGTACACGGAACAGGTGATGGAATGGAACGCCATCTAATCAATCTGCATGTCATTTATGTGTGTTAACGATTGTCTCCGTGGGTTGCTGGTGGGGAGCATGGATCAGGTAAACCATGTGTCCATGTCTACCTTGGAGACCTGGACTCGTACGTTGTGGGTGGGTGTAGTGCCGGTATTCTCGTGATCTCATCACAGCCATCCATCGCTAAATGAATTGTCTACATTTTTAGCACAGACAAATCCGGCCAATTTACAGAAAAAAAACGGTTCACATTCTACCTGTACGTCGATTTTTTTAATAAAAAAAATTCTTTGACCATCATATTACACTCGTCACTGCATACTTAAATTGTTATTTTCTGTCAAGTTATTACGTCCCGACTATGATATTCTAAGGAGTATGGTCCTCTGACGTAGAAGGTAACCATAAAAATACAGCTAGAAAGAAACAGCGTATATAGGAATTTATTCTAGATTAGACCCCTGAGAGGGTAATATCCCGAATTTAATTTATATAGACTATAGATGATGAAAATCACACCAAGTACGTTGGACGATGAACATCTACCTAGCCTAACAACTAATTTCATCGTGAAGACAAAAGTTGTAGTGGACGGCTACGTCTATATCTCTTAGTTACTTCAATTGATGTGATTTGTGTTGTCTATATTTTGATTCAACGTGTTTCCTTCGTAGGATGTCTTGTATTTATATTGTCGGCAACTTTTCCCCAAATAGAACTTGGGAAATTTATCATATGTAGGTAGGATACCCCTTTTAATACCCTGATCCGACTGCGTAGATCTTTTTTAACTGGACTATCTTCCATCATGGCCCGGATACATATGCATAATCGGCAGTTGCTTATCTCTATGATCATAGGGTATACTATATCTGATACTCTTCACAATGTTGTTAATTATTGACCAACCGCGAACATTGTTTTTGTAGGCATGTTATCAATTTATATAAAAATTTTATTCATAAATTATTTTTTTTACAAATATGTCGAAAAAAAGCAAAACAATCGCCCTTCCTCCATCCAAAAACAAGTGACTATTTTTAACCAATTCCAAACAAATTAGTACTACTCAATTAAAACAACCTCCATTTATTTTCCTTTTTGGTGATGAAAAAACATGTAATAATAGTGCACACATGCCCCTATTTCTTCTTGTTTATTTACTTCTATGTTAAAGCAGTCATATATTTTGGAATACAAATTTTTATCTAAATAGTCACTTATAGTACCAGGGATAAAAGATTTTGTAGACTGAAAAAAAACCACACGTCATTACATCAATTTGGCACCGGCATCATCATTACACGGAAACTTCTCACAGCACGGCAGATCACATGAAATCCGAGAATCTCTCAATTGGGACGGAGCCGCGAATTGAACCCCACATCGATCCATAATTACGCGCGGTTAGATCTCGTTCCTTGGGATAATCTTGTATATATGCGTGTGGATTGTCTCTTGTACGTCTCCCCTCTCGTGCTGGGCGCGCATGCTGCCTACCCTGATGGTCCCCTTCCTCTCAGCCTCACACACTCTTCCCTGCCCTGCAGACTACTGTAGCGCGGTGTAGTAGAGGAGCTGAGACAAAATGGACCGAGACAAGTACTTGCAGCCAGGTTGGGTGAAAGTGAGCTGGGAGCAAAAGGGCCAAGTATAATACGCCCAAGAGGAAAAGAGGATAATATTCCAAGCTTTGGTTCTATGTATAGTAGGGGTAGCTTAATTACTGGTGGTTCATTCTTTGTGCTGGGTTCTAGACAAGCATGATTTTTTTTCCATTATAGGTAAGTAGTAGGGTTGGATTCTTTAGATAAACATGAGCATCATGTAAAAAATTGGTGTAGATGGTTTTTACGGATACTAGCTAAATATCCGTGCTTTTCTATGTAGAAATATGAATTATACGCATGTTAGAATTATTCAGAATTTATATTTTGGAGATGAAAAATATAACCAACATATATAGAACTATTTTAAAATATTTTATATACATAAAAAATAGTTGATGATATAAAATATAATATAGTTGATGGATGGTAGTGTCACCATCGTGAGTAGTATAAAAAACAGTATTTTATTGACAAAATATTTAATTAGTCTTTAAAGTTTATCAGATTCCTTATCTGTCCTCTCACATACACTTTGTTCTCTTGTCTGATCATTTATTTACCCTTTCCGTTAGTCATTCATTAACATAAAGTTTAGATTCATCAGAGATATTTAGCTGTCAATGCATAATAATTTAGTGTAAAAGTAAATTAAGGGCTCCTTTTCACCACCTGCTAAAGGTGTGGGTTGATAGAAACCTAACGGAAATGAAAATTAAAGAAAATTGTTGAGATCAAGGAACATTAGAGGGAGAGTCAACTTTTTCCTGGCAATTTAAGGGTAATATTTTTTTATATTCTATCTAAAAGGTCAAAAAAGCAAGTGCCCTCGGCAGTCGAATGTGGCCAGTCGGGTTGTTGCCAGGTTTTATAAATGATCTGGTTTTTGTGGGTGAATATTTGATTAATATGGTGAAGAACGATAGCTGAAAATTATACTTGGTTTAGGATAGTATAGCTCACACTACTACATACATTTTTACTAAACTCTCATAAAACTATATGTTACTGTACCATATCATAAATATATAGATTTAGTATCGGACTTATCATAAAACCATAAAACTATAAATATATATGCAATGAAAGAATGAAACACGGGTGAAAACGGTCACATTAGGTATCATTTCTATAGAAATGACGCTCGATTGGTGTTTACACAAAATTCGCCCCAACTCACAAAGGCCTAAGAAATATGATTTGTTATAACGCTGTTAACGACATATTTTGGCAAATCAGCGTTATTGATTGAAACATGGTTAAAAACCGAATCGGACAAGGAAGCTTGAATCGACTGAAAATAGGAAGCTGGATGCAAAAGGGTTGCAGCCGATAGAGTTCGAATCGGACAAGAATGAGAGTTCGATTGGGTCTGAAAATTAGAGATAGATTCGGTATTTAACCGTGAGTCCGTGTAAATTAGTTAGGATTTATCTTAAAGTTTGTTTAGGGTTCTATTATTTAATTAGAGTCCGAATAATGTAAACTTAGTTATTAGCGGATTCTTATCCGGTTAGTTATTTCCCGGGGCTATAAATATAGGTGCCCGGGGTCTTTGTAAGATATCTCTCGATCAATTTAACTTGGCGCATCGCCTCAAATCTTCGACTTGCTTCAGCTTTCGGCGCGGGGTTTGTCAGCTTCGCAATGTAAGTTCTAGCTCGTCAAAACCCGTCGATCAATTAAGGCATAACTGTCTCGTATGTATCCGATCTTCTGTTTAGTTGATCGGCGGGCTGAGTTCTATCATTGTTTTAATATGTTTTGGTTTGACGTAATGGTAGTTCTCAATCAAGTTCTCGTAAGTTCTTCTGCCTAATCTGTTCGCGTGAGTCTTGCTGGTCTAATTCTATCTCGGTTTGGTTCGATCAATTAGGTTTGCTTGGTTCATGTTATCAAATTAGATTGAGGGTTTGCGAGGGCCTACTGCTGGAGTTCTAGCCAGCGTTATCTTGAGTAATTCCTTGATTGGTTTATTAATCTTACTGGTCTTCACGTTTCTGTGGTTATATCACGTCGGGTAGCATACTGTCTCGGTTAGGTCTGATCTATGTATTTGGTGCGATCTGTCTATAGAGATTTGTCCGATCGGTTGAGTTTAATAGATTAGTTGGTGAAATTACGCTGCTTTGCTATCTTATTATTCATGTGCTATAATATTTATCTGATGTCATGTGTGGTTATGCTTAGATCTGTACTATCTCAATTAGGTTCGATCTTCTAGATCTGGTATGGGCATATGTCGTTGGTTGATATTATTTTATGCGAGTAATTAGTGTAGCATTCCAGTTTACTATATGAATTCCATGTTTAGTCTTACATCGGCTGACAAGCGGATGATAAATGTTGGAGCAGTCCGATCGGCCGATTAATCTTAAGACTGTCTCGGTTGAGTCCGATCTTTTAAGATTGACTCGCTAGTTGGCTTATCTAGTATTTATCCTGCTTGTGACTTAGCCGATTAGGCATATTTATAATTAATATCATAAAATTCATGTAAAGCCGATCATCTAGTCTATCTGCTAGGGTCCTGGGACGGTATTGGTTGTCCAGCCGATAGCGATTTCAGGGTTAACTGTTTTCCATGATTACAGGATTAAATTGATTGGCACGCCCAGTATTTCTAAGAATTAGGTCCTGCACTGGAATGATCTAAGATTGATTCCTAGGCCTACGTGTGTGACCGTTGATTGTTATTTTCAGCGTCAACAAATGCATATCCTTAGTTTCGAGATTCAAAACGTGACAGTTAGTTTGATACTCCAACTAACCGGACAAATGGATAGAATAGATTATGTTAACTAACCGATCGGCCAATGCAAGTTTTCTGGGACCAGACGAATGTAATAGGGCTTTGATGGACAGCTGAACAATCAATTAAATTTCAAATAATTATAAATGAAAATTTCCAATTCACCAATAGATTTACAATATAATTAAAAATTAAAATTCATGCATGTTCCATAATATGATATAATTAATAGAAGGCTTATGGTGTCTATTATGCAAATATTATTGCTAGAGTCATAAACGATACAACCAAATATTATCCATGATCCATGAGAAGGTCCATGAGAAGGTCCATGCACACAGGTGATCTCCTAAAATGTTTAAAGACTATAGAAAATAGGAAATAAGTATTATGGGAAAAATTATGATACAATCTCCTTAAACATTTATTCGTTTATCCCTATTTAGTTGGTTCTTGTTTTTTTAGAAAAATTTAATACCATGCCCCCGTAGAGACACCGGTTACCACTGTAACGGGTTACAGACAGCCAAAATTTGTATCCTTAAAGGAGAAGAAGAAATATCTAACTTTACTTATTTACATTTACATAAGGTATCTCAGAGTCCATAATAGATCGGATACAATCTTAGAGAAACTTGTCTTCCATCTTCTTATGAAAACCTCATCAGAATAGGCTAAGCTTTCCGTTGGCTTTTATCGGCTTCGTTGGATAGGTTGTCCCTTATTTTCATGCTTTGACTGAATATATTTTTGACCAACGCCAGGTCACAATTTGCATTAACCACTGGGTTAGTCGGGAATCAGCCATGCCTACCAATTTAACTATTTAGTGGAGAGTGCAATACGGTTTTAGTATCTTTTCTTAAAAAAATAATTCTATGTGGCTAGAGAGGAAAACGGTAACAAAAAAAAAACAATGCCTGGTCAATCAGGAATTTATATTACCGATTCCATCCCTAACTGAATGCTTTAAACTATATACTTTATTAAAACTCTAGAGCAGCAATTGCCTGGGATCTATACTCTAAAATATGTATCTTTGTAATTTCACAATATTATTTTGTAGTTTTACAATAGTTTAAGTGTTAAAGATGTAAATTTGTGATAAATACATCTTAAATCTACAACTACTATAGAATGATCAAATTATAGGTAGTTTTGTAAAATTTACCCTTATCAAATTGTGGTTGAATTGACGTAAATACCTCATGGGCGGCGGGACATGGGAATCGAATTCTGATTTATGGCGGAGAGGTGAGGTGACAGCGTGACATGTTTGCTACCAAGAGCTATGCATACAGTGGGTGTGTGGCTGAATTATTTGATTGGATGGCGGTGCACTTCAGTTTCTTGGCATGCATCAAAAAGAGAGAGAAGAACAGAGGTGTCGATCGAAAATTTGCCATTGCCTACGTGTATGTGCTTTCTTTCGGTCTTTCTTGAAGACTAAACCAACACAATAATATGCAAAATGACGACGGTGCTGGCAAAATGCCAATCCAAAGTCATCTTTCAGGCTTCCATCCAACAGAATATATGCAAACAATCTTCCATGATCACATCATGTCTAGGCACGACAATTCTAGGTCATCAAGACACTTTTACCTAAAATGCTCAGCACACTGACGCAACAACAATAATTTAAGTACTTCTCACGTAGTAGTAGCTAGACGAACCACACCATTCTTTTGTTTTTTTTCTCCTGCATAAAAACAAGAAACCCCTAGGCTAAAAAAAACTACCGAATCCTGACCAAACAGTGCGCACAAAATGGACATTTTGTTCCGTGGCACGGCGTTAAAAACACACAAAGGACCCTGCCATCAGCTAGGAAATGGTGTTTGGCTTTGGCCATGCATGATTTAGTTTTTGTTCTCAAGCTGCGTCAAGAGAGTAATAAACATATATAAAAAAATAGTACTTCTTAGTTCGGCTCTACCTTATCTAGTCCATTTTTCTCGTTTTCTATGTATATGCTTACCGAACTATTAAAAGGTATATTTTTTTATAAAATTTTTTTATGATAAAGTTGCTTAAAAAACATATTAATCTATTTTATGTTTTAATAATTAATAAATTATATACTAATATATTAATATATTCTCTGCATCAGATAACTAACTCATTGTAACTCAGCGCCGAAAGCAGCCTTATTCGGACACGTACAGGAGCGTGCTATCCATCGTTCGTTGCCCGAGACGCACGGCAACGTCGCGACGACGACGACGACGTCCCCGGCGAGGTTCGCTGAGTGTGCTCGTCGCGGGATTGATGGACTCGATCGATCGATCGATCTTTTCTCTGGGCGCCGGCCTCTTGATGGCAGACGGGTATTACAGTTGGGGGTCATCATTCTAAAGCGGCATGGCTTCGATGGAGGGTGTTTTGGATGGATCGGAAACATGTCAGTGATGGATGACTCGTGGCCGTTTGGATCTAGGCGCTTTATTAAGTCTCTTTTCACATCGGGTGTTTGACGTTAATTAAGAGTATTAAATATAGACATATAACAAAATTAATTGCATAAATAAATGTTATTTAATTAGACAAATTTTTAAGTCTAATTAAGTCACGATTAGCAAATATTTACTGTAGCATCGCATTCATTAATCATGGACTAATTAGGCTCAATAGATTCGTCTCGCAAAATAGTCTAGAGTATAAAGTGGATTTTATTAATAGTCTATATTTAATACTTCTAATTAGTGTCCAAATATTTGATGCGACAGGGATTTAGAAAAGTCCCTATGAATCCAAACAGTGTCTTATATGCCTGGTTTATTTAAGTGGAGGGTGTTTTGGATGCTAGGCATGTGGTAAAATTTAACTGGAACGACGTCATGGATGGATAGGCCTAATGCATGGAGATCTTGTTGGCCTAATGCATGGAGACCTAACAAGATAGTAGTACAAAATTGATAAAACACAGAGAATGGAACAAGATAACATTTTATCTTAGAATATAGCTACATGGTATTTAAAGTTTATTTAAGATTAACTTGTCATATTTTATTAATAAATTTACTTCCGATCATACTTAAACATGTGTTATCCTTTTGGACAATAGAAATTTATCATTGTTGCAGTTTAAACCAATCGAAACAACTTAGATGGAGAATTTATTTGGCTAAGCAACATGAGATACACATAAATTAGACGAGAGAGATTCTCAAAAAATTTCTAGAGATCGAACCACACGTTATCTTTACCCCTACCATCAATTTGCACCAAGGGTCTGTTCTTTCCGATGTATAATTAGATGACTAACCATGCATGAAACAAGAGATATGATTAATGTATTATTAGTTGAGTATTACTTGTTGAAAACTTAAAGAATGAATTTATTTGATTTTCTAAAACAACTTATGTACATGAAGTTTTAATCTGAAACACCGTTCAGTTTAAACATGTTCAAGTTAGGCCTAGCTAGGCGGGCTAACCCGACCCGAAAAGCCGGACTCAAGCTCGCCCAACCATGCACAGTACCAGGGCCGAACCTAGGCATCGGCATAGGGCCGGGCTAAGGTCTTGTGGTTGAATCTTTTCTAGACCTACCCCAAAGCACAAGTTGATCCGAGGTTTGAACATGCCCACTTTAGTTGTTTAGAAAACACAATAACACAAAACAGTTTATAGCCAATCCCATAAAAAAAAGAGCGCGCCCTAAATCCTTTCTTCAAATGAAGAACAAAAACCTGCATGGTTCGGACCATATATAATTCATCCACTTTGTTCCTAAGTTTTGTTTTAAATCACCCTAATGGTTAAAGCAAGTTACTCGTCCACCAAACCAGACAATCCATTTTAGAATGAGATTAGTTACTTATTAAATATTATAAACATTAAAGTGATTTGATTGGTTTAATAAAAAAACTTCTATATAAAAATATTTTTAAAAAATATTATTTAATCGTTCGATAAATATGCTCATGCAAAATAAAGACAACGAGAAGTTGGTCCAAACGGTGCCTTAGGAAGGTCTCGTGTATTTCCATTACCTTAAAGAAAATAAGAAATACACTAGTTTAGCTTGACATATTGAGCTGCGATATTATCATCTTCGGAGCAAGATATCTTTGAGCATCTGTGCTGAATCGGTATGGGAACAGTGAATTCCTAACCGGGGAGAGAGGAGGTGTGTTAGGCGTACCGGGAGACAGTACGGTTGGTGGTGCTCTCCCATTGCACATGCGGATTTCCGTCCATTTTGCCCGTGAAAAGCACCGTGAGGCGCTCTGCAGCCAAGGTAACATGCGAGTTGCTCGAATAGTCAAGCTCACTCCCTGAAATGAAGGCACGCATGTTCCATCTCCAACCAAAAGAATGCCTAATCCCCGTCCCAGACAACAAATTCTCAATGCATGCAGCCCATGCACTTGAACAGCACTACTCTCTCCTGTAGTATCTCCCTGGAGCAGTATAGTATAAAAAAGCGTATCTACATGCATCACCGTCGATGAAAAGGAAATACATGACCATGAATCCATGATGGTCTACGAGACCATACCATGTGTGGTCAATCTCAGGGTCACATAGAACAAGACGAGGATGCAGACATGGGAAGTAAGTAATTCAGTTCCATAATAATCTTATTTTTCGTTTTTTCGTGTCTAAAGTTTGACTATTTGTCTTATTTAAAATTTTTTGTGATTAATATTTTTATTATTACTAGATGATAAAATATGAATAGTACTTTATACGTGATTAATTTTTTTAAGTTTTTTCACAAATTTTTCAAATAAAACGAATGGTCAAACGTTGGACACGGAAAAACGAAAAATAAAGTTATTACGGGACGCATATAAAAAAGTTGGGAGGAGGAGGAGGTGAGAAAGGGTGGCGAGCGTTGGCGTTGCTGCCGATCTGTCCGAACGCGAGCTTCTCTTTGGCTCGCCCAATGCCGAGGCGACAGCAGCCGGGGTCGGGCAAGGCGAACCGCGGACGTGACCGGCGGCGACGGGCAAGGCGCAAAAACGCCCAAATTTCAGCGTGGCTACCCGCTGTGTTTCTGCTGCTCCTGACGCCGATCGAGACGCGTGCCTGCGCTAACTGCGTCGCACGCATTGGCCGGCGACGGCAACGAGAGCCCGTGCGGTCCACGGGAAAACAGCCGCGCGCGCGAGCGACGCGAGCACGGGCTCTAGATGGGCGCGCCGTTGCTTCAAAGCAGCCAAAAGAAAAAAAAAAATTCAGGAGAGAGAGAGAGAGTTGCTGCACGGTGCACGCATCTAAAAGCCGTACCGTCCCGAGGCGAGACCGCAACGCGACAAGACCGCATCACATCCGTCGGCCTCGTAGTCGTAGCACACCTACGCCCCCTACCCGAGTCCTCCCTCCTCGGAATCTTTGATTAAAGAGGAGGAGACGGGCCCCACGGCAAATCTAATCGCTGTCTAGTGGCTGTAATCTTTGAGTAATCCCCAACACGAACAACCTCTAATCTCGAGTAGTACTACGTGGTCGTACACTTGTGCTAGCTGGTGATTGGTCTCCACATGTTTGGTCTACAGATACTACACAAGCAGAATGTATAGTACTACGAGATTACTTTTGTGCCACTAGATTCCGGTCATGCCTTTGTGCCACTCCTGTTGGGGAGTACTGTACCAATTCTGATCACGATACGAGATTAATTTTTCAGCTTATAAGAGTATTAGTACCATCTAGGGCCTGTTTAGTTTTATTTTATTTTTTTAAAAAATATTATATCGAATGTTTGAACACATAGCTTTAAACAAAGATAAAAAATTAATTGCACGGTTAGAAAAAAATCGTTAGATAAATCTTTTGAGTCTAATTAGTTCATGATTAGTCACATGTACTATAGTAACCTACATCTACTAATGATGGATTAATTACGCTCAAAAGATCCGTCTTGCGGTTTCCAGACGAACCGTGAAATTCGTTTTTTTCATTCATCTCCAAAATCGTATTTCAACATCCGATTAAACGTCTAATGTAACACCAAAAATTTTCTTTTTCCCAACTACACACCCCCTTGATATCATTTTTTTTTTGTGTCAACCGACGCATTTGGCTGCCGAGTCAGGGTGCACGGCACGGCGGCACGCACCAACACCTCCTCAGCCCGCTGGTGCGGCGGCGTCGCTTCGCACCGGCGCCTCCTCCCGCCGCGCTCGTGAGTGCTGCTGGTCCAGCTGCAGGCAGCGGCAGCGCGCGCAGGCGCAGTGACACGCCCCGCGCGCCTGCCTTGGCTGGCGACGTCGCAGCAGCAGCTGCTGCGGACTGCGAGCCGCTCGTCCTCTTTGACGACCAAATAATGCTGTCGCTTTTGCTTTCTTCCTCCTCCTCCCGCGCGCGCGCCTGCGCTTTGCCACCCCCACTACCGCCCCCCCGCCGCGCTATCGGCGCCGGCTGGTTGGGCAGCTCGTTGCCTCTTCGGTAGCCGGCCGGCCGGCCGGTCGGTCGCGTACGTGCGCGCCCGCACACACGCACCGCACTGGCGTCCGTGTATCCTCGGCTCCCATCGTTTTTTTCGAAGAAAAAGAGAAAACAAGTTTTTATAAATAAAAAATAATTTATAGTTATTTTTTATATACATGTCCATAACGTCATAAAATTAAAAGTTGTAAAACAAATCATAATAAAAAACCATAAAATCATGTTAAAAATTAAATTTTAAAATCTAAATTTTAGCATATAAACAGCTACAACTGTGAAACGATAGGAACCCTCGTTTTTAGGCAATGGATTTACATCGTCGGTTAATGTTACAGTAGTGACATTCTAATCATATACACATGATTTTATGAAAGGATGAGACTCACGTATCAGTCATCATAACAGCGTCATGTTAGTAATTCTCAAATAAAAAGGAAAAACAGTAGGGAGCTACAGCGCAGCGTGTGCGTACACTCAGAATCACAGCGCTGGCTAGTGTGTTGGACGCAGACACGGTGCTGCGACCTGTGCGTGCCGTACCGGGCGGTGAAACCGGTCGCTGTTACGTGACCTAACAAGTGTTTTGTTTGTGGTGTGGCTCACCGCCTCGCAGGGAGCGGCCCCTCACCTACTTCTGCCCCGCCCAACTTTGTTGCAACTATTTAATTATCCTTTTGATCTAAACAAGCACAGATCAAGTTAGGTTTGTCTTTCTGGTTTTAATTATCCAGAGTGATATATCATCTAAAAAGATTAAAACTAGGATAAAACACCCCTATCTGATCGATGTATAGTTTTATCTATTGTTATTTTCTAGGTTACATGCAAGACATAAGTTGTTTAGGTAACTGTACATACATGTTTTCATCTCCATAAAACTCATTTCATCTCTCTCTTTATTAATACGCTGTCACATTATTAAAAATATCTACATGATATCATATTTATTGCCTATAAAACTCTCACGATACTGGCTTAAGAAGAAGTTGTTTTATTTTTTCAGTTTGGTTTTTTGGGATAAGAACAGGGCTCACGCTCAAACGGCAGAGATTTGGATCGATCGCTGCTGCATTCTGGAAAGTGGTAGCACTCATCAAGATTCGAGACGGCCATTTGTTGATGAAGGCCACGATTGGTTGTTTCCCGTTATGTCGGAGCAGGTAGGCCATTCTGATCAGCTTTGTTGCATGGCACATCGAAGTGATGACCTAATCTTCCGCCAAATCGGAATGTTGGAGGGAACAACATTCTCGTGATAAAATTCTGTTCCGGTAAAGCTAAAGAAAAGGTCGCTCCTTTGGACTAGACTTCAATCTTAAGGAAATGTTTTAGATCCACGCTCTATCATCGGTCTCATCTCAGCGATTAAAAAATAATTTATAAATAAATTTCAACCATCTAAAAATAAAGACTAAAAAATAAATACGACAAAAAATCCCTAAAACCAACTTTAAATTTTCGATTACAAGCATTAACACAAACAAAGCGATCAAATGTATATATTCAAGCTTAACCTATATGTAACAAATACAAACAGATTTTAGGGCAGCATGCTTATCATTTCAGTTAAGAAAATATAAGTAACAACAAATAGGGTTGAAGTAATGTTTTCCTATAATACTATAAACAATGCTAGTCTCACCGCCACGACCATCAACTCCTTGCTTTTTATACATACTCTATTTTCAAAAGAAAAAATAATGGTGGATTCCATATATTAATCGTTCTCATTAACTCAACTTATTATGAGAAGAAAAAAACCGTGAGACTAATACTCTTATATATCAATAACAAATGCATGTAACAATTAAAATATGACACATATAAAAAATAATGTTAATATCATGTTATGATGTTTTTTTAAAAATTAAATCCAATTGTAACACATGGGCAATGTGCTAGTCATCTTAAATTAAAAAGTCAGATACCTTTTGGCTCCTAACTTTTAAATATATCAAATGACACCGTGACCCTTTTACGGTAGTTTTGATCAATATGATAATGTTATTTCGCTAATATGATCTTCAATTAAGTGAGTTTCATGGTTATGAACCTGATTAACAGATATTTGTATCGACAAAACATGTATAATATGAGTATAAACTAAGAAAAAAAAACTCCATCTCAAACAAAACAACCATTATGAAAAATGTTGTTGGGTGTTAATTATCCGGTTTAAAATGTGACTGAAAATAACCAGTCGCGGTTAGGGTGAAAAATTGACTGTGACGTGTAAGAAAAATGCTCACTTCACATGAGAGCACAAGATATTTTGGCTCATTGCGTTGTCAGACGTTAGATTTTTTAGTATGAATATATTTTAACAATGTTCTGCTCAATGAATATATGGATCTAATAACTTTATTATTTATTTTGAACTATCGACCAAATTAACATGTCTCTGTGACCAAACAAAGCATGCTAATTTCTTGTTATAAACTGACCTTTGTACATAATAATATTTAAGAAGGTGGTTGATTAAAAATGGTAGTAGGAGGTTACAGAATTGAAATAAAACCATCCAAAGTTTTCCAGGTCATTCAACGCCTTAATTAGACACCCTTAATGCTCCAAGTATGTTTTTAGACTTTTGCATGGCTCTTAAACAGCATTAATGGAAGGGGATATCAAAACGGCCGTGAGGAAAAATCCTGGTCCACCTCATCCACCCGAAAGCAACGTGCCACATTTCTAGGCAGAAAGGGCATTTTTTTTAGCTCCATTTCATGCATCTCCGGTGGGACAATAGCTCGTACGTATACCCGTAGATGTATACGGTTTTGATGTACTGTACACGTCACAATTGAATAAAAATACGGTTAAAGTTTAGGCAAGCAATACTAGTACCACCAACCCCTCCAGCTGCGCACCAGAAGGAGCAAACAGAGAGAGGCAGGCAGCTGCAGAGGAGTGGGGGGAGAAGAGAGAGAGAGAGAGAAGGGCAGGGCAGTGGCAGAGGAAGGGAAAGAAAGCTCCAATCTCGCCTCTGCTCCTGCCTCCAGGAATCTTGATGCTTGCACATAAATGTAAGTTCCATGCTTCTGTTGCTAGAAAATTTTAGGCTTGCTTCGGTTCAGGCGTTTTTGTTCGGTTTGTTGGATCTGCCTTGGCGAAGCGAAGCGCTTGTGGTTAAGGTAGGTGAATCGTTCGGAGCTTTGGCCGTGTTCTTGTTCTTTGTTTCGGTGGTAGGATTCGAGCTGCTGCCATGTCAGGTTCGATCGTTTCTTTTTTACCTGGTAGTTATTAGGATGGAGTAAATGAGATGCTTCATGCTGGTTCTCTGTGTGGAATTTATTGCGACGCTTTTAGTATCCAATGCAGGTTCTTGCTCTGGCTCTGGAAGCTGGATTTTTTTTTGTTTGGCTCCGAGATTTGGTCCTCTGCTCCGCTTGTTCCTGCTCAGATCTGTGGCGCGGCGTTTTCTCCTTCCTGCAGCTACAAACGCGCGGTTTTCGTGTAACGAACTAATCTGCTGGAGGTTTCTCCCGTAGAGGCGATTCGAGAATCAAGATTGGGCATTTGGCACGCGTGCTCCGAGCTATTCCAAGAACACGAGTTCGGTGGAGAAGATGTCAGGTGAGAACGAATTCTTGGCCGCGATGTTTGCGTATCATTTCTTGGCGATGTCTTCGTCTTTGATGGTATGTGGAGGCGTCCCGCTCCGTGCAGTGAGCCATGCGGAGGACATCGAGATATCGCTGTGCGACGGCAACTCCGAGGACGAGCGGCGGCGGCGGAAGATCGGGTCTTTGCGCCGGAAGGCCATCCACGCGATCAAGAAGCGCGGCCGGCGCCGCGTCGACTGCCGCTTCCCGCCCGCCATCTCCATCGAGGACGTCCGCGACGCCGAGGAGGAGCGCGCCGTCGCCGCCTTCCACGACCGCCTCGCCGCGCATGGCCTCCTCTCCGACAAGCACGACGACTACCACATGATGCTAAGGTCTGTTTTTCATGTGTTTGATCTTGGACTGCGTTTTGGAATGCCGGGATCTAGAGCTTATTCGTGTGTATGTGTGATACAGGTTCTTGAAGGCCAGGAAGTTTGATATGGACAAGGCAATGCAGATGTGGGCAGAGATGTTGAAATGGAGGAAAGAGTTTGGAGCTGACACAATCCTTGAGGTAAGAACACTGACCTTCAAACCCTTGTTGATTAGTACTACAGTTTTTGTCTGATTCGTCCTAGGAGAATGGCTGATACGATATGAGTTTGTGTGGTCAGGATTTTGATTTTCATGAACTGGATGAAGTCCTCTGCTACTACCCTCAGGGCTACCACGGTGTAGACCGGGAGGGCCGCCCAGTGTACATCGAGAGGCTTGGGAAGGTCGACCCGAACAAGCTCATGCAGATCACCTCGGTGGACCGCTACATCAAGTACCATGTTCAGGAGTTTGAGAGGGCCTTCAGGGAGAGGTTTCCTGCCTGCACATTGGCAGCCAAGAGGCACATTGATTCCACCACCACCATCTTGGATGTTCAAGGGGTGGTACGTGAACGTATCTTATTGTACCGTGCCTGCAGATCTTGTGTCGCTTGTGTGTTTTTGGTTGATTGTTGTTTCTTTAACTTGTTTGTTCCATGCAGGGGTTCAAGAATTTCTCCAAGACTGCAAGGGAGCTTGTGCACCGAATGCAGAAGATAGACAGTGACTATTACCCTGAGGTAATTTCTAATTCCGTCGTGTAATGGGTTCGTTGCTGCTGGTATTTGATCTTAAGAAATCCATTTGAATTTATAAACGCAGACACTACATCAAATGTTTGTTGTGAATGCGGGCAGTGGGTTTAAGTTGATCTGGAATAGCGTGAAGGGCTTTCTGGACCCAAAAACTTCATCCAAGATTCACGTAAGCTCCATGAATATTTGAGTATTATCAAAATGCATCTGCAGACCAAAAATAAGCGTTTCTTTTGTCTGCTTTAATGTTAGGTTCTTGGTTCAAACTATCAGAGTAGACTTCTTGAAGTAATTGATTCCAGGTTGGTCTTAGTTCGCGATGAGGGACTTTGTCTGAATTCTTGCACATTTCACATAGGTTTTTATGTGTAGACTCTACAACATTTGACAGCAGTTGTATTTTCTCAGCGAGTTACCAGAGTTCCTTGGTGGTTCTTGCACATGTAGTGACAAGGGTGGTTGTCTTGGGTCGAACAAAGGTCCATGGAATGATCCTTTCATTTTGAAGGTACCTTTTTGTACTGTATTTATTTGGCATGCAATTCAACTAAATGTTGTTAATATTTTTATACCTTGTTGCAAAATATATCACTTATGCTTATGCTCCATTTATAGCTGATACACAATTTGGAGGCTGGTTGTATCAGAGAAACCAAGCCAGTTTCGGATGGTGAAGAAAGAAGCAGCTCCTCTCTTCATTTGGAGCAGTTGAAGGCAAGATTCTGAAAACGATATCCAGTGATGCAATACAACCTGCTTATTCTTTTTCTTATCTTCTTCTAAACCTCACAAATTCACATCTGTGCTTTCCAGTGGCAGGGCTTGATTAGTGACATATCAAATGCTGAGTCAGGGTCTGACGTTGATGATTTTGGTTCTTTCTTCCAGAAAAGCGCTGACTATGGTTGCCTCACTCCAGTCCATGAGGAAGTAAGTCCAATACACATACTGTTCCATTCTAAGCCTAACTTTAGTGCCTTCTTGGCTCTATTTATTTTTTTCCTTGTGAAACTATACTTCGTATTGGACAATCTTTTCCCTTGTGTTTCGATGGTACCTTTGATGGGTGATTTTTTTCGTCTTTGCCATAGGTAAAGGGCACAGACACTTCAACCTACTATAGCTGTGATGACCAGAATCTTCGGGATATAACTCCTGAATCCTGTAGAAGAGTGCAAACTGCTGGAATGGTGCAAAAACAACTAGCTGATAACAGGCAGCCTTCCACAAATCAGAACCCACATGACTCAGGTATCTCCTATTACCTGAATTTTGTTTATTGGTTTAGGAGTAAAATTTGCATATTCAGTTCACTCTAGCGTAGAACCGTAAAAATTGTCTTGTTGGCTGAAAAGAACTAAAATTTGCACTTCTGGTAGCTGACAGTAATGCTAGATGCCAAGAAGGATGACCTTGGCATAAGCCAATTTAATCTGATAGTAAGGAATGAAGTATTGAAGTACCATGCATGTCGTGTTTCTGACAGCACCAGAACCTGTGTTGTGTCCTCACAGAGGACCCATTCATTTAATTTTCGGTATTAATATTCAGACTTGTGTTCTTGCATTGTCATGTGATTCCAAAAGTTGAAAACACAACATAGAACTTGCTTTATCAAAGAGTGGATATCGGAAACATCTATTTTATATATATATATATATATATATATATATATATATATATATATCAAGTAATAGGAAAGAAGCCAACACATTCAATCTCATCTGCTAGAAAATGGTACATTAATCGAAAAGGAAAAGAATAGAATCTGATTAGAAATACAATTTCAGAACTAAAATAAAGAAAACTAAAAAAGATTCCATTTCTAAATATAGTTTAGAAAAATCCAAATTTCGGGTTAGAAAATTAAAAGTAATTAATATTGAGTGAAGAGTCCATCTATAAATATAGTTTGGACACATCTAATGTTTGACATATAAATACAATTTAAAAGTATCTAAAATTTGAATTGAAAATAAATATTACGCAGAAAAGAGTTTATGTACAAGTCTAAATACAAAAAATAAAGAAAAGTAAAATGAGGTTGCATGTAGAAACACAATTTAGAAAAAAAAAGCTGAATTCGAATTAAAAATTAAAAATAATCAATATCAAGATGATAAGGGCTCATTTATAGATACAATTTATACGATGCTAGCCACGATTTATGTGGGCCACCATGCTAGTTACTTCTGTTTATGCTACTACACTACTTCCAATTCTAGTAGTAGTCTTTACATATATTTCTGCATGAGCATCTTTGCTCAGTTTATTGGTGTTCAGACAATAGACTCAAAATTTTGAGCATTGCTCCAGTTTACTGTGATTGGATTAGCAATCTGCTGCTGATGATTATGGTGAATCTTATTTTTGTTCTGTTAATGGCAGGAAATAATGTTTTTAACTTTGGTGGTGCAATTGCCCTAACGGGTTTGGAAAATTTTATTAAAGCTGTCGTCACAACATTCATCAAGCTACTCTCCTTCTTCTGCATCTTCATCTCCAGACCAGTGAGGAGGCTTGAGAATGTCCATTCTTCAGCTATTCCTGTCCGAGCTGAAGAATGTCCACAGCCTCGTTCCATACGTGATGATGACATGACCGCATGCTTGCAACGTCTTGACAATCTCGAGTCTTTGTGTAGCCATTTAGCCAGCAGGCCACCAGAGATTCCCAAGGAGAAAGAGCACATGTTATTGAACTCTTTCGAGCGGATCAAATGCATTGAGGCTGACCTGGAGAGGACCAAAAGAGTAAGCTCTTTGTACTCTACCTGTAGTACATAGATAAGATTGACTATGATAATTTGTAAGTTCTACTTTTCTGTAAATAACTTGACTGAGAAACAAACAGTGATTTACCATCCATTTTCTCAACTCTCTCCATGTCAAGCTTTTATTACCAACTCCATTAAATTGCCATTGAAACTATGATGGAGCTCCCAATACTTGACACATAAATGACTGCATTCTAGTCCATTTGCTTCCTTTTCTGAAATGACACTTCATGGCTGCATCCTGTCCTAAAACCTTACTTATTCCATGACAGGCGCTGCACGCAACGGTGGTGAAGCAGAAATCGTTGGTGGAGACTCTGGAAGCTGTACAGGAGTCATCGAGGGTTAGGGTATGTCGACTGCGACCTGCTGACTAAATCATCTACTACGTTTCAGCCTGACATGGTTAGCTGAACTTTCTTCTTTTGCAGAAGAGATTGTTTTGTTCATAGGATACGAACACATGTCGACATTAACCGTGAAGCTGCCAGTGCCATTTTTGACCCTTCCTCGACTTCAGCTGAGTCTGGGGAAAACTGAAAGAGAAGAGAAGATAGCATTTGCTGCTAGGCTGCTAGCTGCTTCCTTTCAGCATCTCACCGTCTTTTTTGTAGCGTGTCTGTAATCTAAAAAGAAAGCCGGCCCTTTCTTGTGCCTGGTGAATGTTATGCCGTGCCAAGTGCTATGTTTTTTTTTTGTTTTGGCCAGCAAGTGATCCTCCCTCTCACGGTCTTGTGCATTCAGGGGCAAGAAAAGATGGCCGAACTGCATGTCGATGAACCTGTGATAGTTTTTTACTGCTGACCCACCAATTCGGCTGACAGACAGTGCACAGTGGTGTAGCTTACTGCTGGAACTGAAATGTCCATGTAAATGCTGCTACATTGCTAGTACCTTCTATGAATGATCCGGTGACAGATTATGATCACAAATGCAAATGTAACGTGTTTTTTTTTTTTTTTTTGATTTCGCTTCCCTTCTCCTTGTTTGCAACCAAGACGCGCAGCGCGGCGCGGTTCTCCCTCGCACCGACGGCGAGCGGAGAAAGGGGCAGCTGCTGTTGCTGCGTGGCGTCGGCGTCGGCAGCGGGGGACAGCGCGTGATTTGCAGAGGGGCTCAACGGTAGTAGTGGTAGGTAGTAGTACCAGTGTCGGGTGGAGCTGTGGGGGTTGCGAACTCGCAACCCGCGGAAGGCGAATCCTGAGGTGGGGCTGGGCTGGGCCACCACCGTGCGAATACGCACGCAGAATACGCCGTGGGCTAGGCCTGTGCTGCATTTGTCACGAGTGTCTGGGCTCACGGAGCGTGGGAAAAAGTCCATTAGACATTTGGACCGGCCCAATACTATGACGGACCCATTGAGCCGAGTTTAATCGATATCCCTCGACTATAAAAATATATCACCACCCTCAATGTCAGAATCGGCATGTTTTTGCCTTCTACAATGGTTTAGACTATGGTTTATCCTACGTGACATTCCCAAAACATAATAGTCACGAAAAGACAAACCCACGTGTCATCTTCTCGCTCACCCCCCATATTCCCTCCATTATCTCACGCTCGTCCCATCTGACGGTGGTTGATGCATGCGCTTCGGGATTGGGTGCCAAGATAGAAGCGAGAGGTCAATACCCTGTCAACCTTGGCTCAATCTCTGGCCTCTAGATCTATAGAGTGAGGTTGACACTGTGTAGAGGAGAAGTCTGATATTATGCACACGTCTCATAGCCCTTGGGCTCGTCCGTTTGCTCACGAAAATGGATGCAAGGCAGCCGACAAGCTTCGTTGATTGTCGTTAAATCACTTCCCTTGTCATTTTGAAGAGGCCGTCCATGAGATGTGGATAGAGGCGTTTCCGTCGGCGGCACAAAGGTCAATGAGATCCTTAAGTGACAAATGTCACAGATCAAGGCTGTCCTAGAAGAAGCGAAGCTTGATATGCTTGGTAGATCGACGGTGATGATGGCAGTTGCCTCCGCTAGGGTGGGAGAATGGATGTAGTATGAGGTTAGGCGATATCTGGCGTGGAAGAGCACATGATGTTATACATTATGCTGCTAATAAAGAACTTTGCCTCCCAAGCCTCAGTGTCACTTACCCAAACAATTAACCAATTCAAGCTCAGGCTTCTTCTATGCCACTACTGACCCAAGCAATCAAGCGATGAGACATCGACATGAACTCTTCCGTTTGGTAGATGACAAGCGTGGAGCCAAGGAGTTGAAAGAAAAGGATCGGTGATGTCACGACTAGTTCGCTGCTAATGTTGCGAGCTACGAGGTGGAGGATCATGGCAAAGGAGATAAAAATAAAAGTTACTACATCCGTTTATACATTTATGTATTTCTACGTTGCATAAAACTACTAAAATGAGATCAAAAGATCTCCTTTTAGCCGTTGTCATTTTTTAAATTTTGAATTAATTAGATTCCATTTGTAATCACCTAAATGACTATAGACTCGTAGAATGATTGGAATAATGGAAATCAGTGCTCAAACATTTATGTTGTGGTATAAAATTTGAATCACAACAATATTTATATTTTAGAATGAGTGGAGTACTTATTATTGAGGGACAGATGATCTCTTTATTTTTACCTGGTTGCCTATAGCTAGGATAAAGATTAAATCAATGTGGCATTTAAGTGTCACCTAGGACACATGATGTAAAATAAACCGACTTTACAGATGGGTGAGACAGTAAGTGGTTTTGTAAGAGAAGATGAGTGAGACTCGTGGAATGATTGTCTGGCTTTTTTATGCAAATAGAAAATAATTTAGAAATAAAACTTATATATACATATTCTATCGATTAAAAAACAAGACTAGAAAAATAAAATTTGATAAAAGACCAAAAATCAACTTATATATTAAAAATTAAAAATTTAAATTTTTGCTTATAAAATAGGGTGTACTGACCTGAGGGAGGCAACATAGCCTTCTCCTGGCGCAGGGCTGCAGGGCTACCACGGCGTTGACGCTGATGACTGCAGCGGTCCAGGTGCAGCCTTCGTCTGTCGATCGAGGCTTAACTGCTAAGCAAAAAATGTCTCAACCTTTAACATTCCACTTAATTAACAAGTTTGTCTCGGTGTCCATTTTCTTTGGAACATTCCAGCTTCCCAGCGCTTCCAGAACAAAGCCCTTCGTCTTCTTCCGCGGGGCCTCAAAATCAGAACGCGCCAAGGAAAATTCACCCGCTCGGTCACTCTCTGTCTCTTTTCTCTTCGACCCGATAGTGAAACTCAGTTTATTTCCCAAAAATTTTCACCCAAAAACATTACATTGAATTTTTAGACACATAAATAAAGTATTAAATATAGATGAAACGAAAAAATAATTGCATAATTATGGGAGAAATCGCGAGACGAATCTTTTGAGCCTAATTAGTCCATGATTAGTCATAAGTGCCATAGTAACCACCTGCGCTAATGATAGCTTAATTAGGCTCAAAAGATTCGTCTCGCGGCTTGTAGACGAGCCGTGAAATTTGTTTTTTCATTCGTGTCCAAAAACCCCTTTCTGACATCCAGTCAAACGTCTGACGTGACACCCAAAAATTTTCATTTCCCCAACAAAATACAACGGAGCATTCAACTTCAGAGTGCGTCCTTTTTCCGTATGCGCTCTAAAACTGAAACTAAGAGTATCCCACCAGCCTATCTAAATTTGATCATCTATATCTTCATTTGGATGCTTATCTAAAACAGTTCATCCTTCATCTCTTTTTATACTATCCATACATGACATCCTCTGTCTCTCTCTAGAGGAGGAAGAGAACATCTAAATATGATTTTTCTCTCCCCTGATATGTATGACATCTAAAAATAAAAGATGTGATGGATGCCCTGCTGGAGCTTAACTTTTAAGCTCCCTTCTCTATTTTTAGAATAAGTATGAGATTGTTGATCTACCGAGTATGCTCTAATCGAGCTGTAAAATTGCAACCTTAAGTGCTTATACTCACGCCGGTTTCTAACATTTGACCACTTATCTTATTTAAAATTTTAATATAAATATATAAAAATATAAATTATGCTTAAATCATTTTATGACAATACAAATCATCGTAGGATAAATACTACCCATAAGGATGTCTTTGGTAAGGATTAAAGTTGAGAAAAAAATTATAATTCTCTTAATCAATGAGAATTATATTAAGTTGATAGGTTAGATTGGGAAAATAAGAAGGATTTTAAATAGTAACAAACAATGACGAATAATACTATAAATACTAATATTGTGAGATAAAATTTAAATTCTATAAATACTTATATTTTT
Source organism: Oryza brachyantha (assembly GCF_000231095.2). Classification (NCBI taxonomy): domain Eukaryota; kingdom Viridiplantae; phylum Streptophyta; class Magnoliopsida; order Poales; family Poaceae; genus Oryza; species Oryza brachyantha. Next base: position 15,360,235 of record NC_023170.2, read on the forward strand.
GAATGGCGATGTAACGTACTTGTACAAATAGACAACGACCCTGACCCTGTTCGGCAGTTATTTGGTTAGCTGGCACGAAAAATATAGTAATAAATTAGTTATGGTTAATTAATTATTAACTATAAAAAATTTTAAAAAATGAATTAACCTAAATTTTTAAAGAAACTTTTAGATATATATTTTAAATTATTTAGTAATTTAGAAAGCATGCGCATAGGAAAAAATAATATGGGTTAGTAATATGCATCGCTGCGGCTGGCCTGCTGAACTGGCATCACCTGACTGATCTGCTTTAGTTCACTGAAACCCTCACCGGATCAGCGTAGTAGTGTGTGCTACATTAGACTCGGCAAATGTAATGATTAGAACATCACGGTTACTAGTGTGTGATAACCAGAGAAAAACGTAGTGATACAGGGTACCACAAATTTCAACAACGAAGTCACTATCTGGGTATCTGTCTCCCTAATTTCCTCATCTAGTCAAGAAGACAGCAGTTTGTGGAGTTGTTTAAGCAGAAACCTTTTGCTGTCTAAATTGATGTCCTCTCTGCTAAGCATACACCAATTGATGCTGGCTCCTGTAGTTTCTCACTTCTGTTCTGCTTATAAGCCAACAAATAAATTTTAAGATTTAATTCTAGAGTTAGTTTGGTGGTTTTTCGTCATAAGTTTCTTTTACAATATTTTCTTTTTCTCCGGTTATCACAATATGATAATATATATAAAAGTTTTATTTAGAAATTATTTTTTTGGTTGCTAATAAGTTGTTTTGTTTTTTGTTGCAATGAGTGAAACAATGGGAGTCACTGTCTCCTCGATACTAAGCACTAACGGTTAGATTAAGCGATTTATGCTTTATTTTAGGGCTTGTTATCATAGTTTATTTTCTAATATTTTTTAAATTGGTATTATATATATATATATATATATAGCTGCAGCAGGATTTCAAGACGCAGTGTGTGTATGATACGTGAGACCATATATTAATATTTTGTAGGTAACTATTGTATAAATTGACTATTAGATTGACTGTAAATGAATTAGAGTTGATAGATGGCTACTATTGAACTTGCTCTAACCAAACCGTTTTGCTTATCTTTGATCAGGTTGCACGTGTCTGGTTAACTCTGTGGTCAGCTAGCAATTGCATGTCAGTCGTCTAGCATTAATTGCAGGGATTATCTCTTTTATGCATTCTTTCCAGCTGATGGTTGCATAACCTCTCAACAGATGCCGTGTTTTAAACGTGTCGCTGATGTTTCAAAATGGTAAACGCCTCGAATCGTCAGCCTGTTATTTCGCACTTAATCAAAATTGTAATTTTAAAACTTAACTCTATAGTTAATTTTAGGAGGTTTTATACTTAAATCATAGTGAGAAACATCGATATACACAGGATTTATCTCTAGATTAACGTTTAATTGTTTCATTGATATACACAGGATCTGTCTCTCATCCACTCAGAGCGTGTTGCAATCTCGAACAAAATGTTGCCTTAGCTTCTTGATCACTTCGGCTTCTGGAACGTCACTTGTTTTCTTCACGCTGCAGAGAATTTAAGCAGTGATGGCAGCAGGGTAGTACAGCGACAGATTAGTGCGTAGTATAAGAAAAGTCTCAACGTTGCCTGAATTTTCTTCCGTCCCAATATAAATATATTTCTAACACGGTAAACACAAGTTAGTTGCAAGAGAAATGACTTAAATACTTCTTACTCCCTCTGTTTTACGATGTAAAACTTTTTAGTCTTGTCTAAATTCATATGAATGCTAATAAATCTAGACATATATATAAATTATATAGATTGATGAATTCAAGCCATGCTCGAAAGTCTGAAACGGAGATAGTATTAAATAAAGAAATTGTAGGAAGAGGTAGATAGAGGCAAAATGAATATATATTTAAATATGAAATGATTGATGGAAAAACTAGTACTCTACAAATATATTTTTTGTGAGACAGAATTCTAGAAATACAATTTACATGTGAAAGAGGTAGTAACTTTCAGCAAATCAATGTCCCAGCTAGGCAGCCATATGCCCCATACGTGTGTTTATTTTCCGTGAAAATGAACTGTTGTCTGAACCACTTGGCATAAACTATGCTCATTACAAAAGAGATTATCGCACGAGAAAAAAAAAACCCATGCGATAGAGAAGTAGAAGTTTAGTGCATCTTGTTCTTAGAAAAACAATAAACACAACAGACAGTCAATACATAACGAAAAAAGGCAGAACTTTTCCATCTTTCTAAAAAAGATAAAGAGAGAAACGACATATTAGTTAGTCATCATATGATCCATGGAAGAAGAAGAAAACACCAGACGATCTTATCATATTGATCTTACTTTTTCTTCATGAGCATCAGATGATAGCAACATCTCTCTGTCTCTGTCTCTGTCTCTCTCTCTAAAAATAAATTATATCAACTGAAACCGCTGGCAAATGGTCCTTAGAATTTGTAGCGAGAGAGAACTGCAGAAGAAAGGGAAACGGGTTACGGCGAAATTCAGGGGGCTGGCGCTGCATTTTGCCGCAAAATCCTGCGGCTTGCCGCATAAATGCAAACCACGGAACGCAACCTGCCGGCTGCAGATAGTCGGATTGGATCATTGCAGGATGGATTGGATGGATGGATGGATGGATAAGCATCCCTTGCATCTGGGTCAAACACTCAAGCGGCCCTGTTCTAGGAACCTTGTACAATTCTCAAATTGTAAATGGGTCCTCCATTTCATATCTGCTTTCTACTAAAAGCAAGAGACTTTTTCTTTGCTAAATAAGGTTCTTATTAGGCCACGTTCGGTATGGTAGGAATAAGTTAACTTATTTCTGACACGGAAAACGTAGTAATAGATTAGTACATGATTAATTAATTATTAATTATAAACAAATATAAAATAGATTAATATGATTTTTTAAAATAATTTTTCTATAAAATTTTTTTGTAAAAAATACACCATTTAACAGTTCGGAAAACGTGTGTGTAGAAAACGAGAAAAGATAAGTTAACGTCGAACGCAGCCCAAGGTCTTCTTTAGAGGATTTTTAGAGGGGTTAAAATAAAGGAAAAAGTACAGGTTAACCCCTCAAATATTATGACAGTGACAAAAAGATATGACATGTGAACTAGCATTGACACGTTGGTGCCACGTGTGTAATTCTATGGTAAAATCACTTCAGTAAGTGTTGAGGGGGTATTTTGTCTGGATTGAAAATGCTGACGGTGCCAAATATATGCTTTGTAGTTTGAGGGTATAATTTGTACCGGTTCAATAGTTGAGAAAGTAATTTGTGCCTTTATATCGTGAAATTTTTGTGGAATAGTTGTCTTAAATTGCATAAAAAATATAGGAGTAAATTTGGTAACTTTATATACCAACAAATTCCTCTAAAAGGGGGCCTAAAAAGATCGTTGGATAGCATCTTCGGATATCAAGTTAGGTTTTCATTTTTTTTCTAAACAAGAGCCCTTCGCTTGTACAACGGCCGAGTTTAGCTCCTGAGCTAATCGGATGACTGCTCAGGCTCTAATATTGACATTTTCACTGTGGAACACTTTGACAGCTGTTGTCAATGTTGAAAAAAGTAACCAGGCAGTAAAGGAAAATGTCAACGTTGACATTTCCCATTGTTGTCAATGTTGTCATTGGTTCCTTAGTCCATTTGTAATAATATACTATCCTCACCTCCGATTATGTTTACGTTTATAAGCTAAAATTTAAATTTTTAATCTTAAATTTAATTTTATGTTTTTCATTGTAGTTTACTTTTAGCCTTTACTTCTAGATAGCTAAGAACACATGTATACAAATATAAATTTATTGTTTTACTTTTTTTTAGAAAAAGCTAAACGATCACCACCTATATATCTATTAGGGTATGCTTGCTAAATTCATTCTACTAACCGTGAATTGCAACAAGATAGAGAACACTAGCAATCAATATTTCATTCAACAAATACTACAAGAATGCAAAAGAAACACAGTACTATGGCTCATCAAGAGAGTGCATTACCTTGGCTTGGTTCTTTCTAGCTCTAGATAAAAGTTATAAAATTATCTATTTTTTGATAATTATTTAATATTTATAAATAATGAAATCTTATAAAGTTAAAAAATATTTAAAAAATATAAGATAATGAAATTATATATAAAATCTTTTTAAAAAATGTGCGCCCAAAAGACACGGAAAAAAGTGAGAATAATCTGAAAAAATAACACAAGCTTACAAGGGCTAATGTGCAAAAGTCGCTATTCCGTACTCCTCTTGAGCTTGGCTCCTTGCTTCTAGAGCCACCTGTTAAAGAGGCCGCCGTGCTTGCTTCGTTTCCAGATTCCTCTAGCTCACAGAAACCTCACAACCCTAGTTTGGCGAGAACACAGGCCGGCCCTGACCTCGGGACGCCATCACGCTACGCGATACAAAGGTAAGAGGCTCTTGCAAGCAGAAATTTTGAAGCTTTGCCGCTAAATTTGGTTGAAGTTTGGCTCAAAATCCACCATTGCAGGCCCTGAGTCCCTCGGAAGGTTCAAGCGAGGCAAAGGAAAGAGGTTCTTGCGGCAGAAATTTTGTAGCTTTGCTGCCAAGTTTGGTCGAAGGTTGGCGCAAAATCCACCATTGCGGCGCAGGCCATGTCGCGGTCTGACGGCGAGCTCGCCGGAGTGTATCGCGCGGAGCAGGAAGACCGCCACGTTGACCTGATGGGGGATTCCGACTTCGACGACGACGAGTACAGCCAACCCGTAAGCTCTCCACAAATAGCTTGCCCATCTGACAGATTATCTAGAAAAAGCTTATGTTTTTTTTTCCTTTTCATTTTTTAACAAAAAGATTAGAAAAAGCTAGTACAGAGTCGTGCTTGTTAGTAAGTGATGTTAATTGGCTTTGTATGCGTTGTGTTTTGCTCAATTAGCGTGTGGCATGAGCATACCATGATATTACAATAGTAATGTGCAATCTTGAGTTAAGGAATGAATCCATGTCTAATTCAATGCAGGTTTTCTAATCAGTTTCTTGTGGGGCTACCCGCAACTAGTGCTGTTTTTAGATGATGGTCGTGCAACTTCTGAATCTGAATTTCTTTTGTTGTATGTAGATTAAGGAGGCAACAGAAGATACCTCGGCAGCGGATGTGAAAAACGGGAAGGACATACAAGGAATTCCATGGGATAAGTTGAGCATCACAAGGGATAGGTATAGGAAAACAAGGTTGGCGCAGTATGCAAACTTTGAGAATGTACCTAACTCCGGGAAAACTTCAGAGAAGGCATGTCATAGTTACAAGTTCAGATAAACCTCTGGGAGTTCTTGTGTTTAGTGTGGAAGTTTTGATTTGATGATCTTGATGCAGGTATGCACACCTGCAGATAAAGGGGCACTCTACTACGAGTTTCAGCACAACACAAGATCGTTGAAGCCAGTAATTCGTCATTTCCAGGTGAGATCTGTACCTTCTGGAGTCATAATTTTCAGTCCTTGCTCAATTCTAACTACATAATTAACACCATTCCGTTGCTATTTTGCAGTTGAGAAATTTAGTTTGGGCAACGACTAGACATGATGTGTATCTTCTATCACAACATTCTGTGCTTCATTGGTCACCATTCACCAGCGAGAAGCACAAAGTCATTGATCTTCAAGGACATATCACGCCATCTGAGGTCCCTATTTATCCTTCAATTGTTTGTTTGAGAGCACAAGCCTCATGAAGAGCTATTTCTATTTCTGTATTGCAAGCATGCATGTTCAAATTCCATATTTTATTGACTTCAGAAACACCAGGGGAATTTCTCCGAAGGATTTTACCAGGCTCAAGTTAGCACACTAGCAGTCAGAGGTAATTTGCTTGTTGCTGGTGGATTTCGGGGAGAACTAATTTGCAAGGTAATTTATCTTTCATAACCTCCTGTTCAATCCGACATCTACATGGAGTTACAGTGTAGCGTGGTGTAATGCGCAAACTTTGTTTGGGGATGCAGTTTTTGGATCGTGAAGGAGTAAGCTACTGTTGCAAGTCAACACATGATGAAAATGGCATCACTAATTCTCTGGAGATATTTGAGAAACCCAGGTACTATAAGAATGACATCATTTGAAAAACTACTATTTTGTTTACAATGAAGCGACAATATATGAATCATAATCTTACAATGAATATGCAGTGGTTCGGTGCACTTCTTGGCTTCAAACAATGATTGTGGGGTTCGAGACTTTGACATGGAAAAATTTCAAATTTGCAATAATTTCCGTTTTCCTTGGGCTGTTAATGTAAGCCTTCACTTCATTCATCAAACCGTTTATATTTATATCTATTTCTTGTGTTATTTAATTTGGATACTCCTCTAATCTCCACATTCAATCACTAATGAATTTTATAAAAGATTTCTGCATTCCATGTGGAAAAAGAAGCCTAATGTTCTATTGATCTAATCTCGCTCCTTGTTTTGTACCGTGCAGCACACATCATTGAGCCCTGATGGTAAGCTTGCTGCTATTGTTGGGGACAACTCAGAAGGACTTATAGTCGATACTAATTCCGGGAAAGTAAGCAGAAGCAATGCTAAGTGATTAACTTCAGGTACTGGCCTCACATTTTTCAGAAAAAAAAAAAACTTATGGCTGTTGATTTCTTGCAGACAATTCATGATCTCCGTGGTCATCTGGATTATTCATTTGCCTCGGCGTGGAACCCAGATGGACGGACACTTGCAACTGGTAACCAAGACAAGACATGCAGGATCTGGGATACCCGCAACCTCTCCGAGTCTGTTGCTGTTCTTGGTGGCAACATGGGAGCCATACGGTCGATCCGCTACACATCCGACGGGCAGTTCTTGGCAATGGCAGAACCGGCCGATTTCGTTCATATATTCGATGCCGGAAGCGGGTACCACAGGAAGCAGGAGGTGGATTTCTTTGGTGAGATTGCTGGCATTTCGTTCAGCCCTGACACTGAGGCTCTCCTCATCGGTGTTCATGACCGCACCTACAGCAGCCTCCTTCAGTACAGCCGGCGACGGTTCTACTCATACCTTGATTCAGCCATGTGAGATCTTGGTCACAAAAATTGTAGAAGGTAGAAGAGTAGGAAGAAAATATGTACATGTGTCAAATATCTGTAGCTGTTACTGTAAAGGAGCACTGAATTGTATCTGCAATGGCATGTTGCTTTTGCTGGACAAAACTGTAGCCTTCGGAGTGAGCCATGGATGAAGCTTGGAGCTTGGAAGATAGTATCTGGCATGGCGCTGTCACAGCAAACTGAACAAAGGCAGAAAATATCTTGCCCTGCTGCTGCTTTCTTCTTCTGCCGGTGGTCGGCCGCTGTCACTGTGAAGTGGGCTATTCGAGAGTTTCGATCGCTCACTCGTAGCGATGCGATGCTGGGCCAATGTGGCAGCGAGACAGGCCGAGCGCGAGCCCAACTGGAGCTCTCTACTCCCACCGAACGAAATGGGCCTCCCCCTCGGCCCATCTAATATTTGTTCCTCGCGTCCGTACGCACGCCGGCTGCGCCGCCACCTCCGTTCGGTCAAGGCAACTGTGCGATTGTTCGGTAGTCGGCATCACGGACAGGCAGCCCACCGGTGCCCATCAAGTATCTTATCACGGCATGGATGATTTATCACGTCGACTCTACAGTTTTGAAGAATTGTGGCCAGTTCGTCGGATACGATAAGAGTGACTGAGATAAGAGTGACTGAACTAAGGGTATGCGCTATGCAATCCACACGTAGAGGAGTCTTAGTTAAAAAAAATTGATGTTATGTGGGATAAAGCCACACATAAGATACTACGTTCACGGTGCATGTGCCTTTAGGTGAGACCCACGTAAAATTTTTTTATTTGCTCTCTCTCCTCTCTCCCTGTCTCCACCAATTTCTGGCTCTCTCTCCACCCCCCCTCTCTCTCGTTCGTCTCCCCTGCCCTAGTTCCCTGTCTTCTCGAGTACTGGCGACGGCATGAAGCCGGCGGTGGAGGGGATGGAGCCTCGGCCTCGTCCACCCGATCAGGGCGCTCGACTTCTATGACGAGCTTCACGCCTACCTGGCCTCCTATGGCATCGAGGGCGTCAAGGTCGACGTCCTGGCGAAGCTAGGAGGCGCCGACATCTCGACAGCGACAACTGCTTCCCCGCAAATCTTGGCGTCTCGGCGGATCTCGGCGGCGTAAAGGTCGGTGTCCTGGCGGATCTAGGGCGGCGGCTGCGCCCCAACGGAGCTCGGTGGCGGGGTGTCCCGGTGGCGGCGTCCCTCTCTCTCTTCCCGGCGACGGCGTCCCCTTCTCTCTTCCCGGTGGCATGTCGCGGTGGCGGACGCTTCCCCTCCCACAGAGCTCGGTGGATCTGGGGTGACGGTTGCGCCCCGGTGGAGCTCGGCGGTGGGGTGTCCCCATGGCGGCGTCCCTCTCTCTATTTCCGATGAGTCCCGACGAGTCTTCCCAGCGGCGTGTCCCGGTGTCCCTCTCTCTCTTCCCCAGCACGCGTGCGCTGCAAAAGTTATGAGAAAAGGTGTGTTTTTTGGCTGAGGAATACGTGCCCTGCAGAGGAAACGAGGAGCTTTGCAGGGGCATGGGGAGAGCTGAGCTGGAGGAGAATCTTGGAGTTGGCAGGATGAAGCCACGTGCCAGCTCACCGCACTATGCATGGCCTGAAGCCCTGTGAAATCTTGCTATTGCCATCAGAATCAGATGACTAGTTCGTCAGATATGTCACAACGAGCCCTTTTGGGGTTATGCAGCCGCCACTCCTATGAGTGGTTTTTCTACTGGCTCCACAGTCACTCTTCAATGCCTTTTCTATTTTAGCCCTTAGCTCTTTCCATACCAGTCCTAAAATAGTTTTATTAACCAAATCAATTCAACCTTTTGTATTTTAAACCCCGTCACGTAAATAGGACTCTGTATACATGCCTTTACAATTCAGCGGACCCACATGTTAGCCCCTCACCTCTTTTTTTTGTTACTCCTCTTCTGTCTCCCGAATCTTCTCCTCAAATATATCCCTATCATCTGTCACTGCTTCTTCCACAACAAATCGGGCAGCCTCCCTAGTGGATTGGGAAGCTCGGTGGTTGATCAAGGCGCTTAGTGGTGGATCAAATCATCGATGACAGATTGAGGCGACCGATGACGGGTTGAAGCAACAATGATGGATAGGGCATGCATTGTGGCGGATTGAAGCAACAATGACTATGGAGCCCAAGGCTCCGTCTTGCGGCAGAGGGGCCTGCCAGCCACACTAGTGCCTATGGTAGTCCATGATCGAAGCGACAAGCCTAATGCAGATCTTGGCCAGCGAGCATCCACCAATGACATGATGACAAGGTGAGTCATCGAAGTTGTTCTCTCCCTCTTCCTTGTAGGCGACATTGTCGTCCTCGGGGGCGGAAAGCTCGGTGACCTCGGTGACACCCTCGTCCACATGGAGCTCAATGGTGGCAGCTGCCTTATTCTTAGAGCCACTTCCTATGTTCGTCGGCGACACCTTCTCCTTCATGTAACAAGGCCACACTTACCCTCTACAGAGGCGTAAACGCCTCAATGAAGGCACAATCCATTTCAATCTTACGCAGTGGCTCTGACATGGTGGATTGTTACCATAGGCGATATCGGAGCATTATGTATGCGCCCAAGAGACCGGCAGCTCGCTGCAATACAGCTTGATCCCAATGCAATATATAGCTCCCAATGCAATATATAGCTGTTTTGGTGTCACATCTTGATCACCAGCCTATAGGAAATCTGGAATGTAACTTACTTATTCCCGAAATTATTAGAGTTACCAAAATGCTTACTCTATATTTTAATCCATATTTTAATAGATGACGCCGTTACTTTTGTCAAATGTTTGACTGTTCATCTTATTTAAAAAAAATTCAAAATGTAAAAATCGAGGTTATAGTTAAAATACATTTAGTAATAATTTCAATTATAATAAAATAAATCATAATTACATAAGCTTTCTGAATAAGATGATTGATCAAACATATAAAAAAGTTATTAGCGTCATCAATTAAAATAATCAATTAAAATAAGAAGGCAGTAATTTCCAAAATGACACCCGAATAAGTAATGACAAAGACAAAAACCAGTAATGACTCAGCAAGAGATCTAGTTGCTCTGTTCATGTTATAAAGATTCTCTGTTTTTTTCTTTCAAAACGGAGTTACAGAGAAAATTTATAAGCTTCATGCCCTAACAAATCACAAGAGAGCTATTACGTAAAAAATACAAGGGAAAGCTTTCTTGAGAAGCATGTCTAGACAGATATTTCTATGCTGTTCCAGGCTTAAGTAGGTACTAAATCCTCAGTTGGAGAAGGTATTAACGGCGCGAGCAAGGTTACTATAGCAGTAATTAGCAAAATAAACTGGATGAAACAAAAGAGTGAAACCCTACTTGCTCTAGACTGGAATCGTAGGACTTCTGAAATCGCAGATAGATCTTTGCATTCAGCTTTTAGCTTCTCAGCCATATCTTCTAACATCATTGCTCGGTTCTTAGTATGCTGCAGTTTAAGTTCAAGTTGCTTGTAATCCCCTGAAAGAGATTTCTGCGCATTATAGAGAGCAATTTGATCCTCGGCGAGGGGAGCCCAAGCTTGAGCAGCTCTTGTCAGGATGATGCTCTGAATCTCTGCTTCTGTCTTCTCCAGGAACAGCTGACCAAGGTAAGATGCTTCTTCCAGCCTGGGCTCGATAACCTTTACATCTTCACTTGTTTCCTTAAGAGATCCTTCGAGATGGACCGTGCCACTCCAATCGTCGTGGCAGCCATCAGAATCATCACTTGACTCTCTACTAATGTCTGCAAACTTTTGAATCTCTGCAACATGCATGGAGCAATGGTTATCACAAGAGCAATCATGAATGGGTGAAAGTTCGAAACAAGATATCACAAGGTACAGAATCATGTCATAACACCGCCTATGACGATTAAGATTCAATGAATCGCACATAATGGTAACCGACAAAGAAAACTTGATAGGCCTTTGCTTGGTAGATCAGACCATTTCTATGTGGTAATACTGAGCACTCAACTCAATTATCATTTGTCTGTTTCTCGAATTGCCCTGTGATTAGAGTCCATAACAAGTTGACAATACCAATTATGTGAGCAAGTAAGAGCAATAAACTATTCAACCATCAAATTGAGATATTAAGAACTTCAGCAATCAACTTCATGCTAATTTCGTAGGTTCCCTGAGTTGCATCACTGAATGAACTAGAATCATCACTTCATAAAATAATCAATCAGATATTTAGTTGCTTTGTTTGACTTAACTACCAGCATCATTTATCCAAATATTTTTATTATGATTGATTACCACAATGCAGCTATATAACCATCTCTCATTTGTTTCCACATAATCACGAAGTAACAACAATAACTGAGCCATGACATGACATGGCATGACATTGCTCCACAATGGGTCAATAACAATTGCTGAAACATAGTTTGACATAGCAAAGCACATGAGAGTAAACCGGGAGCGAAATCCACTATACCATTCTCAAGCGCTTCTTGCGTTCTCTGAAGCAACAAAATTGATTCCGCATACGGATCAGCACTCGATTGTATACTTGATCCACTGTAACCATTCTTCCCTACACTCCTCCTGGCATTATCAGCATCAGAATCAACACTCCCCTGTGCCAATCTCCCTATCACACTTCCATTCACCTTGCAAGGTGACCAACGGAGCTCATCGCTGGACTGCCCCACGTCGCTGTGATCACAATCATCGGCAAGAACCTTGCGGATTCCGTTGCCAGCAACGCCGGCACCCGATTGCCGGGAGTTCACGGCGTTGGAGCTGCGCAGGTCGGACTCCACGCTGGATCGAGATTTCTCCGCCTCGGCGGCGGCGTAGGGCCGCGTCTTGTCGGCTCGCGCCCAGGCGGCGCGGGGGTTCTTTCCGTGCAGGGAGGAGCGCGCCCTGTCGGCGGCGCGGTCGCACGCGGCGAAGGGCGAGAGGTCGTGGCGGCGCGGGGCGCCACTCGCGGCGGTGGAGGACTTGCCGCTGCTCCGGTCCTCGCTGTTGTCGGATTCGGCGCCGCCGCCCGCGCCGACGGAGAAGCCGGAGGAGGCGATGAGCAGGCCGAGACTCGGGTTCAGCCTCGCCGGAGGCGGAGGCGACGCCAGCGGGACGAAGCGGGACTCGACGGAGGCGGTGGAGCTCTCCTCCAACAACGCCACCTCGTGCTTCGCCCTCGGCGCGTCGGCGCGTAGGAGTATACGGCGCTTGTGCAGCTGCGCCGAGCCCTCGTCAGCCGCACCGCCGACGCCAACAGCGCCGGGGCAGGAGGACCCTTCCTTGCGCTGCTCCCGCGGGATACGGCGCCACCGACGGAGCCCACGGCCTTTGGTCTTGATCACAGGAGAGTTCCCGGGAGAAGCCCCGGCCTCCACCTCCGCCGCCGGTGATCCGACGGCTCCGTTCGCCGGCAAGTCGACAACCATGTCATCCGCGCCGCCGCTGGCATCAAAGAAGCGAACTCATCGCCCGTGACGCGGCCGGAGGCAGAAGTTTCTGGGATCGGAGACCATGGCCAGGCGGTTGGAATCGAGCAATGTGACAGGTAGGAGGGACGAGAAACTACGAGAGAAGAGAGGAAGGAAAAAAAGAAGGGATTTTCCCACCTTGAACCGCAGTCTTTTTCAGTTTTCCAACGAAATGGCATACTCAGAGGCCACGTGGCCCACGTCTCGGCGAACCTTTTTTTTTTTCTTTACAAATTGACCGCTAACTTTTTCGGGAAAAGCTATAGAATGGGTTCTGTTCGGCCGAAACAGTTAATAAACAATTAATTTAGCTGTGCTAACGGATGGACAATGAACCATCAATGCCACGTGCTCCATAGTGTTTCTGAGTTTTCACTAATCTGTCTCGTGCGCATGTGCGCACGGTGTCCGTACTGTAGTCTTCCTTAATTTTTTTTCTAAATTATAACTGGAATACTGTATTAGGATCCCGCTTCATTGGGATCCGACGACGGCACGGCAATGGCCATGGCGACGACGACAGCGGCGGCCAGAAGCAGCCAGTGGTGGTCGACGACGATGACGACAATCCCCTCGGACAACCCAACGATTCAACAGTTTTCGGGTTGTACTATGCGAATATTAGATGTTACCGTATTGGTATCACTTGATACGGGCGCGGTTGATACCTCGTCGGAATCATCGTATCAGATCTAGTATCGATGAGGTATCAAATATGATATCTTGTCGAAATCATCTTGTTTTCAGTATCAAATTTGATATCGATGAGGTATCGTGTTTGATATCTCATCTCATCCCACTCTAAAACAGGATCTGTGTTCTAGCACTCTCACTCTCCACATTGTAAGGGGTAATTTTACATTTTTATAATTTACCATAACGATTTAAACCGATTATAAATTTGTAATGGTTTCGACAAATTTTTCTTTGGATAAAAGGATTGGATTTAAATAATTTGGAAATTTTTTCCGTAGGACACTTTATAACAAAAGGAATAGAATGCGCAGTTTCTTATGGATTGACCTCTTTTGTATATAATTTATAGTAAAATAAGCACGATCTCATAGCTAATGTTCTTCTTTTTCCTTGAGAAGTACAATCTTCGTAGGCCGTGTTCGTGTAGGGTGAGAGGAAGGGTTAGTTATCCGACGTAGTAATAGATTAGTACATGATTAATTAATTTTTAATTATAAAAAAATATAAAATATATTAATATGATTTTTTAAAATAACTTTCCTATAGAAACTTTTTTAAAAAATACACCATTTAGTAGTTTGAAAAGCGTGCGCACGAAAAACGATAGAGCTTGGCTGAACGCGGCCTTAGTCACTCTAGTTTCTCTGTCATCTCAAATAAATTCCTTTAAAATTTGTACATTTACTCCCTGTGAATCAATCAAACGAACCAAATTTATAATTCACATGTTTTAAAAGTCCATAGGAATCTTATATGGATTACATTCTATTTTTGTATTTGTTTTTCCTTTTTAATATTTTTAAAGACTATGTTCTAAAAGAACTCTTATAAATTTCAATAGTTATAGACATAACACGCTACCTCGCAGTTGCAGATTAACAAACATGACAAGGCGAGGAAAATGTGCCATAAAATTTCTATATGGATAAGTGAAAGGCAAAGCACATCACCATTCACCAAGACTAGTACTCCTAGCAACCAAGGCATGGAATGGCACTATGGATTTATGATAGTTGTTGCCATGGAGAGAATCGTCGAGACTCGTGAGCCTCTCTTATAAGTGATCTAATGATCTCCCGTCACCGCCAGGGGTGTGTAATGGACCTAACTATTTTATCTATAAAATTTAAGGGCTAGGTTTAAACATATGTTGAAAATAAAATTATATATAGTTTTGAGCTAAATTATTTTTAAAAATTAAATAGGGTTTTAAACCCACGTGTTTTAGCACATTTCCACCCCTAGTCACTGCATGTACAACTGTACAAGATCCTTCCTTTCTGCTTGATGCTATACTACATCCGTTTTAAAATATTAATATTTTTAAAATTTAAATCTTACGCTAAAATATAAAGATTTTTTATACTATTTGCATTTCATTCATTCTCTGTTAATTTTTCCCTGCCTACCTTCAAACCTCGTTCATTCCATATTTATTTAAAAAAACGTAACAATATAGAAATCTTTATGTTGGATCGTATACAGGTATGCTTAGGAACCTCAAGCCACGTCACTACTGATCGACCCAACCTGCCACGTGGTCAACTCCTAGGGGTGTTTGTTTAACTTTTTTTTTTAAAACCAAACGGTATACTTGTAAATAAAAAATAATTGGTAAATACAAATTTTATATATGTGTTATTTATAATCTAAAAGCTTAGGCTGAAAAATAAATTTGAATGAAAAAACTCTAAAATCAATTTTAGGTTTAAGGTTGAAAGTTTAAATTTTAGCTTATAAGTACAAGCATAACCGAAAAAAAACAGAATAGTTACTATTTTTATAGTTGTAAAATGGAGCTATATAGGATAAGATTTGATCCAGCAAAATATGAATCTGAACATAATCTTATGTAGAAGTTATAAGATAAATTAATCCGACTAGATAGCCATATTTTGGATGAAAGGTAGTATTACTTTGCCAGTTAAAGATATTCAAGAGTAGTAGCATAAAGAACACACATGTATTATGCACCCAAACTGCCGAAGCTACACGTGCACACACGTACCACCGTACCAGGGCTTAACCGCTGCCCAAGCTAGATGCAAAAGTCAGTGACAGCACAAGTGAACGACCTAGCCACGATAGTCTTAACTCTAAATTGTAAAATTAGAATCTCGTTAATCTATATTATCTTTCCTTTTCTATTGAACTTCATTAACTTTTAGAGCAACGATTAATCATTGATATTATGCCATTAACTTTTAGAGCAACGATTAATCATTGATCTTATTCCAAAAACTATATAATTATTAATTATATTTTGCTGTAATTCGTTTAACCATCAGAGGTATTTTGTTGTGATTCGTTAATTCATTTTACATATTCATATATTTTTTAAAATAAAACAATAATCAAATACACATAAAAATCAATTACGTTAGATAAAAAAACAAACAAGCGGGTACTCCAGTTCTTTCTCTCACGGCGGTCGCCTGTTTTGCACCACACATGTTGTACGGGCCGAAACGCACCGCTAGACTGTTAGTGGGAGACTGGGCCGCGGGCATGAGGAAACCGGCCCGAAAGAGCACAACACGGTGGCTCCTGCTCTCAGACCGGGCCACCCCCCCTGCGGTGGGAACAACACCGACACGCCTCGTGCCCACGCTGTGCTGTGCAACCGCAACCGACGTGCTGGCCTGGCTGGCTCCACCTCGCCGGGTGCAAGATGCGACAATACCGGCCGGCACGTTACCCAACGCCCTCGGTGCCCCATGCCGGTAGTGGCCGCCCCTGCACGTCTCCTCCTCCCTGCCCCCGTCATGCAGCCACATGCCGCTGTCGATGATGTCCACCCTCCCTTCCTGCCCATCAGTCTACTACTCTCTGCCCATCCACCATCCGTATTATTTAAAAAAATTAAAAAAATTAGTCTAGTACATCATGTTTATAACAATAAAAATATTAATTATAAAATATTTTTAAATAAAACGAAGAGTCAAAAAATTAGAAAAAAAATTATTTATTTTAAAACGGAGGTCGTACTCCTGCACGTTGCTCCCATGTCGCCCACGCTGCACGCCTACTCATACACGTCCACCACTACTACTACTACTACTGGCAGCTGACTAGCAGTAGTAAAATCGCAACAAACAACAACAAACAATGACAAGGACAAACGGTGGGTGGGTGGGCAAGACTGGCGACCATGGAAAGAGATGTGCACGAACATGTAGTAACAAACATAACCAACCAGTAATGTGTCGCTACAAACCTTTCTCGTTTTGAAGAATATATGATCTCATTTAAAAAGAAATAAAGAGGAGAAATTTAAGCGGCAATTAAGGATAAGTAACAGCCGGGTATAGTAGTGGTGGTGGGTGGAAAATGGAATACAGCACACACGTTGATTAATCACGCGAGGGATGGATTGGGTGGACGGACGGAAAAGAGTGGATTGGCTGGCCGGTCGGCCGGTCACACGAGGCGGCGGCAGATGGTGATGCCGTCGGCCATGGAGAGCTGGCAGATGTCGATGCGCGGGTCGGCGGCGAGCCTGGAGTTGAGGTCCCTGATGGCGACGGAGAACCGGCGGTCCAGGTCGGAGAGCGGGGTGTCCGGCGGCAGCGCCACCGTGCCGGCCCACAGCGTGTTGTCGTAGATGATGTGGCCGCCGACGCGCACCAGCTGCAGCAGCTGCTCGTGGTACTTCACGTAGTTGGGCTTGTCGGCGTCCACGAAGGCGAAATCGAACGCCGCCTCCCGCCCCGCCGCCGCCTCCTCGGCGAGCAGCTCGTCCAGCTTCTCCAGCCCCTTCCCCTCGCGGAAGTCCACCTTGTGCGCCACCCCGGCCTTCTCGATGAACGGCCGCCCCACCTCGTAGCTCTCCCTGTCCGGGTCGATCGCCACCACCTTCCCGTCCTCCGGCAGCGCCAGCGCCGTCGCAAGCAGCGAGTACCCCGTGAACACCCCGACCTCGATCGTCCTCTTCGCTCCGGCCATCTTCAGCAGCATCCCCAGCAGCTGCGCCTCGTCCGCCGACGACTGCATGTACCCCCTGCACCGAACCAAATCAACCCCTTGATTACCGCGAGATCTAGCTAAATTAACCGCCATGTCCGTGCAAGATTAGCAGCAGCGCACCACTTGTGCTTGTCCGTGATGAGGCGCAGCTCGCGCATGCACTCCGGCTCCCGCGGCAGCACCGTCGTGTCCAGCACATACTGCAAAGTTCACCGGCGACGACACACACATCAGCAAGCTGAGATCCAAACGAAAAGCTTCATGACGTGGGGAATCAGGATCAGCAAAGATTTCTACCTTGTAGAGGGCGTCGCTCTTGAGCAGAGTCTTGTTGGTGCTGTCGATGTCGCTGTGGGCGTTCTTGATCACGGGGGCGTCGCCATTGCCGGTCGTCATGGCGATGAGATCTTCCTGAGCTGCCGCTGCTAGTGCTGCTGCTGGTGGTGGAGATGATGATGCTGGTGGTGGTGCGGGTGGGTTGGCTGGGTCGTCAACCCGGAGCTCCGGCAAGCCATATTTATCAATTCACGCGAAAGGGTTGGTGGCGCCACCAAACGCCGGGTCCTTTTCCCTCCCCACTTTCAGAAAAGAAATCGCAGAAATCACCAGTGATCGATCGATCGCACGGCGACCTGGTTGTTGAGCGAGCCACCAAACGTGGCCTTGGTCACTGCAAAAAAGAAAAAAGAACATATTTTTCATGTTAATTTGGGTTTTGGTGCTGCTGGTCTTCTCGTTGAGTTGGTCCGGTAAACTGCACAGTGCACTGCACGCCACTAGTTGCATGTACGTGGTGAAGTTGTGCTCTCCTCTCGTTTTATTTTTCCTTTTATTTTTATTTATTTTTTCTGTTTCCTACCACCACCACCTGCTGCGACCTAACCCGCTTTTGTCGTGGTTTGGTTAAAGAAAGGGATCGCAGGCTTTTTCCACCCTGTTTATCCATCCAATTATTATTCCGCTTGCTGATTAAGTGCAGAGGGAAGCTTCAGGGAAACGGCACCGCAAAATGGTACAGTAGTATCTCCAAAGCTACTGCCGCTACTACCGTAGAATGGGAACAAGTCACCACGATTTTATAGCAACGTTAATAAGAGCTACGTACTGGCTTGAAATTCAAAATCTTTTTTTTCATTAAAACTTAATATAGAGTTAACTTGTCTAGTATATACACATAAACTTATACAATATTATACATATATAATCCACGGATAGTATCTTGGAGCGTGTGTTATATTTGGTTGTAAATCTATAACATTTATTTTTTTCCGTTTCTCTTTTCTAATATGACATGATAATTTTTATACCCTCTCTGAGTTACTTATTTTACTTGCTCCTAGCCGCGAGGCAAGTGATCCGTGAGTCCTGCATTTGTTTGTTCATCAAAGTTTACCTAATGCTGTGTTCGAAGTGAGGGAGGATAAGTTAATTTATCCATGGCACGGAAGTGAGGGAGGATAAGTTAACTTATCCATGGCACGGAAAATGTTGTAATAGATTAGTAAATGATTAATTAATTATTAATTATTAAAAAAATATAAAATAGATTAATATAATTTTTTAAAATAATTTTTCTATAGAAAATTTTTGTAAAAAATACACCGTTTAGCAGTTTAGAAAACGTACGCGTGGAAATGAGAGGGATACTTAACTTTTAATTTCGTATTCTGAATTAAGGTTCGGAGAGAAAAGAACGAGGAAGCTCGGAGCTGTCAGAAAGACTTATAGCACCAGCCCGTATACAACTGAGCCTATTTGGTTACTTCTGATTTTTTCTGTCCCTATCCTATCGAATATTTAAACACTAATTATAAATATTAAATATAGATTATTAATAAAACTCACCTCATACTTTGAACTATTTGCGAGACGAATTATTAAGCCTAATTAGTCCATGATTAACGAATATGATGCTACAGTAAACATTTGCTAATCGTGGCTTAATTAGGCTTAAAAAATTGTCTAATGAAATAGCCTTTATTTATGCAATTAGTCTTTGTTATCAGTCTATATTTAATACTTTTAAATAATGTTCAAACATCCAATGTGACAAGAGAATAAAAAAAAGTCCCTGGATCGAGGCTACATTCGGTTTTCAAAAAATTTTGGAAGATATGTCACATCGACGCGCATGATCACATATTTGAAGTATTAAACATAGTCTAATTACAAAACAAATTTCAGATTTCACCTTGAAACCGAATCTTTTGAGTCTAATTAATCTTCCATTGGCATATTTTGGTTATTGTAGCACTTATTGCTAATCATATACTAATTAGACTCAAAATATTTGTCTCATGATTTTTGCATAACTATATAATTAGTTTAATTATTCATATATATTTAATATTTTATTTAGACGTCTAAAAATTGAATGCAATGTTTCTAAGAACTGTTCCACGAGAAATGAGAAATGGATGCTATTCCTGCTTGCTAGACAGAGACACTGCAGTATGGAAAGGAGGGGGTTGTAAATCCACATCTACCAGGGTCCAGGCCTCCAGGGGCTTCCATTATTTGGGTACACTGAATTTCTTTTTCAGGGTTTGACTGTGGAGTGGAATCCAGGATTGGGTCAAAACAGGGTTGCTACAGAAAGCCTGAATGGATTGCAGGTACACGCACACGAACATTTCGACACGCCATGACGCTAGCATGCAGGGTCCTGACGGCTGGCTCACCTCCACACGCCAATCACGAATGCACACCGGGTGCATTTGAACATCACAATAGTAGTTGTACAACATCATGCCGGCGAGTACCTGTCCACGTTTGTTTTTTTTAAAAAAAGTCAAACGATTGGTAAAAAGAAAAAAATAATTTATAAATAAAATTTTATACATGTATTCACACGGATCAAAAAAAATAATGATGAGAAAATAAACTATGACGAAAAACCTAAAATTAACTTTAAATTTAAGGTTAAAAATTTAAATTTTGATTTATAGGTATAAGTAAAAGTGAAAAGCACCTTCTGTATTTTAATGGATGATATGCTGCCTTTTAAAGACGAATTTGGTTATTCATTTTTTAAAAATGTGCAAACATACAAAAATATAAGTTGTAATTAATATTATCTAGTAATAAATCCAATCACTATAAAATAAATAATAATCATATAAGTGCTTTTAAATAAGATGAATTATCTAATGCACGTTAAAAGTGAATGACATCATCTATTATGTAGTAATTTGGAAGAAACAACTCAAAGTCATTGTTGAGTTAATTCTGCCATCCTCATCTTTTAACTTATACTTATACTTATAAGCCCAAACTTAAATTTTTAATCTTAAATTTAGGATTAATTTTAAGTTTTTTATTGTAGTTTATTTTATAGTCTTGTCTTTTAAATCGTCGTAAACATGTATATAAAAGTTTTATTTGTAAATTATTTTTCATTTGTAAATGTACGTACTGCTCATCAACATCAGTGTGCTTACAAATTTTATAAGCCAGACCTGCTTCTATTTGTGTGGACGGGCAGTGTACTATTAAATCATAGGCAGTTGCGCTTACGAGATAAACATAGATTACTTTGAACACCTGCATTAGAGATGGCTGTAATGGGACCCAGCGGGGGCGATTGTTTGGTTCTTTTACTTAAAAAAAGGTATATGTATAAAAAAACTAATTTATAAATAAAAATTTTATATGCATATTTTTAGCAATATAAAAATTAAGACTGAAAAATAAGCTTCGGTACAAAATCAAAATCGATTCTAAATTTAAAATTTAGCTTACAAGTATAAACAAAAAGTTAAAAGTTAAAAAACAGTGGTGATTACTTCCATTGCCCTTCACCAAACTCAGTAACCCCCGTAGACCCCACAGCCAGGGACGCAACACCAAATCCTCCCCAGTTATCGTTGAAACGACCAGCGTCTGTAGGTGCACCGTGCACGGTGCACCTGCTTTGGCTTGGCTCGTGATGTGGTGTGGTGTGGTGTGCGTTGCGAGAAATCACCGGGTGGGTCGCCGTCTCTCTGACTCCCCGGCGTGCGCGTCCACAACGCTGGCAAGCCAAAGTGTGGCGGCGGCGGTGGTGGACGACGGCGACGACGACGTCATCCGCGGTTGGTGAAATCGGGATTGGCTCTGATTGGCTCCTCTGGAGTCTGGTGACCACCATTTAGGTGGTGTTTAGATTGAGAAAATTTTTTAAAAAAATGTCATATCAAATGTTTAACCGAATATTGGAAGGGGTTTTCGAATATGAATAAAAAAACGAATTTGATGGTTAGCCTAGAAACCACGAGACGAATCTTTTGAGCCTAATTAATCCGTCATTAACACATATTGGTTACTGTAGCACTTATGGCTAATTATGGGCTAATTAGGCTCAAAAGATTCGTCTCAACATTTCTTCTATAACTGTGCAATTAGTTTTTTGATTCATCTATATTTAATGCTTTATTTATATGTCCAAAAATTCGATGTGATGTTTTTGAAAGAAAAAAATTGGGAACTAAACAAGCACTACCAGTGGAATATATAGTGTAGTACTCGTAGTCGTAGCCTTTTCTTTTTTTTTTAACAAGTGTATTATTGGTTGTGACTGATATAACTAAGACTGAATCATTATCTGTTTTTTATATAATTCGATGATACAAGTGATTGTATTAATGCTAAATGATAAACTTTTTACACGAAACACACAGTTTAGAAGCTTACAAAGTGATCGTAAAAATCGATAATAACTTGTGAGATAAGAACACATGTTTTATTTCGTATTTTAAAAAGTTTGCAAACATAGGTCCAGCTTGAGATAGCTGAGACTAAAAGATTGAAGAATTATCTAGCTTCTTAATAGCTATTTAAAGATATAAACGAATAATTTAAGTACCATTCCCTTCACTTTGTATTAGTATAATTAAATCACTTTGGATTTGGCTTAGGTCAAACGTTTTCAAGTTTTATCATATTTATAAAAAAAAAATTGACATCAACAACGTCAAAATCAAATCAAATCATTAAATCGACAATTCAATGTATTTCTATTTATTTTATATATTGAATATTGTTATACTTAAGTGGTTTTCTATATATTGGTTTGACTTTTAATATAAAATAGATGGAACACCCGGTTAAAATATGCTCTAAAATATTTGGAGGGTTTGCAAATTTATCATTAGTTTTTTCTAAATTGCAAGGATGTCACGGGAAATACCATTCTAGTGGTATTTTTTAGTTTTTTAGTAGCGGTTTTGTATTAATATTTTAAATCAGTGGTAAATTTGTAATTGTCTCGGACTATTTAGGAAGGAACTTTTGTATTGAAGAATTTTATACCAAACGCACGTATCCTAAAAATGTGTCGGTGAAAAACATATAGAAAATGAGATCATACTACCTGTTAACCGGGCCATAAAGCATCGGTTATGAGCAACGCTACATCTCATGAGCGAGTGCTTGCTAGCACACCGTAGTTGCTACGAAGGAATAAAAATATAATGAGTAGGGTGGAGAGGTGAATTTTTCTGAGAATTAATATTATTTTAATAGAAAATCGTAAAATTAGAGGATATTTGTGGAAAATCGTATAGGATCATGTCAACTGTCGTAGACCCATATCGAACGGCCAGTAGTCGACTAGGGATGAGATCGGACTAGACCTTCAGTGGTGCAGTTTGACATATAACTGGTTGTTCGACATATAACTGGCTGGCTTAGTAGTCGAACGGGTAGCAGTCAAACACCGACTGTTCGATAGGCTTCTAAATTTACGATTTCTTCTGAATAGTCTCTATTTTTATGATTTTTTTATTAAAATAATATTAATTCTCAAAAAAAATTCCTAGATAGGCCGTATCGCGCGATTCACGAGCCAGCCAGCGAAAGCTCCTTGCGATATTTGACGAAGCTGGTGGTGGTGGAATCATGGAACGTGTGTGATTGGTTTAAGATTAGATAGATGGATCTAATGCTCACCATTTTTTTAGCCGTTTCACCGGTCCTCACGTCCGTGCCTCCGCGTGGGGTCGGTGGGTGGTTGGTGAGTGGGAAAACGATTTGGGTTAGGCAATACTTATGGAACCATTAAGAAAAACTTTAAGGTATTCCTTTATATCAAAATCAACTACCTCATTCACAAAATACAAGTTTATCTAAATTATTCAGTAGAGAATAAGGTTAAAAAGACTATGGTATCCATAATAAATAAAGAATGTGTTGAGGGGGGAGGTTATGCGGGTAAACGAGAGAAATTTTATATGTGAAAGTGATTAAAGAGATAATAGTACCATAAATAGTGTGGGAAATGATTATATTTTGGTAAAGTTTCAAATAACAGAAATGATACAGTGGTAATTGTTTGGTTTTTTTAGAAAAAACCCAAACATCATATTTATAAATAAAAAATAATTTATAAATAAAACTTCTGTTTATGTGTTCTTATCATAAAAAATAAGTATGAAAAATAAAATACGATAAAAAATAAAAAATCAACTCTAAATTTAAAATTAAAAATTTAAATTTTGATTTATAAGTGCAATCAAAAGCAAAAGGACGTGGCGGTCCACCATGGAATGGAGGGAGAGGGAGTAGTTTGTTGGTATACACTTGTTATAATCGATCTAATAGTTTATATTGACGCGGTAAGTGGTATTGGTATTGGTGGGGTGCAGTGGCAACAGTTATATCGCAACCACATGCATCATGGCCGAAGGTAGTTTTTTTAGAGCGAGGGCTAACTATTGGCTCTAAAATTTTTTAACATTATTAATTGTTAATCTGGAGTCAACTTATATAATAGTTATATATAAATATATAGCACATCATTAACATATGGTTGACCTCTCGTACACAACCCATACAATGTACTGAATGAATAATATATTTAGTTTTTCTATAAAATCATTGTTAATTGAGTCTGACAGCAATAATTTAATCTTAATTAGATAAGGAAAAAGTACGAATTACCCTCTAAATTATCGCAGTCGGCCGAATTACCCCAAAAACCGAAAACCAGACATCCTTCACACTAAACTTTCAATACTGGACAAATTAACTCCCTCGACCCAATCCAAGGCAGTTTTGTCCTACGTGGCAGCCCAGTCAACATTTTCTTCTTATTTTAACCGTGGGGCCCACATGTCATAACCCTCTCTCCATCTCCCTCTCTCCTTCTCCCTCTCCCTCTTTCTCTCGGGCGAACAGACCGAGCGTGGCGCACGGGGACAGCCGGACGGCGGGCGGGCGCTTGGCGCCGCGTGGGGACGGCTAGACGGCGGGCAGATGCCTGCGCCCCGTGGGGACGACCGGACGACGGGCAGATGCCCACGCCGCGACGAGCAGCAAGATGGGACGACGGGCGAAGGATGCCGCCGGCGACGAAGCGGAGGACTCACCGGCGGCGGCGGCGAAGCGGAGAATGGCAGTGGCGGGCGGCGCCATCCATCTCGGCGCGCGGGGACAAGGGCGATGGCGGGCGAGGACGAGGACAGCGGACGACGACGCATAGTAGAGAGGACGGTGGACGGCGGCACCGGAGCCGACCCGCTGCACCCGGGCGACGTCGACCGCCCGCCCACCAGCCACTCGCCTGCTTTCTTCCGCTTCGCCGCAGCCGCCATCCTACTGCTCCACCTCGTTGTCGCGGCGCGTCCGTCTGCCCGTCGTCCGACCGTCCCCGCTCGGCGTAGAGATGGCAACGGGGACCCACGACCCGAGACCCGATGGGTATTTACTCCATGAGGGTATGGATATGAGCTAAATATATTATCCATGGGTAAGTAATTGAGCAAATACTTTCATCCGATGGGTACGTGGGTATGGAAACGTTCTTATGATCCCCATACCCGTTTACCCATGGGTAATAAATACCCGCGAGTTTAAATACATGTCATGACCTAATATCATATTAGCCTAGCCCAATTAACCAAAACCATAGTTATTTAAACCATCCATATCTTTTCCACCGGTCTATATAAATGTATAATGTCCTAAGTATCTAGCGTCTATGCATATATTATATGGAAAATGTGATATTTAGATTGTTTTGAACTTTTGCGGGTATATGGGTAACCCGATGGGTAAGGTTTACCCAAGTGGATATGGGTATGGTGAAATTTTCTTACCCATGACGGGTATGAGTATTTTAATGATACGGAATTTTACTAGTGGGTATGTGTATGGAATAGCAATACCCGATGGGTATTTACCCATTGTCATCCCTAGCTCGGCGTCGAGCGCCCGCCGCCGTCGCGCTATTCGCCCAAGAGAGGGAGGGAGGGAGAGGGTTATGACATGTGAGCCCCACGGTTAAAAAAGGAAAATGCTGACTGAGCTGGCACGTGTACGCCACGTAGGACAAAATTGCCTTGGATTGGGTCAAGGGGGTAATTTGCCTAGTATTGAAAGTTTAGCGTGAAAGATGTCTGGTTTTCGAGTTTAGGGGGTAATTCGGCCGACCGCGATAGTTCTAGGTAATTTGTACCTTTTCCATTAGATAATTTAAAATTATTATAGCGCGCTGCAACGCACGGGTATACGTGATGTTTTTAACAAGTGGGGTCCTCATCCAAGTCGACCCCCATCTACTTCTGGAGTTGCCAATAGGACCACCGCTACATCTCGAGTTGCCCCTAGGACGTCAATTTGGTGCGACAATTCCAAACTTGACAAAATTTTGAGTAAGATATTAAAAGTAACGGGTGCAGCTTTCATTTGCATTGACAGTTCGACAAGTATGCTTTAATTATCCAGTTTTACCACTTCAGGCAGCAGGTCTACACTGACGTGGTGTGTTCTAACTCCTGGACGCAAACCACACACGAATACTATACGATGATATGGAAGTGAAAAAATTTTAGCACAAGGTGTATGACAGAGGAGGTAGAATTTTGATTTGCTTAAAAGTCTTGATAAATAATAAATGAAATTGAATTTATGATAATTTTTAAAGGTACAAATAAATGATCAAAATGATTTTATAACAAATGTCAATGAAGACTATTTTACAAAAACTACACCGTTGAGAGGTTGAAGAAGCATGCCAACATAATCCATTCTCCATTACCTCAAAATAATGGCAGTATGCTTGCGATCTGAGGAAAAAGTCATATGATATATTTATAATAAAAATAATTTATAAATAAAATTTAAGTAGAAGCGAACAATGGTACTCCAAGACAAAACATAAGGTCAACTCAGATGATGTGGGCAAGAATAGGCAGAATCTTAAAAACCTTATGCCAGAGACCGGCTTTGTTCGTACTTCACAGGAGCATCTTTTGATCAAATTCCAAATTCCAAATAATCTATTCCAGACGGAACTAAAACAAATAAAATGTGCTCTCTAGTTTATTTTGCTATACTATTTGTTAGTTGTCTAACTATTTAGATAAACCTAAATTTTTAGTATATTTTTATTTGCATGTTTCCAAGTTCTTATTTTTCTATATTGACCTCTTTTTCCCCAAAACAGGTAAGTTACCTAAGGCTTACAACGATACATTGAGTTATGATATGTTATCATTATTTTATAACCTCGTTGGCAATGTGCCTAATAAATATTACATTAAGTAGAAAAAAATTGATTATTTGTTTTGAATTTCTCTATATGCGTTGTGAGCGGTTGATTTTTTGGCTTTCTCGAGGCGAGATCGCATGAGGGGCGGGATATGTTTTTGGTTTTCTCAGGGTGGGAGCGTGGGAGGGGATGGAAGCTGTTGGTGTTTTCTTGATTTTCTTAGGGTGAGAGCAAGGAGGATGAACTACTGTGCTTCATAGGTCTTTCTCAGTGGTCGCTTTTATTTTACAGTTTTCAAGAGTGACACGTTAGGGTTATAGTTTTTCTATGAAATGAGAAATGACATCTCTCAGTGGTATCTTTCATTTTATTGTTTTATAGATTTGATAGATCATTAAATTTATGCATGAGAGTAATTGTGCATGAGCCTGATGAGAGGAAAATAGGAGGTGGCCGAACCCTGCACTGGATCTAGATGAAAGAAATGTTTGGTCTCAATGGACTTTCATTGGGCTTTTATTTGCTTGGAAACAATGCTATGAGCCTTTTAGTAGGATGAAAAGGTTCTCTTCTCTTTCTTAATTAAATTCTTGTCATATCATTAAAAAATCTAATGTGATATCTAATTAATACCAAATAAAAGAACCACTGGGAATGACCTACTTAAATAGACGGTAGAGATTCACAAGAAATGTAGTCTACTTTTGGAACTACTCTCCACTTTTATTTACATATAAAGTTTATTTGTGGTCCTTGAACTTTCATTAACTAAATTTCACCTTGAACTACAAAAGTAGTTATTTCTCACTGCACGCTTTTAAAACCGGGCAGCCTTCACCCCAGCTTTGATTTTTAGTGGTGGTTTAATCATGTCAAAAACCACATTGCTATTTTTTATTGCACGTTGTTACCCCGCATATTATACAGTTTGTATCTTCTTTCTCCTCACATCTCTCCCTAATGCCATTATTTGTTAGGACAAAAATGACCACTAAAATAAGTCTATAAGTGGAACTTATGTGGTTCTCGAAGTAGTTTTATAGCTTAATACGAAAGGAGATTGTACTTAAAGTAAAAATTCAAGGACCAAAATGTGCTTTATCCGTTATGTATTCATCACTCCGAAGATTAAAACAAGATGGAAAGTGCACTTCAAGTAATAAAACGAAATCAGCTGTACCCCGGTTTGCCAGATTTGTAAAGCACACAGTTGATGATCATTGATCAATCACATCAGGTTTGACACGGCCTCACCTGGCCCTGATGAATGTCTGGATGACAGTCATACAGTCATGCAGAGACCAGACATGCAGATGTGCACAAGAACACATGAACAGGTGACACCAATGATTATTCCACCATTGACAGTGCAGACCACCCAAGATTAAAAGCATCATCACTCGAGAATCTTTTCCAAACACAAACCAGTCTTTTACCACTACAATGCATAGATAGATAATAATTGGAGTGCAGTGTGCAGCTGCTTATTTGCACTGCAGTTCGGTGCTTGCACAGTTGCACCGGTCAGGCGATGCGGCGGCAGAGCGTGACGCCGTCGGCGACGGGGAGCTGCACGGCCTCGACGCGCGGGTCGGCGGCGATCATGGCGTTGAAGGCCATGACGGAGCGGCGGATGTCCTGGTCGGACTCGGTGAGCGCGGAGTCGTCCTCCAGCGCGACGGAGCCGCCCCAGAGCGTGTTGTCGTAGGCGAGCACGCCGCCGGCGCGCACCAGCCGCAGCAGCCGCTCGTGGTACTCGACGTAGCTCCCCTTGTCGGCGTCCACGAACGCGAAGTCGAACCTCCCTTCGTTCGCCTCCTGCACCAAGATGATCCAACGACGTGGTGAAGAACGCATGGTAATGATCGATCGATCGCCGGCGCGCGGCGGCGGTTGTAACTTTATGGTTCGTTCCGTACGTCGGCGAAGAGTTCGTCGAGGATGGGCATGGCGGGGCCCTCGCGGAAGTCGACCTTGTGCGCGACGCCGGCCTTCTTGATGACAGGGAGGCCGAGGTCGAAGTACTCCCGGCTGACGTCGATGGCGACGACCCTGCCGTCGTCGGGGAGGGCGAGCGCGGTGGCGAGCACGGAGCAACCCGTGAACGCGCCGACCTCGATGGTGTCCTTGGCGCCTATCACCTTCAGCAGCAGCGACAGCAGCTGCCCCTCCTCCGGCGGCGACGACATGAACCCACTGATTGGATCGAACAAAATTAACCCGTGCACACGACAATGTCATCACCGTTCATCAAATCAAAGCCAGTAATCACGCGGAATTAATTAGCTTATTAGCATGCAGATCAGAAGACGTGTATTACTAGGTGTGCTTCTTGGTGATGAGCCGGAGCTCGCGCATGAACTCGTTCTCCCGCGGGTACACCATCGTGTTCAGCATGTACTGCATCCCAAAACGCATTGTCATCTCGTCTCATCTCATCCCAATCGATTGGATGAAAAAAAAAATGATAATTAGGCATGTACCTCGTAGAGGGCGTCATTCTTGAGGAGGGTCTTGGGGCTGTCGTTGCTGTGGATCTCCGTCTTCAGCTCCTTGGCCTCCAAGGCGCTGCTCACGCCGTTGGCGTCGCCGCCGTTCGCCGCCATGGCCGTGCTCGCAGCTTGCCCGGGCTGGTAGTGTCCGCTTCAGTTCAGCCGCCTGGACCTGGAGTGTGTAGTGCAGGAAGAAGTGAAGTTAGAAGTGTGCAAAGCTCCTAGATATAGCCCGACAGGCGAGCGAGAGGCTGTGCCGGCCGGCGTCAGCTGGAGTAGTACGTGGTGTGCCATGTACTCGGTCGCACTCACGCAGATAGCAGCATGCACGGTGTGCAGGGATGTGGTCGATGGATGAGGACAAGTGGTCACGCACCAAGCCCAGCTGTGATCACTGATCGGTGCATGCGCGGCGGGGCTGGCTTCTCACGGCTCGCGTGGCGTCAGTCCCCTTCGGGGTGTCTTCCTCGTGCTGGTTGCTTGTTTTCCGCTGCTGGCGTGCGCAGCGGTTGCGTGCGTGGTGGTGGGGGTGGTGGCCGACGTCCGACGCGCGCGCCATGCGCGGCGCGGCTGGACGGTTTGCGCGGCCGGCCGGCCGCTCGCGCGCGATTCGACACCGTGCGTGCTCGATCACGCCGCCCTCGCGGCGCGGGGTGACGACGGGTGGTTTGGCTCTGGTGTGGTGGACTGTGGCGTGGGTGGATGGGTGGAGCGGAAGAAAAATTAAGACAAGACAGTCATTCACGGTTCAGGAAGACCCGCTTATCGTTTGTCACTTGTGCGGTTGTGCCCGGCATCTATTTTCTACCGCCTCGGTTCTATAATAACTTTATTTTTTGTTTTTCCATGTCTAACGTTTGATCATTCGTCTTATTTAAAAAAATTATAAAAAACTTTAAAAAATTAGTCAGCATAAAGTACTATTCATGTTTTATCATCTAATAAAAATAAAAGTATTAATCGTAAAAAATTTTAAATAAGACGAAGAGTCAAAACATTATATAAAAAATTAAAAAATGATCTTATTTCAAGACGAAGGTAGTACTTCTAGCTCAAGTTCCTAAAATTTTCATTTCTCTCCCATTATCCTTTGTTGAAGCTTCAGCCGTAAGATTCGTACAAATACGTGGATGTAAATAAGCAAAATCTTTTCTGTGGTGGTTTGCCGATCGATCTCGGTGGTGCGCCTTCTCGTGGGCCGATCGTCACTAACCGTAGACGGGCCATGTGAGTGGTTGTTTGGACCTTCTGATGGGCCATTTAGAGCAGATACAATATAAGTCAGCTATAAGTATATTTTAAAAAAAATAAAAGATGAGAGAAAAGAGAGATAGACTACTAATTTATAGCCAGTTACACACGGACTCTCATAGTGTGTATATGACATGTGGGACCATATACTAATATTTTGTAGGCAACTACTGTATGAATTGGCTATTAGATTGGTTATAGATAAATTGGAGTATTAGTTGGCTATATTATTGAACTTGCTCTTAGGAAACTTGAGCCACACTGAAATTTAGGCAATATTTGAGATTTTCTTTTAGAGAAAAGGCCAAGGCCCTGCTTTTACTAAGGTGGTGTTTATATTGAGAAAATTTTTAGAACAAGTGTCATGTCAAATGTTTGACCGGATATCGGAAAGGGTTTTTGGACACGAATGAAAAAACGAATTTCACGGCTAGCCTAGAAACCGCGAGACGAATCTTTTGAGCCTAATTAATCAATCATTAGCACATGTTGGTTACTGTAGCACTTATGGCTAATTATGGACTAATTAGGCTCAAAAGATTCGTCTCAAGATTTCTTATATAACCGTGTAATTAGCTTTTTTAGTTCATCTATGTTTAATATTTTTTAAGTGTCTAAAAGTTCGATGTGATGTTTTTGGAAAAAAATTTTGAAAACCCGTACAAGGCCTAAAGCAAAAGAATATCCAGAACAAAAGTCATGCCGGGGATACCAGCTTACACGCATGGCCCAGAATTTCAGTACACTTCCTTTCTATCCACTCAAGCCAGCAAAGGAGCAGAGCAAAATCAAATCTCACAACTAGCACAGGCTACACCAAAACAAACGACCCCTATCCACTAACAACAAACAAAAGCATCAACCTATCCCTGACCCTGGTCTTAAATTCTTGACACCATCCACGAGCTTAGTCTTCATCATCCATATCTTATTTTGCCAAGACCTTCCACTGAGGCAGAAAAGAAACAACTCTGTAAATGTTAATACAATGAGAGGAGACAAGTTTGTCTCTAAACACCATATTATTCCTAACTCTGCATATTTGAGCATTTTTAAAACCTTATTACGAGAAAGAAGGAACCGTGACAAATACTTGATTGGAAAAAAAAAATCAAACACGACCTTAGCGGCATCAAGGATGGTGCTAAAGTACATCTCGATGCCATTTGGTGCTACGAAATCTTATTTGTAGGTTAACCAATGCATTGACCTCATTTATAGATTACCTAGTTGATATACTTAAAAGATATCCTAATAAGGTGTTAAAAATCACCAGAATCTCATAATATCTAGAAATAAAAAGTCTTAAACTTTAAGTAATCGTTAGAGCTCTTGATCGGTCGACCTACTTGGTATAAGTAGATTACAATGTTATTATTATAAAAGTTATATGGGAAATGATTGTTTTGGCACAGAGCGTATAACACTTCATTATTGCTCGGCACTTGTTCCAGGAATCATAGATTATAAAGTCAACCATGGTGTGTGGCATGATCTCACAGAAGCCCAAAGAAATTTATGGGTTGGTGTCATTAAGCATTGTCTGACAAACTAGTTGAATTAGAACTAAAGTTTATTGTGTCATCTGAACACCACGGGGAATACTGTATCCCCTCCACTGGTTTTGGCCTGTCACTCGGGCGTAGCGACATGTATAGATGAATATCGAAGAGTATTTTAATTAAAATAAATAAATATTTATTTTTGTTTTATATTATAATAGAAAATTATAGTTAAATATTATAGATTTTAAAGACCGTGTCACTGTGAAAAATGATAAGGATTATACGTGCTTGGCCTGAGTAGCTGCAGGATGATCAATGGATCGATCTCACTTGATGCGCCGGCAGAGCGTGACGCCGTCGGCGGCGGGGAGCAGGCAGGCCTCGACGCGGTCGTCGGCGGCGACCATGGCGTTGAACCCGAGCATGTAGTCGCGCACCACGCGGTCGTACGCCGAGCTGCCCGGCGTGTCGCGCGGCATCGCGACGGAGCCGCCCCACAGCGTGTTGTCGTAGGCGACCACGCCGCCGACGCGCACCAGCCGCAGCAGCCGCTCGTGGTACCCGTGGTACTGCTCCTTGTTCGCGTCCGCGTACGCGAAGTCGAATAGCTTGCCTCCGCCGTCGCCGGCCTCGGCCAGCAGCTGGTCGAGCACGGCGAGGCCGTCGCCCTGGCGGAAGTCGACCTTGTGCGCGACGCCGGCCTTCTCGATCGCCGGCCGGCCCAGCTCGTAGTAGTCCCGGCTCACGTCGATCGCCACCACCCTGCCGTCGTCGGGGAGGGCGAGCGCGGTGGCGAGCAGCGAGTAGCCGGTGAACACGCCGACCTCGACGGCGTTCCTGGCGCCGATCATCTTGAGCAGGAGGGAGAAGAACTGAATCTGCTCCGGCGACGACCCCATGAACGACAGGGGATGCTTCTGCGTGATGTTCCTGATCTCGCGCAAGCACTCGTGCTCCCGCGGATACACCGTCGTCTCCTGCACATACTGCACGGTGCACGCATATGCATCGATCCGTCATTTTTTTCTTTTCGATTACATGGAAGAAAGACACTAACACGCACCACACTCGCACATTAATCGGAAATATGTTACACGCATAAGAGAAAAAGAACGACGGACTATATCTATGAACACACGTTCAACCAGGGTTCACCAAAACGACGGTTTCTATCTTTGCCACGGTTATCGCGATTATCACAGCACAAAACCGTGATAATCGTATTCTGTCGACGACGGTAAGGTAAACCCTGCGTGCAACCATCGCCCATCGTTCATGAGAAAGAGTGTTGAACGTACGTACGTACCTCCACGATCGAATCGGCCTTCAAGAGGGTGTGGCTGTCCGGCCGGTAGGTCGCCATGGCTAACCAAGCTCTGATGATTCTCTCTCTCTCGCTATGGTCTCTGTTTGATGGGCCTCTTTAATTGTGGTTAGATGGGAAAATACTCTAAACTCTTAAGTGGATATTCTCTTGTCTATTGCATGTTATTTAAATGTTACCAAAAATTAAAAAATATAAAGATATATTAATATTAAATATACAACTCGATAAATATGCAAGTTCAAATATGACATTTATAATCTGTAACAAAAAAATGTTGTTTTTTAATGGATTTTAGAAGTTATATTTAATAAGATAAGAGATGCCTCTCGAAGAGTTTAACATTCACTCCGTGGTCCGATCATTTGCAGGAAAATGAAATGCAGAACTGTTACAGAGCATGCATGACACGTGGGTGCGCAATTGGGTGGATTGTGTGGTGCCAAGAACTTGCATTCACTTATTTAACACTATAAAGTACCTTCTTGATCAGAGACCATAAAGTTGCTCTGAAAGAAAAACCGGCAACATGCTTGACATCGGATTCCCTTAACATTTTCTGGCAAGTTGTGTTCACCAACAGGAAGGATATGAACATGGGGAGGGGAAAGAGCAGAAACAACCTTCCAAAACTGAGCACCCATATGGCCAAATGGGGCATGTCATGGCAAGCACAGGACACGTTTTGTGCATCACGTGCAGTGGGCAGTGGCCAAGCTGCCCTTCACATGCCTCCCATGGACGCAATCCTTGAAAGGGTTATATCATGCATGCATCCATCCGCATTATTTGCTCAATATCACACTAGTGACTAGTAGTTTACGGTAGTTTCTTCGAATAAAAAATCGGATTAATGGTAAGCTAGTATAAACTGTGTGACCGCGTAGATCGCGTGACATGTACGATCCGATTACGATGAAATCAGGAAAACATAGGAATAATAAAGAGGATTGCTATGTAACGGTATTCCGTCCGAACAGGATATCCATGAGGAGATAGACGGGAGGAGGCGGATGTATGCCAAGACGGATGCGCGGATGTATGCCGAGGTGTGGAATATCGTCCTGTAGTTTTTTTCTATAATAAATAGATTTTGGTTTCATATATCATGTTGCAATCATGAAAAAAAGGGACAAATTAAACATTGTTTCATATTATAAGACTTTCTGACCTAGTCTAGATTTATTTGTGTGCTAATGAAACTAGACATGTATATGATACATGGATAAATTTAGACAAACCGAGAAATCCTTATAATATGATATAGAAGAGGGAGTAGGTGTATTTGGAGCTAAACTTACTTTTTTAATTTTTCATCATGTACTTGTTTATAGGGTGATAAGTGATACAATATCTGCATCGTCAGTTAGGAGCATATTTAGCTTTTCCTGCAAAGTTTATTTTTTTTAAGAACAATCAATGTTAATTCTATTTTAGGATTGAGCAACTTTATAGAAAAAACATAGCAACATCTACAATGCCGAATTAATTTATATTGAGTTCACCATTGAATATATTTTTATTTTATTTTGTGTTAAAATATTACTATATTTTTCTATAAATGGATAGAATTTAAGAAAGTTTGGCACTTCGGACAAAAACCAAAATACCTATGGAGTAGCATGCAATTCACCATGCAACAAAGGGACTCTTCGAAAGTTTAAGGGGTTATTTAGATAGGGCTAAACTTTTTAGCCCCATGTCACATCAGATGTTTGGACACTAATTCGAAGTATTAAACATAGACTAATAAAAAAAGCTAATTTTATAAATAAGTGGTAATCCACGAGACGAACTTTTTAAGCCTAATTAATCCATAATTAGAGCATATTTACCGTAGCATCACATAGGCTAATCATGGATTAATTAGGCTCAATAGATTCGTCTCGCGAATTAGTCCAAGATTATAGATGAGCTTTATTAGTAGTCTACATTTACCATTTATAATAATAAACGTTCAAACATTTAATGAGACAAGGGACTAAAAATAAGTCACTTGTCTCGACCACCACCTAAATCCACCTCGCTGAATAAGCACAACGATTTAATCCGAAGACTTTGGCAACTAGATTAGCAATAGCAAATGGTTGTTGGAAGGACGGCAGTTCTAACCTACAACTATAGTCTTGATGTTTGCAGCTTGACAAATTTGGTAACAGTGAAATCTTTTGATGTTTTCAACTTAATTGATTGGTAACACTCAAATCGTTTTGATGTTTGCATCTATAACCTATTTTTGGCGGTTCTACGGATTTTTCTGGCTCTAGAGATGTTTTGTTGTCAGTTTCACCCACACTATTCTACCAACCACTATCCGAGTCATCCAGAAAAGGAGTTACTGTACTAACAAAGAAGCCAATCAAAAGCGAAACAGTTAATTACAAATAAAAAATAATTTATAATATAACTTTTATATACGGATCTATAGTGATTCAAAAGCCAATAATATAAAATAAATCATAATAATAAAAAGAATAACAAAATCAACTCCACAATTAGGTTTTAAAATTTAAATTTTAAATTATAACCAGTTGTAACTGCAAACGATAGAAGCCAAATTGCATCTAGAGATTATGGGGTTTTTTTAAAGATCTGATTAGACATTAGCAAAGCCATTTGGCCACGTGAATTTTGGATGGGTTAAATAGCTCATGTGCACTGTACATCTGCAGGGTTAAACCAAAAAATACAGTGGAAAAAGCAAGAAACAAGTCATGTTAGATCCCTTAACTATTGGTCCAGTTACAATCACATTTCTTAATCGCAAATAGGTCATCTCCCAACTTTTGGAACTAGTATAAATGAGGTACCTTAGCATTATTATGACCAGTTTTGGTTGACATGGTACTTCCATGGCATGTTGATCTAGTCTTTTAATGGATGGTGGTGCCTAAGTACACAAGAGTCACGTATAAGTCTCCGAAGAAAAGAATAAAAATATTTAAGCCCAAATATTATCTTCTCTCTCACCTTTTTTCTCTTCCTCCCTTTTGTTTGTTTCTCCCTTATTTGTTCTGAAGGCTTCTTCCTCCTTCAACTCCGTCGACTATTGAAATTATAGTTTGGGTCTTAGCCCACGGAAAAATAATTTATAAATATTTCTCAAAACCTCACTTCATAGAAGGTCTTCGTGTGAGAACTTTAGTTTCAT
Source organism: Oryza brachyantha (assembly GCF_000231095.2). Taxonomy (NCBI): domain Eukaryota; kingdom Viridiplantae; phylum Streptophyta; class Magnoliopsida; order Poales; family Poaceae; genus Oryza; species Oryza brachyantha. The sequence continues at coordinate 15,396,597 of NC_023170.2, forward strand.
CCTACTTATTCTAGGAGATGAAGACCTCTTTATAATGTATAATGGTATTCTAGCCAACCATTTGAACAATGGTGTAAGAGAGAACTAGAGAATCACACACATGTGTGTGAATGGTCCATTAAAATTGGCTCCTCGTGCTTGTGCAAATGTGGTGTCCTTTTGTAGTTTTGTTTTACTGCAAATTTTACTGGATTTATCTAGAGTTTGTTTTAGAATTCTTGCTTATCTAATTCATGGGAGCCCTAATAGATTATGTATGACTTATCCGGTTCGGTTTCAAGTTATAGAAATAATTCACGCGTCCCAATCTCTCTATAAATACCAAGTTGACACCTCCACACAACATATGCAAAAACAACTAGGGTTTGCTACTCCCTCTGTACTACATTGTTGTAAGTTGTCTACTCCATTCCGCTCGTCGGCGTGCACCACCAGATTGATGCCCTGTATCAGGAAAGAATGAATAAGGTTTTTTTTGGAAACACTACATGCGACTGCTTGCTGTTCATCCACCATAGTGTGTCTTGCTTCTTCAGTAGTGATCCATCAGGTGTGCTGCTATGCAAAGTTCATGCGACAACTAGTGCAAATGCTACTGTTCAGAATCTGGTTTTGAATTGTCGATACATTTCAGTGATGTTACTTGTATTTGATCTATTTGCGTGTAGTGCTAATTTATATGTCTAGATCGTATTAGATGATTCTGTTATTTTGCATATTTATTGTCATAATTTATTTATAGAATAAATTAAATCTATATGCTTATATTTTTAACACCGACGGGCTATAGTTGGTGGTGCGGTCAACCGACCGAAGTGTCGTGGTGTACGACATGGGGATGCTAGATCATGACACCATGACGTACTTGCGGTAGGCGTTGTCGACGGTGACACGGCGGTGGCCCCCATGACTATGGTTGGTGCAAGCAGCGGAGGAGGGTGGTCAATCGTCGTGGTCATCAAGGGATGTGCAATTGTACGAGAGGCATATCAGCAAGCGAAGAATCGTGGGGATGGGGCTCATCCGCACGCTCATCTGTGCCCTCTGCCTCATAACACATCATCACCCTAGTCTTGGCCTCCCCCTTCTCACACCAACAGTTAGGTGGTGTTTAGTTTGCAAAAAAATTTTGCAAAAACATCGCATCAAGTTTTCGGATACATATTTGAAGTATTAAACGTAGTTTAATTACAAAATAAATTTCAGACTCCGGCTGGAAACCGCGAGACGAATTTTTTAAGCCTAATTAATCCATCATTAGCACATGTTGGTTACTGTAGCACTTATGGCTAATCACTTTCTAATTAGGCTCAAAAGATTCGTCTCAAGATTTCTTCCGTAACTGTGTAATTAGTTTTTTGATTTATCCATGTTTAATGTTTTATTTAGGTATCTAAAAATTTGATGTGATGTTTTTGAAAAAAAATTAGAAACTAAGCAAGGTCTTGGGCTTGGCAAAATCTCCATGGGGGGGCATTGTCCACGCAAGGGTTTAGGTTCAAGAGTCCAGAATTTTCGTGGACGGGGACGGGGAATAGAGTTTTCTGCAACTGCAGAGATCCCTACGAGCCCCGAACTTTTTGAAAAATAAAATTTTTGGGCTGGTGTTGTTGAAAGTCTATTGGGCTTTTGGCCCATTAGAGTAAACCCTAGTATCTATCTCAGCTTCAACGGCCACAGTTTTCACACAGACTGCGCACTACAGATCCACCCTCTGTCGCCGGTGTGCCGCTGCCTTCTCCGCCTCCGGCCGCCGCCAAGTGAGCATCTTCAACTTTTTTCGGGGCCAACGGACCCTCGTTCGCTGCCTCGTTGCCAAGCTTACCAACGGTGGAGGTCCGCTTGACATGGGTCTTTGTGGACGCAGCCCACACCATGTGCTATCCACTGCAATGTGCTTGCTTGGGCCGATAGGTCACTAGATAATACTTAGTGTTTCTTTTATTTCTTTTATTTGATGTCGTTGTTTTTTGACATATGTTTGATTATTTTTCTCATTTAAAAATTTATATTCTTAATTATTTTGTTATGATATGATTTATTACTAAAGAAATTTTTAAAAATGATTTATAACTTTGTATATTTACACAAAATTTTTAAAATAAAACAAACAAATCAAACGTAACTATAAAAGTCAATGATGTCAAAAAAAAATTAGAGGGTGCATTTTTTTTTTGAGGATTTGATGAACTGTTGCTGTGTTCATAGTAATCCTCTTGTCTGGTTGAATTTGAATTTGAATTCAACTGGGATTTACTCAGGCACAAACCATGACTGAACAACTGAACATTCATATGTACATTTTGCAAAAGCTACAGGTTTCGCAAATTACATCACGCGCGCTGCAAAAAACCTTACAAAAACCGTCGCCTACTCCTGCAACAACATCACCGGCCGATCGTTTGGCGTCTCCAGCCTCGCCGTCCCTTCCTTCTCCACCTCGTCCTCCGCCGCCGCCGCCGCTCCCATGGCCTCCAGGATCTTCTCCAGGGCGCGCTCCTCGTCCTTGGACAGCCGCTCCATGGCCTGCTCGAACTGCGCGACCAGCTCCGGATCGAACACGGAGTGCTGCTGTGGCTGCGGCCTCGGCTCGCCGGCGTGATCGACCCCACGTTCTTGCGGCGCCGCCGTGGTGGTGCCGAACTTGGGGGTGACGTAGGAGCCCGGCGAGAAGATCTGTCCGCCATGGAGGAGCCAGTCACGCAGGCTGCCGGACTTGGAGAAGTCGAAGGCCGTCGGCACCTTCAGCTCGCCGAGTTGCCTCGCCCTCGCGCGCCTCTTGTTCCCGCCGCCGCTGCCGCTGGCGGCGGCCTCTTCTTGCTCCGACGGTTTGCACTGCTCTGCGCTCGTTGCGTCTTGATGATCGGCGGAGCAGGCTCCCGCCGCTGCCGCGCTGGCTTCCACCTCTCGCTCGGACGACTCGCGCTGCTTCGCCGGAGTGCCCTGCTCCGGCGAGCCGCTCTGCGTCACCAGCGCGTCGTACTCCTCCACCGTGCGGAAGCTCCTCGCCCTCCCCACCGCGGCATCAAACACGCACGGCTGAGCCGAAGACGTCTCCCCGCCGTTACGCTCTTCCTCCTCGTCGTCGTCTTCTTCCAGCCCGGCGAGCAGCTCGGACACGTTGATCGTCTCGATCTTGACGAGCTGCTCGGCGGCCGCCGTCGCCGTGCTCTGATCGGCGGCGTCCTTCGCCGCGTTGGACGCCCGGAGGAGCGCCAAGAACTGATCCCCATTGCTCTTTGGGTTGGACAGGATGATCTCCTCGATCAGGTTACTCCTCTTGAATCCATGGCTCACCACCTTCTCCTGAAAGCTCCCTGATTTGCTCAGGATTTTGGACGACACGCACCCCATCGATCTCTCCCTAGCTCGAGCCAATCTGAAACGCCCGCGAAATCAACAAGATTAAGTGCCACGCAGTTCTGACAGCATGTATCTCTGACAGAGAAAAAAAAATTCAGAAACAAACTGATGATCTCAACTGTGGAACAAAACGATTTCTTTCGTACCTCAGAGTTCAGAAAACCTTTGTTGCCTTCCTCGATTGTTGAATTTCTTCACCGGGCAGCGTGCAAATTTGTATCAGGAGCTAAGCAGCAGCAGAAATGCAGAATGGTCTAGAGTGGTAGGCGATTAGGGGCAGCTGATTAGCACAAAAACACATGCAGAGCGCCGTGCCAAGATCCAATCATGGCATAATCAATGGTTAGAATATGAGCTGAAAATAGGACAGAGAATTCCAAATAGAAGAGGTCTCGTGGTTATGGAGTCAACAAATGGTTTTTTAATTTAATATAGATCAAGAATTGAGGACTGGCTGACTGAGATGCAAATCGCACCAACCCTTGTGCTTGGACATCCAATAGTCCTCGATTTTGGTGGTTATTTGCATCCTTTGCCATAAAATTATTGTGGCTTTATAGACTTTTTAGATGACTCTTTGTTCTAGATTGTGAGCCTCATAAATGTGTCGGTTTTGGGGTCCATGCTGAAAAAACCGATGCTATAATTTGTCTACAAGCTGCCGTGTTTGACCCTAGGGGTTAGAACGGTATGTCTTTTTACCATACAGGTTCGTTTTGTTTTGATTCCGTATTGTTTATGTAAGTATATATTAATATTTATATAAATCTACACAATACTATAAAATCTTATATTTTGAAGTGGATGTGGTAATTGAAAAATAGGGATGGCAACAGGTCGGGTTTGATGCGGGTAGAGCAATTACCCGTCCGCTAACTTAAAGCCTACGGGTAGAATTCTCTACCCGTACCAGTACCCGCGGGTTAAATTTGGTACCCGTACCCGTACCCGTCGGGTACCAGGTGGGTATCGCGTACCCGTTAGGTCTACCATTTCACATGTCAAAAGCATATCAAAATAATCATTCAACATATACAACAAACTAAATATACTAATTATAATATAATATTGCATCACACATGATAAGTTCAACAAATACAACATAGCTTATAATACGTAGGTCATATCAAAGTTTGTAGCTAAAAAAGAGTACATCACAAATATTATTATATGAATAACATAATAAGTGTTTAGACAAAAATCAATATGTGGGCTACATTCGGGTACCAACGGGTTACCCGCGGGTGGAAAAAAATACCCGTACCCGTAACCGCATCGATTCGGGTTGGGTACGGGTACTACCGCGGGTAAAAAGTTGTACCCGTATCTGTCCCCGTCAGGTCGGGTACCCGGTGGGTACTCGGTACCCGTACCCGAATTGCCCTCCATATTTAAAAATATAGAGGAATAAGAACATATTGTTTTCGTAAGAATGTAAGTGAGAAAAAAGATATAAAATAGAGAAAATGCATAAATGGTCACTGAATAAACCATGGGAGAAACATAAGAATCGAACCATAGTCTTTAAAAAATCCAAGAGGTTGAAGTATTACTAACTTTTCTCCGAAATCTACGTATACTGAGTCATTCCTTCAATATTCTATAGGATATAGAATTCTAGAAAGCTCTAATCCTTTATTTCAAAGGGCCAAGTAGAAAAGTTCATATAAAGATTTAAATGGTACAAAGTTTCTCCACGAATCATCTGTTTCAAATTGGCCTCACTTGCTTCTATGTTGGCAATGGCATTACCGGGGTTTCTACCAAATAATGGGGGTGATTTTCAGTGTATGGGTCCATAGCTGCTGCTGAGTCATCGGTGGAAAATATAGAAGGCAGTGCCGCGAGAGAACGGGAAAAGTCTGCCGTGTGGGCGGGAGGCGCCACTAAGCCCTGCCGACGGCTTCATTTCCGCCGTCCGATGCCCATCCGACGGCCGCTGATCCCGCATGGTCGTTGGTGGTCGCTTCACGGCCCTTCCGGTCAGATTCCCACGAGCGTCGGTAACTGACTGATGATTATGACAAGTGATTAATGGTGACCCTAAGTGTGTACCCTCCTCCTTTTCAAAATGGAAGATCTTGTAAGGTGTTTTAGGATGGGTTAGGTTTTAGGGATGTTCCTTTGACATGTTTGGTTAGTGGATTGATGGGATAGGATGAACCTAAGAGATAAATATACATCTCAGATCCAGGTCCAACTCATCGCACCAAACGGTGGGACGAATCTATCCCAGTACGATCACGACGCACATATTGGGTGTCTATTTTATTTATTAATTTATTTAAAATATATTACTTGTATAAATATACATTCAATTATTTTAGGTTATTCATATATTAATCCTAGTATTTAATATTTTATTTTGGATATGAGAGGTAACATTTATCCCCCAACCAAAAAAAACAGGGCCAACCTATCTCATCTCATCCTCCCGCCAAACAAAAAACATGGTTCAACCCATCCATCTAACCAAACAAAAAAAATAGATTTAACCCATCCTACGATCCAAGAATGGATCCAACCCATTTTACATCGTCCACGAATCAAAGACATCCTTATAGTTTATTGAAAGATCAAGAAAGTACTTTAGATTTCGGTTCCGATTGTCTGAGATGAGAAAGTAGATGAAAAATTAAATAAATGGGTGATAATATATTTTAGGATAAATTTTAAAGGTTAGATGTTGTTATATTTTCCGATGTATAGAGTAGTGTTTTGTAGTTTATTTCTTTATCTTGTTTGTATTGTAAAGAATTTTGATTTGCGGAATGAGATGGAGTGGTATATATTCAACGCTGGTAGGCCTTTTAAATTAGCTGCTAGATGTATTCTAGAGGTATACGCACAAATAAGTCCTGCAGTGTAGTAATTTGGAAGAAGATTATCTCATTTAAAAAGAAAAGGGGAAGGAATAGAAATGCATATACACACTAATCCATATAAGAGAGGTTGGAGTGCATGTAAAATTTCTACTATTATTTTCTCTCTGCACCTTGTATTAAAGAAAATTTTTCTTGGTGTTTACTATACTTTGTTTTTACGTATACCAAAGAACACTTATAAGAGCAGGTATAATAGCAAGCTATAAGCCAGCTATAAGCATATTTTAAAGAGATAAAGAGAGAGAAGAGAGGTGGGCTACTAATTTGTAGCCAGCTGTAAACAGATTCTAAGATAGAGTGTGTATATGACATGTAAGACTATGTACTAATGTTTTGTATTTAATTATTATATAAATTAACTATTATATTAACTGTATATGAATTGGACCAAGTAGTTGCCTACATTGAACTTGCTCTAAGCGTCTGTACTCCGTACTTCTCACGAAGTTCAACACAGTACATTCTGAATCTCTCTTGCTTCCATACTACATCAGAGGGCCCAAAAATCGATAGGTTTGCTAAAGGAATCCTGCCGTTGCTGCAGTGCAGAGTGAACCCAATCACAAAAGATCACACGACGTTTGGATCTGATTTGCTCGTGAATGCAACGACAAACCCCCAAGGTTCACGAAATGCCGTGACAAAATCAAAGCTCAAGTTTCTAAGCTTAAGAGCAAGGCTAATACTCCCTATTTTTATGTATGACATCATTGATTTTTGAATCACGTTTGACTATTTATTTTATTTAAAATTTATATTCAAATATGTAAAATTATAATGTATAATTAAAGTTTCTATAATAATAAATTATATTATAACAAAATTATTAATAATTATATAATTTTTTTGAATAAGACGAATGGTCAAATATGGACCTAAAAGTCAACGGCGTCATATACAAAAATATGGAGGGACTAATATATAAGCCCGCTATAGGATTCTTTATAGTTTTTCTCAGCTCATATATATATATACATGTATATATATATATATATTAGTTAGCTATTTATCTTTAATACAAGATTCACTTGTTTCTCTCACAGAATTTTTTGGTCATTCTGTCTGTGCTGGTTATAACTTAATTTCTTAATACTCCGATTTTCCTCTCTCCTCCCATCCCCCACCTCACTATTTTGCCGACTTACCGCCCTCTATTATACTTGCTCTACGAGAGCAGGCAGCAAGCAGGCAAGAATTGGAGACTGCAATCCATTACCTCGGCAATACCCTGAAGTGCCGAGCCATCGGTTGGCCATGAATGTGTGGACAACTAGAAGTAACATTCGGAGACAACAACAGAATCCTCAATTAGAGCACCCTCCTTTTTCCTTTTTTTTTTTGACGCACATTCCGAGGCAAATCAGTTCAAGCTGCTTCCTAATCCACTTCTGAATTCCCAAATGGTCGTTTTTGAATGGTTTGGCTTTATATATATACATCTACGGGTGTAGCTGTCGGGATGTTTGTATGTTTATTCCATTCTGTAAGGTTATTAGAGCGATGTTTATTTGTTTAGTTTGAAAAGTTTAGTTGTTGAATATCTAGATTTTTTTTAGTTTAGATGGAAAATTCGGACAATGCAATAGTCCAGTGTTAATTTGTACTTTGACATTAGCTTGTTGTGCGTACTCTTCTTAATAAAAAAAAAAGAAGAGGAATTACCGAACCCCCAATTATTATTTTTTGGAATATGTATATACAGGTTTAAATTCTGAATCCGACGTATGGGTGTCCATATTTACAACTAACTAGATGACATATATGTTGCCGGTGACACACTTATAGAGTTAGAGTGTGCATACGTGTGTTTATACGTGTTAGTGCGTATGTGTTATGAGTATATGAGTTTGCACTGTATTTCACCCCCAAAAAAATTTACTTGTTTTTTTTAAGTGCTTCTCTCCCCTGTGGGTATGACTTTTTAAAGATAAATTTCAGTCCGTATAGATTTTTTTTATTTTTAAACCTTTTTAATAAATAGTTTCATTATTAAACCTTCGGTGAAAATATATTAACCGCATCGACCTTTTGCACCTTTTGCGAGAGATACCAGGCCCAACGTCCTTATACGAGAGATACCAGGCCCAATATTTATTCTGCTTTCTGAACTTTCAGCCCATATATAAAACTGAGAGTGTTCCATCAGTCAGGTGAGGCCGAGATGTGTCGAGCCATATCCAGCGCTTTCAGTGAAGCTACAGCTCTGAAGCCCAGTTTTGCCACGGGAATCCACGGAAGAACAGCAATCAATGGAATGATGAAGCGAACGTTGCAAAATCCCCAGCAAGAATTGAATCCGCCACAGTGCAGACTGATCCGTGCAGAGTGCACGCTGGTTCAGGAGGACTTCAAAAACCGCCGGCCTGATGCACTGATCATCTTATCTTGCCTGCGTACATATCCTATTATGTCCCCATTTTTGAGTTTGAAAAGAGTACCGCTACGGATAGACGCACAGCTGCACACAGTACAGTTATGCTCCTGGATCTCGCTGCGAAACTGTTGCGGAGTGCGTTTATGCGTGTGGTGAGAAGTTCCATTATTTAGCACTCAATTCGCACCACTTTTAGGATTTACATCTTATGTTGTATATTGCAGGACTTTCTGATATTGTCTAAATTCATATATGTGCTAATGAATTTAGACACATATAAAAAACACATGTATTGGTACATGGATAAATGTAGATAAATCGAGAAAGTCTCATAATATAGAATGAAAGGAGTAGCGAAGTTTCTCATGTGTGGTGGACCGGTGGTGTGTGTGCGTCTTCTGTGTAATGTAATCGAGAAAAAATGGCAGATTGATGTGGCGGGCAAGAAGATAGAAATGGAATCCATCCACAACCAGCTCTGCAGGCTGCAGCAGCAGCAGCAGCGTGAATGCGTGAAGCTAAACCACACGACATGGGATGGCAAGGGGCGCTGATGATGATGCTACTGTCCACGATCTCGGGCCTGTTTGGGGAGCTTCTTCAAATGATCCATAGTTTTCGAGAATATGTAGTTATAGATTCTGGAAAATGAACTAAAAATCTAGAAACTAGAGAAGTTGGGTTTAGGAGCTTCTTCAAATTCTTAGAAGCTGACTACTAAGCAGCTGTTTCTCAGAATCTAAAACTCCCCCAAACAGGCTTCTTATTGTGCGCACGCTCTCTCTCTACTGCATAATTCAGGCGAGGCACCGCACATTCAGACACCATGAACCCCGGTAATTCTGCGGTTCTGCTCCCGGTTGGTTGGCACTTGGAAGTGCTGGAGCGTAGTGGAAAGCAAACCCTGTCCTTCGGCTTCATCATCAATCTTACATTGCTCTTTTGTAACTGTACCTGAATGTCCATTGGCTAATGTGTTAATTTCCTTTTGGCTGTTAATCTGAGATGTTGATGCTAGGAGTTTAAGAGTGGGTTAAATGTATATCAATTATCATAATAATGTGCATAAAGAAGATGGACTTGATTGATGGGAGTTGGAACCAATCCAAGTGTTTGGACCTGAAATAAAGTTTCAGGCTTTCAGGTTGTCACTAAATGCAAAGCTGAACGTGCCTCTTTAGTAGTTCCTATTTCCTACTAGTACTGCCTCTACTTCAGTTTTGCTTGGCTTGCTTTGTTGTTGGTGGTAGGGTGTTAGGTATGGATAGAGTAGTGTTGGATTAGGAGAGGCATGCCATGGTGGAGTAGACTAGTGTTGGATCAGGGTATCATGATGCCATGATAGATGAATTGGACTGATTGGACCTTTCATGGGACACAGAAAAATTTGTCAAGAGGTATTCTCCAATCTGATGGGCGAACATGCAGATAGATTACAATTTTTCTGTAGTAGTAGTTCTTATACGAGTTGACATCAAGCATGGTAAATCTTCCAACTGTATTGAGGTGATTGGCATGTTTGTACTACTCCAGACTGATCTCTGCACAGTTCTATAACTGGAACTGTAGAGGTAATTTGCTTGCAAAAAAAAGGGTGGTAAAACTGAAAAGGTATAAATATGTGATATTTGGCTTCCATAAATCAGCACCACAAGACAAGTTTACACACCTTCTACATTTTAATAAGTACAGTAGAGTGATACATACTTGCTTTTCTATTTGTCCTTCAAGTTAAGCCAACAATATAATAAGAGTCTTCATAATAGCTCTGCTAATCAGGGGCTCTTTCCTTACCAATTATGGACCAATTCCCACAGCTCCAATTAGAGTTGATACTTACTTCAACTTGTATAGAGACGGCCAATTGGATCACACATTGAAAGCTGGGGGAGACCCAGATCCTGATTTGTATGTGATGTCTGGCCATCATGTCTGGATTCTTATCCTCAATAATACCAACTAGCCAGTGACTACTCTCTTGGACTGAACAAACAATTGGTTCATGTAGCAGATTCCATATACTTCCTCCTAATGACAGCATGGGCCCACACACACGGTGTGCTCCCATACTCTTCTAGCAGCAACTAACCAGCTGTGAGCCTGTGGTGTCAGGGGAAAAAATGCAATTGTGGTATATTTGGTTTGGTTTAAACTTGGTGTTCATTGATATATTGGTCACAATTTGCAATTAACTGAAGAAAAAAACAGTTTTATCCATGTAACTCTTGCTCGATGCGTAGGCAGGAAGAACTTCACTATGTATGTGGTATAATACCATCAGAACCCTTAGATCTAAAGTAACGAACGGCTCACCATTATTTGAGGGTACGTAAAAAAATCCTTTAAAAAACTCTTGTTTTATATGATTTGGCCGGAATTTAATATAATTGACCAATTGGATCAGCCTGGTGCACTGTTCCATATAAAAAAAATAAAGAAAGTACTCAACTAATCACCGTGTCTTGGGATAATATGCATGCCCCATCTCAGCCATCATTGGAGCTTGTGAGCTGTTATTTTTCTTTCTAGAGCTTAGAAAGGGTCCCTGTGAGCTATAATTTCAAAACACTTTAGAATTGAATGATCAATTTATACTGCAAGACGTACAGAAAGAGTCTCCCTGAGTTGATCCAGTTAACTGGCAGTTTCTTGGCTGTGCTTGGTTGGCTGTACCATTTGCACTGGTTACTGATCTAAAGATGGTTTATCAAGAAGAAGCAAGTACACCGAATTTCAAAAACTTGTGATGTACTATATAGTTTGCCTACAGATTTAACTTGAGTTTTTGTGCATTGCATGCAATATGGTTTATTTGAGGAATAATGCCCCAAAGAAGTGGATTTAATTAAATCGTACTCACTACTTTAAGTACTCTCTTCGTTTATTTGACGTCGTTGATTTTTTACCTTTGTTTTGTTATCCATCTTGTTCAACATTTTTATTCAAATATGTAAAATTATAAGTCACGTTTAGAGTTTCTACAGTAATAAATCAATTCATAAAAACAAATAATAATTATATAAACTTTTTGAATAAAAAATGATCAAATATATATCTAAAAGTTAACTGCGTTAAATATAAAAACGGAGGGATTATTAGAGTAAATTTCATATTGGGCTAATATAAATATTTTTTCCAAAGTTTCTATCTGGTAAACTAAATGATATTCCGTGGGTTGCAGGAGGATCTTCTTATTGAAATTAGAGGTAAATGTGAAGGAATTTGCGAAAAGTTGATATCGTTTTATTACAACAAACGATGAAAACTATTTGTTGGAGTCCAATTTACATGCATCGTGTATTTCAACTGGAGTAGGCCACAAATATTGGTCTCATTTATGTTATACATAAATATCGATCTAATGATTGATATTTAAGAGACAGTTTGTGCTTCAGCTAATAAGGAGCAGAAAAAGAACGAAGCAATCAAAATTAATTTATGAATATAATTTTACGCTCGTATTACGAGTGGATTAAAAAAACTTGGCTAAAATATAAGGTACGATAAAAAAAACGGCCAACAGGAGACTTTGATCCAATGGTTGAGACAATTATGATGATGTGGCTTAACATGGAGGCTCCTTAAGAGCATCAATCTTATTAGTTAGTGGGTTTAAATTAATTAGAAAGAAAGAACACAACAATGGATGTGTTACGCTATGAAAACATCTTTTGAAAAATTTGCTTCAGCGCCTTTGCACTATAGGCTAACAACTAGTTAGAATTAGGCTGCGTCGGCAGATCGGTGGGTAAGTTAATTTACCCGGTGCAAAAAACATAGTAGTAAATTAATACATGATTAATTAATTATTAATTATTTAAAAAATATAAATATATTAATATGATTTTTTAAAACAACTTTCATATAGAAAATTTTTACAAAAAATACATCGTTTAGCAATTCGGGAAGCGTGCGCGTGAAAAACGAGGGGAGTTTAGTTAACTAAGCGGGTTGCCGAACGCGGTCTTAATGAAGTGTGCCGAGATGGCATATATGTACATGGTACTAACATGATATATGAAAGTTCCCAGCCAGGGAAAGAAACAAAGCGCAAAATTTTTCAGTTTGAAATCGACTTCAGCCCGCGCTACTGGCAAAATTCTACTAAAAGCAAAAATCCCACGATTCATGGCCCCCCCTCAGGCCTCAGCATAACCATTTGGTCAACATGTGAGTCATGTCCATCCAAGAAACGGCAGGTGAGAATCAAAGGCCATGATTAGTTCCTAAAAATTTTTCACGAAAACATCACATCGAATCTTTAGACATCTAAATGAAGCATTAAATATACATAAACATTAAAACTAATTACACAGTTATAGAGAAAATCGTGAGACAAATTTTTTGAGCATAATTAGGACATGATTAGCCATAAATACTACAGTAACCAATATGTGCTAATGATGGATTAATTAGACAAAAGATTCGTGGTTTTCAGGCGGAATCTGAAATTTGTTTTGTAATTAAACTGTGTTTAATACTTTAAATGTATGTTTAAAAATTTAATACGATGTTTCTTAAAAAAAATTTACAAACTAAGCAAGACCAAACAATCGATCAGCCCCCTCTTTTTCCTACCGCTTATTCTTATAAAAAATTATCTTAAATTTAGAGTTAATTTTATGATTTTTTCACAAAGCGTATTTTTAGGCTTGACTTTTAGATAAAAAAAAATATATTATTTATAAATTATTTTTTATTCGTAAATATGATGTTTCTCATAGCTCCACCCCAAGCTGCCACCCTGCCACGTCTGCTATGCAACATGTGTTAGAGAGAGAGTGCGCGTGAATTCGTGAGTGTGTGGGGATGAACTGCTGAACAGTGTGCTTGTTGAGAGATTTGAGAGAAGGGGTAGCATTTGATTGCAAGTGCAGAGCTACTGCAGCAGCAGTTGGACTGGTCTCTGGTCTTTCCCTCCATGGGTCCAGATTTCTAGGCCAAAACAAGGTGAGGCCATCTGGCCATGGCTGCCCCCCCCCCCCCCCCCTCCTCCTCTCATCACCGGCACTATTGCATGTCCTCTTCTGCAAGATCACCTCCCCTTTCATCATCCTACTGCTTTCTCTAATCCCTGCACATTGCATGCTGTCATGCTGCTGTCCCATTGGTACTTAGGTGGTGTTTAGTTGTTAATTTTTTTAAAAAACATCACATCGAACTTTTGACCGAATGTCGGAAAGGGTTTTCGGACATGAATGAAAAAACGAATTTCACGGCTAGCCTAGAAACCGCGAGACGAATCTTTTGAGCCTAATTAATCCGTCATTAGCACATGTTGGTTACTGTAGCACTTATGACTAATCATGGACTAATTAGGCTCAAAAGATTCGTTTCAAGATTTCTTCCATAACTGTGCAATTAGTTTTTTAGTTCATTTATATTTAATACTTTATTTAGTTGTCAAAAAATTTAATATGATATTTTTAGAAAAAAATTTTAGAAACTAAACAAGGCCTTAGGGTTTTACCCAAAGGCAAATGCATTGCATCCATTATTTAAGTTGCTAGGTAAGCTTGGGGCACTGTAAAATATAAACAGTGTGTGGGCATCACCCCCAAAGCACATAAAACAAGGTCTTGCTCTATTTTATGGCCCCAAACCCACTTTGAAAGCACTGTTTCAGATTGGGTTCACTCTTGCGTTGCTAGCTGAATCTACATGGTAAAAACATTGATAATATAGGAATCATGCATCCATTGTACCACTCAATGCGTCCTGCAGCATACTCCTCTGTTCCGTTATGATGTTTGACTTTTTTACTTACAATATTTAACTATTTATATTATTTAAAAATTATGAAAATATCATTTATTTTTCTTGTGACTTACTTTATTATCAAAAAAATTTTAAGCATGATTTATTAATTATTATTTTTTACTAAATTTTTAAATAAGACGAATGATCAAACGTTGCAACCAGAAAAGTCAAATATTTTACATTATGAAACGGAGGCAGTACAACATAAATTTTCAAAGGGTGTCATAATTATTAATGAAATATGCAAAATTTAAATAGAGGATTTTGATTGGGAAAAGAAAACACTTTTAGTTACTTGAGAATAGATAATATGCCAAGAGATTGTTATATTTTAAAACAAAATTTGTTACTCACTTGTCTCAAAATAAACATTTCTAGCATTTGAATCTTTATATCAAAATATAAACATTTTAAATATTCACATCAGTGCTTATTCTATCCATCATTTATTATTCAAGATTATTTCCACTTTATTTCTCATTTACTGTTACACGTCATCCATCCCTTGTTATTAAATAGTGCTATAGTTTTTTCTTTCAATCTTAGTTTCTGCTAAAAATCTAGAAATGATAGTAATGAGTAATCCGTATTTTAGGAAGAAGATAAGTAAGGGCATGTGCAACGGTAGACAACGGTCATTCCGTATACGTCCATGTCAAATTAACCATCTCATATGATATCATTAACTCAAGAAAAACTTAATCACCATCTCTTCTAAAGAAAAACTATATGCAAACTTTTTTATAGAAAAACTTCATATATTAGTTGCATTCAACAGATATAAAATATAAAAATAATTCATATATATATATATATAAAATCTATTATACAACATATCCTTTAGGCCCCCTTTGATAGAAAATTCATATGAATTTTATAGAATTTTATTTCTATAGAATTTTTTTCTACAAAGCCCTTTGAATCAAAGTAATGAATCCTATGAAATTTCTATGGAATGCCTCTTCCCATGCAAATTTTAGAGGAAATCTAACAAGAGGTAGAATCTCATGGAAAAATCCTTTTGAGGCCCCCTTTGATTCAAAGGAATTTTATAGAAATTTTATAGGATTTCATTCATATAGGAATTTTTCCTACAAAACCCTTTGAATTAAAGAATGAACCCTATGAAATTCTTTGAAATTCCTATGAAATGCATCTTCCTATACAAGTTTTGGAGGAAATTTAGTAAGAGGTTGAACCTCATGGAAAAAAAATCCTTTGAGTCTATATCTCTCTTCATATTCCTGTGTTTTTCCTGTGGTCTAATCAAACGGTTATTCCTATGTTTTTCCTGTGTTTTGCAATCCTTTGTTTTACACCTATATTCCTGTCAGAATCCTATGTTTTTCCTATTTCTTCATTTTTTCATTCCTTTGATTTAAAGGGGCCCTGAGTCTTTATCTATTCTTAAATTCCTGTGTTTTTCCTATGGTCCAATCAAATGGCTATTCCTACGTTTTTTTGTGTTTTACAATTTTCTGTTTTACACTTACATTCCTAACAGAATCATATATTTTTTCTATTTCTCTATTTTTTTCATTAATGTTATTCAAAGGGGCTTTAACTGTCAATAATCCTCTGCATTTGGGCTCTACTGTTGTGATGGTGGGTTGGTTCTAGCCTTCTAGGCCTTGAATCTCACCATTGGAAATGGTGCTGGTCTTCGCCTTGCAGTTGTGTGCCACTTGCATCAGCGGCAGTAGTAGTTCCACATTTTTTACTTGCTCCTTTTGATGTCACACTTGGTTTCCCACATTTATTTTTTTAGGGTTGTGGTGGTCATATCAAGAGGGAAGGCCCTTAAACTGAACCTGTACTTGCTTGTTATGAAGGGGCCTCCACCCTTCATTTCCTCCTCCTAGGACAAGATCACAGGAGGTGGGATAGTTATACCCGTCCCATTCAATGGCTCGAGTGGGAAGAGCTGTCCATTTTTAAAATCCAAATCCAGCTCCTGGCTCTCCTGCACTTCTTTTTGGTTCTTGAAGCTAAAGACTCTCTCTTCCCCAAGTGATTCTGCATTTCTGCAGAAAACAAATGATATTATCAGAAGTTTTTCTGTGGCATTGGATTCCTGAAGGATACCTTATTAGTAAGTTGTTCTTTTTTTTTTCTCTTCTATACTTCTTGGAACTTCATCTTTCTTTACACACTTTTGGATGGAATCAAGTGCAGAATCTGCAGATTGCTGCAGGTTATTGCAAGAACAGTTCCTTGTGTTCTTTTTGTTTTTGAATCAGATGTGAGTGTGCGAGTGGTCCATTTGGTCTTTGATTGATTTTCTAACAAAAATCTCTTCTTTTCTTTCCATTTCACCCCAAATCTTTAATAGGACCATGAGGAGAACCAGATCATGCAGTGCATTTCAGATAGCTTGCCATGCTTTGTGATTTGGTAGCCATGGAGGAAGAGCAGAAAGCTCCGAGCTTTCTTGATGTGCCCAAGGATATCCCCATTGCCACCACCAAGTCGCTCACCATTAGGACCCATGCCGGATTCAGCAGCAGCTCCGACCGGTCCAACCCCATCTCGCCGGCCATCTCCATCACGCCACACCTCTACTCGCCGTCGCCGCCGTCCTCCGCGTTCGTGTCGGCGCTGCAGTCCCCGTACATCTCGCCTCGAGTCGTCGAGCCCCCGACTCCTGCGGCGGCGGCGGCGGCGCAGCAGCAGCAGCTGCAGCAAGAAGGCGATAAGGTCGTCACCAGTGTCCCCACCACGGCGGCGCCGTCGCCGCCGGCGTCCTACTCCAACTCGGAGGACACCGACGGGCCGAGCGCGTCCCGGACGCCGCCGTCCGAGCGCTACGACTCCGGCGGCGTCGACCTGGCCAAGGTCTCCGACGGCGGCGCTGGCTGCGGGAGCGGCGGCGTACAGCCGCGTGTGTCGTTCTCGTTCCCCGTGCCGCGGGTGTCCTTCACCCGTGGCTCCGTGGCGTCGCCGTCGTCCAACGCCAAGCTCCGGAGCTGCGACGTGTACATCGGCTACCACGGCAATGGCAGCCTCGGCAGGTTCTGCAAGTGGCTCAAGTCGGAGCTCGAGCTGCAGGGCATTGCCTCGTTCGTCGCTGACCGGGCGAAGTACTCCGACACGCAGAGCCATGAGATCGCTGACCGGATCATCTGCTCTGTTGCATTCGGTGTCATAGTGGTCACTATGTCAAGTTTCCTCAATCCGTTCAGCCTTGAGGAGATCAGATTCTTTGCTCAGAAGAAGAACCTGGTGCCTATATTGTTCGACACCGAGCCACCGGAGATTGCAGGGCTTTTCGATGGTAAATTAGAGGATAAAGAGGGGAAGGAAGCATTTGAAGGATTAATGCGGTGCCACGAGTTTAAGCTTGAGGCAAATGAGACCAATTGGAGAAGCTGCGTGTCGAAGACGGTCACTTTGCTGCGGTCCAAACTTGGCAGGAAGAGCATTGCTGAGAAGGAGAGTGAAGGGCCTGAAGGAATGCCTTTCCCACGCAACCGGCATTTTGTTGGAAGGGAGAAGGAGATAAGTGAAATTGAAGGTATGTTTTTCGGCTCCACTGTTGATATCCAAGAGGTTGATTGCCCAAGGGGTTCCGCTGCAAATGACAGATCTAGCGGTGTTTCTGATGGGTTTGCTGATGAGGAGAGTGACACGGTGAGGACATCAAATGCCAGGTATATCAGTTTGGAGATGCGCAAGTGTAAGGAGCCGACATTGGAGGCCTGGATTGATCCAGTGATAGAACTATCATCAGGTAAAGGTAGAAACCTTCAGAAGCAGAGATCGAAGCACAGGAGGTCAAGGTTTCGGTGCAATAGCAAAGGATATGGCAGTGCCAGTGTGGTCTGCATCAGTGGTTCTTCAGGAATTGGCAAGACTGAACTAGCATTGGAATTTGCTTACCGGTTTTCACAGCGGTACAAGATGGTCCTATGGATTGGAGGGGAAGCTCGGTATTTGAGGCAAAACATACTCAATTTATCCATGAATTTGGGACTGGACATCAGTGCTGAGGCCGAGAAGGAGAGGGGTAGGATCAGGAGCTTCGAGGAGCAGGAGTTTGATGCTTTTCAGAGGGTGAAGCGGGAGTTGTTTCGTGATGTGCCCTACTTGCTTGTCATCGATAACCTTGAGAGTGAGAGGGACTGGTGGGAAGGTAAAGATCTCCATGACTTCATCCCTAGGAACACCGGAGCAACGCATGTCATTATGACCACACGTTTACCACGTGTGATTAACCTTGAGCCAATGCAGCTTCCACAGCTCTCATACAATGATGCCATGATCTTGATAAAGGGGAAGCAGAAGAATGACTATCCACCCGAGGAAATGGAAGTTCTTAGGAAGCTTGATGAGCGGTTAGGTAGGTTGAGCTTTGGCCTGTGGGTCGTCGGTTCACTGTTGTCTGAACTTATGATTACTCCTTCCACTCTGTTTGAGGCAGTTGAGAGAATATCTTTGAATGAGAATTTGTTCCCCCTCGGTGCCAATGACGATGGCTTCTGTCGTAACAATTCTTTCCTAATAAAGGTCCTGGTCTTTTGTTTTGCGTTGATGGACCGAGCAAAAGGAGGAAGCCTCACCTCAAAGATGATTATTGCTGGCTCTTGGTTAGCTCCTGCTCCTGTGTCATCTACGCTATTAGCTGCAACAGCAAGCAAGCTACCAATGAAAGGCAGCATGCACCTCCTGGGTGAATCCCTTAAGACTGCATTTCTATGTGGCACGCATTGCTTTCTAGCTCCACATGGTCGAAAAGCTGAGGTGGAGTCATCACTCTTACTTGTCAAGCTTGGGCTGGCAAGAAAGGCAACTCGTCATCCTGGTTGCTGGATCCAATTCCACCCAATAACACAGCTCTTTGGCAAGATTAGGGGAGGTTTGGCACCAACAACTGCCGCAGTGAACGGTGTAATGAGGGCCGGTAACCCCTCGGTGTACTCGGACCACCTATGGGCTAGTGCATTTCTTGTGTTTGGTTTCAAGTCTGAGCCACCTTCTGTCCAGCTTAAGGCGGTCGACATGGTGCTTTTCATAAGGAAGACAGCACTTCCCTTGGCAATTGACTCCTTCATGACATTCTCACGGTGTGGTTCGGCTTTAGAGCTGCTCAAGGTGTGCACCAATGTCCTTGAGGAGGTGGAGAAGTCGTATGCATCACGGATGCAGGACTTGAATCGTGGATCGCTGTGCTGGAGGAAGAAGCTACAACCGAATCACCGTGTTGATGAGTTTGTCTGGCAGGAAGTAACGCTGCTCAAAGCGACATTGCTTGAGACAAGGGCGAAGCTGTTGCTCCGAGGTGGGCTCTTTGACACTGGGGAAGAATTGTGCAGGACCTGCATTAGCATCCGGACTGTTATGCTTGGCCATGGCCATGCCCACACACTGGCTGCTCAAGAGACATTGGCAAAGCTGGTCAGATACAGGAGTAAGATTTGAGATCATATCTGAAACCCTTGCGAGCTGTTGTAATGTACTGATGTGTACTCCTTTGTTGCGGTCTCTTATAGAGGGTTTTCAGAAGTTTTCATGCCTCAGCATTTCTGAATCTGTGATGCCAACAAGTTTTGTTAGTGATGATCATATAATAGCCAAGCTTCACGATGCCATATGTAACTTGAGTTGTTATGTACAGTACAGTTCAGTTTCTACTTCATAAAACTTAAATCTTCTTGTTGAGTTTCCTGGATGGGATTTTCAGAAATGGAATTGACTTTCTTGTATATTAGCTAGTAGTTTTAGTGAACAATGTTCACTGATATGAAGTAGTGATTAGTTTATTTAGATGAAGCTGACTCATCATGATAGGCAGAAGCTGTTGACAAACTCTCCATGCTTTCTCAGGAGAACCTGCATCCATTAATCTGACCTTATCTGTATCACTGGCAATTGTTGTCAAAATTGTCCATGTGAGTATGCTTACTACTTCCTCCGTTTTATATTCTAGGGTTTATTGGACTATGCCTAAATTCATCTATGATCAATATATTGTTTATATATGTCTAGATTTATTAGCATTTATATAAATCTAGTTAACTTTAGAAAACGTTTGTTCATGCTAGAAATGGAGGTACTATGTATGCAGCATTGTCTTCGTTGTATTTTCTAGCTTTCAGAAGGAATAATGGTTTTGTTCCGCATAGAACATTGTCCAGCAACCTATCCAGGTTGAACGATTGGTTCTATCTGTTGGAAAATAGTTGTATATAACACTTCTGCATTCGCGGTGTAATCTGAACCTGAAAGGTACTCCACTCCAGGGTATACCAAACCGGTAGAGAAACCACTGTGGTTATCACGATTATGATGGTGAGAAACTATCAAAACCATAAAAAAAAAATCGTTAGAAGACGATTTTAGAGCTTTTGCTGTAACGTAAACGCTGCTCCACTCCATAAGTACTACGTTTGTCTAGATTTTCCATCTAGATATTTCTCGTATACAAAGGCCTTGTTTAGTTCTCAATTTTTTTTCCAAAAACATCACATCAAATTTTTAGACACCTAAATAAAGCATTAAACATAGATAAACAAAAAAACTAATTGCACAGTTATGAAAGAAATCTTGAGATGAATCTTTTAAGTCTAATTAGCTTATGATTAGCTATAAGTGCTACAGTAACCAACATATGCTAATGATGGATTAATTAGGCTTAAAAGATTCGTCTCGCGGTTTCTAGGCTAGCCGTGAAATTCGTTTTTTCATTTATATCCGAAAACCCCTTCCGACATCTGGTCAAACATTTGACGTGACATTTCTTCCAAAATTTTCTTAATCTAAACACCACAAAAGTTCATAGTAACAATCTTGCTTGCTGCCTGAGGCAAGATTGTCAGGAAACATGGTAACGTCTGATGAGCACTCCTGGGATCTTTTTCAGTGACATTTCACCGAAAAATTCATCTTTTCCTGGAAAACCAGGAAAAGCAATCCTTTGACTGATCACTGAAAGCAGTACTCCAACATTTAGGCCATGTTTAGTTCCCAAATTTTTATTAAAAAACATCAAACGAATTTTTGAACACCTAAATAAAGTATTAAATATAAATGAACCAAAAAACTAATTGCACAGTTACGAAAGAAATCTTGAGATGAATCTTTTGAGCCTAATTAGTCCATGATTAGCCATAAGTGCTATAGTAACCAACCTGTGCTAATAACGGATTAATTAGGCTTAAAAGATTCGTCTCACGGTTGCCAGGCTAGCCGTGAAATTCGTTTTTTCATTCGTGTCCAAAAACCCTTTCCAACGTCCGATCAAACATTTGACGTGACATTTCTCCCAAAAATTTTCTTAATCTAAACACTCCCTTACTGGTCTTTTTCCTTGGTCCAAACTGTTCTTTCTTCTTGCTTTTTTTTTTGTGCTTCACGCTTGGTTTGCATTTTGCAACCGCATAACCGTGCTCCTTTTTCTATTAGCTCAACGCTACTGGTAATACTAGTGAATAGTGTGAGGACGAGACGTTTGCTTGCTTGTGAGTCAGATACATGCTCCCTCCGTTTCTTGAGAACCGACAATTTTGACCTTTTCATTCAAACTTTGATAATTAGTTGCTCTTGAATTAGTGGAGTAGATTAAAGTGCATAAAGTTTAATTTTTATATTTAGGGCATCCCGTATTTTAATAACATGTTATTAATCCTAAGTGTTTGTAAATATTAAACAAAGAGTGATCAGAGTTTAAAAATGAATAATATCCGGTATCAATTATATTAAGAAACGAGGGAGTAACAGTCCCCTCATTGCTGAAAGATTACGCCTTTTTATCGCAACAATGACCACCAATGTTTATGCGGATTCTCCTTGCAATTATGACATGCTAAGCAACAGTGTGAGACAGACAACATGGACAATAATGCAAAACATGTGGCTGTTCCGTCATGAGACAAGCTAAAAATTCGAATTAAAAATTTTATTCGATTCAAGGATTTCTTCGCCACTTACTGCTTTAACTATGATTATTAAAACCGCGTTCGTTAGTGTGTGAGGGTGGGTTAGTTATTCGGCGCGAAAACATAGTAATAGATTAGTACATGATTAATTAATTATTAATTATGAAAAATATAAAATAGATTAATCTGATTATTTTAAAACAACTTTCCTATAGAAAAATTTTGTAAAAAATATACCGTTTAGCAGTTCGGGAAGCGTGTGGGGAAAAAAAGAGAGGAGTTAGATACCTTACTGCCGGTGCCTAACGCGGTGACAAGTAAAATAACCAACCTAAAATTGTTTCTAACAGATTTTATTTAAAGTTAATTTATGTTTTTGAGCTAAAGATGACCCCAAGCATGATCTAGATGCCCCCCTCCAAGTCAAATTTCCAAACCCATAAAAATAGACAAAATATTATATATTTAGAGGGAATACATGTTTTTACAGAAAGCCAATAAATTTGGTTTTTTTAGAGAAAAACAAAAAATCGGTTAAGTGGCTCTATGCCAAACCTGCCCAACTCCAAGTGAAATGGACCTGACAGGTGGGCCCCACTAGGCCCAAGTGCAAACCGGCCCAAACCGTTGGCCCACCGACGCAAATACGAACTCCCACGAGGGCTAATCTGCAAAAAGAATAAACACGCCACGCGCGGCGCGAGCGCGTGCTTCCCCTTCCCTTTCCTCTCTCTCTCTCTCTCTCTCTCTCCTACCTCTCGCCTCGCCATCGCGCCAACCGCCGACGAGATCGAGGCCAAGGCGAGGAGGAAGAGATCCCCCCACGGATCCGCCGCGAGATCCAACCCTATCACTGATGCGATCGCCTCCGTCTTAGCTCGGATTCCCCTCCTGGAGGCTGGAGCATGATGGCGCAGGAGAGCGACCTGGAGCCGCTGCGCTCCGGGGCGCTGCCGTCGTCGGCGGACCCGGACTCGCCGTCGACCCCCAGGAGGAGCCGGGTGCGCGAGCTGCTGCGGAACCTGGACCGGCGGCTGTCCAGCCGGGGGCGGCACCAGCACCAGCACCACCACGCGGCGGAGGGCGGCGGTGGCGCGGCGGCGTCCCCCAGGGGCGGGGAGCCGGGGTCGGCGAGGGGGCAGGAGGACAGCGACGAGCTCGGGGACGGGGCGCCGCCCGAGTGGGCGCTGCTGCTCGTCGGGTGCCTGCTTGGACTCGCCACCGGCGTCTGCGTCGCCGCGTTTAATCGCGGGGTAAGTAAGAGATCTGCGTGTGTGAAGTTGCAAAGAGGAAAATAGCTTAATTATTCGAACGCACTAGGAGAACTCTGGCATTTTGCGACATCTACATAGGTTTGGTTAAGTAGGTTTGGCCCGTAGATAAATATCTTTAAGTAGATTGCTTGCTTGGTATATGTTGCGATGAGATGGTGCGCATGGGATTTCCACTGAATAGTTTGGGTTGCAATGAATAAACGTGATGCTGTATATAGTACCCTCCTGTATGTAGGTAGTAGGTACACTTTGTTTTGGTGGATTTGTTGTCTGATTTGTGTGGAGATGATAACGTGTTATCTTCATGTGAAATTTGATGCAACGGCGGTAGCTGATACAAGCATGGACTTTTCTGGTTTAAGCGTTCCTCTTGGAGCATGAATTCTGGACTTCTGTTGCTATTAGATGAGAAAAAGGTTTTGCACGGTATTACAATCTGCTGAGTGATGATGTTACTGGTTTACACAATTGTATCTTTTGGTGGTAACTTTGGTGAATTGTTTGTGTTTTTTCTGAGTACTTGATAGATCTGGATTGACCAGACAGTAGCTTAGCCAAGTCTTACTGGGTTAATGCAGTATATGCCTAATTTTAAACCAAAAGTTTTCTGTCTGAACCTTTCTCAAATCCCAATCTTCTGGTTCAATAGTGACTGACCATTCTTTTCAGGTGCATGTCATACATGAATGGGCATGGGCAGGCACTCCCACAGAGGGAGCTGCTTGGCTTCGCCTGCAGAGACTTGCTGATACATGGCATCGGATATTATTAATTCCAGTGACTGGTGGAGTTGTTGTTGGTATGATGCATGGATTACTGGAGATATTTGAGCAGATAAGGCAGTCATTATCATCTCAAAGGGAAGGCATTGATTTCATGGCTGCAATCTTTCCTACAGTCAAAGCAATACAAGCTGCAATTACTCTAGGGACAGGATGTTCACTGGGGCCAGAAGGGCCAAGTGTTGATATTGGTAAATCTTGTGCAAATGGGTGTGCTGAAATGATGGAGAACAATAGGGAACGGAAAATTGCTCTTATTGCAGCTGGATCAGCTGCTGGGATTGCTTCAGGTAATTTTAAATAGTTATCATCTGTTTGTTGTCATGTATTCATCTGACAATTGCAATTGATGGGAATCGTTTCCTACTGCCTTTCAGCATTCTAAAATGTTGTACAAGTTAAAAAGGAAAGTTAGATAAACTAATTCTGCAAGCAACTGGAACTGCAAATAACTTCTAATAATACTATACATCTTTGTTGTACTACAGTAGAAGCATATCTTTTCTATGTTATCTCTTTAGTGAACCATTATCTTCAGGCCAATGGATTTCTTTATTCTCTCCTGACGCTTGTGTTGCTTTGTATTTAGGTTTTAACGCTGCAGTTGCTGGATGTTTTTTTGCTATTGAAACAGTACTGAGGCCACTTCGAGCAGAGAACTCACCACCATTTACCACTGCTATGATTATACTGGCATCAGTTATATCATCAACTGTGTCGAATGTTTTGTTAGGGGAGAAGGCAGCTTTTATTGTCCCGACGTATGAACTAAAATCTGCTGCTGGTATTTTATCTTATTCTGATCAAATTTTGTATTACTGAAGGTAGAGTAGATTTTGCTTAGGTATTTGCATTCTTATTAGTTACTTCTATAGCAGAGAACTCATGGTATCCTGCCTTTGTTTTTTCCTCTATTTTATATATGCATCATTCATTTATACACCTGTATGACATGCTCATGGTCTTTTCTGGTTGGTCTCTTTACCATCAGCACTTAAGTTTAGCAGCTTAGTATTGCCCTGGTTTTGTTTTCTTGCAATTTGCCATCGAATACTTCGAAGTTCTGCTGTTTTCTATGACGTGAATGGTATATCTAATGATGTTTTGATGTCTGTATGTAGTAACTATGCAACTGACTAACTCACAAATGTTATATTCTGCAGAGTTACCACTCTACCTTATTCTTGGCATGCTTTGTGGGGTAGTGAGCGTGGCATTCAGGCAGTTGGTCGTTTGGTTCACCAAGACTTTTGACTTGATAAGGAAAAAATTCAGCCTCCCTGCTGTAGCATGCCCTGCTTTAGGTGGTCTTGGAGCCGGTTTAATAGCTCTAAGGTACCCTGGAATCCTGTACTGGGGTTTCACAAATGTTGATGAAATTCTACATACCGGGAAAAGTGCCTCAGCCCCTGGAATCTGGCTGTTAGCTCAGTTGGCTGCTGCAAAAGTTGTAGCAACTGCACTCTGCAAGGGTTCTGGTCTTGTTGGTGGCCTCTATGCTCCCAGCTTGATGATTGGTGCTGCTGTCGGTGCTGTTTTTGGAGGCTCGGCAGCAGAACTAATAAACTCTGCCATCCCGGGTAACACTGCTGTTGCACATCCTCAAGCTTATGCGCTAGTAAGTTTCCTTTTTGAGTTAGGCAGGTAGCTTAAAGTTTGATAAAACCAAGCATGTTCACTGTCTGCTTAATTTAGGTGGGAATGGCTGCCACTCTAGCTTCAGTCTGCTCAGTTCCATTGACATCCGTACTACTACTGTTTGAACTAACAAAAGATTACAGAATTTTACTTCCCCTGATGGTAATGTTTCATCTGATATTTTCCATTTTGCTTTTAACCATGTAAATTAACATATGATATAAGGTCACCCTTGTTTTTAATTAACAGGGAGCTGTTGGTTTAGCAATATGGGTGCCATCTGTTGTAAACCAGCCTGGCAACAAAGAGACGGTTCAGGCTGCATCTCCTCGGCATGGTTACTCTTCACTAATACCTCCTGCAGATAGGAATGAGACAGACTGGAGACGACCAGATGGAGATGATGTTGAACTTGCAATTATAGAAGATGATCCCTACCGCTATGGTATCAACAATGAGGAGATGCTTCTTGATGACTTAAAGGTTCAGTGGATCCTTTTTACCCTCTCTTTCTTTTTCTTGTGTCAAATTCATCATTAGTAATTTCAATATATTTTGCTGGTCATTTAGTTCTCTAACAGCCAGTGTTCCAGGTATCACAAGCAATGTCAAAGCATTTTGTTAAGGTTACACCTACAATGACTATCAAGGAGGCAACCAAGCTTATGCATGATAAGCAACAAAGTTGTGTTCTTGTCGCAGACAGTGATGATTTTCTTGAAGGAATTGTTACTATTGGGGACATTCGCCGGAAAGGATTTCAATTTGAATTAAGTGAAGATACTCCACGGACTGGGGGGAATTCATCTGACTTGGATGTATGCTAAATCTATTGCTTTTAAAGCCTATAATTAAATTAGCAATTACCATTTTGGGGGGTTTGGTGCAAGGAATTTATAGGATGTAGTTAAATTTATCACCTAAGTTATAATAATTTCGAAATTAGCAACACGCATATTTACTTGCTTTAATTTTTCAGGAAAATTCTTCTCTTGTTTCATCATGCCTCACTAGAGGGTTTCAGTACCATGGCAATGAAAGAGGACTAGTCACCTGCTTTCCTGATACCGATCTGAGCACTGCTAAGGTTCTCATGGAAGTCAAAGGTATCAAGCAACTTCCAGTGATAAAACGGGGGGCTGGCCGTAGGAATGATGGAAGGCGTAAGGTCCTTGGCCTTCTTCATTATGATTCAATAGGCTGGTGCTTAAGGTAATCCTGTTATTTTTTATTCCATTTGTTGAATTGCTATGACAATCACCTTTTGAATATGAGCCAACAGTAGGAATAACTAATTGCCTTGAGGAAACCAGACTTATCCATTAAACTCTGTTGTGGACTATATACATTGACCTTATAATATTGGATTAAAACAACCTAAAAACATGGAGGCCTTATTTTCACATCAATCATGCCCTAAGAGATTTAATCGATCTTTTGGTCTCTTTGTTTCCCATATCCGATGTGATTGTCAGTGCACTTGTCTCATTTTTACATTCTGTTCAGTGTGTAGACGGTGCTTTGCAGAAAAAAAAAATCGAACAAAGTTGCCTCGTGTAAGTGATAGTATTTTAATTGCTTAGAAACAAAACAATCGGCTCATTAACAAATTTACCCTACAATTTGGTAATTATCTTTCGTAACTCACACCATGAGATAATATAGGACCAACATTGACTACATAACAGTGCATGAACCTGATACTGTACAATAGTAACAAAAGTTTGTCTGTAACCGGCTCTTCACATGGAGACGGACTGATCTACAAGAATTTCTCGTCCCACTTGTAACTTCTGGGCCTTTATCATTTTGCAGGGAAGAGCTTGAGCGGTGGAAAGCCTTTAATCAAAGAGAGAATTTCCAGCAGCCAGCCGTTAATGGCCATTGAGCAAAAAGAAGTGCTGAAGTTTTGTTTGTACCTTTTAGTGAAGAGAAATACCAAATATATAAAATGACATTTCAACGTGATTAGGGTTAACTAAAAAAACTCGTCAAATGTAAAGTCTCTTGGAGTTACCAGCATACACATTTTGTGCCGAGAAAATATATGAGGTAACGGTGTGATCCATTGTTATTGGTGTTGATATTTCGGAGTTCTGACATGACAATATATGGTTATACATTGGTCTGCCCCGGAACTGGAAGGCGTTGCAATGGAAGTTTGTGGTGGTGAACATTGTTTTAAAGTTCACATTCTATCTACTATTGCCTGATAAATTAATGGAGAATGCCCCATTTGTGGACAGTCCTGTAAAAATGTACGCAGTAATTCTGAATTCAAGATTCACACGGTAATGACTGGCCAACTCTGGACTAAGACTGCCACAATATAAAAGACATAATTTTACAGTTTTTCAGAGTACTGAATTTGTTGATGATAAAACCACCGATGCCTTAGATATCAACCCAATAGTTCTACCCTTATT
This sequence comes from Oryza brachyantha, assembly GCF_000231095.2. Classification (NCBI taxonomy): domain Eukaryota; kingdom Viridiplantae; phylum Streptophyta; class Magnoliopsida; order Poales; family Poaceae; genus Oryza; species Oryza brachyantha. The sequence goes on from NC_023170.2 coordinate 15,424,973, forward strand.
AAACCATTTCCCTCTTCCAGAACGTCTCCCCTCCCCCCTTTTCTCTTACTTTTGTCTGAAAAATCTGCATTTTTTCTAAAAAAATAAAGAATGGAACTGCAATAAAATAACAAAGAGAAACACCAAAATTGTTTCATATACATAAGCAGAAAATGCATATCATGTTCTGCTATTTACATCTGATGAGGAACCCGGCTGAGGCAACCTGCCCATCCGCTGCTGGCAAGGTGCTCCTGCTGCTATAGTACTCCCATTTGCCGCCGGCAAGCCAGTCTGTGGCAACAGGTTCACCTTCATCTCGCCTCTCGGCAGCACAAGCCCAGGGTACCCCTGCATCGCCGGAGGACGGCCAGCCGTCTGCGCCCGCACGGTGATCGCCGGAGCCGGCACCGGAATTGCAATGCTACGAGGTAGCATTCCAAAGGAAAAACCTGCTGCTGCTGCTGCACCAAACTGTTCTGCAGGTGGGTGACCAGCTGCTGAGCCATAGGAAGCAGCAGGGCCTCCAAACTGAGGAAAGCTACCACCTTGTGCTGGTTCAGGTCTCCGGTGAAGAAGAAGGCCATTAGCCTGTGGTGCAGCGGCTGAACCTGAGCTTGGGTGGCCACTGTTTCTGGCAGCTGGGACTTCATGGTTGTGCTTTCCTTCATACGTCGTGATGACGGATTTCAGATCATGTGATGCTCTCTCCACATGCTTGCGCACCGAGCAGCCCGGATGGGTACACTTGTAGTAGCTCCTACAACACAATTGGTGGTTTTCAGATAATGCAAAGTTCCAGCCTCTGCACCAACTATGTATGCACACATTTGGATAAATAGATGTTTCTTCATCAACATTTACTTTTGTAGTGAAGGATTAGAGATAAGAGAACTGCACAGAATTTGTTTCAGATGCGAAAAAGGAGGGGAGGTGCAATGGTACAATAACTGACCTTGGATTTGGGTTGCCTTTGACAACTTTCTGCCCATACTTACGCCAACGGTAACCATCATCAAGGATGTCCACCTCACTTGTGGTCTGCACAACAACACGAGGCTCCCGGACAGCTCTTGATGCCACAGCTCCTATGTCGATGGGATTGGTGCTAATGCTAGTAGCGCCATAAACATCCATCTTTCTGAAATAAATAAATTATAAATTAGAGGAAAACAATCAGCTACTCAAAGTGAACGTTGGTCTCATTGAGTAATTAGTAAGTCTAACCAACCTTCTCTTGCATTCAGCATTGTCTTCATTCGCATCATAGCCCAAAGAAAGCGAGGCACGGTGTGTTACCCTGTCATCCCCTTCGATGGAGAGCTTCGACGAGATATCCACAGCTTCTTGTTTGTCCATAACAGATGTCTCAGCATGTTCTGTTGTTGCAAGAGAAGCAGACGGTTTTGTCTCAAGAACTTCACTATGCACATCTTGGAGGTGACTGTTTGGACCATTATCCCATGAAGTTGATGTGCACTGGCCAGACTTGGAACCAAAGATCTCAGAGTTGTCATCTTTCAGATCATCGAAGCATGAGAAAGGAACACTTGCTCGGCGATTGGAAGGTGGCAAAGGGTGATTGTGAGAACCTTTATAGACTATCTCTGTTATTTGGCCATCTTGAGAACGCTCCACCTTTTTCTTGACAGTGCAATTTGGGTATGTGCATTTGAAGTAGCTTCTGGGATGCTCACTATTCTTAACTTGCTTTTGTCCATATTTCCTCCAGTTATATCCATCCTCAGCAGGGGTCATGATCAGGTCTGAAGAATACTCTTCATTTCTGTTTGTTAAACTCTCTTCTTGGTCATTGGCAGGAGAAGGGTGATCACCATTGTCTAACATGGAATCAGATGTCTTAGGTTTAACAATAGTTTCAGTACTGACATCCTTGGCCGCAGTTGAGCTAGACCGAAGACTCAGCACCTGATGATCATCATTCACTGAAGGTTGGTTTTGATGATTAACGCTGAAACCCTGAACAGTGTAAAATTCATCAGGCCAATGTATAAAAAACACTGAAAATTTAGATTTTGCTTGTCATATTTGCAGGAATAATAAAACAAATTGTGCTGATCAGTAATTACAGTAAATAGGTAATAGAATAGTAATGCTTGAGCAGACTACCTTCTCTGCAACCGGAAAAGATGGTGGTTTAGATCCCAAAATGGGATGAAAGAAGAACACGCCATCATGACACGTTTCATCTTCAGTTTTCTTAGGGATCGATGGTTTAACATTACTAGACATCAAAAATGGCAGTTTGCCAGTGGTAGGAGAAGGTTGTGCCTGCATAAATCACAACCATGATATAAGCTTCATCACTAACCATCGAACCACTTTCTTCTCCAAGATTCTACTATCATATACTCCTAAGAAACTGCAGAGTCACGAGAGAAACCAAAAGTTATGTATTTTTCTTGAGATTTCACAACATACTGACAGATATATCCTCTAACCTCTAATCTACATGAGCAATTGAGCATTACACAGAGAAATATTGACTGAGGTGAGGAAGGCACATACAATGGCATTTGGAAGAAAAACCGGCGACTCAAGAAGCTCCCTTGGACTCACACCGGGTGGGATTGTCACCGGAGACCGAATTGGTGCAGAATAGCCAACACGAGATGTATCAATTTTCAGCACACCGAAACCGGTCCTTGAAGCCATCCTATCTGATAGACAACTATTCGAGCTTGATTTCTGATTAGCACCAAAAAGGTTTGATTCAAACTTTTTTCCTAGCTGAGCAGTTTCTTCCCGGTTTGAATCAACAAAAGATTTGCTCTTCCCAAGTCCATCCTGAGGCTTGTTGCTGCCATTGTCACCGAAAACATCGGAGCAGGAGCCAGAGCTTAATCCTTCATTCAAGAAACTCGACATAAGTGTTCTTGGACTGGGTGAGGGAAGCATCCAGTCGTCCATCAGTGCTCCATGATTGTTGGTCCCGTCCATGAAAAGGTGATAATCCCAGCTCAAACTGAAACACCACATCATTTTCCAGTTCAAACATTGTTAAAATTGTGACAAAATAAAGGGGAAAAACTGCTAAAGGTGTGTTATTTTTTGAAAAAAAAGGTACATATGAAACTTTAAGAAATCATATTAATCCATTTTTCAAATATTTTTAGCTAACCCTTAACTAATTATGCGCTGATCCGGCGGTTTGTTTTGCGTGCCAGGAGAAGTTCCTAACCCCGTGCCGAACACAGCCTTAAATGAACTACAGAAAACAAGTCCTCAAGAAACTCACGTATTAAGCCCTGCAAAAAAAATTTTTCACAAAGACAAATATATCGATACAGGAAACGCACAGCTCGATTGTGTAAATTACGAACAAAGCACAAGCTTTTTTGTCACTACTATCTTATTTGATTTACAAGAACACAGAAATCCAGTGCTATAATACAGAAGAAGAAATCAAGAACACCTCAAAATTTGATAACAAATGGAACCGCCTTTATCGTAAAACCAATCGAAATAAACGAGGCAAATGCAATTAAACACAAGCGAAATAACACAGAATCCCAATGAATAGGCACCTGAAGCGGAGGACGGTAGCAACAATCCTCCCCAAGAAATGAGAAGAAGCCCCAAGGTTGGATATATGAATGGATGGGAGACGACAAGTCGGTCAAAATGATAACAAGGGGCAAATGATTCACACACACACACACGCTCCCAGCAAATATCCCACCACAAATCGATGCGTTAATAATAATTATGGCCAAAAACCTTGCCTTTGATTCCTATTCCTCTCGCTGTTCTTTCACCAAACAAGGCAACAAGAACCTTGCACCATCACCATCATCAGCAATGGACAAGCTGATCCCCCAAAAAAGAAAAAAAATGTGTTCTTGGAATGGATAGAGACTGAACAAGAATCTGCTCTGAGACTGACCAGATTAGGTTCACTCACTGCTGCTCCGTGCCGGCCTTCTCTCTCCCCCACCGTTTCTTGAAATCTCTCCACTTTTGGAGCTGCCTTTTTCCGGCGAGAACCTCCAGGTTAGAAAGGAAGAAGGGAAGGCGGTTTTGGCGAAGAAGGGGAAGCGAAGGAGAGGGCAGAGAAGACGGAGGCGACGATGGGTTATCGCAGGCAGCGCCGAGCTGCAGTGCAGAGGTGTCGTCTTCCCCGCTCACTTTTGCCCGTTTTTGATGGAAACGGTTGCTCCTCTTTAATGGCTTGCTCATTTTTTTTAAAAAAAATATTAAATAGTTTTTAAGAATAATTAGTCATTGAAAAAAGTTAAATAGCAAAAAAAATCACTGGTATTACTCCATTGAGTCGTAAATATTTGATATTTAGAACGATATTTGGCCAATCTTTTGAAAATTCTGATTATCAATTTTGGATTAGAATAATTTTATAAACTTATTAAGTTTATGATATATGGTAGTACTTTTCATGTAAATCTGCATATACCATTCATTTGTTTTTAAATTAACAATTTGTTATGGCCATAACTGTATAAATTTAACCGAAACTAGTTCTAAACGTTAGGTATTCATGCCCGGAGAAAGTACTACCCATACAATTTACATACAGCAAATAATTTAGCAGCAGATAATTGTAGGGGAATTGGCTTCTACAAATGAAATGTTCATTTGAATAACACAAATGAGGAGAGCAAAATAAACTGAAGACATGCCGTGAAATGCTTCTGTGTGCATCAGACTTGTTGATTAAAAGCTAATCATGTAAGTGCTTGCAAAAGTATGGACATTGCAAACTTCTAAGAGAGTCTTTGTCACCCCAGATCAAACCTGCTTAAAACAAAAGAACACACTTTTTTATATATGAGATATATCTAGCTGGAGATTTCATTCTTTAAGACTTTTTAGGTCGAATAAACCAAAGTACTCCACTAAAGATGGAGACCTTGCAAGTTGCAACTCAACTGACAGTACTGTACTACTGTTCTTTGGGCTCTAGCAGCAGCAAGTGGCTGCATATAGCCTGCTGGTACTGAGCACTGAACATAAGAATACATGAACTGTGTTGTGCATCATAGAGAACATCATGCAACAGAGAAGCAAGGTTCATCTTCTCTTCTCAACCTGATTGCTGCTTTTGTCTCCATGTAATATTCAGTGCACCAGGAGTTCCTGAATCCTGAATCCTGATCCATGAAGCATGCATGTGGTCTGTCAGGTTCCATGTAAACCTGCAAACTTTCAAAGGAGTCTGAAGAACAGCAATTGAACTAAACACTGAACGTCTGAATAGAACATGGACAGTAACTGAACATCTGAAAATGCATAATTGTCACTGCAACAACAGGGTTCCAAACGAGAGTCCTCATCTTTTTGTTTGTGTTTATGTTTATAATTTAAATTTTAAATCTTAAAACTTAATTTGGAGTTGATTTGGAGAGGGGGTTTTATCATAGTTTATTTTTTAGTTTTTGCTTTTAGATAGTTAAGAATACATGTATAAAAGTTTTATCCATAAGTTATTTTTAATCATCGATAAGTAATTTCACTTAAACTTATTAAAAGTAAAATGATGAAGCTGATTCTTTGCTTTCTGATCTCTTATTGCATAACAATGACAGGGATTAGGAACAGTATAAACGTGTCTCTCATTGCATTTGGAAGAGACTGATTTATGCAAGCCAGGTTAGTAGCATCTGGATAAATGTGTTGGTTGACCAATCAAAGACAAGCAGACGATTTGAAGCAACAATTGGAGTTTTACGGAGAAGGAAAAAAATGGTTTTATTGATAATGCATCTGACAGTTGTATATATATGACTAGCTTGATCAGTTGAAATATAGATGGATAATAGAGCATGAACATCTTAGATAAGCACGGCCACGCATTGTGTTTGCTTGCTTAATCCAAATTTGTCAGTAAATTGGATAATTCTCTTCAGGTCGGTCCAGTCAAGGGCGTACACGTCGTGTAGATTATCGGAGTAAACTTCACTACGACAGCAAATCGGAACACCATACCTACGCATTATATAAGTCATATATATCCATGTGGTCTCTCATTATTATATGCGAAAGTTAACAAAAAAAAAAGAAGAAAAATGACAAGGCGTTGGCACCAAATCGCTTCAAGGCATATAGGACCATACGTTGATCATGTTGCGTGCAGCCCGTATAGGCATCCGGAGACGTACCGCTGCGAACGATCACCTTAAGGTGATAACACGCCGGTCAGTTATAATATGCTCACCACTTTAATTCTTCCACGGTGGTATGCATGGTCCTGTGACAATATAATTTGTTTGTATTGCACTAAATGATCGGAGATTCTGTTTATATATTTTTTTACTTTAAATTTAGAGTTAACTTTGGAGTTTTACACCATAGTTTATTTTTAATCCTTGGCTTTTAGTTTGCAACAGGGACGGAGCTAAGGTTTTTATGGTGTCAAATGACACCAATAAAATCTTATAAATATCATTATAAATTGATGTATCATATTATGTTTATGTGTATTATTTCTAACAAGCAATAGAGTATACGAATGACTTTTTAGTCTAGCTCCGCCCCTGGTTTGCAAATATAATGTTTGTCTTTTTTTTTTCATGAAAAAGCCAAACAACCCCCTTAATATGAATATATTTTATCGTGTCAGTTTTTAGGATCAATCAGCCTAAGATCGGAGGGAGACGGAGAATGGTTTAGGACTTGAGAAACCTCGGTCCCTGAGCAATTAAGGAAAAAGAAAAAGAGAAGAGTTAATTTAGACTCTAACAGGGTCATTTTGGTATATTAAAATTTAAAAAATTCAAATAACATGATTATAAATAGGAAATAATTTACGAATAGATCTTTTATATACATATTTGTATCGATCTAAAAATAAAAGTTGAAAATAAATTTTGATAAAAAAACTTCAAGATCAACTTTAAATTAAAGTTTGAAAATTTAAATTTTAGGTTATAACCCCAACCCTAACCCAAAAGATGGGGGCTGTCAGACATTCCGTCAAACTTTTTCAAAATTGGTTTGACTTGCTGTAAATCCAATCTAGTGCCAAACTTAGGTGTCACCAGATGGTCCAACACTGAATGCAATTTAGGTATCAAAATATTGAGATGCAGGGATTACAAACTGATACAACACGTCAATTGTCTCCACTCTACTTTTGTGAACTGTGTTTTTCTAGGACGTCTCCATTGAATTCTAAAACAAAAAAATAACTGCACACATTTTTCCCAAATGGATTATATTATATTTGATATTTGAATAATCTACGTGGCAACAAATACTATACACCTGGAGAATGTGTTTTCATTGTCCTGTCGCTGGCCTCCATGCGGTCAGCAATTAAAAATGAGTTGCTTGTTTTACCTCTCTACCTGTGTATTCCTTCCGTCTTAAGTCTATTTTTTTAGTTTTAGATTTAATGTTTAACTCTTTATCTTATTTTAAAAAATTATGATTAATATTTTTGTTGTTAGTAGATGATAAAACATGAATAATCAAACACTGACTAATTATTTTTTAAAATTTTTGATATTTTTTAAATAATATATATGGTTATACGTTGAACACAGAAACCAAAATACAAAGATACAGTTTTTTTTTTTGACAAATGAAGTACACGATTATTATCCTTGCAATTAAAAAGCCAAAGCTGAGCTTTGTGGCAAACGGCTATGCCCAGCCTCTTGATTGAGTTGCTTGTTTTACATCTGTTTTCTGTAGCCTGTACGTGGCATCCGATCCTCATCTTTTCTGGCCGACAGTTTGGGATTAGACTGATGACCTAGATATAATCTAGATGACTAGATGGTATATTGGTGTGAGATCAATGATGCGATTTGCAAACAGGAAAGATAAATTTGGAAGCAAGAAAGGATCTCATTTCTAGATTATCATGCTGTCTAGATATTGTCATGACCAAAGGATGTCCAGTGCTCCAAGTCGCATTAGGCATCGGCGTGAGTTCACCTTAGATTAGGTAAAATTGGTTGTGCAGCATCTAAAGTTTATGGTTTTAAGTCTATTTCACCATTAATTTAGGTGTGGTTCATTGCTCAATTTAATCATGCCAAAAAAATTACTCTAGCAGTGTCAAAGAGATGATTGCCAATTCGGTTTGTCGATAAATTTTTTTTTGATGGCCATAACTGTAATAGTAAAAAAAAACTTTTGTTTGTCTAGGATACTGTTATTAAAAAGGGTAATGTTGTTAGTAGAGAAATGTGAAGAATGAAAAATTTTGGTAAGAGTCAAGTCAAGTCAATAGTATAACCAACTAATAGCGCTAAAATTTATCATATTATTAAAAAAAACTCTGATATTAGGAAAAAACATAATATCAATTAAATAGGTAAAAATGAGATGGCTAGCCAGAAAATTCCTAGATGCTTCTCAGTTTAGCATATTATCTATAGCCAATGTAATGATAGTTAATGTATGCAAATCTAAGCTGTTGTTATTCCGGAAAATTCAGCTTTCTGTGTGGCCTGAGGCTACAATCCGATGATGTTAAAAGGAGCAAAAGTGCAAGAGCGGATGATCTGATGATAAGAAACGCGATCCATGCCATTATGGGATTCCTGATCGAATCTACGCTTGCAGAACACACGAATCTGTCAGCTTTGTCAGTCATTGCTGCACTGTACAGTGATCTGGAGCAGGCAATGCTTGCTTTTACAGATGAGTACGGTGCACACTCCTGTCTTAGACCATGGCTAATAATATAGCTAACAAGCTGGCTATAAGACCTTTTTAGTTTCTTATAGCGCACTCATATAATGGTTAGCTTTTTATCTTTAATGCAGAACCCACATGTCTATCTCACATGCTGTTTTGGTTCTTGTGCCTGAGCTGGCTATAAGCTAGCTTCTTCTCTCTCTCCTCCCTTTTCTCTTCCACATCAGTATTTAGCTTATAGCTTGCTATTATACTTGCTGCCATGTTTGGATCCCTTAACTTTTTTCTAGTATCTGTCACATCGAATGTTTAGACACTAATTAGAGGTATTAAATATAGACTATTAATAAAACCCACCATACACTCTGGACTATTTTGCAAGACGAATCTATTGAGCCTAATTAGTTCACGATTAGCGAATATGATGCTCTAGTAAACATTTGCTAATCGTGGATTAATTAGGCTTAAAAAATTTGTCTAATGAAATAGCATTTATTTATGCAATTATTTTTGTTATCAGTCTATATTTAATACTCCTAATTAACGTCCAAACGTCCGATGTGACAAAGGACTTAAAAAAAAAGTCCATGGATCAATTTAGTTTTTGTACAGAGCACGGCGATTTCACCGGGTTCTTGCAGATTTGAAAGGTGGTTATTGTTTGGTTGGTGAGGGTAAAAGAGAAACAATATATCTGCAAATAAAAATAATTTATAAATATAATTTTTATATATGTATTTTTAGGGATTAAAAGAAAAATATCTAAGATACTACTGCAAACCTTCAAAATCAAGTCTAAATTTAAGTTTGAAAATTTATAAGCATAAGCTGAAGTGAAAAATTTGTGCTGCAAAATATTTCCCATCAAATACCTACCAAATGCATTTGAATCTGCCAAATTCCTAGCGGGATGTGTCTTTGTTTAGATTCAAAGTATTACCATGCGTCTCATCCAGTCTTAGATTTGTTTATTTTGGGATTCAGTGAGTATGTTCATGCATATTTCATCAGGCAATAGTAGCAGTCCATTTAAATTAGATTTTAAAACTTAAATTTAGAGTTAATTTTAGGCTTTATATCTAGCTTATTTTTTGGTCTTTACTTTTATATCACTAACAACACATATATAAAAGGCATTTCGCTTATGCTTAGAGACAACTTATTAATGATAAAAATAATTTGTGGTCTTAAGCATAAGCAGAATGACTTATTAATGATTAAAAATAATTAATGGGTAAAATGTGTATATGTGTTTTGAGCAATATAAAAGCAAAGACTAGCTAAATTAAACATAAGCGAAATGACTTATTAATAATTAAAAATAATTTGTTGGGGGTATATATATATATATATATATGTATATGTTTCTATTGATCTAAAAGCAAAGGCTGAAAAATAAATTGCAAAAAAAACTCTAAATTAACTCACTGCTTTGCTAAATTTAAGCATAAGTGAAACAACTTATTAATGATTAAAAATAATTTATAGGAAAAAAAATTATATACATGTTGTTAGCGATCTAAAGCCTTTCACCAGAAAATAGGCTATGATTAAAAAACTCAAATCAACTTTAAATTTTAAGTTTTAAAGTTTAAAGTTTGGCTTATAGGAGTAGCATAAGCAAAAAGATGATATGCATATTTAGGTCCTGTTTTTTTAGCTTGAGATTATTATAATCCAGATTATTGAGAGTAAGCTGGAAGAAATAGACAACTTATTAAAGTAGCTTATTATAATCTAGAGCGCAGCTTATTAAGCTAATTTAGGTGAGCTTTTTCTAGATTATTGAGTAAAAAAAATACCCACCATGCCACCCACTCTATATTTAGACTTGCAAACCCAATAATCTAGGCTCTAATAATTTAGAAAAGAAACAACTCACAGCTTATTCTACTATATATTATAAAAATATAGCTTATAGTAATCTGACTCAATAATCTAGATTATAATAATTTTATGCTGAAAAAAACGGTGACTTAGTATTTTAACAGAAGAAGGCTATTTCACCATATTCTTGCATATTTGAAAAACACTATTGTGGCTGTGTTTTTTCGCAGCTTATTCCTAGATTATTCTTCGGCATTATGTGCACACTTCTCGAACAGAAAAATGGTGGGTTTTTGCAAAAAAAAAAAGTTATACATAGAAGTAATCATCTATATTTTCTAAAGTAGACTTTCAATTTTACGGCGGTTAATTCCATCGTCTATACCCATAATGCTATCAAAAAGTCATATAATCCTCCATCTTTGATTTTTCATCTGCAAAAAGAACACACTCCGTTTCTCATCATATTTCTACCAAATGCATGAGTCGGCCAAAGAAAAACATTCATGCAAACCAACATACTGAAGTTTAGCAATGATACTGAAACTCCAGAGTTCAGTTCAAGGCAGTGATGAATGAGAAAATAGTTCTTTTAAAAGACGTAATGGGAAATAGTTAATTTTGCGTGAAGTTTACTTGTAGTTGCAATTGGCTGCAGCACGATTTTTGTAGTTGTGTCGTTTCCTTCTCTTTCTTTTTATTATTTATGCTATGTGCAACTTAACTATGCAGATGATAAGAGTGATCCTAGATTAATTATATCCTCTTTATGCAATTATCTAAGACTAATAAAGTTCTCTTTATCTTAAAGAAAGTCAAATTTACGTGAAAACTGAAGCCCTGGAACAGGTTTTCTCTTTTCCATCAGCCATTGCTGACCTTTTTTTTGTCACAAGAATCCAGCAGGTGTGAGGCATTTTCAGAGATGTCGACCTGGTGCTGAACTGAAGATATGCACATGCTACTGATCTGAACAACATCACTGGGAAAGATAGCAAGTACCACAAAACTGGATGCAGTATGCCAATATGACAGTGCTGTGTCAATGCTGACATAAAGGAGAGAATAAAGTGTGTGCTGCTGGTAGAACAACTGTACTGTCGGAGGTTGAGAGGATAAGTATTGGTCCAGATTATTTGACTGAAAAGTAGAATGAAAATATGGAATGTTACTGTTGAATTAGCATGACCAGAAGTAAAATTTGTGCTACTCTATTTTATAGTTCAGACATATGCTAAATGAAGAGTGGTGACAATCATCTACAGACTAAACGATAAAACAACAACTTTTTTAGCTTCAACCGCTAAGGAGCGGTGGAAGAATCAGAAGTAAAGCGTGTGTTATAGTTAAGACACACTGCTCTGCTCTGCTCCATATGATACTCCCTCAGTTTGAGTTTATAAGATATTTTAGTTTTTTTTAAAGTTATCTACAAATCTTATCCATATAATCTATATAAAGACAAAGTATTTTGTAAAACTTTTAAGTTTGAACTATACTACTCCGTACAGATTCCTGAGTTTGATCATCCGTCTTATTTGAAGAGTTTATTAAAAAATTGAAAAAATAGTCACATGCAAAGTATTATTCATATTTTATCACGTAATAACAATAAAAAAATTAATTATAAAAAATTCAAATAAGACGAAAAGTCAAAAATTTAATCTAAAAACGTAGGAATTAATTTATTTTAGTACGGAGGGTGTACGTCAGTAGGGTTGAAATGGCGGAATGGTGACTTTGGTGGGTGGCCACCTCAATATTGATAACAAGCAGCATTCTTGCCGTGCTAAGGAACGTGGCCCGGACAATGCACCGTAACATGTGGCCGCATCGTATTCAAATGCATATCCTTTGCCGGATCCAGCAACCAACGACGTCTGTTGGATCCGTTCTCCGTGGCCAAGACGGCGGTAGAGACGCAGCCGGCCAACGGTGGTCTGGTCACCGCGCACGTCCAGCAACCGTGGATACTACGTTGTTTGTTCGTGACCGATCACGACGGCAGTGGCGGCGGCCGACGGCGGCCGCGGCATGAGTGGATGTCAGGCGTTCGGGCGTCGAGACTTTTAATTTTTTTTTTGCCATTCTTTATTGTTTGGATTTAATCTCTCATAACTCCATACAATAAATCTATTGACACTCATTTGCAATAGTGTTAATATATTTTCATTGGACGGGGTGCAGTGGCTGCCTCAGGTGGAGGCCCTGGTGACACCACGGTTATGGATCTCTCTGCCAATTTTGTTTCTTATATTTTAGATGAATTGTCAGTTTTTAATATAATTTCTAAAGTTTAGTTTGAGAGATTAATTTTAGACACCTTTCACAGATACTCTTTGCTGCTGCCTTTTATGTGATTTGATAGGAGACCGTATTGGATTCCAACAGCAACCGTATTTGATGATGCCAATGCTTGGAGTTGGAGAGCGAACAAACAACCTAATCCTGTTTCAAATCTTAACTTATTGTCAAGATTGTCACATGCTGACAGTGCTCAGATTCACGTCAATGCATACACAATGTTTTCAGAAACCAGGATCACACTACCAGAGATGGTATCATGAATTCATGATGTATGCCAGACTGTGCAAAGAACAAGAAGAAAAAATGCAGAAGAGAGGGCTTCCATAAACAATGGCCAGTGTAGTAAAATAATGAGGGGTAATCTGCTACTAGAACACTATTAGTACTACCAATTGCATCGATGCCCCCAACAACTAATTTGACTAACAGCAACACAAAATTGCAAGTTGGGCAATCTGACAGCCCCCTAAGCAAGGCGAACATATTATTCAATCCCTAAGGGCAAAGGCTAATAAGATAATCGATAAGCCGGCTGTAAAACTCTTTGCAGTCTTTTCTCAGTCTATCCATTGGTAGTTAGCCCTTCATCACTAATACATGACTTACTTGTCTCTTGCGCATGGTTTTTTAGTTCTTATATCTGAGTCAACTGTAAGCTTATAATCCGATTCCCCTGTCTCTCCAGTTGCACCCGCACTCATCAGCCGACACATCCATCTCTGGGCCTGTATAGGCCAATCTGATCGATTTGGTCCTTAGTGGGCTGTACAAAAGAAGGCCCACGAGTCCGTGACGCGGAGTCCATCTCGCGGTGGGTCGCGCCTCCACGCACGCACGCACGCACGCAGCCGTGGAGCTCTCCTCCTCCACCTCCTCCTCATCCCGCGCCCATGGCCGCCGCCGCCGCCTCCACGCCGCCGTCCTGAGCCCAGACCCGCCTCATTTACCCCAACCCGAGAGGCCCAGCGCGCGCCGAGGTCGTTACTGCCCCCCGGCGCCTCGGGATCGAGCGGGATCAGATGCTATCCCTCGGCGCCATCCGCAAGCTCTGCGCCGCGTTCGACGCCGTCGCGCTCACCGTCATCGCGGCCGGGCTCTCCCGCTCCTCGCACCACCCGTACTCAGTGTACGCGCACTCCTCCCAGCCGGACTTCCCCACTATCGCCTCCTGCCGCGCCGCCGTCGCCAGCTCCAAGTGGCGGCGCCGCCAGCCCTCCACCGCCGCTGCGGCGCCGGCGGCCAAGGGGTCCGCGGGCGTCGAGCCCTCCGTACTGATGAAGATCAAGGATGAGAGGGACCCGGTGCGGCTGTACGAGCTGTTCAAGGTCAATGCGCACAACCGCCTCCTGATCGAGAACCGGTTCGCGTTCGAGGACGCGGTGTCGCGCCTGGCAGGTGCTCGACGGAATGATCTCGTCGAGGAGATACTCGAGCAGCACAAGGCGCTGCCCCAGGGGAGGCGGGAGGGGTTCATGGTGAGGATCATAGGTCTATACGGCAAGGCAAGGATGCCAGAGCACGCACTGCGCACGTTCCGTGAGATGGGGTTGTATGGATGCCCGCGCACAGCCAAGTCACTCAATGCCACAATGAAGGTGCTATTGCGAGCGCGGCTGTTTGATGAAGTCCTGCAGTTGTTTGAGGGTTCAGAGTCATACGGGGTTGAGTTGGATGACATTTCTTACAATACAGTGGTGAAAATGATGTGTGACATGGGGGAGCTGCGTGCGGCATATCGGGTTATGCAGGAAATGGAGAAGGCAGGTGTGAGACCGGACGTCATCACATACACAACGCTGATGGATGCATTCTATAAGTCTGGTCAGCGTGAGATCGGGGATGGTCTGTGGAATCTCATGAGGTTGAGGGGTTGCATGCCAACACTTGCCAGTTACAATGTGAGGATCCAGTTCTTGGTTTACATGAGAAGGGGCTGGCAAGCAAATGCTCTGGTGAGGAAAATGTATGCATCAGGCATAAGGCCAGATGAGATCACATATAATCTAGTTATTAAGGGTTTTTTCGTTATTGGTGAGCATGAGATGGCTAAGACAGTATTTGCTGCGATGCATGGGAGGGGATGTAAGCCAAATGCTAAGGTTTACCAGACAATGGTGCATTACCTTTGTGAGAGAAGGGAGTTTGATTTGGCATTCAGGCTGTGCAAAGACAGCATGGAGACGAACTGGTTTCCAAGTGTTGATACCATTAACCAACTGCTAAAAGGCCTCATGTCAATTTCAAAGGACAGCAATGCAAGAGAGATAATGAAATTGCTAATAGGAAGAAAATCTTCCTATTCAAATGATGAAGTCAAAAACTTCCAGGATATATTGTCGCTTGGGAAGGCCAGAAGATAATTTGAGTATGTGACTGCTGGATGGAATTCTTTCCTGTAAGTCCACCACATGTAATTGTAAGGCTGGTGTTCACATTCTTTCATTTATTTTCTTTTTGCAGCTGAATGGCAATACTCAGATAGAAATGTTCAGCTGTTTAATAGTAGTTCATCTAACTAAGATAAGAACATCCATCTCTTATAGAAATATCAATAATCAGGCAGGCTCTCAAGGAGAAATGTAGTATTTGTTGTACTTTTGTCATTGGCTAAATACTTGCAATTTCTAACAGATTGTATTTGAAATCTTCTAACACAGGAAAGTTCTAGAAAATACCTGTGATTAATATGCTAAAACAAAGAAATATTATGTGCATAATTTCAAGCTATTCGGTCAATGAACTTCTGAAAAAAAGCTATACATAGAATACTTTGTACTATTTATTTCCTGGTAAGCATATTCTTTAGTTACTATCTGTAAAAGTGTTTCTAACTGCAGATTGATGATTATTTTGGTATTGGTGAGTAGGCATAGAAAACTATCAAATCCTCTAAGTTGTTTTTGCTTTGACAAGCAATAGATAAGTTACATTAACCATATGAACTCACATTATGCCTTTTTAATGGAAAGTTCTTTGCTCCTGTCACCTGTTGATAATTGCGGCAGCTTTTAAGTTCTAATAATTGCTGCTTTTCTTTTCTTTTGATTTCTTTTGAAAGCTTCCCACTAGTAATCTCAGGACATAGTTCTGCATTAAGTTGGGATTGTGTAACGTAAATGAATAGTTGAAGCTATTCAATTGTGATAAAAGTATATTTGAACATATGTTCTTAAAACATATGACAAGTGTGACTTTCAAAATTTCAAATGATTCATCATCTACAAACAAACTTTGAGATACATAGGTCCTTGGGAGCTTAGACATGGCAATTATGGTAGCTATGTCCCTTCCACGGATTCTTTCAGTTCAATGTGATTGATGATAGTGGTCCCTCTCACAATAGTGCTTTTCATTTGCAGTTAGAACTTGGTTGGCACTCGTGCCATGCCTGACTGAATGCAAAAACAGCAAGAAAAATAATGTTGGAATACAGAACAGCAGAAGCTACAAGGAATAGTATTTTGGACAAGTGGGCATTCAAGCAGCATTGTTATCAGAATCAATTGATGACACAAGGTAAGACAGAATTGTGTTACTGACAAGTCGAATGACATATCCAGTATTCCAGTTACTGAAATATTGGCAATAGTATCGTTGTTGCATCTATTGCTCATATATTCTGTTATTCTTCAAACCAAGCAAAGTCAATGGTTCTCTATTACTCATCCATGTTATATCTTTGTTGTTTCTCTTTTGTAAAACTTCATAGAGAAATCGAATAATTGAACTAAGAGTTCCCTTTGCTTATTCTTACAGACTCATCTTTTCGCTTCTGCTTATGCTTATAAGCTAAAATTGAAATTTTTAGTATTAAATTTAGAGTTGATTTTGATTTTTTTATTGTAGTTTATTTTTCAGCCATTGCTTTCAGATCGCTAAGAACATATATATATATAAGTTTTATTCACAAATTATTTTTCGTTTGCAAATATGTTGTTTCGCTTTGTGCAGCATTGCAACTTTTGCTCTAGGATTACAAATTTAATTACTTATCCTTTCCCCTGTGTACAGGCAGACATTTTGTTGACAGTTCCATTTGTTCCGTTGGCTAGAGCATCGAAGAAAAACAAACATATAGATCAATCACGGCAAAGCAATTTTTTTCTCGGCTTAGTAAGAGATGAACAATATTTACCTCAAAATTTTGGTACATGTACAATCATAGAGTAGCATATGGATATGGATCAGTCAGTACAGAGCAAGTTCGTTATCAGATTTGCAGATGGAGCATCCAGCGTGTGTTGAGCTACGTGCCTGAGGAAGTGTCTGAAGATCCCCTGAAATCTCGATGCATTTTGCCTAACTAGGAATGACTGGCATTGTTTCTGAACGTGCCCGGGAGGGAAAAGAAACGTACGGAATAATATTGAAAATAGATTTACTGAAGATTTTTTAGTCCAAGCCTGGGAATCTACCATTGACAGGTAGCATAGCCATTAACTCGGTGATACTTGTGTATTAATATGTTCACTTCACTACACCCTTTTCAAGTTCATTTCACTACACATGTAAATTTACACGATTACTTTCAGTCTTTTGTTACATTCATTAATTATAATAAAATATTATCCGGTGCTCCAGTTTCTCCTTGTATTACTTCAGTCTCTGTTGAAATGTTGAATTATTGATATTTTTTTAATTCTTGGCTTTTTACTTGTTGTTCATATTTACTCCCTTGTGTTATAAATATATGATGTTTTGGAAAATATGGTTAAAGTCATGCACTGAAGATTTGTACCCCATATTTTCGCTTCTGCTTATGCTTATGATACTTTTTTATTCTTGGCTTGATACTTATTGTTCATATTTACTCCCTTTTGCATTGAAGACTAAAAAAAAAAGTCAAATGCCATATTAATTTGTGTGCTATGAATGCGATTTTCTCTTCAAGGAAATAGCGGTTCCTTTTGTTTTGAAGAATTAAACATGTTAAGTTGTAGTAGTTATTAAAATATGAAGAACTTGTACTCACTTATTGTCTGATTAATTTCCTTTTACAATATCAAGAATACTATAAAACATCATGTGCAGGAACAGTATAGTTAAAGGTTTCATTCAAGTTACACATGCACATGGTACCCCTTGGAGTTACGCTATACATACGACGTCCTCGGTACAATCTGTCTACGAGGTGACGACGCTGCAGCACGCGGATCTTGTTCCGTCCGTGGCAGCACGCCAGGCACCGTGAGGGTCGTAAGCGTATACGTCGTACGTGAAGCCTTTTCCGTACCCCTTGTATATGAGCTGATGACTGATGAGCCATCCACCTTCGAACATACGCCATGTGCTACGGTGTGTCTTCATTGCCAAGGCACAAAAGGATGTCATGTAGGATTAGCCGATAAAATGTTGCTTGCCCAGTTTAGTCCGTGGAAAAAAATTTTTTGGGTGTTACATCGAACATTTTACCGGATATCAGAAGGGTTTTCGGACACGAATGAAAAAATAAATTTCATAGCTCGCCTGGAAACCGCGAGACAAATCTTTTGAGCCTAATTAATCCATTATTATTATATGTGGGTTACTATAGCACTTACGGCTAATCATGGACTAATTAGGCTCAAAAGATTTGTCTCACGATTTCTCCCATAACTGTGCAAATAGTTTTTTTTGTTCTATCTATGTTTAATGCTCTATTTAGATGTCCAAATATCCGATGTGATGTTTTGAAAAAAATAGGAACTAAATAGGGACATTGCAAACCTAGCTCGCCTAGCCTTCTGTTAACGCCAGATTTTGGCAAATGTGCGTTATTGATTGAAACACGGTTAGAAACTGAATCGGATGAGAAAAACTCGAATCGGCTGGAGATAGGAAGCTGGACGCGGAGAAGTTGTAGCCGATAGAGTTCGAATCGGACGAGAATAGGAGTCCGATTGGACCCAAAACCTGGAGATAGGTTCGGTGTTTAACCGTGAGTCCGTGTAAATTAATTAGGATTTATCTTGAAGTTTGTTTAGGATTCTGTTATTTAATTAGAGTCCGAATAATGAAGTTAGTTGGTAGCGGATTCTTATCTGGTTAGTTATTTCCCGGGGTTATAAGTAGGAGTGCCCAGGGTCCCTGTAAATGATCCTCAGATCAATCTAACTTGGCGCGTCACCTCAAACCTTCGACTTGCTTGAGCTTTCAGCGCAGGGTTTGTCAGCTTCGTAATGTAAGTTCTAGTTCGTCAAAACTCGTCGATCAACTAAGACAGAACTGTCTCGGTTTAAATCCAATCTTCTGCTTGGTTGATCGGTGGGCTGAGTTCTATTATTTCTTTTGATCTACGTTGATTTGAAGTAGTATTAGTGCTCGTTCAAGTCTCTACAAGTTCCTCCTTTCGATCTGATGCATTGTTCTAGTCAGCCTGATTCTGTCTCGGTTCGGTCCAATCAATCTGGTTTATTAGATCTGTGTTGTCGAGTTGAATCGGGGGTTCGTAGAGACTTATTGTTGGAGTTTTAGCTAGCATTATCCTAAGTAGTCTGCCGATTGGTTGGTTAAACTTGTCGATCTCCATGTTTCTATCGTTATATTATGCTGAACTGCATATTGTCTCAGTTATGTCTGATCTATGTATGTTCAATGTAATTTATCTATAGAAATCTATCCGATCGGCTGAGTTTAGTAGATCGGTTGGTGGTTTACGCCGCTCTGACTATCTTATTATTCGTATGCTATAATATTTATCTGATGTTATGCGTCGTCATGTTTAGATTTGTACTGTCTCGATTGAGTTCGATCTTTTAGGTCTGAATTGGGCACGCATGCCGCCGAGTGTTATTGTTTTATGCGAATAATTAGTATAGCATTCCAGTTTACTGTACAGATTCCATGTTTAGTCTTACATCGGCTAACAATTTAGCGGATGATAAATGTTGGAGCGGTCAATCGGCCGATTAATCTTAAGACTGTCTCGGTTGAGTCTGATCTTTTAAGATTAATTTGCTGGTTAGCTTATCTAGTACTTATCCTGCTTATGACTTAGCCGATTAAGCATATTTATAACTGTTATCACGAAATTACTGTAAAGCCGATCGTCTAGTCTATCGGCTGGGGTCCTGGAACGGTATCGGCTATTCAGCCGATAGCGATTTCGGGGTTAACTGTTTCTCCATGCTATATCTTATCAGTTATAGGATCAAACTGACTGGCATGTCCAATATTTCTAAAAATAAGGTTCTGCATTAGAATGGTCTAAGATTGATTCCCAGGTCTATATGTGTAACCGTTGATTGTTATTTTCAGCGTCAACACCTTCTTTCTTGAGGGAAGCAAACTGACCTCTTGTAGCACCCGCCGGTGCATACTATATCAACCATGTATATGACGGACTGACCTGACTAGTTTGACTACTTATACTCTATCTGTTCTATATTATAAGACTTTTTAGATTTGCCTAGATTCATGCATATATTAATGTATATGTTTTGTATATATGTCTAGATTTATTAACACATAAATAAGTCTAAGTAAAATCAGAAAGTCTTATAATATGAAACCGACTACGTGTTAAACTCGATACCCAAAAATATTAGAACTGGTACCTACAAGTATCACTTCATCGTATTGTCTTTGGCTCCATTGTTGTTGTATTTGGATCTTATTTTCTCTTCATAGTAGATGGACGTTGTGTTCAATTTAGTTTTTTTTGTGTTTGAGTTATACCGGAGATAATACTTTAGATACCGCACATGTTAACTCTAGGTACTATACATGATACCTATATATACCGCATGGTACATAAATATTAAGTTTGGTACCTGTGGATATCAAGTTAATACCCAAGTACTAACCGAGTAACACTTGGTACTGTGATCTCCGGGACTAAGGTGGTGTATAGTTTGTAAAAATTTTTTGCAAAAACATCACATCAAGTTTTTAGATACATATTTGAAGTATTAAACGTAGTCTAATTACAAAAAAAAATTTTAGATTCCGGTTGGAAACTGTGAGATGAATTTTTTGAGCCTAATTAATCCGTCATTAGCATATGTTAGTTACTGTAGCACTTATGGCTAATCACTTTCTAATTAGGCTCAAAAGATCTGTATCAAGATTTCTTCTGTAACTGTGCAATTAATTTTTTGGTTTATCTATGTTTAATACTTTATTTAGGTATCTAAAGATTTAATGTGATGTTTTTGGAAAAAAAATTGGGAACTAAACAAAGGCCTTAATGCTTGATACCTATTGAGCTAGATTTGGTACCATCTAGATATTGGATATGATAATCCAAAACCTTTATAATTGGTATATGGATATTAAACATGAAACTTATATGCATTAGGCATAATACCTTAGAATTGAGCCCAGTAATTTAATATATAATATTGTCTCATTATAAATGCAAGTTACAATTTTGCAGAATAAATAGAAATCAAGTAACTAACTTAAACAAGAAAGTCAACACTCCTTTCTGTGCTCCCAAGCAATTGTCATTCATGCAATCTAGCTAACAATGCACATGGAGCAAGCAAAAGATTTAAGGAAACACTCAATGGGTCCTGCATAAACAAATAATGAGACGTATAGTGTGGTCTAGTTGTGATTCTTTTACCCCTATGCCATAAAAAAAATTGGTGGTTACTTGTGTGCCGACATATGTAACCATCACTTAACTTTTTTTTACATACACGCTATTTTGGATGGATGGAGACTTAGTGGTTGTTTGGATCCAGCGACTTTTTTTTAAGTCTCTTGTCACATCGGATGTTTGGACGTTAATTAGGAGTATTAAGTATAAACTGATAACAAAACTAATTGCATAAATAAAAGCTATTTCATTAGACAAATTTTTTTAAGCCTAATTAATCTACGATTAGAAAATGTTCACTGTAGCATTATATTCGTTAATCATGGACTAATTAGGCTCAATAAATTCATCTCACGAAATAGTCCAGAGTGTGAGGTGGATTTTACTAATAGTCTATATTTAATACTTCTAATTAGTGTCCAAACATTCGATATGACAGGAACAAAAAAGTTTCGGTAAACCAAACACCCCCTTAACAGTGTCGAATGGAGGTGTAAAATGACTGTTTTGCCCTTGTTAGTAAATAAATGACAGAGATAAATTTAAAAAGTAAATAAATATGGAAAATCAGTAAATAATTTCAAAAATGACAAAATTAATTTTAAATCAGGAAATAAGTAAGAAAATTCGTAATTAAATTGTAAAGTGTCTAGAAATTCACGAAAATTCAGGAAAATTGGCTCATAAATCCGGATAATTCTAAACAATATAGGAAGATTCATAAATAAATCCAAACAATTCAGAGAAAATCAGGATAATTTAGAAAAAAAATCAGAAAAATGCCTGGGAGCTCACCCCCGGCCTTGGGTGCTGGTTGGCCGCACAGGCACGCCGGCCCGTCAGGTGGCACACGGGAGGAGGAGGGATCGGGAGAGAGCCGCTGGCTTGGGCTGGGCGTACGGGGGTCGGGCTGCTGGGTGGCTGCACGGGCGCGTCGGCCTGTGCGCCGAGTGGCCGCACGTGCGCGTCGGCCCACTGGGTGGCGCACGGGAGGAGGAGGATTCGGGAGAGGTCCGCGGGGGTTCGGCGGCGACGGTGGTGGTCCAGCGAAGCGGGGTCCGCTGGATCTAGGTGATCCGGCGACGGCGGTGGCTAGGGTATCTGGGGGAGGCAGAGCACGTGAGGATGAGGATTCCGAAGAGAGAGGAGTAGCTGGGCAGTGTTAGTCATTTTCCCAGCTAGGACTCATATGTCAAAAGCTCATTTTCTAATAGAAGGCGGATGGAATGACACACAAATAAAAGAAAATTTATGTCATGCTATAGAAGTGTCTATAATTTTTTTGGCACACTGATAACCATCAACTTTTCTAATGACATAGGAATAAAAAGACTCTTTGGTTGTCACGACTCTAGCTATAAGCGCACACAATGAAACCATACGATAGAAAAACCACAAATTAATACGGAATATTGTTCAACGACATACCATATTAGTCGTCCTCTTGACTCGACTCATGCGAGAATTTTGTAAAAATAAATGGGTGTTATAAATGAACCAAATAAATAAATTAAGAAAAGAAAAGTTCTCATTTGGGCCCACATGTCATACACCAGCCCTCTGGTGGGGGCCCAAATGTCCGGTGGTATATCCTGGGACCCGTGTTCACATCTACGCTTCTCCAATCTCCGGACTCCCTGGCCCGGAAGCAACAGCAATGGAGAAGAAGCGCCGGCTCGTCGCCGGCGACGGCGACGGCGAAGGCGAAGGGGAAGGCGGCGAAGCCTCCGCCAGCGCTGTGTTCGGCCTGGTCGAGAGGCTCCCGGAGGCGCTCCTCGTGGAGGTGGTCGGCAGGCTGGAGCTGGAGGCCGCATGCTCGGTCGCCGCGTCCTGCCGCGCCCTCCGGGGCGCCGCCGCCGCCGCCTTCTCCGCCGTCACATCCCTCGACCTATCGGTGGGAGTTTACCCCCTCCCTCCCTCCCTCCCGCTCGCTTCACTTCCGCCCGCCCAAACCAGTTTCCCCTAAACGCTGGGTGTTCTGGTCGCTGTTGCTGCTGCTGCAGATGTTCCCGCCGACGAATCCTATCCTGAATAGGATCCTTGCGAGCAATGGCGCGCTCCGCAGCCTCGCCGTCAATTGCAGCCTCCTGGATGACTCCGCGGTCGCGGCCATCGCGAAGGGAAGCCTGCGTGAGCTCTCGCTGCTCAAGTGCTCGTCTTTCTCCTCGTACCTCTTTGTGGCCGTCGGTGAGAGATGCAAAAATTTAAGGTATGGTTCTTCAGCATTTGTATCTGTGCGCATGATTGCACGAGATTGTATTTTATTAGGGAATCGAATTACGAATTGCTGCGTGGTAGTATTGCAGTCGCACACCGTTTAGTTTATCCTTGCTTATGTGTGACGAGCATTAGGGAAAATTGATTTGTACATTCTATAGCAATTGCTTGTACTTTTTTAGATAATGGAATTTGTTCATTCCGGCCTTCGCTTTTAGAAAGCTATGGCCAATTATTAGAGAGAGCATGTATATTGGCCCAAATGAACGTCAATGGAAGCATGTTGAACCCTCTATTTATATACAGATCATTTGTGTTGGAGATGGCAGCTTCAGATGATGATGAACATTTTGGGATCTGCCGTAAGTCCATAGCACACATCGTCAGAGGATGTGGTTACCTGGAGGTGAGAAATGTTTGTTGCATATGGACCTGTTCGCCGTGTCAGATACATGGCACTCCCTCTAGTTAAAGATATTTGACGTTGGGAGAACTAAACTCAGTTCTGGGGGAGTAATTTCTTAGCAATAGTGCATGGACATAATTTGGCCATATTGTTTGTACAATGAAATGGAGCTCTTTGAAAAGTTAAACTGGTCCCATAATCTAATATGGAGTTCTGTTGTCTTGCGCAGAATCTTTCGCTCAAGTTCTTTCCTCTGCTAGGTCCAGGCTCAGTTGATTTTGAGTCATTGGTGCCCATTCCTAGTACCATCAAGGTACTCCTGCTACAGCCTGTGTCAAATTGGCAGGTTAAGAGGTTGTTCCCTATAAGCACAAGCCTGAATACACCCGTCAGCAACACTCTAGAATCACTCTCTTTAGTTCTTGACATAATAACGGATGAACTTGTTGCGTTCATCACTGGAAGTCTCCATAACCTAGTTGAGTTGTGCCTAGAAGATAACCCAATCAACGAACCAGATTTGCACAATGACCTGACCAACATCGGGCTCCAAGCCCTTGGGTTATGCCACAACTTGACACATTTGTCTCTGACACGTGGTAAGCAGAATTGTTCCTCCACCTTCAGAAGAGTAACCGACTTTGGGATATTGATGCTCGCTGAAGGATGCAAACAACTAAAAACCATTAGACTTGCCGGGTTTTCTAAAGTGAGGGATGCTGGGTATGCAGCCCTTCTTCAGTCTTGCAAGGACCTGAAGAAATTTGAGGTCAGTACTGGATGCTTGTCAGATTTGACATGCCTTGATCTTGACGAGGCAGCTCCAAAGATTACTGAAGTGAGGCTGCTGTGCTGTTGTCTATTAACCAGCGAAACAGCCATCTCACTCTCATCCTGCACCAATTTGGAAGTTCTAGACCTATCAGGTTGCAGGAGCATTGCAGACTCTGGCTTGGTTTCTATCTCTCAGCTTTCGAAGTTAACACTATTGGATCTTGCTGGAGCTGACATCACCGATGCGGGATTATCTGCGCTCGGTAACGGGAGGTGCCCAATGTCTTCTTTATGTTTGAGAGGTTGCAAAAGGATCAGCAACAACGGCATAGCTTCATTGTTGTGTGGGAGTGGCACAATCAACAAAACTTTAGTCTCACTGGACATCGGGAATATACCAAGAATATCAAACAGATCGGTCACACTAATCGCCAAGAACTGTGAGCAGATCAGCACCCTGTGCCTTCGGAACTGCCTACTCATCAACGATTCTTCTCTTGAAACTCTAGGCTCTATGCGCCACAACTCTGGTAAAAGTTCCCTAAAAATGCTGGATCTCTCCTATTGTTCAAGGTTGTCTCGTAGTTTCCTGGGGCTATTTGAGCCCCCATTCTTTCGGGGCCTAAGGTGGCTTGGTGTTGGGAAGAACATGCTGGAGCGCCGTGGCTGCAGTCCTACTGTCGCAGAGCTTCTGGAGCGCAAGCCTGGATTAACAGTCTGTGGCAATGCCTGCGAGATGGGCTGCAGGAACCAGTGCCATCCTGACATTCGGAGCCAATAAACAAAATTGTGATGTACATTCGGGTTTGATGTTGTAATTCTTATAATCCGATTCTGTAACATTATTAGAACATTTATTGCATTTGTAGGTTGTAACAAGGAACAATACTCAGGATTGGCTGGTTGCTTTTGTCCAGTAATAAAGTAGGACTAATGAATTGGTATTGGAAATTTGTTGGTTTTCATCGTCTCTGTTAAGTAGTTTGGGACTCTGCCAAGTCTTAACCTGTTTGGGGAGCTTTTAAGATTACAAGAAACAGCTAATTAGAAACCAGCATATTCTTTTGTGGGATATGGCTTCTACCATTTTCTGGATTATACGACAATGGATTCTCAAAATTTACTGTTGTTTATGAAAGCTTATAATCTCTGAAGATATCGTGGGAAGCTGTGACCGCCAGAAGTTTTTCCAAACAGGGCTAAACTTGGTTGCAAAATACCAACGGTTGATAATTTAGGCTCAGCTTCATGATTACACAATTCTACGTTAGCGTGAAACATCATAGCTCATTTTTCCATGGTAATTTAATTTGGAAAAGCTTTATGATCTTTTTTTTTCAATCTAAAGCTTCACGATCTGCATAAACGGTAATTTTGATTTGGAGAAGGTTACCCATGCAAAAATTATCACATAACTTATACATACACTGTTGTATCGTACTGTTTGTATACCTAGCTGGCTAGCTTTCTCGTAACTACCATAAAGTTTAATCAAACACCTGAAAGCTTTGGTTATATGAGTTCTGTAGTAGGTACTTTTTAGCACGTGTAGCAGTTCTTTTTTTAATGTAGCCATGACCATCAGTCAATCGCTCATCAAACCACCTCAAGCTGAGACAGTCGACACCAACAACCATACATAGTGATAGTAAAAGAATTTTACAGGCGTAACTCAGGAAACCTGCATCCATATCCATTTAGGGAGTCAAATAGTGTAACTACCATGGGGAGTGGGGATTAACTTTACATGTCAACTTTGGCCAATGAGGAATAAACAACGACCTAGGCACAGAATCAAGAATATCAACATGTTTGCCGTGTCAACCCTGAACCAAGGGAGCATGACTTTGGAAGAAATTTGACGGCTGCCAGATATGGTTCATAACAGATTATACGCAAAATCTTCCTGGCCATACGGATAACTATTTCCAAAATCTCAGCTAGACAACCAGCTGCAAATGCTGAAGGTGAGAAAATCTACATGAAAGCGCCCCGGCCTCCTCTCCTAGCAGTGGATCTCTCATATGTTGTGTTAAACTTCTCGACCAGCTCATTCATTGTGCTGCAAGGTACAAGAGAATAACAAATTAACATGGCTGAGTAAACCACTATGATTCAACTTCACTTAGTGGAGAACTTCATTCCCTCACAAGCGCAGACTTATTAACATTAATGAATCTATTAAATTTTTCGATAATATTTTGAAGGGCACAAATTTACAAACCACAAGTTGATGCAATTCAAACTTGTGTTGCTTTGAGGTCCCCATAGAGCTTATTTTTTGTCCTGTCTTGTTGATTTCATATAAAAAAGGTTTTGTTTTGTGTAATGAGAGAGAAGTGAGATGGGGAATACCTTGAACAGTTAGTGAACATTGCAAGGTAAGTCATGAGGAGGGTGTCATTGTATTCCTGAAAATTCAGAGAGGATGATCATTGCATGAAGTACAATGGTTGATAAACAACAAAGAGGATATACACTATCAAGTTAGCAGACCATCAAGAAGTCATCTTGAAATTTCTCTGACTCCATAGCTGGTAGCCTTCTTACAAGGCTTGAGACTTGCCTAAGCAGTGAGTTGTCTAGTGGCATATCACCTGCAGTGAGGGCACAGGGATTTATAGTTGATAGCTGTTTGAAGTAACATATGGCAAATAAATTTTGAATGACTATTCAAGCACATCGAACAGATGCCATATTTTGAATGACAGAATATACCTTTCTGCATGGACACAAGATATTGATGGATAACACGGACCCTGCTATTGAGCATCTTGATGGCACTGTGTATTCCTGTAAGATGAGCAGCCACTGCTCAAATATATGTCAGTACCATTTCTCCCAAAAGCAATATATTGGGTAGTAAAATTCAATATCTGTAAGAGGTTATCTGATGTTAAAGAAAGAACCCTCACATTGAGTTGCCGCAGATCCACCATCAGATGGTTTCAAATGGGCAACATGATCAACAGATATCCTCTCTGCCTCTACAGTCTTTTAAATCAAACGTACTACTGTCAAGTCTTAAACAGAAAAAAGTATTGATTGCAAGAGCAGCATGTAGAGAAGGAAAAACTAACCTCAATTGTATAATTAGCTCTGACAAAGATGAGCTGTGGACTCCCATCGATAACATGCAACTCTTGAAATTACAGAAAATCATGTCAAAAAAGAAAACTTACAGAAGTACAAACAGACAGAAGAAGGCAATGATAATAAAAGAACAGTAACACAATGAGAGCACCAAACTGGTTTGAGTTAATTAAGTTATCAGAAGAGAGAAACCAATGGTCACACATGCTATCTGCTATGCTAAAAAGTGGCATTTGGAAAATGACCACTGGGAGTAGTTGGTAACATAAGTAATAATATGTATAGAACAGGTAACACATCTCAGTTACATGCATAATTTATGTTAACTCTAATTTAAAGCTGAACACACCACATAGAAACTTTGCAATCAACTGCAATATATTTATACTGATCCAAACTGGAGATGACATTCACTTACCACTCTCATAAATAGTCACGGGGAGATCCTTCTGGGAGAGGTTGATTGCAGGATTCAAGAGAAGATAAACGGGGCTTTCGTTAACATCCATCAGCTGGATAATAAAAAAAATAAGTAAGTAACACAAGGAGGAACACAATATAGACAGCAGATCTAAAAAAATTCATGTTGATATTTGATAAGCAATGAATTTATAACAAACTTCCAGTCATACCCTCTATTTCATTTGTTGACACTTGAGTAAGAGCACAACATGAAATCGGAGAACAGATGCTCATTTCAACATATTTCCTCCATTTCACACTATAAGACTTTCTAATCTTGTCTAGATTCATTTGTGTGCTATGAATCTATACACATATACAAAACATATACGTTGACACATGGATTAATCTAGATAAACCTAGAGAGTCTTCTAATATGAAACAGAGGGAGTAAGTAATATCGTCTATTACTGGCAAATTGGCAACGACATAAGGCATATACCATATTGGAATACAACATGACTACAACATAAATTTTAGGATCAACTTATATTGTATCCAGAACAGGCGCATTGCAAAATTTGAACAAACAATAAAAATGGAAACATATATCTCAAAAGCCAAATCGAAGTTACTCTTTGGTTCATAGACAGCCCGGTCATTACCAACCATCTCCACCACTCATTACAATGCTAAAACGTATCTCCCAAACTTTCTCTGTAAACAATATAATTTGGTGGAACCACACAAACTTCTACCATCCCTTTTAGAACTCAAAGGGAAATCCCAGGTATAAATTAATGTATAACTCAGAAACCCCACAAATAACTTAATTAATGTTATCACTCCCAACATTACCAACTAAACACTACACCGAGCCCAAGAAAGCACAATTTTGATAGTCAGACAGATTTGAACACATGAACAAAAATGTCATGGAACTCACAGCCTTGTGGATTTGCAAATCGGTGTCCTGCACATCGCTGCCAGTGGAGTACCAGCCCAGCACGTAGAAGTCAGGGAACACTTTCTTATCTGTGCAATCGGAATCAACATCACCAAACAAACCCACGAACCACTAAATTCCGCCGAAACCCCCACACAAAAAGGAGCAGATTTGTCAGAATTCTCTTACAGAGCTCCTGCTTCTTCTCGAGGAAGGCGCGGTCTAGGGTGCCGGAGACGGGGTCGAGGACGAGCTCGAAGCTGTTGAAGATCTCCACCGTCCGCCCGCGCTGCACCCCGATCACGCACCCGAACACCCTCGGCGGCTGCCCCGCCGCGTCCCCCGAGCACGCGGCCTGGGCCTTGACGCGGGTGTGGTGGTCGGAGACGTTCACGATGACGAGCGGGTGGAGCTTGAAGGTGAGGCCGCTGCTGGAGGAGGCCGAGGCCGCGCCGGCGGAGGCGCCCGCCTGCGGGTGGGATGCCACGGAGGGGTCGGATGGCGCCGACATCGTCCAAGGCGAAGGAGCGGCGACCTGGCGCCGGCGGCAAGGGTTACGGCGGCGGCGGCGGCGGCGACGACGGCGGTGGTGCGGATGGGGGGGTTTTGTGGGTTGTGCGTGGTCCGCCCTTTGGAATGCTTAGGTTTCCTTCGGGCTTTGGGTGCGTGCGTGAGAGGAAGAACGAAATGGATCTCGAGTTGGGCTCCAATGGGCTCACTTGGGCCCTCATGGGCTTATGAAAATGTTTATATAGATGGGCTTGTAAGTTTCCTACAAATTATTACCGTCTGCAAAACAATCAGTTTAATTTGAACAACAACACCCTGTCTCTAATAATAATAATAATAATAATTTTATATTGTGGTATGTTTAGATATATTGTTAACAAAATTTTATTGATACGTTGGCTTGTGTTCCTAAAAATTATTTTTTAATTTATTAACGTTTAAACAGTTTAACACCGGTCATATCCAAAAACGATAAAAATAAAAATATTATCTTCTTTTAAAAAATAGCACTCCACTCCACCCATCGAATGCCTCGTAAGTTCAACCGAAATCTCATGGAATATACCCACAAAAGTTAAGGTTCAGCACGTCTATATTTAAAAGCGAAATAAAAAAAGGATAGTAGTACTATAACTCAACTAACTGAAAAAAAAGAGAGAATTATTAAATAAACGGAAAAAAAATGTGGTCTCCGGCCACCACCCACACGTATATAGCACGATCTTTCACGTGTCCTGGTCTTATCGGGTCCAACAGCTTTACTACTACCCACGCCCGCAAAGCCAAAGCCAACCCAGCGCGTCGACGCGGGCACGACTCCTCCTCCTCCTCCTCCTACCTCTCGACCTCGAGCGGAACGCCTCTCGCCGGCGGCGGCGGCGGCGGAGGCGACTGAAGAGACCGGTTCGGGTGAGGAGCGGGAGGGGGGGCCGAGATGGCGATGCGGCACCTCATCACCGGCCAGGGCAACTGCGCGCCGGACGGGGCGTCCTCGTCCAACCCCTTCGGGAACCTCGCCAACGCCATCCTCGGCCAGTCGTCGAAAACGCAGGTGAGGCGCTCGCTCTTGGGGGCCTCGGGGATCGAGATTTCAGTGGCAGGTGCGGGTGATGGTGGGGGGGCTGGATCGTTTAGGTTGCTCCCGCCGCGCTGTTGTTTGTTTTGTGGGGACGATTTCGCTGTTTGTTCTGAATACGGAAGCGATTCGATGTATGCTTGTGTACTGTTGGTTTGCTTAGGGTGTAGTTAGTTCGATCCTGTGATGTTTAGGTTGGTCGTCCTATGCTGCTTCATCTGATAATTGTGCAAACCTAAGTGAATTGGTAGGTGGGTGACAAATGGCTTTTGACGAGTGCGAGTATAAGTATAAATTTGTCTATCTCGGGCTTAGATTGTAACTGAAGTTACCTGAGCAAGGTGCCAATTCCACCTGGTAACTCACAAGAACCATAGAAATAGAAGGCTTTTTAGGTAATGGATAAAAACCCAGCGGCAGCGTCTACATCCAACATCCAACACGGTCCACAGTCAAATTACATAGAAAACCATGTTCCTTAACTGCTGGTTCGGTTCAGTGCTTTGCATGTTTCATTTAGTTGAGCTGAACTAGAGTGGGTCAAGGATTACTCATGGGTCTTCGTAAGTAATAAAGTGATCTTTTATGGTGCCCATATGATCCCTCTAGCTATAAGAACCATAGGGTAATCGCAACCATTCATCTCTGAAGGTCAATTTTAGCATAAGTACTAGTAACCAGCTGGAAACGGTTAGCTGTAACAATGCAGGGGTGTCCGGGGGCCGTGCGAGGTGGGCAACCGCACAGGGCCCCCAAAAATTATGGGTCCCAAGATTTATAAAGTATACTAACTATATGTAATAGTTTTGGGTTTTTTAATTAGTAATCAGTCTAAGTTGTCTTGTATAACAAGTATATATCAACAATTTAGTTCTTTAAGATTTTATTCCACAAGAAAACAAAGGTCCGGTCTAAATTCTGAATTTCTTGAAGCGACATGAGTGTTTTTCCAATACAACCATTGCATAAGCGTCATTAGTTTTTTGTTTTGATACTCGATATTAGGCCTCTACTTAGTGCTCTGAACTGGGCCTCATATTTCACGGGACGCCACTGAACAATGAGGCCCCGTTCATTCCCCACTACTAATACTCAGATTTTCTCGTTTTTTGCGCGCACGCATCCCGAACTGCTAAGCGGTGCATTTTTTGCGAAAATTTTCTACAGGAAAGTTGCTCTAAAAATTCAAATTAATCCATTTTTCTAATTTTTTATCGTTAATAATTAATTAATCATGTACTAATCTATTACTGTGTTTTCTGTACCGGTTAACAACCACCACGCCGAACGCAGCCTGCCTGTGATTAATCAATTTCCTTAAACCAACATTCGCATGACATGTTGACACTGTTGGGGCATTTATTCCTTCTAATAATTACTCTGCATGCTGTACCATTATTGTATGTATTTTGTATGTCAACATCCAATGTTTTTCATGGTTACGAAACACAATAAGATTCATCAGCTTGCTTAATTAGAATGTTTCTACATTGTCGCAATTCAACGTCCAATGTTTTAGTAGGAAATATCCATTTGTTTTATTATTTCACTTGAACTAAAATAATTTCATTATTGATAGAAAAATACATCTTAAAACATCACTAAATTTCATACCAAATCTTTTTCTTGCATGTATCTTGAGGGGAAACTTACCTATTTAATAACCACAAATACCTACTTTCCCTCCTAGGTGGTAATAGGTCTTGTTCAATTCTAGCCACTATATCACTGCAAATGAATGGTCTAAGTTGTGTACCTTAAAAGTTAAATTCCTCTAGACAAAGCACATGGGTCTATAATGCAATGAAGTGGAAATTTGTGATAGTGGCTGTTATAGTGTAATAAAGTAGAAATGTGGGGTGATTAACATCCAAATTACATTAATAATCAAGCTAACAGCTAACTTTATTTTTACCATTTTCTTTGTGTAGGCAATAAAGGAACTTCCTGGATCTTCAGTTAATGTTCCAACAACATCTGAGTTTGGGGCAGCTGCTCCCTTATCGACCATCCCTGGTTCAGAGAATGAATTCAAGCAAGATCAACTGCCACTTGCGCGGGTAATGGTCATTCAGTTAGCTGCTTTTGGTTCCCTTTGAGCATTCCTAACTATAATTGACAACTCTAGGGTGCTGATTTCATCCGTGGGGGTCCTTCTCATGACTGGGTTGAATCTTTTCGGCCTCCAGGACTCCCTGAATTTGCGGGGCCAGATGCAGAGTTTAAAGAATTTGAGCAAATTTTTAACAACACAGGCCCAACCTTTGGACCACCAGTCTTGGATGGTAGATTTGTTGTCTTTATTCTTTTCATTTATATATGTTAATTTATTCATCACTTGATAATATACTGCTGCACATTATAATGACTCCCCAAATTGGCTCAGGTCCACCACAAAGGGTCTTATCTGGGGTTTTACGTTCTTTCCTATCAAGTGGTCAAGCTGGTGTGCCATTTCAACCTGTTCCAGTACCAGCGCTTGGTTTGTCTGAAAGTGACAAACAATGTATACGTGACCGTAGCTGCATTATGGCACGCCACATTTTGGCTGACCAGCCTGAAGAATATATACAAGCACAGGTTAGCTTATACTTTTGGTTACCTCTGTGAATATGCCAAAGCACTTACTTTTGTGTTTCATTCTTGTTAGATTGTTATAGTAGATTCACTTTTATCCGCCCTGCTGTACTTAATTTAACACTCCCATCTGTGCCAGGTAAACACATTGCTGCATTCACTTGATATTGACAGTAATTATCGAATGAAAGGACCCATGCATGGACCATACCCAGAGATGGAGGAGTATTGGAATCAGTCCCAAAGTGCTATGAGATCTGCTCCAATGCATAATGCTGCAGATAAATGGATAACTGAGTTTGGCAAGCAAAATAATAACCCTGAAGATTGGGCTCACTCTTTTGAGCAACAATATGGTCCCAGTGGTTGGGCCTCTGAGTTTGAACAGGTCAGAGCCTTATGCATGCCAATTTGGCATGTTTGCATGTACCATTTGTATCAAGTTCGTGGATATTAATTAATTATCTAATATTGCATTATTTTCAATGGGTATAAAATAAACCCATGCAATTTTGTCATAAGTTGTGTCCGCTGTCTCATCATGCTCTAGCCTTCTAGGATCTGTGATTTAACTTATCTTATCTGTTTTTATCTTGTTGCAGCATCAGTCTCAGATGGCCATGACAGGAGGAGTGAACATGGCAAACCTGGCAGCTATGGAGCAATCTCGAATGCTTGCACAAACATTAGCAAGTAATAATGATCCAAAATTTCAGGTATGTATGACGATTTGATTTGTTTATTCAAATCTATTAAGTCTCTAATTTTATTTCGAATGGCTAATTTGTACATATTTTAACTGGTACGTAAATCTGCTTGAACAATAACTCATCCCAAATTCCTAATTAATTTGAATATTGACGGGCATCCCTTTGATATTTCCTGCTTATGATCTTGTCTGCAGTTGATGGCTCTGTATGTAGTTGCAAATTTATTGGCCATGGCCAATGCAAAATTTATACTAGTGCTCCAATTGTATAGGATAATGTAAATTTGTCTTGAATGGGTACATATCGATATGGATCTACTTAAGTGTTCTGGGCTTGTTTCCTAAACTGCCATACATTGACATAGAATTTAGAGTTTCGACCCTATTTATTTTACTGCGAATTCGAATTGATTGTTTAGCCAATCGACATATTTGCAAATGAAAAATAATTTGTGAATAAAACTTTTTATATACGTGTTCTTAGCGATCTAAAAGCCAAAGTTGAAAAATAAACTACGACGAACCCCCCCCCCCCCCCCACACACACACACACAAAAATATACTCCAAAATTAAGTTCGAAAATTCAAACTTTGGCTTATAAGCAGAAGCAGAAGCGAAAAGATGGAGCTGTAACATGTTAATACTGTGAATATATTTTGATATACGATGTTGCTAATGAATGTGATCTGTTGCTATCTTCTTTTGAGCACATCTCAGTCAAAATAACTTTCATTGTGTTGACCATCATGCTTTTAGGAGGCTTTTGGCATATGTTATTGACAAACAACTCATCATTTGTTAACCCACCAATAGGATGTACAGACTCATTAGTTAAAAACTTGTGTGCATGATGCTCTGTAGAAGATCACTCAATGGAGGAGGTTTCTGTTTGATGGAGTATTTTTTCCTTTTCTCAAATGCTATTTTTCCTGGATAAATTTTGTATCACAGCAAAATGCAAGCAATTCTTTGGATCTATCTGTGTTAATGCACCTTAACTACGCAAATAAATCTTCCAAAATAAAACCACACATTCTAAACAGGATATTAGGATGTGCCTTCCAAGAGTGAAAGAGGGGAGCTTTACTAGGTGTGGCAGGGATGAGATGACGTAGCATTCCTTGCTGCTATATTTTTTGCTAATGTTGCCCTAGCACTCTCCAATTGATATATTACGCCATATCTGTAGTCCTGCACATCTGTGATTTAGTAGCAAGCATAGATGATTGTAAACCTCATCTCAGCTGTCTATACTGCTAGCAACTGTGTTATGCTATAGGGCAATTTGGATCATTCTGTTTCAAGCACCTGATGATACCTGTTTTCCTTTTCTTTGGAAGAACACTAATTCTTCCAGTTTGTTTCAAAGATCAGCCGTGGTAAACTTATCCTTTTGTTTTTTTGGAAGAACTCTAAATTCTTCCAGTTTGTTTCAAAGATGAGCCGTGGTGAACTTATTATAGAAGATAATCAAGTAAAACAAGGTTCAGCATCCCAATCCAGTGGCTGGGCTGATGAATTTCAAACCCAGCACAATGCTAATGCAAACTCTTGGGCGGATCAGTTTGTTCATGAGGAGGTAATGCCAGAGAACCGGATGTGCGTAAATACATGCTTAACAGAGATCTGGTTTTATTTGGTCAACACAAACAAAAACTGATAAAAGTACTGGTAAACTGTATATAACATGGAACCTTACTTCGTAAGTTTATGTTCCAGTAAATATGTAAATATGCAATAAACTGCTGGAATATGTTCATTCTGTCTGGACTTGCAGTCCAGTTACTGAAGTTTCTGATGAGATCATACTGCCATTAATACAAAAATCTTTCAGTGCTATACCATGTTTGACTGTATAAATATTACATGGATACTGCTTCTTGTGCACTGATGATGTTGCATCATTCATCTTCATTCTCCAGATGTCGCAAGGAGCAGATAAGTGGGCTAGTGAGTTCTCTAGTGAGTATAATCAGGGTGGCCTCAATGATAACTGGGTTGATGAGTTCTCCAAATTGCGTGTTGATGATGAATGGGCAGAAGAGTTCAGTGGAGGAGCATTTGGTGAAAGCTCTGCTGATCCATGGGTAGATGAGTAAGTACAAGTCTATTGCACCTTCGTTTCCTTGGTTTGTCATGGCAGTCTCCTCAAGGGTGAATTGTATTGCTTCTATGTTTCCAGATCAACCTTTACACCAGAATATGATAAGAAAATCAAATCTTCTTTGATTCAATATCATCTCTTTTTTTTAATTTAGTTATAGGCAATTATACAAGTTCAGTTTTTATGAATTGTGTACCATGTTCCATTTGACAGAAGCACCTCTTCTGCATCAGTTACACATGCTATGTTTGCATTTTGTAGGTTCCAGAACCAATTATCAGCTTCCAAACAAAATTCTGGTGCATCTCGAGGCGTTTATGTTTTTTCTGACATGAACCCGTACGTTGGTCACCCCAATCCAATGCAGGAAGGCCAGGAACTTTTTCGCAAAGGCCTCCTAAGTGAAGCTGTTCTTGCTTTAGAGGCTGAAGTTTTGAAGAATCCTGATAATGCTGAAGGTTGGAGATTACTTGGAATAACACATGCTGAAAATGATGATGACCAACAGGTGATTTGTCTCTCCCATTAAAGATAGATGTAGATAAATTAGAGGCACATCAAAAAATGTGTGCTTGGCATTACTATGTGTTGATTATTTTCCATTTTTTCATTACTAGTGATTCAACATAGATGCACTGCTTACTTGTGTGCATCACTTGTTTCATCATGTGTTTTAAACTTTTAATTAGAATGTTTTTTTATGAATCGTTTTTCAATCTTAGGCCCTGATGAACCTAGCCGTTTCAGCTGAGTCTTTTCCAGCGCAGAATACACAGCTAATTAATTATTAAATTTTACAAAGTGGTGGGTTTATCTGAATTTCTTAAAAAACTTTTATGTTGAAAGTTATTTTTTTCAAAAAACTCATTGTTTAGCAACTCGGCAAGCGTGCTCTATAAAATTAAGGATTAGCTCATCCCAACAGCAATGACAGGGTCTTAAAGGTCAAAGTGTAAATTTTATCCAGGCCTAGGCTGCTGTGCATGCAGTGTGCTGATTCTCATTAGAAATGTGAATTATGCTCTATCAAGCTCTGCATACCCTTTGCAAGAAGTCCGGAAACTAATATATATGGAACTTAAACGGATGATCCAGACTAGTCTGTTATGAAATTACGTTCTATTCTAAATTTTCAGCACCATGTGATCATTTTGATTGTGTTCCATGCGTCTGTTTCACACATGGAGATGTCCTTGCTTTGCTTTCAGGCAATCGCAGCAATGATGCGTGCACAAGAAGCTGATCCGAAAAACCTAGAAGTTCTTCTTGCACTTGGTGTTAGTCACACAAATGGTGAGTCCTTGGTAATCCAGTGTCCTGCGTAATCAACTAAGTTGTTCCTGTAATAAATGAAGTGGCATAAATTATGGTTAGAAGTAGCTAGGTTTCTTCATTGATGCAAACTTTTGAACTAGATAAAGCAATTTATCTTTTGATAGGAAAAAAGTGTAGTTCCTTCTAGCATCTTATAATTTATTTTCTAAAATTTAGTTCTAACAGGCTCTATCCCCTGATGCTTTTTGTATACCGATTTGAGGGTTTGGTTCTATATAATTGATGCAGAGTTGGAGCAGGGAGAAGCATTAAGATATCTTCATAGTTGGCTTCAGAATCACCCCAGATATGGGGGTATCGCCCCTCCACAGCCAACTGATTCACCTTATGGTCCTGATGTAAGTGGATCCCATATGTTCCATAATGTAAATAAATAACATCGACATCTTCACCTTCCAAATGGTATCGACCATAGATATTCTAGATGTAGAGTTTTATTGGTCTGTGATCCTTTCATTTTCTTCAAGTTTTTTTCCTGTCACACCATACTTATCTCATGTATGATGTGTTTTCTGATATTCCTTAAAAATCATACTAAGCAGCCTACCTCTGATCAGGTTATTAGATTGTTTAATGAGGCTGCCCAAATGTCACCTGAGGATGCTGATGTCCATATAGTTCTAGGAGTCTTGTACAACCTATCAAGAGAATATGATAAAGCTATAGCTTCTTTCAAGACAGCACTGCAGCTAAAACCACAAGACTATTCTCTCTGGAACAAGCTTGGCGCTACCCAAGCAAACAGTATCCAGAGTGCTGACGCAATATTAGCCTATCAGCAGGTAATTAGATTTTGTAAGATATTTTATTTTTCAGCTGTTGTGAATGTTTTGCTAATTAAGTGCTCCTCTGTCTGAAAATATAGCTGTCTTATGAGGCCTTTTGAACTTCTTATAATTTTTTTAAAAAAAGAACGTACAACCAGTATGTAGACTGATAGACACGTGGAACTATGTAAGCTGATCGGCTGATGTTATATGCCATAGCCTTTGTGGCCTCTGGGTCCATTCCTCTGTGGGTACAATGTCGGTATAATTGATAGCAAGACAGCGTTCCATTCAAGCTTTGTTTCGCATCCCAGTACTTCTAACATTACAGAAAACCAATCACTTCTAATCAAACTGTTTGTTTAGTGTTGTGATACCATTGGTTCGGTGTTTGATCCTGTCAAGTACAGACATGTCTTAGGTTAAAGAATGGAATGTTCACTTATTTTACTGGTACAACTATCCTTTTACATCTTGTATCCTACAGCCTAACCTTTACAGCGAACTGGAGCGTCTTAGTTAATTATTGTCAGCCAGTTGCAGATTAGAAAGCTGCAAGTATTGAGTTAATTACTGCTCCAGTGTAGAACTGTTGATGAATCTCCAATTTAGACAAAATTGTGGGATACAGGTATCCTAGCACTTGTTTATGAAATGTAAAGTTGGACCTAATACAGTCAGTTGTTCCTGGTTTCAGGCTCTGGACTTAAAGCCCAACTACGTACGTGCATGGGCTAATATGGGGATTAGCTATGCCAACCAGGTAATTCTCTAACATAATGCTGCCACTTGATAACAGTACTAGTTTATAGAAATTTTAACAATTTCGTTGCATGCAAGTACAGAACCATATCTTGATGTTTTATCGTAGTTTATCAGCAGTATTCGTTTACTCTACTAACATGCAAACTCTCATTGTTATAACTTATAAATGAGCTTGCATCCTTCCACTTGTTTGATTTTTCATAATGAAATGTTAGCTATTATGCTTTCCACTCTATTCTGAAAACTGTGTTTCAAGTTTTTGTGAATTGGATCACCTAAATACTAGTGGTCTTCATTCAAAGCCTCAAGTGATATTAATGTTAGCTTTTGATTTTTACCTAGCATAAGGACAGATGAGTACAAATATATGCATATCCAGTGATGCCATGACCTAGCTCAAACGTCCTTAGTAATAATTCAAAGTGACAACAGAGAACAGACATGTAACGCACTAGCTCTCTGTGTTATGCAGGGTTTGTATGAAGATTCTATTCGATACTATGTAAGGGCGGTGGCTATGAATCCAAAAGCTGACAATGCCTGGCAGTACTTGCGGATTTCTCTTAGGTATGTCTTGGCTCACTTGTTTAATCTACGAGATATTTGAAGTTGCTAGAGATATCGATTGTGGTCACTTTTAAGTAACTTGCAAAGTTGCAAGTAGTCATGAAACATCTCAGCAAAGTCGATATGTCTATTTGAGTACCTCTACAACTTACCAAGCACCTTAACTCATTTCTTTATCTACTTAAATTCAATGCTGATTTTCATTCACTAACATTTTTTCTCTTTCAAAATCAGCAACGCTTCACGAGCTGACATGATCGCCGCATGCGATTCCCGCAACCTGGATGTTCTTCAGAAAGAGTTTCCCCTATGAGTACCAACACCCTAGTTCCTAGACATAACACTTGCTCCTCAGGTCCCCGTGATACTTGGCAAAATGGGGGCTGCGCATTTTGGAATTGATGAAATTGCGTCATACCGGTGCCGTTGCGTTGTGGTTTCTGGCTCGTGTATGTTAATTAGTTGTTCCATGTTTAAGAAGGCGCGACATGTATATAAATTCAAGATCAGAACCCATTCTTCCGTAGGTGGGAATCCCAAGGCAGAAGGCAATTGTAACTGGCAAACATCACAGGTATCTGTATACAAGAGACAATCAATAAAAAAATGTTAGAACAAAATCTGTCAAGAGCTAACATGTTCTTGTAGTGGACTACAAAAAATAAAGTGAAAGCAGGTTTCAGCATATGTTTGCATAATAGTAACTCAATTCCTTTTAGGGATTTTTGTGTATTAAGGATGTAAGTTGGGAGTGTTGGACGAATCCCAGCGAGTATTCGCATAGAGTAACCTGTAAGGCCGACTGGTTTCCATACTACCTCCGTCTCAATTTTATATTGTAAGACTTTTTTAGTATTGTCTATATTTATTAATCTATAAATGTATATAATTTATATATATGTTTAGAATCATTAGTATTCGTATAAATCTAAAAAAACTATTCGTATAAATCTAAAAAAACTAGAAATCAAAACGGAGGAAGTACTAATCAAGGGTGCAGTCAATGGCACAATCAATTTGTTTGCTGATAAAGCAATTTTGAGCCACAAAACAGCCACAAAAATGGATAGACCTCATAAGACAGCCCATATATATTATCTGGCCCATGTTGCCTATATATATTATTCTTTCGAAAGTTAACTAAACCCAGATTCTCTTATCTTTCGGGTGCACGTTTTCTAAACTACTGAACGGTGTGTATTTCGTGTAAATTTTACATAGGACAGTTGCTTTAAAAAATCATATTAATCAATTTTTTTAATTTTTATAACTAGTAATTAATTAAGTATATACTAATCTATTGCTATGTTTTTCATGCTGGTTACGTAACCGACTATCGAATGCGATTTTAGTTGTTTCATCAGCGATTTTAGTTGTTTCATCAGCAGGCTAGATAATGTACAAGGCCAGACAACGTACAGAGCCCTCATAAAATCAAGGACATAAAATCAAGGAATAAGACAGTATGACACCCTCTATTGTAGGTCGGATTTGATGTATCATGACATTTCTAACTAATAAAATCATGCAAAGGGACTCTCTCAGTTGTTTGGACGATGGTTTT
The DNA here is from genome assembly GCF_000231095.2 of Oryza brachyantha. NCBI lineage: Eukaryota > Viridiplantae > Streptophyta > Magnoliopsida > Poales > Poaceae > Oryza > Oryza brachyantha. Next base: position 15,466,050 of record NC_023170.2, read on the forward strand.
TGCTGACATGTTGTACATGTGGCTAAAGTAGGTGTAAATCTTGCATGTAAGTGTTAACAAAAAAATTATGGAGCCCACACGTCATCTTCTATCTCCTCCCTTCTTCCCCTCCCTCTCATCTCTTTCCCTATCTACTTCACGTCTCTCTCATACATTGCTCTAGCTCAAGCTCTATGTCTTTGCTCACGAAGGAAGGTGGTATCAGCAACAAGCAAAGAGTCTTGCATAAGCTTCCGCTCATTTGCATGTCTATGCATAAAGGGAGAACAAGGAGAACAAGCATTATAGCTCGTCCTCCACCCTTAACTTTTGCGGTTGTGTTGTCTAGAGATCGAGCATGGCGGCTCCTCCAAGGCTACAAGGTTCTCAACGCACTCAACGCAGAGAGGGTGAGGAGGGTGGATTGTGCCCTTGGTTGCTGCATCGGAATTCAAAGCATCTCCATTTTCCTATTTGATGTTAGCGCTATCCAAGCCAATGGAGGCGTGGTGGCCAGCAAGCCTAGGAGTTTGCACCAACTCCATCATCACTCATTTCCCTTGGCACAACATGCTCTCCCCTCTCCCCTTCTATCTTTGTTTTCAATGGGAGAGATGAATAGCCGCATGCCATGGCACCTAATCAAATGGTAGCATCGAGCGGCAATATGAAGCTAGATGAGGGTATCGAAGTTGGCAACCCAACAGGCGCATGCATGGAGCTAGATCTTGGCGAACTCACTACCTCGAGTTCACTAGATCCTAGGAGGTGGCGTGCTCTAGGCTTATTGATGATGCCCTGCCGCTACCTTCCTTCGCAAGAGGGTGTGTTTCGACCTTCCATGCTCGAACGAGACTCATGCGTCGCTTCCCTCTGAGCTAGATGTGGAGAGAGGAGGAAGGGAGGATAAAAGGAGAGACGTGTAGAGCCTTACCTTATCATTTACATGTGGGTCCATGCTATTTATAAATCTTTTGATGATTGTGCTGCCACATGAACACCACATCACGGAAAACAGAGTCGTTTTATTAGTTGGAGTTGCACAGACCGTTTTATGGTTAAGAAATATGAATAGATTTCGACTTCTAATCGAGAATTAGACTTATCCCTAAGATCAGAGTGTGTTCACCTCACTCTTCCCAATTTATGCTCACTCATTCTCCACACATTGTTTTTCACACGTACACTTTCTAAATAGTTAAATAGTGCATATATTTTAAAAAAATCATATTAACTATTTTTTCAATTTTTAATTAAGACTTAAATTAATCATGTAATCCAGCACTCCATTTGACCTACCGCAAGGAGTTCCAACTCCTTACTACCGAACACGGCCCTACTCTTTTAAGCGTGACTCAAATGCAATCCATCTAAAGTACAGGTGCATTTTATGTATCCTGTCACAAAAATGGTCAGAAATCTGTCGATCCAAAATATCTGAACAATGTGTTGTACAACATTCAAAATCCTTCTTCCATACTAAACATGTAACAGTACACCAGAAGGGGTAAAAAGAGCTTAAGCAAATGCAAAGACATCGATGTGGCCTGAGCTGCTGCTCTGCTTCAGGGAGTCACCGCCTGAAAGCATTGCTCTCATGAGCATTGCGCTGCGAGTAGTACGCACGGCGACGGATGCTCTCTTCGATCGTGGCGCTGCCTCCCTTCTCGGTTCCAAATATGCTCTTCTTTTCTTCTTCTAAGAAGTTCTTCCCTCTGAATTGGTTTGCGTTCACAGATGCCGCCTCCTTGGCATCGTCATCTGCAGCTTTCTTAAGTCTGCTCCATCTTTGCTCTTCGTGGACCTCAGCATCAGCCTGCATTTGACGAAGTCGAGCTTCCCTCTCTTCCTCTGACATATGGTGGACACCCCGTCGACGGTTGAACGTAGGACCATTCCTGCCCTGTTGGCTTTCCTGCCTTCGTTGACCTTCTGAATCTAGTTCAGAAGTGGAATTGCTGCGTCCATATTCTGGTCGCCTATGCCTTGAATCTGAACTATCATGCTTTAGATAGGCATTGTTGCGGTCTGACGGTGCATAGTGTCTCCCTCTTCTATCACCAGCACCCGAATGATCCTGTCGTGAATATTCAACATGTTTTGGCATCTCTTGCCTTCTTCTCCTTGCTTCATTATCTCCAGAAACCTCAGATTGTCTTCTTTTTGGTTCATCATCTTCTGACGTCTTGTGTTTTCTCCTTGGTACTTCATCATCTGATGTCTTGTGTTTTCTCCTTGGTTCTTCATCTTCTGAATCATGTCTATGGCCATCCCTCCTTGACTTCCTTGGTTTGTCATCTTCTGAATCTTCTCTCTGTCCTTTTTTCTCATTCCGTGACTTCCTTGGCTTATCATCTTCTGACATCACATGCCGTCTTTTCCTTGGTTCATCATCTTCTGAATCTTGTCTGTGATCCTTGTCAGGTCTTGACATTTTCTCTTCTCTCTTATGCTCCGAGGAATGAACACTCTTTCTTTTCTCATCCTTGCCATCACTTTCCTCTGAATCTGAGTTATCACTTGAGTAATGCTTCTTACTCTTTGATTTGTGATGACGGTGCTTCTTGTGCTTTCTCTTCTCTTTCTTTTCTTCCTTTTGCTTTTTCTCAGCTTCCACCTACACAAGACCAATTTATGTCAGAGGAGTTCAGGGGAAGATTGAATAGAAACCATCCTATGTTGATATTAGAAGAGTTTGACAGTAGTTAAGATGATCAGAAGGTGTAATTCCATATGAAAACAATAATAGAGCTTACTGATTTCTTTATCTCAGCCATCTTGATTGGATTATTTTTAATCCTTGCAATGGCATCCTGCTCCCGCTGCCTTATCAATAGAAGAGGATCGGAGTGGAGTTTTCTCCAAGCATCATTTGCAGATTGGGGCTTATCCTCAAATAATGCACCTGGAGTAGCTGCCTGAAATTATTCAGGCAAAAGGAAATAAGCAATTATCTTGTAATAGCCAGTGATGAACAGATATTTGGCTAATACTCCTAACTCAATTTACTGCAACCAGTGAGTGAAATAAATGTGCATGAAATCACTGATTTATTTACAACTTTTCTTACTTAATTAAAAGCAAACCCAGTAGGCAAGCATGCCAATTCAAAAAACCGCATGAAAACATAAAATGACATGGAAGCAAGAAGGAAATATTAATTAAAAAAAGTTCCTATTGCCATGCCACAACCGACCGTTGCCATTCAATGATCAATGGCTAGAGAATAGAGGATACTATGTGATTGCATACAATAATGCAAATATTTTATCATTTCCCTGCAGGATCACATATGAGAATCATCTTACAACAGTATCACAAAATCTAGCAACCTTAGCCCTTTTGTTAAAATGACAGCATGGTAACAATCAGTTAAGCATTTGAGCAGCGCATCCCAATTGCAACGTATCACATCAACCAAATAGTCTTCCGATAATCCTACTAAGTATAACCTTGTCATGCCTCGCCATAAGCAATAAACACTACAACCATTCATATGATACTATTAGTGGATTTCGGCGCCATTCGAGAAAAATATTTGAAACTACAGCATAACTATGGTCGAGAACGAAACGGTTTCAGTACCTTGGAGGAGCCAGCACTCGCTTGGGCAGAAGAAGAGGCAGCAGCAGCAGCTGGGGCAGATGGTTGCAGCGCTTGGAATCCCTCGGAGCTCCCCTTGCCAACAGCTAACCCTGACTCGTAGAGGAAGTCCAATCTCTCCTGTCTCCTGCAACAAAATGGCATCGTGTAAGCAAGCGACCAACAAAAATTCCCCCACCAATCAGGCACAAAAAATTCCAAATTAATTGGACCGAACAGATCCCAACACAAGCAACTAGCTCATACTCAGAAAACTCTGATCAGAAGCAGTAACCTTACACCAAATTACAGAAAATTCGCCCAAAACAGCGGCAGAATCAACCAAATCAGCGGATGTCTGCACCCTCATCAAAATCTAAGAGGCCTAGTACTACGAAACCCTAGAACGCCACCGCCCAGGCACCCTCATCAAAATCTAAGCCACCGCCCAGATCGCTTCCCCCAAACACCGATTTCTCCTGAAACCCTAGCCAAAACCAGCAAACAAAAATCGAAAACTGAAGCGGCAATAGCATGATGTGCTTACGGCCTGAGGCCGGCGTCCTCCTGGAGCTTGCGGAAGGCGGCCTTCTCCCTCTCCTCGTCCTGCTGCTTCTTCAGCTCCTGGATCTTCCGCTGCTCCTCCTTCTCCTTCTCCTCCGCCACCCAAACCCGCTCGATGTTCCGCAGGCTCCCCGTGTGCCACCCCTTCTTGTTCAAGAATTTCATCCCCATGGCTGAAACTCCCCCCTCTTTCTCCTTCCCCTCTTCTTCCCCCTCAACCTCGGAACCCTAACCCTAGAAATCCCAGCACCTTGCCTTCTCCCCTCCCCTCTCCTCCCCCTTCTCCTCCGCGTCTGCTTCGAAACGAGAAAGAGAGAGAAGAGAGGAGAGGAGGTAGCCGCCGCCGCGACGGCGAGGGGTCGGTTGATTTGTGGGACGAGAGGTCGGGCCCCACCAGTCAGCGGCAGTGGACAAGAGAGATGCTCTACGCTTCCAGATAAGGAAAGCGTATTATCTTGTGAGTAGTTACGCTTTTCAGGTTCGAAAGCGTATTTCAGTGGGGAACGGCGGATATTTCGGCTGATGTTGGGCCTGCTCGAAATAGAGTGTTATTGGGCCGATTTTGTGGGGCCCATATTTGGATTCGGGCAGCTTTGATTGGATTGTGAATACAAGCCAATTTGAATGGATGAATTTAGCTGAAACTCACCCAAATTTGACGGACAGACTTGCACATAATTCAATATTCAAGGTGATGCAGAAAAGCACATGGTTTAGAAGAGAAAAGTGTAAAGGTTGTAAAAGGATCATCCAAGTTGGCAGACAAAGTGCAAAAGTAAGAAGCTTACACTTTCAGCTGAAAAATCATGAGCTAATACACATAGGATTGAGTTCTTGTTCTAGTACAGAAACGGCAGGTGAACTGCTGAACATCCATCCACCAAAGCGAGGAGAGGAGAGGAGAGGAGGCATTGCATGATTTTACAATAGGCTTCTCACAGAACAAAAAAAACTTTCTTTATACACATAAACAAGTAAAGAAGCCCAAGCATGAAACGCCTCCTGACAAGAACACAAAGGGAAGAACAGACCAATCTGGAGTGTTGCAGGGTATGAAACAATCTGGGGGAAGAAACCTAAAAATCGGCTCGAATAAATCCCAGACCGAAGAATTTTTGCACACTCATGGCTGAAATTGCTGGTTTCGACTGAAATGTGCCTCTGCTGCTTGCACTCTCAGCCTGACTTAAGCAGGAGAATGGTTTCATCTCCGCTTCCTCCAGCTAGCCGACCTTTTGTCGCCTGAAAGTATTCTGGGGAGGTTCAAGAGGGAATTGACCCGCGTCACGCCTTCGAGTGCTGACCATTCTTCCTCCTCGTTTGTGGATATACAATCAGCAAGGCTGCGGGCAGATCCACATCTTTCCGGTTCCTTTGAGACAGGAGGCTCCTCTACCGGTACAATCTCATCAACATCCCTTAATGTATAAGAATGTTGCAGTGCTGGCTCGGTGATTTGCTCTTCACTGGAGATATGTACATCACCTTGTGCAATGTCTTGGTCAACCTTAGCGATGGCGTCTGGGATTTCAACATTCTCTGTAGTTTCTTCCTCTCGTTCGTCGTCTTGAGTCAAGTCAGGTGACTTTGCGTGGTCTAAGAATAGGCATACAACAGCACAGTCATCGCTCTTGGATGTTGGGAACTTCAATCTCCATGATCTGACAGCGCAGTCAACAAGAGCCCTGGCAGCTGTTGAACGAGATGGAGCTGAGGCTACTATGTCAACAGCCTCCTTGTTTGAGAGAACGTCCCAAACCTACATGCATTGAGTTTACCAATATTACAAGTTGAAGCAGCTGAAGACTGTAACATCTTTGTATGCTAAATCAAACTACTCCCCATGGAATTAAGTAGGGAATGGACAATAATGCATTGTATTCACACAGGGCAATTAGTCACTTGCAACGCCATATTAAGAAAGTAAGATGACAAGAAGAATACCCCATCAGTGGCCAATATTATGAACTCATCCTTTTCAGTAAGACGGCGATAGGATATCTCTGGAACAGATATTAAACCATAGTCTTTAAGGCAGAAATCTCCAAAAGCTCTTGCCATTGCCAGTCCAGGAGAGTCATTATTTGGCAACCATACTCTGGCAACTTCTGGTTCATCCTGAAGAGCAAAAACTCTTCCCCTACACTGTTGGATCCTTGCAGCTTCCTCTAGAACAATAAGAAAAATGAAGATTCAGGATTACAAGTTTACACCAACCTAAAGAGAGTCCAACCCAGACAACTATAGTTAGATTGTAGTGCATTAATAGTTTGACACAAACCATATCTCAAGGAGGGAAAGAAGATAAATCCTAAATGTGCAGTTAAGGAGAAAGATCAGTTTTGAAAACACGGTACCCATTGAAATGATAAGTGAGAGAGAAATGAACATACTTGGAAGGTTAGGCTTCAAATCAACTGTGAGTTGTACAGCAGTTAGATTGTTGGCAGCATCTCGTGTTCCCATTATTGCTCTTGAGTCCCCAAGGTTCCCAACTACAAGATCCCAACCCTGGAAAATAAGCCATAGCCAGTTCATCTGTCAGTTTGATTTCAATATCTACCACCTTTTCTAAAAAAGAATGTCAGTCGGTTATTCTATGAACACTAGAAGCTTAGAAGCATCCATCACCTGTTTTACTAATGTGACGGCCGTTGATCCACTACAAAAGCAATCGATTGTAGGGTGCATCTTGAGTTCCTTGTCCATCAATTTAAAAGCCTTAAAATAAGACTGTTTAAGTGGAAGAAACATCTCAGGAAGCTTCTCACTGTCATCAACATTTTCACTCAATTCATCATCGACAACAGATGATGTTTCTTCTGAATTAACACTTCCAGAAATGCTTCCATTTTGGTGGGGACTAGTGCCCCCATTGGCACTGGTTTTCCAGAGTGTGCGTATTTTGACAGGAAGAGAATCTCTGACTTTCTTCGCAACAAAATGACCATAGGGACCATGACCATCAAACACGCCACAGAAGACACTATCACTTGTATTAAAATTCTGCAGTAATGGAAGGGCAATGTCAGATAGTTGTTTGCAATACCATTTACTAGTCGATATGTGACTCCTCTCTCAGTACCAGGAATGTGATCAACTGGTAGTGCCTAATTAATTTGCTGAAAAGTAAATGGACAAAAAACAGCAACACTCAAGAAATAAAACTGAATAGAATACATTAGTACTAACAAACTGTATTTGTGGGATTTTATTCAGTATGGACATGTAGTCATGTTTTAACAATGAAGTACTCCCTAACAAAAGGTAGAGTAACCATACAGGTACTTGGGATTTTGAAAGTGACAATGTGAGAGATGCACATAGGATGGAATTAAATATTCTGAACTCAAAAAACATAAATGAGAATGATAAACTTAGTAGCTAGGCATACAAAAGGTATCAGATTAACACCTTATCATCCATGGTATGGAACCCAACCCTCAGAGGACATTATGCCATGTAATCAATAATTGTCAAAACTCACCAACTGTATACCATGTCATTAGCAACGGTTGCAACCGACCATCTGTTAATAAGAATACTCCCAACTTAAGAAAAGTTCTACTATTAAGACATCAAATAGTCCCTACAAGGGTATTTTATATCCAAGTGAAAAGTTGAATAGACATGTGATTTCTGGTACAACTAGCAATTCAAAAGAATAGGGGAGAGAAAATAAGAAAATATTTCAGATAGCAAAATATAGAAATCCAAAGATAGCTCGAGAAAGAAAAGGTTAATTCCAACAGAAAACAAAAATATTTACCCCTCTTTCACTCCAATAAAGGAAGTACCTATTTTCTTTGAATATTGGCAATCAATCGCACTATACTGAGTATCTGAAGGCATAAATTCTCTTTATTGTCCTCTGAAGGGAATGATCATCATGCATCTCATAAAGTGGCTGCCTTTAATTCTTTGACTTACTAAAACAAGTACGCAATGTAAACCTATATATCTAGTATATACATACGTTTAGCTAGCTGCCTAGTTCTAGGTCTAAAACAAAAGTGAAAATGATAGTACATGATTGTACTTCACCACCCCTTTTAGCTAAACTCCACTATCAGATTAGGATATTGTGTGATGGAATCAGCATACAATTACTTATTTACATATCATGCAAATGAAGGGAGTCGATTAGTTGAGTAGGATAGAAGCTAAATAGAACAGCTACTTATTTACATATCATGCAAATGAAGGGAGTCGATTAGTTGATTAGGATAGAAGCTAAATAGAGCAAGCCAACTGTTGCTAGATTCAACTAATCTCTTGACCTCTCAGGAGCATCTGGTTGAAGAAAGAGTCAAAACACACTGTTCCTTAAACTAACAGAATAATACAAAGAAAGGTAGAAACTTTTGCCAAGGATCACACGAAAGGATCTCGCTTGGACTATACCCAAAGTTTTGAATCAACGCAAAGACGACCAGACGGATCCGGTATTCCAACTAATCTGTCCCATTTATCAGATTTTCTTTTGAAAACTACTCAGGAAACATTACAATACAACTGCAAAAACAGAGAAGGGTTTGTTTACAACGATTTCACCTACAAAAACAACCAATAAACAACTCGTTTTCAGATTAAAGCTCAAACAATGTAAAGTTGAATCCTTCGCATTTCGCATCAAGTCAACCAACATAGTAGGAAGATACTTCCACGAGACCAAATCAAGAAATGTTCAACTCACATTCTCACACTTAGCTACAAATCCGAATATGTCTGAATCTTTTATAAGAGCAAACTCAGAGAAGAGAAAATAGAAGTGCTCCATGTTGTAAAGTCAAATCACACATTTCGAATCAAAAAAAAAAAAACCCATTACACACTTCGAATCCAAATCCGCCATTAATACAAGCCAATACCACGGAGAAAGTTCAAGGAAGACTTTGGAGATATTGAGTAAACGCAAGCGTAAGTTCTAAACCAAGCAACACGGCGAAGAAAAAAAAATGGCTCTTTTAGAACCCAGAATCGCTCACGTTACGAAGGCGAAACGCCAACACTGATCAGGACTCGGAAGAGATCACCGAGCAAGAAAGAACCTGGCGGTGGTTGCAAGCTCACCTCCCACACGACCATGGCGTCCTGGTTGGTGCCCTTCCGCCCCTGCTGCGTGTGCAGGCACGCCGCCGCGCTGGCGCCGTTGACGCACACCCTCCCCTCCACCCGCGCGAGCTCCTCCTCCGTCATCTCCCCGCCTCCGCCCCCGTGCAGCTTCCTCCCGCCTCCCCCGCCGCCGACGCCGATGGAGAAGACGCCCCCGGCAACCGCCCCGCCCCGCTTCCTCCGCCACCGCTGCGGCCACCCCGGCGACGCTCCTGCGCCGGTGGGGGGAGGCAGGTCGGAGGAGAGGCAGGAGCCCATCGCTGCTGCGGCGTCGGCGGCGGCGGTAACACGGCGGAGCACAGAGTTGGGACTTGGGCGGCGATGGTAACCGCTGCGCTAAGTGTGACCTGTATAGGGTTTTGATGTGTTTGATGTTTTTTCTCGTCTTTGTAGACTACTACTAGTAGTATCATCGTCATCTAATTTGAATGGTCTTCTTAACTTGGAGATTTGGGCTTTAAAATGTTTGTTTTACTATAATTATTTTAAGTGGGGTTTGGTTGGGTGGTATTTTTATTGTCCTAAAATAACTTTATTTTTACTCTCTTATTTATTTTAAAATAAATTTATTTTAAGTAATTATTGTATTAGAGTTTATGATAAAAGTGAAACTGGATAAAATAAATAAGATTGTATTATGATTTGATAAAATATGAGTATTTTGGTCTTTTTATTTTTTATTGGTACTGTGAGACAAGTGAAAAATAAAGATATTTTAGATGATGGGAGTACTGGACTACTGGTTAGTTTAATTGCTTGCTATCATGGTGTTTCTCCTTTTGGATAATCCTATGACCGGGAATTCACTCCAAGATAAAATAAAGTGTATAATATTCTATATATTATGATATTTATGTTTTAGTAATGGAATAAATATGGTGACTACAGACCACTGAAGATATTATGGTATGGAGATAAATGATTGTTAACACAATAATCCACAATATACATACTTCCATTATACTATTGGATCGAGATGATTGATTGAACATTTGTTTCTAATTTCAACTAATTTTATTTTTTATTCTTTTTTAATTTGTAAACTTGAGTATTCCTTTAAATACCATCATTATTGTCATAGCAGGAATAAAGAGTGATAGGACGGCGCACGATGCATGTGGATATGTCTAGTTAGCACATTGATGGGTACAACAGTACAAAACTTGTCCCTCTTTTGTATTTGCAAGTGCCAAAGAATCTTAAAACTGAAATGAATATTGCTTTAGTAATCAGATCTAGTTGACAATACTGACCCAACAGGCGACGTGAATATAATATATGTTTTTTGGTAGTAGACCTGAAGTCTTTTAGGGCTTCTTTGAAACAAAGAGAACGCTAACGATTTTGTATAATATTATGAAAAAAAATCCTACAACGATTTTTGACCTGAGGTTGGATCTCACGGTGAACATATGGGTCATCTTTTCAGTTTTCGAGAAAAAAAGACAAGCAACATATTTATAAACAGAAAATAATTTATGAATAAATATTTTATATATATGTTTATAGCGATCTAAAAGCCAATATTAAAAAATAAACTACGATAAAAACCTCAAAATTAACTTTAAATTTAAGACTAAAAATTTAAATTTTGATTTATAATAAGCATGAGTAAAAGCCAGAAAATAGGAGGCGCATTTCCGGTGCCTCTCCACGAATCTTATACCTTTCATATGAATCATCCAACCAGCAAGATTGATATAATCACTCGTACCTCTGACCACAGTGTAAGAGATTTTGGTTATGCATTCATAGCTAAAATTCATTATATTATGATTTCAAAAAAAATATTATATTATGGGATGGAGGTCGTACATATTTAGAGTTCCTAATGATCAACTAGATGTGCCATCTTTATTTTTCCCCAATGTTTTTGGATTCTATCCGAGCTTAGAGGTATTTTTGTAAAAAAAGAAAGAAAGAAAGTACGTGTCAACTAGCAATTATTTATATTTGTTGATAAAATTAAATGTTTTTTCTTATATGTGATATTCTCAAGTTTTATATTGAACAACCATTAGAACTAGCATCCCTTCAATCTAATCCCCTTTTCAAACTTCTTTTCAGCAAGGGAGAGACTTTTTGGTATATCTTTTCTTGGATTCTATAGATTGTGATTTTTCCACTATACACATACATACAGTGTCCTCCTATGGCATAGCCTTTTTGTCAAAAGGTGATTATCTTATATATTGCCCTTTGTCCTCATTAGTACAAGTACAGACAAGATTACTCAAACTGCTCCTTCTGAAGGATTGTTTATGAAGCTGATAAGCATCACACTAATCTTTGATTACATGGACATTGATGACAAGATAGCTACACTTCTCTTGATAGCAACAGTCATATGTGTCCATGGGTATTTTCTTTATTCTTCTTTGTTTTTTCCCCTCTTTTTTCGTATATTTCTTTTTCTATTTGTCTCCTGGAAGTCTGAAACTGAAACCAAGTCAATGCAGTGGTAAACTGCTGTTATTTTAGCCAGGAAAGCTTGTGGTGAATCTGTGGGCACGTCCAACGTTCATACAAGCTTTCAGACCGAAGACTGTCAAACTTAGAATAAACCACTCGGAAGTAGTACGGCATATAGCAATAACGACGATGGGAACAACAAAGTTGATATCTTATGGTTGGCCAAGAAGATCCACTCAAATGCTTAATAAACATTTTCTGATCATGCAAAAACTTCATAATTCAAATGTACAATCTCAGTTCTTACTGGAGACGTCTCAAGCACTCTGAACCTTCTTTTCGGGTTGGGTCGAATTCAACTCGCATCAACACACTAGAAATACTAGATCATCTTATTTTAACATGTTCAGTTCTGTTTGAAACAGTGGTAATTCATATTAACTCCATAAAAATATATATTTACTTCCATAAAATTACCGTGAGATTTACACGTACCAAACAACCTTCTTTTGCAACCAAGTTTTTATTATTTTTAAACATTTATATTTCTAAATTTTAAAATTAAACACTTCAAAAGTTTATTTTTCAGATCTAAATATCTTGGTCAAGTCAGTCTAGCTTAGCCAAATAATACTAATATACCATGAAAAATTGGTAGGACGACCTTGTTTTGTAGTGCGAGTCTCGCTGGTGTATTAAAATAACAATAGCATGTCATTTTTACCGGCGCCAATAAAAAAATTCAGATATGGAAATATGAAAATAAATTTTATGCTGGTTTAGTTTTAAAATTAATAAAAAGTTTCGAAAAATTAAAAAATCCCTTTCCAACCACTGTTCAACCATGTACGGACTCATGACAAGGTTTCAAGCACGGAACGTTCCATCTCTCACGCTGCAGATCTACCTGAGCTAGTAGATGAGGCCACACAAAATGTGGCAGAAAGTTGCAGGGAAAAAAAAGAAAGAAAGATAGTAGAAAGAACGAAGGGTAGCTATGCTACCGGCAAAAAACCTGATCTCCAAGGGGCATAATCATTGTGAGTGGTTTTTTTTTAAAAAAAACTTGATCATGGTGAGGTAGCTGCATCCTGCATGGATTGGATGCATGCACTGCTATCCCAGGTTGTCCTTGCCGGCGTCCATTTCTCACCGGCCTTTTCCCATCTCATCTTTGCACATGAATGTTGGCCAAATTAAACTGTTCAGGGTCCCCTACAACGAGGGATTGATGACATTGAGGTACAATTAAAGTGCGTTCGGTATGGCTGATGGACTATGAATTTTCTCCGGCACGCTTATCAAACTTCTAAATATCTTCAATAGTCTTTTTTTTTTCATCGGTATTTCTTTCCATGCTATATTCAGCTTGGTAATATCTGATTAGCTCATATGTGCCTAAGGACACGCAGCGTCAGGGCCACTCCCCTAGCTGCCATGTGAGTCCACACTGCAAACTACTGCCTAGCTGACAGGGATTGGATCTATGCCCCGAGAAGATGAAGCCACCGGCCAAAACGCTCCGGCTCACAATGCAGCTCTAGACACTAAAGCCTGTGGCTCAACGCGCGGCCTCGAGTCATGGCTTCGGTACCTTCTGCAAGAGACGCGTGGCTTCGCAGAACACTACATCGAGCCAAATTGAAGCTCCTATGTGACGAGCACAATCCATTCGCCAATTGTGTGTACCCTAAAATTATAATAATATATTTAGAATAGATCTAAAAGTTGCAGTGTGCAAGTGTTGCAGATGGCCAAACAATTAGGCTCACCTCATCTCAAGCAGTAATGGCGTAGTCCACGTGTATCAGCATGGTTTGCATCCATGGCAGGTCATTGCTGCCTGGGGGCTGGGGTGTACAGTTTTGCAGCTTACTTCCCTTGTGTTCAGGGTTCTGGTGCTTGCCGTCTGTAACCGGTCGGTTATTTAAGAACTGTACGGAGGACTTGTTTGGATTGAAGTTAATCTTTTTCCTATCAAAGTTCTGACAATTCTAACATATTTATACTCTCATCTTTTCGTAATTCTAATATATTTATACTCTTATCTTTTCGTTTATGCTTAAGCTCATAAGCTAAAACTTGAATTTTTAATCTTAAATTTAGAGTTAATTTTAGACTTTTTATTATCTAGTTTATTTTTCAATTTGGCTTTTAGATCGATAACAAGATGTATATATATAATTTTATTCATAAATTATTTATCGTTTGCAAATATGATGTTTTTCTTTAAAAAGCCAAAAGATCACCATCTTGGATTGTTACCATTTTGCCTATACTAGTACAAGTTGTGCACTACTAAAGTTGGTAGTGCTAAAACTTACCAAGGTTTTGGCATTAACAATATTTTGGTGGGGCAAGATTTGGCATCAACCAAACAGTCACTGAATAATTAATAATGACGTTTTTTTGACTGAATCTGATTTTTTTTTATCCTGAAACTATGCTCCTCCTAATCCCAGAGATTCAGCACATGCGTGCTTAACTTAAATCAGACACAGATCAACCACCCAACCTGGCTACTTCCATGTCCCCTGCACACTACGAGAAGATGTGGACACATCAGGATCCAGCCAAGAACAAGCTTATCATGGCCACACATTGCTGCATTTCCAAGTCAGAGTTGTAGTGAAAGTGAAAAGGACAACTGAAACGGCTCATTTGTTCCAGGTTCAGAAAAACGTATGTTCTCAAAAAAAAAAAAAAACTTCATGTACAGTATTCCTCATACCACTTATTTTGAATTATATGTTAAGTTTACTTCTTGAAATATTTAACATATCCCTATAATCAAGTAGATAAGCCGTCGCAATAATCAATAATCTAAACAAAAATGGGGCTAAATTTTGGTGCTGATTGGCCATCTCCAAGGAGGAGTTCATCACAGGCCACCAGACGCACCGAACTCACCTGTCCGTAGTTAATGAGACGACGAACTTGCCGGCCAGTCGCCACCGCCGAGATCGCTGGCCGTTCGCATCGCTTGCCTGAATTTTAGCTGATGGTGACAAGAATTAAATCAACCACTCCCCTTGCTCACAATCACATCGAGCAGGCTTGAACTGCAAACCAAGTGCTTTTGATTCTGCTTTACTGGTCAGCCGTGTCCATGAGAAGAGAACAATTTTTACAGACTTACAACTCTGAATCATGTTTCTTAAAGAACTTAAGTGTATATTTGTTTCCCAGAGACTTTTTTAGTCCCTGTCATATCAAATATTTGGACACTAATTATAAGTATTAAATATAAGCTATTAATAAAACCCACACCGTACTCTAGACTATTTCATGAGACGAATCTATTGAGCCTAATTAGTCCATGATTAGCGAAAGTAATGCTACAGTAAATATTTGTTAATCGTGACTTAATTAGGCTTAAAAAATTGTCTAATGAAATAGTCTTTATTTATGTAATTAGTTTTGTTATCGGTTTATATTCAATACTCCTAATTAACGTCTAAGTATCCGATGTGACAAGGGAAAAAAAGTCACGGGATCCAAACAGCCCATAAGAATGTTTTCTGCATACCACGTATTGTATTGAGTATTAACACATTGCGTCTGTCTATAAACCTAAAGCCATGCCTAGAACTTAACGATAGAATACAATGTTTTGAATAAATTTTTAACTAATATAGCATTTTTCTACGCAATTTTTTGGCCAGACTTAAAACTAAGTCCAAATCGTCTCATGCCTGGTACCGCTCCTGGCTACAAAGAAAATTGGGCCAGAAGGATATAGGGGACGAGCCGGCCCATTCCGCCCCCTTTGCCGGCCGAGTGTCCTGGACATCCATGATATCAAGGTATGCTCAGGCTGTAAAGCTAGCTGTTCCACGCAATGCAAACCCAGAGAACGAGGTGACCATGGTCAGCATGCGCACGCTTAAGAGCACTGGAAGAAGGAAGATGGTGTGCTCAACAATGAGTGCAATCTTGGTGCTGCGCTTATTGACATGTATGTATGCCAAGCGTTATATGCCTATCAAAAATTTTCCGCTCCCCTTGGACCAGAAAAAAATGTTTCGGCACGGAATGAAGAGAATGGGCGAAAAACAAATGAAGAGAATGGGTGAAAAGCCGAATGACTAACGTTTTGTTGGTGGGCGGATGGATGAAGGTCGACGGTGCTTCCAGAGCATGATATCTACCTGCGGAGTGTCGCCGGATGTGAGGCACTATTGTTGCATGGTTGACATGTTAGACCGAGCAGGATTTTTTGAAGAGGCAGAGGAGCTGATCGGGAGCATGCCAATGGCTCTTTGAATATCCGATATTGGATTACAGTCGAGCAAATATAGAAGTGGTGACTACTTCTTAGTGCTTATGAGCTATCGGGAATGAGATTAGATCATCACGGTAGTAAAATAGTGCTAGTACTTTGGCTGATCACACGCAGGTTTACTATATTAACACTAATAGAAAGTACTTTCAAAATATCTTTTAATAGATATAGACTGCAAAGAAACCAAGAGGTTAAAAAATCATTGGTTAGAATCTTAAAGCTAGAGAGCATTCTCAATTTGAATGAACTACATAAATCCTTAAGGTCCAAACAAATACAGAGTATGCATATATGTAGCCTGTTCACTGGACGAAAACAGGACGGTACTAATGTAATATCATAGTAGCAACAATTAACGTACGCATTTCAAGAACCCATAGCACATACTTAAATCCATGCATTGCAGGCTTGGTAGAGTTAATCGCAAAAAAAAGAACCGACCAACAACGCGAGGTTCAAAACAGTGTAACCAGATAAGCTAGCTCCATGGAGTACTGTCGATGCGAGGGAATTAACGAGAGAAAAAACAGGCGCTTAGTCGACCTCCTCCATCTTGCTCTCGCCGGCGTCGTCCTCGAGAGGAGGCATGTCGGTGTCGGCCTCCGCCGTCTCGTCTTCATCGATGCTCAGGCCGAGCTTGAGCATGCGGTGGATCCTGCTGCCGAAGGTGTTGGGGTCGTCGAGGCTGAAGCCGGAGGTGAGGAGGGCCGTCTCGAAGAGGAGCATGACGAGGTCCTTGACCGACTTATCGTTCTTGTCGGCGTCGGCGCGCTTGCGTAGCTCCTCCATGATGGCGTTCTCCGGGTTGATCTCCATCGTCTTCTTGCTAGACATGTACCCTGCCATGCTCGAGTCCCTCAGCGCCTGGGCCTTCATGATCCTCTCCATGTTGGCCGTCCAGCCGTACTCGCCGGTGACGAGGCAGCACGGAGAGTCCACCACACGGTCGGAGACCACCACCTTCTCGACCTTATCGCCGAGCACCTCCTTAATGACCTTGCAGAGCCCCTCGAACTTCTCCTTGAGCTCCTCCTTCCTCTTCTTCTCGTCTTCACTCTCATCAAGCTTCAGTCCCTCCTTGGTGGCAGAGACGAGCTTCTTGCCCTCAAACTCCTTCAGCTGGCCGACGGCATACTCATCAATAGCATCAACCATGTACAGGACCTCGTATCCCTTCTTCTTCAGCTTCTCCAGGAAGGGGGAGTTCTCCACGGCCTTCTTGCTCTCACCGGTGATGTAGTAAATGTCACTCTGTCCCTCCTTCATCCTGGTCACGTAGTCCTTGAGGCTGGTCAACTCATCACCGCTCTTAGTGGAGTGGTACCTCAGGAGCTCAGCAATCTTGTTTCTGTTGGTGGAGTCCTCGTGGATACCAAGCTTGAGGTTCTTGGAGAACGCTTCATAAAACTTGTTGTAGTCCTCCTTGTTCTCAGCAATCTCAAAGAAGAGCTCAACGCACTTCTTCACAAGGTTCTTACGAATGACCTTGAGAATCTTGTTCTGCTGAAGCATCTCACGGGAGATGTTGAGCGGAAGGTCCTCGGAGTCAACAATGCCCTTCACAAAGCTCAGCCACTCAGGGATCAGCTCCTCACAATTGTCCATGATGAAGACACGGCGTACGTAGAGCTTGATGTTGTTGAGCTTCTTCCTTGTATCGAAGAGGTCAAACGGTGCCCTCTTAGGAACAAAGAGAATAGCTTTGAACTCCAGCTGACCCTCCACAGAGAAGTGCTTCACAGCAAGGTGCTCTTCCCAGTCGTTTGTCAGGGACTTGTAGAAAGCAGCATACTCCTCCTTGGTGATCTCCTCAGGCTTCCTCATCCAGATAGGCTTCTGCTTGTTCACCAAGGTCCACTCATGAGAAACCTCCTTGATCTTCTTCTTTTTCTTCTCCTTTTCTTCCTTCTCTTCGTCAACATCCTCAACCTTGCCCTCCTCAGCATCCTTCTTCTCTTCCTCATCTTCATCATCAGAAATTTCCTTTTCAGTGGTCTTCTCAGTCCACAGAGAGATAGGGTAGCTGATGAACTCAGAGTGCTTCTTGATCAGGTCCTTGAGGCGGCGCTCTTCAAGGTACTCCAACTGCACGAAACATTTGAGCAAATGTCAATAACAAAATGATCACATTTGGGCCAGGACATCATGCACATTTCATAGTTCAATTAAAGCTCGACTGAAAAAGTTCAGGTGATCCTACAAGTTCACAGCACTAGTATAGTACTTGTTACTAATTCTAGTTCACAAACATGCGCACAATTGAACTCAGATGCAAACCATCATTCAATCCACTAGAAGAGTACAACACAGATCATTCAGTCTACAAGGAGTTCAACAATAAGCCAGTAAGCCACTTAATAGAACGAGTGCATCACATGAGTTTGGTTCTAATTATTTTTAACATGCATAATGCAGAACAGCAATGAATTTGTTTTCACATCAATAATTCATAATAGAAGTTAAGGCATCTCAATAGGTTATCACAATGTTAGCAGTGTATAAAATCCAAAGTGAACACATATACATGAATAAAAATGTTCATTCCAATTTACTAATTCTGATCAATCAATTCAATAATGCTCCTGTAAGGACAATTTAAAGTCATAAACAGACAAGTTAAGCATCTAGGTCAAGCAAACCTATGGTGAGACTTGTGACACGCCATCATGTTCTACTTCACAAATGACTAAGAAACAAGTATCAACAATAATACATATAAGCAGATATTACTAGGTGATATATCAATGACTAGGCACACTTTAAGAACTATGCATGGATCCAACAAGCCAAGCAGCACCAACGGAAATTTTTTTTGACGAGTTCATGTCAGTACCTGGTCATCCTTGAGATAGAGGGTCATCTTAGTACCCCTACCAAGCTGCTCCCCAGATGTGTCACGTGTGACAGTGAATGACCCACCAGCCTGAGACTCCCACACGTACTGCTCGTCATCGTTGTGCTTGGTGGTGACAACTACCCTCTCGGCAACAAGGTAGGCAGAGTAAAATCCAACACCGAACTGACCAATCATGGACACATCAGCACCAGCGGCCAGTGCCTCCATGAACTCCTTGGTCCCTGACCTGGCGATGGTACCCAGGTTGTTCACAAGATCCGACTTGGTCATACCAATACCACTGTCGATAATTGAGAGAGTATTGGAGGCCTTGTCAGGGACAATATGGATGAACAGCTCAGGCTGAGCATCCAGCTTGCTCTTGTCCGTCAAACTCTCAAACCTGATCTTATCCAACGCCTGCAGGGCACATTCAGATTCAGCGCTCAGTTTTGTATGAAAGCTGCTGGAAACTCAAATATGCAAACCTATAGAAATTTAATAATGCCATAAACCCTTCCAAAAGTACAGATATATCATCATCCTCTTGCATTAAGACAATTTTAGCACCAAAAATATTGTTCTAAAGTATTGCAAGATGCTAGGAATAATTTTAACAACGAATCAGCAAAACAAAACACTGGCTGCATGACAATGGCGGGGGTTTGTTGTCATAGTATATGGTCAAACTCAATCCCTCCCATCAATTTAAGATTATAAGATAAGATAACAATTTAGGGTATGACAACTAGTTGAGCCAGAGTTAATGGAGTAAGATAGCTAGTAGAAAAAAAAATATTCAGAACCTGGTGGAAGATTTTTCAGATGCAACTTTTTTAGAACAATCACAAACTATTTATCCCGCAAGACATTTAGCAAAACAAATGACAAGTAATGCAGTCTACGTTGACATTCTAGTTTACAACACTCTAGTTAGCGCTCAAAGCATGGGAGATTTTTCAAATGCGACCTTGCAACAAAATTCAGGATTGCGAAATGATCCACACATAATACACTAACAAAACTAACGACCGTGCATTATCCACATATTAAACACACTAGCAAAATCAGGAGTGTGCGTGATCCACGGATTAACCCCAGGAAGAAATTAATGGAACGCAACATCGCAGTAATATGCTAGGATTGACATGACATATGTGTGACCAGCAACCCAACACACACAAGGTTCTACATGTCTCCCACAAACCGATCAACTAATCCGCCCAATCGGCTTCACGCGGGCGCTTAGATCTGGATCATCAGTAAACGAAACAAACAACGGGCGCAACCAAAAGAGAGCGAGAACTTACATCGGAGGAGTTGGAGATGAGCTCACGGAGGAAGATCTCCTTGTTGGAGTAGAAGGTGTTGATGATGAGCGAGAGCAGCTGGTTGATCTCCGCCTGGAAGGCGAACGTCTCCGTCTCCGAGGCCATCGACGACGACGGCGAATCAGCGGCGGCCGAAGACGAGGAGGGGAGCTGGAGAAGGCGGCTAGGGTTAGGGCTTTAGGGGAGCTCGCGTGCGGAGAGGACGAGAGGAATGGGAGCCGGTGATTTATATCGGGGAGATGGGGTTCTCGAACGTTCTACCAGGGGCTCGAAGCGGGGGAGGTGGGAGCGCATGGGAGACTTGATGAGTCGTCGGGCCCACAGGTCAGTCAGTTGGTTCGGCCCTATTTTCTGTTTTGGAAGGTTCTGGATGCTCGGGTTTGCAGGTTATTTGGACAAAGTTTGAAATAGTCAACGTAACCGATCAGATTTGCAAGTAGGTTCTAGAAGCAGGAAGTAGTCTTAAGGTCCGACTCCATCATGCGAAACTGACGATGAGCGTAAACAAGGGGAGTATTTAGTTGGTCAATAGAGATTTTTTAATGTTACGTCAGATGTTTAATCGAATGTTAGAAGATGGTTTTAGACACGAATGAAAAAGCGAATTGCATTGCCTGAACACCGCGAGATAAATCTTTTGAGCCTAATTAATTCATTATTACCATATGGCGTTATGGCGTTACTATAGCATTTATGTCTAATTATATACTATTTAGGCTTAAAAGATTCGTCTTATGATTTTCTTTAATTGTACAATTAGTTTTTTTGTCATTTATGGTTAATGCTCTATTTATATGTCTAAAAATTTGATGTGATGTTTCGGAGAAAAAATTAGAAACTAAACCGGCCCTAAACTGCGTGAAGTCGAATTACTAAGGAAATTAGCCAAACATTTTTTTACGTTCATCTCAAAAATACTTTTGCTAAGAAATTAAGATTGGTGTGAGAAATGACCGTGGTTGATGATTGAGATAAGAGATAATGTAAAAAATTTGAATAGAAGAGCATTATGATCAATTGAGGTAGAATGGTAGAATTGTATAACAAATCTGAATACTAGAGCACGGCATAACAGCTCTATTTCAATAACTAATACGGCTTACAATTGAATGGACCAAAAAGAAATTTAGTGAGATGGAACACGACACGAAGAGACTAGACAGAAAAACATAGTACAAGTCCAAAATGTTCAGGACATGTTTAGTTCCAAAATTTTTTTCTAAAAATATCACATTAAATCTTTGAACACTTAAATGAATCATTAAATATATATGAACATTAAAAATATTTACACAGCTATGGGGAAAATCGTGAGACAAATCTTTGAGCATAATTAGGACGTGATTAGCTATAAGTGCTACAGTAACCAACATGTGTTAATGACGGATTAATTAGACTCAAAAGATTCGTCTCGCGGTTTCCAGGTGGAATCTAAAATTTATTTTGTAATTAGATTACGTTTAATAATTTAAATATGTGTCAAAAACTTGATGTGATTTTTTTGCAAAATTTTTTTGCAATCTAAACAAGTCCTCGTAATTCTGAGCAAACTATCGTCAGTTGTCACACATATCGGATCAATGCAACAACACGCGGGAACACATGCAACCTCGAGACCAGAATGCAGGTGTGGTATATCAATTCAATCCATGAACAAAACCTCGATTTTATATACTGGAGTACTATTAGTATCTGCTTATTTTGATCCATATTATACGATTTTCTTGGTTTGTCTAAATTAATCTATATATATATCAATATATATTTTTTGTATTTTGATCCATATTATACGATTTTTTTGGTTTGTCTAAATTAATCTATATTATATCAATATATATGTTTTGTATTTGTGTCAAACTCATTACTTAAAAAGTATTATAACTTGAAACGGAGAAAATACTCATGATCGTGAACATGCAGCAATTACACAAACGCAAAAGAAAAAAAAAATGGCAGGAGAATTATGCTTTGCTTCACTGTTTGGCAAGGCTACGGGGAATCAGTCCCGGAGTCCCCAGGGGACCAGGCTGAAAGGGCTAACCGCAAGAAACGAGGACACAGAAGACAAAAAGATGCCAAGCTTGTTCTGAGAGGAATTATGCTTTACAGAATGGTGTTTTTTGGCTGTATTTTGTTAGGCCTTGTTTAGATTGTAAAATATTTTTGTAAAAACATATCAGATATACGGACATATATTTAAAGTATTAAACGTAATCTAATTATAAAATAAATTACAAATTCTGTCAAGAAACTGCGAGACGAAACTTTTGAGCTAATTAATTCGTCATTAGCACAATTAGGTTACTGTAGCACTTATGACTAATCACGTAGTAATTAGGCTCAAATAATTTGTCTCACGATTTCTCCTATAACTGTGTAATTAGTTTTAATGTTCATGTATATTTAATATTTCATCGGGTATTAAAAATTCAATATGATGTTTTAGGGAATACTTTCTAGGACTAAACAGCACCATATAGATATGCTAGTGCTTTTGGTGTCGCCTTGTCGGTCATCCCAGACGTTGACCTAGTAGTGGTGAAACTGTTGTTTAACTCCTCCAAAATGAAGCTGGTCACTTCTCCTCTCTCCTGTCAATTGTCTGTATGGTCTATGGCTCTCCAGGTCTCATTGGCCATTCATCTGCTTTGCATTCAGATTAAGTCGATCCAAACGAAATGGTTAAACACTTAAGCTATGGATAAACTCAGGTGAAAAATGCAATATGTGAACGTACTAGTATCTTGATCATCATACAGAGTTACCACTTTGAGAAGTGAAACATGGGGTAAGGTAGTGTCTGTCCAATGTGGCGAAGGAGGGAGAACTAAAAGATTAATTAAGAAAACATGTGTTTTAACAATAAGTGATCACAAACAATTGAGAAATTTATGTTTTAATGATACACACCATATATTTCATATTGGAAGACTTTTCAATTATATCTAAATTCATCTATTGACTAATATATATTGTTCGTATATATGTATAGATTCATTAGTATTTATATGGATCTATATGAAGTTATATTTTATTACGTCATAAAATGAAGGTAGTAGACATAACTTTATGTTGCCCAAAGTTGAGAGTATGGACTCTAGAGTTGTTCTTTTAATCATATTATTTCTCGGTTCGTACGCGTATGTTTCTCGAAGTAATAAATGATTTGTAATTTTTACAAAAGTAATGTATATAGAGAGTTCATTATTTCATCTTTGCTAAGTAGATTTTTAATTTTATAGCAGTTAATTTTATCATTTATACTATTAAATAGCTATTAAAAACTAGAAAATCTTTTATCAACGGAAAGAACACATCAAAGATAGCGGCGGCAGACAATTTTTTGATACTGTCGTTGTCAGGAAGATAAAGGATGATACTACGGTAACAATTCTTCGTTACTAGTATACCTTCTCTGGATCTCTCAGTTTCAGTTTGGATCGGTTTGCATGCAAGTAATTAATTCTCTTCTAATTAGACTTTTAGGGCTCATGAGTGTCATTACATTTCTCTTCTATGGACCGTTGCGTTTGATCGTACCAAATGATCGTATGCATAGCATTTTCCAATATCTGAAATTGTGTTACGGTCCTTAGCAATAGGAGTGGTGAGTGTTTATTAATGCTTATAAACCATGGGGAATGGCATTAGATAATCATTAGCTCATGGTAGTAAAATAGTGCTAGCTCAGTCGGACGGAGTCAAGGAAAAAAAATATTTAACACAGGCCCAAGTAAGCTGAAGTTGCAAGCTAAGCTATATGCCAAACCAGGCCCTAATGTAGAAGATTAATTATATCAGCATTCTGAGATAACTAAAGTTCATCGAACCTTTCCGGACGTCACTGCACACAGGTTTGCATGTAGACAGAAAGCTTGTCCCGACTCAGACTCGTTTTATTTTTCTAACAAAAGAGATAACGAACGAGGCAGCTAAGCTGGCTCGTGAGTCTTAACAAGTTGAACAAAGACACAGTTCACCATAATTTGTTGGCTAGAACAAAAGACACAAGATTACAGTAATTCACCATAATTTGTTGGTTCAAACCTTAATACATAAATACAATTTCATATGCATTGCAGGTTTAAAATAAAAATTTTCTTGTTTAACCTATAAAAATTTATTTAGGTTAACATAAATGCTCACGAGCCAGCTCGAGCTTTATAACGAGTCAAACCGATAGGTTTTTAATTCGTTACAATAACGAGCCAAATCTAACTCGTTACAATAACGAGCCAAACCAAGCAACAAGTTAGACCGAGCCAAGCCAAACCGGCTTGTTGTCCGGCCTTATTTACATGTAACACAATCCTACTTGGGAATTGCAATAAGCCAGTTCGAGAAAAAGAACTGAGGCAGAAAAATCTCTGCATGCAGAGAAATAATGGCAAGATGAAATTAGGACGGTACTAATGTAATATCATAGGAGCAACAATTAACGTACGCAGTTCAAGAACCCATTGCACATACTTGGATCCATGCATTACAGGCTAGGTAAAGTTAATCGCACAAAAATAAACCGACCAACAAGGCGAGGTTCAAAACACTCTGACCAGATAAGCTATCTCCATGGAACTTTCGCTGCGAGGGAATTGACGAGAAAGAAAAAACGGGCGCTTAGTCGACCTCCTCCATCTTGCTCTCGCCGGCGTCGTCCTCGAGAGGTGGCATGTCGGTGTCCGCCTCCGCCGTCTCTTCCTCATCGATGCTCAGGCCAAGCTTGAGCATGCGGTGGATCCTGCTGCCGAAGGTATTGGGGTCGTCGAGGCTGAAGCCGGAGGTGAGGAGGGCCGTCTCGAAGAGGAGCATGACGAGGTCCTTGACGGACTTGTCGTTCTTGTCGGCATCGGCGCGCTTGCGGAGTTCCTCCATGATGGCGTTCTCCGGGTTGATCTCCATTGTCTTCTTGCTAGACATGTACCCTGCCATGCTCGAGTCCCTCAGCGCCTGGGCTTTCATGATCCTCTCCATGTTGGCCGTCCAGCCGTATTCGCCGGTGACGAGGCAGCACGGGGAGTCCACCACACGGTCGGAGACCACCACCTTCTCGACCTTGTCGCCGAGCACCTCCTTGATGACCTTGCAGAGCCCCTCGAACTTCTCCTTGAGCTCCTCCTTCCTCTTCTTCTCGTCTTCGCTCTCATCAAGCTTCAGGCCCTCCTTGGTGGCGGAGACGAGCTTCTTGCCCTCAAACTCCTTCAGCTGGCCGACGGCATACTCATCAATAGCATCAACCATATACAGGACCTCATAACCCTTCTTCTTCAGCTTCTCCAGGAAGGGGGAGTTCTCCACGGCCTTCTTGCTCTCACCAGTGATGTAGTATATGTCACTCTGGCCTTCCTTCATCCTGGTCACGTAGTCCTTCAGGCTGGTCAGCTCATCACCGCTCTTGGTGGAGTGGTACCTCAGGAGCTCAGCAATCTTGTTTCTGTTGGTGGAGTCCTCGTGGATACCAAGCTTGAGGTTCTTGGAGAACGCTTCATAGAACTTGTTGTAGTCCTCCTTGTTCTCAGCAATCTCAAAGAAGAGCTCAACGCACTTCTTCACAAGGTTCTTACGAATGACCTTGAGAATCTTGTTCTGCTGAAGCATCTCACGGGAGATGTTGAGGGGAAGGTCCTCAGAGTCAACAATGCCCTTTACAAAGCTCAGCCACTCAGGGATCAGCTCCTCGCAGTTGTCCATGATGAAGACACGACGGACGTAGAGCTTGATGTTGTTCAGCTTCTTCCTTGTATCGAAGAGGTCAAATGGTGCCCTCTTGGGAACAAAGAGAATAGCTTTGAACTCCAGCTGACCCTCCACAGAGAAGTGCTTCACAGCAAGGTGCTCTTCCCAGTCGTTTGTCAGGGACTTGTAGAAAGCAGCATACTCCTCCTTGGTTATCTCCTCAGGCTTCCTCATCCAGATAGGCTTCTGCTTGTTGACCAAGTTCCACTCATGAGAAACCTCCTTGATCTTCTTCTTTTTCTTCTCCTTTTCTTCCTTCTCTTCATCAACATCCTCAACCTTGCCCTCCTCGGCATCCTTTTTCTCTTCCTCATCTTCATCATCAGAAATTTCCTTTTCAGTGGTCTTCTCTGTCCACAGAGAGATGGGGTAGCTGATAAACTCAGAGTGCTTCTTGATCAGGTCCTTGAGGCGGCGCTCTTCAAGGTACTCCAACTGCATGAAACATTAGAGTACGTCAATAACAAAATGATTACATTTGAGCCAGGACATTATGCACATTTCATAGTTCAATTAAAGCTCGACCGAAAAAGATTAGGTGATCCTAGCAAGTTCACAGCGCGCAATTAAACTCAGATGCAAACCATCATTCAGCCTACTAGGAGTTCAACAATAAGCCAGTAAGCCAGTTAATAGAACTCGAATACATCTCATGAGTGTGGTTCTAATTATATTTAACATGCATTACGCAGAACAGTAATCAAATCACATCAATAATTCAAAATAAAAGTTAAGGCATGTAAATAGGTTATCACAATTTTTAACGGTGTATAAAATCCAAGAGGTAATTCTGATCAATACATGAATAAAAATGTTTATTCCAATACGCTAATTCTGATCAGTCAATTAACCAATGCTTCTACAGGGACATAAAGGCATAAACAGACAAGTTAAGCATCTAAATCAAGTAAGCCTACGGTGAAACATGTGACAAACCATCACGTTCTACTTCACAAATGACTAAGAAACGAGTATCAACATTAATCAACCTATAAGCAGAGATTACTAGGCGATATATCATTGGCTAGGCACACTTAAGAATAATGAATACATCCAACAAGGCAAGCAGCACCAACGGACAAAGAATTTGAGGAGTTCCTGTCAGTACCTGGTCATCCTTGAGATAGAGGGTGATCTTAGTACCCCTGCCAAGCTGCTCCCCAGATGTGTCACGTGTGACAGTGAATGACCCACCAGCCTGAGACTCCCACACGTACTGCTCGTCATCGTTGTGCTTGGTGGTGACAACTACCCTCTCGGCAACAAGGTAGGCAGAGTAGAATCCGACACCGAACTGACCAATCATGGACACATCAGCACCAGCGGCCAGTGCCTCCATGAACTCCTTGGTCCCTGACCTGGCAATGGTACCCAGGTTGTTCACAAGGTCTGACTTGGTCATACCAATACCACTGTCGATGATCGAGAGAGTGTTGGAGGCCTTGTCAGGGACAATATGGATGAACAGCTCTGGCTGAGCATCCAGCTTGCTCTTGTCCGTCAAGCTCTCGAACCTGATCTTATCCAACGCCTGCAGTACACATCAAAGCACACGATTCAGATTCAGCGCTCAGTTTTGTATGAAAGCTACTGGAAATTCAATTTTGCAATCCTACACAAAATTAATAATGACAAATACACAGTCAAAAGTATAGATATGCCCTCATCCTCTTGCATTAAGACAATTTTAACAACAAACGAAAAAACTCTACAAAATATTATTCTAATGTTTTGCGTAACTGCTAGGAATAATTTTAACAATGAAACAGCAAAATAAAACACTGGCTGCATGACAATAGCCGGGGTTTGTTGTCATAGTACATGGTCAATCCTTCCCGTCAATTTAAGATTATAACTCCAACAATTTAGGATAAGATAACTAGTTGAGCCAGAGTTAATGCAGTAAGATAGTTAGCAGAACAATCTAGTCGGCGCCTCATGGAAGATTTTTCAGATGCGACTTTTTAAGAACAATCACAAACTATTTATCCCGCAAGACATTTAGCAAAACAAATGACAAATAATGCAGTCTACGTTGGCATTCTTGTTTACAAGATTCTTGTTAGCTCTCAAAGCATGGGAGATTTTTCAAATGCGACCTTGCAACAAAATTCAGGATTGCGAAATGATCCACACATTAATACACTAACAAAACCAACGACCGTTCATGATCCACATACACACTAGCAAAATTCAGGACTGTGTGTGATCCCCGGGAAGAAATTAGTGCCGAAATAGAACACAACATCGCAGATATATGCTAGGGATTGAATTGACATATGAGTAACCAGCAACCCAACACACACAAGGTTCTACATGTCTCCCGCAAACCGATCAACTAATCCGCCCAATCGGCTTCACGCGGGCGCGGCGGATCTAGATCTGGATCATCAGTAAACGAAACAAACAACGGGCGCAACCAAACAGCGCGCGCGAGAGAGAGAGAGAAAGAGAGAGGGAGAGAGTGAGGGGGGGGGGGGCAGCGACAACTTACATCGGAGGAGTTGGAGATGAGCTCGCGGAGGAAGATCTCCTTGTTGGAGTAGAAGGTGTTGATGATGAGCGAGAGCAGCTGGTTGATCTCCGCCTGGAAGGCGAACGTCTCCGTCTCCGAGGCCATCGACGACGACGACGACGAAGCAGCGCCGGCCCGAAGACGAGGAGCTAGAGAGGCGGCTAGGGTTAGGGCTTTAGGACCTCGCGTGCGGGTTGGAATGGAAACGATGGATGGGGAGGAGAGAAATGGGGCCAGCGATTTATAACGGGAAGATGAGGTTCTCGAACGTTCTACCAGGGGCTCGAAGCGGGCGAGTTGGGAGCGGAAGGAGACTTGACGAATCGTCGGGCCCACAGGTCAGTCGGTTGATTCGGTCCTAGCCATGATTTTTTTTTCTGTTTCGGAAGGTTCTGGATGTTGGCGTCGGTTTAAATTGGGGAGACCATCGTCACCGTGGTCTATGTGTGATGATGAGAGTATAATAAGTATACTATAGTAATAGCATAACTTAATCACGATTTGTCAGTTAGTGTTTAGACTAGTATTTTATGATATAGTTACCAAGACTGTAAACTAGGTAACCGAATCAGATGAGTTTTATATGGATGAAACTCCTCTTTCATATCATGAAACTCTCTTATTTAATAACTATGTCAAGTCAATAATTTTACTGATATGACACCCTATTTAATATGCATAACATCCTAATGAAACATGTATTGAGATTGACCTAGATACGAGAACTTATGGGTGATTGAAAAAATATAGTTTATGAATAAATTTATATACGTGTATTCTTAGCGAGGTAAAGTCAATATAAAAAATATTTTTTGTTAAAAAAATCACACTCCAATTTTAATATTGAAATTTTATCTCTTGGGACATAAGCTTAAGCAAAGGAAAAAATAAGGGCGTTATATTAATTCTATCATCATCATTATTAGTGTATGTATTTTTTGTTGTAGCCTGCAGAATACTTTCCTAGGCTATGTTCCTAAAATAGTCAGAATATGGATTGCATCGGGTTTGCAAGCTATTAGGAGAAAGTTTTGGAATGGTTGTGGAAGCAGACTTAAAGGTTGGTTGGTTAGAAAAAGAAAACCAATGCCAACTTCATGGTGCGAAACAATCTCGAGCCTAACCAAACTGCTGATATCAAAATACTGAGCCAATCAGCCAAACAACTTTTTAACCTCCATTTCAATTTTTTTTGGAAAATTAAAATTGATGCGAGAAATAACAACTAGTGATTGAGAAGACGAGAAAGTTATAAGAAATTAAATAAAAAAGTGTTATGATTAATTGAGATATATCGGTGGGGAAAGAAGAATTAGTATCTTAAGACCGACGGAAGTAGGACATAATTGCTATTTGCTACAATGTTCACATATCCATTTCAATAATTCATCTGGCTTACAATTAAATCATCCAAAAAAATCACAACTATGGAACACAACACGAAGAGACGAGACAAAAAAAACATAGAGGTGATTGTTTGGGTTTTGGAGGAAAATGTAAAACAACATATTTGTAAATTTAAAATAATTTATGAATAGAATAAGAAATGGCACTCACCAACGTCATTACTCTATGAGTAGTTAATATGAAAATCTTCGTGAATTGTCAGAATAAATGTTAAGAAAAAAATACTAGCATATCTCGGAACGATTTATTCACAGTACAAGTAACTTTGTAAATGATACAATTAAGAAGAAGATGAATCCAAGATGTGACCAACTTTGATGCTTGATCTATTGTAATATCAAGTCCTATGTATATGAACCTATATAAATCTTAGACAATTAAACACCAGTATATGCAATTTTTTATATAATCTCTCATGACAATTAAAAACAAACCTTATACAATAAAAAACCACCGAACTACTTAAAAAAACAACTCTTTTAAAATTTCAAAATTTAGCACAAGCGGAACGCGGACCGTCAGCCATGACGGAATCTCCCAGAGATGAACAGCGTTTATAAACGAAGCCCCCATTTCCGTTCCCACCCACGCAAACGCCCCACGTTCCGTCCCACCGCGCGCCAGGCCGCGCCCGGCCGTTGATCTGGAACATTCCGTTCGCTCGCCTCCGCAAAATTTCCCCTCCCCTCTCGAGGGGCCAGCCAGCCAGCCGCCTCCACCCACCGCGCCTCGCCGACGATCCCTTCTTCTTCCTCCTCCACCCGACCGTACCGGCCCGGCTCGGCTGCGTCTGCGCGTGAGCACCCACAGTCGCCCCCCCCCCCCTCTCTCTTCCACCTGCCCCTACTCTGTTCGAATCGATTTGAAGGTATTAATCAGTTCCTCTCTCGTATCCCTTCTCCCCCCCCCCCTTAAGCTGCCCCATCCGGGGGCTTTGATTGATTTATTTTCCTCTAAGTACGCGTCTAGTTTCTTGTGGATTTGTTTGACGCGGTGGTGCAGTGTTACTACCAGCAGCACAGAAAAATATAATTATGGGTTTAGCCGCCCCTGCTGATGCAGTGATCCTGCTTATGCTTTCATAGCTAAATTTTTGGGTTGACACTATGGTTGGTGTCGGTAGAACATCATACTATGAAATTAGTCTGATAGAATAGCGTGTGCGTTTTCTTGCTAGGAATAAGATGGAAGAGAGGAGAATAGCTCGGATTTCAGTTACTTGGAGAGGCAGACAACTCGATGTTGATGCAGACCCAAGCTGTACGGTGAAAGAATTCGGGCAACTTTTACAGGATTTGACCAGTGTTAACCCAGAGACGTTGAAGCTTATTGTTCCGCAATCTACAAACAAAGGCTCCAAGCTGATCACACCGTTTTCAGACCCTCATTCAGTCTTAACATTGAAAGAAGCTGCTATTAGTGATGTAAGATGCACATGAGTTGCACTCGCCACCAATATGTTGCTTTGTTAATGGATATTATGATGGAAAATGGAATAATTATATTCAATAATTTGTTTGCTACAGGGAAAACCTATTAGAATGATGGGTGTTTTTAATGATGAAATTGAGGAAGTATCTGACAATGGCAAAAGGCCAGATCTACGGGTAATAGGTTTTGATGAGGAAGAACAAAGGTTGAGGCAACGATCATCAGGCAGGCCCCAGCTTTCACTCAAACTTCCACAGGGCCAATACATATTCTGTGATTTTCGGACACTTCACTTACCTGGGATTGAGGTTAGTTAGCCCCTATTCCCGCACGGCGACACGTGCTTTCTGAATTCATGTAGGCATGCCAACCGACTCCTTTTCATATTCCACATATACCATTTGCCTCCTTATGGATTATTATAAAACCTATTAGAATTTCTTGCTTGAATTAGGGTGCACCTTTTCCCATAAATTGGTTCATTTGAACAGTATGTGCGGAAGAAGTTTTTTAGCACGTGGTGTATATATACCCGTTGCTTGCATGTCATCTAAATAGTCATCAAAAAATATGAGAAAAATTGACAAGATAGTTTGATATGAGTTATATCACTCCACCAACATGCAAGTTTAAATTTAACTTCTACAAGTTGTAGCAAAAATAACAAAACAATTATGCATATGTGTATACTTAGTTTCAGTTTTGTTTGTTTTTTTTGCTATAACTTGTAGAAGTTGAATTTAAACTTGCATGTTTGTGAAGTGAAATAACTCATATTAATCTCTCTTATCAATTTTTTTTATATTTTTTGATGACTATTTAGATGGCATACAAGCACACGGGTGTACATACACCCGTGTGCTAAAAACTGTTTCCCAGTACGTGCTATGAGTTTTGGATTAAATAGTTTGAAAGAATTGGGTGAGTGTGCAGTTTGCAATTGGTTTCTGTTTAAAATGTAAGAAAATACAAAGTTAAACAGTGCGGTGTGCTAATTTTGTTTTTCAATTTCATAATCAACCCCTTCTCATTCCATACCATGACTTCAGTATAACAATTATAATGAAATGAGTATGATAATGGATAGGGTAATCACTGCATCCTGAACTATCCAGTTTGGCAGTTTTGCTTACGTGCCTTTTGTTTGATGCCAGTTGAATCCTCCACCTTCAGAAGCTCTGAAAAGAATGCACATGCTAGCATGTGACCCAGGCATAATCGCAATCATGAACAAGGTAGCAATCTTCAAGCAGAAATTCTATTTTTTATTTTGTGCGCATTCATAATTTTACAGTTATCCCGTTGGGTTTTTCAGCATAGATGGCGAGTGGGAATCATGACTGAAATGGCACCAATAGGATATGTAGGGATCAGTCCAAAATGCATCCTAGGTTTCAATACGGTAAATATAACCTTTTTACCACTTCACACATGTAAATACTTATCACAATAATTTCTGAGGCTATATCACCATGTCTTCCTCATTATTCACACAGAACATGGGAGAAGAAATATCCCTTCGCCTACGAACTGATGACTTGAAAGGGTTCAGAAAATACGAAAGTATCAAGAGAACTCTACTCCATGAACTTGTATGCCTTCTTGGTTTCTGCATTCATGAAACGGAGATTTCTTATGCAGATCTTCCTTTTGTCCTCTGCAGTTGTGCCTATTATATCTTACACTTGTATATGGTGATTTCAGGCTCACATGGTGCACTCTGAGCATGATGCAAATTTTTTTGCTCTTAATAAGCAGGTATTTTTTTTCTATACAATCCTTTCATGGTTGGTTAATGTCCCTTTATGTTTGAGCTAATCCGTTCTTTAATGCACTCATTTTTTTTTCAGTTGAATGATGAAGCAGCTTCATTGGACTGGACCAAGTCAAGAGGTCATGTGCTGAGTGGCCGCAAAATCTTTGATTCTTACGAGGATGAATTTGTTCTGGAGCCAGACAGCACTGTTGTTGGTCACAAACTTGGAGGAGGATCCAGTTCCCTATCAAGTGCTCGTGTGTTGTCTGGGGCTGCTGCTTATAAGCGTTTAATGAATGCATCAGCAAATTTAGAGGGTTCCAAAGACAGTGTTACTATATCTGGAAAGGAAATTCTTGTGCCTGGTACAACATTTGAGCCTAATCTGGATGGTGTTGGTCAATATTTTGTCCAGGGGAATGCCGAGGTGGATCCAGAACCAGATGATAATGATGACATGAACGTGGATGTGGGGACTGGGGCATCTTGGTCCTCGGTTTCTAGACCATTTACAGAACAAAATACCATTGGTCACTCAGAGCCTGATCCTGATGATATTCACCGGCAAAGCTCTGCTGGTTACCTAGAACCTGATCCTGATGATTCGACAAATGTTGATATTCTTAACCAGGAGTTGAGGATTGATGGGAAGCAGAATGGAGAACCTGATCCTGATGATAATGGTACTAGCAAATTTATTCCAGAACCTGGAAACAAGATGGAAATGGGGACTGAATTGGGGAGCAACTTTGCACTTCTGAAGTCTGAACCTGATCCTGATGATTCCTCAAATCCTATTCTGAATAAAAGGCTGGGAACTGACAAGCCTGATGAAAGTAGGTATGAAGCTGTTATGGAAGAATGTGAAAACAAGATGGAAGTGGAGCCCGAACAGAGCAAAAACTCCACAATTTCAAAGTCCGAACCTGATCCTGATGATCATACTGGCGATTCAAACATCAGTGAGCTGCAAAGGATTGAAGAACCAGTGACAGTCCTCTGTGCACGCCTCCAGAAGGCCATTGAAATGCTTCGTTCACAAGCAACACCTGCAGAGGCTGCTTCCGCACTTCAAACACTATTTAAGATTATCAAGAATGTGATAGAACACCCACATGATGTTAAGTACAGAAGACTGCGTAAGGTATGCTTGGCTGCTCTTATGCTCTTATATTATTTCTACCTTCGATCCACTAAATACTAATCCTCATTTTCAACATATATAGTCCAATCCACAGTTCCAAAGGAGTGTGGCGAACTACAAAGGTATATCTCTTTGCGCCCAAACTCTCCTTTTAAGTCTTGAAAATCTACTGTAAACTAACTGCCCCATTTCTTCTTCCCAAACCAGCTGCCATGGAGGTTCTTGAATTGATTGGTTTTTGTGAGGATGTCGTCTCAGATGAGATTGGCCGTCAAGAGACTTACTTGGTATTGAAAAGGAACGATCCTGGCTTGCTGTGGCTCGCAAAGTCCTCTCTTGAAGTTTCCATGGCCTGACAATCGTTCACCAAGTAATCTCCCATTGTATTTCTATAGCTGTAAATCATTAGTTTCTATTACTGTTGTGGGTAGGCTCGTATGCTGCTCTAGGCAGCTGATGTAGTTCTTGTACATGTAAACAACAAATGGTCTGTACTGCCTGTCAAATGGTCTGTACTACATGTAAACACCAAATGGTCCGGACTTCCTGAATTTAAATCAAATTATACGTATTGCAGATAAATAAATTAGCTGACAAATGCACGTATTCCCTTGGCTGGAGTCTGATAGAATTTGGTTCCAGATGCTCACAAATGCTAACCATCTCGACGAGTTAAGTTCCGAGGGGCAATTCATTATTGTCATCACAATTCACAAACATGTCAATTGTAACTGAAACGTAAAACCAAGGGGGGCTAACGTCATCTTTACAAAAAAAATCAAAATCAATCTTAAACGTAATTTTAGCTTATAAGCATAAGCAGAGGCAGAAAGATGAGGTTGCAAATTTTACCACAAGGTATCACGTGGGAAGTGAAGTTGAAAATCAAATCTTAATTTTGTATTTTGTGGTGTATTGGGCTTTCGCAATCTCAGGCAAAATCCAGGGGTTTAGACTTGTTTGGGCTT
This sequence comes from Oryza brachyantha, assembly GCF_000231095.2. Classification (NCBI taxonomy): domain Eukaryota; kingdom Viridiplantae; phylum Streptophyta; class Magnoliopsida; order Poales; family Poaceae; genus Oryza; species Oryza brachyantha. The sequence goes on from NC_023170.2 coordinate 15,501,108, forward strand.
TAAACATGGCCGTTCAGCTGAGGTATAAATATCTAAAAAATTAGTACATAATTAATTAATTATTAGTTATAAAAATTATAAAATAAATTAATATGATCTTTAAAGTAAATTTTTTATAGAAAATTTTTAAAAAATATACTGTTGAACAGTTCAAGATAAGTGCAGTGAAAAACGAGAGAATTACGATTAATTAGGGGTGAAAACGTACGGACCAGAGGCCCATATGCTAGCCGCTAGGGTTGCTCCGGCCCAAGCATCCGGTACTCCCCTCGGGTTGGTTGTTAGTGCCCTACTGCCCCGCCCCTTCGCGTCGTCGCGCGCCACTGCAGAGGCGACGCCGGGGATTCTCGCGATGGAGGCGGCCGTCGCATCGACAGGCGCCGGCCTGCGCTGCTCGATGCCTAAGCAGCAGCAGGAGCGGCAGCGGCGAAGCGCACGAGTAGGCTTCGTCTCCCAGCCGCAACCCCGCGCTGTCCGCTGCATGCGGTTGCCCCTTCCGGATGCCCGCGCTTACGTGGCGGGGGCGGCGAAGCGGGGTGAGGCTGGGAGCGTTGGGGTGGAGAGGAAGAGGCTCGCGGTGTTCGTGTCCGGCGGGGGCTCCAACTTCCGGGCGATCCACGAGGCCGCTTTGGGTGGGGAGGTGAACGGCGATGTGGTTGCGCTGGTTACCGATAAACCAGGTGACGATGACGGTGCTTGCTTCCTTCAGCTCTTTGGGTTGCGATGTGGGCGAAATTGCTGGGAAAGGTTGTGATAACTGTGAATATGTTGAAAATTATTGGGGATTTTGATGTGTCAGTGGAATATTGCAGGCTGTGGAGGAGCCGAGCATGCGAGGGGCAATGGCATACCGGTTATTGTGTTCCCGAAGTCGAAATCGGTGCCGGAGGGGGTATCTACTGATGAGCTGCTGAAATCTCTGAGGTTGCTTGCGCTTACTTCATCTTCAGTCTTATGCATTCAATTCTGGAACCTTATAATTGATCTATTAGGTGGTAAATAAGTGACTTTGCATATAACTTGGTTGACAAAAGGCAGCATTTGAGATTTTTTCAGTTTTTACACTTGCTATCAATCAATTGCATGCATGTTTGTGCTGATTTTTTTTCTAATACATTTGCCTGACTCACAAACCATTTTTTTGAAACTGTCAATGAAGATGAATTGATAACTACATCGAAGTTTTAAGTGTTTACTTCTGGTCTGTTTGGTTTGACGAATCAAACCGCCTAGTATGTGTGATCCATCATGTGTGTTTCACCCAAAGCCTGTGCATGTTTTACTATGTGTTTGTAGTTCTGAATTCACTCATCCTCTTCTATAAGACTGTCATGTCTGTTGTGGAAAGTTTTTACTTACAAGCAATAGATCTCAAGATTCTTAGCTTATCCTTATTTCTCCTATGAAACAGGGAACTCAGGGTAGACTTCATTCTACTTGCTGGTTACCTGAAGCTTATACCGGTTGAGCTGGTTCAAGCATATCCAAAATCCATTTTGAATATTCATCCTTCACTACTCCCGGCATTTGGAGGCAAGGGTTATTATGGTATGAAGGTGCATAAAGCAGTCATCACATCAGGAGCTAGGTACTTCAAAATTTATCCATCATCCACCAGTAACTGTTGTGCATGGAGTTTGCCTATCTACCCAATGCTACTTCCATGGAAAGAAATACTTTAGCAGTTAACTCAAGCTGATACTTCACATAGTAGAAAGAATTTAAATCTTGAGTACAACTTAATTGGTGAATGATCTTTGTTTGTACATTAATTGACAATTATACACAGGTACTCGGGTCCAACCGTGCACTTTGTGGATGAGCACTTTGATACAGGAAGGATTTTAGCCCAAAGGGTCGTGCCTGTGCTAGCCAATGATACTCCAGAGCAATTGGCTGCAAGAGTGCTTCATGAGGTAACATAATTATGTCCAGTTGAGATTCCTTAGATAATACTCCCATCATTTCATATGTTGTAAATCGTTTTGGCTATGCCTAGATTTATCTATTGATCAATGTATATTGTTTATACATATGTCTAGATGCATTAGGATTCATTTGAATCTAAACAATGCTAAAAAGTCTTATATTATGGAACGGAAGTAGCACATTGCTACGACATCTCCATTTAGCTCTAACTTGTGCTATTTGTTTTTAACTGGTTTATTAACTTTATTTTTTAGGAGCACCAGGTTTATGTTGAGGCAGTTGCTGCCTTATGTGAGGATCGAATTGTATGGAGAGAAGATGGCGTCCCACTTATGAGAAGCCAGACAAACACTGAAGAGTACACTTAAACTCATGGTACTCTACTTGCTATGGAGCACGCACTCATGATGAGCTGCTAGAATGACTGCCATTTTTCCCCAAGGCATGAAGTTCATTCGTACTAATTGAGAGAACTAACATGTCTGGTGCTTGTTACTGAAACCAAATATCTTGTGCCATTGAACTCACTGCTCGTTGTGTGGCTTTGCTTCAACAATGACATGACTTACTTTAGTAACTTAGATGTTTGATGGTATGACTTGTGGAACGGTACTGGTTGTTGCATGTACCAAGTTTGGGGGTTCCATTATACCCTTTTGTCGTGCAATTGTTGTAAATTGCTGAAGCCAAGTCAATCAGATGGGGTAAGAAACCTGGTCAGATCATACAAGTTTTCAATGTGTGATCTGATTACCATGCTTCCCACATCTTCCATCCTTGTTTCGTCTGACATGTTAATATTTTAACCCAACCGAAGTTTTCTTTGAGATGTTGAATGTTTTCTTGCAAAAATTTCAGTATGTGAGAGGGAAAGAAGAAGGGGATGGTGCAAATGGCAGCCATTCTTAGAGAGCCCTCTCGGACAGAAAGGTCCTGCCCTGTCTTCCTCCATTTTGTTTCTTAGTTACTACATTTATATATGGAGTTTGGGTTGTTAGATGAGGGCTTGAAGCAACCAAGGTTGTTTATTGTATTCATCTCCCCTCTCAGTTTGTTTGTAAGTTCTGAGGAAGACGGGTGGGTGGTTAATGCACCTTCAAGCTGCGTTTCTTTCATATATAGGAGTATGCAGGTTGCGGTTGTGGATACCTACATTTTTTAATTCAATTCAGAGTCTCGTCAATCGTCACCATGCATTGCATTGTTCCGTTGCATTATTGGACTGACACTGTGATGGACAGCTCCAGTCCCTTGTATCCCTCGACACCAAGCTTGATTAAACCACTCATCCAACCGGATAATGAAGCATGGAGAAACAAAAATATCGATCCATAGACTTAAAGCAAACCAGGGAATTTCACTGTGCAATTTTGCTTCTATTTTCATACATGCAATTATATTTGGCTAAATTTGCTATGGTACACGTAAAATTTACTTAATCAGCTGCCGGACACTGAAAACGTGGTTCGGCTCGAATACTCTCAAAAACTTGTAATAATTTATTGGGGGGGACAATAAATACTATATTTTATTACTTTTGGGCCAGATGTCGAGATAAACAACCAGAAACGATGAGATTTCCTCTCAGGCCAGTAACATCTAACCTGAAGATAAACATTATCGAGGATAGGTAGCAGACGACAATATTTCCTCCTCCATAGTGTATTGTCTGGTTGATTCGTCGGTGATTCCTCCGGCTGACATATAATGAGCTGCAATTTGGTCTCCATATCTGTTTGATGTTGTACCAAGTGCAGCATGCTTCCTCTTAACTTGCAGATTTTCAAGGGCCATCTCCACTTCTCTCATTGTACCAAGGCCGGTCATCTCCCTTCGGTTTAATACAAGTTGCTGCTAGGGCAGCTACTTCTTGGACTTCTCCATCTCCTTCTTCCATGACTTGAGGATCTAATATGTCGACCAAGTTGCGTTCCGTAAGTAGCGAAACAAAATGTCACACAAGAGCATCGCCGTTACTACACGTACCTATGAAGTGCAATATCTTTTAAATTTAACCTTTTAATCTGTTCACGCCAAGACATTTTCCCATACCTCTTTTTCCAGGTTTTCTTTTTCTTTGTGCAATTTTTTCTGTTTGTTGAGAACTAGAATCAAACCCTATCAACGTAGTTCATAACGGTGATGTTGTGTTAAAAAAATAGTTCATAATGGTGATGTGTATCCGAAGTTTGAACGAGTGGAAACTGTTATCAAGTTCGCAAATCATGAATAGTTCATAATGGTGATGCATATCTGAAGTCTGAACAACTTCCCAAATCACTAGCGTCCATTTTAACGTATGTTCGACGTTTCAATGTAATCTTTTTCTTGGGTGCTAATCCAATGATATCAGCAGTTTGACTGGACACAGTCTTGGCTTCCGTGGGGAGCTAAAGTCAAGGACCTGAGGTGGATACAGATGTGGATAAATATATCTGAGCTCTCTTGAGGTTTGCTATTTAGAGAGTTCCAAACTGCAAAACTCCAGATAAATGAATTTTCCATTGTATTGCTTCCTTTCCTGTCCTAGATTGACAGTTTTTTAAACCTGCCGCCCTGTTTTTCAAGGTTGATAAATTGATAGATAACCACCCTGATTAATACACAACAATTATTAGTGCTAGCAAATGGGAAGACTAACCAAACAATCACACTCGCCAATTCTTTTAGAGAAGGTTTTTTTCACCCGGCCTTTATATCCACTCGGATATATGCATTTATTTTTATTTTTTTATTTTGAAAATTTTGGGAACTTAGTCTAAATAGGGAGATTTAGCCCCTCAAATACCCTATCTGAAATTCATGCTTTTATGAAGATTTGAATCTAGGATCTTATGTGTTACTTAGATCACTGTAACCACTAGTCTACGTACCCTTTCACTGCAACCACTCGCCAATAATCTGATCACATCTTATCCAGTAAAACTAGCGAAGAAACTTTCCAAGGTAGCAAAGACCAGGTTCAGCAAAATGCTTTATCAAGACCTATATATGTGACAAGACACTGGCTTGAGTAAACACCTACTCCCTTCTACCCCCTGTCCAAGAAAAAAAATGCATCTTTTTGCCATAGCTGCACTGCAATTGCTGCAGTTTCTAGCAGCAATGCCCCTGCTACTATCATACAAGACAGCATTGCCTGGTTGCACTGAATCATGTGGAAACATAAGCATACCTTACCCGTTCGGAGTTGGCGACGACCGATGCTTCCGTGAGGGCTTCAAACTAGTGTGCGACCCGGCTTATGATCCCCCCAAGCTCTTCATGAACGACCCCGGATACGAGGTTCGCAAGATAAAGCTGTCACGCAGAGTTCTGCACCTCGACACCGGGATCACCCAGATGCTGGGGAGCAGCAGCTACAAACAGAGCTGGAACCTCAGCCTGGATGGCAGCCTCTACCAGCTATCAGCATCCATGAACGTTTTCGTCGCCCTAGGATGCGGTTTCCAGTTCTTCGTAAGCCCTCCTGCAGCAGCAGGAGACAATTCTAGCAGCAGCACCTGTGCTTCAGCCTGCCGGTCAGGCTACCCCGTGCTGGCAACCGACGGCACATGCTCCGGCGTTGGCTGCTGCAACACGACGGTGCTCGAAGGCCACAACTCGTACGTGATCAAGCTCGTGTCCCTCGGCGGGGGGAGAAGCTTCAACACGAGCATGGTCGTGGTGAAGGGGGAGTGGTGGAGGAGGGCGGACAACGCCATGCTGCTGCAGAAACAGGTCCTCGCGAGGCTGAGTGGGGCGCCGGATGCTGCAGAGAATGTGGGTGTCCGGACGGTGGTGGATTGGATGCTGGGTAGCTCGTCGTGCGTGGAGGCGCAGAAGCTGAGTGACTTTGGGTGCCTCAGTGAGAACAGCGAGTGCCTTGACGACCCAGCGGAGAGAGGCTATGCGTGCAAGTGCCGCTCAGGATATGAGGGCAACCCTTACATGCGAAACGGATGCCAGGGTATGATACTTATCCGCAGATATGTCAGCTAGTGCCCTCATGCTTTTCATGTCACTTAAATACTCCCCCGTCCCACAATAAGTGTATTTTCTTTATTGTTATGTTTAACGTTTGATCGTCTGTCTTATTTAAATAAATTAATAATTAATATTTTTAATTATTAGATGATAAAATATGAATAATACTTTATGTATGACTATTTTTTAATTTTTTTTCATAATTTTTTCAAATAAGACGGATGATCAAACGTTGGACAAGCAAATCGACAAACACAATTATATTGGGACAGAGATGATAGTTGTAAAGATTTTTTGAAAGTTCAAATTATAGAGCCATAGATTATTCTCATATCACTTCACAGGCATGCAGGACTGCAAGTTCCACAGAAGTTGCCAAAGCAACAGACTCTGGCTATAATGGTGCTGATACTATTCCAAAGTTGAATTTGGTCCTTTTGTTTTTCTATATGTAGATTGGTTTGGAGTTAAAATTTTGTGGGATCATAGATGTCTATTGTATCAGTACTATCAAAATTTTAAAGAAATTTTCAGAACTATTAGATTGACATTTGAGAGGTTAGAAACATACAAGGGCACATCCCCTAATTAAAGTGTAAAATGCAGCTCCAGATATATCTGACCATACTGTGTGATCACTTTACGCTATTTAATTTTGTATTTCATTTTTCCCAGATATTAATGAATGCATGCTGCCAAATCCACCCCTTTGCTTTGGGAAATGCATAAATACAGTAGGATCATATGAGTGTATCTGTCCAGGTGGCACATCTGGTAACGCCCAGATACAAAATGGATGTGTTTCAGGCAAACTGAAAATGTCAGGTAACAGAAAAGTTCAGTCAGTGTCTGGGGCTAATGCTTCAAATACTATCTTTTTTGTTGAGATCAATTTATAGGCCTAAACAATTTAAAATTTACATTTTCTTACGTATCCAGGACTCATCATTGCAATAGGACTTGGTGGCAGTATAGTCATCGTATCACTAATTCTTGCTGGTGTTATCATAAGGCGCAAGCTCAAGTCTCGAAAGGCCAAAAGACTGAAGGAAATTTTCTTCAAGCAAAACCGAGGACTGTTGCTTCATCAACTCGTAGACAAGGATATCGCTGAAAGGATGATATTCAGCTTAGATGAGCTTGAGAAGGCAACAAACAATTTTAGTGAGTCTCGAAAACTCGGTGGTGGTGGCCATGGAACTGTCTATAAAGGGATTCTGTCTGACCAACGCGTTGTTGCTATCAAGAAGTCAAGATATGCGATTAAGAGAGAAATTGATGGATTTATTAACGAGGTTGCCATACTTTCCCAAGTGAATCACAGGAACGTAGTGAAGCTTTTTGGATGTTGTCTTGAGACAGAAGTTCCATTGTTAGTGTACGAGTTCATTTCAAATGGAACACTTCATGAGCATCTCCATGTCGACTCTGCACAATCAATCCCATGGACAGGACGGCTGATGATAGCCCTTGAAATAGCAAGATCTCTTGCCTATCTGCATTCAGCTGCTTCGGTATCAATCATCCACAGAGATATCAAGACTACCAACATCCTACTTGATGATAGGCTCATAGCAAAAGTATCAGACTTTGGAGCTTCTCGAGGCATTCCAATTGATCAAACTACTCTAACTACTACTATCCAAGGAACTTTTGGATATTTAGATCCAGAGTACTACCGTACAAGCCGACTTACGGAGAAAAGTGATGTATACAGCTTCGGTGTCATACTCGTGGAACTAATAACCCGAAGAAAGCCAACTACCTACATTTCACCGGAAGGCTTCAATCTAATTGAACAATTCATCCTGCTAGTCAGTGAGGACAGGCTCTGTGAAATAGTAGACAGTCAAATCATTGATGAGGGGGGAGAAGAAGAAGCCAGAGAAGTGGCAGAAATTGCTGTGATGTGCTTAAACTTAAAGGGTGAAGACAGGCCGACGATGCGGCAGGTTGAGGTGAAACTTGAAGGGTTCCAGAGTGCTGTAAATACTATCAGAAGTGATCAGTTAGCTCAACGGCATTCAGTTCTGCTGAATTATCCATCAATTGAAGAGAGTAATTGTAATTCCAATATCATTGCTGGCCACGCTGGTTATTATCACAGCTTAAGCAGGCGGCTCAGCATGGAGGAGGAATTCTGGTCATCTATGAGTTTTCCTCGATGACCAGCTGACTCTCATCTTAGTTCATAAGGTTTCATTTTGTTCTTGGGTATTTTTTACGCTTCTCTTGAAGCATTTGCAACTGCAAGGAACTTCCAAACTGTATCAGTATGGTCCTCCACAACTCTGCACGATTTTTAACAGAGCACGGGAACTTGACATTTCCCTGCAGTCCTTTGCAGTTTATGCATGATGTAATAACTTGCAACAAAATTCGAGTAGTTGAGTACCACTATGCACTGATCGAGCAAAAATGGCATATCTCAGTTAAAAGTTCATCGCATGTAAAAACTATGCAACATTTGCAACATAAAACATATATACTATCAAAATATATTCTTTGTTAGATTTTATTAAATATAATCTCTAACAAACTCAGATGGCGGCAGAAATTGAGATGGTGCTAGCTCGTCCCTCATTAATTAGTTCCTCGTGTAGTATTCAGAAAACAACAACAGAAGCAGGTTTCTCCAGGTAGTTTTCTTATAGAGAGAGAGGGAGAGAGAAAGTACTAGCTTTAATTTGTTGGGCTCCTAATTTGTTACAAGTTGCCCGGAGTTCCAAACTAAGCAAAATGTTTGTCTCCCCTTGATCCTTGCAGTTATCACCATAGATCTGTCAAACTGATGTGTTCTATGCAGAATAGATAACTGAACTTACAATGGATATTCAGTTACACATGCTTCCTGTCCATAACATGTCACTATACCAATACAAGGTGACTGAATGGTAGTAATTCACCACTTCAGTTCACTCATTCTTCAGAGTAAAAAAAAAGGAAAAAAGGTGAGCTTGTAGTACTGCAGTTCTTCCCATGCCAGATTGATTCGGGACATGATTTTGCCCAGCTGCTTGCAAAAGCAAGAGAATGGCGAAAGCCTCGCTGGAGGAGGAGCAGGAGTCGGATCACTCTTGAACACATCATGTATCCACCGGTAAGCTGTGTCATGGAGGCAGTCGATCAGAAACTCTAGCTCCAACGAACTCTTCAAAGATCAGCCAGTTGAAGCTGGAGTTCTGTTCGTCGATCGCCGATGAGAGCATCGCCATCAGCAGGAATTGTCTGAAAAGCAGCATGCAGAGGAGAGTTAGCTTCAGATCACCTGATGAGTCCAATGTGTTTATCATTCCTGCGAGAGGAGATTCAGATGATGATGACTCTTCTAGTGGCAGTGAAACACGCAGCGTATAAAGAGTGTAATTGGTGCAGATTGCAGAGGACCGATCATGGATCAACCGTACTTATCCTACAAACAAAAGAGATCAGTAGGGAATTCTAGGATCCTCCTAGTCCTATAAATCTAAATAGATAATCGGTCCAAATTAATAGTACTGGTAAATGCCATGTTTAATCATATATTTGTTTATTTTGGAACGGAGAAAGCATGCAACTTCTCGCTGATCAGATCACACCGATGTGTCTGCTGTTGTAAATAGAAGAACATGTGCAACATTGGAAATTCTTAATTGTTAGTAGCACTTTCTTAGCAAAACAACAAAAAAGTTCTATCTGATATGCAACTATTCAACCGAATATGACTGCATAACACTTTTGTAATTGTTTACCTCAGCAATGTCAAATGGTTTGTTGCATGCATGTAGATGCTTGCATAACACTTTTGTGATATATCTCATATTAACCTATTTTTTTAAAAAAAAATTTAATGACTATTTACGTTACATAAAAAAAGAGTGGAAATCCACTTACGTGCTGAAGAAACTGTTCCCGTCTTGACTCTGACAGTAGTTTCTGAATTCTGAACGCGGTGAAACTGAGACGGAGGCACCAGGCACCACTGGCCGACAACACCCCGGCAGGCAGGCAGCTCGCTCTCGCATCCATCTCGAATTCTTGATCTCACCTCTCACGGATGATCGAACAGCCACAAGACAAATTAAGCCACCTTCATAATCCATCGTCTCAATCTATCTTCACCCCTATATTTTGGCTTAAGTATAAGCCAAAATTTTAGGTTTCAACCATAAATTTAGAGTTATTTTTAAGTTTTTTTTAGCAAATTTTATTTTTCAGCCTTAGCATTTACGTCATTAAACATACACATATAAAAAAATATATTTATAAATTATTTTTTATTTATAAATATGTCGTTTGTGTTTTCCATTATGTCTTTTCCATATACACGGTACACCTACCCTCGAGCATGCACATGTATACACGTACGCGTAAGAATCAATAATTCAAGCACGCAAGATTGTTGATAGATCGATGGATCGCTACGTGCATGCATGCGGCGTTGGTCGTCGCCGACGACGACAGGACACGGCCGATTGGTTGGCCGCGACCGTTTGTCAAGGGAATATCTCTCTTTCCTTTCCTCCCCCCCCCCCCCCCCCCCCCTCTCTCTCTCTCGTCTCGACGAGTCCCATCGACCATGCATGGCCATCACGGCGTGCGTGCGTGCATGCGGAGATGCTCGCTACCTGGCTGGCTGCAGCGGCGACGGCGAGGCGACGGGGCCGGATCGCTGGCGAGGCGTTACTCCGGTCGCTTTTCCGATCCCTTCCTTTCCGGCGAGGACAAGGGGAAAGCCGGGGACACGACATGAATGATTCTCGAGTCAAATGTACGTACGGTGGACCACCAAACCAATCACCCCACCCCGTCCGGCCGGCTACCCCCACACGCCCACTCTCTCCAGTCCCCCCTACATAGCTCCTGTGTTCTCTTCGACGTTTTTCTATCTTTTTCGTCTTTTCGGTCATAAAAATATGTCGTTTTAACTGTCAGTACGGTTCATTAAGTGTAGTTTTAAGTTTAAATGTCTCACCGACTCATCGTAGATATTCGTAAAATTTAGTAAGTTTAGGATATTATGAAAATGCATGTTTTTTGTTCTAAAATTTTGGGTTCAAATGAGACTATATAATATTACCACTATTTCATATTATAAGATATGTTATGTTTCTCTTTAGGTTAATAAATGCCATTGAATTTGGACACATGTATAAAATATACATGTTAATCCATCGATAAATTTAGTTATGGTCAAAATATCTTATAATATGAAATAAACATAATGGTAATATTGAAACGTAAAAAAAATATATGCTGCAAATATATATTAGTTGCAGAGGCAGAGGTTAATATTCTTGTTCTGAGCGTGTCACTTGGGTAAGCATGTGGTTTAATTCGAAGAGGTGGTGTACATGGTGTTTCATCATAGGTGTGTAGAATCTCTTGTTAAATAATACAACAATCATGTTTAAAAGAATTGTCCTTTTGGATGCATATAGTACAGTTAGTACTAAGCAAGATTTGTCCATTGCACTAGCTGTCGGCTGCGCATCTATATATGCCTTTTCAGTCAAATAGGTAATCATTCGGGGAAAGCAGATTTGTTGGGAGTAAAGAAGCTCCTTTTTCTTTTTCTTTTTTTTTTGCCAACTAAGCCTTTAAACCAGAAATTTCACTGGCCTGAAAGTCAAGTCACTTGTCATAGCGAGTGAAATGACATCTAGGTTTATGTTTAAGAGAGATTCTACGATTTAAATATTTTTATTCTACTTTTACCATCATTGTCAATTGATTGTTAGTTGATCTCTTTTAATCCTATAAAAACAATTCTACCCCTAAAATTTATGAAGTACTCCTTGTTCTGATAACGCACTTCTATGGTTGTGCTTAATTGTTTACATCATATTGGCGATTGCAAATGTGAATTGGGTGCTTCATGATGGAGATCTAGCGACCAAGATAGTGATAGTATTGATCTTAAGGTGGGGAATCGATCTCGGGCGAGATTATACTTCCCAATCCAAAGTTGTCGTATAATTCCTCATCAAAAATTCTCTGTTCCTTGGTGCCATATCTTTGAAGATCCTGTGAACACCATATTATTTTACCTAATGCACCAATTTTGATGGCTAACCCCTCGACTACGATGTTCATGTGTATCAGATAATGTTAATACAAGTATACAATCAATTTTACAACAAAAAGACAAAAGACATATAATTAGACATAAAATTTTATACATGTTCAAAACCTGATATGGGTAATAGTAATTCTTCTGTTTACATGTCTTTGGTAGATCACATCGAGTATAAAGTGTGTGGATGGAGTCCTTAGTCTAACCTACTCAAGTATATTGGCAACATCTAACTTTGGTGGGGTGGTTGGCGGCTAGTTTATGAGATCCTTCTAAGCGCAACTTGATATGGCTTGGTATGACTTAAGATTTTGATGCACTATCCTCCTAGGAGGCCTTGTATTTATAACCGCATATGCTACTTGTTCAAATAGAACTCATAAAATATGACCGTGCAGTTATAGTCATTTTCGCATTGGGCTAGTAAAATCTTTTCTTCTTAGGACATGCTTTCCTATCTACTCTGATGTCTTATCCTTCATTTCAAGATATATTTTCTTATACAATTGAGGATATGACATTCCTTACCCCAGGTAAGTAAATATCTATGAGATTTTTCGTATTTACAGCACTGACAAGAGTATAATAGAATTTTGGCATAATATTAGTGGGGTTTAACTAATGATCAGCTGAAGTCAGTAAGCGAAAAAAAAAGGAAGAAAACACTTATGTGCTAACATTTCATAGAACTGACATTCATTTTAATAATTGGTAGAATCGATCACTTGTCAATGCAAAACATTGGAATTGCTCAGCTTGACATTTGTATAGAAGAAAGAAAGCCTTTGCTTCCAAATCTTCCCTGTACAAGGGGAGATAACATGACCAAAGTTAAACAGCATATAAACTATTGAGTAAAAATAAAACTAATCAATTAATAGTATAACAATCTATCACTTAAATAAATACACTTAGTAAAATATACACAATGGCATCACACACCAATGCATTTATGCATTTACGGGAAAGAATAGAGAATACTCTCTTTCACCATGGAGTAAATTCATCAAGACACTAAGATAACATATATCACACACCATGACACCAATCCTGTTCGATAGGCACCTTGTCAAACGAATGGATGCTACTTTCATAATTTTATTTGCCAGGAACTTATTTTTGCAATTTTTTTATTAAAATAATATTATTTTAAAAAAATCCTTGATTGGTTGCTTGGTTGTGGCGTGCCGCAGGCAAATGCGTTGCATGCACTGTAGCTGCTGGCTCAGGCGCTCATCCAAGACAAGCACTACCTCCATATAAGTTCCATATTTTGGTCATTTTTCAGTTTTTAGATACAGTGTTTTGACTCTTCATTTTATTTGAAATGTTTTTATAATTAATAATTTTATTGTTACTAGATGATAAAATATGAATAATATTTTATACGTGACTAATTTTTTAAGTTTTTTTATAAATTTTTCAAATAAGACGGATGGTCAAAGCGTTGTACGCAGAAATCGAAAAACTAGAATCCTAGCCATCCTCTGCCCCTAATTAAGTGTATTTTCTCCTTTTAATTCAATGGCTTAATGAATTAATGCACACATCTTTCAAACTTTAAACGATACGATTTGAAACTTTTTTAATACCTGATTCTTTTCATAAAAAAGTTTTTTAATTTATTTTTTTATTCGACAATAGTTTATTTATTTGTTTGTACTCTTTCGAATAATCATCATAAAATCATTTAGCTACTCAGCAGAAAAAAACACACCTACACGAAATGCATATCAATAGAACAAATTTAGCCTATTCAAGGAAAAGGCCAAGCAACGTACTTACAAATGAAAAATATTTTTTGAATAAAATTTTATATCCATGTTCCTAGCTATCTAAAATCAAAGACTGAAAAATAAACTACGATAAAAAGACCTCCTAAAATCTATTTCAAATTTAAGGTTAAAAATTTAAATTTTAGCTTATAAACATAAGCAGAAACCAATAGGACCATAAGCAAACCCTAAAACTAGTGCAAGCAGGTGTAAACACTCACAGAAGCTACAGGCTAGGCCTTAAAAACTTTCAACCCCCTAGGCCACAAATTTCTCACAATGGCAGGTGAACTTGCAGCATGTATTTGATCCCAAAAGTCAAAACCAGCAGCAGCTCAAGAACACAGTCTCTCGTATATGTATGCATCGACTAATTAAACAAAGGCGATCAAGATGGCGACGCTGATGCCGCGCCTTAATTACTAATTAATAGCGATCCACGTTTCGTGCTGCATATGCTACGGGGCGCTGCAAATTTTGTATATTTTTCTCGTCATGCGCTTGGTCGGGGAGAGTGCTGTGAATCCCGAGGCCGGCAAATTCTTGGATGCGTGTCCATTTTTGTTAATGCATCTATGTGTGTATGCCTCGAGCGATGTTGCCGTGGCTCCCTCAACGGAGCAAAGCTAATTTTGCAGATATTTTTTAACGATAAGTTTATGAGTAAACATGCTATAGAAGTAGCAGTTTGAATTGCTAAGAGAAGAAATTTTATCTTCTTGCGAGTAAGGAAGAACAGGTCACTGGTTTAATATTGTCAGAGAATTCAGTTTGAGGCCATGTGTTTATCTCATTATCCATTATGGATTATCGTCATTCTAAGCTGCTAAATGGGCGTTTTATGCAATATATATAAAAGTTCGCCATTTGATCTATCCAAAGTAAATTTTTAAATTTGTTAGGTAACTCAATCGTTTGTGCCTTTAGTTAGTAGTTCAGATAGTTACATTGAGTATTTGATCTTTTTCTAGGTTTCAAGAAGGCATATTGTCTCTGTCCCCAATAATAGAGAGTACACTGAAAACATATAGTTGGTGCAATTGTCTGTACTACTACTATACTACAAATTTACCATGCATAGAAAGGTTTGATACATGAGGAACCCTAGAAAGGGAGGAGTATTGATCTTGCTTATCCTCTGATGTCCATTACTCTTACCAAAATAAGCTCTACATGGTAAGCTAATTAAGTGGCTTTGACCAGTCAAAAAGAGCTTACAGGGGAGTAACAGGAAAAGGGAAGCTTTGAACAGTTGTGGTGTCAACAAGTTATGGACAAGGATGTGATGCAACACAAGAGAGAAAACAAATATTTATGAGAAGTGTCCTTGGTGGTGGTTGTTAGGGCACAAACAAGTAGATGTGTAGAAGGAAGCTAGCTGTACATCACCAGCATATTAAACCAAACTGCAAGATAAATGACAAATTGCAAGTGTGTATAAAAACTAGCTAGAAGAAAAAAATTGATAAAACAATCAAATGTGTATAAGCTAGATAAACAATATGCTAAACACTAGTAGTAGTTCTCAACAACCACTACAATCATAGAAGCTATGTCGCAACAGATGAACACAAAGTGCATGACTGGTCCATTAGTCAAGAGCGATCAAGAGTCTGAAAACCACACGCTAAAGGCACCTAAAAGACAAAAGGCAATGAGCATAACGTTTGCTCCATGATTCTTTGCAATGGCAGGAGTTATCAAGCTTGCATTGCAGAACAGTATGCAGGATGTACTGTCTCGTAGAATTTAGGCCTTGTTTAGTTCTCAAATTTTTTTCCAAAAACATCACATCGAATCTTTGGATACCTAAATAAATTATTAAACATAGATGAACCAAAAAACTAATTGCACAGTTACGAAAGAAATCTTGAGACGAATCTTTTGAGCCTAATTAGTCCATGATTAGTCATAAGTGCTATAGTAACCAACATGCGCTAATGACGGATTAATAGGCTCAAAAGATTCGTCTCGCGGTAGGCTAGCCGTGAAATTCGTTTTTTCATTCGTGTCCGAAAACCCCTTCCGACATCCGGTCAAACATTTGATGTGACACTTCTCCCAAAAATTTTCTCAATCTAAACACCACCTTATTCTAGACTGAAAATGCTTACTGAAATCCACTGAATATAGAGAGAAAAATATAGCAGATTTCATTTCAGTACTCATGTAATAAACAGCCACTGCATTGCACTTCAGAACCAGGGAATACATAGTAGATAGAAACAACATGATTCGCATGCATGCTCATGGATAATTAATTTCTCCTTCAAGAACATTACAATAACCAAATGCAGAAGCAAATATTTGAATTATAAGCTGTAAGATTGTTAATTTGAGCTCCATACTAATTAAAAGGCGACTTTATACATACACATATATCTATATAGTCATATGAAATCTTCAGGACCATCTCAATTTCTGGTGACAAGACCAATGGTCTTACATCATAATTAGAAGAGCTAAAGATAGTCTCAGCAAACTAAAGCAGCAAGAACGGCAACAGGTGCCAAGGAGAGGAAAGCAAAAAAGAAAAAGAAAAAAAAAGAGAAGAATTTGAATTCAGGGGAAAAAAATGCCTGGCCTTCCTGCATACCATCATATCAGTATCATGGAACGGTTTATTCTTCACCAAAACTCTCCATTTGTTCAGCTAAGCTCGCATGGTGGCCTCCATGCCTTGGCTCTGCAGAAGAACTGAGAAGATAGCGGCGGCGGCGGCGACGACGAGGTCACCGGAACGGCCTCCCGGAGACGAGGAGCAGAGAAGCATGCTGAGGAAGGGAAGGCAGGTTGCAGGAGATGGTAGCATTGGCATCCTCCTCCTTCTTCATGTCCCAAATGAGCTGCTGCTAGTTGCACAAAGCACAAGCGTGTGGGTTAGAGAGAGAGAGAGAGAGTGGAGTGGAGTGGAGGGAGGAAGGCTTCTCTGCACCTAAGATGTAAATGTATTTTTGGTTAGAATACTAGAGGTTTTTGAGCACACACAACCTAGCATAGTAGCATGAGCTCATCTAAGGATCATCTGTGGCTGCAGGCCATGTGGACAACTATCAGATCATGTTCACAAAACATGTCAATATGAGCTTAGTTAGGGATACATAAAGTTTATGAGGACCTATACTAAAAGTATTTTTTAGAAAGAGTATAAAACATATTGGTTGTTTATCTCTATTAGACTTTACAACTATCAACAATTGTGTAAGAAAATTGAATGTCGATTAACATTGCTACGCTGATGTTTTTTTTCGATGTTGAAGAAAACTCCTAACTTTTGTACTATTAGGTGTACAAAGTCAAATTCTATACTATTATTGGATACATATATGAATGGATAGATAACACATCTAATACGACATCGACGTCTTTCCAAAATATAAATGAGAGAAAATAATTTAGTGAATGGCAAGAGATAAATGGAGGTTAATTGATTGGAGGGGATAAAATTCATTAAAAAACATAAGAATACTAGTAATGAACAAATGACAACTTGCGTGTGTTTCTGCATCTTTCACATAATCCAAAAAAATTATGACAGCTTGCAACTGTTCTATACTTGCTTCTAAATCTTAATAACAAAGAAGAGAATTTGGATGCAGTTATAAGAAAAACAAAATGCATTGCCTCTACTTATTTCTCAAATAACCACACCAGCACACACACAAATGAGGTGGCTACCAATGAGATCATTCTAGCTCTAGACTCTGATGCAGAGGATCAAAGCCTTTTAGGAGAGATAAGGGAGAAGATTGTTCCCATAAAGAGCTGACCAAGAGAACGAGTTATAAGGCTTTGGCTTGCTGATCAAAGGAGAAGGTAGGGGTCCAAGAGAAAAAAAACGTCTTTTTTTTTTTCTCCAAACTCACGTGGGATGAATTCCATCTTTCACACAGTGAAAGGTAGGGAGAGGTTTTTTTCCTTTGCTGTGAGGCTTACCTGTTAGCAGGGATGACTTCTGTTTTGCCATTCAAATCTCTGTTTCAGAAGAGAGTTGAACAATATGTGTAGCATGTGCTGTTGACTAGCACCTTTACATGTGGAACACAAACAATAGCAAGTTCCTACTTTGAAGATATATTAATTATTTGCTTTTATGAAAAATCAAAAATATTTCCTCTAGACAACAAGCCTGCACTTTGATCATACAAAACCTAGAATTGTTGTCGCAACTTTGGATCAGTTTTTTTTTAAAAAATAACAATAATTTTATCTATGTTTTATATTTGTCTTCTTAGCGTACTGAAAAAAAACCAGACAAAAAAAATAGCAAACACAAACCCACTAGTCCTAAAATCAAATTCTAAAAATTCAAAATCACCTATGTTTCCCATTTTAATTCGGGGTTCCGCTAAGCAGGCCAACAGTTTGCCAATCAAAGACTCTTTGCTATGTGTCCCTTTTTACCATTTCGTACATAGAAAAATAACGAAGAAAGAAAAGGAACATGGGTAGGCATGTGAATTCACCGTGGCCTTCATATGTTGAGAGTGTGATAAGAAGATGTGATCCCGTATGGGTAGATAAGTGTGGTAATGTTTGTACATGTGTACTCTCATTGTAATCATAAAAAAACAAACTTACAAAAAGGGATATATATAACCTAGCAGGAACGCACCTGATTTTCACCCAAATTTTGGGGGATGAAATTGCCCGTAGTCACAATCTATCTCTTTCATCCATAATCAAAGACCAGAAGGCTAGATCTAAAGTTGTGTCTAATATAGCTGGAGGATGGAAGATTGAAGAATTTTTATTTTTATCATAGTTATTAAATGGTATAAATGATATAATTAACTATTATGAAAGATAAAAAATCTACTTTAAAAGGGGAGATGTTGTACTTCTATTAAAAACGTTTTGCAAATAAAAAACATACAATTTAGTGCTTCAAAAAATATGTGCCAAAAAGACAAGGACAAAGCTGAAAATAATCTAAGAGAAAGAACACATCCTTTTGGCTAGATTGGTTATGGTAAGACACTTAACGCTAACGGGACATGAAAAGGCAAGATAGGATTTTGTATTAGGGTTTTCATGTATAATCGGCTACCCAATGGTCCAATGATAGAGTTATCGTTCATATTTAGCGATCCAACAGTTTACTATACAAGGATATACTTTCTAAATGTCTTAGGCAAAAAAAATCTGAAATACAGAAATAGATAAGAAATACAAGGAAAGAAAATAAAATAAGGATTCCTCGCTTTTTTTTTGAATGGAAGGATTCCTCACTTGAACAGCTCTCTCGGGCGTACCTCAGCACATTCACCCTCTTATGGTGAAACTAGGTGCATGGAAAAATTGTTCCCTCGTGTTGTCATCTCACAGCTTTTGATGGATATGGAAGCAAAAGTAGATCGTGTGAGATGTCCCCATGAGGCCACGAGAAGAAATAGAGTAGCATGACGGTGCAGTGATAACACCCACACTAGGCTTTTCGGTATGGAAGCAGTCTGCGTTTTGGTCACACCTACACTGGTCATCTAATCTTGTGCCAACTGCCAACATAAGCACAATAATTTAGTGCTACTTTCTTTTGAGCGAAAGAAGATCGATAATAGAGACTTGCTCCGATCCAACAAAAAGTATATTTAGATATCGGTACCTCGAGGTACCAAATCGTTTTTCATAAGAGTTTTTTCGTCATTCTTGAAAAGTACCTCAAGATACTAAGAATTTTAGTACAAATTTTTAGTACATCAAGATACAATGTACCTTTTTAAGGATGGTAAAAAAACTCTTTTCACAATTGGATCTAGCTGAGTAGAATGTGTAATGTTTGATCCAACGATTAGAAATGATTTGGTAACTTGAGGTACCGATACCTCGAGATACTTTTTATTGGACTGAAACAAATCTCTCGATAATATTATATATGAGAAACAATTACAAATTTACAATCCTGCTGTTACACTAAAAGAAATAAAATTTACCAACACAGGCTAAAAATATTTCACATCTTGGATCACCGCAAAAGATACGAGCAAATGAGAATAGTCATAATGCTAACCAACTCCGACAAGCACAAAAATTCATAAACGTGTATTGAACATCATTTTCAATTGTTTGGCAAGACTGCAAACCGGTGTCACCAAAGAAATAGAGTACATGAATTCTAAAGCCAATTCCACCACTTGAATCCTCGGTGGTTGTTTGGATCTAGGAACTTTTTCGCAGTCCCTTGTCACATCGGATGTTTGAACATTAATTAAGAGTATTAAATATAGACCAATAATAAAACTAATTGCATAAATAAAGGTTATTTCATTAGACAAATTTTTTAAGCCTAATTAATCCACAATTAGCAAATGTTTACTGTAGCATCACATTCGCTAATTATGGACTAATTAGGCTCAATAGATTCGTCTCATGAAATAGTCCAGAGTATAGGGTGGGTTTTATTAATAGTCTATATTTAATACTTCTAATTAGTGTCCAAACATTCGATATGATAGGGACTAAATTGGAGGATCCAAACACCCCCTCAGTAACCCAGTAGACAAGCCTTCTTAGGACTTCATCAACAATCCCGTGGAATCAGAAGACATCGACGAAGAGATGAAAAAGATTTAAAAAGCTAGAGAGAAACCTAACTCCATAGACATCCTAAAAGAGAAACCCACATCTACCAAACAGATATGAACCTCTTCTAAGTTTTATTTAGAAAAAACACTACAATGGTTAAGAGAGGGACAATGACGAGGAGAAGGAGAACCAAACCAGCAACGTTAGTCCGAGAAGCCCTCGGTTGATGGAGATATGTTTTCTTACGAATTTATTTTAGCTGGTGCTACCAAAAATTGAGTGGGATAGATTTAATAAGAGTGTTTCAATTAGTGACAACGATAATAAATTTACGGGAATGATAAATATATGGTAGGATAAAAATTTAAGATGATATTTAGTTTGGTATGTGTCAAAACTTCGGTAGGATGCATTTCGATAGAGTAGCAAATCAAACTAGGATCTTGTTTAGGGAGTTTTTGATAGCTACAGATTCTCACGAGAATCTCCGAAAGTCAGAAATTCACCTAAACAACACTTAGCTAATGAGAATCTATAGTTACATACATGGAGCTAGCCGCATGCTATAAATCTATTTTTTAGATTGTAATAAATTAGTTTTGCTTCTAGCTCGTGGAAGAGGACATATGACTATTTGCGTGCGTGAGAAAGAGGGGTCCGAAACAGCTAAAGCCCAAAATGGAGATAAGAGGGGAAAGGCAGGGGAGGGAAGGGCATGGGGAGGGGCCGTGCTGGTCCACCAATGCACCGCGCCACAAAGCACTATTACTACTCCATACATTACATAGCAACAGCCAACAGGCACCGCACCACTTTTGACCACCACCAACAACGGGGCCGCCACTTCACGGCCTCACCTCTCGTCTCGGCCCTGCCGCATCACGTGCGCCCCGGCCCGCACGTACCGTACCGGTACCCCTCTCATCTCTCTCCGCAGCTTCGAGCCAATGAGCCATCGATGGTTCATCTCGAGACGAGCAGAGCGATTGCGCAGACGTGGGCGCCATGCCTCTTTCCGAGGACGAGGGGGAGGGGGAGGGGGAGGGGGGCAGGAAGGTCATTTCGCGCGCCTATGGGGGATCACACGTGCGGGGGTGCCGCCGGCGGCACGGACGGTGGCGGGACCGAATCCCACGACACCGGCCCCCGACTCTTCCACCGATGCCCCGGCGATCCGTCCATTGACACGGACGGCTTCCATTCCCAATTCCCAGCCCCCGACGCCAGCGTCCGACCCGTCCGTGCATCCACTTCTCCCCATCCATCGTAGCGTTGTGCCGTTGTCACCGTCCCAAACCCAGCATCTTTTTTAGGGTAGGAGTAGGAGACAGAACGGCAACCATGGAGAAATACCATGGGCGCACCTATCCCCCACCATTATAAAAATACTAGTACTCCACATGTAGCAGCAGAGTGCAAGTGTGCAAAACAACCAACCAGACAGACAAGAGCCAAAGATACGTAGCAACATCAACAGGTGGTGGCAAGGAGGCTTGAAGATTCTCTCTCCAAAACAAATTAGTAGCAGCATGTAGCATCAGCGTATTCTAAAGCTAGCCGCAGAACAAAACAAGCACGCACCTTGTACGTTAGTAGGCCGAGGCACGACCCAAGTAGCTGTAATCTACAGACTACAGAGGCTACACGGTGACTCGTGACAAGAGAACAAATCTGGTGTTTCTTTCTACATATTCAGCTTCCCTCGCCAGGTTGGAGCACAGTAGTCTCTGCTAACAGTAACTGTCAGTGATCTTTAAACTTGGATAATGTCGCACCGCTAGTCGTCGAGCCAACCGGAGGACGAGCCCTGCATGAAGGCTGGATGGCCCGTGCCTCTTGTCAGAACTTCTTGAGGGGGATACCATCCATGCCACAAGTCATTTCTTGGAGCGAACTGGAGTCCGGGGAAGGGGGCAGGAGCGAACGGAAGTGCAGGGAAATGACTTGTTGTCTGTGGCAGATAATTAGCAACCACTGCATCAACACCAGCAGCAGCAGAAGGTGCATGTAGTGTATCATCCAGCTGTCTGCAACCAGTACCAGCTTCAGGTGCCCCTCTGGACAGTGTGTCTTCCAGCATTTGGTATTGCAAACCAGCTGAAAGCCTGTCTCCTCCAGGCGACGAATCAATCAGCTGCCCAGAAATGCCAGGTACGAGTTCATCCAGAGGTGGCGTGTCTTCCAGCATCTGATATTGAACTCCAGCTGCATGTTTGCTTGCAGCAGGCGAATCATCCTGCTTTCCACAATGTGAGCCATCTGCTTGTCTCTCTGTCACTGGTGAATTTTCCAGCCTATGGTACTCAACACCAGCTGATGTCACCTCATCGCAATCCGCAAAACCCGCAGGCGCACTTCCAACAAGATCGTGGGCTTGTGAACCAGCATGCCTGTGCTCCGATTTTGACACGGTTTCCGTTTCTTTTTGACAGTCGCTTTTGTCTGCTGATGAAATGCTCATGTCAGATCCACAAACCATGCCTGCATGATACTTATGGGTTGGATCATTTCTTCCCTCGTAGTTGCAGGGCTGCCGTGATCTTCCATCGGTATCTGTCCAGTAGTCCCCTGGGGCACTAGTAGGATCATGGTATGTGTCAGACAACAACTGATCTATAACAGAGGCATTTACTGGTCCCTCTTCTTGTCTTTCTTCGTTGTTAAAGTCCACATCCCGATCATTACCCATTTGCACATGCCCAGTTTTTGTAACGGATGCAGTATCTACCATCTCCGTATCATCTAAGCTCACATTTTTGCTGAGGTGCCCCATTGTTTTAGCTATTTCCTTGTGTTTCCGAGCCCAGTCACTACGGCTCCATAGAGAAAGCGGAGGTGGTGACAAATTCCATTGTTCCATAATCTTGTTATCAGCATCAAGCGAACCAGGCAAATAGAACGCCTACAGTTTTCCAAAGAAAACAGTCAACACGAAATTTTGCATCACCAGTTTAAGGATAACATGCAACTGTACAAATGGGTATTGTCCAGAAGTACCTTTCCTGCAAGTTGATTAGAATCCTCCCATATTAACTCATATGGTGGGTATTTCCTGTCCAGCCTACAGGACAAAGCTGTGTTAAAAATCATGACAGCGAAAAGTATATATATGGAGAGCGGGAGTACCTTTCTGTTTCCTTGGGAACAATGAGTATGATCAGCTTGGGCTTGAAAGTGAGGGCTTTATTAATGAACTGGTTTGCAAGAGAAGCTTTAAACCCAAAAGGAGGATTCAGTCCCATGATCTGAGGGCAAAAACAAATGTCAAGTACAGAACCCAAGAATTTGTCTACAACAATGTGTGAGAACAAATAACACAAATGACTGGGCTCTGAGTATACCAATCGGCATCCTGTGGGCAATTCATCTGGTTGAACGGTCATCCAGTCTCGCCTCTCAAAATTGAAGTCATTCTAGGGAAAGAGAAATGTGTCAGCTGCAACAAGGGTAAAAATAGGCAAGGGCGTGACAAAACAAAAATCAGGCGCATGTTTAGGCCCTCATATATGTAACTTTTACCTCTATTTTTCCATCTAACCTAATGTATATATTTCATGCATGATTATCCATTCAATATTACAACAGGGAGAAAGTCTGGCCCTGGTTCGGTTTTGATCTCTCAACTACAAAACCGGTTACTGTTGGCCCCTGAATTCTTGAAACCATCTATCTTTCATTGTTCGACCTTAATTGGGCTGTTTTCTATGATGTGGCGCCATCCTAATATCAATTTAAAATAAATAATAGATAGGTTCAGGAAAGAGAGAGAAGGGAGCAAAGTTTGACACGCTAGGTTGTAGTGTTTTCTTCATTTTTCCTTTTAAATTATTGATCAGTATGTTGACGTCATCACTCTTCGCCCATGTGGACTCTACATGGGCGCCACATCATCAAAACCACTCCGGTTTGGCCTAGGGGACGGGGGACCAAAAGAAAATGGTTTTGTAGTTTAGGGACTAAAGTTTGACCAAAGCCATAGTTGAGAGACCAAATGTAGACTTCTCTTAAAAAAAAGATATATTGCTCAAAAAAATTTATTGTGATTTGAGAAAACGCAATATATTACCCCACCTTTGGTTGAATGAGATCATAATTTTTGTAGCCGCAACTTTTTTCAGAAGCTTCAAGCTTTTCCTTCAATAATAAGCTAAAATCATTTGAACCACAGCAAAAGTCAACAACCTAAAACAGAAAGAAAAGGAATGTGTAAGGTTCATGGATTGTAAGAAGTGCCACACCTAGATGATGTGTAAAGGTCTTCTCTTTTTACTGTGAACCCAACAAATTGGTATACAATATCGGATGGCAAACTAAACATAGTATTAAGTTGGTAGATCAGCAGTACGGCAAGCATGATTACAAAGAGTCAAATCAAGACATCAATAAGTAGAAAACCTGCCACCGTCTACATGTCTTAAAACATAGTTTGATGATTTAACCCAATTGTGATATCCAGAAGCTTAATCCAATTTATACAGATCAAGCAGACAATGACACACAAGTCATATTACATTATTGTAATAATTTATTATCTATACTAAGCAGCTAGGTTGATTTTTTGTGTAATATCAAAATCAGGTCATTGAGTTTGTCCATTGTCATGAATCAATGTAATATCGAATTCCATAGAAGATTAGCACAAATAAAATAAAATATATGAAAGGTTGTCCGATGACAATTTCTCCCAATTTGTTTGAGAGCCAACTGGCCCCTACCATTACAAACAACTGTTGATCTACTTCATTTAAAACTGGATGCTTAAGCTTGGCATCCATAGAACATATCAATACGGTAGTGCTACTATGAAGCACCAGACTTTATGCAGATGCATGGCACAAAAAGCGTGCACAGAACAAAGGACAGGTATGCCACATCACTAATACAAATTCATGATGACCAGATTTACATAACAAAGCAGAACAAACATATACCGTGTCACCGCTTTCAATATACCATTGCAGCCTATCTACAATCTGCACAATTTAAACACGCTCACATCAATACTAATAAAAGTATCAGCACAAGGTCGAAACTAGAGTATATAATAGATAAGCATAGCTGAAATAAGAAGGATAGCCAATTATTTTTCTGTTGTAAGAAAAAACACACACGAAATCAAGCAACAGTGGTAATGAAAATTGAAATGTGAATTGTGAAGTTTGGTTTTCATACATCACAATTGGATACAGAAGTGGTAAAAAATAGCAAAAGGATATAGATCTAGGAACTTTCATTGGTAATGACAAATGAAACAGAATCCTACTTTTGCTTATCGATGCAGCAGATAGATTTATGCATGTAAATCAAATAGATAGATTTATCACTAAAAACACTTGAACAAGAATTTTTTTTTAAAAAAAAGTGTTGGATTCCTAATACTCTGGATTTGCAGGTAGTACTCTCAGATTTTCTATTTGACACCGTTGACTTCTAGATCTACGTTTGATATTTTGTCTTATTCAAATTTTGTGCAAATATACAAAATTATAAGTCATGGTTAAAGTGTCTTTAGTGATAAATCAAATGACAAAATATAATTAATAATTATGTAAATTTTTTGAGCAAGACGAATGGTCGAACATACAACTAAATGTCAACAGCATTAAATAAAAAAAGAAAAATTTGCAAACGTGCTATTCTAATTTTGCAAAGTTAGAGATATGCCACTGGTGTCTCAATGACATGTGAGGCACACATGAGTCAATGACATGTGGACCAGGATGTCATATCTCTAATTTAGCAATAGTTTGCAGACCACTTGCAGGACTATTAAATAATTCGAACACAGTTTTACCTAGTCATCAGGAAACAATCAAACTCACGCAGAATCTTAAACAATTTCTAGTTGAGGAATGAAAAGTTGAAAACTAAACCGAGCCAAGAGCTGAGGAACAAGAAATAATTTCCCCCTATTAAATCAAGGATAACCTTGTTGAATCTGATGATGATGGAAAAAGAATTGGCAAGAACTTCCTTTTCATGCCAAGTCTGTATTGGGATAACATTTGAAACTAATAATTGTAACTTCTCATGTCAAAATACTATGCTTCCAAAGGAAATGTAAAAAGAAGATAGATCAGTATGACAGAAATAACCAGACCCACAGTGTTACTGATATGCATACATACCTGCTCGAGTTTGTCCAGTTTGGTGAAGTGGCGCCCATAAGATGTGTAGCGCATGCCATGAAGAAATGGTGCGAGATATATATTCAGTTTGTTCTGCAGAGAATAGTTCATGATATCATGGATAGAAGAGGTTTGTTGTTTCAAATAGCAAAGTACACAAACTACTCAGTACAAGTTTACTTTTAGCATATATCACTCTGCACAATCATAAGTAATTACAAGCATGTTAGAATCATAGAATTTTTTTCTATCATCTGGTGTGGTAGTTGTCTTCTCTCAGTGCAGACAAAGAAATATAAAATTTCCAAGTTATTAAACAGATAATAATGAGACAGAGGAGTTCATTACTATGTGGATGCCATATATCTAAAAGGAACATTTAGTAGTAAACCATTGTTACAGTAAGGTATTTCGCTATAGTCATGTACCTTCCACCTTGCAAGTTGGAAAAGATCACTAGGTGCACATACAGATTTGACATCTTCTATGGATGCACCATTTTCCAACATATGCAGAGCAGCATTTATAGCCTGCAAGGAAAATATGTAAGAATCAATCAAATTCATGGCATTTCTTCTTAGGAAGTGCAGAAGAGTACCTCGACAGATCTTTGCACCATTCCCAATGTAATCTTTTCAGTATTCTTTGGTACTGGTGTGTGTGTAGATGGCACCACTAGCTTTTTTTGTATATCCTCAATGGTTATATCAGATGACACCTTTTGTGCGAACTCATGAATCCTGAATTAAAGCATAGTCTCAGCTCTTGCGGAATGTAGCAAGGAAAAGCGCAGCAACATCATCCAAGTTTAGCTTGAACAGATATTTTACAGAACATAAAATAAAATTCCACAGCTGTTGAAGAAACCATGGAACAGATCCTTTCTAAATTATTTACTATCAGCCCAGAAATCCAAGTAATTCGAATACAAACATTTAAATCATTCACAATGGATGCTAACCTTATAAAAAATTACACTCTTCCCCATATGATTTGTAATAAGTTCAGAGGATTCTATCTGACTCTTTTTAACTTTTATCAAAGCGATTCATTAGTCAGTACCTTTACAACAACATGCATAAACCCAAAAGTTGTTGAGCAAAAGAAATTTGGCATTCACTCATTTCTGGTACTCCAATACAAAATTTGCAAAATACTTTTCAAACATAGTTTATCAGAAAAGAGGTAAAAGCATGCAGCTACGGTACGTAGTATTTTCCACCGCCAGACTTTTTTTTTTCTCCTCTAATCTTGCTTCTGCTTCCCACCATTCTCATTTGTAGGATGACCAGTTGATTATGCGAGAGAAGTGCACATATAATTGCATAAACAAAGTACACATGCACCATAGGCACTGCCAAATGATAAGCATACATTTTCAGTTTCAACAACTTTACTAAAGTTGTTTGTATGTGAACAAGTACTTGTTTCACTTTTGCAGTCAAAGTTGATAGCACGACAAAAGGAAACAATGGGAACTGAAAGAAAGGAAACCGGTTAGCAGTAAAAGAGCGGCAAATTTACCTCCTCTCAGTGCTTGTGTCAATATCAGGGAATGAGCTGAAGGGTATTTTTGATGTAACTAATGTTTTTTCCCTAGCCACAGCAATACGATCACAATGTTTTGTACCTCCAGGCACAAGCATTTTCCTCTTTTTTGTTGTCAAATCACTTGAGGAAGAACGATTCACCTGACCAAATGATATTTTATCACTGGAGAATGGGGCAGGTGGACATTCCTCAAGAAGTCGTATCTTAACCATCTTCTTGTTCATTCCATTTACATTGAAGGGTTTTCTTGTGACAGCAGGATTGTCAGGAAATTTAATATGGTCCCTTGTTGGGGTTCTATGTTTAGGATCAATATCATGCTTCCTGTGCAAATTACAAGATTTAGCCAGAAATCTGTATTTATGAATAGCGAGCACAACTATTTAAAAGAAAGGAATCATACAGGCAATATATTAATATTCGATTGTTGGGAAGGAGGCCTTCCCATGCCCTTTGGAAATGAAAGACGCCATTGTCAATGAAATCATCGAAGGCAATTTTCCTATGTACAGGTATGCGTGTATTAGTTTAAGAATGAAGTTAGACAAAATATCAACTCATAACCCACTTTCTG
This sequence comes from Oryza brachyantha, assembly GCF_000231095.2. Lineage (NCBI taxonomy): Eukaryota > Viridiplantae > Streptophyta > Magnoliopsida > Poales > Poaceae > Oryza > Oryza brachyantha. The sequence goes on from NC_023170.2 coordinate 15,529,611, forward strand.
GGAAATGTGAAAATTAGAAACAAATTCTTGCCTTGGTAAGCATCTTCTATGATATGACTTTGGACACCGTCGACATACAGCAAACTGTAGCTCCTTTTCAGCCTTGTTTTCACCATACTTGCAAACATCACATCTGTGGAGTGGGCATGCAAATTTTACCCCAGTGGCTATCTTTGCTGTATATTCCAGTGCTTTGGCTTCATTTTCAGAGAAGAGTAACTGTGCAACACATTTAGCATGATAGAAATAACCACAATTTGCAGATGCACATGGAAATACCTAAAAATAAAAGCAATTTATCAGGTCAGAAGATTTTTAAAACAGAAGGTTTTAAAAGGAGGGCCTTGAAAAATTTTAGGAAGGAAAGCAATCAATTAGTTGCCTTTAAAAGAGATTAACCTCAGGAGTATCTGTTTTAGCTGAACCCAACCTCATGCATGCAAAACATTGATATCTTTCAAGCTCACAATTCTTGCATAGAAAAATATTCAATGCCTGTAGATATGGGAAAGTTTAGTGAAAGTTTCCCTCTAACATGCGAAGAACATATGAAGTAAAAACAGTATAATTCATGAGTGGAAGGTTTAGAGTAGATACGTCAAACTGATGCCTCGTGTAGCCTAAGGTTTGGCAATCTTCACCAGTATCCTTGATTGCATGAAACGATCTGAGGCACTTGCCTTCACAACTGCACGAGTGTCGCAGAAATGAACCTCATGAATGGTAAGTTATGGATGAATACACTACAGAGCATTATTCACAGAAAACAAGTGGCAGACTGGCAATAGTAGAGGTTCAAGCCTCTAACATACAATCAACAAAGAACACATAAATTTTATCATAACTAATTATGTGTAATTTATATAATGGACATCATTCTGGCCATTGCATCTAATGAAGCATGAAGTCACTGTAATTTGTTAATCACTACAAACCGTCAAAACCAAGTGGGATGCACAAATTTAAGACAACAAGCTATAGCATTGTATGGTATACAAAATTTCAACCCCCAGATAAATAAGCCTATTACTAAATCTCCATCCATGCTTATTGAAGAGCTTGCTAAAATAGTCTTAGTCACTAAGAATGTGTAATGTTTGCTCCCATAAAAGATATAGCCGATAAAATAAAAAAATACTGCTGTAATATTGTGTGTAAAAATAATGTACTCTGCACCCAGAAATTTTGCTACACGGGACATAAGATTTTTACTCAGGCTGTATGCTTTCCACTCTTGGCGTACACATGTAAAAACCACCATATTTATACTTGACATAGTACATGCTTCTTTACTCAAACAAAATCGTGATGTTTTTTACTGATTAATTGTGTGCCTTTACCTGGGTTATAGCATATCTCCACACTTAGGAGCACAATAATGCTACCAGTAAGACACAGATAAAAAATTATATTTCAGCAAAAAAAAAGGGGGTACACAATAGACCGTCTAGGTGGTGGTAACAAATTACTCTAGGTGAGCGCAAAGTGCAATAATCTATCTTTCTAACCAAAACCAATCATTTGTCCTGAGCTTCTGTAGTTCCATGTACAGGAATTAAAAACCAAAAGTTGCCAACAAGTGAAAATCCATAGCACAAAAATAACTATTAGGTAAATGTATGAATTTTTTGTTATACAAACATTCTTGCAAGATCAGAGTTACCAAGCATGCGCAATTAAATCCCATTCTGCCAAATAACGGACACCAAAGTTGAAAATTTTGAGATAGCTATTTGATGGATTATCTGATTTTTATGATAGAATTGATGGTATAAATGAATGAATAAAAAATCCAAAATATAATACATCTTCATATCAACCAAATAAATCCATAGCCAGCATTGCAAACAGTTTCCATTGCTTGACAAGAAATATTTAATGACCCGCATATGCATGTTTCAGGAATTTCTAATACAGGAACTATATTTATTTGCAGTATAAAAAGTATACAAGAGCAAAGAAGTCGATGTGCACCTTGCAATTTCACCACCATTATCACATAAAGCACAAATTGAATCAATATTAGCAGAAATCTCGCCTTCAGCATTGTCAGCCATATCTTTGAGTTTCCAATTGCTAATTTCTAGCTTCACTCTTATTCCTTTTATAAGGCCTGTTTAAGCATCCAAACAGTATATTACTAAGCACTGTAATTGAACTTCACAAGTGCTTCTCTTTTCATAGCATATTCTGTAACATATGTTTTACTTTATTCAAATTGTTCAGGCAGAAACAATACCAATGTATCAAAAGTAATATTGAATAGTGAAAAAAATGGCTTGCCCCTTATTAACATTGTTTGTTAGAGAAACAGGATTTTCTCATAGCACCTGCCAAAAATGAAGCATATATCACCCAAATAAGCACTAACACCAGTACAAGTGGCAACATGTTGGTACATCTTAAATCAAACAGGTAGTAGCTGTGCCTGTTAAAGTTAAAACTACAAGCATGCAGAATATAAGAAGTTCCCGCTTGGCCGCAAACAGATGTATAAATTTAAAGTAGAGATCCCACCAGGGCAAGGACTAAGGAGGCACTCCATTGGTTATATACAGAGCTATAGACAGGTTCAGTCCTGAATGGACATGCAATGCTTAAGACATTAGCAATTAAATGTTGGATCAATGATCCAAACCATAATTTTCCTTTTCCGAAAATAGCAAGTAGCATGCAACAGCCTTACACCCATGAACCTCACCTAGTACGTACAATGAAAAGATCATTTGCCTTTCCTATCTGCCTCTAGTTTCTTTCTTTTGTTTTTTAGGTAAGCCTCTAGTTTATTAGTAGTATCTGGCATTACTATGGCATGGCATAAACATTATATTAGAAAACTACAGAATCAGTTTACAAATAAACATGAAACAGAATCGATGAACCAAAATCCACACGTCACATCTCGAAATTGAGAGAAACTACCCAAACTGCAGGATATATGTGCGATCCAACCCGCTTCAAACGGAAATGCATTACCTGCTTTTTTTTACGCAATTGACCAGAAAAAAACACCGTGCATGACGACTACCAGGGAAAACCGCTCGCCGAAGTAATCAGTGTTCAGTCATGCCTACATTGTGCATTTAAAGTGGATAGACACTTAGGGCAGTTATTACGAGTTTACGGCCACTACTAACATTACTAAATGCAACCTCACATGGTAGACCACTACTCAGAATCTCCTATATCCTGAGCATTACCAGAGAAACATTTGAGAAAAAGAAAAAATGGCCAACTCATCATACTGGAAAAACACACACCAAGCGCTACTGCTCGAGTGCTTGAGACAACTCGGAATGAATGAGAGCGAGAGGATCGCAAGCAACGCGCGGAAGGCCAGTGGTGTGGTGCGGCGATGCAGCCTACTCGATCGGGTGGGCTACTGGGCTCACTAGTCATCACCTGGAAATCGCCGCCCGCCTCCCGGCTCCCTCCCCTGGATATCCGGAGGGGGAGAAGCCGGACAGCCGGTGAAGTAGCCAAGTAGGAGCGACGATGAGCCACAGGAACCAGAAGTGAAGGCAGAGCGTCAATGGCGGAAGCCGCGGAACCAAAATATATTTCGGCGCCGACGCCAACCGCTGCTCCTCCGCCGGCTAAACCCTGCGACTCTGAAGTCGACGAAGCTGCGACTAACCGCAGCTCAATCGATCACCGCAACCGCACTACAAATTTTTCCCCCCGGAAAAACGCAAGCATTCCCCTCACCCAACCCGGAACCAACCGATCGCCGGAGAACACCCCCCAAAATCCGCCACAAACACGAAAAAAAAAAACACACATACACGCAATCGCATTCGGTTCATCTCATCGAGCACGCGGGCGTACCTCACAAAGCCGCGCGGTTCGAGCAGCCCAGCAGAAAAAACATCAGACGCTAGGGTTTTTGATCGCCGAGAGGCAAGCAGCCAAACCGCACAAAACCCTCAAGGCAAAAACCACAACCGCTCCTCTCTCTCTCCCCCTCACACTGTCACACACAGATGAACAACACACACACGCCTTGAACGGAAGTGGGAGAGAGAAGAGAGAAGTCCCAGGGTCACGTCCATTTTATGCTCGCCTCTCTCTCTCTCCTCTACTCACCCACCACACCACTGACAAGTGGGCCCACAAGAAGCGGGGCCCCATCGTCAGCTGCAAGTGTAGAGACAATTCGCGTGGAGAGGAGCCGCGCGCCTTCTCCTGTGGGACCAACCTGTCAGCGAGGGTGGAACGGCTACCACCATGATGCATGGAGTGCCGTTGCGTCGCGTCCCTCTCGCTCGCGTGATGTAGGCCGTAGGATTAGCCCCAGCCTTCCGGGGCGTAGAGCTAACGTGGGCCGTCGGATCAGGACGACGTGACGACGACGGGGAGGGCAGGGGAGCAGCTTTTGCAGCAGGGCCCGCGCCGGTGAAAGGAACGGACGGTGGGGATTCGTTTGGATCGGTGCAAGGACGGCGTCGGATGGATTTGCCGTGCCCTCTTTTTGTCCGGCGGAAAAGGAAGAGGCCTTTTTTTTTTGAAAAATAAAACTTGTGCATTCTGGAGGACAGGCTTTCCTCTTACGAGAAAGAGCCAAATGGGGAAAAAATGAGTACGGTTATCTTTTTCCTATTAAAAGAATTTATTTTTAAACATCTAAGTTTATCGAAGTTTACTACAGCAATAGATAAGTATACTAGAGCACTCACATTGCATACTCTATATAGTTTCTAAGTTTATTTATTACTCTTATATTTATCGTATTTTGTTGATGTGACAGTATAGTTAGTTATTAAAGAGAGACCGAGAGAAACAAAAAATCTACATTTCGTGTTTCGTTTGAGGAGGAAAGAAACCGCTAGAACCGCGTTGGGGGAGTACAGCGTCGTTTTTCCACCCACCGATGTCGCAGCCGCAACTCCTTCCGAGCGCGCGGCCAAGCGGCCTTCTCTCCCGCGGTGATAGATTGCTCTGGTGGTATATTTTTTTTAAAAAAAATCCTATTTGGATTCTCCAGGTGGTATATTGCTCATCATTTGTATTTTTTGATGCTTTTTGGGATATAATGTTGTGTTGTTTAATTTCTAGTTCACTTACGACTTGTGATGATCAACTCTTGATGATGTATAGTTGTTGAGATATGTAGGGTGGATCACATAGACTGCGTTCGGCAGTATTGTTAATAACCTGTATGAAAAATATGATAATAGATTAGTACATGATTAATTAATTATTAATTATTAAAAAATTAGAAAATGGATTAATCTAAATATTTAACACAACTTTCCTATAGAAAATATTCGCGAAAAACACATCGTTTAGTAGTTCGGGATGTGTGCGCGTGAAAAATGAGAGAATCTGTTGTAATAAGGGGGAAACGAATTCGGTGATCAGCTAGCTTTGTGCTGCACGGTATCTATAGAAACTACTATCAAAAACTTTATATTGAGGAGCATGGTTTCTTATTAAGTCTTTCAGGTCTAGAAACTATGGATAAAGTCTGCATTGAAATTGCTCTTAGAGTTTTGCTAAAACCGAGGATAAGTGCATTAGGGTTAGCTAAAGTGTTTGTTATACTTAGTTTTTATTTAACTACATTGACACTTGGATTTATGTTTTGATCATTTTTATTGCTTAAACAATATATAATTATTAACAATTTTATTATAAATATATTTTAAGTATGATTTATAGTGTTTTATTTTATATAAAATTTTAAATAAGATGAATAATCAAATATAAATCTAGAAATCAACGGAGTCAAATAGAAAAAATGGGAGGGAGTAGTAGATTTTTAGCTTAATATTAATATGTGTGGTAAAGGCTAAATTGAAAGGTTTTGGGGATGGAGGGAGTATCACGTGTCAGAAGCTGGTTATACAACTTCTATTTCGAAAACTTTACAATTTGATTTATTTTATGGATTTTTTCTTTTTTTATCTATTCCTTATATTTCGGTAAGTTAACATACACAAGTTATAAAATCTAGATTCAATTGTAATTTGGGTCACCTTTTTATAAACAATGTTTCACTTTGGGCACCATTGAACCTATTTATTTTACTTTAGTCTAGTTAAATGTACTAATGTTGCGTACGGTTTGGACCACCCAACTCTCTGGTCTAGTCTCTCTTTGGGCAAATATATACTACCTCCGTTCCTTCCGTTCCATGACGCGTTGATTTTTTTATATACGTTTAACTATTCGTCTTATTTAAAAAATCTACATAATTATTAATTATTTTTATATCATTTTATTTATTGTTAAATATACTTTTATGCATGTATATAACTTTATATATTTGACAAAAAAAATTAAATAAGATAAGAGTCAAACGTATATAAAAAATCAACGGTGTCAAACATTTAGAGATGGAAGGAGTAACTGCACTTAGATGAAAAGTTCGCATGTATACTAAACCCAATGTGTTTAAAGTCATCGATGTGTATAAAAAAAGTTCAGGATTGTTCAAACACAATCGTGGCAAGTTTGATCGGTCCAAATGAAATTGTAGGCTTGAGGGTCCAAATTAAAATTAATCTCCAAAGTGCAATTTAATCTAAAATCTACATGGAATTATTTTTAAAATGTTATTTTATTTAAATCAGTTAAATTTGGTGTGCAACTATACCAGCATAGTTTGATGCATCATTCGAGAAAAAATACATAGTTTTGTTAAAAATAAGTGTAACTCTTAAAAGAATCTTTTTAAATTCGTATCTCCTTCGTATTTTAATGGATGACCCATGGTTTTTTAACACATGCTAGACCATTAGTCTTATTCAGAAAAATTATTGATTATCATTTTTTTGGTATGGTTCGATTCATTTCTAAATATATTTTAATTATAGGTATATTTTCATATATTTACACAAAAAAATTTAAATAAGACAAATGGTTAAACATGTTTCGAAAATCAATAATATCATGTATTAAAATACGGAGTGAGTATCATACTACACTGTTATTGTTTATTTGATGTTACCAGTATTTCTAAAAAAACGTTTTACCACTACTCTTATACTGTGAGTTTATTTCTTTTGTTGTCACTCTCAAATTTACCAAATTAAACACACTTCAATTGCTACTGTACTGAATTTTTGTATAGTTTTGAAACTTACTCTTAAAATCCTACCAGAAAGTTGGCAAAGATCACATGCTAAAAAACTGGTGATTCTAAAATGTAGCGAAATTTGACATTCCTAATTTTGTTAAGATTGGTTTGGGCAACAAACGAAACTATTGTACTACAAGCCAAACAAACTTCACTCAATCACTCGTAGTCGGTGACCTCCTCGTACTACAAACCAAACAAACTTCACTCAAACAAAATAGACCTGGCTGATCTCTAGTGAGCATCAACACCCTACATTTCTCCATCCCTCTCTCTTGTTGGCCGCTCCATTGATTCAATGTCCGCAGTAAAAAAAATTAGGGCGTAACCATACAAAATTCGAACGTTTTATGAGTGTGAAACTTACAAATGTAGCTATAGTATAATTCGAGTAACTTTACTGTAATTTTTATGTAACAATGTAACTTATACTCACATAAAAATATTTAAGGTTGAGGATTCAAACCCTAAATTAAGCATGCAACGTAAAAAAATTCCATGTCTGTTTGCATGAATCTTAATGTAAAGCCAATCTCAGAACTCAGTTTTTCCAAAAACAGCTAACTTGATGAAATGATACATGAAACAGCTACTCACGGTACGACATTTTATTGTATCGTTTCTAAAGCTAAATAAAACATTTAATTACTTCTGAAAGTTTGATTGTATATAGAGTGTTTGATTGCATGACCTCAAGCCCCTCGATGCAAGTTTCATTGCGTTACTGAAGACTTGGTAACAATGCCTAAATGTTTCATGACTATGAAACTAATTCTCCTCGTAGTTTCTTGTAAATATTTTTTTCATTGATGTATCATCTAATTAATGTGCAAATATTTTATATCATTCAGACACTTATTCCGCAATTTTGCATGAATACCAGTGTAATCCAGGCCCAAAAAAATATTGTATCATTCTGTTACTTTTAACGCGCCAACCCATTAATTTGCGTTTTCAATCGCCAACTTTCGAGTTCATTTTCTACTTTTAAGGATTACATGGCAATCCAGGCAAATATGATGCGAGTGTAGAATACTTTCTGCATACATGCATCGGATCAAGTATGAACAACGAGCAACCATAGAAGCATATATGATGCAAATACTCCACGAACTCAATCCTAACACAATGCCTACTATGTCCAAAGAATTAAAATCCAGCAACAATCCATGTAAAAAAGGAAAATTAAGGTTTCCTTTCAAGCAGGAAGGAGCATGAACTCTGCTCCAAATTGCCCCGGAGGTAGAAGATGTCATCATCATCAATCATCGCATCACCACAGGAGCAGCAAGCCAGCTGAGGCGGAGGCAGCAAGAAGCAAGTAGCCAGCAATGCCGACGCCGGCGCGGTGCGACGACGAGGTCTTCTTGTCCGCCTTCGCCTTGGCGCTGGACGACTTCCCCGGCAGCGGGCTGGCGGCGGCGTCGGCGGGCTTGGCGTCCGGCGCCGGCGCCGGCGCCGGCGCCAGCGGCGGGTCGGTCTTGAAGATCTGCATCGGGAGGAGCACCCTGTCGAGCTCGTAGACGGCGACGGGGCGGGTGGAGTAGACGCTGCTGCTGATCTTGGGGTTGGACCACATCGACCGGACGTGGACGGTGCCCATGTCGTCGGTGAGGTTGAGCGTGTACTCGCCGCCGGCGAACGTGGGCACCGGGTTGAGCGTGCTCAGCTTGTTGAACTCGGCGAGGGAGTAGTACCTCGGCAGCGCGTGGTACTGCACCAGCGACTTGAGCTGGTCGGAGGTGAGGTTGGCGAACGTCGTCTTCCTCAGCGACGCGAACGCCGAGTCCTTGGGCACGAACACGGTGATCCCCTCCTTGCTGCTGTTCGCCTGGCTCTGGAACGTCCTGAGCACGTCCGTCTTCTCCAGGTAGTCGAGGAACGTGTGGAACGGCCCGGCCACGCTCAGGAGGTCGGCCAGGTCCACGTGGTGCGGCGCCGGCGCCGGCGCCGGGGACGGCGGGAGGCTCTTGTGCTTCTGGGCGAACGCCGGCGGCGCCGGGCAGCAGAGCAGGATGGCCACCACGGCCGAGGCAAAAACGGCTGCTTTGAATTCCATCATGCTCTGTCAATACAAATTCCCTGATGGTCACGCAAGAACAGTGAAGCATTCAGCACTGAATTCTATCATGCATTTTTGTGTGTAAATCGAATCTACTAAATTGCTTTTCAAGCTTGCAAATTCTACGCTATTTCTGGTTGCAAGCCAGCAGTGCAAGGGGATCCAAATTGTGTTCTGAAATGCCAGAAAACCAACTTATTGTGATTCAGATTTCTACAGCTCATGGTAATTCTTGAAATTATAAATGTTTTCCAACTGAACAGCCACATTAGTGTTCAGATATTTCTACTTTCTAGTGCAGATTTCAGATCAGTTTAACTGAGAACAAATTAATGGTCCTTTCACTGTCACCAAGAAAGACAAGTGCAGAAGATGGAGCACTTTCAAGACTCGATCTAGTTCAAATTGACCGCTGCATTATACTACTGTTAGGTGCCACCTACCAAATCAGGACACAACATAAGCTCACACATGAACAAAGCAGCACTACATCTTGCAGATCTCAGCATCACTGGACTGAAGCATCCAAAGCTCTGGAATTTGGGAGCAAAAGCACTCAGCCACCAAACCAATCATTCCAGAGCTCCGACCAAAATCAGTTACCAAATAAAACTAAGAACTGCATTAGCATTTCTCCCTTCAACCTGAAGGAACAGGAACACGGAAGATCTGTTCTTTCCTCGGGCCAAGAACTGCGAGGAACAGATCCAAATGCGCACTAAACACTGGTTGCCTCTAAGCTAACCCATGAAACCTCAAACTGGAAGTCGAAAAAGAAGAAATTTTTAGCATTTCAACATGGCATTGCAGCTGAAAGACTGACCTGAGCAGAGTAGGGGAGTGAAGGCAGTAAAAGGGTGTGGGGAGGAATGGAGGAGGGCAGGAGGGGAGTTAAGGAGGAGTGGCTATATAAAATGTGGAGGGGAGTAAAAGATAATGAGATTATGGGTGGCAGCTGTTGATGAGGATTGAGGAGAGGAGGACAAGAGAGGACTAGGGCTTACTCACTACTGTCTTCAGGCTTTCAGCTGAAAAGAAAAATAAACCAGAAGAAGAACAGCTAATAAAAGCTGGCCAGATAGGAGCTGCCCCTTTCTGTCCTGGCTCTCTGTTGTTTTCTGGAGTAGATTGCATTTGCTTCTGATGGCTGATTAGTGAGATGGGTATTAGCATCCACAAACTGTTTGTAATTTCAGTAGTACTGCAATGCTTGCAAGTAAGGATGTTTTCTTGCTTTTCAAACAGAGTGCTTTGCTTATTGATTTGATCATCCTTGCTTTAGTGTAAATAACAAAAGCAGGAGAGCTGGAATGTAGTGCTCCAAAAAAAGGGTGATGTTGTAAAGATGAACAATGCTTGTATGACCTGCTTTCTCAAGTTATAAAGATGAGCAATGCAACAAACTGCCCAGTGATGAGAGTTCATCTGTTCATGTGGTGTAGTACTGACAAAAGCACTAATGTGCCTCTTTTGGCCTTAGGTCCGGTTTAGTTCCAAAAACATCCCATCGAATCTTTAGACACTTAAATAAAGCATTAAATATATATAAACATTAAAACTAATTATGCAGTTATGGAAGAAATCGTGAGACGAATTTTTTGAGCCTAATTAGAACGTGATTAGCCATAAGTGCTACAGTAACCAATATGTGCTAATGATGGATTAATTAGACTCAAAAGGTTCGTCTCGCGGTTTCCATGCGGAATTTGAAATTTGTTTTGTAATTAGACTACGTTTAATAATTTAAATATGTGTTCAAAAGTTTGATGTGATGTTTTTGCAAAAAGATTTTGCAAACTAAAGAAGGTCTTATTTTAAAAATCGATAGAGCAAGCCAGCAAGGATTCCTCCAACTTTCACTATGAGATAAACAGCAAAAGTACTACTCAATCAGTTTTATTCTTTTGGGGAAACGAATATAGGGCCTATTTGGAGAAGCTTTGGATTTTGGGAAGCAGTTGCTTGGTAGCCAGCTTCTGAGAATCTGGAAAAACTCCTAAACCTAGCTTCTCCAGATTTTGGATTCTTAGTTTATTTTCTTTAACTATAAATTCTCAGAAGCCGTGGACCGTTTGGGGCAGCTTCTGGCAGAAGCAGCTTCTGGGAAAAGCTGCAGCTGGAAAAAACTCCCCCAAACAGGCCCATAGTGTGACAAACACATGATCTGCAATTTTCCTGAAACAAACCAGAGACCACCATTATAAAATTGTGAGAAGAAGAAACCTGCTTCTTTTTCAGAGGTTTTTTTTTCTTTTGGGGTCTGGAGAATTTAGTTCTGAGTAGAACCTTCAGTTTTCTGCACATGTTTTTTTCTTTTGGGATCATACAAGCAAAATGTACAAGATTAACATGGGACATGTCTCCTCTCTTTTCTCTGGCTTTCCACACGATTGACAGTGCATCAGTCTGAAACTCTGAATAGTTAGCACGTTTTTTTTTTCTGAAACTGAAGTTCTGAACTATTCTACTACATCCAATTTTTCAGGCACCAACTAAACTGGATTAAGCTGTAAACTGGATGTGATTACGTGGGCTCTCATCAGATTGGGTGATGTAGAAGATGGCTACAGTGTCGGTGGAGGACCAACTGCCTGCCCTGACGGTGGCTCGTATCCGGTGTAGTTAAGTGTGGTACTTAAATCAAACAAAATGGAAAGTCATTAGCTGTTTCCGGTGGTAGGTGAGGAAGGCTTGATCATGGAAGGAGAGGAGACTAGCATGGAGTTCTTGAGCTGACGATCGTTTGGTTTTTTTAAAAAAAAAGTCAAACAATATATTTGTAAATGAAAAATAATTTTTAGATAAAACTTTTATATATGCGTTCTTAGCGATTTAAAAGTACTGATTAAAAAATAAACTATGATAAAAAAGTTTAAATCAACTTTAAATTTAAGATTGAAAATTCTAAGATTGAAAATTTAAATTTTAGATTATAAACATAAGCATAAACGAAAAGACAAGGGTACAGAGGTACGACCGTATGACTCCAACTTAGTAGTAAGCACTTTATAATCGATATAATCTAATAGTAGCATGCATGGAAATGAGGATCACATGCTGTACTACCGGGCTGTTCGTTTTGAGGGACTAATTCATAAGTCACTCTACTTTAGTCCCTTTTAGCTCCTAAAATACCAAACAGGAGAGACTAAAACTATCTATGTCATAAGTCTCTAGAGGAGGTGCTAAAAGGGACTAAAAGTCTATAGTACAGCTACTCTACTACTCTAGGTATATAGCTATGTATGTGTGTTGTGTACTATTGAGTATGTCATTTAATGAAATTTTAGTCTCTTTTAGTCCCTCCAAACAAATATGATAGTACTAAAAGAGACTTATGTTTTAGTAATAAGACTAATTTTTAGCCCTAGTACTTATTAAAACAAAGAGCACCTATAAAGCAGAACATGTGAATACAAGTTCAAGCACAAGCTATTTTTCATGACACAATCATCCTGGGAGTATCATTTCACATGTACTGTACCCCCAAGTTCTTGTTTCCATTATCCCTTGAGTTTGAAGAAACCAAAGCGGCAGCTGTATTACTGCACTTTAAGACTGCCATTAATGACCTCGAACAACTTTCGCTTTCTTAACTTCTCTCTTGTAATCTTGAAAAAAAATATACTAGCAGTAAACGGTGTTTTATGAAAAAAAAATTCAAACGACGTATTTATAAACAAAGGATAATTTATAAATAAAAATTTAATATATGTATTCTTAAATTTTAACTTACAAATATACCGAAAAGATGGAGTAACAGTGTTCAGGTTTAGAGTTGGACCGCTTCAATAGCAGGGAGAACTTGGGTTCTTGTTCTTGGGGCCATCAGTCAATGCCTCTGCTTTTCACCAACTACCGAGTACTTGATTTAAGCAAATGTTAACTTATGTCCTTATCTTCTTGTTCTACTTATATTTATAAGTTAAAATTTAAAATTTTAATTTTAAAATTTTTTATCGTAATTTATTTTTTATATTTCGTTGAGAAAATAAATGGTTAAGATTGTGTGCAGTCCTAACATGCAGTTGTCGTTAAGACTACACTGGATCTCAATTCATTCATCGCAGGGCAGACTAACGACAAATCACGAGGTAAGATATTAGTCATAATTTGTATGTCATCATATCATAAAAATATATTATACACTCATATTCCAATATAAATATTACTAATTCATATTTGAGTTTAATACTGCTTCCCTTCCACCCTGTCTTATATACTACATAGATATGTCTTGTATAAAATATGATTTTTCTTCTCTTGATTTATTTATTTACTTGACACATCACATTTTATCATATATATATATATATATATATATATAGCATCACATTTAATTCAATGAAAGTTATCATAGTGACTGCCTCGTGAATGATCTAAGAAAAAGTAACAGTAATATGCCAACTCGTCTTATTAGGATGGAATACAATATAGACCAAGTTCTAGAAACCAATCGAAATGGCTCAGACCGAATTCCAATTAATCGGAAAAAAACAGTCACTAATTTGTACTAACCAAATTTATTCAGTCAGCTTATCCAAATAAAAACCTTGATTACCAATTTGTACTAAGCCCGGTAACAACAAAAATCATAATTCCTCCTCTCCAACACACCCACTCAGTCTCGCACCATTGCCTACCAACCCACTCAGTCTCGCACCATTGCCTACCTCTTGTTGACCTCCTCTAGCTTCTCTACCCTACCTGTATTTAACTTTTTGCCGCTCTTAGAAATGATTGATAACAGATTTGACACCCACACCCACTGTCTATGACATGTGGGTCCTTACGTGTCTATAACATATAGATCCAGTGACAAATCTATTATGACCAAATATAAGGACGACAAAAAGTTAATTATTCCTACCACAGGTGGTCAACGCCAACAGCGTCAACGCCTTGTGCTCACACAGTCACTAATGATTTTTTATGGCTATGATTTTGTTTTTATGAAATATGTTATATTTGCATCACTGGATGATCTTGTTCATGGTCGTGACCGAAACTGAACGGCTTGTTTCTGATTTTTTTTTAATGTAACTTACTCTTTAGTTTAAGGTACCAAAATTTCCTCAAAATTTAAGACTGAAACCAAATTGCTGTCGTAAAGAATGCCGGCTTCTAGTCCTAACTTCTAAGGCCGCTTAACCATTCAAAAATTATATTAATAGATTAGTACATGGTTAATTAATTATTAGTTATAAAAAATAAAATAGATTAATATGATTTTTAAAACAACTTTATAATAGAAAATTTTCAAAAAATACACCGTTTAACGATTCAAAAAACGTGTGTGTGAAAATCGAAAGAAACTGAGTTAGTAGCAAAGGGAGAAGAACATGGTGTGTCCGAGAGAGTCTATGGATGGGCTAGATTGTCAAATTCCTGAACAGTAATCACAGTCCGAATAATGAAATATATACAGACCAAAGTGAAAATCTACCGGAGCTTTGTAATCAGCGGCTAAAATGCAAAAGAACAGTACCTACCAAATTGGGCCCATGCACGGCCCAAATAGAGAATGGCGTAAATCTGGAGGAACGTCTCAATCAAAGAAAAACCTTCAGAAATTCACGATTAAAAAAGCAGAAGCAGTGACGAACTTGGATTTATTACATACCATCTAAATAATTATAATTTTTTAAAAAAATAAAGATAGATTAATATGATTTATATCACTCCAGAAACATACAAGTTTAGATATAAACCTATAATTTGTAATAAGAATAATAAATTTAAACTTTAGATAGTACATGTATATTTATAATCATATTTTTTATTTTGGTATAATTTGTAGAAGATATATTTGAACATGTATGTTTATGGAGTTGCATATTTAGTATTAATCCATCTTCATCAAAAAATAACCATGTATATGACATGTAATAGATAAGCTATAGTGTAATTTAGGAGATGCATGCAGGATAGAGAAACAAGACAAAAAAAAAAGGTACAATACATTGCAGCATAGGTGCTAGATTAAAAACTGTAAATACTTGTTGCTTGTTTGGACAACTGGTGCCTTTATTAAAAAATAATTTTAGCTAGAGCATTCGGTTGGATAGTTGATGGATGTTAGCTCACTGGAGCATGTTAGGAAAAGTCGAGAGAGATAATATTTTTCACAGTGGGACTCATCTTATAAGTCTAAGCATTGAAACATATTTAGCTAAGTTAGAATCTTATGATGTGTCAAGACTTACACATTTCTAAAAAAAAAATACTCCCTCCATGTTTTTTATACAACGATGTTGACTTTAAAATATGTTTGACCGTCCATCTTATTTAAAATTTTTATTCAAATATACAAAATTATAAGTCGTTTTTAGTTTCTATAATAAACTTATAATAAATAATTCATAATTATATATATAATAACACGAATGTTCAAATATAAATATAAAATGCAATACCGTTATATAGAAAAACACTGAAGGAGTTCAGAAAACAGTTTTTAGCATACACCCGTGTGTTTGCATGTCATTTAAGTAGTCATAGAAAAATATGACAAAATAGATTAATACGAGTTATATCATTTCATAAACATGTAAATTTAAATTCAACTTCTATAAGTTATAGAAAAAAAACAAACCAAACTGAAACTAAGTATACGCATATTCATAATTATTTTTGTTATTTTTGGTTCAACTCGTAGAAGTTGAATTTAAACTTGTGCACGTTGGTAGAGTGATATAACTCGTATTAAACTATCTTATTAAATTTTTTTATATTTTTTTATAATTATTTAGATAACGTACCAACAAAACAGCCCGTGTACTTTAAAAAACGGACTTCAGAATAGTTCCGAAGCAGCGACTCGTTGATAACCCCACGGTTTTTGCTGAGGCCCCGCCTAAATCGCAGCGTGCAGCCCATCGTTCTCCTCCCGCCGAAAGTTCGATGCTTGCCGGCCGCGGGGGGCCAAAGCCAAAACCCGGCAAAGCCACCGCATTTCCCTCCCTCTTCACACTGCCAGATGCACCACCACCACCACGCCGACCTTGACTCCTGCCCGCTTTCCCGCCTCCCACCCCCCAAATCTCCCGCGAATCTGTCCTCGCTTCGTTCCCAAGCACGCTCGCGCGCCGGCGCCCATAGCATCCCGGCTCCTTTTTTTCTTTCAAAAACCATAGGCTCTCATCAAAGGAACCCGCCATCCCTCCGTCCCGCGCGGTCGCCGGCCGGCGTGCGTCGCCTATAAAACGCGCGCGGCGATCAACGTACGCTTGCGTCTCACCGCACTGAACCAAAGCAACCCAAGAAATCATCGAGGAAGACATCTCGATTCGTTTCCGAGATGAGCGTGGAGATCCTCGACGGCGGCACGGTGCGGAGCTTCGTCGACGACGAGGGCGCCTTCAACGCGTCGGTGGACGGGCGGTTCGCGGCGCTGGACGCCGACCGCGACGGCCTGCTCTCCTACGCCGACATGGCCGGGGAGCTGATGAGCCTCAGGGTGCTGGAGAGGCGCTTCGGCGTCGACAGCGATGAGGCCGCGCGCCCCGGCGCCGACGAGCTCGCCGCGCTCTACCGCGGCCTCTTCGCCCGGTTCGACCGTGACGGCGACGGCAAGGTCGGCCTCCACGAGTTCCGCGCCGAGATGAAGGAGGTCATGCTCGCCGTCGCCAATGGCCTCGGCTTCCTCCCCGTCCAGATGGTCGTCGAGGAAGGCAGCTTCCTCAGGATGGCCGTCGACAGGGAGCTTGCTAAGGCTGCCTGATTAAACCTTGCTAACTACCGAGCAAATTTGCGATATTTTGTATTTGAGCAAATATTATTGTATCCTCTGATGATTCGTATACTTGCGGTATTTGGATTTAAGCTACTGAATTGCTACAATCCTACTCACTTGTTATGAACAAGAACGACAAAGACAAAGAAAGCTAGCAGAGTTGATATATTAGTTAATTAAAAGAGAGCATTATGGAATGTGACGATTAATTAACTGTTCATTGCTGTATACATCGAGTTCGAGAGTAATTAAAGCTGCAGTTCACAAAATTATACTCCTTAGCTGATCGATCGAGCGTATGAAAATTAACTTTACATACAGAGACCAAGTATATGCAATAGATTTACTGCATCTGTTCCGTTCAGAACCATGGCTGCTGAGCCTGTTCGTTCGTCGTGCTGGTGATGGGCAAGATGGCCGGCCGGCCGGAGCGGCGGCGCTCAGATCCTGGACGGGATGAGAGGCGTCGAATTCGACAGGTAGGCCGCCGCCGCCGCCACGCCGCTGCCGAGCTTCACCGGGTAGCCGACGTCCTTGAGCACCATCTCGACTCCGCTCAGGCAGCCCAGCAATTGCAGCTGCAGGGAGAGTTGATCGATCGAGCAACCGCCGCAAATTTAGCCGCAGTGAGATGCACGAAAAAAATGTCAGAAGATGAAATGTGTTAATTTTACCTCGTTGAGGTGGCCGAGGTGGCCAATCCTGAAGACCTTGCCGGCGACCTTGTTGAGGCCGAGGCCGAGGCTGAGGTTGTACCGCTTCCACGCGTGCTTCACGATCTCGGAGCTGTCGATGTAGGACGGCACGACGACGGCGGTGACGGTGTCGCTGAACCACTCCTCCTTCTGCGTGCAGTTCTTGAGCCCCCACGCCTCGACGGCCAGCCTACAACACACACATCAAGACAGCGTCAGAATTTTGGATCAACGAAGAAGAAGAAGAAGAAGAAGAAGAGAGAGTGACCTGGTGGCGGTGCCGAGGCGGGTGTGCCTCTTGATGACGTTGTCGAGGCCCTCCTCGAAGATGAGGTCGAGGGCGGCGCGGAGGCCGTAGAGGAGCTGGATGGAGGGGGTGTAGGGCCAGTAGGTGCCCATCTTGTAGAACTTGAGGTAGTCGGCCCAGTCGAAGAAGACGCGCACCGACTTCGCCGTCTTGCTCGCCTCCAGCGCCTTGGGGCTCGCGCACACGATGCCCAGCCCCGTCGGCAGCGACAGCGCCTTCTGCGACCCCGTCAGCGCCACGTCCACGCCCCACTCGTCCATGCGGAAGTCCACCGCGCATATCGACGACACCCCGTCCACCAGCAGCAGCGCCGGGTGCCTGTGCTTGTCTGAGCGCGCCATCGATCGATCGCCATGCGTGCGTGATCAGGGTAAGGTTCACCAAGATTCATTCGTTCGTTCCGGGGGTGCAAGAAGGCGAGGTGTTTGGTTGGTTACCGAGGAGCTTGCGGACGGCGGAGAGATCGTTGGTGACGCCGGTGGCGGTCTCGTTGTGGACGATGCAGATGGCCTTGATGGTGTGGGAAGGGTCGCCGCGGAGCTTGTAGTCGAGCGCGGCGAGGTCGGCGCCCTGGCCCCAGTCGCTCTCCACCACGTCCACCTTGAAGTTGAGGCGCTGCTGCTGGTCGATCCACAGCAGGCTGAACTGCCCGATCAGGAACGACACGATGCGGTCCCCCGGCGACAGCGTGTTCGTCAGCGCGCTCTCCCACGCCCCCGTCCCTGCATCCACCGCGCGCCGCCGTTAAGACTCTCTCGCCGGCCGCCGCCATGGACGGCACCACGACGAGACGAAGCAAGTGCACGTTACCGGTGGTGGGGAAGAGGAAGGGGGTGCCGGTGGTGGTCTTGAAGATCTGCTTGACGTCCTCGAGGAGGGTCTTGGTGAGGGCGGGCACCGCCGGCGAGCGGTAGTCCTCGTTCTGGCGGTTCATGGCGCGGATCACCTGGTCCGGGATGTTCACCGGCCCCGGCACGAACAGGTGGTTCCGCCCCGGCCCGTACGCGTAGTCCGCCATCTTCCTGCCGTGACCCACACACAAATTGGGCCCCCATCACCAATTTTTAACACGTTTTGTCAGTGTTTCCACAGTAGAATCAAAAATATGTGTGGGATAATAATAGTCAAAATGAGTAATTTTACGAAACTTGAGAATATATTAAAATTTTGATACCTCTAGATATCTAGATGCTAGAAGTGCTAAATTTTATATTAAAATTTTAATACCTCTTAGTAAGACCTAATCAAGAGCCATAAAATTTGCTCATAAAAAATATGTCCGTGCGTCGCAACCGGCCTGACTCCCCGTCGTCCCCGAATCAGAAATCCGGTAAAAAAAACAAGTTCATTTGATTAAGGATGTCTTAGGAGGACGTATGAAGGATGAATCGCTTGAACTAATTGGTTTTCTCGGATGAGACGGTGGTTGCGCTGGTGGGCATAGGTAAGCCTCTCAGTGGATCGTCATTCATTCCAAATCCGCTCCAATTTATTTCTTTGCTAATTAGTCTATTAAATCAATCCGCATCAATTATTTTTTATTGAGATCCAATCCAATCCAAATCAATTCAACTTTGATTTTAGACCAACCCGCACCAACCCATTTGGTTAAAATGAACTTAACTCACCCTTGCAAAATAAATGTGCCATTTGATATGTATAAACTCGGACCTAAAATTTTAAAACTCGCGTTCACACTATAAAAATTTTGCTTTATAAACAAATGAATAAAACTCAACTGTGATGGAAAAAAACACAAACCCACTTTAAAATAAGTTCTAAAGTTTAAGTTTTGCTTACACAAACATAAGCATGAACCAGGGCGTTACATATTTTACGGTGCAGTATCTGAAGAGTGAAACAGAGTAGCAGCAGTTGCTATTGTCACTGACGACGCAGAAAGACGTTATCAACTTGGACAGCTTCACTTATCCAAGGTACTTGCTACTCGTATTAGTCATCTCTTCCTTTTATTAAAGAGAACTATTAGTACTCTGATCCTACTTGGCAATATAACTCATACTTATCCGGACGATGATATTTACAAACGTGAGAATCAAATCATCCGCGTATTCGCTTATTTTAGTCTGATGTAGATCACTTGGGGAGCAAAATTGATCCTCTAAAAAAATCACGTACATATACTTCTTTCCAAATTAATTACACTCTCCAAACAACATAACAGTATTACACTAATCTGTCAAGCTTTCCTCTTACTCCTAAAAACAGTCACCGATCGAATTCGGATAAATTTTACCAGTCGGATTCAGACAATCGACCAATATGAATGAAATAATTTGAACCGAATACCTGAGACTAGTGAAATTGCAGGAGCTGAAAAGAGGAAATGGAAACGTACCTTGTTCAAAGATAACTGTCCCCTCCTTGGGCTGTTAGAAAATTGGGTGCTCTTCGCACGTATGCTTATACGTGCGAAAGGAGGAGGCAGGAGGTAGGATAGGGTGGTGGAGGAGGCTATATAGGGGCCACGGGGGCCAGGCCCTTTCGTGGGGCCCACCGGCGTCCGACGTGGCAGATAAGGGGCCTTGCCGGCGCCCTCTGTTCGTGAGGCCCTCGTAGCTCGCCGCAATGGAGTGGTGCTGCTGCCAGCTCCAGCTCTGGCTGGAGCCATCACCGGCGCACTATCCAACAATTTTTGACAGTGTCCAGTGACTGCTCCTGAAACGGAAAACAAAGCGGTAATATTTATCTTTGGATTTATTTGAGTAGTTTTAAATTCTGAGAAACAGTTGCTTGTCAGTCAACTTCTAAGAATCTGGAAAAACTTTTAAACCCAGCTTCTCTAGTTTCTAGATTCTTAGTTTATTTTTCAGAATCTGTAGTATTATCAGAAGCTATGAACCGTTTAGAACAGTTTCTGTAGAAGCAGTTTTTTCCAAAAGCTGTAGCCGAAAGAAAGACCCCAAACAGGCCCTTTATGGCCTCCAGATTCGTGGCAGGTCTGTTCGACGCGGCCGTGCATCTGATGCATCCATGCTTAATTTTTCTCTGCCTGTGCTTGATAAGTGCTGCATCAGAAATTACTTATCTTGCATCTAGACATGGTTAAGATTTTAAGAACAGCACAGAATCCCTGGAATCTGGAGGGCTGGGCCTGACGCACGGTGAGACGTGTAGAAATGGCAGGTTTCGGTGGTGGGCGGAGGCCAAGCGGAGCCAATCTGCAAGGCAAGGGCGCGGGCGCATCCACGTCGGCGCCCCGCGTTATCCCCTTCCCCTCGCCCGCGCGGCCGCTTTGCGGTAACGCGGCACCATTTTTCCGGGTCGTTTTAACGAGGGGAGGGTCGAGACAAAAGGTGATTAAAATCGCCATATGCTTGGAGAAAGATTGAGAGGGACGACGACAACGGCGAGGACGAACGGATGGGAGGAAGGTGATAGCTAGTGCAGGTAGAGTGAGCTCTCGTGAGTTCTGGGAGGTCATATTTTGGCCTCTTAATTTAAAATTCCGACGTATTTATAAATTAAATAAAAAATAATTTATAGATAAAACTTTATATATGTTCTTAGTAACCTAAAAGTCAAAGTCAGAAAATAAACTAAGATGATAAAACTCTAAAATTAACTATGAACTTAAGGTTAAAATTTTAAATTTTAGTTCATGAACATAAGCAAAAAAGATGATAGCGTTAAATCGTGAGAGAAAATAAAAGTCAGGCGATTCACTTTTACTCCTAGAACTATCTTATACGAATATCTAGGGCTTCATTTGAACCTGCAATTGGCTCAAGATATTTTTGGCATATAAAACAATAAATATGATTAACGTATGATTAATTGGTATTAACTATTAGTATAAAATTATAAAACATATTTATTTGATCTATTAAAAAAATTATTAATAGAAAGTTTTAAAGAAAAGCCTATCACTTACTACTTTAAAAAACGTGATTACTGAAAACAAGTTTATAATCTTTTGTCAAACGTGGTTACGAACGGAGCCTAGGGTTGGGATAGGCACGGCCCTTGTCCGTTGATGCAGTGATTTGGCTGAGTTGGAGCTAAAGCCAAGAAATATTGATTATTCGTGCAACCTTGTCGCGAACGAGTTGCCCTGAACTGTCTTGAATTCTGAAATTCGGCAATTCCTAGCGAAGAGCGCTGTGAGCAATTCTGGAGTAGATGTGGTATATCATCCATCCAGGGTTTACATTACCAATTGATTATTCGATCTCGATCCCTGTCGACGTCACGGGTTTCGATAAATTTCGATGCTTTTCGACAGATATCAATTGAATTTCGATCAAAATTTACTGTTTAACAGTTGAAATTGCAAAAATAAATTTCAAAATTCCAACCAACAATTGATTTTGAGCTGTCTCAAAAGATTCGGAAACCACAACAACTTCCTAGCTTTCGTCGGCGAACCCTGGATCCATCGTGTTCAGAAACCTGAAAAGTGACCTACCGGGCTTTTCTGAATTAGATCAGATGACTAGCCCATGTTCAAACATACCGAATGTCTGAATATTGATCATATGTTCTCTCAAGGAAGACGCACAAGCAGTAGCGCACAGCTGTGTTCACAACTAGATTGCTTAAAAAGAAAAAAGTTCACTTCTTGTGACACTTGGGAAAATTGCAGTGTTTTTCAAAAAATATAGTCTAGAAAAAAACATGTCCTCAACGATGGGAGCCGTATTTTCCTCCTTTATTTGGTCAGCCTCTCCATTGGAACCATGAAAGCACTACTACAATGGTCGGCCATGATCGAATTCATATTCTATAGTTGACTCTGGACCAACCTTACTTCTCTGACAACCTCTTCACCTTCAAATTCCAACCAGCTTCCAAGTTTGTTTTGTTTTGGATGTTAAAATAGGTGTCGAATACACTAGTGTTAGTAGCTTATAGTTGGTCTTGGAGTTGTATTGTGTGGTAGGGGTGGAGTTGCAGTTGGATTTATTAGCTCGATTCACAAGATACCAACTAAAAGGAAATTCAATTTTCGCTTGTCATGACGACCATGATGATACAAAAGAAGGTGAAGTGATGTTGCAAGTGGAGTCAAGAAGGAGACAATTACTGGGATAGCTAATACTTTTGATGTTAGTCTAGCGCAGACTTGTCAAGCGGCTCACGATGAAGTTGTAAAAGGAAGGCAGCTCGAGCCTATAGAACCGGTGGATCGACACGGTGATTCTACTACTTATCTATAACGTGTATTTGCCAATATGAAGTTTGTTATAATAGGTGTTGAATAGAGCCCTGGTAAGTTACGGTTGGATTTGGAGTTGTATTATGTGGTAGAAGGTGGAGTCAGAGTCAGACTCTGTAACCCGCAATCCTGTAATAAAAAGAGGAGCGCAATAATGTAACCATGATGATTATAATATAGGTTAGACATGCAGGGGATCTATAGCGGTTAGATGCTATGTTATTAGGAGTGCCCATGAATCAGAGCATCAGGGATTAGGCTTTAGGTAAACCTTATTAACAAAAATTATGTATCCATATTTTGTCATTTGGCATGTCTCGACTGGTTAATATCTGATAATTTTTTTTAAGTAATAGCTGATAAATTTAAGGAGGCTAGTCATGGTACCGCTATATCAGCTAATTTTTTTTATCACATTGAAGGTTAGCCATAGTTTCACTGTATCATCTAACTCATGGTACCGCTATATCAGCTAATTTTTTTTTATCACATTGAAGGTTAGCCATAGTTTCACTGTATCAGCTAACTTTTATCGCATTGGAGGACCCGAAAGGCGAGAAAGAAATTCGTTTCCGACGGGTCCATTTCGCAGGGGAACATCTGCATTTGTGGTCAATGATTGCATCGACAAATCCTATGTCCGAATTCCAGAACTGGTCACCTTGGAACATGCAAAAAGAAAGAAAGAAAGAAAGAAAGAACGAGAAAGCAAAAGAGTGCTTGGTTGGGCAGTGCAGAGTGCAGAGGAGACCGTGGACCAAGATTCTGCGTGCCATGCGGATATACGGATGCTCTCCTTTTCCTACTGGACTACAAGTACTACCACTGTACATCAACAAATATCAGGATTCAGAAATCAGGAGACTGAAGTGGCTGTTTGGATAAAAAGACTATTTTTAGTTGCTTGTCACATCAGATGTTTGAATATTAATTAGAAATATTAAATATAGACTAATAACAAAACTAATTGTATAAATAAAGACTATTTCATTAGACAAATTTTTTAAGCCTAATTAATTCATGATTAGCAAATATTTACTGTAGCATCACATTTGCTAATTATTGACTAATTAGACTCAATAGATTCGTCTCGCGAAATAGTCCAGAGTATGAGGTGGGTTTTTTAATAGTCTATATTTAATATTTTTAATTAGTATCCAAACATTCGATGTGACACGCACTTAAAAAAGTCTTAGTGATCCAAACAGGGTTTGAAAAGACAGAAGTTTTTTTCTCTTATGGATTATGAAAAAGTGAAAAACCTCTTGACATGGTCATTGTTTTTCTGCAGAATGCTGCTGGGCCGCTGCTGCACACAACACTGAACTGAACGCGAATCGATTATAATTCTCAATTTCTGATCTGATCTGTTGTAGTACAGATGAGGAGCGAATCACCGATATTCAGAACCAATAATCCAGCTGCTTCTGCTGCAGCAGCTATGATCTTTTCTTCTTCTTCTTTTTTTTTTTTGTTTGAAAGACCCAGCAGCTATGATCAAGGTGAAAACATCTCAACTCTCGCATACCGAAAAGCGAAAAACCTCTCTCAAAATGACCATTGTCTTGCATGCTTCTTGATTGGTCGCGCACACACAGCACTGAACTTGCACACAACACACATCATAACTGAATTTCTGATCTGGTCTCTTCTCCTCCAGTAACACATAGCCAACACTCAGAAACTCATAAATCCTACTCCATCCATTCCATATTATAAGGTTTTTAGAATTTAACTAGATTCATTTATTTATCGATGTATATATATATAAAGATTCTTTGGCACATAAATAAATACTCTCCATGTCCCTAAATATTTGATGCCGGAGACTTTTTATACATGTTTGACTATTGATTTTATTCAAAAATTTATATAATTATTAATTATTATCATTTCATTTATTGTTAAATATACTTTTATGCATATATATAGCTTATAATTTTTTTTAAAAAAATGAATAAGACAAATAGTCAAACGTGTATAAAAAAGTCAACGACGTCAAATGTTTAGAGACCGAGGGAGTATAAACAAAATCATAAACTTTTATAACATAGAGAACATAGGAAATACTACGGGCTTGCTTGGATCCTCCAAACTTTTTTAGTCTCTGTCGTATTAAATGTTTGGACACTAATTAGAAGTGTTAAATATAGACTATTAATAAACTCACCCATACTCTGGACTATTTCACGAGACGAATCTATTGAGCCTAGTTAGTCCATGATTAGCGAATGTGATGCTACAGTAAACATTTGCTAATTATGGATAAATTAGGCATAAAAAATTCGTCTAATGGTTTTTATTTATATAATTAATTTTATTATTAGTTTATATTTAATACACCTAATTAACGTCAAAACATCTAAACTACTGCGAAAAAATCGGTAGATCCAGACCGCCACTGCTTATCGCTTGGCATCGGATGCCTGCCGTCGCGGACAGACAGGCGGCATGATAGCGCTCCCCCGCGACTGCGAGCCCGCATGCGGCCGGCTCCGGCTCGTCAGAGTTTTTTTTTTTTTTTCAGCGGCGGCCACGGCAAAAATGCGGCAGAGCGAGGAGGTGAGTGGCTGGCGAGTGGGGCCGCAATGGTGGTGGCGGCGGCGGCGGTTCAGGGTGGACCGGGTGCAGGGGAGGGAGGTTGCTTCCGGGCGGTGGAGGCGGTACGGTTTTATACTGATCCGGACATCCGGTGCGGTCTCCTCCTCCTCTCCTGGGTGCACTTCTGCCAACTCGGGGTGGTTGGGTTGGGTTTGGGTTTGGGTTTCCGTCTTGCGGTGCCAACCGACGCGTGCGCTTTTTGGGAGCCCGACGACGGCGTGGCTGCTTTTGCGGTTTCGATCCCATCGCTTTTGGCCGCGTTATACAAATATAATTTTAAATTTTAGAGTTTAATTTTTTAGTTTGAATTTTTATAGTAATTCATTTTATATTACGGAATATTTGTTTTCAAAATAATAAAAATATATACGTAAAATGTTTATTTATAAATTATTTTGCTTAACGCGAAACGATGTGGTCACAGCGCTGTTTATTTGGCATGTAAACGGCGTTGGGCCGAGCAATGGCGCCACACAGCGTTCTCTCTCTCTAAAGTTTCTTTCCGTGTTATTTGGTGCGTTGAGTCGTTGACCTGTGTGAGTGAAGTGATTAGCAGACATGTTGGTTTTCTGCTTATTCTCGTAAGGTTTGGAGCAGATAAATATCATCCTTGTTTTTTTTATGTTTATACTTATAAGTTAAATTTTATATTTTTAACCTTAAATTTCAAGTTAATTTGTATTTTTTTGTAATTTATTTTTTAGCTTTTACTTTTAGATTGCGAAGAACATGTACATAAAAGTTTTATTCACAAAATTTTAATATGTTGTTTCGCTTTTTTCTTTAAAAAAAGCCAAAAAATGACCTCCTAATATGCACTCAAGATGGTGGACAATATAGACTTGATCATTATGTTGCATATTTTGTATGGTTTGATTGCTCGTTATAAAGCTCAAATATTAGATTTTTTTATTTTGTGAACCTTTTTAGTTTTAAAATTAAACTCTACTAGAATTTATTTTAGATCCGAATCTTTTGACCACACTAGTTAGACGGATGTGGCCAAGCAATGTTGCCACTTCAATTATCATGGGGGTGGTGTGGTAAAAAAGGTTTGAATATGACAACAAAGTTAGGGTGAATTTTAGTTTTTAAATTTAAAAAATAAAAAATTACATACTAAAAATTTTCCAAATATTATTGTATACTGGTTAAATTTTATATGAAACATTCATTTTATTTACAATGACATTGTTCATGGGAGTAAACCCTAATACATCACCAAGTAGGTAGATAAGAACTACAAACCACTGGTTTCCAAAGAATGAATAACTTCGATAAGGTTAAAGATAACCTAATGAAACACGATAGTAATAGAGACACAAATCACAAGAAGCTACGACAATGACTCGACAGTTGCAACTTTGGACCTCCTTTGATGCGAACTCCACTTAACAAACTAGTAAACCCCTTCGACCTCCTCCGTGGAAACGACACTTGGAGATTTGTTGTTGAGCTGTAGGTTTGGTGTGAGCTTCACCGGGTTTAGTAAAAAATATCAATGGAGTTCATCATCAAATATGATGAGCTTGAGCTCAACCCGAACAACAACCCCGTGTGGCTACTATTGCTAGGAGACAGAGGGAGAAGTAACTCAATACCAGACACCCCTTAAAATTGGAGAGCTTGAATGCTGATGAGTGAACTATTATTTGATAAGAGTCTGCACGAGTTTGAGGACATTACAGGTGGTGGGTTTCATCCTCCATCATCAAAGGCGCATCAACGGGCACGGGAAGCATCTATTGAGTATGCTCCATGCTAGCAATCCTATTGCCACCTCCACTGCAGTGAGCTAGACAGACTTGGACCATGGGAGTCCACTGTGTCATGAATGACATGGCATGAACTCCAACAGGCATTTGCCGCACTCCTGCACGCCACCATTGCTAGCATCCTGGTGCAACACTCGCAATAATCCAATCACCGCCACCTTCATCTGCTTGATCCATGGAGAGTTGTTGCCTCCAACAAACATCCCGGGAGGAATCTGACCTACGGATAAACTTGAGAGAAAATTAAACTACCTAGCTACACTACACTACTAGGGGAGGAGGCCAAACCCTTCCTCCTACCCTTGCTGGCAGCAGACCATCAAAACTGGAGGGGGAAGAGCGATTTGGGGATTTTACTTTATCAGGAGGAGGGAAAAGTGAAAGCATGTCCAACATGTTAGTTGTTATGTATATTAGCCATGTCGAGTACTTGAAGAGAGAATTTTCATTTGTGGTTAAATTCGTAGAAAATTAACACATTAAGCAAAATTCTTGGTATTTTTCAAATAAACAGATGGTTGTGTTTGATCTGTTGCGGCGACCTATAAATTCGGTTGGTATCATATGGGCTTAAAAAGCTTAGGTCGTCAATTACTGGTGTATATATTCGTTTAATTTGAATTTTGTCAAAATGACTTAATTAATTAATAAGATCACTATATCTACGGGTATATCAAGGAATATCATACGGTAATGAATTCATCTGCTTTCAAGAATTAATGGTGACTGGTGATTTAATTAATACTTCAAATCTTAACTTATCAATGCAATTGGTACTTAAATACTGTAGGGTTTATTAATAAACATATTTGAGAGGGTCAATCTTCAATTGAAGTTATTAATGATAATAACTAGCATGCTTATCGTTATTTGCAACCCGCTCTATATAACACAAACTACTTTCCTCATAGGACAAAACAATTTTCAATTATCCTTGGTGAATCCGTAAATTGCAAACGGAACTTCTTACCACTCTGACCCTTTTACAGTGCTTATTGGGGTTTTATCACTTGGTATATCTCATAATTTATTATGAATAAAACATATGCTGATAACGAGTACTGGTACTTTGAGGGCTTATGTAGCGTTTGGATTAAATGGTTCTTTATATTATGTGCACTACACCATTTATTATGGGGTGAAACGAATGATTTATTTACTAATAATGGTCAAATTGGTGTATAACAATCCTATTAACATATAGTTGTATCAATGGTTAACACTGGTTATTTAAATGGTTTTATAAATATCTCATTTGAAGTTAATCATTGGCTCACTTAAAAAAACCTATGACTAAACATCAGGGTTTCTTTACCCTTTTGTTAGCGATTACCATTACCCAGAGGTGGTAACCGCAAAACACCAGGAGTTTCAAAAGCTAAGAGAGTTAGTGTGTTGAGTTACCAGGATAACCGTAGGGTTATTCATGTAAGTCTGGTGGAGGTAAAAATGAGAAATTTAATTTTTTACCACCCTTATCAGTAATCATTCATTAAGTAGCACTCACATGGATGTTTATGATTTTTTGCTACTATAAGAATGTAAAATGTTACTTTTATTCCTCTCCATATCTCGGTAGACCTAGAGGTGGCTACAATAAGCGAGTAAATAGCCAACGTAACCACACCTACTCATCTCCTCTCCTCTATCTTCTTCGGCGCTGTCGTCTTAAAGATCAACCTCACGTACTTACAGTGAAAACAAATAGAAACACACCTACGGTAAAAACAAATAGAAACAATGTAATAATGGCATTTGAGGAGTGGCAGTCACTAAGAGGGTCAAAATACTTAAATTCCTGGAGCAAACATCCAATACTTTAAAAACCATGAACACCGGAGGGTCAACACTTTTCAGTATTTCCAAAAGTTCATTCCACCCCATGGGAATATCCTCTCCCCACACAACTAAAAGCCAAGGGTATGCACGTAATTCTTCCGAACAAACAAGGGCCAACCTGCAAAACAACCACTCCTCATCCCCATCCCCATCCCGAACACTCCACTCCACCGAAGGGAAGGAGGAAAAAAAAAAAAACCCACAAAACCAAACGGGACCAGAGCGGCGAACCACCTCCCAACCCCAGAAAAACCGTAACGCGCAGAGAGCAGCGGAGCAGAGGCGATCCCCATTTCGATTTTATTCAAAAAAAGGAAGGCCGACGAGCCCTCCTCGCGCCGCCGCCGCCGCCGACGCCGGGGAAGACGAATCCGATGTTGTCCGACCAGGAGCTGGCCCGGTACGTGGAGTCGTTCGTGCGACAGGCGGCGGCCGTGGCGGGGGGAGCCGCCGGGGGGATATCGGCGGAGTCCGTGGCGCGCCAGCTCGGCCCGCAGCTCGGGCTCGACCTCACCCCGAAGGCGCCGCTCATCCGCGACATCCTCGTCGCGCTCTTCGCGCCGCCGCCGACGGCGGCGGCGGCGGGGTCGCGGAAGGACCCGTTCGGCCCCGGCTTTCCCGCGGTGTCCTCCTCCGCGGCCTCCGCCTCCGCCCCGGCCCCCGCGGCCGGCGGCGGCGGGGGGGCACACTTCTTCTCCCAGCACCAGCACCAGCAGCAGCAGCAGCTGCAGTCGTTCCTGTCCGCCTCGCAGCAGTACCAGCACCGCGGCGGGGCGCCCCCCTCGCCGTACGACGTGCAGGCGCCCTTCCGCTACGGGCAGCCGCAGCCCTTCCCGCAGGACGGCGGGGCGCATCTGCAGAGGCTCGTCCAGCTGCATCAGCATCAGCATCAGCAGCAGCAGATGGCAGCGGTGGCGGCGGCGGCCACTGCGCCCACGGCTGTCGAGAGTCCTCGTCCGGCGGCGCCGCCGGCGGCCACGAAGAAAGAGAGGTGCGGCCTCCTACACTCGTTTCATTGTCGATTTCCCATACCTTCGAATTAGGGTTTGGATTAGACTTTTTTTTCTATGTTGGTGCTCCAATTTTTCAGATTTGGATGGTGCATTGAGGTTAGGTCAAGAGTAAAAATAATTCATTTTTTTTGCGGTCACATAGTTCTTTACTGCGGATCGAGATATTATTCCAGATATTTATCACGATTACTAGATTGATTTAGTGGGGGGTGGGGTAATCTGGAAGGAACTGGTTTCTGAGCGCTTCAATTGGTTTGCCTGCTTGTACTACATCTTTAATGTCCACGGACGCTTGTGGAATCACTTCTAGTGTACTTGAGAAAATCTTTGAATACTGCCGTAGGCATGTCAACCATACCAGCATAATTAATGCCTCTGAACTTGTTGGGGGCAATAATGGATCCCGTCATTCTCATCAAAATGATTGCTATGGAAGCAACCTCCTTGGCCTCTTAGAATCGTAACAATAAAGTTCATTCTGCTTAACAAATGGATTTTCCATTATTTCATTTGGAACAAAAATAAGTATTATCACTTAGATTACCTTTTAGGACAAAAATAACCTATCTTTGATTTGCTATCTGGCATGTGCTAGCTCAGACATAATGTTCAAGAATCATCAGTCTGTCTGTCTGGAAGAATGTTGCTGATATGAAATCTGGTGTACTTCTTCTCGGACTATGTGTGTGTGTGAGAGAGAGAAATGTGTGCCTTATCTTGGTAAATGTTAGCATCGTTTACTGCTCCTCAGTCTGTTCATTGAACATTTTCTTTTCTTGGTTTTGTTTACGAACCAGTGGGAGTACTGGAGTAAAGCGAAGAGGTGGTCCAGGTGGGCTAAACAAAGTTTGCGGTGTTTCTCCTGAGCTGCAAGCTATTGTTGGTGAACCAACCATGGCTAGAACTGAGGTTTGTTCTACTGGCCCACCCTTCCAATGCATTCGCTTCTATTAATGATTACATCATGGATGAAACCCTGACGTTGTGACTCAACTGCAGATCGTTAAGCAGCTTTGGGCATACATTCGCAGGAACAACTTGCAAGACCCAAACAATAAGAGAAAGATTATATGTAATGATGAGCTGCGTTTAGTCTTTGAGACAGACAGCACTGATATGTTCAAGATGAACAAACTTTTAGCTAAGCATATAAGACCACTTGAGGCAGCAAGTAGGTCTTCCTCACACTCGATACTATGCTCTCCAAAATAATCAAGCTTTTGTTTGTGAAATAAATTCTGAAAATTATTGCAGAACATTCAAATCGGGATTCGAAGAAGTTGAAGCCTGTCGACAGCGAACCCATTTCTCCTGCTGAGACTGATGTTAACCAGCTTCCAATTATTGTATCCGATGCTCTTGCAAGCTTTTTTGGGACTGGAGAAAAAGAGATGCCCTCTTCTGAGGCTGTTAAGCGTGTTTGGGACCACATCAAAAGCAATAATTTAGAGGTTAGTGATTATCACCAAAAACTTTTTATTATGTGTTATATAGTTCTCATCGTATTATGTGAATTTGTTGTGCTGTAATAAACTTGTGGCATTTGAAATGTCCAACCATGGAGATTGGAGAATTGCAGAAGGCAATGCATATTTTAGTTATAAATGGCTACCTAATTTTGTTATACAAGCACATCAATTTGATTTGAGGTAGTTAGAACTAAGAACTACTTGTGAACAAACACAGTATGTCCGTCCTCACATGTAAGGGATTTTAGATTGTTTTGAAGAAATTAAGGATGGAGAAAAATGACTCCCTACTAATATAGGGAGTGGGGGTTGGTTGGGGATAGTATGAGAAGAAATTTGGATGCGAGGAAATTGATGGGACAACTAGTACTCCATAATCCCTTACATTTTTGCACAAAATTTGAATCCCACAATCCCTTACATTTGAGGACGGAGGGGGTAGGTGCTAAGATATGGATAGTAGTACTCTTTAATTTCGTAGTGATGCTGTTATGTCTGTAGACATTTCTAATCTGATTCATGAACTGAGTTTTATTGACTGGATGCCCTTCTTGGTCTATTTGGATTTTCTTGGCAGATCTCTCACTTTCTGTTTTCTTTTAATTTTTCTTTTGTTTGTTGGTTGGTAGAATGGTTGTTGGTGGTTGATCAACTAGCATATGGTGGTTGTATCAGATATAAGTTGTTGAGTGTATATTCCCATGTGCTTTTCATTTCTGAACTCAGAACTGGTTCGTGGTGGTCAATATACTTTTTATATAGATTATCATGCCTTTATAAATCGTGAGTGTAGCCATTTGCAAGGATTTCACAAGTTGCTTCTGTACAAGTTGGTTTGTTGTATCTTTTGACCTTTGACAGGAGTGAAGCATAAGCAAAGCATGTCCCATTCAAGTCTCTCTCTCTTACTATAATGTCCCATTCATAGCTAAATACTAGTGGTTTGCCGCCTAAGAAGTCATGACTGATAAATCATAGCATAGACAAAACATGAATTTGTGTCTTGGCTACTCATAATAGTTTGTGGTCTTTGTTCATGGCGTAAATAATTCACCACTTCCAGTTTTCCTGCCCCGTCAGTTTTCTTTGTTTGTGTTTGCTGTTCATGGAGATGGTCCAGAATGGTGGTTATTGAAAACCTGCCTGTGGCATACCTAGATGAAGACGAGGTTGCTGCTAGGCACTTATAGGTTGGATTTCATAATCAGCTCCTGGCTGGTTGGCAAGATACTTTATATTTACCATCTGGGATTTCATTAACGTGAACTAAAATGTGTAAAATGCTTCTGCTTATATTTATGAATTCTCTTCCTCACTGAAGCCATTTTCAATGTTCTTTGCAAAGCACACAAGAAATCCTTGTATAGCAATCTTGCTGTTCTAGTTTAATTAAACTACTGTGGATTCAGCCATATATCTGTTTTGCTTGATTTGTTGCAGGATCCAGCGAATCCCGCCATGATATTGTGCGACTCAAAACTTAAACAACTCTTTGGATGTGAAAGTCTAACTACCGTGAGTGTCTCAGAGTTGCTGTCACACCACCTTTTCAAGCAACCTAACAGCTCTAACTGGTTAGTTATTGTCTTTCTCAGAACATCATCATGTATTGAGGCTTGCAGTTCTAGTGTTTGCCAGAGAACATCCATCCATGTTCGCAACTCCTAACTCCTAGTTTTTTTTAATGTCACAATCATATAAGAATACGTTGAATTGATATTAGAATATTTTCATGTAACTGCATTTGCTTTTTCCTATATATTTCCTGCATTGTTCATACATTGATTTTATCGTAATGGCTCTCGGGTGATGAAAACTACTCAAATCTATTTCATTTATAGCAAGGTGTTATCTTGCTTATTGCTTATCTGATTTGTTAAGACAGAAGTTTATGGTGTCGTTTTGTTTGCAGATGAATCATCTTACTGGACTCTAGTTGGTCTAACATCCAAGTAGTAGGCGCTGATGAAACAACAAAAAATGCTGAAAGTGT
Source organism: Oryza brachyantha (assembly GCF_000231095.2). Lineage (NCBI taxonomy): Eukaryota > Viridiplantae > Streptophyta > Magnoliopsida > Poales > Poaceae > Oryza > Oryza brachyantha. The sequence goes on from NC_023170.2 coordinate 15,563,360, forward strand.
TTATTCTATATTTTGTATCCATCAAACTGATTTACTTATGAGAAAAGGCTGTAGGCTAATCTCTTCACAGTAGCAAGGAAAAAGAATGATAGTTGTTGCATATTATGTAGTTGAGTCTTCTTGGAAGGGTCACATGTGGTAGGCTATCTTGAATTTCTAGTTTGTTAAATACTGAGTAGAAAGCAGCACCGAAGCAAAGTAAAAGCTGTTGAACTTTGTTTGATGTAAAATTCTGCAAGCATAGGTGCGTTTTATGGTAAGTAGTTGCTTTCACCTTTGTTACTTGAAAGCCTCTTACATTTTTAGTGCTCTTGTTAAACGACATCTGTGCTCCCTATATTATGTTGTCGGTGATGCTTAATTTAATTTACAATTTAGATTGTCATCAATGCATTAATTATTTGCTCCTGTTCATCATATTAATGAGTGGTTGCTCACAACCATCAGACACCTTTGTAGCCTTGCTTATACGTATCAGTTGAAGTGTTTTTGCATAGTGCTATGGTGACTTGTTTCTCTGTTGTCACTTGTCACCAGTTCTGCATCATGTGTTGCTCATTTACAGCATGTTCTGGTAGCTGTGCAAGGTAGACCATGATTGTGAAGTTGTGATCTTTCTGGCCCAATAAAGCTACAAGTTCTTGAACATATTGTAGAACACTAACATGACCACCAGACCAATGATGGCACATGCGACTATTGTCCTTCTGTCCCTCTCATCAAGCGTGCCTTCTGGCAGAAACTTGTTAGCCAAGGTCAAAATTACCATATCCATATTCTGCAGTGGTAAAGTGATGAAATTTTGAGGTATTTGGATTTCGAAAATAAAAAAATATATTACAGATTTGCATATTTCTGCACTGTAATGCTTGCCTGGTGAATTGTCTGAAGAATCCTCTGAAGTAGTGGCACATAAACCTTGTTCACTTCGCTGCAACAACAGAATAAGAACAAACAATCTTGTTAGTTTCCTCAATCTTTTTTCCGTCCCAAAATCCAACATTATTCTCTCACTGTAAAACGATCGCACATATACTGCTAAATAAATAATCATGCTTTATACTGTGTCAACCCAAGCAGCAGCAAGTTCACCCAGGTTCAGTTTAATTAGACACTGAAATCTAAAATTTAGTTAGACTACTTTCGTCCCAAAATAAGATAATTTTTACCTCTTTGTTTGTCTGAGTATAAGTTCATTTTAAGTGATCATTGGATTGAAGTGCATAAAAACAGTGAACAAATACATTGTAATTAGATAAAGTGGAAGATAATTATATTAAAATTTGAAATAGTGAGGGTATTTCTAGTCTATTTTTACTGATATGTGTGAAATTGACAAAAATGTTATTTTTGGAATAGGGAGTACTTAATAAGCAGCATGCCCCTGTAGACGTGATTCGTGGAGATGTTGCAGTCTAGGTCCCAAGGCAGCTTCTTGCCCTTCCATTCTGCGGGCAAAATGAATCGAAAGATTCATGTCTTGTTCAGAAAAAAATATTATAAAATTTGTAAACTTAATAGCAAGATAATCGATTTTTATTAAACGATTTTTTAGATAACTAAAAAACAGAGGACTGTTAGAAATTCGGAAGAATTGTGCAGAGGACCGTTGAGTAGCTCAAAAAGCTCGAATTCAATTACAGAAGTCAAACTAGAAACGGATGATGCAATAATCAGATTCATAACTTGTTTTCAGGTGAGATTTATTTCTGAACAAACCTACCTAGCGACCATTTGATGCCCAAGTCGAAGCCTTCGTTCTCAGTCGGCTTGAGCACGAACGATACGTGGTGCTTAAGCATCATTGCGTGGAGTAGCAGAAACACGTTCTGTTAAAGCATGGAAAGTGTCAAAATGTTCCCCTTTACTTGCTGCGAACCGAACTTTTTTTTTTGGTACTCATATATAAAGTTTTTTCATATCATCCTTAAAAAAATACCCTGAGATACCATATTTTTTTAAAAAATTTAGTACCTTAAGGTACAGTGTACCATAAGGTATCAAAATTTTACATTAATTTTTTTGGTACCTCAAAATATTTTTTAAGGATGGTAAAAGAAACCCTTTATATCTTCTAATTCACACGATAAATCTAGCTATATTACTTTTATTCTTATAAACTTGTCAATTGAAAACTCCGAAATTTTTGGCCAAATTTAATCGGTGTCAGTTATTTGAAAACAGATCGCTCACTCCAAAAAATACATTTTTTTCTAGGATGAAATATTGCTTTATAAAAAAATAAATATTACTGTCTCCATTTTATATTGTAAGACTTTTTATGCTTGTCTAAATTCATCAATTGATAAATGTATATTATTTATATATGTATTTAGATTTATTAATATTCATATAAATTTAGGTAAGACTACGTAGTCTTATATTCATATGCTGTATATATCCACCTTGTTACCTTGCCCATCTGCGAAACATCAATGGAGGAGATTTTACTGAAGAGAAACATGCACTCCTCGCCGGCGAGCTCCAGCAGCTCCCTGACGCTCCTGTTCTGGACGGCGGAGTTGAGCTTCACCAGCCTCCTCACCGCCCGGAACCCGTCGCCGCCGCCGCCGCCGAACAGTGAGTTCGCACGCAGTCTTTCGCCACCCCGTCGTCCGGTCATCCCGCTCCACGTCTTGACGCGCGCCGGCGAGCCTCCGCCGCCATGGGCTTTCCGGCCACGCAAGGGCAACGCCGACGGAAGAAGGAGAAGAAGATGGCCGCACGGCGCAGAGAAGGGCGTTGCATCCATGGCCGTCGTCGTCGCCGTCGTCAATGGACGATCTAGCTGTGGGGGTGAGATCGACGAAGTTGCTGGGGTTTTGTGACCATGGCTTGGCAGGCAGGGCAGACTATATCATATGATCCGGTGGCGCTGCATGTGTCCGGCGAAGAACGCAAAGGATCGAATGGAATTGCGGTGGAGGGAGACACAGGTTGCGAGGTTGCCAAGGTAGGGCAAGGCAGGGGATGCTCTTCCAAACTTGACTTGAGGTCCATCCATCCATGCCCTACAATGCTGCTACTGCTACTACCACTACTCCATTTGCTTGCGACATTCCATGGCTTGCTATATATGCTTCAGAAAATTAAATTTGAAGTTGATTTGGAGTTTTTTTCATCGTAATTTATTTTATAGCTTTTAACTTTTAGATCGCTAAGAACACGTATATAAAAGTTTTATTAACAAATTATTTTTTCTTTATAGATATGTTGTTTGGCTTTTCTCTAAAAGAACCACACAATCACCCCCTTATAGTTTTTCATTTTATTTTGTAAGGTGGGTTTTGGTCTAGTTATTTTATCCGTGTTTTTTTTAATGTAAAGAACCTTTTCTGCCTCAAAAGAAAACAACTAGGTGAGAAACTTTCCCATTTATGTATATTAGGTGGTATCTGTTTGCCCAAAACTAGAAAATATTTGCTCAACTAGAAAGAAGCCTCGCTACACACTAAAAGCTAGTCCGAGGAGCTCTCATCATTTTTAAGTTGGAGCAACTCATCCTTAGTTTTTAATGTGAGACTATTCCAACAATATCCTTCATCACATATTGGTAAAACTCCTCCTTAGTTTTCAATGTGAGAATATTCCAACAATCTTCCCTGTCACACAAATATGCTCCCTCTGCATTGACCAGCCTCTCACAGGCTCATAGGCATCACGGTTCACTGTGCTTTGGGCCTTTGATATTACTTGTTGTCCCAAAACCGGGAGATGTTGGTCCAACCAGAAAGAAACCATGCTACACCCAAAAATATGGCCTAAGAGGTGAGGGACTCCACCCACTTTAAGTTGGTGTCACTCCCCCTTAATTTCCAATGTGAGACTATTATAACAGTATTTCTTCCTTCCACATTGATATCCCCCAGCTGTACACCGAACATCGACGGCCCTTTTGGCATATGGGTTCCGCAAGCACCCACGGTCTGACTAGGCATAAGGGCTCCGCAGGCACCCACGGTTCATTAGACCTTCACATCTCAGTGTCTATTGAAGCAAAGATGTTGAACTAGCAGCCAAACTCTGATATCAATTGTTGGACCGTAAATAATCTTTTTCATCGTAAAAAATAGGTAATGAGGTGAGAAGATTCCCGACTTATATAGTTATCTTGCATTTTCATAACTAATGTAGGACTATTCAACATGATGTGTTTTTGGTTTTATCGTAAGCCAAACATCTCTAATTATGTTTTACCGATCTTATAAGAAATATACAACAATATTTCCAACACCCAACAAACATATTAAAAAAATATATTTAAAGATGGATTAAATGAAATTAATTCGGTGCTGTAGATAGTGTTATGTTTTTTCAATAAACTTAGTCTATGTTAAAACTAAAATACATTAGATTCCTAAAACGAACGAAATAGTTGACCTCTTTTGACAATATTCTACTATGGGTACAAATGGTGAAAGATATGATCTGAGCCGTCCTCCCGTCAATCACCTTCCAAGTCCCTTTTTTTAAAAAGCATCGTTCTAATTTTGAAACACTTCTCTTCAGATTAATGACCTTTTTAAATTTTTAAACACTTCTCTTCCAAGTCTTCAACAAAGGATGCCATCTGTTGGCTTTTTATTAAAAAAACAAAACGATATATTTACAAATAAAAAATAATTTGTATGTAAAACTTTTATACATGTATTTTGATATAGAAGGCTGGAAAATAAACTATCATAAAAATCCTAAAATTAACTTTAAATTTAAAGTTAAAAATTTAAATTTTGGTTTATAAGAATAAGCATAAACGAAATTCCAAAAGCATTTGAAACTTTCGACCTGAAGAAAAAGATTCAGGCCCAAAAAGTTGAAGCCCAGTCCGGCACCATTGGATAGCGATTTGAAGTGGGAAATTGAAGTCTGACCCAGCCTAAGAGGGTCATGTATTTATGGAGTGACCGGTTTTTCATGAGACAAACCCCATCAAACCATATAAAGTTTATAATAAGGGAAAATTGCAAGAATGTCATTATAATTTTATAAAATTAGAGATATATCATTTTGACCCACATGTCATTGACTTATACAGGTCCTACATGTCATTAAGATACCAATAACATATCTTAAACTTTGCAAAATTATAATGACATGTTTGTAAATTTTCTTTATAATAATATGGCAAATCAATTACTAAATTACAGCATTGGGAGACTATAGCCAGGATTAAAAAGAGAGAGAGAAAAGAGTCATGTCAAAAGAGAGAAAAAAACACCACACTAGATGTTGATAATGTTCAAATGGGCCGTGCCATTATGGATTGGCCCAGGCACGTAAGTACTATTCATGGCTCAAAAACGGTACATCCTGTTTGGTCATGGGCCATGCCGGCACGGCTCGTGCCATGCTTAATTTATTGTATTTCCTGTAAGTAAAAGTATTTCATATTATTTATTGATTTTTCTATAATTTTACCAATTTTTCCTATGTTCATCTAAACTTTTCGGTTTTTTCACATTTTCTTCCCCGTCGGTTTGTTTTTCCTTAGCCTTGCACCGTGCTAGAGCACATGACATAGCACGAGGGCCGACAAAACATGGCTCATTTCACTGGCCCATGTCGTGCGGCCCATTTGGTCCTCGAATAGACCTAGAGTGGATGGACTAACGTGCTGCCCATCGAATAAGAAAGGCATCTATATAGGTCGTGATGCTGAAAGCGAAAAGTGTACTCCCTCCGTTCTACAATAAGACAACTTTTCGGTTTTCGTATCTAGCGTTTAATCATTCGTTTTATTTAAAAAAATTTTTGAATTTTTTTTAAAAATTAGTCATACGTAAAGTACTATTTATAATTTATCATCCAATAAAAACAAAAATATTAATCATATATTTTTTAAATAAGACAAAGAGTAAAAAATTATAGGTAAAAAATAAAAGATTAGTTTATTTTATGCTAGGATTGCGCTTAGAGCCTACCATATTCCCTTGTCATCACTGTGGCCACCGTCCAGACAATCTTTGGTATGTGGCCACCATTGGTGGATCTGCCTGGGAGGTCAGGGGGTCTTTGGCCACCACTACCAGTTATATTATGAAACCTTTTCTAAGGTCCTATTAAATTTTTTGCTATAGGTTTATATAAAGAGGAGCTAAAATTGACTAAAGTTCTTTCTAAAAATTGAACATGAAAGATTTCAGCCTCCATTAATACTTTCTTATAGGTCCGCCCCTATCACCACCGTCATCAATAAACATGCGTTAATCCACCTTCCCCGTTGCCTAGGCCATTAGCTGCAACCTCTCACCATGGAAGCTAGGCTATGCTCGCAAAAGTACCAATTGTCTTAGGCGATCTAAATCACTCGGTCTCACTTGGGCTCCGTCTTTGTCGTCAGTTAGTGGGTTAAGTCGTGTGGTTTGCTTGTGTGCTGTGAGGTGTTCTGGCCACGGGTTTTTTCTCTTTTCTGTAACCAGTTTAGGGTTTTTACTCCTTCTTATTAAATATAATTGGCAGTCTTTCTGCTGGTTTTTTCAAAAAAAAAAAAGATGAGCTGCCACGTTGTTATGTCGCCGGCCTATTGGATCTTATACAGATTCCCTGGATCAAGTAGCAGCCGTGATCAACATAGCCACCATCTAGCTAGCTTGTTTAGTTTTTCTTCCGAATAATTATGCAAACCATAATATCGTACTAAACATATGTGACAAGGGTAAATCGATCGGGCATATATGTCACAGTAATGTGAGTAATCTCAGAGTTTAATCATCATATTGAACTTACAACCTGAAATACGAATTCGGCCACGTTCTCCCCTCTTATTAACCTAAATTCGCTCGTTTTTCTTGCGTACCCTTCCGAACGAGAAATAATTAACTTTTTACGACTCTTATATTTAGTTATAATAGATTTATCACTAGAACCACGTCTCATAGATTTACCACTAGAACTACATCTCATAAACACATAAGAGCTCACGTGTCATAAACAACGAGTGACAAATTTATTATCATCCATTTCTAAAAGTGGCAAAAAGTTAAATGCCTCCTGAAACGGTTAAAAGGTGTGTTTTTAAAAATTTTATAAAAGTTGCTTCAAAAATTTATATTAACCTATCTTTTATTTTTTATAATTAATAGTTAATTAATCATGTATAATCTATTTCGATATTTTCCGTATCGAATAACCTAAGCGTCGTCGAAGGCAGTCTTCGTATATTCGGATAGTTGGTTTACATCTTAAGCTTGACAAAAAAAAAAAGAAAAATCCAAAGTAGATATTCCTGTTGGAATGTGATTTGAACGCACAAATTCAAGTGGTTCACTCGGTTCGTCGTAAAATAAATTATTTTTTTACTTTTTATCCATAATATTTGACTCTTCTCTTATTTAAAACTTTTACGATTAATATTTTTATTTTATTAGATGATAAATTACAAATAGTATTTTACATATAACTAATTTTTTTAATTTTTTAAAAAAGTCTTTAAATAAAATAAATGATCGAATATTCGATACGAAAATCGAAAATAGTATTTTTGTCTTTATTAGATAATAAATCATAAATAGTATTTTACGTAAAACCTCAGTCCTAAAATAAACAAATTTCTGTGTTTTTGATAGAATTTTTGATTCTTCGTCTTTTGAAAAAAAATTATAATTAATACTTTTATTATTACTACATGATAAAACATAAATAGCGACTATTTTTTTTAAATTTTAATAAAATTTTTAAATAAGACGGATGGTCAAACACTCAACCTACCAAACCTAGAAATCTTTTTTTTTGACGGGGCAGTATAACTAACTTTTTAATCTTATAAAATTTTCAAATAAAATAAATGGTTAAATACTGACATGAAAATCGGAAGTTTATATTAGGCATTGTTTAGTTTGCAAAAAAATTTGTAAAAATATCACATCAAAACTTTAATTAAACGTAGTCTAGTTTCAAAACAAATTTCAAATTCCGACTGAAAACACGAGACGAATCTTTTGAGTCTAATTAATCCGTCATTAGCACATGTTGATTACTGTATCACTTATGGCTAATCACGTCCTAATTAGGCTCAAAAGATTCGTCTTATTATTTCCTTCACTATTTTTTCCATAACCGTGTAATTAGTTTTAGGGTTTATATAATTTGTGTAATTAGTTTTAGGGTTTATATAATTTAATGTTTTATTTAGATGTGGCCTTACTCTTGAAGAGAGGGAGTACGTGCATGAACTGCTTATTCACTGAGCTTACGGAATGAGCTGGATACATACATGCCTACTACGACAAGCCACGTTTGCCCCATGGAATTGCGTGCAAAAAGGCTACCCATTGAGGATGCTTGTGGGGCCCCTCCACCGCCCCTAGCTCTATTGCCACGTCATATTTTGGTTGCAGCTACGGCTCTAACACCTTGTCTCCATTGGTTTACGTGGGCTGCTATTCCATGCCATAAGTGTTGTCTACACCAGCGGCCTTTAAACTTGTGCGCATGTGTTATCTAAGTCTTTAAACTCTTAAAATGTATTTTTGGGTCTCTGAATTTGTCTGGTGTGTCATATAGGTCTAAACTGGCTCCGACACGCTCCATCCGCTGACGTGGCATGCCACGGTGATGTCTATGTGTTGGTGGGGCCATGTAGGTCCCACATGTCAATATCTCTACGATGACGTTACCGTGTGGGACCCACGTGACCCCACAAACACATAGGCGCCACCGTGGCATGCCACGTCAACGTATAGAGCGGGTCGGAGCGCGTTTGGATCTATATGACACACCAGACAAGTTTGAGAACCCAAAAATGCATTTTGAGAGATCGAAGACCCAGATGACACATGTACATAAGTTTAGGGACCACTGGTGTACTTGACTCTTTAAAATATAATGGTGCTTCGAAAATGTTTTCAAGAAATTGCTCATTTGATGTTGCTCATTAATGGATGAAAAATTCAAGTATTATTTCTAGCTATGTGCCTATTTGAATGGGCCGAGTACAACTCAAATACAACTGTTCAAAAGCCACACCCGACCCTACTAGTAAAATCAATCTATCATCGTCTTATCGTCTGCTCTAGCGGGTCAGGGCTGATAAAGCGGTGAAAAAAAATACTCGAAGCAACAAAAAATAATATATAATTAAGGCGCTTATATCTTCGTTTATAGGGATTTTAAAATCAATACTATAATTAAACTATGATTTAAAACTTATAAAATTCAAGTTTATCCACGGTTGGTAATAAGCCGGTAAGTGAACCATGTACATTCCTTTGCTCTTTAGGATTGGTTTGACTTTTTTTTCCGTTTCCTAGTAAATTTAAGTCCCACACAAAGCAATTCGTTGATAAATGTTAACTAAGTTTGAACTCAGACTACTACACATGTTTAAAGTATAATAAAAAATTTGCTCAGAAAACAATATAAGCCTAGTAATTATATAGTCAGCGTTCAAATAACACATTTTTAAAATCTAATTACTCGTAAAACAATATATAACATAGTATTTACATACATACTATTTATGCTCATGTCCGTCTTATTTAAAAATGTTTTATGATTAGTATTTTTATTTGTTATTATATGATAAAACAGTAATTTACATGTGATTATTTTTAATTTATTTATAAATTTTTTAAATAAGATAAACAATCACACCGAAATACATAAAATGCACTTAAATTGCGATGGAGGCAGGAGACGCCAGCCAAATAACAGAGGGTGTTCATGATCACCAATGTCTCATGGGCGCACACACGCAGGGCCGGCTTTAGCCTGTGCCACGGTAGATCAAACGAAGCTGGCGTGGACTGATCACCGGCCATGTCCATTGCCAGCGATCTTGGTACCAAATTCAGTCTGTCTATCCTGCTCGGCACGTTGGACGTCTGGTTTAATTTGGACTCTCTCCAACGCTTTTTCTCCTTTTGTGTTTTGTACCATGCTTTAGAGCGAGGAAAACGACACTCGCAAGGCTGAAATGATCCTCCTAGCTTAATTGCAAAATTTCACTAGAAAAAAAAAGTTGGCAGCCACACTCATATTTCAGAGAGATATGATGTAGATAGCTTTTGAATTCTCATGACGTACCTAGGTTCTCCAACCAGAAATTACGGTTCCAAATTGCCTTTTGTGATTGTAATCAATGAAAATCTCAGACCAAACAGGAAACAGTTCAAGCTCTTGGAATACACTGTACACCAGCTGGTCTGAATGTCTTATCAACCTGATGAATTAGCCACCAATATCGTTCATAGATCAAGAGTAACAAGATAGTCCGCAAGCAGATCGTCGCACTTATTTAGCATTTTTTTAGCCTACCATATAATATCTTACAAAGTTTTTTTTTCTTATATCCGAGTCGGCTGTAAGTTTACGGTCCATTTTTTCTCCTCCTTCCACCTTAACATTTAGACGGCTTACATTCTACTTGCTCGTTTGAATTTGAAAGGGCAGCCGGTGTTGATCAATCAAATTTCGATCGACAGATACATCCATGCACAGGTTGCAGCTAGCCAGGAAATTCGAGCAACTTGAGCTGCGTGCATGCGTGGCACGATCACGATATGATTCCACATTCCAATCCAGCTGCTTTTGGGAAAAGGTTTAGAAAAGTTCAGCGTAGTATATTCAGAGCAGTGGAATGAGGAGGAAGAAGAAGATGTCAGCTCCATCTGCCGTAATTATTGTTGCCAACGGGGCCTTCCCACATGACACATGCGAGCACTTCACCCAAAAGATGATCTCCTTTGCTGTAAAACGTTATGCTTAGAGCAGCTAAGCTGCATGTGTTGCAGCCAAGAGGCCGGAGACGGTGAGTACGTGCTCCAGTAGAAATCTATGGAGAAAAGTTTTATGATGTTTACGAGATACGTAAAGGTACTGAGGCCGTGTTCGGCTCTACTCTTTTAAACCCTAGATTTTCTTTGTTTTTCGTTTACACGCTTCCTGAACTACTAAACGGTGTATTTTGTAAAAATTTTCTATAGGAAAGCTGTTTTAGAAAAATCATATTAATCTATTTTATAATTCTTTATAACTAATAATTAATTAATCATGTACTAATCTATTACGATAACTAATCCTCTTACCGCTCACGCCCAATGGGGCCTGAGAGAGGTGGAGTAATATTAATTGTTGATCAAGAGAGAGGAAATGTGCGAAATAAAATTATGGTAACTATCATAGTGTAGTAATTAACTAGTAAAATATTTGCATTCGTTCGTATTGAATAGCTGGCTGTAAAAAGGTGATTGCCAGAGTTCGTTAAAATCAAGCAACATAAATCTTTTCGACGGTGATTTAGTCGATTAATCTAATCTGCTCCAAAGAAAAAAAAAACGAAGATCAGTATGCTTTCTTGGGACAAAATGCAAATCTTGAAAAAAAAACGACGCAAACATTAGATGATATTTTAAATGGACATGTTTTGTGAACAAAATATGAATACAAAAACATGCAAATAACGGGGATCAATACCGATGGTATAGAGCGGGTACTGGAGATGATCACTACAGATGCGTATTGTTATTGTTTTGACCTGTCAACATATAGAGTTGGATTTTTTACTATTTTTTAAATACAAACACCGTTAAACTTTCTCAAATCTATTCATTATCTAAAAAAAAGATGAACTAGCAGCCAAACTAGGACTAGTTATCCCCAAATTAAATTAACTTCCATCCAATCAAATAAGAAAACTCACCTTTCAAACACTAGAATCATGTGACACACCTTACTTTGCGACTTGGTTTGGGTAAGTAACCGGCAAAAAAACCGTAATAGGTGATTAACATATTATTAATTAATTATTAGCTACAAAGATTTTAAAAAATAGATTGATATGATTATTAAAATAATTTTTTATAGAATTTTTTCGTTAAAAAACATCATTTAACAGTTTGGGATACGTGCACACAAAGAACGAATGATCTAGCCAAGCTAGGCGGTCGCCTGCTTCGAGCAAGGCTAATAATATAGCCAACAAATTGGCTATAAGATATTTTATAGTCTTTTTTAGTCCACCCATTAGTCCACCTATATAGTAGTTATCTTTTTATCATTAATACATGACCCACATGTCAATCTCACAGACTTTTTTGGTTCTTGTGTCCGAGCTAGTTACAAGCTTATAGACTGCTTACACTCTTTCATCCCCTCTCTCCTCCACATAAGCATTTAGCCAGCTTATAGCCTATTATACTTGCTCTTATGAACCAAAATTTGTCAGCCATCCAATTGTTCAGGCGAAAACAGAGTGACGAGAGCAGTGTGCTGGCTAGCTGCAACATAACACTACTCTCCTAGCTAGTTCACCATCATTGCATCCGGAACCAATCCTTCACCTCTGATGTCAACTTCTCACCAGTAAGAGCAAGTTCAATAGTATAGCCAACTATCAGCTCTAATTTATCTATAGTCAATCTAATAGTCAATCTATATAATAGTAACTTATAAAACATCAATATATGGTCTCACATGTCATACACATATTTTGTATTAGAGCACGTGTGTAAGCTAGCTACTAATCAATAGCCCACTTCCCTTCTTTCTCACCTTTTATATCTTTAAAATATCTTATAGCTAGCTTATAGCCTGCTATTGTATCTGCTAATCCACTCAACAAAATAGATCTCTTCATCGATTTCTTTGTTTCTAAGCCAATTCCAACAGTTGTTGTAAATCTGCAATGACACTAGAAAAAGAAGAAGAAGCTGACACACATGCATCCAAGAGCTAGGGAATATACATAAGTTCAGTAGCTTAGCATACTAACCGCATCATCATTTTGGGGAGGAAGAATGATCAGCTAATTTCCAGAACACATTTCCCATCACTAGCTCGAATAAATTAGCTATGGTTGTTGCATAGCTCTAGGCGTCTGCACCCGTTTCGATCACAGATCTGAAGAGAGGGGGGGTGATTTAACATATTTACAAAAAATAATTTGTAAAAAAAAAATTTATATACGTATTCTTACCGATAAAAGTAAGGTTGGAAAAATAAACTTTGGTGAAAAAAAACTTCAAAATCAACTATAAAATTTAAGATTAAAAAAATTAAATTTGGATTTATAAACATAAATAGAAGGAAAAAGATGAGGGGTGAGAGGCTGCATATATAGGGTAGCTCTCGTCACGCTCTTCAACGGCAGCATTAGGGCGCACATTCTTCGGCTCAAGTTGCATTGTCTTAATTCACGCCAGCATCGAGTGGGTGATTCCAATCGATATCGATGTAGATCTCCCTGATCTCTCGTACGCACAAAAGAAAAGGATTGAGTGATGCGATAACGATCAATCGATTGATGTTGGTTATACTTCAACTACGTATAATTTTAAGAGAACTTCCATTTTTTTCATGTAAGGTATGATTTTTTTTATTTACCGCTTAACATAAGCGTTGGAGATCATTGGGTGATTTAAAGGATTTTTAAGATGGCCTTAAATAATTGCGAGCTGTTCGTTGCTTTGAATTCAACGGATCTGATTTTATTATTCTACATTGTAGTATGTGTAATAGAAATTTTATAGAGATAAAATTAGAACTAAAATATATAATATTACGATAAATTTATGTGTCATATATCACGTTAAAAATAGATGAATTAGTAAATATATCTTATTCAAGTTTCAAATAAAATGTTTAATATACTTATAAAAATACGTAGTTAGATTAAAATTTTATTACCCTCGTACCGCTAGCAGTGAAATATACCGTAATGGCACCCGATTTAAAAGGTGGCTTAATTTGTCACCACGGTTGATACACCGAAAAAAAAAGACTGAGTGTTTTCTTTTTAACTTTTGTGGTATTCGTACCAGTCTTTATATCTTAGCATATTGGTTTCATAGTTTGTAGGTAGATCAATTTTTTAACTGCTCAATTGACCAAAAGTTCATAGATGTGCGATCTACTGCCTTCGGTCATCTTTATTATTTTTTTTTTCAGACAAACATTTTAGCCTTTTTTTTAATTGCTTATCTGAAACATAATTAATTAGATCTAAAGGGAGTATAATATAGACAGTTAATTTGCCCAGCCAGTTGCATCTAAAAGGCAATTCACTTTATATACTCCAACACTCTCCAGAGTGAGCTGTAATTATTTTATTTAATTGCGTGCCAACTAAGATTCGAACTCAAAATCTCTGACTCTAATACCATATTAAGTTGCATGCACCAACCAATTACATTAAAAGACTAAGTTAATAGAAAAAGACGAATAATTCACTTTTATACGCTCTATCAGCCGGTACTATAGAACGTGCAGGAACAACTGGTCAGGTCAGGGCGGTGCATGCACTGAGCACGATGACCCAATCCTTCCAACTCAAAAGCTCTGCTTACCCTCATGGCCATGGCCAGCTCGATCTTGGCCTTTTCTTCACCCCATTTACGCCTCTCCATTCTCCAACCTAACCAGCACAGATTAAATTAATCAAATTCCAGGAAAAATAAATAAAGATATTAAACCAAATTGATCTTGATCCATGTAAAATAGTGCTTGTAATCAATGTGAACTAGTACACATTGCTTTGTAATTGTACCGTGGTTTGCCTCCGTGTCATGCATTGCATGCATGGCCACCTTTGGGTCGAATCGATCGATCACCATTGATGCAACATTGCGACTTGTGTACAGCTCCGTTCTTTAATAAATAAATAAATAACGAAACAAAGTCCGGTGTACAGCTCCCAGATTCCCAGCTACACGTCAGTGTTTGATTTAGAGCTAGTAGACTCTAAGTTGATTATAAACTGATATGAAGTAAAGAGCTAATGAAAAAAAAAGTGGGGTTGGCTCTCATGCAAGAGCCAACTATATACCAACTTAAAAAAATACATTAAATATAAAGATAAGAGAAAGAGATAAGAGATAAAAATTATAGCTAATCTTATAGCCAATCTATTATATGTGTTGACTCAATATAAATTTATAGCTAGTAAGTTATTAAACTTGCTCTTAGTGAATATTTTGCTTCGGTGACGACACAAAAGCTAGATTACTTTTAATTGTAGATCATCTTGAAAATTAATTACTCCATATAGTTTCATAATTTCTGACAAAAATAATGTTAACCTTTTAAAACTTTAACTATAAATAACTTTTAAAATATTTAACGTATACCATATATATATAGATCAATACATAGAAATACATTAATAAAACTATATACTTATTGATATATATATATATATATATTATATAAAAATAATTATCAAAGTTATTTTTTTCTAAACACCGTGTTCTTATTCAAACGACAAATATTTTCAAACGAGAGGAGTAGTTGCGACCATTTTAGCCTCGAGGACCCTCTATAAATAGCCCCTCTACCTGGCCACATCGCTTCACACATCCTCAAGTCTCATCGATCACTCACAGTGACGCAGTGAGCACAAGCTAGCAGCAAACATCAAGCGATCCGATCTAGTAATCGCTTCACTGCTCAGCGATGGCCACCGTCGAGGTAGGGTAGAATGCTGCTGATCCAGATCCCGGAGTGATCAAAGTTTGCGTTCTGAATCGAATCGATTATTTCTTGGTTCTTGTTTTGATTGGACCAGCTTTGATCTTCTGATCGTGATCGGATTGATGCGCGGGTTGTTCCCGGTTTGTCAATTTTTTTTTTGTTCCTGACGAGTGAATTGATGCAGGTCCAAGTGGTGCCCCCTACTCTGCCGGCGGAGGAGGCTCCAGTCGTTGTGGAGGCTGTCCAGGCGCCGGCCGCCGCCGCCGCCGTTGAGGAGGCCCCGAAGGAGGAAGCCGCTGTGCCGGCAGTCGCCGCCGAACCGGAGGCTGCTCCGGCCGAGACGGAGACCAAAGAGGCACAGCCGGCTGCTGCGCTGGTCGAGACGACGGCAGAGGCCGAAGAGGCACAGCCGGTTGCTGCGCTGGTCGAGACGACGGCGGAGGCCGAAGAGGCGGCAACGCCGGAAGAGGCTGCTCCGGCGGAGAGCGAGGCGAAGGAGGCCGAGCCAGCTGAGGCGGCTGAGACCAAGGAGGAGGCTGCTCCGGTTGAGGCGGCAGATGTGAAGCAAGCGGAGGAAGCTCCGGCGGCCGAGGCCGAAGAGGCGGAGCCCGAAACAGCGGCCGAGCCGGAGGCAGAGACGGCGGCGCCGGCGGATGAGGCGGCCGTGGCGAAGGAAGAAGCTACCGCTGCCGTCGCCGAAGAGGCCGCGGCACCCGTCGAGGCTGCCGTCGCCGAAGAGGCTGCGGCACCCGTCGAGGCTGCCGACAAGGCCACCGAGTGAGTGATCCACCGAGAGATCGCGAGCCGGAGATCCAGCTAGCTGACGGCCGGCCGACCGCCGGCGGCGTGCGTGGCCGCGGGGTCGATCGGGAGTCGCGCGTGTTGTACGAGTTTGGGTTGGGCTCGAATAAACGTGTCCGTTTGGCGCACGGGGCCCAGGTGTCAGCGGGTGCTGACGTGGCGTGGTATCGCTGGCCCTGGACCTCGTGGTCGCGTGTCGTGTCTATTATGTTTGGCTGCAGTCTCGATTTGTATCGTGGTTTCGTCGTTAAAATGCTAATTATATGTATTTCTGGTTAATTTTTTCTAATATTTTTTGGCTTGCATTTTGATGTGATGGTGTATGGCACTGGCATTGCCTCTGCTTGTTGGAGCTTTCCATATTGCATGGCTTACAAAATGCATTGGGGTTCACAAAACTGCTCGTCTACTCCCCAGCAGTAGTATTGGTTCCGATTGGATAATTAGTATTAAAAGCAGTAAAATTTAGATAAATTCTATAAAATAATTGAATTTTTATGGTTTCGCTAGTTATTAGTAGTCCAACTCATAGTGCCCCTTCTTTTTTTGTTCTTATTTCTTCATTCACATACCCAACACTACCCCTTTTCTCGATGGTCCCGGCAGTTGGTGCCATGGTGTAACTCGATAGAGAAGTGAAAATGCTGCTGGTACCAAACCTAGTTTGTAAAAGCTCATAACCTCTTAGAGCAAGTATAATAGCAGACTATAAATTAGCTAAATGCTTATGTAGAGTAGAGAGTGGATGAGAGAGAGTATAAACAGGCTGTAAGCTGATAGCCAGCTCAGGCACAAGAACCGAGAAACTCTGTAAGAGTGACACGTGAGTCCTGTATTAATGATGAAGAGTTAACTATTATATGGATGAGCTAAGAGCTGGCTATAAAAAGTCTTATAGCCAGCTTGTTGGCTATATTATTAGCCTTGCTCTTATACGTGCTAGTTTTTGAACCTACCCAAATAGAGCAGCCCGAACAAGCCAACAGTCGTTCTAAACAGGTAATAATTTTTTTACATATGTGTGGTATATAGGATTCGAACCTTCGACATCTCTATATGCGCAACATCTTCCCATCTCACCTATGAAGCACTACATGTCTATAGAATACATGCTATTTATGACTACTCTTGACCTCTTGTTACAAACAAACATATGTACGTAGTTTACTACTCTCTCCGTTTCACAATGTAAAATTTTTTAGTCTCGTCTAGATTCATATGGGTACTAATGAATCTAGACATATATATAAATTATATGTATTCATTAATTGATAAATTTAGACAATGCTAGAACGTCCTACAATATAAAACCCGGAGGTAGTAGTTGGGTTCCAGTGAAAACATTATCAACTTCAAAGCTGCACATGTTGTTACGGTCTACAACTTTCATATAGAGGTTGTCTCCATTGGAAGTAGTTTGAAGATTTTAAAAATCTGAGACTTACTAGTGGATATTGGAGCATTCAAATGATTTGGAAGAAAACAATTACCAACTATATTGATGTAGATCTCCTCGAGCTATAGAATCTTGATATAAAGTTTGTCTTTATTCAACTTCTATGAAAAACTTAAGAGCTCGTATGGGACCTGGCGCCCGTTTTTAAATGTAAACTATTCTGTGAATTTCGAATTGTACTCGAAGTCGACTTAGTTTGGACGCTCATTTTGATTTGGACACTCTTGCTACTCCTCCACGCCTCTAAGTCCCTCGATAAGTGTCTCATTATCCTATTCATTGTTCCTAATCATAATATAAATTTACTCTCAAAATCATATAAAGAAAAAGTTAGGAATAAGATCATATGTAAATTTAATTGTCGTGGACCTTGAATAATCAATGTAGGATTATTGTGTATATCCGAAAAAGTGATGTCCTCGTCAGGCATGCATAACCTTTCTACCTCAGGATACCTCATTTATGCATCCAGCAGCTTTCTACTCAAATAGAAGAGCGCTAAAAAAATGCGTTTCAAGGCCATTTGTTTTGTGCTCTGTTATAAATTTTGCCTTAACGACTGCTAAGGTTACAATGTCTTCTTACTTTCTTATTTTTGTTTGAAAGAATCCCTGATTGAGTCTGTGTCTTTCTTAGAAGTTAAACTTACACTTAAATGATTATTTAATACCATTTTTTACTTGGTCTATGCATTTTTTTCATTGCAACCCATGAGCACAGAAGTAGTCTTAGACTATTTCTTTTTTTCTTTGGGCTCTTGCTGCCTCCGAGACGTTCTTGGGCCAGTCCCATGGCCCAATCCTTTCACCTCTCCACGAATTACACTTGGCCCACGTTTCTTTACCCTTTCTTTGGAACCAATATTCTCTTTTTTTTTCCCACTCACACGTATTTCGAATAAAAAAGTTATATAAAGTTGCATCACCCATAATAAAAACACGCCTCTTGGAGCCGTTAACTCGGCAGGTAATCCATGCCCGCTCCGGTAAACTTTCGCGGTGAACTGCGCCGGCGAGCGGCGCGCTCGCCGGCGATGGAGCGCACGCGCCGGTGATGCCGTGAGGAACGGTGGCGCACATCACGCGGCGCCGAGTCGAGCGAGAGAGGTTGGTGGCCGGGCGGGTGGGTGGATCGATTCATCATCATCATCGCGCCGTCCCACGGGCTCAGCTAGGCGTGGAAATCCGCCAGCAACCAACGTAACAGCCGGCGAAAAGCTCCCCCAACCCACCGTTGGATTGGGATTTGCGTATCGCGAGTAGGTTTTAGGGGGTGTTAAGGTGGGCAAATGAAAATTTTTAATGTCACATCAGACGTTTGACCGGATGTTGGAATGAATTTTTAGGCATGAATAACAAAATGAATTTCATGGTTTGCCTGAAACCGCGAGATGAATATCTTTTGAGCCTAATTAATCCGTTATAGCGCATGTGGGTTAATGTAGCACTTATGGCTAATCGTGGACTAATTATGCTTAAAATATTCGTCTCACAATCTCTCACATAACTGTGCAATTAGTTTTTCGTTTTATCTATGTTTAATGATTTATTTTGGTGTCCAAAGATTCGATGTGATGTTTTTAGGGAAATTTTTTGGAACCTTAGAGCAGGTACAATAGCAGGCTATAAGCATATTTTAAAGAGATAAGATGGAAGAGAGAAGAGAGGTGGACTACTAATTTGTAGCCAACACATGAGCTCAAGATAAAATATGTGTATGATATGTGGGACCATGTATTGATGTTTTGTAGGTAACTATTTTATGAATTAACTATTAGATTGACTATAGATGAATTATAGATGAATTGTAACAAGTAGTTGGCTATACTGTTAAACTAGCTCTTAGCTTAGCGATTGAACGAGGGGATTCATGATTGCACAGCCCTGGCCCACTCGCTATATAAATATATACATATATATTAGTCCCAAGTTAAGTATTTTTGAGAGATAAATATCCTACGTACCAAAATATATGTATTTGGGGTAAATATATAAAATTACTACATGTCTAATTGTTCACTTCTTTCATTCAGAGTACCCTTATATGCTCTTGCATTTCTGTTTATTTCTTATTTATTAACGAACGTTGTAGATTTTTCTACTCAATATTAATATATACGAAATAACCTATCAATACTTATATGTTTGAAACAAACACAAGATATCTTTACATTAAAAAGTGCAACTAGTGCATTATCTCTTTACAAAGAGAAAATTCTAGTTGTATGTTTCTCATGATAGGAGACGAAATGGACGACCTTGACCGGCGACTTCCAAACGCACGCATTACCTACACGGCAACATACCAATTCCTTTCTCTTCCCCCTCCATATTCATAGTGACCCAATCCAAAGCTTAGCCGGAATTAAAAAAAGAGAGCTTTCACAACTGTATCAGGCTCGTTCGTTTCTAGATGTTGTCTGAGATTCTTTTCACTCTTTCGTAAACACGTTTTTCACCGTAGCGTGTTCTTTCTAAAAAAAATTATATCTACAATTTTCTTGATAGGATCAAATAAGTCGATTTTAAAATTTATAATAGCTAATAATTAATCAGATGCTAATAACTTATCTCATTTCTAGTAAAATGTAAAACTCACCCTACCTCTATATACAAATAAACGTCGCCTCAAGTCTGTCAGGCTGTAGATGTAAACTAAAATCATAAAGTGTTTTTTCTATGTTCCTCACTTATATATATATATATAATTTCTTGACTTTTCACCATCAACATGTGACTAATTAAACATTTTTTCCTGTTCACATGCCTTGGGTGTTTGGAGGCATGCATGATGTAACACGGATGAATGGATCGCTGTCATCTTTTCTCTATCGTGTTTGGAATCTGCCGTGGAAATCAGGTCATGTTTTGCCCAAGCCGAACTTGCAAGGTCGCAATCCGTCTTGACCGCTGAAAAAACCGTTTCTCCTTTTCGTTGTTGCCATGGTCGCTGTGAAGACTTGGCAAAGCCGTTTGAACGGTCAACATCTGGTCCCTTTATATTTTATTACGTCTAAGAGCCCATTTGGTAGGGTTCTAAACTTCAGATCCTAACTCCAAACTCTAACTCCAGTGAGAGCAATTCCTGTGGGAGTCGAAGAGCAGATCAAAACTGTTTGGCTAGCTTGGTCTGCTCGAACTCAAAAAAAATAATACGAAGTAAATTGACAATAATAGCCTTACAGATTATATGTAGTCATGATTAAACCACAACTATATGGTTATAAAATACTATATAATAGTTAACACACAATATAAATATTTACTAATAGTATATAGTACCATGAGTGACAGATTCAAGTAATTACAATAAAATAGTAAAGGGCAGTGGGTCTTTTGGCGTGGAGTGGAGCTGTGGAGGAGCAAAAACCCAGCTCCACCTCTGTAGTTTATTTTTCAGGAGCAGCTCCGCCAACTCCATTCTAAAAAAATCAGAATCTGTACCGTTTGACACAACTCCGGCTTCAGTTGAGTTGGAGTTGGGAGCTAGAGCTGTGCCAAATAGGCCCTAAGACTATCATATGGATACAAAGGCTGCATTCTTATCAACATACTATTCTTTAGCTTTTTCTTGATTTTTACGTCCATACTTTCCAAACAATTAAAGAGTGTGTTTTTAAAAGAAGTTTTCTATTCAGAAGTTCATCATCTCACATTTTTATGTTATTTTTTAATTTTTTAGTAGTTAATTCTATTTTATTGTTTATACTGGTAAATAGCTATAAAAATTAAATAATCTTTCTTGTTTTTATCTTTCATCATAAAAAACGCAGCCAAAGCTTACATTCCATATGACCACTCACACTTCAAAGAAAAGAAATAGTTCATCTCTTTGTCTCATGCTCATTGGCTAGAAGGATAGAACTAGAAATATGTCTTTGTTATTATAGCCTAGGACACTCTAGTTTGGTGGGGATTTACTTAAAAAAACAATATGATCGTTTTTTATATTTTTGTTGTCTCAATTAAGAGGGCTAACTTTGAAAAGAATGCCTTTTACTGTTTTACCCCATTCCAAGTTGCATGCTCAACTCAGTTATATGTTCATCATTAGCAGAATTCAAAAACATTCTCTAGACGATCGATACAATGAAATTTTCAAAAAGTTTTGAACACAAAAAAATGGATTTAAACAAAATATTTTGAATTCAAAACCCTTGCTAAATGGTAGAAATAGGATAGATAAAATGAAAATGTCTGAAATTTCGAAAAAAACAATCTAATAATAGAATTCGAACAAGATTTGGCTGAATTTAATGCCGTTTCTATTTTATAAAAAAAATGATTTTTGGGTGAAAGAATCCCGTGAGCCAAAAGACGTGAACTTTTGAGAATTTCATATCGAAGTATAAAACCCTTGCATGCAACTTGGCATATGGGTAAAAATATTCCAAAATTTTCCCTCTCCAACTAAGCCAAAAATGATGAAATAGTGATATATGTGTTACAGTAAATTACCATCTACCGGGAAGATCATATAAAGGTGTCCTACAAGAAACGCCAGGAATCCATGATGTTCTCTAAACAAATTTTACCTATTACTCCCTCTGTTTCACAACGAAAGACTTTCTAGTTTTTCCTTTATTTATATAGATGCTAGAAATATATATAAATTATATACATTCATCAATGGATAAATCTAGACAAGACTAGAAAGTCTTACAATATGAAATAGATGTAGTATTATTTTCTAAATTCAGCATGCCGGATGTTTTCAAAACAAACCTTCTTAAATTATCATGAAACTTTTGACTATAATAAAAGTTTGAGAAAAAAAAATCTCGAGGTTCGACAATCCCTTTTCTTATTGTAGCAAAATTTGAATCTTTGGTAACTTACTTTCCAACATGGTGACAGAGAAACATGACACTCAGGGTTAATTGAAGCTAATCGATTTCGACGTGTGGAGTCAAACACTCCAGTTGGACCGCGTTTCGTTCCATCGGATAAGTTAACTTATCTCTCTTATTTTTCGCGCGCACGTTTTTCGGTCTGTTAAACGGTGTATTTTTTTAAAAAATTTTTCTATAGAAAAGTTGTTTTAAAAAAT
Organism: Oryza brachyantha; assembly: GCF_000231095.2. Taxonomy (NCBI): domain Eukaryota; kingdom Viridiplantae; phylum Streptophyta; class Magnoliopsida; order Poales; family Poaceae; genus Oryza; species Oryza brachyantha. Next base: position 15,586,071 of record NC_023170.2, read on the forward strand.
CATATTAATATATTTTATATTTTTTAATAATTAATTAATTATGTACTAATATATTTAGTACGTTTTCCACGCCAGATAAGTTAAATCTCGCTCTCTCTCTCCGATCGCGGCCTAAGCCTTTCAGTGAGTTGCATTGGAAATGGAGACGACTAAGAGCACCTCTAATGCAGTGCTAAAGAGAGGTGCTTGTGTAAAAAATCAGTACAGTGCTTAGCTTAATTATGTTGTTAGGCACCTTACTAAGTATCCTGCATTGGAGGTGCGCTAAATGTAACAATTGGGTTGTTGGGTGGAAGAAGACGGTATGGAAATTTGTTGGCTTTGGCTCGGTGTGAGATGCAAAGAAGGAAACGACTCGTCCACATACAGGTTCGCACATGGAGCAAATTAACAAGGACATACTCGTTAAGTGGAAGTTTGTCGAAGTTAATTACAATATAGTACCTAGAGTTACAATAGGTTTAGTTTAGCAATAGAATTAAACTTTATTCAGTGCTCTATATAGGGGTGGTGTAATGTATCCAACCATTTTACCTATAAAATTTAAGGTTCGAATTCAAAACGGATTAAGAATGAAATTATATAGAGTTTTGAGCTATTTTTTTTTTAAAAAATTAGATATGGTTGTGAAATAACCCATGGGCCTTGGCTCATTCCCACCCCTAGCTCTATATGAGATATGAGATAGAGTAGAACATTGGTTGTAATTACATAACGATCCTAGCATAGCCGGACTGTCAGAGACAACTAGCCGAGAACCAAGCTGGTGGATGGTCATAAATACCTTTATACACTATGGGTGAACTCAGTTTATCAAATATCGTGTTTTGGTGTTGTCATGATGTTTGGATCTTCTATTATATGTTTTCACTTTTGGCTATTGATGGTGATTTTAGAGCTGATTTGATAACTAGCTGATTTTTCAAAATGCGTGTGAAAGTACTGTAGAAAACAATGAAATCAGCCCTAAAAACAGAGGATCTTGATCCTTCATTGACCGGGCCCGCCTCCGCACTTGCATGCACTGTTTGCATGCGGAGGTAAATCGGCCAAATTCCAAGACGATGACATGCATATGCAACAGCGTGTCACCACCGGTTCCAAGTTGCTGCGCTGTCTAGCACATCCCTTTGCATCGTGCAGAGACTATAGCTATAGGTTTGGTTGCTGCCGTATCTGCCATGGCAAACTGAGATCAGTCCAGCCTCTCTTCTCTGTATGATGACTGTATATATGTCTGTATCCCATCCACTCTTGCCCGAATCCACTGCAGCTGATTGCGATATAACCAAATTGAAATGCTCATTGTTGCTTTAGGGTATTTAAAGGGCAATCACCGGGATACATGGGTCTATAAAATTAAATAAGTTATCATATAATAAGTTATCATATAGACAGACCAGGCTCGTGTATAGCCATATCCACATGGCCATGTGTGGACAGAGCGGCCGCTTAGGCCCCTAAAATCTACGACGAGGGTCTAGTTAGTCTTATTTTTCGTTTTTATTTATGTTTATATGCTAAAATTTAAATTTTCAACCTTAAAAACATGATATATAAAAGTTTAGGGTTTTATTATAGTTTATTTTGTAGTATTTTTTAAGATCGTTAATAATATATATATATATATTATTCACAAATTATATTTTTTGACAACTACGTAGTTTGGCATTTTAGGGAAAAGCTAAATGATAAGAGCCTAGATTTCTAAGATTTAGCCCATGATGGTCGGCGATAACTGAAACGTCGCTTCTCAGCGATTGCTCAAACATCCATCTGTACCGTTGCGTCGCTACGTATCTCATATTTATTTGTATTTTAGAGTCTTCGTTTGCATTTCACTCAGTGACATCCAATTCCTAGAGACGGCCCTACATATAGGATGGAAGACGATGTGTTAAGTAAGCAAATAAAGAAAAAAGAAAACCATGTTTTGCATTAGACATAGTTTCTACATTATACTTAAGATATAATGAGAGATAAGTAATATTAAATTATATGAATTAGTAGTATTTGTATCATAAGAAGGCTAGTAGGTTACTTTAGGATGAGTCTTACAACTGTGTGGAATTATCTCAGCTTACTGAACTGATTGATACTTTATACAACAAGATCAGAAGTAGCTATGGCTAATTATTAGCTTACATGGTCGTCCTGGCAGGTTTTTCTTCTACTCAAAATTGTGTATCTGTACATAGGGCAGAACAGGTCTCATGTATGTGAAAATTCTGTAATGGAAAGTGTCCGCTAACCGTACCAAACCCAAAATAAATTTGAACGGAAATTTATTGTTTTAAAAGAAAATCACTGTTCAGCGAACTTATCGCCAAGGTGTGGTAATTGCTGCTTTTTTAAACCCTGGGCTTTGCATATTTGCAGTTGAGGAACATCAGGATGGTGTGGAAAAGACACTCCTGAGATGGGGGTTTGTCTTGACCATGAGACTCGTTTGATAACCATATGACATATCCAAGGATTGGTTTGATAATTGGTTCGAGAGATTCACCCAACTGTGCAACATAGGGTTTTCATATGTTAGATAAGAAAATGCCTTGTTGCGAACTTTCATTATCGGCCAGTATCAAAGTCAGTTTCGTGTCTGGTAGGAAAAACATACAATTTCTAAAGAGATATACCTGAACTATTCAAACAGTTGTCCATGGTCAAGGACAAATATAAGGTGATTCCCATAGCTTAGGTTTGTTTTAAGGCATTTAAATAAATTGGTTCCTAGAATGAAAATCGTTACCAGAGTCCTTGTTTATGATGGATGGCCATTCTTCATGGTTGGTAACATATCTGCCCGACCTAGGTGTTGTGTGGCACCAAAAGGCTAAGATGACTAGGCTAGAATATGGGTTATGAAGGCCGGTTTTAGGGTAGAGAAGGTCAAATTTGGGTTGGTAGGTCGAGAGGGCCAGACCTGAAGCCAAAAAGGTTGGTTAACCATGAGACTTGGTTAAAGGTTGGTCTTCGAGAAAATGGTGGTTTATGTTTTGAAAAGCAAGAAGAAACTAATGAAGGAAAATATGCTTATAATATACTAAAATTGGGCTTTTCTGCTTCAGTTGTCGAAAAGCAACTCAGAGACGAATCGAGGTGAGACGCTTTCTTGTGATGGAACTGTTGAAACCCACACTCAGAGTTTTCAAAAATGATTTCGATAACTTGTTTGTCAAATAAACCTGTCTTTTTTTGCAGCTTGAATTTACACATTATATGTGTCTTGCTAAGTACAAAAGTACTCACCCCCATCATTTATTGTTGTTTTTCTCTCCTTTGTTGCTGATGTTGTCTCTGATTGAAGACTGCAACTCAGCGATTACCCAGAGTTATAACATAAAGGTATATTATAGTTGTATTGCATTTAATCTTGCACTGATTCATCGTGTCACCACCAGTACCATCATCGTGATCCTAGGATTGATACATGGTTAGTAGTTCGGTAGAAAATAGTTTGTCATTCCCATACAGTACACTCTCTTGGTGTCATTTGAACAATGACTTAGGGGTAGGGTTTGATAAATGTGAACTATTCTCTTAAAACCAACTCCTTAAATTCCAGTGAGTAGTTAGTGCGTCATAATACAGTGGAAAAGGAGATAATCATCACTAAATAAGTCCTTACTAGGTAAAATATATTGTAGAAGTGGTAATAACTACTGCTAGGGTATAAGCTTATTACCATCTCGAAGGATATAAACTAATTTATGGTGGATCTCACCTTATTTTTAGCACTAGAAATTTGTGTTCTCTGCTACAGGACATTGCAAGATCGTGTTTTGACCGGAGGGCACCGCAAAAAGTGGTAATTAGCCACTAGATACCGATACCATTATTTTATAGTTTCCACTGGTTTTGGAGAGATAAAACATAGTGAAAGTATCTAAATGCCCTTGTCTCTTTCACATCGGAGATGGAGGAGGCCGATAAGAATGGGCTCTCGGAGAAGGAGCTAAGGAGGCTAGGCAGGATCTGTGTTGTGGGTTAGGGGATGGCAAGGACGAGCCACTCTGTCCAATCCGGCACCACCATCCCAAGAATCCATAGCAGGCTCAGCGTGCAGCGGTGAGGTCCCTGGCGATTGCGGCATGACCTAGATGTTGCAGACATGCAACACAGTGAGATGGTGAGTTTGACTCACAGACATCCACATCAAGAGAAACAAACAAAGCAGTTGGTGGAAGGCACAAATGCATCCTGGGAGGACGTGCACTGACTTGATCAGTGCAGCCATGTCTACACGCATAGCGATGCGAGGAAGAAGCATGAGACATGTATGGTAGATAATGCCATAGGGATACGGAGAGGAGGGGAGCCTCCTCCTCCTCTGGTGGCGTCAGCTCCGGCTCTGAGCTAGCTGCACTACAAATGGATTCTTGATATGGTGGTGTCGTCGAACAAGGGCATTTTGGTATTTTGGTCGTGTTTTCTCTCTCCAAAACCAGCGAAAATTATAAAATAATGTCATCAGTGTCTAGTGGCTAATTATCACTTTTTATGGCGCCCTTTGGCCGAAACACAATATTGAGGTGTCCTCTAGTAAAAAGCGCAAACTCCGAGTGTCTTGTAGTAAAATTTTCCTTATTTTTATGTAGTAGTGTCCATGTTTAGGCAAGGTAGAGTGGAATTTTTTTTAGTTAACCCCCATCTTATTTATCTACTTTACGCATGCATACACTATGGTGTCTCTCCAACCTATCACGACAGAGTCATGGGTCTACCTTATTACCAAATTTAGCAATCAACATTAGTGTTGCTGTTAAGGAGAATGACAAGAGACAAAAGAATATTGTGCTCTCCATTTTTTAAGGGTACGGCAATAATGCACACACGCACAACACATTCACACCATGCATGCATGTGCGTCCCCTCAAACACATACTTGAGAAGAGATTGTAGGTTCAAGACCTTGGTGCAACTTGCAGTCCCACTGAACGCGCTTACCCTATTTAATTAAAAATAGTATTGATAATTCTTGATTTGTATGTTGGTGTTAATTAAAAAATAAAAATAGTATTGATAATTCTTGATTTGTATGTTGGTGTTACTTAAAATAGTAGGAATTGATATATTTTGGGACAATATTTAAACTTAGAACTTGATTTATTTTAGAACGGGTATAATGTAGTTAATTCCACTATTAGTTCGGGGAACCCTAATTAATCCATGGAGTACGTATAACTGTATAATTAATCATCTGGGCGTACAAAATAAGTAGAGGAATTGAGGAACGGATAAGTAAAGAGCAAAAGACAAGCAGCAAAAGAACAAATAAAAACAGGCATCTCTCTGAACACGAAACAAAAATACAGGAACAGGACATGCAAAAAAAACAAAGTAGTAGTACTCACTACCTAGTCGCCCTCGCAAACAATAAAACAGGAAAAGAAAAAAAAAAAGAAGAAGCAAACAACACGCACGCCGCAGTGAAGAGTCTGACGCGCGAGCATCCGCGGTATGTGAGCGAATTAGGCCGCGTTCGGCACGAGAGTCTTCTCGTTTTTCGTGATCATGCTTCTCCAATTATTAAACGGTATATTTTTTAAAAAAAATTATAGAAAAATTATTTTAAAAAAATATATTTATATATTTATATTTTTTTAATAATTAATAATTAATTAATCATATACTAATTAATTACTATTTTTTTTCCAACTTATGCCCCTACGCCAAGCGCGGCCTTAGTCGGAGAGACCACACGGTGGGTACTGTTTTTCTTTTTTTTTCAGGTGGGTATGTTTTCTTTTATATATTTTATTATCTCGTTGATTGGTTCCGATAAATATGAGGTTGGTTTATGATGTATAGAATATTTAAATACGAAAAAATTTATATATATATATATTATTTAGAGAAATTTACAACCGTACCATTATAATTTTACATTAAAATATGTCATAGATATCTAATAACATGTAAGATTCAAATGAGTCAATAACATGTGAGTAGTGATGACATATCTCGAACTTTAAAAAGTTTTAATGGCATGGTTATAATTTTCCATATTATATTTGTGTATGGCATGTTTCATGTATAAAGTTTTTATTTATAAAATTATGTGTATAATATTTTGCGTACAAAGTTTATATTATAAAATTGTATATATAAATTTCAGGCTGACTACGTGGGTCCGTTCGGACGAGATAAATTATGTGATATCAGATGATATCATTAAATCATTGAAAAGCTAACTTCCGCCAATTGGTCACTGAAGTAATCAAGTTCGCTGGTGGAGCGAAAGGGCCCGTAGCCCTAGTAGTTACAAAGGTTTCAGTAGCACTTGAGGTCCTGGGTTTGACTTTTGGTTGGAGTGAATTATTTAGGATTCTAACAGCTTTGTGCTTTCAGTGGAAAGCGAGGTGTCTGTGGTGACTTCGTCCTTTACTTGAATTTTTTTATTTGGAATTTGGGCATTTTCGTGGGTATTTTTTTGACTTTTTAGAAAGTCAAGTTCTTTTTTCGAAAGATTACCCCATCTTTGTTTATGCTTCGGATTGGAACAAATGACTCTAATTCGTCCACGATATGCCGACCAGATTTCGAATGTGTTTATAGGGGTAGGGTTTACGTGCGTACGTACGTTCTTAGGGGAGGGGAGGGTGTAAGTGCATTGTGAGATCTGCTTGTTATAAAAAAAAAGTTCGCTGGTGGAAAGGAGCGCGCGGTGGAGTGCTGGGGGACGCCGAGCCACCCGCCGGTGCGCGGGGGGGGGGGGGGGGGGGGGGGGTCACGGGCGTCTCACTGTAAGGTGGGCCCCGCTCAAGCCTGACCCTGACAGATGGGCCCCCACCCGCACGCTCGTATATAAAAATCAAAATCCCGTGTCCCTGCCACAATATGCGCTGCCAAGAACGCCACCGCTTTTTGCAGTGCGCCCTCTCTCTCTCTCTCGCTGCGCTCTCTGCTCTCCTCTTCCCACTCCCACCCGCGTGGACGGTGTTGCAACCGGCCGCGCGCGCGAGCAGCGAGCTGCCTTTCTGGAAGGTTCTGTTGGGATGGTGGGGAGGAGTTGGGGTGGTGGGGGTGGTGGTGGCGGCGGCTCTGTCGCCGTGCAGCTGTGGCGGCGCTGCTGCCTCCTGCTGCTGGTCGCCGCCGCCGGCGCCGCCGCGCAGCGGTCACCGGTGCTGCCGCCCGCCTACAAGACCTTGTCCGGTAAGCTCTGTCCCCTTCTGCGGTGTACGGGGAGAGAGAGAGAGGGTTGTAATAATCCCCTTGTTGTTGTTGGTCTTGTGGTAGGCCACGAATTAGTCGTCAGGAACCTGTTTTTTTTGTCATGTTTCCTTTGCTCTAGGACATGCAAACGATTGGTTTTGCGTTGCGCTGATTTGTGGGGGGGCTTGGAGGAGAAATTTTGCCGTGGCTGGAAGGTTGTGAGCAACTGGTCAGCATGATCGACCTGTAATTATTATGGTTTCGCAAGTTGAAATTCTGCTGCACTGGTTGATTGTTTCTTGTCCTTTTATCAACTTACTGAGTTGCAGTTCTGCAGTTAATAGTTACCAACTGAATTTCTACAGCAGTTCTGCAGTTAATTATCAACTTACTGAAATGATGGGTTTATGCATGGCTTCTTGCTTTTGATATGTAGCCTGACTGAATTGAGCAACCATGGGCATTTGTTTCGCAGGTAATCCGCCCCTTGTTATAGCTAAAGGTGGCTTTTCAGGAGTGTTTCCTGATTCCAGTTCAAATGCCTTCACTTTTGCGTTGACCTCTACCTCGAGCGCCACAACTCTGTGGTGCGATGTGCAACTAACCAAGGATGGTGTCGGAATTTGCCTCCGAGATTTACTTATGAACAACTGCACCAGTATAGACCAAACTTATCCACAGGGAAAGAAGACGTACATTGTCAATGGCAAAAAGCAAGATGGATGGTTTCCTATTGACTATACAATGTCTTCACTGCAAAGTGTTATCCGTGAGTGCCAGCTTATCATTTTCAACTCCTCTTCAGGGTTCAAATTTTGGACTGAAATTTTGGGTTTACCCCTAGGTCCTGGTAGGATATGCTTATGGGATTTCTTTTTTTCAAATTTGTTTCAATATAGCAAATGGTTGTTCAAATTTCAAAATAAATCCCTTTGATCACCAAAACACATGATGGCTTTGACTGTTAGCCGTCGACGTAGAAATTATATGCTTTGTTCAAACTATCACAAAACTATTAATATTTAAAATGTATTCATGAAGTTACACATCATTTGGCATACCTATCGCAAAATGATATGTGAAGATTTTTTTACATGTATGAGTGTGATCATATCTTGTTAGTGGATCAACTCTGAATCTCTTATCAACCAAGCGACCAGTAAGTGGAGCATCGTAATATATTTTTTATCATTATATCAGTTAGAAAATTTGCCAGGCGTCTTAATTATAATGGCATGGACACATGATACCAAAGTCATTTTGGCATCTTCACCCACCCTAGCCACATCAGATTTCATTTCATACACAGATGTGTCCAGGCCACGCTGTGCAGAATTACACAACACATTTTTTCTTACTTAAAATAAAAGGCATTTTTGTAATAGCTATGCCACACGGTACTAGTAGTTTGGCTAAATAATGTGTAATTCCATGGAATTTACTCTATTTTTGCTTGTACATAAAATGCTTCTTTAAAAATGTGCATTATGTTGATGTGATATTTGTTGTCATACTTATGTACTCGTCCTGTCATTAAACAGTAACACAGGCAATTTGGTCTCGCCCCGACAAGTTTGATTTTGCCTACCTTCCCATCCTTCCTGTTACCAATTTGACATCCTTGGTCAAGCCATCTTCTCTTTGGCTGAATATTGAGGTTGAGTTACTTATTCTTGCAACTTGAACCTGCAAAAAACTATTGTTGCTACTTGCTAGCTGTTCATGACTTAGGAGTTCCGTAGAAACTATTTTTTTTTTTTAGTTTCGTAGAAGCTAATTTTTTTTTCATTTGTGCAGCATGATATTTTCTACAGACAGCATGGTTTGAATATGACAAAATACATCCTTTCAATTTCAAAGAATGCTGCGGTGAAGTATATCTCATCGCCTGAATTGGGTTTTCTCCGAAGTATACTGGGAAGAGTTAATCGTAAAACAAAGCTAGTGTTTCGCTTTCCTGATGCAGCCAGTTCTGATCCTTCTTCAAACCAAACATATGGTTCTTTGTTGAGTAATTTAACATTTATTAAGACTGTTGCCTCTGGCATAATAGTTCCCAAGGAGTACATTTGGCCAGTGGCACCTAATAACAACTATATTCAGCCTTCCAAATCTATTGTCGGAGATGCCCACAATGCAGGTTTGGAAATATATGCTTCTGACTTTGCAAATGATAGAATTATCCCTTATAATTACAGCTATGATCCGGTGGAAGAATATTTGCATTTTGTTGGTAACGGTAACTTCTCTGTTGATGGAGTATTAACAGAGCACCCAGTTACTGCAGCGATGGCTATTGGTAAGATTCTAACATTATTATACTAATTATTTGTTGAAGTTGGAAATTTCATCGGTACTCCTTGTTGTAAAAATTTAATGCATCTGAAAGCAAAATTATTTACTAAGAAGAAAGGACACAACTTAGCAATAGATGCTTGATATTTGTTTGATAAGAGGCAGCAACACTTTTGTAAGTTTATGTCTCAATTTGGATCACCACCAAAATGCTGTTGTGCATTTTCTCTATTGAAACCACATAGGCCAACAAATGATCGTTGGATCCGTTTTTTTTTTTTGTTTCGACAAGGAGATCATCATCTGATTTATTCTTCCTTTCATGTAGTTGCATATTTTTCATAAGATCTTGATTGCGAGAAGAAGAAGAATATGGGATGATTGAAATGCTTATCGGGCACATTGGAATTTTTTATTGCCTAGGGGTTAGATAATTGTTAGCTCAATATAATCATCATGGTAATAAATTCCCCCCTTATCCTTAATGACCAACCTTACTATAAATTTTGTCAACTATCTTACAGAGGAATGCAAAATTACATGTTTTCTAAAACATGTCAATTTTACCCTTGTCAAAATTATATGTTTTCTTCCATGTGCTATAGTATCATGCTCTTTGCTTTTCGGAGGAGCATTGAAGCATTTCCCTATTTTCCCTATCTCGCTGGTTTCTACCATAGAGGAACAAATTGTAAATTTGAATGGTTTGTCATAGACAATTGTGAGCATTACATAAGCAGCATGTTTAGCACCATCCATTATGTAATGCCCGTTTATCATGTTTGGTTTGGATGTCTATAACTGATGAAAGGCTATACAAGTTTATGGCCTTTTCTGCCCTTATGCTAACATAGTACATCTGTACATGCAAGGGAGCTTTGTGCTTCCACCAATCCCACTTATTCTGATTTTCTTTATTGTTTGGCAAAATAATAAGGGGATATTCATTAATGCATTTGAATTTCCATGTCCACAGGTTGTTTCACTAATTTGAATGTAAGCAGTAAGACAGATCATGGTATGTTTCATTTTGGAGCCAAACCAACTTTACCACCTCTATCCATGAGTCCATGACGCTTGAATGTCCATAGGTTCAACTTGGTTTAATTTTTGTAATATTTCTTTACAGGGAACCCATTAATTATCTCCCACAATGGTGCTAGTGGAGACTACCCAGACTGTACAGATCTGGCTTATCAGAAAGCGGTTGATGATGGCGCAGATGTCATTGATTGTACTATTCAGATGACCAGTGATGGAGTTCCTATATGCATGAGTTCAATTAACCTGTTTGACACCACTAACGTTCAGAGAACCATTTTCAGTTCTCGTGCTTCTATCATCAGAGAGATTCAGACAACTCCAGGAATCTTCACATTCAATCTTACTTGGGCTGAAATTAGCAACAGTGATTTGAAGCGTTAGTTTCTTTATCTCACGCTGTGATTATTTTGTTGTTGTCTTCTATGGAAAGTATATGCTCTTTTCCGGTTTTCCTTGATGATTTATATTTGGAAAAGAAAAATAATGCGCGTGATCTTTGTTTGCAGCCAAGATATCTTCCCCAGAGAGTTTATTTTATCTTGTAAGGAACCCATTGTACCAAAATGCAGGAAAATTCTTCAGGTTATCTGACTTTCTAGCATTTGCGAAAGATAAGGATCTTTCTGGCATCATGATCATCATAGAGGTGATGATTCATCTTGAAGTATTAATGATTCTTGTTAATCTGACCCTTTAGCTTCGAACTTTCTATCACTTGAATTACAGAACCACTACCATCTTTCCTTCCATGGACCTGGAAAATAATCCTTCTATAGGCAAAAGTTCACCTGAAAGTTACCTTTTAATATTCTTATGAGAAATGAGTTACTGACGCAATCTGCTTTGTGGCGCCTAGGAATAAGATAGTTTACATTGTTTCCATTTCTGTTTTAATATTTTCACTTTTGTCTTTATTGTAGTTACATATCTGGAACCAACTTAAATTATTTCCTATTAGTGGAGCCTTTTACATTGATCATAACTTTTGTACTGCAGAATGCTGCATTTATGGCAGAGTCATTAGGTTTCGACGTTGTTCAATCTGTAGCCAATGCCTTAAGTGATGCTGGTTATAATAATCAAACTACAGAAGGCAAGGATGTTATGATCCAGTCGAAAGATAGTGCTGTTCTTGTCAAATTGAAGCAGCAGGAAACCAAATACAAGCTTGTTTACACTCTCCCACCAAAAATTGGGGATGCATCTGCTTCCTCACTTGTAGATGTGAAGAAGTTTGCTGATGCTGTTGTTGTTCAGAGGGTATCTATTTTCCCCACAAGCCAGGGATTCATCATGAGGGAAACAAATCTTATGAAAGATCTCCGTTCTGCTGGGCTAGCTATCTATGCACAGGTGTTCCGGAATGAGTTTGTATCACCACCATGGGATTTCTTTTCTGATGTGACGGTAGAAATCAATACCTATGTTCAATCAGTTAAGATTGATGGCTTCATAACTGATTTCCCGAAGACAGTCAAAAGATACAAAAGTAAGTGACATTTCCCATATCCATATGGTTCACTTCTATTTTTATTTCTGGTTAACACTGCGATAACTCCCATCATATGAAATGGATTTAACTTCCAATTGTGAAATCCTTGGAAGAAGAGGATGGATCAAAATATTGCTGCACTCCAAAACTCGGCACAAAGAACCAACCAGATTGCCCCGGTGGATTAATTAGGAATACAGAAACAAAAGGCAGCGACCGAGCAAGGTCAAATTGATGTAACATGAAACCTATTAGTGCAAAAGCCCCATGGAGAGCACCAAAAGTCCAGAGACCACCTAATTGACACCAACGAGTAAAATACCCTTTCCGGGCACCATAGTAGCAACAAAGAGTGTACTAAACTATTGGCAGGGGTGGAAACTGCTGCAGTTAAGAAACTACAACCTTCCAAATTGGAACTCACCAATCAAAGAAAAAAATTAAATGTACATTTTGTTCTTCCGTTTTATATGAATATACACGTGCGAAGAGGAATTGAGGAAATATACATGTGCCACAAAGCGGGGACATGCGTTGGGGGAGCGCCACCAGCGCGGTGCCATGCTGTAGAGCTGCAGTAACGACTGACGATGTCAGCTACCACACACGCAATGCACACCGGTGCCATGGACCCATCGTGTTGGTGCGACCCACCGGGAGGCACCGTGGTACTGCTCCAGAGTGGCGTGGCAATGCCTTGGTGTTGCGTCTCTGCGCCGCGGCAAATGTATATTTCCACAATTTCTTTTCCCTCATGTATATTCATGCAAAACGGAAGAAAATAAGTGTATTTAATTTTTTTCCTCACCAATCCATGGGTATACCAAAAATTTACAAAAGTTGTCTCTGTAAACCAACCTCCTAAAGCTAAATAAGCGCAAGGAAAAAGCAATAGGCTGGACCATCCTACAAATACGAAAGTCCCTTCGTAACCAGTCATCCATAATATCAAATAAATTATTTTCTTCTTTTATAACTCTACCAAGGGCTATAGTCATAGTGATCCTCCTATTCAATTACTTCAACCATTTTCGAGCACCTTATATCACTTCCAAGACATCTGATTTTTTTTTCTTGTTCAGTGCCCTTTTTCAATGGCCTCGAAGATAGAAACTTTGCAATTTTATCTATGGCGTATGGGATCACATTAAACCTGTCAAAATCTTTTCACTTCCTCAGTGACTAACTAGTCGCACTCCTGCTATTTCACCATAAAAGAAAAAAAAAACGGGTGTTTTGGCTATTTTGGATCTTAGCAGTGGAGTGGTTGCTCTTTTCCTGGAATTTTCTACTTTTTTTTGAAAAAAAAGGTCGGAATGGATCCTACTGCGTATATTCTCCTTGATGAAGATGAGAAGGATTATGCAAGGAGAGGCTCTTAATTAATTTTTTGCAGAAATGCACTGGTTCACTAATCTGATTGCTCCTAGACACATTAACCGCTACAACAGAGAAAACGAGTAACAAAAGAATAATTTCCAACTTTGCAGTTCGAGATAATTTCCATAAAAAGTTTTACTGTAATTTCAATTTTCATATGACCCTGGCCATACTATGTTGTTACTCATGGTTGCTGCTTGCACACATGCTCTCTCCTGTTGGCAGTGAACTCCTGTATGGGTCTGGGAGATAACATGCCTCAGTACATGTTGCCTGTGGAAATCGCCGGCCTCGCGCAGCTACTCAACGGCAGCACGGTTCAGCCACCAGCTCTGTCACCAATGCCAGTACTGAGCTCATCAAACGTCACTGAACCACCTCTACCTGCTGCGGTGCCAAAGAATGCATCTGGTGGTGGTAGTGGTAGTGGTGGCACCCCGGCACCCGGCGTGCCGCCCTCTGCCGCTCACCCTGCTTCTGCTACCACAAGAACCGGCATTCTGCTGATGGTAACAGTGATCTGCGCATCTCTGCACGTCTGATCTGACATCAGTTGTTGAGGCTGTGTAATTGCTGTTCAGTTTTCAGATTCTCCATAGTTCTGGGAAAGCTGCTGTCTATCCATGTTGGATCTAGATGTTTTGGGGGGAAACCTCTGAATATTTGTTTCTTCCTGCTGTGTAAATCTGTTTATAGGAGAAGGGCTACATTGTCAAGCAGCCACTGAAGCCTAATGTCTGATAAGTGTAGAAATACATTGCTGACTCAAAGCTGGGAGCTTCAGTGTAATGTTGGAGTAATTAATTTCATCTCCTGTCTGAAGAGATGCATTTGGTGATAATGATTCCACATGAAGAGTTTGGATAGATCTGGGCTAGCTTATTCCCCAGTTTACTTAACCATAATAACTTTTGATTAACTCTTTTACATGGAGCAAAAATGAAGCAAAAATAAAAGATTAACACTCTCTTGGCAGTCCGAAAAACGATTTCGTCCTACGTGCGTGGCATCTACCTATATATCATAGGGAAAATTTTATCTATACCATAAACTTTTAAGCGGTACCAAAAAATACCACAAAATTTCCCACCTTTCTAACTATATCACAGAATGCAACGGAATACCGTAAAGTTTGGGAGTCGGCCGCCGGGTGGGAGTGGGCCGGCGGGGCGAGGAGGGGTGGCGAGGAGGGGCCATCGGCAGATTTCGGAGAGGGATAAAAATGTCTAGCATCATTATTTCCCATGCCGTCCCATTCCACTCCCGTTATTCTGTGATATTATTAGGAAGGTGAGAAATTTTGTGTTATTTTTTTGGGTACCAGTCAAAAGTTTGTGGTGTGGATGAAATTTTCCTATCAAGGCCGTGTTCGGTTGTGGTTAGGATAACCGGCTCGAAAAACGTGATATCAAATTAGTATTTGATTAATTGATTATTAATTATAAAAAATCAGAAGAATGAATTAATCTGAATTTTTAATGCAGGATATATATATATATATATATATATATATATATATATATATATATATATATAATATACCATTTGTCAGTTTAAACGTAGAAGGGAACACGGTCCTATGCATAGAAAAAGAGGGAATACGGTCAGTTACCTTGAGGGCATGTTTAAAGGCAGAGCCCGTTATCGACTCTTATCTGATCTACGTTAGCAACGAGAACATATTTTATAATGATAAGTACAAAGGTAGAATCCGGTATGATTTCTTTATTAATGCAAAAAAATACTTTTTATTACACTAGTTTCCTTTTTATTTCCTCTTATGCAAGAAAGTTTTCTTTAATAAATGTTAAATGTCGACTCTAAGCCATTGTTATGCATGACAACGGTTTTTCTCTCTCCTTCTATCTCTTTCCTTTACGTCAACAAATTTACTTACGTGACGATTAAGAGAGTCAGCAAATAAACACATTTGTACGTGGCCCAGGGGAGTCTTCATATTGGTCGATTTAACTCCCTTCACGATTTGGAAAGTAATTTCATCCTACATGCTAGAGAATTTAGAGTATCTACAAGACTACAAGTTCCTACATGCTACCTGTGTACTCCCCCTGTCCAAAAAAAAACCAACTTTTTGGTTTTTGTGTAGAGCATTTGACCATCCGTCTTATTTGAAAAATTTTTAAGAAATTTTAAAAAAATAGTCACCCATAAAGTACTATTCATGTTTTATCATCTAATAAAAATAAAATTATTAATCATAAAAAATTTGAGTAAAACGAAGAGTTAAACATTGTATTTAAAAACTGAAAAGTTGATTTGTTATGGGAGCACGTTGAGAGTGTCTCCTTGTCTGGTTTAGCAGTTACGAGAGTACAATTAAACTCCGATCAAAAACGAGCAAGGCAAATGCTAAAAAACAAAATAAAAAAACTTAGGGGGTGTTTAGTTGGTGAAATTGAAAATTTTTGTATGTCATATCAGACGTTTGACCGGATATCGGAAGAGGTTTTCGAACACGAATGAAAAAACGAATTTCACGGCTGGTGTGGAAACCGCGAGACGAATCTTTTGAGCCTAATTAATCCGTCATTAGCGCATGTGGGTTACTGTAGCACTTATGGCTAATCATGTACTAATTAGGCTTAAAAGATTCGTCTCACAATTTCTCACATAACTGTAGAATTAGTTTTTCAATTTATCTATGTTTAATACTCTATTTAGATATCTAAAGATTTGATGTGATGTTTTTGGGTGAAATTTTCTGGGAACTAAACGGGGTCTTAAATGATTTTACAATTTAGTTTTAAAATTTAAATTTTTGTGACGTATATATGCGTTTTATGATTAACGACATGACTGGCGACTAGTAGACAGCTGGTTTGGATGCATTTGGTCAAAGATCTTTTGTTTCCTCTGCGTGAGTCGTGTGGTTGAGGCAGCGCAAGGGGTCGTCAGTATGAGCAAGTATAATAAGTATAACAGTAGGGTATAAACCGGCTAAATGTTGAAGATGTAGGAGAGAAGGGAGAAGAGAGAGAAAAAACAGACTATAAACTTACAGCCAACTCTAGCACAAAAACCAAAAAACTATGTGAGAGAGACAAGTAGACCCGGTATTAATTGTAAATAGTTAACTACTCTATAGGTGAACTAAGAAAATACTATAAAAATTCTTATAACCAATAAATTGACTATATTATTAGTCTGCTCTTATAATGTTGTAGTAGGCTCAACGGCAAATCAATGAATGGATTTTTCTTTTCTTTTTCAGCAACAGTGTGCTAATACTACGTTAGAGTAAGTTCAATAGTATAGCTAATTTCTATTCAATTCATCAATCTAATAGCTAATTCGTATAATAGTTACCTATAAAACTATCAATACATGGTCCCACATGTCATACATACAACATTTTGTCATGGAACCCATATGCAGCGGACTACAAATTAGTAGTACACGTCTCTTCTCTCTGCCTTTTATCTATTTAAAATATACTTATAGCTCGCTTATAGCATGCTATTGTACCTGCTCTAACATCGTCTTTTTCATCGAGAGATGAATCGAGAGAGAGAGAATTGCCACATCAACCAAACGTTCGTGTCATTGTTACCTACTCGCCTACTCCCTCCGTCCTCAAGGATGTTTATTCTTAGAACGGTGCTAAATCAAATATTTTAAAATTAGACTACCTAGTAAATTAAAATGTTTTTTTAAAAAAAATCAACCGCATAAGAATAACACTGCTAGATTATCATAGTATAAAACTATCTTCATTTAAAACAATTTACTTTTGTAAATATTGTTGATCAGAGTGGCATCTAAAAAACCGGTGTCAAAAGATCATAAAGCAGTTAATTTTTTTTAAGGGAGAGAGAGAGAGTATCTGTTGAAGAAGCGGTAATCTGCCAACCATATTTCTGATCTTGTTACGACCTAGTACCAGCTGAGACATGTACAATTGAGCATATACAGTTAATTCGATGATCGAACGCAGCAAGCAATCCAAAGATTAGGCGATATGTACCGGCCGTCTACCCAGAAAGTGCAACATACGCACCGCGGATCCAACGTGGGGACGACTCCACTGTCCCCGTAAGGTCTACGAGAGCTCCTGTTAAGTATTTTCTAAAATTTTATAACAAAGATAAATAGAGGGACTGAAACTTTGTACAGTATCGTTCTAGATCCGTCGCTCAACATGCATACACATTCTGGTGTATATCAATCCATTTATACGTAGGCGACAGAAGCCTTCTCAACAAGCCTCACACGTAAAAAGATTGTTTACAGCGACAGAAGCGAACCAATACTGACGTGTTTATGCTAAGTTCTTGACCGGTGATCGTCGAAGCGGCGATATGTATACGTACGATGTTTACGTCCCTATCAGCGTGACTGGCCCTATCTAATCCAATACTCCAGCCTGTTGATTATCGTCTTCTCCAGTCAAAAATATTTTATCATTTATAATAAGATTTGGTTAAACTTTTTTTAAATTCTGGCCATCATTTATTTCATGACTGATTAGTTTAAATGCAAAACAAATGATATACATAGATTTTTTTTCTCAAGAGGCACTATCGTAATATTATAAACTTATTTAATTTTATAAATTTGTTCTGGCAAAAAATTGGTTGTTGAAATTTTTAAAGTTTGACTAAATCTTATTCTAAATGAATCAAATTTTTTTTACCAGATTGAGTAATTAGTTTGCACACAGGTGTAAATACGTCTACTTGAAGAGTGCATGGCATTCCATCATTACCTGTGAAACTGTAAACCAAATATTTCAAAATACTTAGGGTCTCTTCGTTTCATAGAAATTTTATAGGAATTTCAGAGGAAACAGTTCCATTCTTCCAGTTTTCCTGTAAAAATCCTTTGAAACGAAGAGGTCCATAGTATACTTTATAGCGGATGCTTACACACACTGCTAGTGCTACTAACAGAAACAGAGGCGCCAGGTCCTTTTTTAGTTCCCAAAATTTTTTCCAAAAACATCACATCAAATTTTTGAACACTTAAATAAAGCATTAAACATAAATGAACAAAAAAAACTAATTGCACAGTTACGGAAGAAATATTGAGACGAATCTTTTGAGCCTAATTAGTCCATGATTAGCCATAAGTGCTACAGTAACCAACATGTGCTAATGATGGATTAATTAAGCTCAAAAGATTCGTCTCGTGGTTTCCAGCCTAGCCGTGAAATTCGTTTTTTCATTCGTGTCCAAAAACCCCAACCGACATTTGGTCAAACATTTGGCGTGACACTCCTTTCGAAAATTTTCTCAATCTAAACACCCACTCAGTTCGTCAGCTACGGCATTGGACATGACAGCATTCAGGCTGGATTGGTTGAATCTGAAGATATGCCATCCAATTTGTCAGCTTGATGCATGATTGCACCCCGGTCACACTCGTACTTATCGCGGGCCATAAGCTGAGATGTAGTGGTGTGTGTTCACCAGCAAATGGCAATTAAGCAATCATATATGGTTCAGAGGAGAAATATTTTGTGGCAGAAGCTGAAGGGGTTAATTTGTTAGAATGAACTGCAAATATCTGAGGTTGTCTGAACTCTGAACTTGCAGCTACCACTTGGCAAATATCATCGTTAACGTTGCTTCTTATCTGGTTTGGTTTGTAGTCCTGATAGAGATCGCGTGAGAGTTGGATACTGTTAAGTTGTTAGGTTGTCTTTGCTGAATAAAAATATCTCCACGTATTCACGAACTCATCCGCGTCACAAAATCAATCGCAATTTAGATTGGTTTAGCTCAGCTCACGGCATCCTAAAACACATTAGGATTTTTTTTTCTCTCTGGAAGCTCTAATTAAGCGTATTATCTCTGGAATTTCTTTCTGT
Organism: Oryza brachyantha; assembly: GCF_000231095.2. Classification (NCBI taxonomy): domain Eukaryota; kingdom Viridiplantae; phylum Streptophyta; class Magnoliopsida; order Poales; family Poaceae; genus Oryza; species Oryza brachyantha. The sequence continues at coordinate 15,605,267 of NC_023170.2, forward strand.
AATGTGTCCTTCCGATCTGGCTATCTAGAAAAGCGAGGTAAGGAATCAGAAATTCACAATTGAGACAAAGTTCTTTTAGAATTCTTTTTCTTGATGATGCATGAGAGCTCTGTATAATTTTATTAAGAAGTGGTGAGAGGTGCTGGCAACAAGGCAAGGAAAAAGATCCCTACTACACTTGGAAATTTTGGAAGGAGAGGAATCAAATAGCCTTTTGCCAAACAGAACTACCGACAACAATGCCCATAGCAAAAATAAGAGGGAGGGAGAACCTGGATGCTAGCAGGTGCCAAGAGATTAGCGCAAATCCCTAATTAACATGTACTACATCCTTAGTTTTTCCTTCCTGTGAATACCCCACTGGTCACTTATACTATTTTCAATGAAATTGCCATGTCCATGATTCTTTCAAAAGAAGTACTCCTTAACAAAGATACCAAAAAATCAGAGTAAATTGCATCTAAGATACATCAACTTAGTATATGGCGCCAGCAGGGGGTAAGTTATCTTACCTCCTCGTTTTCCACGCGCACGCTTTCCGAACAGCTAAACGGGGTATTTTTTATAAAAATTTTCTATAGAAAAATTATTTTAAAAAATCATATTAATCTATCTTATATTTTTTTAATAATTAATTAATCATGTACTAATTTATTACTACGTTTTCCGCACGGATAACTAACTCTCCCCCATCTCACCCACGAACGCGGCCATATTACAATAACTTAAGAAGTGACCTTGCTAATACATTAACTTCACATGTGGATGCAATAAATAAATTGCATTCACGGGGCACCAACGTGTCAGAAGGATGCGATATAGTACAAGAGCTAGTACAATAACTTAACATGTGATTGCAATTTATTTTCTTAATATACTTGCATACAGCATAAGGATACTCAATTCTTATCATTCTAGTAACTGTAAGTCAATATTAATTTTTTTATGTAGAAATTTTTTGAATTTCAGTTGACATTTGAGAAGGTGGAGAAAAAAAAATCAAAACCAATGTAAGAATTGAATTGGCAACGTAATTCTTATAGATTAAATACAAGAAGATTGTAAAGTATAACTGTATAATTTCTATGTGATTGCATTTTGACGTGAAAATATTAATGAAACACTTGTTGACCAAAACAACACACACTAGTCAAAATATTGCACAAAAAAATAAAATTATTAAATTCTTTTGCTAGAATGGACCCACTTGCCAAGTTATAGGCTATGTCCTTACGGGCGGAACTAAAACGAAATATAAAACGAAATATAAGTATATGTCACCTATTTGCTTTTTACTTTTTAGTGCGTTGAATTAGTTTTAGATGGTTACATATGTCTAAATTTAAATTAAGGTGATATATATATGGTGAAAATAGATGAACTCTATAAAAATTCCAAACCAGGTTCCTGGGCACCCCTAGGCATGTAGCAGCTCCACCCCTGTACGTACTTTTTGGTATCTAGAATATAGATGATGAATTATCATCTAACTTTTATAGCTATTTAATATTATAAGTGATGAAATTAATTATTATAAAATTTTAAAAATACTGTATAAAAATAAGATATCAAACTTCTATATATAAATATATTTAGAAAAAACATATCGTTTAACGGGCTCAAAAATTGTGTACGTAACAACCGATAAATAATCTGACTCAAAATAATAATGTCGGGTGTTCAATTATCAAGCTGTTGTACTAAGATCGCACCTAACTGCCAACTTATTATAGGTACAATTTCCTAAAAAGAAGTGCATCATGTACTCGCTACCGGTTCTTTCAGTGTTTATATTGCTGGTGTACCCAAAAAGAAAATCAGCTCTAGGCTTTTCCAGCCTCTTCCTAAACGGTTTCTACACTTGAGCAGATTTTCGCCGAGTTAGAAGAAAATTTCTCTGAACCCCAACAAATTCGATCAAATCAAATACTAATACTAGAGTAAGCACGGTGCATCTGCAGACATCCTCCAAAAAATCAGGGGAGCAGGATCTGACGTGGCGAGCTTGCCGACGGAAGCCACAGGGTGACAGACAACTGGAGAGACTATGCCACCTTGCGACGTGGCGACAGCTCATCACCGCCCCCCAGTTTCCCTGGCCACCGAGCGTCCACGTGGCGCCTGAGAAAGAAAAAAACGACGTGCTGATTTTTCGCGCGTTTTTTTCTTTCTTTTCAGTGAATTTTATTGTTTTTCGCGTGAAATTTTAACTTGCCCAGATAAGACCATCCCTAACCGCTCATTTATCCTATCTTCTATCATGAAAATAGAGTATGCAGACTATAAATTAAGCTTCAAACAAAACAACTACCCTATTATATGTCATCTATATATTTAAAAAGAGAACCATCATATTTAGATGAGCTTTCTCTATCATCCAAAGAGATATAGAGAATCATGATCTAGTGAGGTATAAAAAGATATAAAGAATAAGACTAGTTTAGACGATATACGAAACCATGCACACTTCTCCATCCATTTTAAGATTCGCGCGGCCAGCTGCTGCTATAAAACCAGTCAAGAGGAGGCGATGCCATCCACGGCGGCGGCGGTGGACTGGTAGGATCCGGTCGAACGAGCCATCGTCGGCATGGACAAGAACGGCAGCTTCGGCGAGAGCTCGTCGGATGACGTGGAGGCGCCCCTGCTGCCGCCGCCCGTGAGGGGCGGGATGGCGAAGGGTGATCGCCCGGCGGCGTCGGCGGCGGCGGCGAGGGTGCGCGCGCTGCTCGCTCACAGGTACCCGGCGATCGCGGCGGGGCCGGCGGCGTGCGCGGCGGTGTGCGCGCTTGTGGACCTCGGGCCAGGGCACGGCGAGGCGCGGAACATGCTCGGCGTCCTCGCGTGGGTGTTCCTCTGGTGGGTCACCGGCGCCGTGCCGCTCGCCGTCGCGTCCATGGCGCCGCTGTTCCTCTTCCCGGTCTTTGGCGTCTCCTCCTCCGACGCCGTCGCCAAGGCGTACATGGACGACGTCATCTCCCTCGTCCTCGGCAGCTTCATCCTCGCGCTCGCCATCGAGCACTACCACATCCACCGCCGCCTCGCCCTCAAAGTGCGCACCGTCTCGCCTGAGCCGAACAAGACGAACTGCTTCTTCTTCTTCTTCTTCTTTCTTTGACTAACACTAGTCTGCAGATCACGTCGCTCTTCTGCGGCGACCCGGTGCGGCCGTCGCTGCTGCTGCTGGGCATCACCGGCACGACGATGTTCGTCAGCATGTGGATCCACAACACGGCGTGCACGGTCATGATGATGCCGGTGGCGACGGGGATCCTGCAGAGGTTCCCCCGCGGCGGCGGCTCCGGCGTCGACGACGACGACGGCGCCGGCGGGCAGGAGGTGCGGCGGTTCTCCAAGGCGGTGGTGCTCGGCGTGGTGTACGCGTCGGCCATCGGCGGGATGGCCACCCTGACGGGCACCGGCGTGAACATCATCCTGGTGGGGATGTGGTCGGCGTACTTCCCGGAGCAGAAGCCCATCACCTTCAGCTCATGGATGTCCTTCGGCCTCCCCATGGCGCTGGTTCTCTTCTTGGCGCTCTGGGTCACGCTCTGCTTCATGTACTGCTCCAAGAACACCGGAAAGGCCCTCTCTGCCTACCTGGACAGAAGCCATTTGAGACGAGAGCTCAGCTTGTTAGGTACTCCTATCTGTGACATTACATCTTGCTTGTTTCTTAGTAAAATCTTCTTCTCGGTAAAAAAAGGAAAAAAATTACTCATTTAGTAATTTATCATAGACTGTTTGTCACTGTTAAAAATGTTGACTTTGGTTGACAATTGACCACTGGTGAGGTTTCAGCACTTGGATAGTTCTGATTGGACCATGTGTATACCTCAATAATTGATTTAGCTACAACCACAAATTCAGTATCTAAGCCAATAATTGTCTGATGAGGTTACTATCATGATCTATGACAGGTCCAATGGCTTTTGCAGAGAAGATGGTCTTGGCTGTGTTTGGGGTAAAATTCTATTTCTAATTTTCTTAGCCAGAACTCATTCTGATTTTTGTGGCCACAAAGTTCAACCTGAAGATCTGCAGGGCTTTGTTTCTGTCACACAAATTGGAACTGAATATTTGCATCTTGGCAACTAACTGAAATGTGCAAATTTTTGCAGGGCCTAATTGTGCTATGGATGACTAGGAACCTAACAGATAACATCCCTGGATGGGGAGTTCTGTTCCACAATAAAGTCGGGGATGGCACAGTTACTGTAAGTGCTGAAATAATCACGAATACAAATTTACTGAGCTAGTGCATTTACCTGATCTTATACAGAAGCAAATCACTTGCAATGCAGATCATGATGGCCACTCTGCTGTTCATAATCCCCAGCCGGAAGAGGGAGGGTGAGAAGCTGATGGACTGGAACAAGTGCAAGAAGATCCAGTGGAACATCATCCTCCTCCTCGGCGCAGGTTTCGCCATTGCTGATGGCTTCAGGACGAGCGGCCTGACAGACATCCTCTCCGAGGGGCTCAGGTTCCTGAAAGGGTCGCCAACGCTGGTAATCGTGCCTGTGGCCTGCGTTTTCAGTGGCATCATGACGGAGTTCACCTCTGACGACTCAACCACGACGCTGGTGCTGCCATTGTTCGCTGAACTGGCCAAGTCCATTGAGGTGCACCCTGCACTGCTCATGGTTTCCAGCGGAATCGGGGCCCAGCTGTCATACTTGTTGCCCACCGGATCGCCGTCAAATGTTGTTGGCTTCAGTACTGGCTACATTAACATCAAGGATCTGGTGACCACTGGGTTGCCCCTGAAAGTTGTTGCAATTGCAGCCCTGACAGCCTTACTGCCAACAATAGGTAACATTCCTGCACAAAATCACCATTAAGATTTAAGAATTAGTCAGTGGTCAGTAACTTACAGTTCTTCTGACTTCATCTAATGTTCTTTTTGTTATTTTGATCATCCAGGACCAGTGATTTTTGGCATGGACAGCAAGTCATAGGAACATACATATGAAGTTTTGAGGATGTACGGTAAAGTAGTTTCTGTATCTCATGCCCGGACCATTGTTGAGGGTAAGGGGCATGATTTGTACGAGAGTTAACATAGGGGTTTCTCAACCGTTCTGTATTAGTGTATCTGAAACGTGCCCCGGGAGATCAGATTTCTTGTTAGACAATAGAAGCAGACAATAGAAGTATGATCAAAATGCAAAAGGCCCAAACAATCAATATCCTTCATATGAGCGTACAATTTGCACGCCTTATCCTCTAGAGGTGCTATAGCTTGCTGTTCTTCACAGAGTATGTAAAGTTAAAAGAGTATCCGCATATATATTAAATAGAATTGAATGTGTGGTACAAGAAGCCTGAAAGCCTGATATTGTCAAACTACTGGTTGATGGCTTATATGAGATGCATGTCATAATTTGTTTTTTTAACATGTATAAAGAATATCTCAAAAGATACTAGTGATAAGCACTCTCAATTATTAGTAGTTTGTTCATATGTCACTGTCCATCTCGGAAGGTGTGAGTGGTAAACATTGTAAGGGAGTGGGGCCACTAAAAACATCACAATTTGCAGGAGCTGCAAGCCTGCAAAACAAGTAAATACTTTCACTACATGGTTGGTGACTTGGTGTTACTTGTGTATAGTTTGATTGAAGGCTCAGTTGTAATTGGTATCCATATTTATCTCTTGCGTCTACCCTGCAGTCTGCAGCAGAATGTAATTTCCAGTTAAATCTTCCTATACCCTGCAGTCTGCAATGATGCCCCGTTGTTAACATATGTGGTCTCCTACTTACCTTAATCCTGTCAGCATTTCAATTTCTACCCAAATGTGAAAAGTGCAGAGTTACTCTAAACTGTTGAATCAGCTAAGCTGCCATCCTACATTGGTTGCTTATGAGCATCCATCAAAACTATATATAGGTCTAAATTGTTGAATCAAGGAAGCGGCAATCCTACGTAAAGTGGTGGAGCCAGAGATTGTTTAAAGCCTAGGCGACGGGCAAGCATAACTATAATCAAATATAATAATCTATACTTATAATTACTTGATTAGCAGTGTTTGGTATCTCGTAGTGCTAATCCTATGATGGTTTGGCGCTGGAAAGCCCAGACAGCCGCCTAGCTGCCGGGGAGGTGAATCCGCCAATGCTGGCTACATTAGTAGCTTGTGAGCATCAGCAACGATATTACAGTATCATATCTCTCTATATCCAATGCAGTAGACTTGCATGACGTGAATTAGCATGATATAATTTATTACTTCTCCAGAGTTCATTATGTTCCGTAAAACTACAAACAAATTGCTTGCACTCTATCCTGTGATGGACATACCAAATTATTATGTAAAATGCATAAGTAGTTTCAAAGATACGTTCTGACCCTCAGATCCTGGTATCTTGCTCTGAAACCATTCAGAAGACTCGGACACAAAATTAAATATCATTTAAAAGATTCAACACATAACTTGCTCAACCATCCTGATCCCTGACTTCCTGTTAGTATAGTCTGCAGGCTACAAGTACGTGTAACTTGTAGCTAATCGTATCCCAAAATTTCAGTACTCTTCCTGAAGGATAAAAATGTCAGACAGTCAGATAATTACTTTGTGGGCATATCTAAGAAGCTATTTTGTTCATGATGGATCAAAGCTCACAATTATCTTTGCTACTGAACTACTGTAATGCATCAAAAGGGAACATGTCAATTATCAGAAGTGAGTTGATTTTGGTCCCCTTAACCAGAGCCTGATCACATCTGCTGTACAATTATCTATGACCCTGAACTACAGTAACATTCATTCCGGCGTAATTGAGTAACATTCATTCCGCTGGGAAATTGTCTTCATGAGCAAATATTAAGCAAGAAATTCACATTCAATCCATTCTTATCTAAAACCTAACCAACCACGCCAAACATCACCATCTCTGTTCTTCCCACCTTGACTTGCAACCAAGCGAACAAACAGGCAATCCTTCTTCTCTTTATCGAAGCAAAGCAATGGAAATTTCTACAAAAAATCTACCAAGCAAAGAATTAGGTTCTGGAGAAGAAGAACCCGCACCTTCGCTCTCGGCAGTCACCATTCACCAATCACCAGCGAACTGATCGGTGAGGCGGCCATTAGTTACACCGCTCTGCAACTGATCTCCGCAAACGCTGGCTGGTCTGGGTAGCTCGTGATCGACGGCGCCCCGCCGCCAAGCCGCCGCCGGTGAGCCACGTCGAGGTGGCGGTGTACGGTTCCGGCCGCCGCCGCGAGATCGACGAAATACCTCACTACTACTAGTAGGAGAAAAAGAGAGAGAGAGAGAAATTGCGCAATGGATCGCAGCCGTCCAAAAATGCCGAAGGCTCACCAAACACCATCGCAGCCGTACGATCGGTGGGCCCACACTTTACCGGCTCCCACTTCGGCTCTTCCTTGCCCCATCGCGACGACCTCTTCCGAGATCCGTTCGGGCCCCCGACCTACGACGGCGGCGACGACGAGCACCGCGGCGGCGGCGACGAACCCGAGGCCGGCCGGCGATGATGCCCGTACGCACCTACCATAACCACCACCACAGCCACAGCAGCCACAACCATCGGCTCCGCCGCATCATCCCCCGCGTCCTCCTCGCCGTCTTCGCCATCTACGCCGTCTCCTTCGCGCTGTACCTCCTGCGCCAGTCGCCAGTGCCACACCCTTCCGCTGACCCCGAGCACGAAGCCGTAGCCGTAGCCGTGTCGGAGGAAGAAGACCGTGGGCAGGTGCAGCAGGCGGCGGCGGGCTCCCAGAAGCCATGGCCTCGCCTCCCCTCCTTCCTCCCGTGGACAGCCGGATCGGTTCAGCCGCCGCCGCCGCACTCCTGTGAGGGGTACTTCGGGAACGGGTTCTCCCGCCTCGTGGACCTGCTCCCCGCGCGGGGCGGAGGCGGCGGGTGGTTCCGGTGCCACCACAGCGAGACGCTGCGCAGCTCGATCTGCGAGGGCGGGAGGGTGCGGCTCGACCCGGGTCTCATCGCGATGTCGCGCGGCGGCGAGCCTCTCGACCAGGTGATGGGCCGCGCCGAGGAGGACGAGCTGCCCAAGTACGAGCCCGGCGCGCTGCAGGTGGAGGGGGCGGCAGCGAAGAGGACGTGGCCCTTGGTGGAAGCGCGGTTCCTCGACGCCTACGTGCCGGCCGGCGGGATCGGGATGCACACGATGAGGTCGCTGCTCGACTCAGCGCGCGTCGTGCCGCCCGGTGAGCTACACTGCTCGCAGGTACTCTTTACCTCAGCTGCTAAGATTTGAAGTGTAAAATCGGTAACTGATTGAAGTGTGTTGGATCCAGTTCCTATGAAAACTTTGTGAGAGCATTTCATATATCTATAAATTTGGCAAGAATGATTTGAATTGTAGGAGTAGGGTTAGAGTAGTATCTGTGCCCAGACGCTTCTAAATTTCTGGAAGAGAATTTCCAGCAGTCTTCCACTCCTCATTCCATTGTAGAATCCATGGTGAAAGGTGGGACGATGCCTATAATGTGCATAAAAGGAAAAATTCTTATACCATAGTTCCTTTAGTAATTGCCACCAAATGTTATTAATCAATTGCCAGGAAATTTTAAGAAGGCCAGGGTGTGATTGAGTTTGGGTACTCAGTCCTTTGTCTTCTGCTCCTGCAACAGAGGACTGAGGACTAGCAGCAAGCAATTGACTTTGGGTTTGTTGGGTTCAGCAAGATAATATCCGCTCGGGGTGGCAAGCAGGAGTACAGTACCCACTGTGGAATCTGGTAAATTGGCAATGGCAAGGTAGCGACATTAGCACACGCCACAGGTTTATTGATAGCAGCTGGCTAGCATGGGAACTCCTAAACGAGGTTGATGAGTTCCTTTCTTTTTGTTTCATGAGGGGCATGGGTGCCGGCAAGAACTCTTACATTTTATAATTCAGTCTTCAAAGTTAATGGTTTTAATTGTTTTGTTTCCTCTATTTATTTTTCTCTTTGTTCTTCTGTTGATGCAGTAATTCAATAGAATTTTCTTTTTGTGTGGTTAACGTGAGAACTCCATGAGAGTCTACTAGCCTTTTTTTTGGGGGGATAATGGATAGATATCTGGCCTCTATATCCACAAGTGGGATATACAGTCCATGAGAGCCTACTAGGAGTGTTGCTATATATAAAGAATAAAGATTTTGAATTGGTTATTTGGTTTAGGGAAGAAAAGAATTTTTGGTTATTTGATTGGTTGAGTTAACTGCATTGACACTGTGCAACTGTAGCATATTTGGCGCGTTGATTGATGCACCGTAATCATGCTTTTGGTTATTTGATTTAGTGCTTTGTTTGCAAATTCGCTATATTATCATACAGAAATAGTTCGCTATCTAGCAAATTGCATTTTACAAGGAGATGGGTAGTCTGTTTTGAGCTTCCAAGATGTATCGTTCTTGCCTTATAACATAACATTGGGCTTTTTATGAAGAAATACATAAACTTCTTGAGAAGCAGACCATTGGATTCATTGCATGACTCTGTTATATTGCATGATTCATTTCTTGAACAATTTATACATATCACAGATATTTTCATAAAGCTCCCCTAGGATAAATTCCTTTCTAATGTTATTGTATTTCTTGCAGTGGGTTGAAGAACCAACACTTCTAGTAACTCGGTTTGAATATGCAAACCTTTTCCATACAATTACGGACTGGTACAGTGCATATGTCAGTTCCAGAGTCACAAATTTATCTAACCGCCCTAATGTGGTCTTTGTGGATGGACATTGCAAGGTATGTGAATATGTGATGCATTTGCGCTAGCAAATTCTTTGATTTGTCATGCGATGCAATTTAGCGCCCTCATTGTTTTGCTTTTAATAAGCATAAGCAAACCGCTTATTAATGATTAAAAACTAATTTGTGGGTAAAACTTTTATTCACGTGTTCTTAGCGATATAAAAGCAAAGGCTGGTAAAAAACTACGATGAAAAAACCCCAAAACCAACTCCAAATTTAAGTTTTAAAATTCATTTTTTGGCTTAGAAGCATAAGCATAAGCGAAAAGACGGGGGATTGTTCTATTTCATGAGCTATATGGTAATTAGTCTGTTTCATTCCCCTTTTCCTTGCCAGTCAGGCTGCCACACTTCCATTTCCTTTTTTGCTCGTTTATCATGTGATTTCTCCTCTTTTGGGGTTACCATAAATAGCTTAATTTGTAGTACATTTTAATACACTTCAGGAAAATATCGAAGTCATCTTAGAGAAGTTTTACATTTACAGTCAATTATACTCCCGCCAATTTGATAATTACTGTTGTTTTGGACAAGGTTAAAGTCAAACTTTAAAACTTTGACTATTAATAACTTTAAAAATATTTACTTTGCTCACACTAAAACAACATGTATAAATAAGCCTTAAGAATACTTTCATAAAAGTAAAAATTTATTTATTTATTATACACATTATAATAGAAAATCATAGTCAAAGATAGAGTTTGGAGACCGTGTGGTTGTCCAAAACGACAAGTATTGTCAAGCCGGAGGGAGTACTGATATAGTACTAAAAAGTGAAACAAGAAGCAGAACTTTGACTTTATTGGTCATAGCTTGTAAAATCAGTCAACTGGGATTAACCATTTTGCCATTTTGTAGCATGCCTCATGATCAATCATCTCAAAACCTGCTCATAAAATGCCAAAAAAAGTTATGTTCCTCTTCTATTTACTCCAGTAATGATGTCATTAAAATATCTGAGTAAGGTTCCTTGCACAATGATTTCTGTCCTCTTGCAAATTGGGAGCCCTGGAGCAGCACATAGGTTTTATTCAACCAAAACTGAAAACATGAAAATATCACTTGATGAATGCAGCAGCATATTGTCTGATTAACTGTAAGTAATCTCTATGTGCTACTTAGCAAGGAAGCTAATTTTTTACTTAAAGAATAGAGTGTTTACTTAAGTTTTCCCTGTGTATATGCTTTCACCCTGGAACTGATATGATCTGGCATTCACAGGCACAACTGGAGCAAACATGGGAAGCACTTTTCTCAAATGTGACATATGTTAAGAATTTCTCTGGCCCTGTTTGTTTTCGACATGCAGTTCTTTCACCATTAGGCTATGAGACTGCCCTATTTAAGGGGCTTAGTGAGAGTTTTAGCTGTGAAGGTGCTTCTGCTGAGTCCCTTAGAGAAACACCTGACCACCAGAAAACTGCAAGGTTATCTGAATTTGGTGAGATGATTTTAGCTTCTTTTGATCTTCTGAGGGATAACATATTGTCAGCCAAGACATCAAATGGACTCAATGTGCTCTTTGTTCGGCGAGAGGATTACTTGGCCCATCCACGGCACAGTGGAAAGGTTGAATCGAGACTAAGCAACGAGAAGGAGGTATATGAGGCAATTGAGAGCTGGGCAAAAGGTCAGAAATGCAAAATAAATGTCATCAATGGTCTTTTTGCCCACATGAACATGAAGGAGCAACTCCGTGCTATCCAGGAAGCTTCAGTAGTAATAGGAGCACATGGGGCTGGTCTAACACACTTGGTTTCAGCTGCCCCAGATACAAAAGTTCTGGAGATCATCAGCAGCATGTATCGGCGCCCTCATTTTGCATTGATCTCACACTGGAAGAGCTTAGAATATCACGCCATAAATCTCCCTGGATCATATGCAGGAGTCACTGATGTTATTAATAAATTGAGTAATATACTGAAAGGTCTTGGATGCTGAGACAGAGTTAGGTATTCATCATGAAAGTCACCACACTAACAACACAAGTGCTTACAATTTCAATGGGAAGGAAGGAGGTTGCATGCACCTGTGATCAGTGAATTGATGCATTACCAGGTCACATCACCTCATCGGAGGAATTTTTATGCTGCCAAATGCGGAGAGAAATTATGCTGATTAACCAGCATAATCGTGGAACAAGAAGATAGCCCAATCCCCTTCCTGACACCAACCAACCACATGAAAATCCATGCTGCCCACACCACTCTTACCATGAATCAATGGTGTGCGAGATCAATCCCCAAACTGTAATTGTAATCATTTGGGACATTCAGCGACAATTCTTGTATGTTAATGCATAGTGTTTGAGTGCTTCTCCCACTATTCAGATGTTAAAAAACTTGCCTAAATGGAGCATGGCAAATTGTCATGCCCTCTTCCTTTGTGCATGGTTCAGCATGACTAGCCCTAGTTTCTGCCATGATGCTGATTGCTGAAGCCATGGCGGCCTCATCACTCTGGAAGATGAAACGGAGTCCTCAGGCTCATAACGCCAGCTGCGTACTTGCTCACTTTGTTCCATTTGCCTGCCATTACTGTACTCCATTTTTATTGATGTGGGGGAAGACGATACTATATATTATTATTGATCTATTGTTGTGGGGATGGCCCTGCTTACACGCCTGGGCGTGTTTCTTTCGGCTCGAAGCTTTGTTGCTGTTATTTATCATTTATGTCTCACCTACTGTTTGTGCTGCCATGTTGATCGATCTTGCAGGAAGGAGAGGAAGGAATGAAGACGAAGAAGAAGAAGAGGAGGAAGAAACGGGGGCTGTGGGCACGGTGGTTGCCCTGCCTGCCTGCCTGCATGCGCATGTGTCCCGGAGGAGCACATGCCGTGTTGCTGCCTGGACTGGATCCACTCCTGTTATGGGCGTGGCTGATGATGGGTGATGGCTCGCTCTCTCCGGCCGAAATCATGCCTGTTTCCTTCGCATTTATGTGGCCCAAGATCAACCGGAATTGCCTCCGGTTTCTACTTGGTTGGGCGGCTGTGGCCTGGTCCGGACGCCTTCGGATGCGGCGGTGCTGCCGGTGGTTACAGGGGTACTGGTACAGTACATGTACTGATGTACAGCCTTGGGGCTCATGCGACTTCCAATTGGCAAAGGTATGGTTTATTCTTCGCAATGAATAGATTTGGCAGGTGGTCTATTTTCTCGACAGTTTGTGTTTCAAAGAATTACTCTATTTGGTACCCACTTTGTTTAAATTTAGAATGTGCAGGACAAACTTTCATACATTGAATATACCTACTTAGTATTCAGCTACTACTATATATTTAGATTGGCCGAAATGAAGTGGTATATCTTTAGATAGATTAAACATGAATGGTACTTTCTTGGCATTCTCTGGTCCCTCCAATAGAAGAACATGTCGGCTTGACCTTTCAGTCAATAAGATATATTTTTACCACTAAATTTTATCAGCATGTATTCAGGAATAATATTTGTATAAAGTTCTGTATTATACTCCCTCTTTTTCATACTTCCTCCGTTCCAAAATAGCTTCTTCTTTCTAAATTGGATTTTCCCTACGTTAAACCTTAATATATTTTTGACAAATTTAATCAAACTTATCTTAATATATATATTTTTTATAAACTTGGTATAACTTGAATAGGTCTGACGTAGCACGAATCTAGAGTGACATAATAGGAAATGAATGGAGTATTAACTTTGTATTAGTACTTTGTTAACTTAATTACAATGAAAATTGACCGGTCAGGGTATCAATGCTTTGGGTACTTTTCTAATCGAGTGTCCACAATCATACGAAAATTAACCGGTCGGAGTATGCAGAAGATTAATTTTCTAGAAAAAGAAGCTTCTACATAGTACTTGAAATAAGATAGTATTATTCCTAGTACAACATTGTTTGTTCACATTCGAGCATTCCAAATGGAACCTACAACATGACAAGCCAGATTAAACCAAGATCCGAAGACCTATCTGGCTAGCTTTGGGAAATAAAGTTATGATCCATACAAAACAGTTGTTCAACTTTGATCAAACTATTTCTTGAGACATGAACATGTGCACGGATTGGCGAGTGAGAGTGATGATTACAGTACTAGCACTATGCTTAAAACACTAGTAAATCTGGTACGTACTATCTATACATGATGTGTGTATATGGATTTACACATCAAGGCCTAGCTAGACAAGAACATATACATGCATGTACATTTTGCCACTAATCAGACAAAAGCTAGCTAGCTAATTTCCTCTGTTCCTATTTACTTGACGCAATTGACAAGTGTTACTTTAACTTGGACCGTCAATAATTTTAAATTATAATATTTTGATCAATAAAAGATGTAATAAATGTGTTACCCAAACAAGAGTGGTCAAAGTAGATTGTGAATAGTATCGAGAGACAAGTATTCAGGAACGAAAGAATAGCAACAAAGCTGATAGATCGACAGGTTCATCAAGTGACAACCTTTAATTTTCTGCACTAGAAATCAGCAGAAGCTCACCTCAGAACAGACTTATGTGGTACACCGGACCGTGAGGTGAGACAATGAGCCCCACCAAGCTTGAAATACGGAGAGCTATGCATGATATGTTTGCTGCTACTTTGAAGCTTCTTTTAAATATGGAGATTATTAGAATTGATTGAGTACGGCACGGATTTTTCCAGCCAATTCAAATGGAATAATCCCCTCAGTTCCTCATCTGTACAAGCTTAGACTTAATTGAGACTTAATTTGATCCCCACCCACATGAATGCAAATTGAATAATTAATCTATCCATCACACAGATATAACTGATTTGATTGATTTTGGGCATGCAGGGCTAGCGACCGAAAAGAAAGAAGAAAGCAATATGCGCATTGATTGAGACGACTGATGGTGGTGGGATGATGAACTCCAGGTAAGAAATGTAGGTCTCCATTTAAGATAACTTTTTTTTTTCAAAACCAACCTACCAACATTTTTAAGTTTATCCGTTGTGCCCTCGCATAATTATTATAAACTCATCCGTCATGTATCATCTTAATTAACACTTTCAAATATTATCCTTAATTAACACTTTCAAACACTGGGCCCTTTTTTAAGTGTATCCTCTCTCTAGGATGGATGGATGGATGGACAGACATAAATGCCATCGATCCAGTCTGCCTCTTGTCCCGCCGTGCAACCACAACACTATGTATGCATCACACCAGCAGTCCCTTGTTCTCTGGCTACTATTTCCAATTAAATGGCCTCACTGTTTGGAATTTATGGTTTATACCTTGAACCCACTCTGTCTGCCCGCCTGCCCGGATCATATATATCATGACATCTCGTACGTATCATCCCCCTTTTCTACCTCATTGGGCCACCCCCCACCGTCCTTGCCCTCCAAACACTGCAATATCCATCACTCAATTGATTGTCAATGGTGAATGTGTATGTTTCTTCTGGTACATTTATGTGCTCTTGTTAATTATAATTAGTTCACCCCCTCTGCGTCACTGATAGGTGGGCACAATCCGAATTCTCCTAGCAAAATAGAGTATGCATAATATATGTACACCTCTTGTTATGTGTTTGATGTATCTTTGATCAAATTTTGCATGTGCATGTAATAACTTTTTAAGACAATGGAAGTTTTTATTGAATCCGGCTAATTACATCAAGATGGTTGCACTGAGAACACCTTTGGCCTCTATATTGTTAGTTACTAGTTAGGATGCATAGAACATCCCCAACAACTCATCTATCATATCCTCTATTTTGAAAATAGAGGATAAAGACTATAAATTAAGTTCCAACAGAACGGCTATCCTATCATCTATTTTTAGATGTCATCCATATTAGAAAAGTAGAAGAGAGAACCTTCATATTTAGATAATTTCTCTCCATCCTCTAAAGAGATATAGATGATGTCATATATAGATGATCTAGTGGAGTATAAAAAGATATGAAGGATGAAACTAGTTTAGATAATCATCCAAATAAAGATATGGATGACCAAATTTAGATGGGTTGCTAGGATGCTCTGAATGCATATAGCCAAATCTAGTCTCACCCAGTAGAAAAGAACCATGAGAAATGTAATCATGCAATTTAGAAACTTTTGGGTTTGTGTTTTTTTCGCAAGATTAATGGATCTTCCTTGGCACAGGGATTGCAGCGATGGCTAATCAATTGGAACAGTAGACGGCGGTTGGACAGGGGCCACTGCTCACTGCATGCAGAGGGATGCACTGTGCTGCACAGCTCGCACACTTTAATCTGACGCCTCCTCCATCCATGCATCGATCGGACGGAATGGACCGCGACACTACGACGCCATGTACACGCACAGTGTACGTATTCAATGCCATCTAACTACTACTACACCTGCAATTTTTCCTTCTCTCTTGTTTCTCTCCTTCAGGTGTGTCCATGAATGAAATGAATGCCTGTGCGTCATCTCATCGATCGAACGACGACGACGACGACACTGAATGACTTGCTCCATGATCATGTCGAGGTCGAGACATGCATGTAAAACCAAATGCTGCACTGGAGAGCATTTGCATCCCGTGTAGCTGCATCTGCGAGGCAAGTTCAATTTGCTACTACTAGTAGTAGCTACCAGCATGCATGCATGTGTTTGCTTCAGTATACATATACATGCTTCAGTGTTTGATTTGGCTCTGCATGGATGGATGGATGGATTCGATCGAGAGATCGATCGACAGTGTGGTAGTAGTACGTAGTTCGTACGTGCTAGCGACATGCATTCATGCGACCGGCATATCGCATGCATGCAGTAGTTTTCATAGGCATGAGCACAGTGCAATGGCTTAGGTAATCACAGTGTCAAGCTGCAGAGAGAGGTCTGTGTGCATGTTGCGTTTGCTATAGTGTTGCATCAATGAAGCTGTAGTAGTAGTATGTGTGTCGATCATGCTGCTGCGAAGCTGCATGCAAATTGAATCTTTCGATTTGGATTCTCAGAAGAATCGGTCGGTCGATCGATCGATCGCGGACTGCATGAGAATATAAATATGCACCACTGTGTGATTGTTCATATATGCATGCATGCACCCTAGATTACAAGAAACCTGGCCGGCTTAATTTCATTGCCGGGGAGCCGTGCGTGTCATGAGAATCATGGCTGATGATGCAATTGCCGTCCTCGAACAATGTTGTGGTATAGTAGTAGCAGTGTGTGCAGCGGCGTGCATGGAGCTAGCATAATTGGTGGTTATTCATTAATGCATTTCTCTTCTATTTCAACAGGTAGGAAAAGTTGACGTGTGAAACAATGTTAAAATGCAAATTAAACCCTACTCAGAAAAAATATATATATTATACCAAAAGCAATACAAATTTATTTGACTATCTTGAAATCTGCCGCAACCGTTTTAGGTGAAAATGTTTTTATAGTATAATTGCCCCTCAAAAAAATTATAGTATAATTATAATGCAATTACATTGTTATAACTTCTACATGTACTTGCTGAAATATAACTATAGTGTTGCCCTGGGCCCTCAAGAAATATGTCGTGTGATCTTGTCCCTGCAAACATTTTGCGTCCTTGTATTTTTTTTCGTTTCTTCTTATGCTTATACATCAAATTTGAATTTTTAACATTAAATTTGGAGATAATTTTGGTATTTTTCATCATAATTTATTTTCCTGTATTTGTTTTTAGATCATTAAGAACACACATATATAAGTTTTATTCATAAATTATTTTTATTTGTAATTATATCATTTGTTTTTTTTGCATGCAAAAGCTACACACAATCACCCCCTTGTGCGATCTAGACTTTTTTCGCTCACACAAATTAAGTGCAATTTAATGGTGTACAAATAGAAGATAACAACGCAACACAAATCCACTCCACAAAAACTTTCAAATATTTGAAGAAATACTGCAAACATTTGAAAGTTTATCACCAAAAAGAAGACATGCCGCAATATTTTAGCAATCGTGATTTTTTTTCACTAAAAATCTAACACACCTTTTCTAGACGAAAAACTTTCAATTATAAATTAATATAGTATATATACTCCGTAATAGTGTACTTGCATAGTAACTAGTTATAAATATTATTACTTTTTTTTGGCAAGCCTATTATTACTTTTTTCATTCTCCCCGCACGTTTCAATGAAATTTAATGTTCTAAGAATCAAAAATTATAATGTACTCCCTCTATCCTAAATTGATAGACGTATAATCTCTGTGCACCAAGACCAAGAACGAAATAAATCTCAGCATGCTTAGCGTTTTTCCTACATGCTTAGAGTATTATGCATGTAGTGAATAACTGCAAGATGAATGCATGCATGCCATGCATACTATGGACTTTGCATGGACCAATACTACACGGGGTACTAAGCAGCATATTAGGTGCTTGGATTAATGCGTTGGTGCATGCATTCGAAACTAGCGCCCCTTAAATACAGAACGGCTGCGTCTTGATGGTTCAATGTGTAATACGCTGATCATTTTGGGACTTTTTCCTTTTGCTAATATGTCTATCAATTTGGGATGGAGGGAGTAACTAAGAGGACGGATTAATTAATTAAGAGGATGTATGATGTGCTAGTTCAGAGCATGTGTATTCTACGTTGAACAAAAGGTAGTAATTTGCGCTAACATACGGAGTATTCTAGTGAAATTAACGACTCTAGCTAGCTAGCTACTATACCAGGGACACATGCATCCAGTTGAAACGACAAAGATCAAAATGTAATCTGACCATGCGCGCGTGCATACACACTTCCCCTCGATCGTCCGTCTGCGACCAGAACTTTACACCAGAGAGATTTCCGGAGGTAGCTGCCGGCAGAACAAACTAAACGCCTTCACTAATTTACTCAACTATTCCCTTGATCCCCAGATCAACAGCATTAAATTACTACATAGCCACGTTCCCTCTTCCCGACGAACAAGCTGTTGCTGGTCTTGCTGCATGCATGCGCTAGCTCAGCTCGCGCTGCCCTGCACTGAACAACCCCGCCCGGTGTGAATGAAAATAAGGCCAGCCTCAATGCATAGTTTCGTAACATAGTTATTAAGACTGTAAACTAGATAACCGAGCTAGATAAGGAGTTTCAAAGTCTTCTCTTATCTCATAAAACTCCCTCTGTAATGACTGTGTAAGTCAGTAATTTTACTGATATGACACCCTATTTAATGTGCATGCATGACACCCCATGAAACATGTACTGAGACTGGCCTTACTAGCAGCTCACATACAATAGCTTAATTGTATACATACAGTTAAACAAACAGGTTATACAATAAGTTATCTATATCATATTTAGTATATCTTTTATGTTTGTATTTATCCCATACTGACCAATGCTTAAGTTTTTTTATTAGACATGATACATGTAGCCTGGGAGCACGTGTCTAAGCAGTAAACGTACAAAAAGACGGTGACCGGATTTCTCTTGACTTAATGATGTTATTTATAGTAGGATGATTAATCTTACGTGATTCCGTTGCCTCAGCGCTGTACTGCCCTAATTGCATGCGTGGGATTAGCACGGCGCAAACTCCGAGGCAGATTTCTTCTCCTCCGGCAGGCAGGCAGGCATGCAGCTGATCGAGCGAGCGATCACACGACGACGGAAGAAAAGAAGAAGGGGGCGGGCCGCGGGCACGCGATGCGAGCGTGCGCGTGCGCGTGCTAGCCTTCGGGATGGGAGCAAGGCGCGCGTACGTACGTCGTCGTCGAGCCGACGGCGTCGTCTCCATCCGCAGCCGACCGCGCGCCGCGGGCTCCGAGGCGGGTGCCGGTGGAGGCCCCGGCCCGGCCAGGCGCGCCGGCCGCGCCCCGAAGCGGATCACGCCCTGGCTGTCGCCGCAGGCAGGGCAGGCGAGCGGCACGCACGGCCGGGCTAGATTGGTGATGGTGAGATGATCAAGATCGTCAACCATGTAATGTCTGGATGTGAAAAGCTAGCTGATAGTTTTTCTTTTGCTGTCTTTGGGACTTGTTTTTTTTATTATGCCTGCGTTTTTTTTTTTGCATGCCTGGCCTAGCAGCTAGTTGCTCTTCCTGTCCCTTTCCGTTGAACCGTTTCTTGCATGGTTGGTTCCTAGCTAGCTATTCTCTCTGTCTTTATAGGGTTAATTATGATTATTTCCTACTCATGGTGCTAATTGTTAGCTCTAAAGAAACTTTTTATGGTACACCAAGTCTTCTATTAACCTAATACATCAAGAAACCATTTGAATTCGTCATGGTAGAAACCACCAGTTTCTAGGGCGTATGTTTCATGCTCACCATTGGTACAAGAATATAGAGTTAGGAGAGAAAAAGGAAAAACAATTATTACTTGAAGACACATCCACGTGAAAAATGATTTAATGATTTCTTATACTATGCTAATTGTGTCAGTTTCTTTCATTAGGACTGCCCTTATAAACCATCCATTATCTTTTGATCCAATGGCTAGTGTTGCTCATACCTTATAGGTTGTAAGACATCATTTGCTGTTATTTAAACTCTATTGAAGGTAATTATTGGAGTCTAATATGGAATACACCAATGTTTTCTTATTTTCTATCATATAGTGCACCAACTTGTTTTACTTATCATCATCGTGTGACACATATAACGATCTAAAACATTTGTAAGCGATTTAATGATCAGATCTTTCTCTCTTATGACAGGTAAATGTTTTCATTTAACATAAACGTTTAATATGGAAAGTCAACGACATATCGTGCAATGATCACTAATTAAGAATTTTCCTTCTTAAATCTTATATATTTAATTTTTTCATGTAAGGATCTAATATTTAATATACTATTTTTATATTAGGAGAGTTTCTATACAAGATAAACTATTTTGTAGAATCATTAAAGGTTGGCGGATCACACCGCTGTTGTCTGCATCGTTCTTAACCACAATGAATGTTGGTAGCCAGCTGATGCAATAGCACTCGCGTGGCTAACAACACATTAATATTATCTGTAGCAGCAATGTATGTTAGTAGATGCCTGGTGCAACGCCACTTTCACAATTGATTCGTAGTTGTAGCACATGTTTAACGATACTTTTGTTTCCTTCGGTAATTTTATATTAAAAATGCTACTTGATTAGAGTGTTTTTATGTGTGTGCGCATGCGTGTTGTTACATTATCATTTAAAGGTGAGTAATAATATGATGGTATAATTATGTCGATTGTGAAGAGAATAATAGCAGATATTCAAATAAGCTTGAATGTTTGGTCTATATACAATTGCATTTAAAAGAATTTAAAATATCTTATTTACATTATTAAATTGAGCCATAGCGTTAGCACAGGTATATTGCTAGTGATATTAAATTTATAAAAGCATATAATAAAAATCATGTTACATATTGAATTGAATTTCAGTATCCAAATTATAAATTATAGAATGCTTGAATTATAATAGTTTTAATTAAAACATTTGAACTATTTATAATTTAGGAATAAGCTACATGGTTCTTTTCCCTAATCAGGGTTAATACAAAAAAAAAGATTACTTTAAATCTTCACAATCAAATGCATCTAAATCTTGGATGTGAATTTTAAAAGTTTGTTGTAAATCACTGCAGTTCAATTATTAATGTATAGTATCATTGTTCGTACCATATTCACTTAAGTTCTTATTATTAATTCAAATATTTGAAATTTGAAATTTATTGAAATTTATTTGTCACATGTAAAATCTATAATTTTAGTTTATTTTGTGAAGTATAATTAATTTACACCTACCATGCATGTGTGATTGGAATTTATAAAGAGTAATTACGATCTTTAATGC
This sequence comes from Oryza brachyantha, assembly GCF_000231095.2. Classification (NCBI taxonomy): domain Eukaryota; kingdom Viridiplantae; phylum Streptophyta; class Magnoliopsida; order Poales; family Poaceae; genus Oryza; species Oryza brachyantha. The sequence goes on from NC_023170.2 coordinate 15,626,749, forward strand.
TCCGTTCCTTACTGTGATTTATTCATTAGGAAGTAAAAATAAATAAAATAAATAAATAATTCAATGGTTCAGATTGATTGGTACCTCTCTTACCTATAGGGAGGTAAGATGGAGCACTCTAAAAGAAAATTGATGTACGTATAAAGAAATCGTACAAGCAGTGTACGATTTCAGTCGCTGTCGCCGTGATTTGGTGCCGATCCGAGCCGCTACGCGTGCTGCTGTTAATCGTACGCATGATTGTTGTACACATAGCACTGCTCACTCTAAAAGGAGCTCTAAAAATTACACAGTATGTAAAAGCTCACTGATATAAATGGATAGCTGTGGATACAAATTGACATTAACGTCCTAGTCCACCCTTTCATAAAACCAGCCCCAAAATCAATATCGGTAACTAAACATGGGAGCGATAACTATAGGAGATCCAATCTTGACGATAACACCGAGACACGGTATTAAACCCGGTAACAATAGGGTCATAATCTCTTGTGTTATTGTTATATGTGCAAATATATTTGGCCATGTTAAAAAAGAGAGATAAAGCCACGTCAAGTTCCAAATGGCATATACATTTATGGACATGAAATTAGACTATTACCACGAAACCATTTTCATAGTTTTAAAACCTTTTGTTAAATATAATCGTTGGTGGAGACTGGCCGTCACTCCTCCAAGGCTCCAACAATATTTTTTACATATAATCATACAGTTACTTATGTTATTAACCCAAGTAATATTGTATTAGGTCCCCTCCAATACTCTTCGGCCTCTTCCATGTCTAAATCTAAATCATGCCTCCACCGCTGGATATATAATGAAACAGTTTTTCAGACTGTATATAGGGTGCCTTTAATGTTAATTTCCCATACACCTCCCGAGTATACCTTAATTAATTAAGCTCACATTTCTATATATCATGTTTCCATCAATATATATGTACTCAGAAAATTAAAGGCTATCCAGAAAATGTTATCTCTTGTAAACGGTGAAAAATAATTAATAGCTACGCCATTCTGGTCCTAAATATTTGATACCAGCACCTGATCAATCTTTCAACACTTAAGCCGAGTTGTTCCTAACATATATTCTCTCGGTTTTCACGCATATGTTTTTTTCAAACTGTTAAACAATATGTTTTTGAAAAAAAAATCCTATAGAAAAAGTTGCTTTAAAAATTATACTAAACTTTTTTAGTTTTTATAACTAATAATAAATTAATTATATATTAATCCCCTGCTACGTTCGTGTCAACCTAACCAAGAACACAGCCTTACTCTGAATAATATCTTCTTAAATATTTAGAAGGGACACATGGAATTATTTTTCATATGTACGTTTCTCTTGAAAAATATCTCCATAACATTATCCATAATTGTTTCAAATATAATTCAAACACAAGAAGTCAAAATGGAGTTGAATTTGGCCGGAAGGCCGCGACAGTGTCCAAAAACGATATCTGATCTCATGATGAAAGATGGAGCCCCATATACCTGGTCGATCATCAACCTGCACATACTCTCCATGCACACAGCAATCTCATCTGGTAAAGCTTAGGATTCCCCTTAGCTGAGTGCAACCGTCAGAAGAACAATACTACCCTCCCCATAATTTTTTCCCCTCTTGGCCCTAGCTTCTCTCTCTTGCCCTGCCCTACCTTCCTCACTATAACTACCCCTTGCCAACCATGGCAGCTCACCCACAAGCTAGCTAGCGAGCCAGCAAGCAGCAGTAGCCAGCCAAGAACACAAGCAAATTAAGCAAGCAAGAGTGCAGCAGCAGCAGCAGCAGTAGTAGAGTTTCTTCCAAATGGAAGATCCATACACTAGCTTCTTCAAGAACCCTTACTACTACTACTGCACGTCGGCTTCTTTCCCCGGCCAACCTGCCGCCGCTGCGGCGGCTCACCTCCCTCCGCCGCTGCCGTCTTACTCCGCTCTGTATCCTGCCGGCGGCGGCGGCGGCGCGCACCATCATCAGTCGTACTCGTACCCGGCTGCCTTCTTCCAGCCGACGATGCCGGTGCAGCATCAGCAGCAGGTTGACAGCACGCCGCCGTCGCCGCCGCTGCGGGAAGCGCTGCCCCTGCTGTCGCTGTCGCCCACTCGTGGGGCGGCCTCCCGCCGCGCGCGCCGCGGCGGCGTCGTGGATGCAGCGGCGGACTCGGACTCCGACGACGACGACGGCGACGGCGGCTGCTGCTACCTGCAGGAGGGGGCCGGGTCGACGGCCACCCCGGCCGCGCGTGTGCCGCTCTTCGCCGACCTCAACTGCATGCCCTCCTGCTGCGGCGACGACGACGACGGCGGCGGCGACCCGATGGACGTCGAGGCTGGGACATCGGCGGACGTCGACGCCGCGGTCGCCCTGCGCATCGGCCTGCCGGCCGGCGGCGGCACGGAGGCCGATCTCCTCTCCGGGCTCTCCGGCAGGGCCGGCGCCGGCGTCGAGCATGAAGACGACGAGGAGGACTGCAAGGTTGACGGCGGCGGCAGCGGCGGCGACGACGAGATCGTGCCGCTAGGGTTCCCGTCGACGCCGATCGGGAAGCTGAACAAGGGCCAGTATTGGATCCCCACGCCGTCGCAGATCCTCATCGGCCCAACCCAGTTCTCCTGCCCTGTCTGCTTCAAAACCTTCAACAGATACAACAACATGCAGGTCAGAGCTAATAATCATCTTAATTATGCTAAAACATATATATTAGCTACTTCTACTACAATCATCTCATCTGAATAGCTGATCTTGTTGCTGTTTAAGAATTGTGGGCTGGGTGTTACATTGTTCTAGTTCTTGGACACATGGCTGTGATGACTTTGTTGGATTGATTGGTCATGATTTGTTGATTATAATTAAAGTAGAAGGGGGTGGCTATCAAGCTAGCTTTGGAGCAGATGCATGCCATGAAATGGACTTGAGCTCACAGGAGCATGCACAGTGGTGTCTGCCTTTTGTGTGATTGAACTAGACTGGCATGCCAGGAGCAGATATAGCTATCTAGCTAGCTAGCTAGCTAGCTAACCATGCATGCAATCTTTATGCTTTTCTCCTTGAGTTGTTTGGCTTTTGGAGAATGCATATGAGTGGCCAAGCTGCAGTGGAGATCCCAGGGAAGATTGTATCTTTGCCTCTCTCACTATGTTAGTACACAACCACTGATCTCATCAGATTACATACTTTCTGATGGTAGTTTCTAGTACTACTATACTAGTGGTACTACACTTGCTATGATGCAATCTAGTAGTCCAGAATCCAGATCACACAGCAGTCAGGACTCAGGGCTCAATAAGATTTGGCTAATAGATGCATGGGTTATTTCAGGACAGGCTTTCATGATTTGGAAAGCATGCATAAGATTGTGGCACATATCATGGGGCAGCTAGCTGCCGCACACATCTCCCAAGAACAGCAAGAGATCTGCAGTGTGCTTCCTGTAGGCATGCAGCCAACAGTGCCACACTATGGCTGCTCTCTTTAAAGGAACAACACCAACACATTGAACACAAACACACAAGCTAGCTAGCAAAGGGGGTAGCTAGAGCCCTCACTTTCAAAAGACCAGTGGTAGTAGCAAGCTGCACTAATTGCCATATGCATGAAGTTTCTTCTCAGTTCTCTCTCTGCTTCTCAACTGAATATGCTGATCGATTATGCTACTTGTAGTACTGGCTTGCTATAGCTGCAGTATATAGGAGTAAATGTGAAATGGTGCTGATTTTCCTGAAACGAGACAAAAAAAAACTGAATCTCCTACATTTGAAATAAACGAGCATATGATTTTTGATAATAAAGGAATACACAACAAAAATTTCTGCATCTACAATAAGATGTTGATCGAGCATATGATGATATGATGAGGAGTGTGTTTAATTTCATAGCTCGAGTGATCAAAATATATGCACACATGCACGGCGATGAAAAACTCTTAGGGCTTCTTCGGATTACAGGAATTTTACAGAAATTTCAGAGAAAACAGTTCACTTTCCTCAAATTCTTTAAAATTCCTCCAAACTGAAGAGGGCCGGATAGAATCTGATATAGTATAGAATAACTGAAATGGGTGTGACGATGAAAAAAAAAATGCAGATGCATATGTGGGGGCACGGGTCGCAGTACAGGAAGGGGCCGGAGTCGCTGCGCGGGGTGCAGCCGACGGCGATGCTCCGGCTGCCGTGCTACTGCTGCGCGGCGGGGTGCCGGAACAACATCGACCACCCGCGGGCGCGGCCGCTCAAGGACTTCCGGACGCTGCAGACGCACTACAAGCGGAAGCACGGGCTGAAGCCGTTCCTGTGCCGCAAGTGCGGCAAGGCCTTCGCCGTCAAGGGCGACTGGCGCACCCACGAGAAGAACTGCGGCAAGCTCTGGTACTGCCTCTGCGGCTCCGAGTTCAAGCACAAGCGCTCCCTCAAGGACCACGCCCGCGCCTTCGGCCACGGCCACGCCGCCGGCTTCTCCTTCGACGACGACGACGACGGCGCCGTCTCCGACATCGACCACGACTCCTACTCTGCCGCCGCCGCCAGGGCTTCCGCCTCCTCCTCCCTGCCGCGCTCATCCGGCCATTGCTAGCTAGCTAGGTGTAGCTAGTGTTGTTGTCGTCGTCGACGACGACGACGACGACGACCACCTCTATTATTACTTTGTTGCTTCTGTTGTTTTTGCTACGGTTAATTAGGGTTCTGGAAATGGTCAGTACGTGTTCGTGCTTACTATTCTTGATCTAGCAGCTGGTTGTTCAAGCTTGATTAGCACCGATCATATGATCGCCTGTATGTGCTGGTGATCTCGATGTAACCGTGCTGTGATATGTTAACTCATGGTGGAAAAGAACCAGTGTTGTCCCTGAAAGTTTCTTCATCCTTCCCAACTCATAACACTAGATATAGTTTCTATAAGCTTCCCATCATCAAGAAATTAATAGTAGACACTACTCTTCCAATGCAAACACTACTATTTCACACTTAAATTTAATGCTATTTATTTCACATGATATCTTGGATGTTGTGTAGAAACCATGTCTCATGCAAGATATGGTTTTATTCTCTTTCCTCATTTATTCATTTGTCACATCATTTTTTATCCTATATAGCAACTTATTTAATGCTATAGACATCATCCTAGTTGTTGGGTTGGAATGCCCTGATGTCTTTAGTTTCAGATGATTATTAAGCAGTAAATCTAGCTCCAGGCTTGTTAATCATTCTTGTTGATACTGATCGAACTGTACAAGTATAACGACGATCGATCTAGCGCTGCATATAAACAGTAGTAACATTTAATTTGGAGGATGACGATCGACTGCATACGATTGCCATTGCCATTGCCATTGCCATTGCAATGCATGCGGTACATCATTAATGTCAGTTCTGCATGTGGAAAAACCTTCACCCGCATTTCCTGCTCCAGTCAAGTTTCTACTGTTATCAATGTACCTTCTTCTGTGCAAGCATACCCACATATAAACATGACTAACCAACCTAAACGCTTGCCAAGCTAGTAATTTTCTATGCCATATTGCCTCTAAATTTAAGGGCATGTTTAAACCATAGACGATACCTATTTGTAAGCATCTCGAATCGATATATTTAACAGACATGTAAAACGATAGGTCATATAACCAGTTTATTTATTGTCTGTAAGCTATTTAATATTTTGTATGTAGTTAAGATCAACTATAAATAAAGTATTGGATATTCAATGCCTGCAAACCGTATAATGGAGCCACACTCATTGATTCTGCCCCAGAGCATGAGCCTTTGTTGTCGCTTGACGAGACGGCGATCCCCTCGTCTACAAGCTGAGCTGAGGGTGTTTTTGCAAATCTGATGTCTATAAAACATGAGTTGTACATGTCCTAAGGACCCATAATTATACTTTTAACATGCAGAATTTTAGGAATATTGGAATAAGTTAAATAGTACGATCAACTAATAGCTCTAAAAATTAGTAGGTCATCTACAACCAATCAAATTATCTAATAATCCAATAGTTACATAAATAGATATTACATCATTAATATTTGGATCATCTTTTATACACACATCATCTAGGAGCCCATGTTGCATTTGCCTACAAATTTAGACTACTTTTCTTCTATGTGCTCCACTCTCTCTTCCGCCTAAGCATAAATCTGATGTGATGATTTTATAATTAACACACTTAAATCACTTATTGCGCTCGCTCATATATTTATTACTAGTAAGGCTGTGTTCTTTATTTGGGTTAGGAACCGACGCGGAAAACGTAGCGGTGAATTAGCATATGACTAATTAATTGTTAGTTATAGAAAGCTAGAAAAATGGATTGATTAATTTTCTAAAGCAACTTTTCTATAGAATTTTTTATAAAGTACTCTGTTTAGTATATAGTTTGGGAAGCGTGCTTGCAAAAACTCAGAGAATATAGGTTGAGAAGAGAGGGCAGAGAACACAACCTAAGTGGAGGTGGGTACCATCTCTAAGTTTGTCCATGTCATCCACTTATTAATTTAGAGGTAACATATACTCCTTCCATTCTACTACTCCCATTCCAAAATATAAGGACTTATGTATGTTTTTCAAAACATAAAGAGGGATGTCCAGGTGTATTTTAGTGAGGTGCAAGAATCATTAAATATTGAATCAAATGAAGTAAACTACGAAGTACAATTGTTTTCTGCAAAGTCGTATATGATAATTTTGACTAATAATTGATCTAATAGTATATGTATTTTATGTTGTGCATGCAGTACTATCATATTTGTATTTCAAAATATTTTATATCATGTTAATTTTATAGTTGTTGATAATATATCTATACTTCTTACGAAGTTTCAAGTGGTGGTGGGAGTGGTGAGTTTTCCACCACCCACCAATTGACATGTGGAACCATGGAAATTGGTGAATAAGCCACCACCTACTTCCACTACTGGTTGATACGTGGGGACACTAAAATTTTGATGCATGAGAAGAGGGAAAATGCATATATAGCCTACTCCTTGCACCGCATGGGTACTTAGCTATTATAAAACTAATTAGAAGTCAGAGGACATGGTTGGTTGGAGGATGTGTAAAATGCTAATAAGCACTATATTTGCAAACCGTCGAAGTAAACATAAGCTTGTTCAAGTTGGATCCGGCTGGATCCGAAAAAAGCCAAAGCCCGGCCCGTCCTGACCATGTGCCTAGTCATGCCCGGGTCTAGGTATTGAAGCCCAAAAAAACTGGCCCAACCAAGAAAGCCCAGGGGTCGAATCGGGACTAGGCTTTGTTTTCTCGTGCATCATCAGGCTGGCTAAGCACGGGTTTAGTTTTTTTGGTCGAGTTTTTTCAAGGCCTAGCCCAAGGTTAGAACAACCCTAAGTAAATGTATTACTACATCTAAGGCTCTAATATACAAAACCCTCGACTATATAATATTTTTATTTGATTGGTTTGCTCTTACACTAACCTTATCACTCATTGCAATTCTTTAGGGTTTTTATAGAGGTTGTGTCTTGCATGAGATGGCTCATCCACTCTATCTTCTACCTCATCACTCAATCTTATAATGCGATCTTAGGGTCCGCGTCTAAAGGCCTATTGTCTATGTTCTAAGCACACATTAAATGATGTATACTCAATGCTGTGTGCTTCTATGTATCTTCTAAGGATAAGGTCTAACACACATTTTTTTTGCAAACCGCCTTGGAACAAAAGAATTCTACATTATTATTTGTTTGGAAATCAAGTCAATTCCTATAAATTTCTAGGTTTCAATTCCAAAGGAGCCCGTAAGTTAGGTGGACTGATTATCTATGCTCCTATAAGAATGAGTACTGATGGCAGAAGTTAGTGAGTTTGTCATCCATCCCACCACCAACTCTATGATTTTATGAAATGAAAATGATTTTGAGGCCCTCACATCAACCACCTCCAGTAACTTTACTTTTTTATGGAAAGAAAATATGACTATGGAACTAATGAATTCACATGTCATTAATAAAATATATGTAGCAATTAAGAGATACTCCTTCCGTCCCAAAACAAATCAACTTTTCAGTTTTTAGATACAATGTTTAACTCTTCGTCTTATTCAAAAAAAATTTACGATTAATAATTTTATTTTTATTAGATGATAAAACATGAATAGTACTTTATGTGTGACTAATTGTTTAAAAATTTCTTGAAAATTTTTTAAATAAGACGTCAAATGCTCGACACAAAAACCGAAAAATTGGTTTTTTTAAGGACTGAGGGAGTATGTATACAGAAAATAATAATAATAACATGGCAATAATATTTTTCAAATAAAATCTCCTTGCTGGCAATATGCTAGTGCTTAAAAAAGTTAGCCAGGTTGATTGATTATAGGCAACAATGCAGCATTGACCTAGCTCCTGAGCGCATGTAGAAAACAAAGAAAACAAAATAAGGATGGATGCTACTGGCTATCTTTCCCCTTCTCTTTTTACGAGGAAATCTACTTTTTGGGCGCACTTGAGAGAATAGAGGGATGGCCGACCAAAGTGTACTGCAGCCAAAGTTTGATGGATGGAACACCATACATACCATGATCGAGATGTACGTATCAAATAATGCACTTTTCTCACGTTTGGATAGAAAGAAAAGGATAGGTATGGACAGTGTGTGCTGATGAGTACGAAAAATCCACATAACTTCGAGAGCTTTTGTGCAAGTTAAAGGCGTGTGGTATGTATGTGTAGTCATATATACTGACGGCTACATGCATAGGCAAAGCATGGAAGGAATGGCTTTTTAGTCAGGACTGATCAGGTGAGATTCGAAAGAACAGAGAGAGCTTGTATGTACATGCATATTATTAAAGAATCTCTATAATTGCAAAAATGATCACTGCCGGTATGCTTGTTTCGCTGGAATTAAGCATAAAAGAAACACTTTATTAATGGCTAAAAATAACTTATAAATAAATTTTTATATAAGTGTTATTAGATCTGAAAATAAAGGTTAGAAAATAAATAACAATGAGAAAAAAACGTAAAATTAATTCTAAATATAAGTTTTAAAATTTACAATTTTCTGATAGGCATAAGCATAAATAAAAGCATAGGGTGTATATTGTTATAAATACTATAAAATATTTTTAATGACCACAGTCTTAGGGTGATCCAACAAGGCAACAACCATATGGTGAGGGAGCTGGTTACCTTCAACCTCCAACCTCCAAACCCCCACTTCTACTTTCGATCATCTCTTCCCTCTGCCTTCTGTGAAGATCTAGCATGTGATGGGGCAAGAACCTTGGCAGACAGCCCATTCTAGATCTACCCCTTTCTCAGCCTCCTATAGAACTAAGGAATTCCACAAATTTTTCTACAAATTAAATTGATTTTTAAGAATTACTGTAAATTTAATTACATTGATTCATGGATATGTGGAAAAAAGTCACCCATTAATCCACGCTTGAGCCTTTTCTTCCCATTTCAACCGGCAACCATCAGTGGTCACCTATTGCTGCACAATGACTTGTATGGTAAATTTTTTTTAAAAGATATAAATGTACAAAAATCAACAATTCCATGTTTCTATTAATTGTCAGTCAGAAGGTACCAATCGAGGAACCATTTGAGTGCCTTGATGGATGATCATTGAAACCGACTTCATGCAATTTTTCAATGGCACACGTAGCTAACTTAATTCTTATCAAGTTGATAAGTTGTTTAAAAACGTTTTCAAAGAAATATTGATGAAGAAAGTTTTTGCTGTGTGGGCCTACTTTGAAAGTCATTTCTTTTTGTGGTTTATAAGTTGAAAGCCCATGGCAATACAATGAACAATGATTTTGAAGTACGAAGGTCCAAAAGACAAGTTGTGAAAACAATAAAAAATAGCTTATAAGTTCTAAAATTAATGTTAGCTATGGTTTAGGCCATGCCTAATCTAAAGAGGCTTAACTAGCGCTCTTAGCCCATGAGACCACTAGTAAGTCACATATTCTCTAACCAAAGTGGTCTCACCTAAGGTTTCCAAAACTAGCGACACCGTAGTCATGAAAACCACAATTATTTTTATGAAAACGGTCCAAAACTGTGAAAAAACTGTGATAATCACACTCCATAGGGCAGCGGTTTCGAAGCCCTACGTGATAACACAAACCATGGCCTCAGCTGGGCCCAAGCCACACTAAAGTTCACAATGCAGTGGCCTCAATCCAGAACCTAAAAGTCTATTTTGCCCTTAGCTAAAGCAATCACACAACAAAAGACAAAAGGAAAAAAAATCCCCTAGGACTACATTCCTCTTGTCTCTCTTATCACTATCAATCCTCTATCGCTGACGACTATGTCAGCCTCCCCGAGCTCCACTATCTCTTTGTTCTCCTCCTCCACTACAACTCCATGTGTTTCTCCACCCTCTTCGTCTCTCCGTGCTCTACCTAGTGATAACTGCCGCAACAAGAGGGTACTTCACCATTAGCGAAGAAGATGGAGCTGCACCCTAGATCTGACTGAACGAGATGACCATTAAGTTTTTTGACTTCAGCAGTAGGTTCTTATTGTTGTTTTTTTTAACTAAACTCTCTTATTGTTGTTCTTGGATTTTGAGAGGTTCTTCTTACATGCAGTTCTTGTTTTTCTTTGTGTGTTTTTGCTAGGGAAAGAGGTGGGATAGGGAATCTGAATGCACTCTTGGCCACTTGAGAGGCTACCGCGCACCCAAAGCTCGGAGCTAAGCCAGGGAGCTGTGGTTCCCGGCTTGGACTGCACGTGAGGCTATATGGAGCTTCATAGAGCTCCGAGCTCGGGTGCCACGCTTGCTTGGCTCTGAGCTGGCGAGCTGCGGCCATTGAGCATTGGGCATAGTCTTATAGACCAAAGATATCTTAGGGATCGTTTAGATGGGACTAAACTTTTTAACCCTATGTCACATCGGATGTTTGAACACTAATTCAAAGTATTAAGGATAGGTTAATGAAAAAAACTAATTTCATAAATGAGTGGTAATCCGTGAGACGAATTTTTTAAGCCTAATTCATCCATAATTAGAGCATGTTTACTGTAGCATAACATAGGCTAATCATGGATTAATTAGACTCAATAGATTCGTCTCATGAATTAGTCCAAGATTATGGATGAGTTTTATTAATAGTCTACGTTTACTATTTATAATAAATGTTCAAACATTCGATGGGATAAGGGACTAAAAATAAGTCACTTGTCCCAAACACTCCCTTATATACCTAGCTACAAGAGGTAACAGTAACTCTCATGCAAGACCATAAAACGAATCAGTGGTTGCTTTATTTGGTTAGATGAAGATAAAAGATGAAAGATATCTAATTTTATGATATAAACAATAAGATTGACTAATATAAAACTAAAAGTCAACTTAGATAAATAATTTCAGTAAAGAATTTTTTTTAAGAAAAATACATCATTTATCAGCTTACAAATCATCAGCAACAAGAAATGATATATACTAAAGTAATACTCTCTCTGTTTCAAAATAAAACGATATTTTAGCTTTTGATACAATGCATCTTCGTCTTATTTGAAACTTTGCAATTAATAATTTATTGTTACTAGATCAAACATCAGTATTACTTTATGCCTGATGAACTTTTTTAAATTTGTGATGATTTTTTAAAATAAAATAGATGGTAAAAAATCAAAAAATAAAATTATTTTAGCACGGGCAGAGGTAGTATATACTACTTCAGAAATGCAGCGTCGAACCATGTCAATATGTCATACGGAGTAGTGTCATGCTAATACTCGCCACGGCTTTTCGTGTGGAGCTCCTAGATTGTCAGTCATAACTCCAGAGAGAGACAGAGGAGGGGGAGAGATACTGGGGACTGGGGTATGGTGCAAAATTTGGCTGTTTGAAGGGTCAAATCAAAGGAACAATCCATCCATTTAGTCACTCGGTCCATGGTCTGTGTGCAGGTGAAGCATGGAGCTGGCCATGTCTGAATGGACTGTGGATTGGGGCGTACTGTATGTGTAGCAGACAACCAAACAACGTGACTTGGACTCCACACTCTTGCCGATCCGGCACTGTCCTTTTCTCCATCTCCGACGCCTCCCCCTCCCTTCTGTCCATGTCGCATCTCCGACGCCTCCCCCTCCCTTCTGTCCATGTCGCTGCGTCTCTCTCTCTCTCAGGTTGCAGTAGCTAGCTAGCCACCTGCATACATACTCCCTCTGTTAAAAAAACCAATTCTTCGGTTCTCGTGTCTAACATTTAACCATCCATCTTATTTAAAAACTTTTCAGAAAATTAGAATAAAATTAGTCACACGTAAAATACTATTCATAATTTATCATCTAATAAAAATAAAAATATCAATCATAAAATTTTTTTGAATAAGACGAAAAGTCAAAAATTAAAGATAAAAAGTGAAAAATTAGTTTATTTTGGCACGAGGGAGTATTTCATGCAGGTGGGCCACAGATCGACGGACCGGAGAGACTGGGGAGGTTGTGATCCGGTTATGACATGTCTAATCGATCGCCAGCTTCAGGTCTTCTTGTGAAAAGGTTTCGGCAACAAAAAGAAATGCCAAGCGTATTTGATTTGTGAAAGATCAGTGGGTGACTATTTGTTTTTGCAAGAAAAAACTAAATGTTATATTTATAAATGAAAAATAATTTATGAATTAAACTTTTACTAGTTATATATAGTTATATACGTATTCTTGACGATCTAAAAACCAAGATTAAAAAATAAACTTCGGTGAACCTCAAAATCAACTCTAAATTTAAGGTTGAAAATTTAAATTTTAGCTTATACGCATAAGCAAAAGTCAAAAGGCAGGGGGTGCATGATAACTCTGTTAAAGAGATAACTAATGTGAAAAGAAAATTTATTTTAGATGATCGTACAAATAACAAAATAGATTATCAAATTTAAATGCACTATTAGAAATGCTCTTATAACCCGTATATGTTAATGGTTAATCCTAGGAGGTAGTAGACAAAAATTAAACCCGAATATACGGGGACAGAATTTAACTTGCATACATTGCGTTTCATATGCATTGAAAATTTGAAGGGTCCCTTTGAATCACATGAATGATAAAATGAAGGGATAGAAAAAACGTAGAATTCTGATAGAAATGCAAGTGTAAAACAGATGATTGCAAAACACAGGAAAAACGTAGGAATCACCGTTTGATTGGACCACAGGAAAAATACAAGAATTTGATGAGAGATAAGGACTCAAAGGATTTTTCCATGAGGTTCTACCTCTTATTAAATTTCCTCCAAAACGCATTCCATAGAAATTTTATAGGGCTCATTCCTTTGATTCAAAGAGTTTTATAGAAAAAATTCCTATAAAAATAAAATCCTTTAAATTTCTATATATTTTCCTTTAAATCAAAGGAGTCGAAATGGGCCGAAGATTGTACGTAGTAGCTAGCAGGGGCGGGCGTCTCATTTCCCAATTAATGCAGACTATGCGTAGAGAATGGAACGTTCTGTACGGCTACATTGCCTAGAAATCTTGTCACGATTTTTAATTTTGTTTTTCATTTAAAAAATAGTCCAACATGAATCTGATTTTTCATCCATCTGGTACAAAAGAACTGGGCATAATCAAAACTTCTCATTATTGTTTTTGGAAAGGGAGTGTTTGTCATTTCGCTAAGCATGCGCCATGCATATAGGAGATCGAGAGCATATAAAAAGGGAGCATACACACATATATGCAGCCAGCGCGTCAACCCTTTTCTCTGCATGCAGTGTGCTGTGTGCACACATAAACAAGTTGATCTCCCATGTTTCACTTGACAGCTACTACTCCATCAGAAAAAGAGGATTTCTGTGTTTTCGAGCTCTTGAGATTTTGACCATTTATCTTATTTGAAAATTTTATTAAAAAGTTGAAAAAAATTAGTCGCATATAAAGTATTATTCATGTTTTATCATGTATTAACAATAAAAATATTAATCATATAAATTTTTTAAATAAGACGAAGAGTCAAAATTCTATCCAAAAACATAGAAATTCGTTTATTTTGGGACGAAGGTTGTACATAGTTCTTCTTCTTAGGCCCTGTTTAGTTCCCAAAAAGTTTTTCCAAAAATATCATATCGACTTTTTAGACATCTAAATAAAGTATTAAATATACATGATAATTTAAAGTAATTACATAATTATGGGGAAATCGTGAGACGAATGTTTTGAGCATAATTAGTACGTAATTAGTCATAAATGATATAGTAACCCATATGTCATATGTGCTAATGACAGATTAGTTAGGCTCAAAAGATTTGTCTCTCGGTTTTCTCGGTGAAATCTATAATTTGTTTTGTAATTAGACTACGTTTAATACTTCAAGCATGTGTCCATATATCCGATGAGGTGTTTTTGCAAAAATATTTTACAAACTTAACGGGGCCTTCGGGTATATGAACGAATGCATGCCACGAATCTCGAGTAGTAGTATTATTAATTGATACTGCCGATGATCATGTCGAAACGTGAGTGGTATGTGTACACATGCATACCAACCAAGTGACCAACATTACACTACATGCCCTTTTACTAGTGTATTCTTCTTCTAGGGGCAGGCAGGCAGAGCATGCATGCGTGCGTGTTGTAGACTCGAACATTGAAAAATGGAGGAATAGCTAGCAATGCCCACATCTGGTAGGGGTAGCAGTACGAGTAGCTATAGCTCGTATTACATCAATTCTAATAAGATATAAACATTTCTAAAGCTGAGCGTAGAAACTAAAAGTATATGAGAATAAGAAATATCATGATTGGTTAATAAGATTGGTTAATAAGAGAAGCTATGTGATAACTAGGTAGACAAAGAAATAACTTTATTTTAAAATAAAGAGTGGAGGGTAGAAGAAACATGCGTAGTTGTATTAGTACTAGGCTGCGTAAGAATTTAAGATAAAAAAATTATCTAATTTTTATGATGTAATAATAAAATTAGCTACTATAAATTTTTAAAAAATATGAGATAATCAGCTTCTATACCGAAACATTTTTTTAAAAATCGTTAAATAGTTCGAGAAATATACACGCAAAAGCTAACAGATTATAATCTAGGTAAGAAAAACAAAGACTAATAGTAGAGAGCAACACATGCAGGAGGAATATCAGGCGGGGAGACCAGGAGAAGCACAAGAGGAATATACAAGTGACGTGCTGTCTCGTGCGTGCACGCCCGACCCAAACAGGGTAGGAACACCCCTGTCTCCCCAGATCGGGTTTACGAGGCACTTTTTACTCCGGTGATTTGCTCACCCTCGTCGTTATCAGGCACCTGCTAATCGCCGCAGCACTAACATGGCCTCCGTTATTTCTAGACGTCGTTTTTTAATTGAACATAGGCTTTCAAACTGTCGTGTGTTTCTATACCTCTTGCTCCATCTCTACGCTTATAGCTGTACTCCACCCCGATTTAACCATCATATATAGAAAGAAAAAGAAGAAATCTTAATTTAATCATTATATAACAAAACGAAGTACACTTAACTCGGTTGGAACGGGGCACAACTTCAAGTTTCACAAGCACATCAAATTATTACGTACATCAATTTAATCAGTTTAGATGTGATTTACAAGTTTTTGTTTCGCACGTATGCACGTCGATTGGGATTATAATTGTCCTACTTTAAAATGTAGATTAAATAGAGATTAAATAGATTTTTCTGTGCTCCGTGGATCTAAGATGATTATTTACTTTTATTGACAATGGAAATATATCACAGCCTTTAGCTCAAGATTGTCCGACCAAAATTTTTATGTATCTATATTTCTATATATTTCTATCAATATTGCTATTGCTAGTGGTGGTGATAGCAGTGAATCTGTTACCACCACCACCACCAACTACTTGTTTTTATCTATATTTTATTTTTAAAAGAAAAGATAATAATAGATCCTACATATGAACCCGTTCCCACTGACTCTACTTATTATAAGAAGAAAAAATACCGTAAGCTAATAGACTCACATTCAATAACAAATGTATGTAACAATTAAAATATGACACGTGCAAAAGATAATGTTAATGATATTTTTTAAAAAAATAGATTACATTGCAACGCATGGCTAATATGCTAGTAACATCAACATTGTTTAGATGAAACAAACATTTCTACATTCACCATTATATATCAAACTATATATTTTTTCTATTATTAACATTGTAAAATTTCATGTTCTTTTCACCTTTTTCGCTGGATTAATTATTCAAATAGATTATCTGTTCACGCTTAAAAAAAAACATTTTCTTAGAACGAAAATTCTTCGGCGTTGCTCAGATCGCTTGTTTTAAGCTATCTGTTAATTTATTTCGTAAGATAATAAATTTATTATTATAGATAATCCACGGCAATAACCCGCTTAACAACCTAAATCAAAATTTTATAAGAGAAAAAGAAAAACAAAACCTTTTTTTTTGGCGGACGGCTCTTTTGCTTGGAAGAGAGTGGACATACATGTATGTAGGGCAGCACTCAACAGCAAGCATGGATGAGCTAGCTAGCGAGAGGCAGATGGGAGTAAATGCACATTTGGGCAAGAAGGCGGTACAGTTGCTGCCATACTGGTGGCACGTACGTACGTACTCCACGGAGCACAGCAAAATGGATGGATGGGTGCATGGCATAAATGCCCCCCACATTACTTCCTGTCTCCCTCCAAAGCCGAGTAGAGGCTGCCTGGAGGCCGGCCGCACTACGCCTCTACTATTACCTTGCGCTGCATTGGCAGCAGCAGTAGAAGCGCTAGCAGGGAAAGTATTTTCATCGCTCCTAGTACTTTTGACTATATTTATATATAATTCTATATCGTATTTATATATATATATATAACTATATTTATTAGCATATATATAAATCTAAGCAATAAGAACATTATGAAACGAGTGTAGTACTTAAATAGTTATTAAAAAGTTTAAATAAATTGGATAAGATAGGTTAATATGAATTCATTAGCATGCAAGTTTAAATTCGACTTCTATAAATTAAAACAAAAATAACATATTCCAAGCTAGGAGCTTACAGACAGAAACAACGGTGAATGTGTGCATATTCGTTTCAAGTTAATTTTTTCTATAACTTGCAGATGCCAAATTTAAACATGCATGAAGTCATATATGTCATATTAATTTATTTTATTAATTATTAATAGTTTTATTATAATTATTTAGATGGCATGAGAGAAAACGATGAACTTAGGGTAAAAATCCATCTCCACATAGGACTGACAAAAAAAAAACTCGAAGCTCATGAGCTACCCGAGCTTGGCTCGTCTCAGGCTCGGTACTGATCCTAAGCTCACGAGCTATTTTGAGCTGAACTCGAGCTTCTCACGAGCTTGCCTATATATGCTATTTTAATTTTTTTATTCGATGAAATAGTAGATTAAGAATAAACTATTATATATTTAAATAATAAATTAAGTTATTTAGGTATCTATACTAATTTAAATCTTATTTCTAATTTATTTAATATGATTTACTTAAAATGATTGTTTTTGTCAAAAAAATATCATCAAAATAACTATATTATATAGGGATGGTCGTGGGTCCACCCGCGGGTATTTTAGGGTTGACTCTAGTTCAACTAAATGAACTAAATTTTGGTAAAACTTAGTTTATTTTATTAAACTAGAGCTAACCCTAAATACCTACAGGTCGATCTATACCCATCCTTAATATCATATATTCTAACCGAGCTCGAGCTACTCATCCTTAATATCATATACTCTAACCGAGCTCGGCTTGAGCTCGTGAGCCTAACCAAGCTCGAGCCGAGATTGTCTAAGAGCTCGAAGATTTAGTAGGCTTGATTCGAGCTTGACTCGAGCTTAAGTCGATTTCGAGCCTAGACAAGCTGGCTCGCTTAAGCTCGGCTCGTCGACAGCCCTATCTCCGCACTTGCATTGCACAGGTCTCAACTGTAGCGACAAGCCAACTGTAAATGGAGTAAAGGCAGCAATATGCATGGATGGATGCTTGCCTCTGCAAGGTGCATATGCAGGTAGGCAGCAAGGAAGGGGCGCAAGCTAATGTGTAGACTAGGAAAACTGACATGACTGGAGTAACTGTGCCAGCTCGGAATGGCCCAAAACAGAGGCATGCATGTACAGGCTGCAGCTAGCGCACGTTACTGCTAGCTCCCGGCCGGCTACATCTACATGCAGATCGATCAGAAGAAGCTTTGCTTGCGTTGAATTCTGAATGCATATGCATGAATCTGATGGGCACTATTCAAGCTCTAGATCGCTGAGTAGGAGAATGGGACGCAGGAGAGGCATTCTACCATCAATTGACAAAAACTCTCATCGCGTGCTTGCACGCTGATATATTAGTTGCTCCCAGAATATGAATTTTAAAATTAATTTTCGAATTAATTTTGATGTTTTTAATTGTAATATATTTTCTAGCCTTGGCAAAATATACTAATAATACATATATACGAGTTTTACCCATCAAATTATTATTGATTTCTTCACTCATTTCTAATTTCTACTGCTTCAAAGGCGTAACTCGAATTGATCGGGTTCCCCATTATTCTACTTACAAGTTTTGGCCTCCTTTGTTAAAAAAATGAAGATTTTTTTTTGAAGAAATTCAAGTAATTCATGTGCAAATCCTGTTGAAGGAACTCTACAGCCGATTATAGACCTGTCTTGCCAGGGTTTCAAGAACCCCACTATCGATAATTAGCGTCCGGTTACCGAAGCACATATTTTAATTTTAGGTTATTGTTCGATTGATGTTGCCTGGAAAATATAGAGAGAGTATTACTTTTAGGTTATTTTAATTTTAGTACGCTCAGCAGATCGTTTACCAACCGGCCTCCGATAGGTGACTTAACCCCACTCGGTAGTAGGCACCACGTGTACTCCTAATGAACGTAATACTGTGAACAAGTTATACCGTCTTTTTTTTCAAGAGAACAAGTGCTACTGTTGAACCCAGAAAATTAAGGCTTTGTTTAGTTCCCAAAATTTTTTTTCAAAAACACTACATCAAATTTTTGGACATCTAAATAAATCATTAAATATATATGAACCAAAAAACTAATTGCACAGTTATGAGCCTAATTAGTCCATGATTAGCCATAAGTGCTCAGTAACCAACATGTGCTAATGACGGATTAATAAGGCTCAAAAGATTCGTCTCGCGGTTTCTAGGCTAGTCGTGAAATTCGTTTTTTGATTTGTGTCTAAAAACCCCTTCCGACATTCGATCAAACGTTCGATGTGTTTTTGCCAAAAAATTTTAGCAACTAAACACCACCTAACCATCTAAGATGAAAGCATAACAGAGATAGAAAATAATGCCATACCAGCTGGCCCAAATTGTAGCCCATGAAGTTCTTACCTGAATGAAACGGGCCAGCCCAACGGGCCAGTTGCGTATATGGCTTCCAAGATCTGGCACTTCGTGCCTACCCAATCTCGGAAGGGGATGGCGTCGGGAGCCCGCGAATTATTCATTCAATTAACGAATTGTAGAACAAAAACTGGCCCTGTTCATGCACAAGGCACAAATTCCGCATTAGTTTGACGAGAATTCATGCATTCAAACACACCGGAAGGGTAAATGTCCAGTTCAAACTTTCATCATTTTATGGTGAAAACATGAAATCGGATAAAAAAAAAGCACGATATGCTGAAGTGGAATGCGCCAACGCAGGCTTACACTCGTAAATCTCGCTACAAATCATGCAACCGCATAGTGCCAGAAAAAGATGGTTTTGCTACGATATTCCAGCTAATTGTACAAGCATAAATAGTGAGAGCGAACAGGATGCCCAAAGTTTCAGACCTTGCTTGCCTTTGTACATGCACTCTATAAAGCAGATCTCCGAAATCCTGATACAGCAAGATGAAAAATAGTTAGGTCCCTTTGAACATGTGGGCAGCGGAGATGCGAGTGATCACTCTTGTAACAAGAGTAAAACACTGGTATTTCTTAGGCATATAGCATGTGTGTGATCACAAGTGTAGGATCTAGCTCCAACACTCTAACACAGAAAAGACTAAATTCAGTAAAAACATGTAGGCAGAATAGGTAACCTTACCATTCTTTTATGAACAAGGATGCATTTACTTCTAGAGTTAACTACAGAGTTGACGCATAGCACAACACAAGCCACTAGCAGCTTGTTGTATTGTTATTACTACTATTGATAAGAGGAGCTTACTGTTTGTTACGCTCTGGCGAAGGTCAGAAAGGGCTACAGCAATTTTGGCACCAACAAGAGCATTGTTCTTTACAAGTGCAATATCTGAATATGCTAAGGAGAAGTTTCCCTTGAAATAAGAAACGACTAGAGGGGGGGGGGGGGGGGGGGGGGGCATCAGATGTAATTCGTCTAAACACCTTTACCTTTTCATTTTCCTCTCTCATAAAGTACAAAGGAAAGATGCAAATGCCAAATTGCTTCTTTACATAGAAAGAAATAGCTAAAAAATACTCAAGTGGAAATATGGAAAACATTGTGCAATTTAAAAAATAGAGCACATGAAATTAAAACTATAGGATACTGGCTTCTAACGAAGATCCTCCGGTTAGTACTTTCACCCTGTCAAGCATGAACGGGGTTATCGCGTTTCCTATTATATTTCTATCCCTGAAACAAAGCACAATATCATTAAATATCAATTCCGTTAGGATCATATGCGCACAAAAAAAACAAAGATCTCACAGACAGAGCGAAACAGGGGAGTAAGGGTAAGGACTGTACTCTGCTTCCTTGAGGGTTTTCTGTATTGCGGACTCTATAGCATTTCCTGAAGCCGCATGTTCCTTGGGAATTGGAACAGCAATCAGAATCCCAGATCCTAGATTTAAATTATTGTTTGCATCTGCATTACAACAGATTCAAATCAGCAATGCTAAGTAATTCTGCATTACAATAGATTCTTGTTCCGGCTGAGTTACAGGATTCATATGGTCTGCTGGCCTGGTCATGTTCTATACAACAGTGAGATCCACATTTGTTTAATGTGCTGCTTTCAGTTTTGAATCTTATTCTGATTCAGTTGCAGATTCTAGTAGGATATTAATTTTGAATTTACTTGATTCTGACTTAACATTGAACTGTATCTTTCTCGAGCCAAAAAAAATCATATTCCTTAAGAAAAAAGTCTAAAAAAAGATTATTAGGTAATGGATTTCTGCTGGGTTGAGCAGTCCTGATCATGTGCCAATAGTGCATATGAAACCAGTAATATCTCATAGGAAAATGCAGATATGAATACAGAAAAAGCAAATGCCAACCTTAATACTTACATATTATCTTGGCACACTCTTCTGGAGAATCAACTCGACATGGCACCTAAATTAAGCAAATAGGAGCCACTTAGTACATCCTAGTACTACGTGCAGTGAAAAAGAAGATGTTGCAACTGATCTGGCAAAATGTAAAAAGGGAAGGAGAAAACATGCCAGAACATTAGACCTACACAAGACATAAAATAGAAGAATGAACGTCTGATCTCATTTCTAGCTCTTCTTTTATACAGACTCGCACCAAATTCCAGAAAATAAAATCCCCTTATACTAACAGGTAATAATAAAATACAGTTTATGAAGATTTTACATAAGCAAGTTATTCTACCTTACATCCACTGACATCTGTAAAGAAAGCGGGAAATTCATTGGTTTTGTAGGCAGCAACCGTTACTCCTTGAGTTTCCTGCCAATGCAATCAGTTAAGATATATGATTGAGCAATGAGCAACGAACAACACATTGAAATGTCTTGCCATGAATACACTAAATTTCAAATATAACACGTTTGACAATCAAAACCTAACCAATACCAAGAAACAACATAGAATTTTATCATGAGTTGCTTGAAAAAGATGGTCTTAGATTATGGGAAAAAAATGAACAAAGATATGCTTCTGGAAAACTAGAGACCATCTTTTGTATATGTAACAGTTTTGTCACATTTGGATGGGGTTTATTCTGGACATGAAAAAACTTCCAGTTCTGATCAAATAGCATTCTATTTCTTGAGTGAAATATGCCGATGGCAATTACATAGAAAGTAAGCTAACTTTTGTGGCAGCTGATCCCTGGTTCCTGCTTTCTTACTGTTTCAGATCCTGGCTGTGTAGTTGCACAATGTATCATCCCATTGTAGTAATGGTGCAGCTAATGGTATTATTATGGCAGCACCATAAGGTAATATAAGCTACCGATTCCACTATTGTTTTGCTACAAGATAAACCTTGTTCCATTTGTAATAACTTGATATTTAACTATATTACGACTGCAATATCAGAATTGTCTAATAGACATTATACATATTTTAATTGGAGAGCCCTCAAAACAGACAGTTGCCCCACTTGTACCGTATAACGCAGAAAATACTTATATGCAGCATGCCAAGTATCCAATGTCCTAACAAGAAAACAACCTACATGAACTGACGGAAGTCCATTCCACACAGATCAAAGGAGACATTTTATCGAAGAGTGGTATGTAATACCAGGTACTCAAGTGTCCGTGGTATGTCCAAAATAGACTTCACACCGGCTGATATCACAGTGACAGGAGTCTTTCCAAGTTCAGTTAAGTCTGAGGAGATGTCCATGGCTGCATCAAACAATGCACTGTTTACTAGCATATTACATTTCTACTAAGTTTCAACTTTCAATAGATAAAGTCATACAAACTGGTAAAAATGGTATAGCCAAACATAAAACTGCATCATCTAGACATAACAAACACAAGTTCATTTATTTGCCTTTTTTAACTATCGAGAACCATGACTATATCTGCTGCTCTAATCCACACTTAGAACCATGATAATAGTCAATACTATTAAAATGGGAAGCCTACAACTTTCATCCATTCATACTTCGGGAAAAAAAACTGATTGGAGAATTAGTGTATACTGTACAGGACTCCTTACACAATTGGAAGGTACTTACTCTGTTCACCACTTCTGTGCACACCTCCAATCCCTCCAGTTACAAAAATCGGTATGCCAACCTGAATTTTACAGAAACCTTAGTTCGATCTAGGGATGGACGATTGGCACTGACTACATGTAGCAAACATGAACAATAAAATGGCTATTATATCAAATAAAGATAAATAAGACCAGCAAGATGTTTTTTGCACTGACCTTATATGCAAAAAACATAGTGGCAGAAACTGTTGTTGCGCCATTACCACCAGAGGCAACCTGCCAATTAGTAAAATGTTATCACAGACATAATAAAACTTTAAACATACGGATACCAACTGAAAAAAAAATGTTTAGTGCACTGATGACTGAACCCAATGGCAAACTTTCAGGCAGAGGACTGATCAATTTACAGTGAGCAAGGTACTCACCACATGTGCAATATCCCTTCTAGCCGTCTTCTGAAACTGTCTTCCACTTACAGCCAATCCCTTCAATTGCTCACTGCTGAGCCCTACCACCAATTCGCCATACAGAAATTATCAGGTGTTAAGTGCAGAATAATTCATAGCTAGCGATTATGGATCACATCTCCAGCACTTCAACGTACGTGGGTGCCTAATCTGATCTAACCAAAATCAGGTCACTGGAAAATTATTGAACTCACCAACATGCGGCACACCATCGAGAATGGCTATAGTGGCAGGAACCGCGCCGTTCTCCCTCATGATGGCCTCCACCTCCATGGCGGTCTGGAGATTCTTCGGGTAGGGCATGCCTGGGAAGCCAAAAAAAAAAACGTCCCCCCAGGCAAGGAATCAATTGGCCGCGTGCACATCGCCGGAGTGAGTCGTGTTCTCCGGCCACCGGAGATGGGGTGTGTGTGGGTGGGTGCGTGGAGGAGAAGGATAGGATCGAACTTGCCGTGGCAGATGATGGTGGACTCGAGGGCAACGACTGCGCCGCCCCGCGCTAGCGCGGCCGCGACCTCCGGAGACACCGCCACGCCCGTCGGTCCAGTGCTCGACGACGACGACATCCCGCGGCGGCGGCGGCGACGGCGATGCTCCCTTCGGTTTCTGACTTCTCTGGGAATCTCTCTCTCTGTGATCGCTTCCACTTTCCAGGCTCGATTTGGGCTATACTAGCGTTCCGGCCCACCAAAAGGATTTCGGCCCATGAGAAGTGGACGCAAAACATTCGGCCCACTAGAGATTAGGGCCCATAGGCTTGGTTCGACCCGTACGTCGGTGACAATGCCTCTCCAGGTTTCTATTCTATAAACTTCTCCCGGCTCTGTCTGATAATAAATGAATGATAATAAGACCCTTTTTAGGAAGATTTTGGTGGCTGCAGTATCTCATATAATCGTCTTCAGAAGCTTCCTTCAAACAATTTTTAGATTCTAAAAAAAACGCAATGGTAGAACCAGAAGATGAACTAAAAGTCAAGGCTTTTTACCTGCTGCTGCTTATATTACAAGGATATGTTCGGTTTCGAGGCATACAAAAATAACAACTTTTACATGCCTCTAAACACCAACTTAAAAAATATAATGTCAAAACTTTCCCCACCAAAATTTTTACCAAAAGCCTCCAAACAGGGCCTAAGTTCTGCAGAAGATATGTAGAATGGACCAAAATAATTCACAGAACCATGTTTTTATTAAGCACGCGCATACTTGACAATTAATCACCTCGTCCTCCTCCCTATACAAAACTGCTTAATTAATTACACATCGCGCGCAGCAAGCTAGAAATTATTTCGTCCAGCCGCTCTCTCTCCGCTCGATCGAGTCGTCGTCGTCACTTGCATCCAAGCCAACTGAGCCATGGGCTCCGGCCGGCGGCGCATTGCCTTGTGCTAGGAGGTGGAGGGCGACGGGCCGGCGGGGTCGACGGTCTTGAACGACTGGTGCAGCCGGCGGAGGACGGCCTCGTCGCGGCTCCACTCCGGGTTGGGCGCCGTCACGAAGTGCGCGTACAGCTTGTTCCGCGCGCACGTCACCGAGATGAGGCTGTGCGCGCCGGCGCCGGCGATCTCGTAGTCGTAGTACAGCTGCCCGCTCCCGTCGGTGCGCTCCACCGACCGCACGCCGTCCGCCGAGGAGATCTGGTCCTGCAGCCCGACGTCGGAGAGCGCGAGGTTGTCGAGCACGGCGCTCACCGGCGCGAGCGCCCGGAAGCCGGCGAGGAAGGTGAGGTACTCCCGCTCCGACCGCTTCCGCGGGTTGAAGAACTCGCTGTCCGTGCCGTTGGTGCCCTTCTCCACCTTGGACACCAGCCGCTCCTTCCACCCCTCCGGCACCTCGTACACGTACTCCGCCGCGTCCTTCTTGCTCGCGTTGCCGCCGTACCCGCCGTAGTTCGCCGCGCTCGCCGCCGTGCCGTAGTACACCTTGAACTCCGGCTCCTCGGCCGCCGCCACCACCGCCGGGGACAGCACCAGCAGCCCGGCCGCCGCCACCGCCGCGACCTTGGCGGCGAGCGGCTGCTTCGCCGCCGGCGGGACCCTCACGGCCTGCGGCTGCTGCGATGACGTCGAGGAGAGGAGAGGGGAAGGGGAGAGGAGGGAGGCGAGCATGGTCATGGCGGCGCCCGTCGACGACGTGGACCAGAAGGTGCGGTGCGGTGCGGTGGTTGGCGCGCGTTTTTGTGTGGTTTTTGCGTCGGCGAGAGGATAGGAGAGATCGCCGTGGCTTATCCGGTGACGACGACATGGCGGCAATTCACACCTCACCCGCCAAGAAGGCTCGCTGTATTATGGGCTTTTATTATTGGGCCTGGACTATGATACGGGCCTTTCTAGGCCCAACTAGAGCGCCGCAAATGCTGCTGTGTTGCATACGATGGAATGGGCTTAAATTAGTATACGCTTCAATGTGCCACTTAAAGTATCATATCAGTTTCTGTCATCCGACATAGTGCGGATGTTCTAATTATCACCTAAATTGTCATTTCTGCTACACGTGTCATTCAAAGTTCTAGCTGTTACCCGAACTAGCGCGTCAATTGCAGCTATCATCTCGATCGTCGCATTGGTTACAAGTGTCATTCAAAGTTCTAGCTGCCACCCGAAGTAGCATACAAATTACAGTTGTCACCTGGATGTCGCATTGGTTACAAGTGTCATTTAAAGATTCCAGGTGTCACTTGAACTAGCGTACTAATTCCAACTGTCACCTAAATGTCGCATCAGTTACAAGTGTCAATCAAAGTTCTAGCTGTTACTTGAACTAGCGTAACAATTTTAGTTGTTGCTTGAATTACTGCATGAGTTACAAGTGTCATTCAAATTTTCAGCTGCCATCCAAATTAGCGTATCGGTTTCAGTCTAACCTAAATTGTCGCATCGGTTACAAGTATTGTTTAACATTGTTATGTTAGTGCTCAGTGTCAACAGAAATGGTGCCTACCCTCCAAGTATTGTATATGTGTCATATATTTTGACATGTGTTATTTCTAGTCCACCTTCAATAGAATTTTTACCAAGATTGTAGCCAATCTTAGCTCTCCAAATCACAATTTAAAAGCTCGTCTAGAATTCCAAAAGTAGTATAAAGGTATCAGTTGAATCAATATTTAACTAGCAAAACCACCTACTTGACTCCTATAAACACAAAGAAACCCCAACAAATCTTGCCTCGCTCATATCCCGTCGCCTACCCCTTCTCCGCCTCCGCGTATAGCCACCACCGCCCACCGCCGCATTCCGGCCCGTCAACTAGCCACACTATCTAAGCTCCTCTGGCCCTGCTGATGAGAGTAGTGTGGATAAGGTCGTCACAGCTTCACCCCATCTGCACCAGTCTCGAACCCGGGACCCCATCGGGTTGGATCTAGGTTTGCGAGAGGAGGGGTTCTGCAAGCCTCTGCCTCAATGGAGGTAGAGGATCTCACCGGCGATGGTCGGACCTTTAAGGCCGATTTCACGACCACTGGCTTCCAGCAGCTCCGCGAGCGTCTGCGGGGAAGCTGCGTGAGTTTGTGGATGACTACACCAACGCCATCATCCTGGTATGTTTGACGCCACTTGATTCCCTCCTCTTACATGTCATCATTGGCTCCATGTTGGTGTACAGCTGGCAGGGGTGAATCTACAGTGGTGTCAGTTGACACCAATGGCCTTAGGCCCGGACTACTACATCTCTCTATTTTACAACAAGTAACACCAATATTTAGGCCTTATGACACCAGTAGGGATAGTTGAATGGTACCAGCATGACGACATTTCGAATGCTAAACTCATAGATCTTAACCTATTTGCCTTCAACAAGATAATACCTATCGTGACGACCAATGAGTACTTGCTTCGGTGCTTCTTGAAATTTCTCATCTGATTTTTCTTCCAAATTTCATTCTAGCATTTTTAACACTAATTGGGCTAGCCTATCAATTTCCCTAGACACTATTGGTTGCTAACTTAGGTTGCACTTGAGTTCTAGATATTTTGTGCATTTTTTATTATTCTTTGGGAGGCCCATTTTATTTTCTATGGTTTATAAACAATGATAGAATTGTCAATCTCCATGTGCCTAGGGTTTCTAACAATTTCTCATAATGATAGGTTTATGTAATAAAATTAGTGATAGCATTTACTTGTACATGGGTTATTCTGGTTACATTAATTTAGTGTTTTACAGTTTGATCTAGCCATAGTCTATTTATTTAGTACTAGGCTAGGAGATAATTGCCTCCTTTCAAGCGCATTATATAACATAGCAATAAGGACTAATAATCTTGTCACGAACTTACGATTAGTCAAGTCTCCATGGGTACATGGCTTCAGTTTTTGCCTTTCCATTTTAGGTTTTAATAATACAACATTTATTTTTATTTCTATTTTCCCATCCATTAGCAACATTTTTGCACTAGATTTGTTGTTTTTTACCACTTATCTTCTATTGCAAAAACAATTTTGCTATCCAAAGGTGATCAAACTTTGATAACATGTTTTATGGCATCATCATAGTTATAGTGTTTAGGCAGTAATCTGCTGGTATGTTGTCCTCTATATGTAATTAATCCATCATTTATAATCATCGAGGGTGAAACATGATATATTATTGTTTGATGAAGCATCCTTTGATGGCATGGAATGCATTGCTTCAACATATTTTATTGCTTTGAATTCATTTTCTTATATGCTAGAATGATCCTAGTGAAAGTAATAAGTGGACCTTTGTTGTTGTTTTAAGTGCAGGATTACGTTATGGTCTTGCTCCAAAATACAAGGCGCAAAGATGAGGCCATCAAGGAGCTAGATTTATTTCTGGGAAAGGATAGTGCTACCTTTATATCTTGGTTAGCGCACCAGATAAGTAGTTTGAGTTTCTTAATGTTATGCATAGATTATGTTGTTAAACAAATCTTGGGTATATTTTTGCATTTGTGCACAAATGTGTTGTATTTTTTAATACTAATGCCCTCGACCACACTCCGGACCGCGTGGGGTCCAAAATTATAGGGCACCACAATTTTGAAAAATAAACACTTGCAACCTTTAATTAATATTTAGGCCAATAATATGTATGTGTTTAATGAAATGCATGTAATGTTGTTAGATTCATATTTGAAAGTGCTCTTATATGATATTAATTTTGTAGCCACTGATAATATATTATAAAAAAAATTAATGGTCAAAGTTCTGCATTGGAGCTATAGAAAACATACAAGCCTATAATTTGGGATGGAGGGAGGAATACATGTATAGCGAATTATCCAAACGATCATATAAACCTTTTCTTTTTGTTAGTGACATAAGCCCCCCTTGAGAGGGGAACAATTGTTTGTCCGCCGACAACCATGGCAGCTTGGCAAGGAAGATGGCTAAACTTACAAAGTGGCACACAAGAAGCACGGTAGCTATGTAGGCACTGTGCTAAAATATATAGGCCATGGGCATGGCCGAGATGAAACATGGATGATGATGTACTGCTAGGCATATGCTATTTATTGATTAGCTACTGAGGCAAACTGGTGTTTTTTTTTAATTGTATACATTCAATTTAACCAGCAAAATCATTGAGAACATATGGTTGCTTGCTTGAATTTATCATTTATAGTGCATATTTCTCACACCACTAACAAAATATTCAGAACAAGTGTAACTGAATACCATGCCTCCCATGTAGGTTGTGGGATCATTTATCTTTAAATTTGCACCTTTATGTGCAAACTCAAGAAGAAGACCAAGTGGATAATAAGGATGATGGAACCCCAAATGAATTACCTGGAGGAGAAAAATCATCAGAGTTGCACTCAAGGAGCAAAGGTCAAACTCATCCTGAGCGAACAATTGAATCAAGTACAACAAGAAGTCAGACTAAAAGGGATTGGAAAGGAATTGGTCGGGAGGCTAATGAAAACTTTTCAGTTCGAAGTGTACTGACGAATATTTTGCATGAAGAGGAGAAAAAGTCTCAAAAGATTAATGAAATACGGCAACCAACATCATCTAATCAACGGAATGGCAAAAGGCGTGATAGGGATGATGAACTACAACAGATAAAGGTGTGTGATAATGTGATAATAACATATGCATATAGTTGTGTTAACCAAATAAATTGACTGGAACATTTGGTCATCTTGCATACATAGCCTTTCGTGCCAATGACATTGATTCGCCTTCGCTTTTCTCACCTTCTTCAATAATTCAGTCATGCTCCTTTTCTTTTTATAGCTAATGCTTTTTCATGAACTTGTGCTATGTTGCAACTAAAATTCAACTATTTATACTCAAAATTGTATGAACTAAGATGCCATGTAAACACAGAATGCAAACTTTTATAGCATCATCATGGGGATATAAGACAATATCATGTGTGTGGTTACAATGGAAATGCACTATATATGGTTTTCCACCCTATTTGAACAATTAACTACATTTCAACAAGCATTCATTGCATTTGACCAACTAAAAGATTTTCTCTTGTGATTGTGTATATGTGGGATATTGTTTGTCCTTGCCACGACATATTTCTAGTTAGGATTAACAACTAGCCGATCTAGTTATTTGTGCTTGTTTGTAATTATTGGGGGAAATCACCAAATAGCCAATAATCTATATATCTACTATATATCTAAAGTATTGTTGATATTTTGCTATAAAATTCCTATGGAATAGCTTTTGTTGGACAAGTAACTATAGTATTGACTATAATTTAGTTTAGCATCTTAATTTTTGGTATGACAGTAAGCATTCACTCTTTACATCTCTATTTGATATGGTGTTTTCTTTTGTTCTTCATTTTCATTGTTTAAAATTTAATTACAATGGATCCAGCATACCATTGGACATAGTATTTACCATTGATTCTTCTCTTTATTGCTAGACAGACTTGCCTTTGCGTCGTGATGTTGGTGCCTCCTACCGTCTTCTCAAGTTTGCTATTCGAGATGTTGTGGAAGTTGTATAACACACCAATAGCTTCGCAAAACCATTTTCTAAGATCTTACCTTTTGTGGTTCCCACATCATCTGTGGAGAACCATCATGGTAAAATAACAAAAACATCGATAGAGTGTCAATTGTCTGACAGAAAGATAGAAAGAACTAGACAAATTTTACAAATACATGGAGCTGATTTAGCTCTTATAGCTACTGCAAATTCTACAAAAGTTAGATCTAGTGGAAGCGTGTTCAGTCGATTAGGCCAAGGGAATGTTCTGAATCAGATATCCAGTTCTTGTGAACAGATAGATTATGAAGATATTAAACCAACTATAACTATTGATGATGATGTTTCAGATCAATATGATAACGATGATGAGATATCTAGAGACCTAACAATAGAAGACGAGGAAGTTGAAATGAATGTTGATTTTGCATCCAATGATGATATTAATAAAGATGATGGAATTACTAGATATGAAAGTTCTGATTCACAACTAGGCGCTTACTCTTCAGTTGTGGAGAAGAAAGATATTTTCATGAAACAAAGTGTTGAACCAAAAAAAAGTATGATGAGACACTCATGCTTGATTAAGGAGGAGCAGCCAGGTTCCTCATCATCAATAAGTATGAGCAAAACCGTGGTTGTCCCAGTTAATGCCAACACCATGGAACCTTCCAATTATGAAACACCAAAAGATGTTCATGTTGTAGAGAAAACAGACATCACGCCTATGAATATTAGTCTTACTTCTCTGACTAGTAATATCAATGTAAGTAACTTGATCCCTTGAACCAAACAATTTTATTTGATACTATGTGTTATCTTTATCTTTTTTTGCATATCATTCTAATAATTTTATTTTTTGAAGTTTTGCTTCTACTTGTTTTTTAAAAACATTATATGTAAGTAAGCTAGGTAGTTTTGGATATTTGCATGTTCGTAATAACCATCTCTCATTTGTCATTGAAACTGAAATAGAATATCGAGTGAAGATACTTTTTTATTCAATGATTTGCCACAACTTCAATGTACTAGCTAGGCTAAAGTAGGATGGTGATTGGTTTGGAATATTATTTCATTATATTTTCATGTCTTCATGACTAGCTAAAAAGGCATGTGTTGATTGGCTTAGATCAACAAAGTATGAATAGAAAGAGTATAGCTATCTCATTTGCATGTTGTGTTGATACATATATATAGTTACCGTACTAACTTGCTTCTATATTTATATTATTACAAAGAAAAAAATCATTATTTAGCTCTTGCATATGTTGACTACCTGTGCTTGTTCTATTGGTCATTTAGCTTGTAATTAGCTCGAATATTTTTAAATTATTTAGGAAACTTCACATAGATGCTACCTAACTGTTGAGAAATCTATTCAGAAACTTACTCATGGAGAAGTCCAAAAGGATTCACAAAGACCTACAATCGCAACATCTGGTATATGAGACAATTCAAAATCTTTAAGCATTTGAAATTGTTTTCTTCATATGTTAAAGCAAAATTACAATGCAAAACTAGCACTCCAATGTAAATTCCTATTTAAATCAATCATCATTACAAAATGTTTCACACTTTTCATTCTTGTTTATTACACGATGTAATATATCTTGCATTCCTTGCAGTTATGAGTCCGTATAGCACTGCACATCCAACTGAGAACGCAAACTCTAGAACTCTCTATGTTAGTAATGTTGGTATCTATATCTTCTCATCACACCTATGGTTTCTCATCCTATAGTCTTAAACTTATTATTGTCAAATGTATTTAAAGGTTCATTTTGGTGCTACCAAAGACGCATTATCTCGCCATTTCAACCAGTTTGGCGCGGTGCTCAGAGTAATCATTGTAACTAATGCAGCAACAAGGCAGCCAACAGGGTTAGTCTATGCTTCTTTTTAATCTTTTCTACGAACATGTTATGCATCATCATACTGGTTTAGAGATGTGAAGTGACGGGCCATGTTTACATATCTCGTAACGAAGGCACTGTTATGCATGCCTTTTATTGTAAAATAAACTTGACAGGGTTTCAAAAACTGTTATAGTTATATGTCTCGTTATAACATGAAACTCAACTTTAGATACAATTATAAATAACCTTATATATGTAAAGTCGGTAGTGTTTTAGTTGGTTATATGTGGTGCTAGATCCTACCCCGCATGAACACCTTTACTTTGGTATCTAAATAATAAGGTTTTTGCATGTAGCCCATATAAATTGGTGATAATAGTTCATGTTTCATATATCTCTAGAAGATAAATTGTGGATTCAATTTATTTAATCATTCTATGCTATTACGAGGGAAATACTTTGAGTAAACATAACTAACATCACAAGCATTAATCTTATGTTGAGTTCCATTACATATATGAAATTTAGAACTGAATATTTATATAGTTTTCTTATCCATTGTTAGTTGTAACTATATTGCTCTTGTCATAGACTAATAGTTGAGTGAATTGCTTTTGCAGGATTAAGAATCAAAATGGCATGTTTTTTTTCATGTACCAAAGTTAACGAAGCTACATAAATTAATTACTTCAAATCTAAAGCCAGACATTCTCATTTATTTCTTAAGTAGAACTCAATGATTTTTTTATCCAATATAGATCTGCCTACGTAGAGTTTTTACACAGAGACTCAGCTGAACGTGCTATGTCATTGAATGGAACATCATTTATGGCATGCCTTCTCAAGGTACTATGGTCAATATGGGACATCATTGTCTATTTACTTTGGTCATTATGAAGCACCATTGTCCATCCATCGACTGAAATAGAGTATGAATATATAATAGTGCCCCTAACCATTTTTGTTCTATGCTCATGGCTCATCCACCATATGTTTCTAAATGAAACTGATGAATGGGAGTTGTCACTCTGTTACTTTCTTGGTTAGCATGTTGGGTTGATTTTCAATGCTTCTGATTTTGAGCATTAAGTGCATTCAACAGATGGTATTTTATTTGTTTTTTCCCTTCTATTATAGGTTGTCAAATGGAGTTCTCATGAAGCTGCACATTTTGGTGGTTGGCCTAGTGGTAGGCGATCAATAATGTATTCCTGGCATAGTAGGATGGTATACCCAAGGGGTGTTCCTAGTAGTATCTTCAGAGGGCGTGCTCCAATAAAAGTTGGTGCTAGAAGCTTACAGTGGAGACGGGAGCCTTCAATTGCTGATTCAACTACAGGTGCTAAGCCTGGCATGACTGTGGAACTATCTCCTACTGAGCAGGTTCTTCCTCCTACCACATAGGGATGATGAACTATAGTTGATAATAAGAACCAAATTGGTGCCTAGCCTACCATGCAGCATGTAAAAATCAACATAATAAACTTGGAATGGTTTACGCAAAAATGATGCTATGTAAAAAAGGCTAAAAGTAGGGAAATGCCAAGAAAATAAAATAAAATAAGAAAAGGGGAGGAGTTTGGAGTCAGCTTTTGGTAAGCCGCCATGTTGATACTTGGAGGTGGCTGTATTCGAGATTAATGAATTGTCGTAATATTGAGCAAGCAATTTTGTTTAGCCATCTAAAAGAACTTGCTGAGATTTGATATAATCTCTACCTTTTGCTTTGTTGGTGGTTCAATGGATATCAATTGTCAGGCAGAGCATCTGAAGGCTAGTTTTCAAGCATAATATTTAGTCTTAGTCCGAGCTTCATCATTGTAAGCTCCAATTGTACAACGGTATATCTATTTGTACCCTTATAAAACCCAATCTCTTTCCCCACAAAAATAATTAAAAAAGGAAAAAGGAAAGACTTCTCTTTGTTTTTCTCTATTTTTAATTGAACATAGTTCTGTTTTATATTTTTAATTTATTGATATAATCTTTTAGTTAGACTTTTGTCTATATGGTGAACTTGTTCGATTAGTTGCAACAATATGATCTATGCATGAAGAAATTGGGGTGATGTCTTCTAGTTTTATTAAGGATGCATTACTGAAGTGGAAAAATGAGACTGCCTCTGGCTAGTCACTGATACTTCAAGTATTTCATTTTTCAACTCCGTAATAGTTAACTTTTATCATTTATACTATTAAATAGCTATTAAAAATAGATAATCCTTCATCACCAGAAGAACACATGTTTCATTCATTCATTCAAACATGCCCCTAGAAAGACATTGCACATACATCCATACATGTAGATACGGTTACATTCGTTCGTCCGGTTTTCTAAGCCAAATTTCATGCACATGATTCCTAAGCTGCTAAACGGTGTGTGTTTTGTTAAAATTGTCCGTAGAAAAAAATTATTTTTAAAAAAGCATATTAATATATTTTTCAATCTTTCTATAACTTATAATTAATTAATGATATGTTAATCCTCTACTATATTTTTCACATCGGCTACTGAACCTATGCAATAACACAGCCGCAGTAGCAATGTAATACTTCACTTTGTAACTCGTCAGCATCCGAAAGTCGCTTTTTTTCGCGGGGAGGATACTTGGTGATACGAGCATATCGATGCTAGAACGCTATATCTTGCAAATTTGCAAAGCTCGCCAGTTGCCAAATTGCCACCCATTTTGCCAAGCGATCAGACACTTTCAGGAGACGAGACGATGATAATTATCAACTAATTCTCAGTCAGTGGTCAGTGGTGGGAAAGCAAAGCGAAGCTCGCTGCGCGACGCGAGCACGTGAAGAAGGCAGCCACAGCACAGCGAGCGTATCTCGTAGCATTTGCCTCGAGCGAGCGATGGCGTGTGATGCTGCCTGCACTGCACCAGCACCAGCACCAGCTGCAGCTGCAGCTGCTAGTGGCCTTCCTACGCAGCACAGCGTCACCGTGCTGGCATTCACGGGAGGGTATTAATTACGTGTTTAGGGTTTGGTGTTAGCTAGGGGACCTGGCTTCATGGACAACTTAAGCTAATTCGATCTATGGCGTCATCAGAGTAAATTTAATAGCAGAGCTAATACTAAGCAATTAGCTCATATTAAAGTTAATATACACAATACATTAGCTACAATATTGGCTCCACTATTTTTCTTTCTGATTTTCTCACTTTTGTATTTAATATATTTATCTTAAGCATGTGTTTTTTGTGTGAGAGCCAACGCTCTTTATTTTTTTATTTTATCTCTCCTTCACATGTGCTTGCAGTTTGGTTTATAGGCTTCTATTCTACTTGCTCTCACGATAATCACAATGTTATTTTTTTTGGTACAATATATTTATTTATGTACTCCTCGGGTTTTTACGTGTAGTGTTGTTTACTTTTTGAATCTATGTTTGACAATCATTTTATAAAAGTACAGTATATAATTATTATTTATTTTATTGTATTTGTTTTATATTTAAAGAAGTTTTTTAAATATGATTTATATTTATGTATAATAATTTTAGTAAGATAAAAGGTAAATATATAAATAAATTGATAGAGTCAAGTATTAAAAATGAGGGAGCGTATAATTCCTCTCGTTTGCATCGAGTACATGCATGCTGCATAATAATAACATTAGAGTATACGTGGGCAGTTCACCCAATCCTGGCTCCCAGAAATTAATTAAGGCTATAACGATTGATTATTATGGATAGAAAACACCTACTAAACCTAGTGGGATCTTTTCTCTCTCTCCTGATAAACAAAATCGATCCTCCCTATCATGCCGACAGCCAACATAGTGATGCATGTGTCACGGCTCTGGAGATGAATGTAGAGACTTATATATATAAAAAAACCAATATCTCTTTGGATTTGGTTTTTGCCTGGGCCTCACCAATTTGTGAAGCAACTTTAGGTGTAATTTAAGGATTCTCTGTTGATAGAGATGCCTAGAGTCTAGAAAAAGAAAAAAAACATGCTGCTACTAGTACTACTATGCTAATAAAATACACTTAAATAAAAAAGGTGCCC
This sequence comes from Oryza brachyantha, assembly GCF_000231095.2. Taxonomy (NCBI): domain Eukaryota; kingdom Viridiplantae; phylum Streptophyta; class Magnoliopsida; order Poales; family Poaceae; genus Oryza; species Oryza brachyantha. The sequence goes on from NC_023170.2 coordinate 15,662,878, forward strand.
ACTTGAGCGGCCACGGCGCCATCGCGTCTTCCCCAAAAACCGATACACAAAATCGAGTTTATGCTGTGCTTCGTGGGGGCAGCCCACTAAACCACTTTCCAATAAACTAACCAATCCGGTGATGACTCGAGAATAAACAGAGGATTTAGTCGGCGAGGGGGTGTAAAATACGGCCATCCAAACTCCAACCATCTCTTTCTAGAAAAAGCTGGATTCATGTTATGTATCGCCAAACCGACGTCATTGCCACGGTATAATGCTAAGCCATTACGTTACAATCTCTGATCTCTTGGTGTGAAACACGGTTGGTAGATAATATTAGGATCTAATATACAGATTAAGGGCATGTTGGGAGAGCTCTCAAATGGTCCATATGTTTTAAGAATCGTTACAGATTCTGAGAAGCTAGAGAAGTTGGGTTTAGAACCTTTTCCAGATTCCTAAAAACTGACTATCAAACAGCTGCTTCTCATAATCTAAAGTTCCCTAAATAATCCCTAAGATAATTAAAAATAGTTCACATCCTTAATAATAGACACATAACTAAGAGTTTCGACCCTATAATTTAAGAAAGGTACGAGGAGATTGCAAGTCAAACCACATTTCGCAGCCAGATAATAGCCGACTGAAGTAACTAATTAAATAAAAGGACGGTCTACATTGGTTAGGAGGGTTATGAAATTCTGATTCCGTTTGAACTGATCATCATTTCTATATAAATACTTCTTAAAAGTGGAGTGGTATGTACTTCTTCTTAATATGTATGTATAACCCATCATTAGTTATAGAGTTTTTTGTTCTATGGACGTGCACAGTCCATCATCAGGTGTATGGATGTACGGGTACATTACTAGTAGAGGAAAAGGATTCACTCCCTCCCAAAATATAATAACTTTAGACCTACGTTCTCTTTTTACCCAAATACATACTTTCACCACTAAAGTTTTTCACATACCTTGGTGAGGCCGTGGGTGAAATATGACTTCTCTAAATTACTACTCTCTAACATATACTATTGATGTGTATTTGCTCGATATGAGACCCCATGTGTCGGTCATTTAAAATTAGATGATACTGAGGATGATTTTTTTTATAAAAAGTCAAACGGTATATTTGTACGTGAAAATAATTTGTAAATAGATTTTTTATATATGTATTCTTAGCTATCTAAAAGTCTAGATTGTAAAATAAACTTTAATAAAAAACCAAAAACTAAACTTTAAATTCAAGGTTGAAGATTTTAATTTTAACTTATAAGTACAACAAGTGAAAATATATGTTGGTTAAGTCAAATGATCCCCTTATGAGAATGGGTACTCTTCGATCGGCTCACCTTGATGGCAACCATCGTCGCCATCGATAGGTCTAGGTCGGCTGCTGTAATAGTCCATTCATCGTCTCCTCGCTAGGACGCTACTCCAGCTGTTTGCCTTCCCTGCCGCAGCTGTTATCCAGTTAGGTAGTTACCCCCGCACGGAAGAACGCACGCGGTCACCAGCACATTTTCCTCGCCACGCACCACCATAACACCCCAGCCAGCAGCACCAGTAGAAATAGGTTGATACACGTTGACGTTGACGAAACAGCAGTAACACTGCGTTCCTTTGTTACGTAAGGATAAAAAGACAAAATATCATCTGATTTCTCAATATATATTTTACATTATAAATAATAAAATTATTAATATAAAAAAATTAAAATATGAGATAATCTAAACATTTGTAAAAGATATATACCGAGTAAACACAGTTTGATAAATACGCATAAAAAACCGGGGAACAATAGTAGCATAAAGAAGGCAGACTGACTAGGGGTGTTTAGTTGGTGAAATGAAAATTTTTGCGTGTCACATCAGACGTTTGATCGAATGTTGGAAGGGGTTTTCGGACAAAAATGAAAAAATGAATTTCATGGCTGGCATGGAAACCGTGAAACGGATCTTTTGAGCCTAATTAATCCGTCATTAGCGTATGCGGGTTACTGTAGCGTTTATGGCTAATTATCTACTAATTAGGCTCAAAAGATTCGTCTCACGATTTCTCATATAACTGTGCAATTAGTTTTTCAATTTTTTTATATTTAATACTCTATTTATGTGTCCAAAGATTTGATGTGATATTTTTGGGTGAAAATTTTTGAGAACTAAACGGCGCCTAAATTAGTATCGCGGCATTGTTCTCCACCACGTGATTCACCATATTTTTACCGTGGCGATCGACCGACAGCGACGGGGTTGGGGGGAAAGGCAGTGGCAGCTGCTGCAGCATCGGCGTCGGCATCGCGCTCCCGTGCCTGCTAATCCTAATCCGCACAGGCGCAGCTCAGCTCAGCTGCCGGACAGCGACAACCGATCGACGATGCGCGCAGCGCTCACGCGGGCTCGGGGGGCCGGCGGGCGAATCGCGCGGCGCGCGTCGTTTCCGCTGCGTTTCCTGCCGGGGTTTTCTTCTGTTTTCTCTCTCGTTGGCTTCGGGGGGGATGGATGTACATCTCTCTGCTGTTGTACGTACCCCCCGCGCGGTCGGTCAGCTTTGGGCGGCGGGCGGCTCGCGGGCGCGGCCGGGTATGGGTATGGGTACTGCCTGCCTCTGCCGTATGCGTGTGTGCGGGCGTGATGCTGGCTGGCGGCTTCGCTTCGCTGGGTGGTCATCCGGTGGATTGGCGCTTGTGCCCCCGGGGCTGCCTGGGCCGCCTGCAAGTTGGTGTCGCGTATCGACCCGGTCTAACCTGGGGCTCAGTGTTTACGGGTTTACTCCGTCCATCTTTAAAAGTGAAAAGATTTAAAGACTAGTACTCTTCTATCGAAATATTTATTGTTTAGGGTGTGATTTGATCGAACTTCCTAAGTTCTGGTGAATAATTTTATGTTATATTATATTTATAAAATTTACTAAATTCATGATACTACGATAGTACCTTTTCATGAGAATTTATGTATATCATTTGTCATATATTTAAACTAAACATTTAAGAAATTATCATGGTTGAAATTTTAAAATTTTAATTAAATATTGTCTTAAACGATAAATATTTTTAATCGAAAAATATTATCTTTATTAACATGGTGATAAATTAAGCGAGGCGAGAAAAAAAGAAACAGGTAAAAAAGAAAGAGTTGAATATCGAGTTTGAATCCGGCACACTTACTTTTTGTTTACATGGTGGCGTTGATGTGTTTAACACGGTGCATGGACGTAGATGCAACACATAAAACACCAACAATTAGCATCCACTGTTCCCAAGTCTAAAACGCCGATAATTTTAGAACCGGAGGGAGTATCGTGCAATACTTAAATTTGGTGTGTCACTGAACCACCTAACAATTAATCTGATCAGTTCTTAAAAAAAATTAATCTGATCACCACCTTCCCTATGAGTTACCTTTTTTTTTCTACATGACTATAACAATTTGCTGTGGTTCAAATGATCAAATCCATATTAAAGACTAACAAAATAAGCCAGTGCATTTTTTTATTACATCGCATGACTGAACAACTCTATAACCTTCAGTATTACTCCATATGCTCTAAATACTCTACTTGTGTTTTAATGTGAGATCTACTCTTAAGTTTTTATCACACAATTATATGGTATTTCTTCATAGACCAAATTATATCTCTTGTGTATAATCCCAGCATCAAATAGCTTTCAAGCTTCCCTAACCTAAAGCCGAGACATTCATCACCCAATTTACAGTACTTACACGGCTACACCCAACCAGTCTAGCTACCTACTAACAATCACAACCACAAGTGTTGTACACGCGTACCGCTTGCATCATTCGCACACCGTATTGCATATCATTCTCCTTTTTTACATTTTTTATTTTCCTTAACCCATAAGAAAGAGACACGGATAGTGTGATTGTTTGACATTTTTATTAAAAAGGCTATACAACATAATTACAAATGCAAAGTAATTTATGAATAAAACTTATTTATATAATATACATACTCTTAGCGACCTAAAGATAAAGTTGGAAAATAAATCTCGATAAAAAAACTCAAATCAATTCAAATTTAAGAATGAAAATTCAAAATTTGCCATATAACTGTATAAGCATAAGTAAAAGAAAAAAAAGATGGTGTTGAAAGAGATCACCATAAAACCGAATTCAGATTATCTCCATTACTGCAAATATACACTCTAGTAATTAATTTGAGCCTTTTATTTTAATCTAATGATAAAAAAAACATCCAAAATACTAACACAAAACCAAACCCATGCTGTACGTCTTTACCGGCAGGTGAGCACCCAAGGGCAGCAGCGCCATTTCCAAGCCAGCGCGGCGGCCACCGCCGGAAATAACCGCGCGCCCGCGACACGCCGAGAACGCGTACGCCGCCCGTCTCCTCTTCCTCACGCGATAAAAAGCCACCACCCCGTCGCCTCGCCTCGCTAACCCATTTCCAAAAGCAAAGCTGCTAGCTCATCTCCTCTCTCCCTCTCGCTCTCTCTCGCTTCCTCTCTCGCGCACGCGAGGAATTCGAGTTCTTGGTCGGTGTGGGTGTGTGTGGGATCATGGCGCAGAGGGACAAGAAGGTGGAGGAGCCGACGGAGCTGCGGGCGCCGGAGATGACGCTGTGCGCCAACAGCTGTGGCTTCCCGGGCAACCCAGCGACCAAGAACCTCTGCCAGAATTGCTTCTTGGCGGCCTCGGCTTCCTCCTCCGCCGCCGCGCCGCCGTCTCCTTCCTCCTCCTCCTCGTCGCCGTCGTTTGCGGTGGTGGAGAAGCCGAGGGCGGCTGCACCAGCGGCTGCGGTGACGCTGGTGGCCGCCGCGGCCGTTGACCGGCCGACGGCGGGGCCGATGGAATCGAAGGCGTCGAGGTCGTCGGTCAACCGGTGCCACAGCTGCCGGAAGCGGGTCGGCCTGACCGGGTTCCGGTGCCGGTGCGGCGAGCTCTTCTGCGGCGCGCACCGGTACTCCGACCGCCACGACTGCAGCTTCGACTACAAATCGGCGGCGAGGGACGCCATCGCCAGGGAGAACCCCGTCGTGCGCGCCGCCAAGATCGTTAGGTTCTAAAGATTGATACAAGAGGAAAACCTGAAATTTCCTCCTTTTTCTTTCTTTTCTTTCCTTTTTTTCTTTCCTTTTTAAAAAATTAAAGGTGAGGGTGGATAGTATTGTTCTTTTCCTGAGAGCTTCTCAAAGGTGAACAAAAAGAGAAGAAAAAAGGAAAAGAAAAGGGAGATGAGATGAGATGGGTGACTCAAGATGCATCAAGCAAAGGAAGAACAATATGGTGATGATGATGATATTGTTGTTGCAGTGGTGGTTGTGGTTGGATGGAAGAGGATGGAGGAAGGAAGAAGATGGGGATGGTGTGTTGTCCTCCCACAAATCTCTATTTAATTTAATTTCCTTCTTGTATAAAAAGTATTATAATCTGTGGAGAGCATTATTACCAGCTTTGAGCTAGTGGAATATTTTTCTTTTATTATCTTCTCTTTTTTTCCTCCATTGGTTGGGAATTGCCCTGACAGCTCAATCATTGACGCTTGGAGCCCTCTATTAGCAGTAGTTGAACTGGATTAGCTAGCCGAGCATTATTGGGTTGGTCCAAGTTGCGTATGCTAATTATTTCCCTGTTTTTTTTGGTAGCCATCCTGTGTTCGGGTTGATTAAAATTGTGTTGACGACACCTAATACTGCTACAAATTGACGTCCACGTGTCGACATTTCGTCCTACACAATCGGTTTTTTTTCCGATGTTCCAAACCGAATTTCGTCTCACATTTCACTATCTAGTAATAAAAATAAAGTTTGGAAAAAGCCGTCAAGACTATTCGTTTAGATCTTTTGATCTCTAGGCTGATAAATTTTAATAGAATTTCACTTCAATTGTTTCCCATGAAATTGATTATAAACCATAATAACTTAAAAATAATTTATAAATAATTTTTTATATATGCAATTGTTGATAATCTAAAATCAACTTCAAAATCAAAATTCAAAATTTGACAACGCCATATAAGCTGAAAAGCAAACAGTGAGAGTTTAGTGATTCTCTGTAATTTTTTATACCGGCTCCCGTTCTATGATTTATAATTAAGTACAAAATTCTGCCCGAAACCAGCATTGCAATAATTCAAAATTCGGAATTAATTTGGGCTAAGCAAGCGACAGGATCAGGGAGGGACTCAGGGTATGCCTCCAAAGAAAATCCCCGGCGACCTTTCCTCCCCTCGCAAAGGCGGAGGATCTTTCGCCGATTCCCACCGCCACCGCGGCCCCACCTCCGGTCATCATCGCCGGCACAGGTCGGCAGGCAATGCGAGCGCCTCTTTCCACTTCCAAAATGCCGTCGTGGAAGCCACGTGGCCCAGGCTGGAATGGCTCTTCCATGATCGGCTTTCTCGTGATGAGCTCCATTGTAGAGTAGCTAGCTGGAGCAAATAAATAAATTAGTTCTAAATCATGGCCAATCTGTGTTATAACTTATAACTCGTCTTTTTAATTGTGCTAATACTTAGTATCTAAAATTTAAATTAGAGTTAATTTTGATAGTTTTTCTCGTATTATATTTTTCATTTTTAGCTGTTAGATCGCTAAAAATGTGTGTATAAAATTTATTTATAAATTAGTTTTCATTAGTAAAAATCCATAAGCAAAAAGATGGGCGTTGATTATTAGGTTTCACGAGTGAAATCGATCGATGGATCCAACACAAGCGCGTGAGTTGCTTTGGACTGGTTCCTCGCTCATGGGAATTGGTTTACAAATTATAGTAGTTGTAGGCTTGTAGCTAACTTGGTACTTTTTTTTCCCGGATACATGTCAACGAGATTTAGAAAGATCGATCACGTGGTGTAGACAAATTTTGTTGTAACAAATTCTGAATGAGGTGTACGGATTGCATGGTACATCTGATTGAATAGTTCAAATGGATTTGAATTCAAACAAAACAATTTGACTGTGTGTGACTAAATTCAAATGAACTGACAAATGCTTGACTGACCAATAAGCTTTGCCCTGGATCTGGAATTTCTGAAATTTCATAACGTTTCGGACAGAAAATTTGAGGGACGGGCTACCACAATTTGCGATTTAGAGACGGTTTGAATGGATGCAAAAATTCCTCCGTTTTCTCTTTGTAACCTACAGAAAAGACAAGTCCTATTTTCCTTTAACTATGCTTTACTTTTTTACTAACCAAATAGCATCCATTGAAACTAATGGTTAGTGATTATACCATCATCTTTTTGCTTATATTATGCTTATAAGCCAAAGTTTGAATTTTTAGTCTTAAAACTGGAGTTGATTTTGGGTTTTTCACCAAAGTTTAAAACCTTGATTTTTTTTATCGTTAAGAATATATATATAAAAGTTTTAGTTGCAAATTATTATTCATGTCCAAATATATCCAAATAATCACCCCTTAGTTTTTTCTTCTCCGAACCTAACGAGCCCTAAAATGAGTAAAATCTAATTGCTAACTGTCACGGCAGCAGGATGGAATAATGTACTACACTTTACCAGTCTTTCATCCTTATCTTTTGCACTACAAGTGTGCAGGCGGCAGCTCCGGTCGAGGATAACTGACGCGGAGAAGATCCATTTGCCAGAACAGGGGCGTCGAGTACAATGATTGGGACTTCTGGGGACGCCATGAGAGGCGGCCTCAGAGAAACACAGGCTCAATGAACTATTGAACTCTGCTTTTTCTTGACAGCCTTCTCCTTTCCTTCCTTCCCTTTGGCCATCCGTCCTAATCGAGCCGCTGCTACCTTTTTTTTTCCTGTCATGTTTTGAGGTTAGTGATGATAGATCTCAGTGTCTCGTTGGGTTTTGATTCTTAGTGGTGGCATGCCATCATGAATGGAGCTTTTGACTAGGTGTAGGGTGATCGGATTGGCTGGCGAGAGATGTTGTACTTATGGAGGAAGCTTGGGACAACAAGGCCAGACAGCGAGAGATGGATGGACTGCTTCCTTTTCCCCTTCTATTTTTTGGTCTCTTTTTTTGAGTTTCTATGACCCTGCATCATGCATGTGGAAAAGTTGGTGTAGGGGATGGGGTTTTTCTTTCCATGGCCGGAATTTGGCCCACGTTGGGCAGAGAGACCAGCGGCCTGAAGAATGTATAGCCCATCAGCAGGCGGCCTGAATAAGCTCGTAAGTCTATCCCAAACTTGCGATTCGGCCAGCCGCGGATGGATGGGCCGCAGCAAATCGCTGGTCGGCTTGGGGGGCGTTGGCGACTTTTCGCGTGGTGGGCGTGCGCCCCGTCACCCGTGTACCGATCGATGCCGATGAGGCGAGGAAGAACGCGCGCGGCGGGCGGGTGCTGGCCCGGCTCGGCGCCCGAGCCAGCGCGATGTATGTATCGCCTGCAAAATTAAGGCTGCACCGCGCGTCACGATGCGAGAGATTCGATTGGAGCGCGCCCCATGCCGTGCCGGCGGTCCCTCCACTCCACCGGGCCGACGCGACTAGGGTGGGGGGTAGCTACATACCACCATGCGTCGACGTGCATCGCCATGCGTACGTATGTGCGTGTGCGTGCGTACCCGGCCGGCCGGCCGGTTGCTGCCTTGCCTTGCCTCCGCTGCGCCTGCGCGCAGGACCACCGCTCGCTCGATCCGCTGTATCGCGAATTCCTCCTTTCGATGCGGCGCCCGCGCGGTGAGGTGAGGTGATCGTGGTTGCACGCGTGCTGCGTGTGCGGGGGCCGCCTGGTGCGTGCACGCATGTGCCGGAATCATGCCCGCCGGCGCGGTGGAGGTTGCAGCGAGGCCTTCTCATCATCACCTGCCGTGACAGGCGCCTTCTGTATCCGTTTTAAAATATAAATATTTTTAGAATTTAAATTTTATTTAAAATATAAGTATTTATTTGCAGTACCATTTATCTTATCGACCACTTCATATTCAAAATATTTTATTATTTACCTCTATATAATGTTTCATCATCATTCACTCCTCACTTATTAAGGGTATCATAATATTTTCTTTTCAGCTTAATTTCTGCTAGACAATCTAGAAATGATTATATTTTAGAACGAAGAGAGTATTATCTATCTATCTCGATCATCTTCATATTACGAGTTACCATTGTTTCATCCGTTTTAAAAAATAAATATTTATGTAATTTAAATATTAAATTTTTTGGCAAAATATAATAAACTTTAAAACTAGTCATACTATTACTTGCCTCATCCATCATTTCTCATGCTAATTTTTTTCTACTTTTATCCCTCCATGCCCTCCTTAATCCTTCGCATTTTATCTCTATGTATTCTTCTGCTCCCACCCATTACTTACTTATTAAGAAACATCATAGTATTTTCTTTTCAAATTTATTTCATTTTAAATAAATTAAAATATCTATGTTGTAGAGCGGAGATGGTATAATTTCCCAATAGTCAATACTTAACAGCTCTACCTCGAGTACAAAAAGATCTTAAAATGGATGCACCCTTTTTAGAAGATAAAATTAGCCACTTGATCTTGCGTAAAACAAGAAAAGAAATGTGATTGGTATATGATTAATTGAGAATTAAATATTAAAAGTTAAAATTTTTGATTTAATTAATTTTTAAAATACTTTTACATGTAAAATTTTCATTAAAAAAACATCCTTTAACGGTTTAAAAAGCGTACTATGGAATATCGAGATAGTAGCTTATGTTTAAGTAGTCTAGAGCACGGCCAATATCAGTCTAGCTAGCTCTCACCTGCAATACTAACTGCTAAGGGCTAGCTGTATATGTCTAATTGCCTACACCCGACATCCATTCTTTGGCTTAGATTGGTGGCCCCATCCAAAGGATCAGAACGGCTCCTCTTCTATAAATTACTACTAGTACTCTATCTCTGCTTAATCACCAATCACCCCCATCATCTCTTGGTGCCAAAAGGCCAAGAACCACGGGTTAGCCCATCAAATCTAATCCTCCCTCTCTCACACACACCCAACATGACAAACGGCGCACCATTCAGCAGCAGAGTGAGAGATCAAAAACAAAATCAACCACCTTTACACATTCATGTCCCCCTTGACATGTCCAAGGACCACTATTTAATTGATGCCCAAATGGTAAGCCTCCCTTTACTCCCTAAACCATTACGCAATGGCCGACCGATCCACCCATACAAAAATGGGCAATTTCCCTCTACTTTAGGCCTTTTTGCATTGGTGGGCTAACATGCTTGCAAGTGCAGCTTTAGAGCAAGTTCAATGGTAGAGCCAACTACTAGCTCTAATTCATCTATAGTCAATTTATATAATAGTTACCTACAAAACATCAATACATGGTCCCACATGTCATATACACATTTTGTCTTAGAGCTCGTGTGCAGCTGGCTACAAATTAGTAGCCAACCTCTCTTCTCTCTCCCATTTTATCTCTTTAAATATATTTATAGCTGGTTTATAGCCTGTTATTATACCTGCTCTTACACCTCCTTTGTTTTTGCTTGGGAATTGAAGTAGTGGGGATGCATGGGCAAATCATGTTCAGCAAATCAGGGGCTCTACCCCTGGTGTAATTTGGCTTCTTGCTTATGTTGTTTCAATTAGGAGGAGGGACAGGATGAGATAAATAATTGTACCAAACAAAAGGAGGCCGAGCTGATTGTGATCTAGCTGCTAAGTAGGTGAGTAAGTAATTAACTCTTTGGATTATCGATGATTAGTAGTAGTACTCGAGTGATTCTGGCAAGTGGAGAAAGTTTGCTACAATTTCTAGGGGAGACTTCTGAAATTGTGGACAAGAACTAGCAAACATGTCACTGTGGCAGGCCATCCTTACAGTTAATTACTCAAGGAACTAGGCCATCAGGCATCAGCTGTCACCTTCTGCACCTTTGCTTTGCAACAAACAGTGCTGTGCTGCGTTTGTTGAGCTCAAATAATGCCATGAGGAGAACCTTCCTGACTCAAGATGTTGTTTGTTTCTGAGACGCCGCTAAGAAGAACGTAAACACTTGGTTGCTGCATAAGAGACAGAAGTACGCATAAGACGCTATCACTCTCAGTGACAGCATAAAAATCTGAAGAGAGAAATATGAGAAGGTTATATCTATTTTTTTTGAAAGAGAGGCCGGAGCTCTGCCGATCAATAAAAGAATTCAGTACAACCTCTAAAAAGTAGATGGGGTCAATCACATTTTAGCAAAGGCTAAGTGTCTCTCGTCATATAGATCCAAACGCTTTCTGGGTAACATCGCTCGGTTGAGCGTCGGAGTTGTGATTAAAAATCCTATTGTTCCTCTCTAGCCAAATTGTCTTGGTAGTGTAGACCACGAGGCCATCAAACGCTTTCATCACCTCTTTTAGGAATTTTCGCCTGCACTTACTCCACCCGTGCATAAGTTCACCTTGTGTCAGTAAGTTGAGGGGGGACGTGGGCCCAAGCCCTTGAAAGGTTATATCTATTCAGAGTGCCTTTTTATGGGCTACGCGAGCATTCAGTAAAATTTTCAGTTCAGTAATTGCTAGCACTGAAAATATTAAGTTAATTTCCATCTGAGCCGATAATGTGGTTTATTTCTTCATCAACTGGTTATGAACAGTTAAAAACATGCTTAGACGGCGATCTGTTCAGGCTTCAGCTATGAAGGGTGGCCTAAGAGGGATAACTTCCAGGTCTGTCAAATTGATTGGTTTTGATTTTACTTTTAACTTCTGGGCGATGCTTCTTTTTAATTATCATAATGCCCAGAACCCAAGATCTTTATGAGACGATCCAATGATAAGTTTCAATTATTTATCTCTCTCTTTTTTTAAAAAAAAAAGGTCAATCCGCTATCCATTACTATTATTAGGTAGGTCAGCACTGGCATAATTTCTCTTCAAAATGTTCATATGCTATCATTCAATTTGCCTTAACCACCCAATACTATAAAAGTACTAAGTACGTCCTATAATAATTTTATTTTTTGTTTTTCAGTGTCTAACATTTGACCATTCATCTTATTTGAAAAATTTGCACAAAAACTTTAAAAAATTAGTCACGCATAAAATACTATTCATGTTTCATCATCCAGTAAGAATAAAAATATTAAACATAAAAAAAATTCAAATAAGACGAAGAGTTAAAACATTGTATCAAAAAACTAAAAAATAATCTTATTTCTAGACGGAGGTAGCAGCATGTATACATACTTCAGAGAGGGGAGATATACACAATTGAATGTCCTTTTCTTCTTCGTTTTTAAGAGAATAATTTGAGAGAATTATGTCGACTCTTGCACGTGTACTTGCCTCTGAATTCTGAAACCTTGAAACACAGATCAGATCAGACATTAATGGAATCGGTCAGAGAATTTATTAGATGACATATAAAGGTTGTTGAGTTCAGTTAAGAGTTGGCTCAATGAATTGCATTTCCGCCAGAGATACACTTACCCCAATCTTCTAGTGGTAGATTACGGTGATGTTTAGGTGCTAAAATTTTTTGGCAAAAACATCACATCGAACATTTGACCGGATGTTATAAGGGGGTTTTGGACACGAATGAAAAAACGAATTCACGGCTAGCCTAGAAACCGCGAGACGAATCTTTTGAGCCTAATTAATCTATCATTAGCACATGTTGTTTACTGTAACACTTATGGCTAATTATGGACTAATTAGACTTAAAAGATTCGTCTCAAGATTTTTTCCATAACTGTGCAATTAATTTTTTGATTCATCTATGTTTAATGTTTTATTTAGGTGTCCAAAAATTCGATGCAATGTATTTCGAAAAAAAAATTTAAGAACTAAACCATTCAACGGTTTGTCTTGCCAGCTTGTATGTTTCGGTTTCCATATGCATCATCGTCTTTACTTGCTACATATTGACCCAAATGATTGCTCCAGTTATATTTATACTAATTTCACTTAAATTTCAGATAAGGTCTCTCAAATTCAAGTAGTAAAATTAAATTAGAGGAAGTAATTCTGTGGGGAACACTACAGCTCATAGTTCAAACTGCACTCTCTCAAAAAGTAAAAACAACAAAATTTGTCATTTTAAATTGAGAGAGCTCTCTGCTCACTGCTATTTTGCACCTGACCATTCTCCCTGGTTGACTCTGAGTTATTCACTGCATACACATTAGCTTAACTTAATCCTACATTTTATTGCCTCTCAAAAGCATACTGAAGAAACAAAATTCAGCTATCTTTGAAACATTCGATACTCCACACAAAAGCTATAGTACTAATAGTAACAGACACAGCAACAGCAATTGCACTACTTGTAATATACTATTAACACTAGCGCTGTCTATACAACTCTGCACTGTGATTAGGTGTTACAGAAGAATAATCCCGTGCCCTACTCTATGATTCTCATCACATGCAGCTCATCGGGATGAGCAACTTGATCCATGGCTGAAAAAATATTTATGGCAGCAGATTCGAACTGTAAAGCTAGCAAAAAAAATGGAGTCTGCTGCTGATTTTTATCAGAACGAAGGGCTTCAATACTAGCTGTGCACTCTGCACTCTTTCTCTTTCTCTTTCTTTTTCTTTTTCTTTTTCTTGAGAAGCAGACTTGTGATTTAACAATGTATGTGTGCTCCTTCTGGGTTGCTTCAGTTGCTCACTTGATATTTTTAAAATTTAACAATGTATTTTTAAAGTGATGTTTTATGGTGTGCATTGTTTGTGAAACAAAAGTATTTATAAGAGCAGACTTGATACTATACATGCAACCTGACACCATCTGATATGTTTTTTTTCTTTTTCTGAAGCGAAGTCAGAGTTGCACGAGATACTGTATTGAACAATTGTTCAGCCGATGTCCACGCAGAACTGTTAGTTTAGCTTCATCACCTGGAAATTGAACAAAACTAACAGAAAGTAATCTGTTGGAATTGTCTCTGGTCACACACGTAGTGCATTAGATAGGTAAAGATCAAACAAAAATTCTCCTGTGCATGCTGCAAACCAAAACGCCGTGACCTTTTCTAGTTGTGCAATATTCACACATCAGAAAAACAGTGCGTGCAACTTAATTATCACATTACACTAGTAACTACTCCATCAGTTCTAAAATATAACAATCTAATACGAAATGTGTTACATCACAGTGCTACGAATATAGACATTAGGATGTTTATGTCCAGATTCATACAACTAGTGCTAAGATATGTCATATTCTGTTATAGGTTACTATAATAATTTTGAAAATGGAAAATAGCAACTAGTTTACATTTCAGGTGTGTTAAACAGTGAGAATTAAACACCATGACGGTTGCACCCAAATTTCGTTGGGAATTATCCCTTCTATATAAAGGCACATCGGATTCTAAATTAGCTCATGCTTGCATCCAAATTCCTCTCACAATCTATTCCATTGCAGTATGATTAATCAGTTACTTATTATTCTTCAATGGATTTATATTTTCGTTTCTGTTGCATCCTCCACACGTGGAAACCTCCGTTTTTGCCTCCTCGAGCTCCACGCCCAGTGCTAACCCTTTTCTGCTTAATTAATCAAACAATTAACTAACGATTTGCATAAACAAGAACAGTTTTTTTTTACTTCATCCGAGTTACAGAATTAGTGGATCAACAACGTTGTCTGTTACTATATTTTAATCATCTTCACCGGAAAAAGGAAGCATTCATCTCCCTTTTACACATTCACGCCAAAGGCACGCATGCATTGTTACTCCGGTTGGTGCAACATTCTTGTAAAGTGCTAAAGTGTACTGGTTGGCATTTTTACGCACTCAAACATGGCATGTCAGTATTAGAGCGAAGTTTTGTGGCGGAGGTGACGATTAACTCTAATTTTGTCCAAATCAGTTATTCATAAATTTAAAATCAATATAAACAATACGTTTAAAGTGCACTAGCCTAGGAAAATATTTTCATAGTTCAATTGGATATACAAGTTCAAATTCAACTTATATAAGTTATAACAAAATAATAAATTTAACCTTAAACATGCACATGTATATTAGTTTTAGTTTAATTTATTTTTTACAACATGTGTAAGTTAAATTTGAACTTGTATTTTTGTGGAGTGATATAACTCATTTTATCCATTTTTTTTAAAAAAATGATAACTATTTATATGACACGTCAGAAAAGAGTGAATATTTAACCGAGAGATGAAAATTCATCTCCTAATATATAGCCCCAATACTCTATCTACCATTTAACTCGGCTTTTTCTCCTTATTTCTTCAAATTTGTGTGGAGTTTGTCTCTTGCATTAGGGGAGACTTATCATCTCTGTTCTATTCTTTTCTCCACATATAATCTTTTAAATCTACATGGCACCTTCGGGCTATTTCTTAGAGGTGCCTATAGTATTTGCTGTAATCCTGACATGCCATTCTGTTATTCTTAGATCTGAACTTCAGAAATAATACAGACGTAGCAACCAAACAGTGGATTATTTGATACAAATTACATGAGGTATTAATTGTTTGGCATACACAAATTCCGTGCAAATTTCTATATCAGTAAGAAACCAGACATCCTGGAAGGAACTGTGCTTTAGTTACCTCTAGAGAGGGGCTGGTCTAAGGAGTAGAAATGACAGGAAATTGAGACTGGCTTAAGACTAAATGTATTCAATATAAAAACCAACATCAAAATTGCAAAATAATATTGGATATAAATCTATAATCTCTATTGTTATAGTGCTAAAGCTACAGAAAAGATTAGTACCTGTACGCTTGAATTAATATGTTAATGAGAGGGGGGCAAAGAGCATGATTTATGCTATCGATCGATTATGGTAGCTCAGGATTATAAAAAGTAATGTGGTGCATTAGCATTAACTTTGAAACTGCACGAGTAATTTGATTAGTTTACGAGCGAGGATCTGATCGGTTGAGCAACAACCGATGAGCGTAGATAAATAAATGACCAAAAATAATTTATGTATAATTTTTTTACGTGTATATTTAATTATTAGTGGTTTTCACTTATGTTTATGTTTATAAGTCAAATATTTAAATTTTCAACGTTAAATTTGGAGTTGATTTTCATCGTAGTTTATTTTTTAGCATATGCTTTTATATTGCTAAGAACACATATAAAAATTTTATTTGCAAATTATTTTCTACTCCGTATTTGTAAAAAATTAACCCCTATAGTAAAGAGAAAAGAGAGAGAGAAATGAAAAAAAAAACGAAAATGAAGCACGTCCATGTCAGTTATTTTTTTTCCCACGCTTGGGTCCTCTTATATCTCGCCTCCAAACCCTCTTCGCCTCTCCATCGCCTCGCCTCGCCTCGGCGTCTCCCTATTCTTAGCCCGCCTCGCCACCTACGTCCCGGCGCGCGCGCGGCCGGCGCACAAACCAGCGAGCGCGCCCTGCCCCCGCCGCCATTGCCGGCCACCCATGGACATCGACCTCGACCGGGCGCGCGCCCTGCGCGTCCTCGGCCGCGGCGCCATGGGCACCGTCTTCCTCGTCGCGGCGCGCCACGGCGGCTGCCGCTACGCGCTCAAGGTGTTCGACAAGCGCGGCGCCGCGGCGTCCAAGCCCGACGCCGACCGCCGCGCGCGGTGGGAGCTGTCCGTGCTCTCCCGCCTCGCGCACCCGCACCTCCCGTGCCTCCTCGGCTCCGCCGAGACGCCCGACCTCCTCGCCTGGGCCGTCCCCTACTGCCCCGGCGGCGACCTCAACGAGCTCCGCTACACGCTCCCCGACCGCGTCTTCTCCCCCGCGGCGATACGCTTCTACATCGCTGAGATCGTCTCCGCGCTCGCCGAGCTCCACGCGTCCGGCATCGTCTACCGCGACCTCAAGCCAGAGAACGTGCTCCTCCGCGCCGACGGCCATGTCACCCTCACCGACTTCGACCTCTCCCGCATCCTCCCTCCCAAGCAGACGCCGTCGTCCGCGTCGCCGCAGCGCACCAACCATCACGTGTTCCATGGCGGCCACCGTCCGCGCGTCTCGGCGCGGAGCGAGATCCCTCTCGTCAGCCAGGCCAAGCACGAGTCCTTGCCGCCGGCGATCCCGTCGCCGAGGCAGCAGCTCCAGAACCTGGTCCGGTTCATCATGAGGACCGACAGGAGCGAGCTCTCCAAGAAGGCCAAGTCGGCTCGGGTCTCACCGGTGAGCCGGAAGCCGGCGAGCTTCGCCTCCTCCGGCGCGTCCGGCGCGTGGGGGAAGTCCTACTCGTTCGTCGGCACGGAGGAGTACGTGGCGCCTGAGATGGTGAGGGGCGAGGGCCACGGGTTCGCCATCGACTGGTGGGCCGTCGGCGTGCTCGTCTACGAGATGGCGTACGGCCGGACGCCGTTCAAGGGCAAGAACCGCAAGGAGACGTTCCGGAACGTCCTCCTCAAGGACGTCGAGTTCCCGGGGGACAGCCGGCGGCGGCTGCCGGAGCTCACCGACCTCATCGCGCAGCTGCTGGAGAGGGACCCCAAGAAGAGGCTGGGCTACCACGGCGGCGCCGACGAGGTCCGAGCCCACCCGTTCTTCGCCGGGGTGGCATGGGACATGCTCGAGGTGCTGTCCCGGCCGCCCTACATCCCGCCGCCGGCAGACGACGACGACCACGCGGCCGACGCCGGCGGCGACAACGAAGTCGACGAGCGAAAAGAGTTCAGCGTAAGGGAGTACTTCGAAAAGCTCCACCAGCCGCCGCCTCCGGAGACGGAGAGCTCCTCGTCGGAGTTCTCGTCGGAGTTCTGAGCTGTTGTTCGCTAACGTGGCTACTATACCTGAGCTTCTCTTTTTGCGTTTTGGTCCTCGTTAGGTTACGATTTTGTAACGAAGGGGCTGGAGTGCGGTGTATATAGATGGAGGAGGGGTGGAAATGTAAATTCGGTGTAGAGGCTGTGGAGATGCGCAAAAACATTTTTTTCGAGCGCTGTCGCACCTGCAAGTTTCTGAATCTGTCCAAGTCATTTTCCTCTATATTTTCGCGTGGCATTGAAGGCGAGGAACACAGGATATGAGCCCACCACAGGTCTCGATGCAAACTAAATGTACAATAATTGTGCATCCTCCTATTTTAATTTGGTTTATTTCTTTCTAAATCGACTTATTTTAGGATATATTTTATCGAAATAGTCACGTATTTTGAATCAGAGAGGATAATTTTCTAACACCTAAAACATGACCCTTTGTTACTTCAGAATAACACTAACACTGTTCATGTGGTACAGTGGTGGAGTTATAGCTATTAGCACTATTTCATATTACAATATGTTTTAGCTAGTAATATATTTATATAAATACTAATAAATATAGATACACATATATAAAACATACTCATCGTTTCATGGATGAAATGATGAATCTAGATATGATAAAAATATCTTATAATTATTATGAAACCAAAGGAATAATACATGACTTAAACTGTATACCCATCAGCGTTTGGAATTCTGGCGCCCATAAATTCTATCACGCTCACATACACGGGGTGCATTTTTATCACGATTTTAAGTGAGGTAAAGGTGCATCGATGGTCTTTTATCTTCTTAAATGTGTGTGTACTGTGCGTAGAAAATGTGCAAGTATTTTGTGATCCGTATTGATCAGTGTTTTTCTCCATCATAAGGAAGCCATACCACGCACACAAGTGTGCCATTGGGTACTTGGGCCTCTTTTCTTTCGATTTTGCATGCCGGGGAGAAATTAAATTGTATACGCATGTTAATTATAATTGAAGTTTATAATAATTACCTGATCCCGTACATCTACACAATGATTGATTCACGAGCGTCGCTGGTTTATTTATCACGCCAATTCCGGTTCGTACACATGCAAGCCCGATATGATTAATTAGTCTGTGTTGTTAATTCTGAGCTGTTTGGTGGTTGAAATACTAGCTTGACATGCTCATCTATCATGGTTTCCAGAATTTTAATTGACACGCATGGCATGCTACTCCGTATTTTTCAAAATATAAGTGTATTTTGTTACGCTAGGAAATAAGTTTTACCAAAGGTTATATACTCTAGTAATATCACTTTTATGTGACACAAAAATGTAATAATAGAAACTTTCAAATATGAATAAACTAATATCAATTTTATGTCATAAAAATATATTCTAAAGAGTAATTTTTTATCAAACTATTGTCCTAACGAAATAAAATATGCCATATTTTATGCATGCAATATTTAATCTCTACTCCCTCTGTCCCAAAAAAATCAATTCTCCGGTTTTCGTATCCAACGTTTGACCGTCCGTCTTATTTGAAAATTTTTTAGAAAATTAGAAAAAAAATAGTCACACGTAAAGTACTATTCATGATTTATCATCTAATAAAAATAAAAATATCAATCGCAAAAAGAATTTGAATAAGACGAAGAGTTAAAAATTGTATGTGAAAAGTGAAAAATTAGTTTATTCTGGGACGGAGGGAGTAGACCTTAAGTGTTCATGAGGATATACATATTGCACTTATTTTTTTAGCTAAATGTGCACGGATGACCTGATTCCTTAGTTAATTTTTTTTCGTATCATATTCAAGACAATTATATGTTAGCTCTCATTAGAGGGAAAGAAATATGTGCTTTATCTGGTTACATAATACTCGTTATTTGAGATAAATCTAAAATCAGACTTTTAAACCTTTAACTATAAATAACTTATAATTAAAATATTTACATCAGAAACATGAGAGCTATATATATCCACACATTAATTTCGAAAGGTTCTTCTATAAAATCGTATATTTGTTGATAATTCTATTTATATTGTAACAAAAAATAGTGGTTAAAGTTGTTTTCTAAAGATCATATGTTTTATCCAAATGACAAGTGTTACGGAACTATTTATATTGTACTTGAAGTGATATATGGTCAGTCGAACAGGTTAGTTAGCGTCGGCCATATATAGACCCACAGATTAATTAGTTAATTAATTAACTTTGGGTGTGAGCTTGCAATATATAGCTAACGTACTAGCATGGCACACCATACACACATGTCGTTGGTTGCCGAAAGCTATTAAGAGTGGTACAATAGTAGACTATAAATCAGCTATAAATATATTTTAAAGAGGTAAGAGAGGAGAGAGAAGAGTAGTTGACTACTAATTTATAGTCAGCTGCAACAGTCTTCAAGACGCAGTGTATATGATAAGTGGGACTATGTATTAAGGTTTTGTATGTGACTATGGTATGAATTGACTATAGCTAATTTAGAGCTAGTATTGACTGTGGTATTGAACTTGCTCTAATATGTACGATGGTATTTAAAGTCCGGCATTTAATTTGACCAACTTTTGGTGTGTGTGGGCTCCTAAATCTTTTTATCCGATTTTAGTGTAAATTGAGAGAATTTCGTGGAGAATGCTCGAGCATTAGGAGACAGTGGGCTTGCTTTACACATAAATCAAGGGGCTGTAGCCATGCATCTTCCTAAAAAGCATTAGGATGATAGATCCATACTGCGCGTGCATGATACATTTTGCACATGTGTGCGTGTAACACTTGGTTGTGGGACAAAAAAAAGGTGACTTGTTGGTAACCACGTTCAAGTATGGGTTGAATGCCCCACCATTCTCCTTGAGATGAACATATTTTTAAGGGTCGCTTTAAAACGCATAATTAGGAAAAAAATAGGATTTTAATAGAAATAAAAGTATAAAATAGAGAATTACGAATTATAACATGAACGATCGTTTGACTAAACCACAGGAAAAAACACAGGAATTTAAAAAGAGTTGGAGAATCAAAGGAAACTTTATAAGATGTTAGACTTTTGGTTAATTTTACCCCAAAACATGCAGGAATGAGACATTTCATAGGAGTTTTATAGAATTCAATAGGATCCAGTCTTTTGTACCAAAGAGTCATACATAGAAAAGTATATTATAAGATTGGAATCCTATAAAGTTTCTATATGTTTCCTCCAAATCAAAAGGAACCTAGGTACGTCGTCCAGTTTATTAATTTTTTTCATGTTTTTTTCTATTACACGAAGACACATACATAATAGGCCCTCTTTAAAAAAGTCAAACAATATATTTACAAATAAAAATAATTCATAAATAAAAATTTATATATGTGTTCTTAACGACCTAAAAGTAAATATAAAAAATAAACTATGATCAAGAAACCACAAAATCAACTTCAAAATTAAAATTTTACATTTTGACTTATAATAACAAGTAGAAGTGAAAAGATGAAATTGATGATTGCCTTAATTTTTTAAAAGAAGGGTATATTTTTACTAAGCCTCTGTATGCAGCCATTTTAAAAAAATTTGGGAAACTTAGCTCAATTAGAGAACTTAGTCTATCAAATAACCAATTTAAAATTCACGTTCCTAGAGAGATTTGAACGTAGGATCTTAGGTGCTACTTAGTTCGCTGCAACCAATAGACTGGCAGTTGTGGAAAGAGAAAAACCGCGGGATCTTCGACTCGACGCTGTCCCCCATCCTTGCGGTGAAGGAGCTGGTACTCTCGGAAGGCCAGCTGTGGTCGGCCGTCGGCGTCGCCAACTTTGGAGATCTGTTAGGAGTGTAGAGCGATCCTGTCCCCCTCCCTTCTCCTAGTGTTACGTCTTGTTTCTTAATCTCGCATCTAGTTTAGTTGCTCTGTTTTCACCTCTCGGGTCTGTGCCTTAAGCCTGACTCTGTCAGGCTTCTAGCCGTCGTATACCAAAACTCTTTCCTTTTAATATATTGACGTGCAAATCTTTTGCGCGTTCGAAAAAAAATTAAAATTTTATAAAATTCAAATCTTATATGATCAAATTTTATACGATTCAAATCTATAGGAGCGGCGAATGGCCAGCATCAAATTAAGGCAACCATTCGCCCGCTCCTCAGTTTGTTCATTCCTCTGCTGTGCAAGCTTGTACAGTATTAAGTGTTCAGTTAACTGGAAATTTAGGCTCCATAATGTTCAGTTCGCCGTGATCATTATGCAGATAATATATTCATCTTGGATGCCGACGGTTCGATACATACAACCATATCTACATACACTGAACATTCATCTTTTTTGCTTTGAGAATTGAGATATACTGGTCACTTCCTGAGGATCTATCAGCACATTTTCTTGCAACATAAATACTTTCAGATTGGCTACTGCAGGGTGATAGTTGGCTTTTTCATGAAAAAAAAGATAAACGACATACTTACAAGTAAAAATAATTTATAAATAAAAATCTTATATATATATATACGTATTATTATTGACCTAAAACTGAAGGGTGAAATATAAATTTTGATGAAAAAAATCAAAAATTAAAACTTTAACGCTTATAAGTATAAACAGAAACGGAAAACGAAGACACGAAGACATGCCTTTCTTTCGTCAGCTACTGAGAATCTTTCAGCACCAACAGAACAGCTGGTTCATACATGTGCCACGTAGTCTCTGACGAAATTAGAGGTGTGTATGTATAGGAGAACTACACTTGTCAATGTGTAATCACAATGGGGCCTCTCCTTTTTGGTCACTACTCTGCATTCATACGCAGTGGGTCTATCGTGAATTCATGATGCAGTCAGTCTCAGATACTGATGGATCAGTGTAAGCTACTGTCTGCATATAAATCCGAGTACATTGAACCTATCTATGAACCTTTGGCTTCAGGCGATCGATAATAATGTCAACGAGCCTAATATAAGATATTTTAATTTGAAATCGTGCGGTTAATTTGAAATTTGCAGGGACAAGTTGGGAAAAAGCTCACTACATATATACACACACACACACACACACACATATATATATATATATATATATATATATATATATATATATATATATATATATATATATATATGCTAGCTCGGTCCACAAATATAAGATATTTTAATATTTAAATTATCCAAAAATACAAGGACTCTTACCCAACTACTTCCATTTAATTTTCACCCAATCTTATCCCAATAACCATCACACCCCTAAGTCTTCCCACATTTAATGAGATCGATTTTTTTTTCTTGTCGTGTTTAACAATTAAAAACCCTAAAACCTAAAATCTCATATATTTTTGATAGATTGAATAACTTTTTTTATGAAAGCATCCTTATGTAACATTCCATCCATTATAACTATTGCTAGCATTCATATTTTGTTATAAAACACATCTATTTCAAAAGAAACATATAGTGTTTGTAGTAATAAAAATGTCTAAGGGCTCCTTTAATTGGATCAGAGTATTTTCATATGAATTTCAAAGGATTTAAATTATAAGTAAATTTTACTAACTAGATTTTTTGGAACATATGATTGAAGCTAGCCAAATTACTTTAGATTGCACGTGAGCTCTAACATCATTTTAATTTTCCTTTTAAGAATTCCAATGCTTCTTCCCCTTTATCTCTCTTCATTCTCTTTGCAGAAGCAAACTAACTTCGTGTGTTATTTTTCTACGAGCTATCCAAACACGTTATCTTGGAAATATATTTTGCATTCATGTTGAATTTGCTTATACATAACATCTTAATCCTACATTTTTCTCATTCCTGTATTTCTAATATCCTCACTCCAAAAAAGCTCTAAAAATACTCCTAATTTCTAATCCCCCTACACACATCCCACTAACAGCGTAGGCAGATCTAGGGTTTTATTTTTCCGCAGCCCACCCAAAGGTCCCAAGGTCTAGATAGGTATTTTGATTTAAACCAATTATGTATTGATATAGTATATTGGTATACTATATTTGTGATTTTTAAAATATATATGTTAGCTGGACCACCTGTATCTAGCTATAATTTTAGACGTCACAGCTAACCAATATAGATATTTTTTTGGGGGTGGAGGTTGTAAGTTTCTTGTGAAGTAGCGGGAGCATATTGGCCAGACGTATGTGTGGGTTTGTAATTTTGCAGCATTTCATTGTGGTCATTTTTTTATTTTTATCTATGCTTATAAGCTAAAATTTAAATTGTTAACCTTAAATTTAAAGTTGATTATGAGATTTTTTTTTACCGAAGTTTATTTTTCACTCTCGATATTTAGATCGCTAAGAATACGTATATAAAAGTTTTATTCATAAATTATTTTCATTTATAAATATATCGTTTGATTTTTTTTCTCCTAAGAAAACCAAACAATCACATGTCTCTCGTAAGAATTGACGTATCATGAGTTGCTTTGTCTCCCCCATTAATAGGACGTCAGGCTACTTCTAGCTAGGTTTTCATTATAATCCAGAGAGTGGACATCATGCATGCATCTGCGCACTCTTAAGACCAACAGATTTTTTTTAAGTATGTGTCGTATCAAATGTATTAGAATTATTAAATATAGACTATTAATAAAACTCACTATGTACTATTTCGCGAGACGAATCTACTGAGCCTAATTAGTCCCTGATTAGCGATAGTGATGCTACAGTAAACATTTGCTAATCGTGACTTGATTAGGCTTAAAAATGTCTAATGAAATAGCATTTTTTATGCAATTAGTTTTATTATCATTCTATATTTGATACTCCTAATTAATGTCCGAACATCCGATGTGACAAGTAACTAGAAAAAAGTTCCTGGATCCAAACAACCACTTACGTTACTTAGGGCAACACCAATGTATTTAGCAAAACAGTACATAGATGTGAGACCCACATCTGGGAGTCCATAGTTTTGGAAACTACCACACGCGTGCAATTAAGGTGGGTCCCACTAAAGGCAAAAAAAATCAGAAGTGTCCATAGTGCTACTTGTGTAACGGGTTACAAGTTCTTTTGTTTAATATTTGTAAACAGTGCCACAGCATAACTATGCTTTTTATTATCTTCTTGCCTATCCACAGTGCTATGGACAGTTTTTATTATTTGCTTGCTATAGACTAGTTGCAAAATATGTAAAGATAGCTTAATGGACTTTTTTATTCTCTATGGACTGCTTTTCAAGCACATTGTGGATGCCCTCGATCATAATGTGGCCCTGCCCTTTCTAGCTTTCAGAAAAGAAAAAAAAAACTCCTACATAATATGCAATGCACGCATGCGCCGATGCATGAACACACGTGCATATATGTTTCCATGCACCAACATTTCCAAAAAAGTTGTCACACGAGTGTTCCCGGGCTAGCACAGCCATGGCATTGCACTGCAGCAGCAGCAGCACGTGCGTAGATTCTACTCGACGGAAACAGCTAGACCAACTTACAGTCTTGTCATGACAGACATCACCAATCCACTATCGCCCTCATGTTCGCACGAAAGCAGAGGTAAAACTCACGATCGTGTTTTTGATGGATGAAGGACGAAGATTCTAAATGTATTTTACAAATATAAAGCGATAAAGTTGTATATTTACATTATTCAGCTGTTCGGATAGCATAAGTATAGAAGTCAAGTAAAAGGCCGAGAATAATATAAGAAGAACATATACATTTTACCTATCGGAAGCAAGGAACAATGTGATTGATGTGCAAACTTTTGGTGCAACACATGTTTTTTCTTCCAGAAAAAATAGGGCACCGTACGGTTGTAGGGTTTCTAGGGGCTTACCTTTTCCAAAAGTATATTTGGCGAGTAATTTGTGTATCCCAGCCCAATGCCATAAGCCAGTATAGTCGGTTGGCCACGAAGTAGGGCTCTACCGTGTTTTCCTATTCTAAAAAGTATGACACATAATCCATCAACTCACCAGTCTGGAGTAGACCGACCGACCAAGCAAAAAAAAAAAGTCACTTGAGTGGAGCCAATCCCTAATGTATACTAATGTATATTAGGCTGACGGACTACATCTCCCTATGGGTTACTGATATATATGTAATCCACTTATTCCTTGTCCTTGAGTGGAGCCAAATCCAAAAATGTGTTTCACATGTAATTCACTCATTCCATAGCTCGGCGCAATGGCTGGGGCTAGTTTAGTTGGTCAAGAGCATCACACGACTTTGGTTTTTTTTTCCTATTCCAAAGATGTGTGTTTCAACATAATCTCACGCATGGTGCCCATTCGGTAGGCCGTCATCCAAGTAGATTAATTTGTAGTGCTCCATCCAACGGGATACTTGGTATAGAATACACCTTACATCGTGCCACCAATACCATTTGGCCGTGATGTGATGTGCGCATGCACACCAAGTATCGGTGGGCTGATTGGGCAATTAATCTGTTTGATATTAGCTACATTCTTTAATTGGATTATGTACTAATTAATTTTGCCAAATCAATATATTGGTACCTCTACAATATCACCATAAATTGTTTACAACACCATGATTTTGTAGCCCAGCCATGTCATATGCCATGTAAGGAGTCCACATGGATGTGTACGAGGTATCCAATCACACTGCCGTAGCAAAGAAACAGAACAAGACATTCATAATAATACCTATAAATATCAGGTCTTATACATAGATACTAGATTTAATCCTTATATGCACAACGTTGATACCTAGGTATCAAGTGCGATACCTATAGATACTGCATCAAGCTGATGTGGTACTCTTAAAATGTTAGTTAGGATGAAACTAAGCATTGAGCTATAAACATAGTTTTAGTTATCAGAGGCCCTCGGATAGTCCTAGCAGTCTTTAATTGTGGTTGTGAAGGTTACTAATCATATCTTATTAAAAAATTAGGGACTTGCAATAAATCATGTGGTTACCTTTGTAATTTGCAGAGACAGCAAATTGGACTTGCCAAGATCTTATCTGCCAGTTCCTTTTTTTTTTGTGCAGTACTACCTAGCTAATTAGCCTTGAGCTTTACCATGCTACTACTAGTTAGTATATGTACAGTACATGTCACTGGGTGAAAAGCTGGATGTAATGTTTATCTGTTGTCTTTTTGGAGGGAACTGTGTTTATCTAGGTTTATGTGGAGTACCAGGAACGCCTATTGGCTACTACGACACATGCATATAGTTTTGTTGCTATGTAGCATTTCAACTTAACTGTGACCTAACGTCCAAGCAGCGAGCTATTAGCATATAGTGCGAAACACCAAAAAAAAGGATTGATATGAAATGACGCATTAGAGCAAGCCCAGTAGACACGCCATCCAGTCCTCCATCCAGATTTTGGCATACGGAAGCAAAAAATCGATCTCCAGCGGAAGCGCTGTCGGGTCCTCCAAAATTAGCGCGTCTGCTAAACTTGGAGAGAGAAAACCCAGAAATAGCGTACCTCTCTCCCCAGGTCAAGCTCCCGCTCCCTTGTGGACTCCGGCGCGACCTCCCCTCCATCGCTGTCGTCGCCGGCCGAGGACAAAGGTGAGTGGAGGAGGGAGGCGTACCAGATCTGGAAGGATGGCGGCCGCCGCTTGCGTCGCCCAGCTCGCGTCCGCCCCCCTGCCGGCGTCGCCCAGCTTGCAGCTGCCGCTCGCTCGCCATCGCTTGGCTCATCCCCGCGTCGTCGCCGCTCTGCCGCATGCCCACCCACCTCCGGTCACTCCACAGCACACCCTCCACGCCGCTCATCCATACGCTCGCCAGCGCCGGTCAGCCGCCGTCGCACCGGCTGGCTCGTCCGCCACCGCTCCTGCTAGCTCGCCTGTCACTGCGCCTATTGGCTGCCTGCGCCCACAACCAAAATCAGCAGAGACTGTGTTTATTTAGTTAGAGCAAAGAAAAGAATATGTTAATTTTGTTTGATGCTACAATGTTTGGTGTACTTTATGCTCATTATATTTATATTGGCACATTTTTAACCATTAAACATATCTTCGGTAAAATTCACTCATTTTTAATTATTATAGCGATACATAACAACATTAAAATTTAGTTATTTAAAATATATCCCTTAATAATACAAATATAAAGTTAGTTGAAAAATATTACTAAAATATAAAAGAGTGTAATATAGATGATGTAATATAGATGATTTGTTGGACTAAAAAAAGATATGGATGAGAAATCTTGTATGGATGACCATCCATATAGGCATTTGGATGATCAAATGTGGATGATCTCTTGGGGATGCTCTTATGATTTGCTATGTCTGTCTCCCCATTGGTTTATTCCATCCCTTGGATCGATTGGATAGTTAGCTCTTAGAGCATCCTCAACAGCTCTTTCATCCCATCCTCCATCCTAGAAATACAGGATGAAGAGTAAAAGTTGAGCTCCAGCAGAACATCTATCTCATCATCTATTTTTGGATGTCATCCATATTAAGAAAGAGAACCTTTATATTTAGATGTTCTCTCTCCAATCCTCCAAATAGATATAGAGGATGTTATATATAGATAATCTGCTGGAGTACAAATGGATATGAAGGATGAAAGTGTTTTAGATGATCATCTAAATAAAAATATAGATGACCAAATTTAGATTAGCTGTTGGGGATGCTCTTAGCTGGCCTGGTTTGGTTGTAATAGTCTTAGAAACTACTCGATCCCTTCGTCCTTAAATATTCGGCACCGTTGACTTTTTATATACATTTGACTATTTATTTTATTTAAAAACTTCTAAAGCATGGGAATGATCCAAAGACTCAATCATCGTGGCTCTAGTTTTAATTGAACTGATTCATTGAATCATAACAAGATAAGTTCTACCAGAAAACTACTCTAATTTTTTCTTTATTTAAAAAAGCTAACTCAATGTATGTTAAGTCTTTTTATGACAACTCCATAGGATATATCGACGATCGAGCCATACGCCTGCATTACGTGGTAAAACTGTCAATCATTTTGAAGTTTGAACAGTTAATAGTTTGTGCATGCACCGATCGATGGCTCGATGCATGAAAAGTTTGGACATGCACGCGCCGCGTTTGACGTTCCCATTCCATGCAGTGCAGTGCATCGACATACGATCCCAAAATGTTGTCACACGGGTGTGCCCCGGTCTAAGCTAGCTAGTGGCTATGACTTGGGGCGGCACGTGCGTAGATTCTACCCTACGGAATAGCTAGCCCCAAGTTACAATCTTGTCACGAGAATGGTAACTGCAGAGTGCACCGGAGTCTAGCTTATCCAGTACTATTTTTTCTGTTTTTAAACATTAAATAATTTTATTACTAAACCTATTAATTAAATATTTTTATCACATAAATTCACGTCACCTCCACCTGGCGTACGGTAAGATAACGTTACCACGTATGAGTTTGAGTAGTTGTTATGGCAGTCTTACCACGTATGTCAAACTTGGTGTGATAACTCTTTGTTGCCACGGCAGAAGTAGGACAGGGCAAAAAGGTCCAGATGATAAAAATATTTACATAATAGGTGTAGTAATAAAATCATTTATTTATTTAAAAATAAAAAATTTCAATCATCCCTCAATAAATACTCTGCCATCCAAAATACCCCCTATTTTTCGTAATATAAGAATTTGTAGTCTTGTTTAAATTTATATAATATATATACTAATGAATGAGACGTCGATATAAATTATATATATTTACCATGGATGAATTTTGACAAGTCTTGATATTCTTACCATATAAAACGGAGGTAGTACTACTTTTAAATTTAAACCAAGGAGTTAGCAATATTTTAGGATGAAGGGAGTGTAAAGAAAACTTTCTTACCAAGAAATTAAGATATCGAGTTCACTAGTTTTAAAAGAAAACACGAAGGATTTTTGGGGGGAAATGATGGTATTTTTGGAACATATGGATTTTATAGGCTTTTCATATGAAAAGGTTAAATTCCTCCCGTTTTGAAAATATTTTAAACCAAACCAAAGCAACTCTGAACTATTTCATGTGAAATTTCTGCATTCCAAATGAGTCATGAGGAGGAATTAAAAACAATATTATGCCCTCATTAAATAAGAAATATCTGGAAATGGGAAGTACTAGTACTCTACAATTTCCTATATTTCAAATGAAAAAATAAATAATAAATGGTTGTGAAGGGGACAAGTAGTACACTAGAATTTCCTATATTTCCAACAAAATTGAAACCATATGTTCCCTTATATCTTGGGACAGATGTACTAATTAATAATGCAGGAAAGAGGGCAAAACCACGCAGGTTCCCTATAGTAGCTCACATATGCAACATGGTCCAGGAACGATACGAGTAATGTGCAAATCCTTCATGCACCATATTTTCTTCAGGTTACAGAATGAAGCTAGGGTGGTTGCCACAATTTCATCTATGTTTAGAGGAGCTTCTACCAGCTAATGGTACTCATTCAGTAACTTTTATATGTTTGAAAATTTGTCTTATTTAAATATTTTATATAAATTTTAATTTACAATTAAAATAAATTTACTAATAAATCCAACCACAACCAAATATATTTACTAATAAATAATAATTACATAAGTTTTTTAATAAGACGAATGATCCAACACTTACCGAAAAGTCCACCTCATCCTCTACGAGAATACGTAAGGAGTAGTATATAATTAGAATCTCTATCTCCCAAAGTAGTTTAGATCCTTGCTTAGATTCTAAGATTTTAGTGCCTAAAAGAATCCAAAATAGTATAATTTCTCACTTTGGTTGTCAGAATCTCCAGCTACTAGGCTGGTTGGTTTGCCATTGCATCGGCGGAGCAAAACGAATCGGCGAGGCACAGCACACGCGCGGCCCAGACTCAAACACGCCTGGGCCCATACACGGGCAGCTCGGTCACACGGCCCATGTCACACGTGAAACGCGGGCCTGGCCCATGACTACGTGAGAAACGCGGCCCTCGTGAAAAGCCCACGCGAAACGCGGCGGCCCAGCCCATTTCAGCCTTGGCGAGGTGTAGGTAGGTATAAAAGCCTCCCCCCGCGTCGCGGGGTAGGGTTTTCCTCTCGCGCCGCCAGAAGAGCAGAAGCGAACCGAGCTTCGGTGAGTCGAGTCGAGGAGGGAGAGGAGATGGTGGAGAAGAAGGGAGGAGCGGCGAGGAAGGAGGAGGTGGTCACGAGGGAGTACACCATCAACCTCCACAAGCGCCTCCATGGCTGGTACGTCCGTCCGTCCTCCTCCTCTTCTCTGTTCCCCGCTACGTGAACTGTGAGATCTGACCCGATTTCTGCTAGATGCGAAGCTGTCATTTCGCATATGATTTACGTGTCTTGATGCGTGCGCTGAACCCTAGTGAGATTTGAATTTACGGTGCCAAATGTGCGCTCGTTGTTCTCGCGTATAATCGTGCAATGATTGGCAGCTATGTCTCGTCGTCTGCAATATCTGCAATATCAATCTCAGTGCTCTTCGGAATTGCAGCTAGTCGTGAATTTGTGATTCGGTTGTCATTTCATGGTAACATCCCGAAAGGTTAATCTAATTGCGATGCTTACGGCTGCGAATAGTTAAAGAGCTCAGTTGGCGTAGGAAGATGCATTCTCGTAGGTGAATTAGTTGGCAGTGTGAGTGGCAGATCTTAAGCCCCAATATATTGAGCTCCACAATAAGCTTATTAATAAGCCCAGTATAATTGATCACCACAATAAATTTTCGTTTCAGCTTCTTACTCTAATATACTGGCTGGTTTACCTTATTCTTGAATGGTGGTGGACTGGTGGCACAAGCTCGATAATTGACAATGAGTACTGAATGCCAAGAAAATGCAGCTTGCTCATGCTATTTTCATGCTAAATTTTGTGTGTATTTCAATGTGCTTGCTTTTGAATTTTGGTAGCACCCATAGCATTTCTCTCAACATAATATGTTCTTCAGTATTTCTATGAACATAAATCGTAAGTGTTTTTATCGTGCATTCTTTTTTTGTCATGGTGGCATCTTCCCTTAACCATGCTTCGTTTAGTTAATTCTATTTTGGTATTTAATTAAAACATTCAGAAGTCCGGTGCTGTGATTTCTCACCCAACAGAACATGATGCCTTTATTACTTGATAACCTGTTCCTATGGGCAAATTTCACTCATGTTGAATATAAATGTGTCTTCTTTTAATGGTGTTTTTGTTCTTACGTTGAACAGTACATTCAAGAAGAAGGCGCCTAATGCCATCAAAGAGATCAGGAAGTTCGCACAGAAGGCTATGGGCACTACCGATGTCAGGGTTGATGTGAAGCTCAACAAGCACATTTGGAGCAGTGGGATCAGGAGCGTACCACGGAGGGTTCGTGTGAGGATTGCCCGCAAGAGGAACGACGAGGAGGATGCCAAAGAAGAGCTCTACTCTCTGGTCACTGTTGCTGAGGTCCCTCCTGAGGGTTTGAAGGGGCTGGGAACCAAGGTTGTTGACGAAACGGATTAAGCTTTTACCTTCTCTGCATCTCTAGAATGAGTTTAGTTTGAATTGCAACAGCAAACTTTTTTTTTTGCAAATCAGAAGTTTTGGACTATAGCACATCGCAAGCTGTCTATTTATCATCATATATACTCCAAGGATTACCTTCTTGATCGTGTAGTGTTCATTATTGCTGCTGATATAAGCTCTGGTATTCTGAGATATAAGCTCTCCATCTTTTTTTGCTTATGCTTATGTTTATAAGCCAAAAATTGAGTTTTAGACCTTAAATTTGGAATTGATTTTAGGGTTTTTTTTCATTGTATTATTATATCTAGCTTTTGTTTTTCGATCAATAAGAACACATATATAAAAGTTTTGCCAATAAATTATTTTTAATTGTTAATAAGGCGTTTTTCTTATGCTCATAAAAAGCAAAGAGATAAGGGTTATGTTACATGTTATACTCAGAGGCTTATGGAATAAATCATAAATGCGATGTACTCTCTCCTTTCCGCAAGGACTTCAACTGGGAGGCTAAAAGATAATAACCTAGCAGTATTGCCAAGTGACGGGTCACATTTATTGTGGGATTTAAGTTTTCGATTTGTGGGGAGTATATATATATATATATATATATATATATATATATTGATTGTGAGACAAATGGGATGGTTAAAAGATGTCTTTTTGGGATGCATGGAGAACTTTGCCATCACTTATAGATTTATGTTACTTTGTGGATAACCCTATGTTCTAAGTTTTCAACCATGCAGTGAACCTTGGAGGTAATCGAAAATCAGTGTCATAATACCAAAATTCGGATGGTACCAATTGATGCCACGGAACATGGCCGTTAACCGTAATAGTACATTAGTATGGTTACATCCAGATGCAATTATTCGTCACATAAAACCCATTCATGCATCTATGTTGTATTATTTTTTTCTTGGCCGTCCATGGCCGTTTTAGCAAGAAAAAGGTTCACTTCGAGTCCCACGACTGTCGGTCAAGTTTCATTCGTATCTCTAAATCGTAAAACCATATATGAAGTATCCCCTGCTTGTAAAACCAACATTAATTGAGTCCCTCCGCTGTGCATTTGTTACTTGATACTCATTTCATATGATATCTAAATGGCACATAAGCAAAAATTAGAAAATTGAGTTACTTATGGGATCCACATATTTCTCTCTTCTTTCCCTCACCTGCCCCCTTCTCTATAGAATCATTGCTCTCTCCTAATAAGTAGGGTTTAGTGCCAATGACGTCAATCGAAGGAGGTGGCAATAGAGGACAAGATAAGGAGAGTTGATGAGGGGATGCACCCATCAACCAATGGTGGTGATGGAAGCGCACTCCTATGAAGGCCAAGCTCTCGTGCCCCCAACCAAGCTCTAGTGATCGATTTGTCCCAATCATCTTCTAGGTTTAGTGCGTCAAAAGACTACATCTAGCACAAGGTTTACATGTTGGAATAGGGAGATGGTCAACATGTAGGTCACCTCCCATGGTCCATGACCACCACCAACAAAAAGGAAGTCAAGAAGATGACCAACGCAACCTGGGTTGTCACCTACCCTGTCTCTGCTAAGTTGATGGCTTTGTGTCCACCTCTATTGAATCTCAAAAGAGGCAATTGGACATACAATGACACCTCTAGTGAGGAGAAGGCAAGGCGAAGGGGGCAGCTCGTAACATCGGTTGCATTATCGGCAAGAGGGAGGATGCCAAGCCTAACTACATCAACATGTCGGTTCTACTGTATTCTTACCCAATCTAAAATTTATACTCCTATGGAGATTTGAACTTAGAACCATCAGGCTATATGCCCTTTCACGTCATTGTAACCATCAGGATACATAAGCTAGCTATGTAAGTCAAAGTCTTATCCATACTGCCCTACGACTCGATTTGCGTTGGTATTAGAAGATGATAAATGTGCTATAGCTAGTTTTACGGTTAAAGGACACATGAAATTTGATCGACAGTTGAGGACGTAAGGTGTATATATTTTTTTTTCCTTTCAGCAAGCATGGACATGCACAAGAAAAGCTGGCCCAATTAGGACCTTTTGGTTGTTCTTACTAAGCCCAGAAGGAGACGGATTATTGACACTGCTGTATATCATCACTAATGTGATCAAATACCAAAAACACTGTTGTATATCATCACTAATGCGATCAAAATGCCAAAAACATCAAGTAGATCATCACTAATGTGATAAAAGAAAAACATGGAGTTGCAGTAGTGAAAACATGACCAGCATCAGCTCAGCAACGCGTTAAACAGTAGTGAATGCAGGTGGCGAGTCGCCATCGATGGGCGGCCGTCTGATGAAATGTTGACGAGGACTGAATTTTTTGTTGGGCCGTCACTTGCATTGTGATATGTTAATACCAGTGGAAAGTGGAAACAGCTCACACGTAAGTGTCTCTCAGTCATGATCAGATTTGTCGGCAAGAATAAATCTATCTATATACAATAGAACTGTTGACAAATCATGCATCAGAATCTGGCCTACACAATGTGTCCAGGTAGAACATTCATTCGTTTCCCAGGGGACATCGCATTTCTTTAGCTTCAAGAGACAGCAGAAAAGTTCATTTCTGACTTTCTTCTATTATGCTACAAACGAACATATTATGTATATGAATGTACATGAAATGGTTTGCATTTTCAAAGCAGCCATTCTTCTGGAGTTAGCTGGCTCTGCTAAGAAAGCAGCTTCTCTCAAAGGTTTCACCTCAGCAGGTTTTCCTCCCAACCATTTTTAAGATTCCAGATTTGTACAGGTCCATCGATCACTGCCTCTCCAACCATACCTCTCTGAGAAGAGTGAATCTCGCATTCTCCATGGAAGCTCCTCCTTGAGCAGTAAAATGTGCAATACCGTTGGATGGCGAATGTGGAGCGCTCTTGTCGATAAGGGATGCAAGGGGAGAGTCCAGGTCATCCAGATCATCGTCACTGGTGTATCCTCTCCTCTGGACCATCGACGCTCTCCTGTCTAGCTTTGCATTGCCACCAGTATCTGCCACTTTCTCTGCCACATCCAGTAGCGATGGAGGGCGGTACACGACAGGAGCAGCGATGCATGGAAATGCGCTGGTCGCATTTTTGTCGGTGCATCGCTCCAGCAAACTCTGTGTAATGTCAAGAATCATGTCAATGTCAAGAATCATGTCAACTACAAAGATGAATGTATCTTTGTTGATTAAACAATGTTTGTAACACTAGAAGCCTACAAAGTTTCTTGAGAGAGAAAAACAGCACCTCAGAATTCAGCTCCTCTAGGACTACGCTAGGAACAGGATCAGGACAGAACTCATCAGGAGTGAAGTTACATAGGATTCTTGTTACTAATGGAAGGCCAATCGAAGGGCAAACCTGACAGAGAGATAAAGTCTTAAACACAGCTAGATCGGTTGCTAGATAAATAAATAACGGTACGACAATTCATCAGGAGCTATGCGTGAACACTAACCTCTTTCCTGATAGATTTTTCTATTAGCATGTCCTTTGGGAGCATAAGGAGATCACTCAATTCATTAAGCAGTTGAAAAGACTTTGATTCTGCTGCACTTGTTTCGTTCCCTGTGTCAGTGCCATCCTCTTCCTCTGAGTCATCAGCGTCGATTCCAAGGTTATCTGTCAACCATCTCGACCAATTCCCAATCTGCATATGCGTTTTATTTCATATAAATTGGTTACTTGCCATCGATAATTCAATATTTGTAGTCTAGATTTTATGCACATCAGTTTAGCTTTCCATGCATGAATCGTCGTTGAGTAAATAAAAGGAAACTGTTTCAGAATGCACTTAAAAGGAACTGAATCAGCTGCGTACAGAATTCTTCAGCTGTGCGCCTGACCCAAAGCTTAGATCACCAGCTGGAATTGGCAGGACTTTTGGGTCAACAATTGGATCTGATATAGGATCAGTGGGTATCTCACTAGCTGATTCCCGAAGGATTGCATTAAACATTGCAACGTCTAAACGGGCTACACATTGCTCCATCACCTGATAAATCGCAAAACACATCATTATAGATTTATAATTATATTTTGAGTAAGAAAATGCTTATTTTTTTCAAGCTAAGGATGTCAAAGAATACCAATTTGGCCAACACTGGTAAACAGCCACATTCATGTCCACCAGCACGGAGGGGGCAGATTCTGCTGAATGCGTCGTGAAATGCAGCCTTCCACAGGTTAACAGAGAAGGTGCCTTGCTGCTGATCACCCAAAGAAGGACCTAACACTCTCCCAGCCTTTGGGGTTGATGATCCCTCCACCGGAGTTTGCATGTGAGGAGTTAGTGCCTGAACAAGAAATGTTCTTCAGATAATTGAAAAAATGGAAAAATCAGACATAATCACAGAACAATATAATTGCAAAGTATTTCTTTGTGGAACCCTAGACTAGCGCTGCCAGTTTGGAGCAAGGGGTGCTCTTGGTTTCATGCATGTGTCAACAAGAATATAGTCTAGCTTTTACCTGCCACCACACTGTCTCAACTATCCGAGAAAATATCCACGATTCAATCTTCTCCAATGTAGCCAAAAGCGTACTTGTTTCCTGCCAATCATCCGGTATCTGCATGCCAGTAAATTTGGTTTGTTTGCCGTTGGAGCTATTTTTCCATAGCATTGGCATCGATCTCCCATCAGGCCTTTTAGCACCACCATTCATGTTGATGGTTGTAGTGGTTGGAGGCGATTGGTGCGAGATGCCGAAAGTTTGTGCAATTATCTCCCTTAGCACAACTGTATTGGACAGCCAGAATGTCAACCTACATTAAGAGCAGAGTTTAATTGAAGGAAATTGATGCTTATAGCCTATTTTCAAGTTAAAGTAGAGACGTTGTGGCCATATTTTACCTTGATGCATCATTACTGCATGATTTTGCAACAAGCACTAGGCCAGACACAGTAGTTTTTGCCACTGAAGCTATCTTATCAGAGGACCAAAATTTTGATGCATGAATGTACATCCTAGAAAGACGCCGTGCTGGGGTATGCAGCTTATGTGCTGAACTTCCATGCTCCGGCAATACAGAGTAGAGAGAAACTTCAAGTGCAGCAACTTCACGAAGTTCCTGTTCCAACTTGTCAATCTTTGACCGTAACTCCTCATTCCTGTGATACACAACTGATTTCTCCTCATCCACTATCTTTTCTTCAATTTCAGGAATTTCATCGTCAGTGCCAGTACTCTGGTCACAGTGCGGAGCTTCATCTAGCACATCAATCTCCTTGGCCTCTTCATTGCCTTTATCATCAATGGTTCCAGCCTCGCTCACTATATCATCTGTTTCCTCAGACAATTCTGATGGAGCACGAGAAGGAACTCTTACAGTATCTGACTTTCTAACTTCAACAGATCTTGCAGTGTTAATTACTTTCCTTGGTTTAGGAGATCTACTCTGAATGCTGTTTGAAGCTTTATTTTGCAGCTTGTTCTGAACTTGACGGCTGCCACTGGTTTTGGCAATGCGGGGGCTGTTTTCTCTTGTATCTTTTCTCATGAGCTTCTTTGAAACTCCAGAAGCTCTGGCTGGTTCATAATCTGATCCAACTCCTTTGTCATCTCTCACTTCCCCATTATCTTTGGCACCCATTTGTGAATATTTCTAACCTGTTAGAAATGTGATGCCTGGGGAAATAACAAGTCCAAAATGATTAAACATTCTAATTTGCAACAACTTTTGCAAGGGCGATCAAATAATAAAAAGAAACGCATGCCCAAACAAGAAATATCCAGACCACCAAATTATGATTCAGAAGATTTTCAGCGCATCAAAAACGAGACTTTGTCATACTAGGACGTGTAATATATCATAGTGACATAATTCCGCATAAAAAAAGATCAAAATTTTGACAGTAGACTACTTCAAGTGAGCGGTTAACTGAGATAGTAAAAAGATTATTAAAAACAAAAGTAGCAACCAAATCATAACTATTGGCCAAAGAAACCTCCCCGCAAGAAAAAAAAAAGGCCAAACAAACC
Source organism: Oryza brachyantha (assembly GCF_000231095.2). Taxonomy (NCBI): domain Eukaryota; kingdom Viridiplantae; phylum Streptophyta; class Magnoliopsida; order Poales; family Poaceae; genus Oryza; species Oryza brachyantha. Next base: position 15,700,824 of record NC_023170.2, read on the forward strand.
AATCATCACCAGAACCAACTAGTAGTAGCATGGCAAAGAGCATCTCGAAAGAAAAAAAAATTATTACTAGTTGCCTGAACGATATTCCGTCATAAATGCAGATGGCACCACGCATCTGCCCCCAAAATCCTAATCTGCAACCGAATTGCTCATGTAGACGACAAGGAATGCACAAGCAGGAAATGAATCAAACAGGTTGAACGCACGCTCATGGAAAACACAGTGTCGCCGGAAGGCAGGAATGCGGATCAGGAGCTCCCACCAATCACTCTCCTGCGCATGCCCAATTCATCATGATTCATGAGAGCTCAAGTACAGTACGGGAGACAAGGTAATCAATGCTGCGGCTGCTGCCCTGAAGCAAAGATCCTGGTCACAGTGAGAGCAACGAAGCTCCAGACGAACACCCCTCCCCCTCCCGACAAATCAAGAAGCGGCGGCAAGAAAAACGGCGAAGCAAGATCGAATCCGGCGAGCGAAGAAACAAATCAAGAAGCACACCGAATCACCCCCAGAAGAGCAAGAGATCGATCCGGCTGCGGAGGAGAAAAACAAGCGCAGCGCTCACCCACCTGGCTCAACGCCGGGCAGCGGCAGACCGCACACCCCCGCGGCGGCGGCGGGAGGTGGCGCGGCCGTGGCAACCGACCGACCGAGCAACACGACGCAATGCGGCGGCGGGGCGGTTCCAGTCCCACCAAGAGGACGGTTGTAGTAGGCCGGGAGGAGTGGGCCGTCGGCGGCGGGAGGAGGCGGAGGTGGTGGGCTACGCTGGCGATGGAGTGGTCGCCGGCGCTTGGTTGGGGGTTATATGGGACTCGACTCGACTCGAGTGTGTTTTCCACTCGCGAGGGGCGGGCGAGTCCGCTCACCGGGTGGTGCACGCCGCGTTTGTTTGTAACCGGTTTTCACTTAAATATAATTAAAAAATGTGGTATTCCTTACGTCATAAAAGAAAAAAAAATAAGGGAGGCTGGATTTAAATCTTGTATCAAAATATAAATATTTTTTATTATTTATGGTACCGATTGTTTTTCTGTCGTTCACGGTACTTTTGGATTTAAACCTAATATCAAAATATAAACCTAGAAGCGCATATATTTTAGGACGGATGTGATAACTATTAATTTTGTTTTAAATATAAATATTTTTAGGTGGTTTTATAGGGATTAATGTTAAGAAGAATTATTATAATATCTTTTAATAAATAAAAATAAATAGTGGTGGGGTGGTAGATGGGATAAAATAGCAAGGACTTTAAATGGAAATGATCGAGGGTTGTGAGTAGGCTAGCAACGTTTACAATGTAGTATCAGATTATATAAACGATTACATTTTGGAAAAGCTAGAGTATAATGAAATATAACGTAGTTACATCCTAACTAACATATAACTACCATATAATGAATGATATGTAAAGAGTGAAATAACTACCCAGGTTTGGAAGATTAAACCTCTTCACCTGTAAGTGTGGCGTGATTTTATTTTTATACGAATCTGAATATATCTACCAAAAATATATTTGTATCCCTTCTTATGCACATTTTGGAACGAGTCTAACTACATCTAGCGAAACCTCTCAGGAACTCATTTTAGTTTTTTTTTTTCCCGGCGAGAAGTGACATCAGTGGACTTTTGTGTAATATGTTTTTTTTTTGGACATTGTAGTTGTTAGAAACATTAAAAAAAATCTATGTTCAAGCTTCACAAATTATTTTATGTTCTTCCTTTTAGCCGGGCCGTCGTGAAGAGCCGGCCAATTTTATTAAGATCCAGCTAAATTCATTTATTTGATGCTTTAAAATGCCAGAGTCTCAACCGTGGATCTTGATGTGCCTAAATTCATCAAAGTTGGGAATGCATGAATTTTAATGATGCATGTAAGCAATGTTGTACTCAAAATTACCACAAAACAGAATGAATAAGTGAGGAAATAATTTGTGTGCTATGCCATGGTCTGAAATTAAGTGCACTTTGGACGTGATTTTGTGCGGTGCTTAGGTGCGTACTGTTTACCTTTGTTGCACGTTGGTCTGTGGGGATTAAAAAAGGGTGCACTCTAATTCTGTCTTGGGTAGGCGCATGCTTTCCTCCTCTCCTTTTTGTCTCACTACTTTATTATATTTTCATTTCAATTGTTTTGGTAAAAAATATTTTATGTTTGTTATGTTAATCATTCTTAACTCATTTATCTAAAGGACATGTACAAAATTATTTATTAGTTAACTCTCTTCGTTGTCACGTAAGTAAATACGATGATATGGAGAAAAGAGAAGAGATGGAAGAGTTGCTACTTATGATAGTTGGCTTATATCGACTTGTATTATTTATTAAAGTTTTTTTTCATATGTGGATAAAAAGATAATAAAACATTATTTTTATTTTATTGATTACGAGACCATAATTGACTACATCTCCTATAATATGAGTTCTTGTTACTGATATGGATCAGAAAAATGGATCAGAAAAGAATCAACTATAGAGTTACCTTTGAACATGTCACGTCTTTATGGTGCCTTTCCTTTTGTTGTATTTCTTTTTTTTACGAATCAAAATATTATTTTAGTACATGCGTTTGTAAGTAGTCCTAAATGCATTTAGCAGTAGAGGAATCCACAGCTTCATTTACAAATTAATTCTTCTGGGCATACACATTTAACAAGTTATCAGCTTTGAGAGTACATAAACAACTACCCATGAACGAACAAATTAATAAGAAAGTGTTTGATCCCAACTATCTTCCCTTCACCTTTAAAGATAAGATCATCATTCCCTTTAATAAAATGCTACTTTGGTCCTTTATTCGGACCCTATATTTCTCAGTCATGTCATTTCTTTTCCTTTGTTCGTCCACACACATTCACGCAGCAAACATGCATACTCTTTTTTAATACATGATGAAAGATGCGCACATATGTATATTTATTGTGGTGCTCCTTTAACACACGCTTAAAAAAGACAGAGAGCAACAATAAATCTGCGGCAACAAATACCTAGATCTTTTGTTTTAAATGCACAATAGATTGTCTGATTTTGTGATAAATCTTAAGGGTATAAATGAATAATTTAGCCGTTGCAAAACTAAAAATGTTCTAAAACGAATATAAAATTCTTACATGTATTTCTTTAAAAAATGGTGCCGTACGCCTAGAAAGCATGTACCCTTCTGTTTTATATTATAAGACTTTCTGGGTTTGTCTAGATTCATCCATATATTAATGTATAAGTTTTATATATATATATATATATATATATATATGTCTAGATTCATTAGCATAAATATAAATCTAGACAAGGCAGGAAGTTTTATAATACGAAGAGAATACGTCATATCCATGATCACATGAGGAAAAGAAGGGGTCTAAATTAATTTCGTCTGGTCCTCGAAAAACATATCTTTATAGGAACTTTTGTAAATTTATCATTGGTCTTTTTATTATAAAAAGATCAATCGAATGACAGCTATGACGATAATTTTATAATTTTTTAATAGCAGTTTTACAAAAACGATTTAAACCGATAGTAAATTTGTAATTGCGCCGTGTCTATGCCGTGGTGCCGTAACAGCAAGTCCTTTAAAGTAAAATTGGTTTGTGCACCGGCCAAAAAGACATACATCCACACTTCACCACCAAATCACCTAATTACGAGAAGATGGATCCTTGTTTATTAGTCCCCACCTCACGCAACGCGACACATTTACTACACACATCCGTCTGCTACGCCGTTGACAAAAACGGCGTGACAATCTGGATCCATATAGTGTGCTGCCAGTACAACATGCCAGCACAGAAGAGTCTCCTAACGATTGCGCTGTTAAAATATATCAACTCGCAGCGTTTAAAGTTTTTAAAGTGTACTCTGTCTTTATTAGGACAACATTCGATCAAATTTCTAAAATTCGATAATTAATATTGTGCTAAGATAAATTTATGAAATATAATAAGTTTATGGTATGATGGTAGTGCTTTTTGAGAAGAATATATGTATTATTTTGTCGTGTGTTTAACCTAAGCATTTACGAAATTATTGAGGCTTGGAATTTTAGAAGTTTAACCAAATCTATCTTAAATGATAAATATATTTGACTGAAAAGAGTAAGTAGTTTCTCTGTCTGTGTTTTTTTATCAACCAATCACAGCATCGCTTTATTTAATCTCAACCTAGTTTCTTTACTAATCAACAAAACATTTTTCTATTTTAATTCTACCTACTCTACTGATAACCGTACTTAATATTATTTGTATATACACTTTGAGACGGAGGTGACACTAATTAACCTTTTCTGTGAATAAGCATCTTTGTGCAATATTACTACAATGCTGCACACCTGCATGTGAGATACAGACAGGTGGGCCCGAGGTGTTCATGAGAAGATCTGGACAACATACCACACACATGCATATGTTCCTACCATCCTTGTGATGCATGCATATTCCAGTCCAATATGCGTTCTCTCTTGGCACCAATTAAAAGAGCACAATCCCAATTGTTATTATCATTTCAACAAAAAAAAAAGAAAGATGAAGAACATATTCTCCTGGCCAAGTCATTAGTGCAAAGAGAAAGAAACAGACATGTAAAAAAAGAGAGAGAGGAGGATCTTGTTTTCTTTCTTTGATTTTCTTAAAGGGGAGGTGACCGGACTCCGGTGCAGTTTCTGGGCAACCGGGAGGAGCTGTCGGTGACCACCGGTCGCCGTGCGTATCACAGAATTGGCTTATGCTACGGATTAATTATGTACACCCACTTGATAATTCTAGTCGTTTCGAACGGTAATACGGTCTTTTAAATTTAGCTTTAACCATAACTTTTATTAAAGCATATTTTGTGATTCATCTATATATGTTATAATATTAATTATATATTTTAAAAATTATTAATAGTTAAAGTTTTAAGAGTTCAATTCTTATTCTTATCTGACAAGATAAAGAATTACGGAACAACTCGAGTGAGTATTTAATTTTTGGTGTATTTATGCTTTTGCCCTCGGCCGCCAGCACGCCGGAGTATTCAAGATGCATGGGCCCACATGCAGTGGCAACGATGGCCGGGCTCCCTGCTGCTCCGCACCGCAACCTACCTACTGTAGTACCGTATACAGATCATTACTAGCCCATACATGAACGTATAGACAGGGGAACGCCTTAGGTGGTTGTTAGTTGCTAAAATTTTTTGGCAAAAACATCACATCGAATGTTTGATCGGATGTTAGAAGGGGTTTTCGGACACGAATGAAAAAATGAATTTCACGCCTAGCCTAGAAACCACGAGACGAATCTTTTAAGCCTAATTAATCCGTCATTAGCACATGTTGGTTACTGTAGCACTTATGGCTAATCATGGACTAATTAGGCTCAAAAGATTCATCTCAAGATTTCTTCCATAACTGTGCAATTAATTTTTTTTGGTTCATCTATGTTTAATACTTTATTTAGGTGTCCAAAAATTTGATGTGATATTTTTTTAAAAAAATTTAGGAACTAAACATGGCCTTGTATAGCTAAACATTTGGAGTACATCGCAATTAGTGTGGTAGGAGTACAGTAAGGTAAGGTATAGTCTTGGAAGGACTTTGTCTTCCATAGTTTCGCTTTCTAGAAGAAAAAACAAAAACGTATTTTACAAACGAAAAATAATTTACAGGTAAACTTTTATATATGTGTTCATAGCGACTCAAACAAAAGTTATAATGAAAAAACCATAAAATTAATCTCAAAACTAACTTCTAAAATTCAAATTTTGGCTTTTAAATAGTGATAACTGCGAAATGATGGCAGCATCTGTATCGGGGCTTGTTTGGATTGGAGGAACTAAAAATCATGTAAAATCCATACGTTGTGAATGAACCCTTGGGTTTGCTAAATGCTAATCGGTCTAATCTTTTCACTTTTATGTTTATAAGCTAAAATTTTAATTTTTAACTTTAAATTTAGAGTTAATGTTAGAGATTATTTTTCAGCATTTACTTTATAAATGTTTTATAAAAGTTTTATTTATAAATTATTTTTAATTTATAAGTATATCGTTTGGTTTTTTTCTTTAAAAAAGGACAGCCAATCACTGACAATAACTTCTTGCTTTGGGGAATTGGGGTTCACCGACTATCTGGATCTTTGGAACGCCAGAATCCTATATTAAATATACAGACAATGGTCCAATTATGATTGTCACAGATTTATAAAATTTCTTTGCAGTAAATGGGATAAGATGGGCAGTATGTTGTATTTCTCGTATAGTAGTAACTACAAAAACGAGAGGCATTTAACTTTTTACCACTCTTAAAAATGACACATAACATATTTGTCACCCGTTGTCTATGACACATGGATCCTTATATGTCTATGACATGTGAGCCTAGTGGTAAATATGTTAGTGTCATTTTTAAAAATGACAAAAAGGTTAATTATTCCAAAAACGAAGCTGCACCAACTGAAAATCCCGCCAGGTACGGGAAAACCAACCTTTCAACTGAGCCCTCCAATACCAAAGAACTCAGGCATTAAGATTAAGCAACAGAGAATTACACTCAACAACAAAATAGTCCAATCTCATTAAGGATGTTCAGTCACCAGTAATCCCATATACATTCGTACAGAGTATTATTAAACCATGCTTTGACAGACAGACAGACATGTGGTCCTTGAGGACACATTTATCATGTATAGCTCTATGTGTACTCATTCGGTTTTGGTCCGTGCGGATCCAACAACCCCACACAGTGGATCTGCTAACGGTCGGTGAGAGACCCTTTTCAGTTTTCATTTCCATGCTGTATGAATATGTCTCTTTCATCCTGAACAAAGAGGCTTTGGAAAAGGATGTCTACACACATGGAATTATACCCCTTTTTTATAATGGAATTATACCTGTACTGTGAGTTTTCTAAAAGAATTTTGTCATACCTGCAAAATAAACTTTGCTTTGATCGACAGGTGTTCCATACAGCTAGCTGATCGTCACCCGTTTTGGCATATAGAAAGAGCTGCAAGGCAGGCCATATCAGTAGAATGGAGTTGCAAAAAAGAAAGAAAAAACTAACTTAGCAGCATATTAGGAAGGCGACTGCTCTCACAAGGACATGCCAACAACAACCACCGTATCGGTATTGCTTTGGTATACAGCTTGTCAGCTCGCATTGTGTGCTTCAATGTCAATGGTTGCTTCATAGTACCTCGCAATCAATCCCATAGGTGGTACATTGATTCCCATGCTAGTTCCTGAATAAAAACGTCACAACCACAGCCACAGGAGTAGGTAAATGTACTGACCTGGAGTCACGTTGGAGTTACGTTCGGAGGGTGAAGCAAACCAGGCAACCAGCTGAAAGGGCCAAGAGACCACACACACACATTAGAGGTAATGCATCAGATTGAATGATGATGAGACAGCAATGTTTCATTTACTTCCATTAGGGATGAACAGAACTTAGCTATACATATCCGTTGGATCACAATCATAACAGGCAACAAGAGAGTGAAGCAGCAGGGGACAAGAAATAAAGCAGAATTATATGTTGTACCTGAGATGGAGCAGCCTGAGGCACCATAACTAATGATTATATCCACCCCTTGGCTCCAAGTATATGTTTCTTTGATGAAATTCCAGAAATTGTGGGTAGTGATTCAAACAAGATAAGTGCAATGGAACTTCTGTTGCACATCTAAATTTCTTCAGCAAGATATTGCAACTGAAAATGTTATATCAGAACATTTGTTTGACAAGAGATATATCTCACATTTTGGAGTTCATCTAAGGATATCATCAACTATGACTGGCAGTTTGGGATTCTCACTAAGGATAACATCACTGAAATCAATCAACTTCGCTAGCATAATAGAAAAGGCAGAAGATTAGCTATCAGTGAGAGTAACTCAGCTTATAAATTATTAAAGATATATGAAATGTTAGTCATCAAATAAATTAGCATTTCTTCGAATGACATTATCAGGTAAGAAGTTAGTGTCACAACAGGAAGATCGGTTCATAACTTTAGGATAAAAGTTGCAATCTTGCAAGATAAGTTACTGCAAATCTAACTTTTGAAGGTGATGTGCCTTGTCAAGATGCAACGAGAGGTATCTGCTACAGATCTGAAACCCTTTTGAAAGCTGATGCCAATGTGAAGGTTGAAAATGTAATCATACGAAGTTACAAAGTAGACATACACAAGCCACCAAAAAGTTCATACATAGTTCAAACATCACTTTAAAAAAAGCTTGTAGAACAAATGTACATCGAAGAGTTAAATAAACCCTCCAAAGGACTATAAATTTGAAGGCTGTAACGTTAAGGTACAACAAAATGTGAAGGGGTGTAGCTTTATTTGGTAGACCAAAAAAACTCCACGACATCAAACTCTCACCAATTAACTGAAAGAATAGTGCACAAGAAATTTTAAATGATATTCAATGGAGTTTAAATGCAGGTGATCAGGTTAACTTAAATCTATGATGATTTGTTGTGCAGTATTAGACTGTTTATTATTAGCAATTGCTTGTTACATAACATAACGGAAATAAAATAATGAAGTATAGCTTTATAGTTACCCAATGTCAACTTGAATACATTAGACATTAAACAAAATGCCAGCACCTCATGTCCACGCTTCTGGTCCCTAACAAGCGGAAACATCCCATCATGTTGACTACATTGTTTAGAAAATGCCAACAATTAAGGGGAAAAAAAGATGGTTTGGTTCATGCCTCACAGGCAAAACAAAATCTACTCCCTATGGTTTTAGATCACATAGAATTATGAGAAGTAACACTAAAATGCCAATTCTAATAATATGAATAATTGGTTTAAGGACTTCTTGAATTCATTCAGTGGTTTGGTTGGTAAAATTTTAGCATCAACCATAGCTTCAATGAAACAACGAAGTTATTCATATGTCAAATCATTAAAAAAAAGCATCCGTGAAATTTTGGCACGGTCTGTTTATACAGATCTAGAGAATTAGAGTAAGAAATTTATATTAGCAAAGCTGCAAGATAGCATTGGTGTCCACAGAGATTAATCATAGCATGAGCAAGAGCAGCACATGCCTAGACATCAAAAGCTGCAGTGACAGTGTAAAAAATGCTTCGTTGGTAAAGATGCAGACACTGTTCAAATCCAATAAAACCACATAATGCTCAGATGTCAGGGACTCAGTGCACAATATATTTTTTCTAGATAACAAGTAAATATCATTAGTTGGCTTTTTGGAGAAAGCCAAAAGCAAAAAAACAAGGTTCTACAGAAAGGGCTAAGGAGAAAGAAAACGAGAGAGAACTAGAAAGATGCACAATACAATCACCACATGAAGAACAATTTAGTAAGAAATAAACTACATGAGAAAATTTCATAGATTTGATAAGAATTGCTATTCACGAAGAAGCAACAGTGCAACACATTGTCTAAACTGTTGGAAAAGATCAAGACTGAAATGCAAGATTTGAAACATTCTCAACTGTAAAGCTGATTTGTCAGACATGGAGCCACCCACAACAAAATGCATCAGGTAGCAGCCGAACAGGCAAACAATATGTGTAACATGTTAGGTAAGTGTTGGTCGATAAGAAGTAGCACAGCGTATGCCTGCCCAAGTAAGTGGTTTATTCTTTTCAGACTTTTCTAATCAAGTGCTTCGTCAACGGTACCATGCATGTGAAGGTTTCAAAAGGAGGGTTCATTAATAAATATTTAGCATTATTCAAATGAATTAACAAGTTAGCAATAGTTTGTTAAGCATGGGCATATAATAATGAAGTCCTGGAGTGGACATTAAATATTTTAGTGAAACTTTCCAAGATATCTGAATTTAGCCACACTGACTGGGCTAATATTACAGCATGGGTCATCATAGAATATATATTGAATAAAGCCCTAATAAATGTTCATATGGCACAGCCTTGTAGTCCAAAGTTTGCACAATATAGGCAGGTAGGCTGCCTGTAGAAAGCCTTAACATTTTGGTAAGCAACCCCTTATTGTATTGAATAAAGGCAGGCCCAACCCTGAAAGGGGCCTTGTAACAGGGAAGGACCATAAATGGTCAAAGAAAGAGAAATATTGAGTGTCCTTACAACTGAAGGATAGTAGCACAAACAACTTAGAGATTCAGTAATTCAGTTTGATTCTTTGTAGTTTAACCCTTGATCCAAATGGAAAATTGCACTTGCTTGTAATTGCTATCACCTTAGCCACCTAAATATACCTTCATGCTCTATTGCCGCAGCACATTAAGAACCGCCACTTCTTTCAGACATGAGAGAAATAGGTTGTAACAGCTTAATGTAACATATGACATATCCCACACGTTTCAGTGAGGAACGTGCTTTTCAAATACATTTATACTATTTTCACAATTCGGTCTTTGAGGAATACATTACCTAGAGCAGAAGGGAGGTATTACTTTCCAAATTTGTTGTTAAACCAGGATCATTTTATGCCCTACAAAAGTCATAAGGATATCATGCATGCATTAGCATGATCCCTATGACTTTCAACAACAATGGTCACATTCAACACATAAATTATTCAAGCTTCATATGAACACCTAAATTTGATTATGCATTGTAACAAACATTTCTCTGGAGGACAACAACCATAGCAACACAGTCCTAGCACAATTCCATGGGCTTGTAGTTCAAGCAGCCTCAATATCACTCTCCCTGAACAACTAAATTACCTTTAAAAACTCACCTGACACTAACAAAAGTTTTGGCAGTTTAGTCGAGATATAACCTACTACTTAACTTCTTGTAGCATTTTGCCGAACAAGAGCGAGTGACAAGCCAATGGATGCCAACAAACAACTCTGCTGCAACAAGTATGCAAAAAAATCCGTCCGCAAACCACCCAAAATGTATAACATGTTCACCATCATGCAAACAATGAAGGTACAAATCATGACTCATGCTGTAAGTTAGCCAGATGAACAGCAGCAGGGATACAGTTTTCATCTGTCTGAGGTTCACCCAATCCACTTATGGGATTACACATAACAAAGTTACAAACTGTTTTAGCAGAAAATTCTGAAGTTTGGGAACCTGAGCAGCGGATCACTCGGCATCGGCATCGCCCACGGCGGCGAGCTCCTTCTCCTGGAGGCGCTCGAGGGCCTTCTGGTGCGCCCAGGTCTCGAGGGTGAGGTCGGGCTTGGCGTTGAGGCCGACGCCGAGGATGACGACGGTGAGGAAGGAGGTGACGTAGCAGGGCAGCTCCCAGTCCTCCCACTTCCGCGACTCCCCCGGCGGCGGCGGCGGCCGGTTGAAGAGGTGCCCCTTGGGCCGCTCCTCGTGCCCGGGCGTCGTCCACCGCCCCGCGCCGTCCCCTCCTCCCCCGCGCAGGCGGAGCGACGCCGCCCGGAGCCGCGCCCGCAGCATGCCCCCCGCCGCCGCCGTCGAGATCCCCGGCATCGAGCTCCTCCTTTGTGTGAGTGTGACAAGAGGGTGGAGAGAGAAAAAAAGGGTGGAATCTGAAGACGACGTGGGCTTCGTAAACTAGGCCAGGTTGGTTTTGCGCCTAGTTGAGCTTAGCTATTTAAATGGGCTGAATTGGTAAAAACTTAGTATAGTTGGCCCACAATAACTAGTCCCTTCGTAATTCGTATCGTAGTAGATAATATTGGTGACTTTTTTGGTAAACAGTTGATAATTCGTCCTATTTAAATTATTTATGTAAATATATGAAAATATAAGTTAGAATTAAAATATAATTAGTAATAATCAATCATAACAAAATAAATGATGATTATGTAAGTTTTTGAATAAGATGAATGGACAAAAGATCAATTATATCATATATTAAAATAAGAATAGAGTATTTAATAGTCTATTTATTTTGGAATACCGGTGAAAATTTATGTTTCTGTCGAAATTGAACCACGCATGTCGAATTCATATGTTAGGATTTGTGGAAAGGAAATGATTGAAACAAACAACAATAATTTAGTGATAAACTTTTTATATCTTACAAAATAGATTATGATAAAATAACCTCTAAATGAACTCTAAATTAAGCTTAAAATTATTTGGTTATAATTGATAAGCAGACAAACAAACCTGACCATGTGTAACAACAGTACACGTTGCTTCCAAAGTTAATCTGTCCATGCTTTGCTCATCGGCTAAAAAATGTGAGTAAGAAGGACGGGTCCACATGGACCATCGGCCAGGGCAGATTAGCAGGCACGGTCCATTTCTCACAGATTCATCGCAGCTACAGAAAAATGTACGGAGCAATAGGCTCCAAAGCTCATCAAATGAAATGCTTAATTCCGATGATATAGGCCATGTAGTTCCTAAAAATCAAATTCACCTATCACATCGAATCTTTAGACATATATACAGAACATTAAGTATAGTTTAAAAATAACTAATTGTATAGTTTAGAAGAAATCTTCGAGACGGAACTTTTAAGCCTAATTAGTCTATGATTAGCCATAACCATTACAGTAACTCATATATGCTAATGATTATTAATTAGGCTTAAAAAATTCATCTCGTGATTTTCTGACACTCTATATAATGTTTTTTAATTAGTTACCGAAATGGTCTTCCGATATCCGATCAAACATCCACATAACCCAAAAATTTTCGCGAATTAAACAAGTATTATTAGTATTATTATTATATGATTTGCAAGTAAAAGCATCAATAAATTCTCATCCTTCAGACCAAACATTTTCAATTTGAGTTGATCACGGCTGGGCTAATTTATTGCGGAGCTTTGATTAAGGAACGAGACAAGGGGGCAGATGGATTGAACGCGGAGGGTGGCCAGGAAACGGGGCTACATAACCGGTGAACGTAATGGCAGAGGGGACAAAATCACTGTGCGATGATCATGCAGATCCAGGCATCCAGGAGTACCTGTAATCTTAGTTATATGTTCTGATGTTCATGTCGTTTGATTTGAAGCATCTCCAAATTCCAAGTAATCAAGCTACAAATTGCGACTTTTGCAACTTGAATAACGATCGCAACTTAAAAATTTATGTACGAAAATAAGAATAGTATGTACAAATACAGCAATGATCGAAGGTCACGATCATCGGTGAGAACCATTTTTTTTCATAGACAACCGTATGAGAAGACACGTGTAAAATAGCCATGATTGAAAAAAAAAGTACGTCATAAAAAGAAAACCACATCCATACTCTGAACCATCGCTTGTGTCGCCCTACTCGAATATGGCTCTACTCTCTCTCAAATATCCAAAACGATGCTGCATTGCCTTCCTACCTCTCCAATCTCTCTTAGACCACATGCCTAGCTCTCTCTCACACACACCTCACACCATAGGAGGAGCGGGGCGGCAAGAGATTGGGCGGTTGTAGTAACAAAGAGAGGCACAATGACGGGCATATCTCAATGGGTAGGTAGGCAAATGCGGTAATATGGAGCAGATATGTGCAATCAGATCCACTGTATGTGTATTTGTGCCATGACGGTGAGTTGGTTGGCCTCCTCTTCAATCTATCCCCGAGCATCATTTCGTCTAACTCATCCACAACAACAGTAGTCGAAGGGTTAGAATCAGGCTGGTTGAGTGATCGATGTCCTTTTCTCCATAACAACAAGGGTTCAACTTCCTCCATCCATCCTACGATGCAAGACCAAATCTTTCTAGATCAGGTGGGGTGGCGTCGTATGGGATACCAAATCTAGTCATGCTGGCGTGATAGGACAAAAGATTCGTCGGTTATGGTAGCAACACTCACTAAATGTAGTTGTGTGGAAGGGAGATGATGGTGGATCCAACAATAAACACAGTAAAAAGGTTGTTTCACACAACTTAGTTGAGTGCACAACAACTTTCTTCACATTAGCGGCCTCCTGAATATGTCAACCATGAGGTAATTCCCCATTTTGAGTCATTGTTCTCCATGAGGGAGACGAAGAGGTCAAGGGCTACATTTATGACCACCAACACAATGAGTGCGAGTTTCTAAAGCTACATGAATTTGAATTAAATTTGTGAATATTGATTATTATTTTTTAGAAATTGTTTGAACTCATGGATTTTCACTATTGTTTTCTAGAATTTCTGAACTCGTGGAATGACGTGGAATTTCTGGATCTGATATGAATTGGATATGGTCGAAGACATGAAGGCTTAATTTTGTAATTCTAATTTTGGTGTGTGTCCAAGATTCCTTAACCAATTGGTAAGCTTAGATGGTGTTTGGGATACGGGACTTATGTTTAGTCCCTTGTCCCATCTAATGTTTGGACGCTTATTATAAATAGTAAACGTAGACTATTAATAAAACACATCCATAATTTTGGACTAATTCGCGAGACGAATCTATTGAGCTTAATTAATCCATGATTAGCCTATGTGATGCTACAGTAAACATGCTCTAATTATGGATTAATTAGACTTAAAAAATTCGTCTCGCGGATTACCATTTATTTATAAAATTAGTTTTTTTATTAGTCTATATTTAATACTTTAAATTAGTGTCCAAACATATTATGTGACATGAGGCTAAAAAGTTTAGCCCCATCTAAACCCCCCTTAACATACTGACTCGTAAAAATCGATTTTCATAAAAAGGTTGTCTAAAGAGTATCGCAATTTAGCTGTCTAAGAAAAATAATTTGTAGTAGTGCATTTTTCTTTTAAAAAAAGAGAGAGAAAGTACAATCACAATTACAATTTAACTCCCACATAGCCATATGATCAGTTCGTACGTACTCAAAGGTACAAAATGTGAAACACAACTTCTCATGCAAGATCTTAGTATTTCTTATGCTTTTGTCACTTGTACAATCCAAGCTTTAAAGTAGAACTATCAAGTAAATCACTAGCAAAACAAAAGTTGAAAATATAAAGAAGAAAAAGGCAGAAAAGAGGAACATTCTTCTTTTCTTAACCACTCCCTCTTGCTCACACACACACACTAGGCACAGACTTTTCATCTTGTTCTATATTGTACCCAAAACTATAGCCCAAGAGAGTTAATTAAGCAATTAACCGTCGCACGTATATAGGTTTTCGCTAACATCGTACACGGCACAACACACACCACACATTCGATCAGGTTCCGATCGATCGGACGGCTCTGGTTGTGGCACGTCACGCTTTGGGCTTGTCGCGCGTGGTTTACGTGCACTTACCGAGCGGGCCGCCGCAGAGGCAGCTGTTGCTGGCGAACGACGCGGCGTCGAGGTGGTCGAACGGCGGGCCGGTGGGGATGGTGCCGCACAGCCGGTTGTGGCTGAGGTCGAGGTGGCCGACGTAAGCCGCCGCCGACAGCGACCGCGGCACGGTGCCGGTGAGCCGGTTCCGGGACAGGTCGAGCACCATGAAGTAGGACTGGGCGGTGAACACGTCGGGGATGGCGCCCTCGACGGCGTTCCGGCTCAGGTTCAGGATGCCCACCCCCTTGTTCTGGAGCAGGCTCGCCGGGATCCGGCCGGAGATCCGGTTGCTGCCGAGGTAGAGGGAGGTGAGCATGTGGGCGGAGCCGAGGTTGTCCGGGATCGCGCCGGTGAGCTGGTTCTCGGCGAGGTCGAGGTCGGCGAGCCGGGTCAGGGAGCCCACCGACGTCGGGATGGGCCCGGAGAGCTTGTTCCGGCCGAGCAGCGCGCGGCTGAGCATGGCGAGGCTGCCCACGTCGGCCGGGATCCGCCCGGTGAGCTGGTTGTTGGTGAGGTCGAGGTGCTTCAGCGACGCGAGGGAGGTGATGGAGCTCGGGATGGCGCCGGAGATGAGGTTGTCGGCGAGGTTGAGCACGGTGAGGCGGGAGAGGCTACCGATGGACTGCGGGATCTCGCCGGTGAGGCGGTTGCCGGGGAGCTCGAGGATGCGGAGGTAGGGGAGGGAGGTGGCGACGCAGGGCGGGATGGCCCCGGAGATCTGCTTCCAGTCGGCGAGGATGAGCGACGAGAGGCGGTCGAGCCGGCACACCGCGTCGGAGATGTAGCCGGACATGACGCCGGAGGCCGGGCGGCCGGCGGGGGCCATGACAGGGTCCTCGGCCTCGCCGCGGAGGGTGAGGTCGGCGACGCGGCCGGTGCTGGGGTCGCAGCTCACGCCGTACCAGTTGGTGCAGCACTCGCTGCCCGTCCACGACGAGAACACGCCGAGGTGCGCCTCCGACAGCGCCGCGCGGATCGCGAGCAGCGCGTCCCGGTCGGTCGCCGAGCACCCGGCGGCGGCGGAGGCGGACGCGAGCAAAGCAAGCGCGGCGAGCGCCAGGAGCGGCGCGGCCAGGCTTGGAGCGGGAGATGCCATGGTGTGCTCACTGTCACTGCAGAGTGGTGAGCTCGCAGAGCTTTAGTAGAGGGTGGCAGAGTGCTAAAATGACACTTTTACCCTTCGCCAAGCGCGTTCGTTAAGCATTCTTCTGTCTTTTTAGCTTAGCCCACAAAAGCTAGTGCCAAAAATCAGAGAATCTCTATAGACTATCGCCGATGGAGCTTTCATTCACGGTGCAAAAAATACCCATCTTATTTCCGTTCGTTCCAAAATAATTATTGTTTTTTTAGAATTCAAAATTTATTATACTAGGTACACCGCTCATTCAAGATTTTCTCTATTATAACCCGTATTTCACTCACTTCTAATTCTACAATATTTACTAAGTAGTATTATAGTCTTTTCATTTAGAACCATAGTAGATATTAAACCATCTAAAAAGCTATCTTCAATTTATAGATTTTTTAGTCTTTCTCCCGAAATAAGATCACTTTTTAGTTTTTTAATATAATATTTTGACTTTTCGTCTTATTTGAATTTTTTTGCGGTTAATATTTTTATTGTCACTAGATGATAAAATAGGAATAGTACTTTATGTGTGACTATTTTTTTAAGTTTTTTAATAAATTTTTCAAATAAGACGAACGGTTAAATATTGGACACGAAAAAACAAAAAATAAAATTATTAGAAAACAGAGATAGTATATAGGGGAGGGACTAATCAATAAGTCCCTCCACTTTAGTCCCTTTTAGCCCCTAAAATACCAAATATGAATGACTAAAAGAGACTAAAACTACATAGATCTATAAGTCCCTAGGAGAGGTGTTAAAAGGGACTAAAAGCCTACAGTACACATACTCTACTACTCTAGGCCTATATATATGTGTGTGCTATGTACTATTGAGTATGTCATTTAATAAGATTTTAGTCTCTTTTAGTCTCTCTAAATAAACAGGGTAGACTTATGTTTTAGTAAATTAGTTCTAGTACTTATGGAAACAAACACCAGCATAGTTTCTGACGATGATAAATGTGTATACTAATTTGGATTGATGCGTCATTTGACGAGGTGGGGACACGAGTCTCTGCACGGCACGTGCCGTGCCGGTGAAGGGCATATTACTAGCATTCAGGGAGCCTTTATTTTAGTGATATCTCTCTCCTCGCACCGATATTGCGTGCGCCAGACCCGACAGACAGCGGCTGCGTGCGCCCGCGTCACTCTGCTCGTTTCGCTCGCAGCGCGATATGATGGCGCGATCTGCCTCGCCTCGGACTGAACCGTATTCAATGCACGGGTGTGGGTGTGGGTGTGGATCGCGCTCTCGCAGCCATCGGTTTTTTCCCTTTTTTTTCCCCCCGATCGCAACCACGATGACCCTTCGTCGACGATGTGATGATGTGCGGAGTTATCCATCACGCATGAATCGAAATGATGGCAGGCTGGCCCGTGCCACCTCCAAGCGATTCCAATCTGGAGATCTGATAGGGGTTGGCTGGGACCAGAGAAGCTTCGCAGCCATTTAGCTCGAAAATACAAATTTTATTTATTCGGGAAGCGTACATATAAAAACAATAAAAAACAAGAATAATTAAGAAAAAATAATGCAGGACAAATAATACCATATATTTACTTAGTTACAAAGTGTGTTTGTCATTAAACCCTAAGAGCAGGTATAATGGTAAACTATAAAAGCATCCCAACAGCTCATTCATCCCATCTTTCATTTTAGATTCCATCCTAGAAATAGAGGATGAAGAGTAAAAGTTGAGCTCCAGCAGAACATTTATCTCATCATCTATTTTTGGATGTCATCCATATTAGGAGAGAGAAACTCTATATTTAGATGTTCTCTCTCCAATCCTCCAAATAGATATAGAGGATGCTATATATAGATGATCTGCTGGAGTACACAGGGATATGAATGATGAACGTGTTTTAGATGATCATCCAAATGAAGATATGGATGACTAAATTTAGATGAGCTGTTAGGAATGCTCTAAGTCAGCTATAAGCATATTTTAAGTAGATAAGGGAGTACAGAGAAGAGTAATGGACTACAAATTTATAGTCAGTTGCAGCACGGAGTTCGAGATACATGTATGTATGATGGGTAGAACCGGATATCAATTATGTAGTATATGTCTATAGGTAACTATTGTATAAATTAGCTATTAAATTGGCTATAGATGATTTAAAGCCAACAGTTGGCTATATTATTAAACTTGCTCTAAGGTGTAAGGTAGTGTTTGGTTGTAACATGGCGTTTCAAACATTAGTTGGATCGATTACTATGTTGGCGTAAAACAATGTATCGCTTTATTGGTTTTTTGCCGCCTTAACGCAGCGGCATCTATCCACTTGCGAAGGTTTGATAAAAGTTGTATGTGATTAACAACATAAACCTCCTCGATGGTGTCTTCTCCGTGCACATTAAGACATTTGCGAGGATAAATGTGACGTCAGACCTTATATTAGAACTCCAGATCGCCCGTCATTCTTATCGTGGCACAAAGTCGTGCTTTTACCTATTAAGGTAAGAGCAAAGAAGTGGTTAGCGAGAAAAGCCTTGGGTGTTGTAAACGTGGAGAAGTCCTAGTGTAGATGCGCTAGGATAGGGGAGTGACAGTGGCAGTGTTTATTGAAGCTATACGAGCTCACATCATTGAGATACGTATTAGTAAGGGCTCAAGCATATCGCTTTTCTAAGATGCTATTTGATAACATGGTATCCGATTCCAATCAACCTAAACTAAATAAATGTACTGGTTTCCATTTACACCGGTAACATGATTCAACCTAAAAATCAGCACAAGCAAACACCTTCTACTAGTATAAACTACTGCTGGGTCCAATTTAAAAATCTTAACTCTAGTACGTGACCAAGAAAAAAAAGGACATTTTTGACATTTTAAAACGGATAGTTGAAGTGGGCAAGCTTGTTCTGTCGCGTGACTCGTGTCCGACGAGAGAGAGCTATCCGCTGGCGGCAGAGTTATCATCGACTCTTATATGATCCACGTCAGCAATAAAAGTCTATTTAATAATGATATGTATAAAAATAAAGTTAGTTATAGTTCTTTTTATTAATGCAATAAAATGTTTTTTATTACGTTAGTTTCCTTTTATCCATCCTACATTTTTTTAATAAATGCTAAGAGTCGACTCTAAGCTATTGTTATGCATGACAATGTCTTTTTTCTCTCCTTCCCTCTTTTTCCTCCACGTCACTAAATTTGCTCGCGTGACGATTAAGAGAGTCAGTTAATATACACATTTGTACGCGCTCTAATACTAGCTACTTCTTTAGTTTTGTAACTCTTTTCGTTTTAAATAAGAATAAGTATAACTTTAAAACGTTAACTATTAATAACATTTAATATATATTTTTTAGAAATGGCTAATGACAACATCCGTAGAAGAGTCATCAAGTGTACTTAAAAATAATATTTATTTATTTATTAGTATATATTTTTAATAGAAAATCAGGATAAAATAGATTTATAACCCATTATCTTTATCTAAAACGAACATAATTACGAAGCTAAATAGCAATAAATTGATGCTGAGAGAGACGGAGACGCTTTGAGACAGGGACGTGCGTGATGCCGGGGCACGGGCACGTGCTGCCGTATTCCCGTCCCTGTGTGAGCGCATGGATGGTCGACGGACGTGGTACACGCCGGCGGAGATGACCGACCGGCCACCGCGCAACCGTGCACATGGATGGATAAATTGGATCATATGGGTGCCGATCACTTGCCGCATCCATCCATGGTTTTCGCTTTGCAGCACACATGGACGAGCGTGACCGCGCCGCTGGTTCTCGGACACGTGGCTGGTCTGCCGGATCCAAATTATGGAATTGGTGCTGTTTGGAAGGATAGGAAATCGAAAGCTGTTCGTAAATTACAAGCCATAAGTACACATGCTGTGTACAGTCGGAATAAGAATGATCAAATTAACCGACTGCCTAGCAGACTACTATGGAAATTGTAATCGGCATGCTTTAAGGATCCATTAGAGCAAGTTTAATAGTACAGCCAACTACTGGCTCCAATTCATCTATAACTAATCTAATAGCCAACTCATATAATAGTTATCTGCAAAATATATACCATCTCATATGTCATACACACATTGTGTATTGAAGTCCGTGCTGCAGCTGGCTATAAATTAGTACCATATTTCTCTTCTCTCTCCTTTCTTATCTACTTAAAATATGTTTATAGCTAGCTTATAGCCTGCTATTTTACCTGCTCTTAAGCACAAGTATTTTTTTCTCTCAAGAAGCGATGAGAAGGTCATAATGTCCTATGTCTAAAACAAATATCATAGACCCGTTTTGTAACATATGGAGAATTTAGATTTTTAAATCATCTGATATTTTTATATCTATTTAATTTTTATACATGCAATGGATTTATTATTGGAAAGTTAAAATTTTTATTTTAGAAATATTAGAAATAAAAAATGTTATATAAGTAGATTTTTATGGAAAACATATAGTTTAGTAGATGGTGGGGAACCATGTGGGGCTATGTTGTAATGGAAAAAGGAAACGGAAAATAGGTGGCGGTTAAAAAGTTTTGGGGATGGTGTTAATAATTGACCTGTGATTGACCACGGCACATGCAAAGATGCAACTAGCCAACAACGTCAATGCGGCGTTGGACCGGGGTCATGCAGACAAGGGTCATGGGGAACCGGGCAGCACAGCTGGACCGGTGGGCCCGGCACTCATGATCCCGCGCAAGGTTCGGCACCTAAACTAGGAACCAGATTAAATCAAGTCGGGGGATTAATCAATCGGGATTAATAATATAGTCATCCCATGCAGACAGAAGGCAGGGCACGTCCCTGTCTTGACTCGTACATTATTAATTCATCCCTAACGCACTACTGCACTGTGTTCTTTCGTCGATAAAAGATGAAAGAGTTTTTTTTAAAAAAAATTAAGTTATTTATTACTCTATAAGAATAAAAATAAATGTAAAATGAGATTATTTAGAAACCTAAAAACCTATATTGCGTGTGTGCAAAGGCTTTAAAAAGGTAAAGAGAAGTATGTGCGTCAGCCTTCGCTGCCGTTCCTTTAAAAAAATGTCTATCTGATTTACTGGATTTGGAAAGAAAATCGAAGGAATAGAACTGTCTTCTATAAAGGTTTTATAAAATTTGTGTGTTCCAAAAGAGGTGTTTTTCCGTTGAGCGGCACATTTTTCGGACCCCTAAGCTACGTAATTTCCACAAAGAAACTTTTTATTTATGAGTTTCCTATAAAACAATTTTAAATATATTTTTAGCATTAGAAGAACTATTATATTTATTTGTACCCTAAAACAACTACTGCATAATCTTTTAGCCCTTGATAATTTAATTTGTGAGTGAAGGAACTACGAGCTTTTCGTTTTCAAAGGTGGGCTAACTATCCAAATTTCGAATGGGCTGGACGGATAGACAAGTACCATCAAAGTTCACCATGAATCTGGATCTGGGGTTCGTGCATATCCGCCACTCCATAAGTTTGATGATTGCTGACAGTATGTTTGATTGCTCACAGTCAGAGACATGTCCTAATCGTGAAAAGCACTGCTACTCCCTCAACTCCCTGAGGATGTACTTGGTTGTGGACTGATTGGATGAGTTAGAGTCATTATAGGATTATCAGATAGGTTAATTTTATTTTGTATGTTTGGTTGGAGGAAATAATTGACCTATATTTTTTGTTAGGTGAAAGACATAAATAAGGAGTAGGATGGACGACGTTTGTCATGAGGCCACCGCAAGTTAGAAAGGAGTGGGCGCGGTGACAATGAGACCACTTGCACTTAGGGGGAAAGGCATATCCACAAAGAGACAGTCGAGCCACGTCATGACGTCGGCAAGCCACTTCCCCACCACATGCTTCCGTATGATCTTACCGCTCGTTCAAAACCCATCAGCACTGACATCGCGCAGTTCTATCCGAGTGGGTTGTTGGGTCCAGCCAATTTTGACTGACGAACTGAAACAAGATCTAGAAGAAATATTTTTCTCTTCGATTCAACCAATACTACCTATTCACGAACCAAACAACCTTAAGAATAAGATTGACTCCGTGCCAACCAGACTCAACCCTAGAACCGAACACACCTTAACAGTGGCGCACACATGCATAAGGCCCTTCCCAGCCCAAACCGAAGAGGGCCCATCAAGTGGTTAAACATATGGGCTTCAAAAGATCAGGCCTATACAGAGCCCAATTCGGGCCCGGTAGGCCCATCAAGCAAGCAAAGCCCACCCCACCATCCCCGTGCCTCTTGTCGTGTTAGTTCCGGAATCCTCTCGACCGTCGGGAACTTGAGTCCCCCGCAGCCCCGCTTCCAATGGCTTCGCTTCCCTTCCCTCGCGATCGCGATCGCGAGATCGTTTCCTTCCTTCCTTCCTCCTCCTCCCGCGGCGAAGCGAAGCCGGCCCACGCGCGCGTCCCGACGGAGCACTTCTCCTTTCGCCTCTCCTCCACTCCTACTCGCCTCGCCACGCAAGGAAAGGGCAAGGCGGGGAAGAGAATCTTATAGACCACCGGTTGGCGTCTCCTCTTCTTGCAAGCACTGGCGATTTCTTCTTTCTTCTTCTTCTACTTCGCTGGATTTGGTCGAGTTCGTGCGCTGGTATGTGTATCTGATTTTCTCGTCTGCACAAAGGTTTGTGTTATGCGCTAGTGAACGTGTGGCGTGCCGCCGTCAGCCCGTCATTGAGAGATTGTGCTGAGAATTTGGTGCCGGTAGGATGGTGCGCAGCATTTGTGATAATTTTGATGTTTCGTATGCTTTTTTAGGGTCGAAAATAGGTGCTTTGGATGATTGTAAATGCTTTTGTTATTTTCATGTTTCGTCGAAATATATGCTCCGTATTATGAAATCCATACTTGCATTGTCCCTAAAGGACATACGGAGTAACAAGCAAAGGGTGCTAGGTTTTTGCATTGTTTATCAGGTAGCTTGAAACTAACAGAATAATTAATTCTTCAGCCAAGTCATGTAGTAGTAGCTCACAACTTTATTCCTCTCGGTTGTCTGCCCTGTTATTTCAAAAAAAAAAAAAAGAATATATGTGGATTGGAGTTATTATTTCACTTATAGTAAGCATAAGTGAAACGAACATATTAGCAATTAAAAAGTAAGTTTTGGGTAAAACTTTACATATGCTTTCTTATCGTTAAAAACAAGTGTTGTAAAATAAACTACGATGAAAAATCCCTAAAATCAACTTCAAAATTAAGCTCTAAAATTCAAATTTGGCGTATGATTATTTAAAGTTGTCAAAAGATGAGGTCCAGTTCTTTTGGGAACAAAATTGTGGTGGTGCTGATGTTGTACTTGATTGATCTACATTAGTTGGATTCTGTCCTGTGCTCTTATATTAATACTAGAATAATGTCACCATGTTGCATGAGTTTTAACATTTAATTTGGCCACTCAAACACAGGTGATATTGCTTCAACTGGATGCGGCTCTACTCATATATAGTCAATTTGCGGCGATCTTCTAAACGAATCATGTATTCCCAATCTAGCCAGTTTCATGGAGGATTAACACAGGGTTTAGCACTACGGAAGTGTTCACAGTCACAGTCACCGAGTTATCATGTGAAGCTGGGTCCTGTCGATTGTTTTGTTAATAGGAATATCAAATCTTCTGAGCGGCCTAGTCTGAGGTACTTTGCCAGCTTAGTGGGTCGGCAATTCCGTTGTGGACTGTCAGGCAGAGAGGGTAGTTTAAATATGAAGATGGACATGCATTCACGCGACAAATTTTCTAGTATGAACTGGAATTGGAGAGGTTTGCACCATAAAATTGGAGGTACAGCTGGTGGACTTTTCTTAGGTTTTGCAGTTTCTGGAATAGCAAACAATGAGGTTCCTGTGGAGATAAGCATAAGTGATTCAGCAGCATCTTCCAGTTCAACTCATGGGAAGGAAGTCTATACGGATTATTCAGTAACAGGTGAGTATTCACTTGTTAGGTTTAGCTATTTTGCTTGGGTTAATTTGGAACTTGGGAATGGTCAAAGCATAACATCTAGCTGATAAACATGTTTACAAAATTCCTAGGGATTGCTGGAGATGGAAGATGTTTGTTCCGCTCATTGATTCATGGGGCATGTTTTAGGGCAGGAAGATCCATACCTAATGAAGATCTTCAGAGAAAACTAGCTGACGAATTGAGGGCAATGGTATAGCTTGCTTCCTATTTATAGTCATACTTTGATTATTTGTCTTGTTGCCATTCAGAAAGCTCAGGTATAATTTCATTGTTTTTAGGTTGCTGATGAATTTATTAAGAGACGGGAAGAATCGGAATGGTTAGTTGATAACCTTCCTCATCATCTTTTATGTTGCTGTAAGTTGTCATCACTTGTATCCCTGTGACTTCTGTGTTTTGATGTAATACCGAATTGCAGGTTTGTTGAGGGAGATTTCGATACATATGTGTCCCACATTAGGCATCCACATGTGTGGGGCGGTGAGCCAGAATTGTTGATGGCATCACATGTTCTTGAGTAAGTAATGCTGTAATAGGGTCTGTTGCATCCTAATTGCTTTGATTTAAAAGCGGGAAAAAGGTGATATATAATCATGTAAAAAACATTTTAGGCCCTAAATTCCAATAACGTCACCATGAAACATGATGGATTGGATATTTTTAATTGAATTGATTAAATTTAGGATGGTTGGGTTTTAAAAAATCAGACAGCTAAAAAGAATCAAACCCATATTGGTGGAGCGAAAACGTGGCTATGAGATATTCAAGCAGCATAGACTCATGAGCTGTCTGCAGCTGTGGTCTTATGGAGTACTAGAGAACTAACATCATTTTCTGTTCTCAGGATGCCAATAACGGTTTACATGCATGATGATGATGCCGGTGGTTTAATAGCAATTGCTGAATATGGCCAACAGTATGGGGAAGAAGATCCAATCCAAGTTCTATATGATGGTTTTGGTCATTATGATGCTCTACAAATTCCAGCAAAAGGGGCTCCCAGTACATGATCTATGATTTTTTGGAGTTCAATGTTCAAATGGTAGGTTTTGGTTTAACCCATTTTCCTTTCTTTCCATGCATATACAAGTATCGGAGTACTGACAGTTGACAATCTTGCGCTAGTGTGAATGTGGAGGATCTGTGATCTGCAAACTGACACTGCCTATCTTGTTAAAAGCAGAAGAATCGACCCCCCTGATTAAGCTTGTCGTGGCCCTTTATTGTTCGAATGGCTCTGTGGTCAGGCTTCATGAACGGACGGAGATGGCAACAGATGACAAAGGCATATGTTTCTGAATGTGAAACTGCTGAAAGAACCTAAATTGAAACCTTTCTGCACTAATGCTTCTGATGAAACGTCAGACAAGGCAGCATAGGCATACTTACGGGTGACCGAATCCTGTTTGACAGTTGTTCATTGCACTGACTGCAGGCAACTAGGTACCTTTAAGAGTTTAAGCCTGTAAACTATAGCGATATCCTGCTTACTGACTTTATTCATGCTTTGTGAATAAAAATGGTAGGATATGATGTTTTCTTCCTGCCAAATGCCAGTGGCCACGGGGGTCTCCTGATGCAAAGCTTTGGTGCCAATCGTTTTGTTCAGACGTTCTGTTTCGTTGTTTCATGCGTCTTACTCGATCTGAACCTGAGCTAATGAATTCACTAATACTCTATTGGTTTTACTTACTTGACGCTGTTAATTTTAGGATCTCTTCATTTTATTTAAAACTTTTGTACAAATATAGTAATTATAAGTCATATCTAAAGTTTCTTTAGTAAAATCAAATCATAATAAAATAAATAATGATCATATATCTTTAAATAAGACATGATTTTCAAAAATAGAACTGTGGTAAATAAAATATGCAGAGGGATTAATAATTTAATATCCAATGGAGGAGAGGGCGTTGTGCTGCTGCTCAGTAGTTCGCCGCTTCTGCAGCTTCATTCTAATATAAAAAGATTTTTTTTGCCCTGGGCCACTGGGCCGACTCATCAGGCCGGCGGGCTCAAATCGCACGAGCCCATCAGACAGAAAGAATGACTAACTTGCCACTCGTCTCGCTCCTCCGAACTGTTATGTGAGTTAATGTCCTTTCTAATCGGTGGAGATAATACTCCATATTTTATGAGCCACGCGTTTAGAAGCACGCGATCCATCAAAACCCGAAGAAGAAATGTGGCCCGCTGCGAATTCCATTGGGGAGAGACCGAGAGATTTGAATTCTGTTCGGTAAAGTTTGCCCTAATTTTAAGAGCATTTTTCCTGAACTTAACTCACTAACATTTAGTCTCATAATTATATCAAAACTACATATACTTAGTGAGTTACTATTTATTAGGCACACGGACCGAGCTGACTCGTTAGCCATCCTGAAGCTCACCATTGGTAATACTCAATCACCTCGAGCTCAATCCCGTGCATAGCAATCGCTTCCTTTTGCCTTTACCCTCGGACGGCAGAGGATCCGGATTTGCAGAACAAGAAATCGTTTTCACTGTTTCAGTTGGAATGCCCCCAGTAAATCAATCTCCTGAAGGGCTAACCAGAACACAAGAAGTTAATTCCACGGGTTTACTTTTGCACTTCAACGGTACGGCTCGGGATCTTCACCATCCGAAATCACCGTTCCGTTCCGTTGTCCTTGAAAGCCCGAGTAGTTGTCCTCGTCCCGTTGTCCGTCAAGGGACCTTCCGCGTGGTGCACTGCGGGCCCCATAAAACATTTTTTCTGGGCCCACCTACACTTTCGGGGTAGATAATAAAATTACTACCAATTTAACTTGTCCTACCAAATTTACTATCAATTATTTTTTTCCGTCTTTATTTCTATAGCCAAATACATATATCTTATATATTTAAAATTAATTTTTACTTGTAAATATACAGTACAATAAGACACCAGTTTTGGGTGCTGACATTAGAGCATCTTCAAGATACTATCAATTTAACTTGTCATATCAAATTTTACCAATTATGTTAAAAAGTTGTTATTTACATGGCTAAACATGGCTCTTCAATGACCAAATCCAAACAGTTATCCTTCCACGTAGCAGGATTAGTATTTGTGAATTTCACATGATTAGTCACAGAGTCATCCTTTCGGCCATGAGGATCTAGAGAGTAGGAATGGAGAGTCTGCTACAGTACACATTAATTTAAATATATAGTTTTTAAATATAAATAAATAAATTAAAATAAAAAAAATCAAATTTAGTCATTCTCTCAAAAGACGCTTTAAGGATATTCCCAACCCCATAACACTAGACGTAGTTTCCATAAACTTCACATCATTAAAAAATTAGTACTAGACACTACACTTCCAATATAAATACCACTATTCTATACTTTAATTTAATGCTACTTATCTTACATGATATCTTGAATGTTGTGTAGAAACCATGTCTCATGCAAGACATGGTTTTATTTTTTTCTTATTTATTCACTTGCCATATCATTTTTCATCCCTTATGTCAACTTAATTAATGTTAGAAACAATATCCTAGTCATTGGGTTGGAAATACTCTAACAACAAATCGGAGCTCAAACCACCAAAATGGTTTGGGACTAGTAGGCGACAAAGCCCCCTGCCTTCCTTGTGAGGCGAGCCGGCGGCAGCGCCGGTGCGCGCTGCCCCAACCCCACCCCACCCCGCTTCTCTTCTGGCCGCTACCGCTGTCGTCGCGTTACCACGCCGCCTTTCCCGATGATGCCGAATCCATCTCCACACATTCGCACGCAGACGCAGGCCCGGCCTCCGTGCACCGCAACAACACACACAACACGAACAGTAGCAGCTTCTACGAATCCTTTATTACTGGGAAAAAAAAAATGATGCAGATCTGAAGGCCAAGCAGCTACCACTGCTGCAAATTTCAAAACACGTAGAAAAAGGATAATGGTACTAACTACCTGTACTAGTACTGTGCGCATGTGCCGAACTGCTGCTGAGCGATTGTTTAGGGGTTCCGTGGAAAAGATACCCTATTTAGCGATTGTTTGAAAAAACTATATATCCGTAAATAAAAAAAATCTATAAATAAAAATTTTATAAGCCAATGCTAGAAAATAAAATTCGGCGTAAAACCTTAAAATCAACTCTAAATTAACATATAAAAATTTAATTTTTGACTTATAAGTATAGTCAAAAGCGAAAAGAGGCAGTTATAAAGTAGGAGGTCTGACACGGCGGGCCCACCCCACAGTGGCACGAGCACACGTCCGAGTGTCTGACTCTCTCGCTGCAACAAGTACTACTACTTACTAACCAGTTTATTAATCATGGGGATTAACTATAATCCTTGAGATTTCCCCACATGCAGAGGGAGACACACACGCTTAATTACTTTAGCAAAAGTCGCACCCCAAAGCCGTCGAATCCACCATTCCACCTCACCCCCTCCTCCAGCGCTGTTCCCCGTGCGCCACTGCGTTCAAATCCACGTACCCAAAATACCCCTCCCGTTTCACATAAATCACGACGCCGACCCACGCCGCCACCTACCCTCGTGGTGGGTATTTACGTCATTTCGTGCCTAAATCTCACTCCCTAAACCCACCTCACCACTCCTCCGGTTGTCCTCTTCTTCTTGCCTCTTCTCTGTGCAGGCTGCGATGGCTGTGGCAGTGCTGTAAATTGGTCGCGGTGGTGGTGGTGTAGGCGGCGGGGGGCGGGCATTGCCGTCGTCGCGATGGCGGGAGCTGCGCGGGTGGTGGTGGTGGTGTTGTTGGTGGTGATGGCTGTGGAGGTGGCGGCGCTGAACACGGACGGGCTGGCGCTTCTTGCGCTCAAGTTCGCGGTGTCGGAGGATCCCGGTGGCGCGCTCTCGACGTGGAGGGACGCCGACAACGACCCCTGCGGCTGGTCCGGCGTCACCTGCGTCGACGGCGGCGGGGGCAGGGTGGCCGGGGTTGAGCTCGCCAACTTCTCGCTCGCGGGGTACCTCCCCTCGGAGCTGTCGCTGCTTTCCGAGCTGGTGACGCTCTCGCTGCCCTACAACCAGCTCGCCGGCCAGATCCCGGTCGCCATCACGGCGCTGCAGAAGCTCGCGGCGCTTGACCTGGCGCACAACCTCCTGTCCGGCCAGATTCCGGCGGGGGTTGGGAGGCTCGTGTCGCTGTCCCGGCTGGATTTGTCCTCCAACCAGCTCAACGGGTCGCTGCCTCCGGCAATCGCCGGGCTGCCTCGTCTCTCTGGGGTGCTCAACTTGAGCTACAACCATTTCACCGGCGGGATCCCGCCGGAGTTCGGCGGCATTCCGGTGGCGGTGAGCCTGGACCTCCGGGGGAACGACCTCGCCGGCGAGATCCCGCAGGTGGGCTCCCTCGTCAACCAGGGCCCCACCGCCTTCGACGACAACCCACGGCTCTGCGGCTTTCCGCTCAAGGTGGAGTGCGCCGGGGAGAAGGAAGATCCAAGAATCCCCGAGGCGAACGGCGGCATCAACCCTGGTGCGGCTGCGGCGGTGGGGAGGCCGCCGAAGCGCCGGTCGTCGCCGACGGTGCCCATTCTTGCTGCCATTGTGGTGGTTGCCATCGTCGCCGGGATAATCCTGCAGTGGCAGTGCCGCCGGCGGTGCGCAGCGACGGCGAGGGACGAGGAGAAGGAGTCGACGAAGGATAAGAGCGGCGCGGTGACGCTGGCCAGCAGCGAGGAGCGGCGCAGCGGCGGAGAGGAGGGGGAGGTGTTCGTGGCGGTGGACGACGGGTTCGGGATGGAGCTGGAGGAGCTGCTGCGCGCGTCGGCGTACGTCGTCGGGAAGAGCCGCGGCGGCATCGTGTACAGGGTCGTCCCGGGCCGCGGCCCCGCCGTTGCCGTCCGCCGCCTCAGCGAGCCCGACGACGGCGACAGCGGCTCCGACTCCGGGTGGCGCCGGCGCCGCGCGTTCGAGACGGAGGCCGCTGCCATCGGCCGCGCGCGCCACCCCAACGTCGCCCGCCTCCGCGCCTACTACTACGCGCCCGACGAGAAGCTTCTCATCTACGACTACCTCTCCAATGGCTCCCTCCACTCCGCTCTCCACGGTGACGCGACGACGAATCTGTTCTAGCAAACTCCCATTGGGCTCGATCCGGAGCTAACGCCGTGTTCTTTGCTCCAGGTGGCCCGACGGCGTCGCCGACGCCATTGCCGTGGTCGATGAGGCTGTCCGTCGTGCAGGGCGCGGCGAGGGGGCTGGCATACCTGCACGAGTGCAGCCCTCGCCGGTACGTCCACGGCTGCGTCAAGTCATCCAAGATCCTCCTCGACGACGAGCTCCGCCCCCACGTCTCCGGCTTCGGCCTCGCCCGCCTGGTCGCCGGCACGCACAAGAATGCGCAGTCCAAGAAGCTCGGCGCCGCGGCGTGCGCGCTGCGCAGCGGCGCCCTGTCGGCGCTGGCGTACGTGGCGCCGGAGCTCCGCACGCCCGGCGGCGCGGCGGCCGCGGCGACGCAGAAGGGCGACGTGTTCGCGTTCGGCGTCGTGCTGCTGGAGGCGGTGACCGGGCGCGAGCCGACGGAAGGGGAGGGCGGGCTGGAGCTGGAGACGTGGGTGCGCCGCGCCTTCAAGGAAGAGCGGCCGCTCTCGGAGGTCGTCGACCCCACGCTGCTCGGCGAGGTGCACGCCAAGAAGCAGGTGCTCGCCGTGTTCCATGTCGCCCTCGGCTGCACCGAGCCCGACGCCGAGCTGCGCCCCCGCATGCGCGCCGTCGCCGAGAGCCTCGACCGGATCGGCTAATCCGGCCATCTTCCACCACATCCGCCATTGCTATCCTCTCCATCCTAATCGCGCAGTCCAACAAGCTAAAAAGCTCTTCCATTTCCAGTAACCATGATTAGCTCACAAGAACATCAAATTCTGTAGATTAGACATGGCGGCAAAAGAAGCTAAAGAATCCTCAGAATCATTCGCCGATGTGCTCCCAGTAGGCAGCAGTAGAAGTGACACTGTTCTTTAGCTGCATCATCAGCTGCAAGTCTGCAACCTCTGCAGAAGTGTAATTGATGATCCCTTCCAAACAATTGTATCTGCCTTAATTTTCTTTTCCTCCTGTGTTTTGGCATCATGGCATTGTCCTGTTCATGCTTTTGTAGTGTAAAAATCTCTGGCTTTCTTGGGGTCACACAGCTCACGAAACTTTGGAGCACAATAGCACAATGGTGTCATCTTCAGCTTTGGCACAGTTGACTCTGGAAAGATGCGAAAATGACACAGGGAGAGCTTTGCATCCATCTGGTCAGGGATGTTGTCTTTTGGCCTGTGCATCTGTGCATGCATAACAGACAGCAGCACGCAGTGGTTATCGCTAGGATAGATTGAACTCGGTTTA